>NC_062281.1:7778113-9028113 GCF_902655055.1 Lutra lutra | reverse complement strand
ATCATGACCTTGCTGTCCTGAGCCATTCACCCATGTCAGAAAACCCCAGGCCCCTTCCCAGCTGGGCCAGCAGTCCCCGAAATCCGGTATGATTGCCATAAGTCGCATCAGATGAGCCACTTCATGCTGGAAATTCCTGGGGAAGAGCTCATGCCCCACAAGCCTCAGGGTCAGCCCTCTGGGTCAAGCGTTCTCAGATAACAGAGGGTCAGGGGTCAGGGAAATGGGGTGTAAGAATGCCAGCTTTACAGCGGGAGATCCAGCCCCACTGCCAGCCAGCTGTGCAAAGGTGGGCAGGCTCCTTTGCCACTCTGACCCTCAGTATCCTCATCTGCTCAATGAGGCTAATGGTTTCCCCTTGCAGGCTTGGCATTAATAATATCTGGCACAGAAATTATTCTTTCACCTGTGTTTCTTTGCAGTGACGTCAAGGGAACTCTTAAAAACACACCTAACTTCTCGTTATAATTGGCAACATCCCCATATGGGCTGAATGTGGCCACCGGAAAGATCCCAGGTCCCACCCTTATGAGGAAAAGGGGCTTTGCAGATGTGATTAGGTTAAATCTTCGACCTGGGAAAATTACCCTGCATTATCCTGGTGGGCTCCAGATGCAATCATGAGTGTTTTGACCAGAGAGGCTGGGGAAGGTGCATAGAATTGGGGGAGGCAACGTGACCAGGGAGGCAGAAATTGGAGTGGAGCCCCCATGAGACGAGAAGCAGCAGCCAAGCAATCCCCCCAGTTCCACCAGGTTCCAGGCGAGAATCCACAAGAGCTCCCGGGACCGGAACTGGCTTCTCTCCTAGGGCCCCCAGAGGGAGCGTGGCTCTGTGGACACCTTGATTTTGCCTTCATGACACCAGTTTGGGGCTTCTGGCCCTCAGAACGGTGAGCCAGAAATATCTGTTGTTTTAAGCCACCAAGTTCATGGTAGTTTGTTACAACAGTCCTGGGGGACTAACGCAGTCCTCACGACGCTCTCGTTTCCCTCGGCACCCACTACTTCCCCTGCCCCCCAATAGATTAGTCGGCTTGTTGAACACTTCACAGAAACATCCAGAATCCTAGTGAGGTTGGCAGCGTTGAAATGGTCGCTGCTACTTTACAGATGAAGAGTCGGAGGTTCCCAGAGTCCCGTGGGATTTCCAGCAAGGACCAGCAACAGTTTGTTGTCGAGCAGTGACGTGCTTACACCTTCTCGGAGCCCCTGAACGCTCTTCCCACTAAACTGTGCAGTTCTAAGCAGACTATTTATAATTCCAACCGCCCCTATGTTGTAGGAGAGAAAAGAAATGGCAAGTGCAGGTTCTACCAAGAAGGCATTTGGAGAGAAGGGATGATGACTAGAGCGGCCGTTTGGGTGGGGATGAAAGGAACTCTCTTCACCCAGGGACCACCCGTGGCTGGGAGGCCCAGCGTGGGAAGTTTGCAAAATATGCCTCAGCTGTGTCTCCCAAATGCCAGGGCCCCCAGGACCTGAGACCAAGACAGGAGTCTTGTTCTCTGCCTTCCTCCTTATTCAGGCACAGATTACAACACAAGGTCTGGTGCTCTCGAGGCGAGTCTTATCAAAAGCCTTAAAACGTGTGCATATGCCATTGGGTTCCAGAACGGTCAGTGGCAACCACAGTGAGGCCTCTGCTCCCTGAGGACCAGAACAGTCAAATCGGAACAAGACAGAAGGATCCATGTGATTCCACACAGAATCAATAATGCTTTTGTCCCACCCCGTGCTTTCCTGGGGCTGCCTTAGCCACGTCCCGCACACAGGCCATTTATAACAACGGGAATGGATTGTCCCACAGTTCTAGGGCCTGGAAGTCTAAAATCAAGGTGTCATGAGGGTGCTCCTTCTGGAAGGATCCATTCCAGGCCATTCTCCTAGCTTCTGGCATTTCTCCTAGACATTTCTTGGCTTGTAGATGACCACCTTCCTTCTGCATGTCTAGGTCCAAATTTCCCCCTTTTCATCACAACACTAGTCATATTGGGTTGAGGCCCACCCTGTGTCCTTATTTTGACTTAGTTACCTCTGAAAAGACCCCAGTTTGAAAGCAGGCCATAGTCCGAGGTCCCAAGGTAAGGGCTCCAGGATATCTTTTTAAGGGGACACAATTCAACCCATAGCACCACCCTTCTCTCTAAAGTAACAGCCTTGCAGGCCAGGCTCCTGAGTGGCGAGGGCCCCAAGGAGTCTGTCTCAGACCTAGACGTGAGGTGGTCCACGGAGGTGGACTCTCCAGCGGACTCTGGACCGCATCCTCATTCTCTCACATCCAGCTTGGGATTCCCTATCGTTCAAGAGCATTCCCTGCCCCTCCGGGGCTCCCCAGACCAGGCTCCACTGTGCTGTTCCAGGGAACTGCCCCCTGAAAGGAAGCCACGCTCATGAGCCAGACCCGCACACAAGTGCTTCCTGGCTCCTCACAGCCGCCACGCCTCAGGGCCTAGGGACCCTCCTGGCACAGAGGAGGAGGGGTTCGGGAAGTCACGCTGAAGTCCATCCAACTGCCTCATTTGAAGGTGAAGAATTAATTCTTTCTGCTGTGGTTCATAGGCTCCTTGGGGCTCAGTTTTGCCATCTGTGCAATGGGAACAAGGAGGTGGGAAAGGCCAGGAGCACGGATTCCTCACTGTTCTCTGTGGTGTTCTCAACCTGGGTAGGAGGAGAGCAACGTTCTCTATACCTTGGAGCCTGAGCTCCAAGGAAAGCATCGAGTTTATGGAGGTTAGAGAGCTCAGTCCCCCGTAAGTGACATCCAGATGTCACATTCTACCATTTGGGAGGGCAGAGACACTCAGAGGCACCCATGCCTTTCTCAGGCCGAGCTGTTGCTATGTGAGTATGTGTATAGAGGCAGAATGTATCTGAAGCACGTTCTTGACAACCTTCCATGTCTGTGTCCTCTCCCCCACCACCATCCCAGGGTGGTGCCATCCGGGTAGTAGATGCTGAAATCAATGAATGAATCACGGAAGCTAGCCCGTTTAATTGCTGGCAAGTGTATCCTTTTTTGCCTGAAAAGACATCTCTCTCACTCTGTCCTGAAGCTCTCACACCTCTCATTTATTTCTGGCTCAAACCTACAGACTTAAAATATATGTGCCTGCCGTACGCTTTCAGCCATCTGTCTGGTACCTCCATTTCTGTGAGCATAGATTAGCTTTCCTGGCATAGCCAGGATACAAAATGTAATACATTACCACTTTCTTAAGACTCCTGTTAATTGATCACCGCATGGCGTGGTTCTGTAATGGCTCCTGGATAATGGATGAGATTTTCATCCCTGAACTTGAGGACCAGCCTTCGTGAGGGAGGAACAGGTGTCGTGGCTGGGGGAGGGGACAAAGAAACTGAAGTCTACAGTGGGAGAAGAAGCTTCCTCTTTAAGATTTAGATTCAAAGAAACACAGACTATGGAAATTGATTTCATCCAACTCCTTCATTTAAGCCCAAGGTGAAGAGCCAGTCACCGGCAATCTAGACCCAAACCCTGTCACTTGTCCTCGCTCCAGTTTTTTTTGTTTTTTTTTCGATTGTACCCTCAACCCCAAGCTTGAGTGTCTGCCACTAGCTGTGTGACTTTGGGCAAGTTGCTTAGCCTCTCTGAGCCTCAGTGCATCCTCACTTACACACAGGGAAAGTCACAGTTCTTGTCCCATAGTGTAGCTAGAAGGACTTAAAGGAAGAGGAAGAGTGCCTGCATCTGGGATGTGTGCTTGTGTGTGTGTGCATGTGTGGTTGCGTGTGTGTGTGAGAAACACACGGAATCTTTGGTTTCCAAGGCTACTAACATGAGGATAACACTTACCAGCTTTCTTTTGTCCAGCTCTGCTCACCGGGGAGATTTGGGGCCAGTTTTGCCCATGGTTAATATCTTTAGCCCTCTGTTTCAGGAAGAGGGGTTTTCACTCCTGACTATAATCCAGGCCCTCTCACGCTGCTGCTGCTGACATGTTAGGCCGGCTAATTGTCAGGATGGACTGTCCTGTGTATCATGTGTGGTGTTTAGTAGCACCCGTGGCCTCTGCCACTCAGTACCAAAGCACCTTCATCGTTGGAACAACCAAACACATCTCTAGACATGGCCAGTGTCCCTGAGGGGCAAAGCCACCCTCTGTCAAGAACCACTGGTGGAATCCACTAAAACGGGTGTTGTTACGGACAGCACCTGAAGGGGAGAGGCAGCCCATTTCCCAGACTCGTCCTTGATCAGTGCAGGACCCCTGCACAGACACTGCCCCTGACCCCACAGGAGCCCATTCAGGCAGACCATGAATGCACCGTGGGAACGGAGCATGGCAGGTTCTCTGTTACCGAGCTGGCCTTATTAGGCTGACACGCTGCTCTCCCGTGTTCACGCTGGCAGGGCTGTGGTCTGCTGTCCCCCACCCCAGGTTGAAAGCTAAGGGGGATCTCTAGGCCGGCTTCTCTGCTCTGTCTCTACGTGCCACCTCCCGACCGCAGCTAGGACTCCCTCCTCCCCTGCCAGTCTCCTGCTTCGCCATCCTGCGGATTCTTTGTTGAAGTCCTTCTCTCAAACCAGCCCCTTCCAAAGGACACACTGGTCCCCGTATTTTCTTGGGAGGAGCCCTCACCCCGTTCTCTGCAGCCCAGGGCCAAAGGACTCCCAGACCCTGTGGCCAGCCTGGGTCTGGGGGACCTAGCCCCCAGCCCTCTCCTGGGAGTCAGGTCCCAGCAAGTGTGGGAGGGGACACTGATTTATTCTCTGACATTGCCTGTCCATGGACAGATCCACCGAGGTGCACCCCTTATGTGTGCCTCTGGGCCGGTGACAACCTCTCAAAGCTTCTGCGTCCTCATTTGTGTGATGGAGCTAATAATAACACCACTGCAGGATTGAGTTAGGATTAAATGAGAGTGCATGCAGACTGCCCAGCTAACTGCCCCTCATAAAGCCAGTGCTATGAGGTGACTTCCAACACTGTCTCCTGGGTAATGCTGGAAGAATCCACATTGCAGATGGACAGGTCCCAAGAAAACAACTGCAAAGGAGGTAGTTTCTGGGTGCCAGCCACTGAAAGAGGAGCTATGGGGGCCCTTCATCGTAAGCTCGCTGGTGCTAGTTCAGCGTTTCCATGGAAATCACTATGGGGCTGTGGGGGAGGGGGGTTGCTGTATATGAACTGTGTGTGGCCGTCAGGGCCTTCCTTCAGAGTCCTTGATCCTAGAGTCCTGAGGGTTCATTCCCACATTTTAACAGTGCAGAAGACAGTTCAGAGAGATGGGTCTTAAGTCCCCTTTGAATGGGCATGGGATAGGGCTCTTGGGTTGACACATCCATATAGGATGCCAGATAATTCTTTGATTTGGGGAGAAGCAGCTCAGCATAATGGAAGAACTCCCCCTTTGGAGTTAAATCAACTGGAGGTTTAATTCCATCTCTTCCATTCATTAACTGCCTACATTTGAGCAAGGTTTTTCTCAGTTTACCCACCTATAAAATGGGTATAGTTACATCTACTTCATAGTATGAAGATTCAAGTCAATGTATGTTAAAAACCTGGCATATTCTAGATGTTCAATATTAAGGTGACTTTTACTTCTGGAAAAACAAGGCTCTGAGAAGAAAAAAAAAATCAAGATGACTTAAGAGGCAGTAACGTTCTTCCTTTATACGTTGTCCCAACCCTGGGAAACAAAGCCATAGCTTCTAGACTCAAGACATTTTGTACACCACTACATTTGCATTCTAGACATGTGTGTGCATTCCAGGGGCCTTTAACACTCCAGATTCAAAATATGATCTTTTCAGTTGACTGTCTCCTGGAGTTTGTTGGAATTAGCAAACCAAAGAAAATATTAAGTGGTTGGATTCTTGAGTTGGGTCCACTGGCCTGGCAACATTGATGGAGGTGAGTCATTTTCTAAAACTGACCACTCCAATCTAGTGATAAAGACATGTGCCATGTGTCCTTCCCAATGTGGATTCAACAAATATTTGCCTGCTGCCTTCTATGCCCCAGATCCTAGCAATGGACAGAAAGAGGCTGTCTTCTCGGTGTTAACTTATGTTAGGGGGTGGGGATGGTGAACATCTAAGGACAGGGTGCAAAGAACAGACAAAACACATATCGTAAGCAGGAAAAGTTCAGAAAACTGCCCTGTGAAGGAGAAAGGGAAAAGGCTTGACATGTATGAGAATAAAGAAGGAGACCAGGGAGCTGGAGTCTGGTGAAGAGGGGGAGGGTGGTTGTAGATGTGGGGGGGAAATAGGGTCCTGTAGTTCACATAGGAGTTTGTAAACTGTGACAGGCAAAGATAGTATTTTTTCTGAGTGTGATGGAAAGGCATTGGAGATTTCCAAGAAGGCAAGTGTAGAAAATGGTTCTTTTCTTTCCCACTCAAATCACAGCTCACTGAGAACCAGGTGGGTTTCTTAATGGAATGTGGAATAGAAATCCTGTTATCCAGGGTGATGATCAGCTGGTTCATCAGAAAAGTCAGTTAAGATGGGAACTCACAAGAAATGAATAAGGTAGACATATTAACCTTGAACATGTTATCGTTTCTGTGTGCACTGAAACGTGCATTCATCTTTGAGTCTGTCAGTGCATGGTCAGAGCCTATAGTCATAAAGTGCTCCCTTTGGGGTGAGGGGAATGTGCTATGGTGAGTGCTGGGAAGTGTGTAAGCCTGACAATTCACAGACCTGTACCCCTGGGGCAAATAATACATTATATGTTAATAAAAATAATTAATTTTTTAAAAAGGAAAGAGAAAGTGCTCCCTGTGAGATTCTTTGCCAAACCATGAACATAACGCACGGCCTCTGATTCCCAGCTTCGATTTCTGGAAAGTGGGGTAGCCACGTGCTATTTAATTAATTTAATTAAATTCTACAATTACAGGGACAGATACAGCTGACATCAACAGGTTTGAGGCAAACACAGCTGGCTCTTGGTAAACACATAACTTCCTGGTGGGAATGGATGCACCAGGCCAGGAAAATTCAGCCTTTGCAGAGCAGTGGTCATTATGCTTTATGTGGGGAATAAAACGTCCAGGTTATGGGGTGCCTGGCCAGCTCAATCCATAAAGCATGGGCTCTTGATCTTGGGGTCATGAGTTTGAGCCTTGTGTTGGTTGTAGAGTTTACTTTAAAAAAAATTAAAACAAATAAAATGTTCAAGTTAATGCACCAGGTCCCCCGAGACTTCACCTGTGTGTACCACCCAACTTCGCTGGGCTTTCAGGACTGTGAAAATATGCAGGTATTTCATTTGGGGCTGAGGATGGAATTGTATCATTTAAAGTAAATTGGGGAGCTAAGTTTTTAAAGGGTTGCATAGTGAATCTTTTTGTAAAACAAGAGCCATTTGTAAAGCGTATGATTGCCTCCTGATAATTCATAGGCAGAATCTGAACTTCCCCACATTAGATTTGCCCAAAGAGAAGCACAGTCACAGGTTTCTATTTGTAAGTTAGTAAACACTGCCTCAACCCCTCAAAAAAAAAAAAAAAAAAAAAAAAAAAAAGCCTGGGAAGCAGAAGGATTTCCATTCCTCCTTGTTCCTGATTTCCGTTGGAGGAAGTTATTTAGAGATGCCGGCTAGAGATAAGAGAGGGAGTATATTTTATGGGGGTGAGGTCAACAAACTTCCTTCTGCAGGGAGAACAACAAGGATAGAAATCTCTGGAACAACAGGCCCTCACATCAGTCAGTCAGATGCTCTGGAGCAGGGAGCCTCTCCACAGCACAGGGATCTTCAACCCACGATCAGTGTAAGAACGACCTCCCCACTCGCTCTCCTCACCTTGAGGGGAGCCCCTCTCAGGTCGTTGTGCTCCCTAATCAGCCCCTAAGGGCTGTGAATGATGTGTGGGCAGCAGAGCTCAAGTCAGGAGCTTGTGCAATGACTCATCTCTGAAAAGTGGCTTGAGGCTGGTTGGAATGCAGGCCTGTCCTCCCGATGGTGCGTACCAGCAGGACTGAAGACGATGAGGATGGCCCAGTGGGGAGGTTGGGGCGCATGATGTAAGCAGAACCAGCCCTTTTGTCTCTCCCGGACAAATGCAGTAACCCCTTGATTTCTCAATTCAAGCCTTCCTTCTCACACCGCTCCAGGAATGATTCTAGAAGAAACATAGCTTGCAGCTTGCTTGCTTAGAAGCTACTCATGTCCCCCAATCTCCTTAAAGATGTGACCTTCCATTCCTCTGACCTTGGTTCTCACACCTTCCACATAACCAGAGCCTGAAGGACCTTAGTTAGCAGCAGGCAGGGAAGTTGTTCCCAAACTTTTGGTTTACCTGGGCCTGGAAAAATGCCAATTTCACTTTTTGGCATGGTGCTCTTCTCAGTACAAGGGAGGGGACCACCCCGAGATTTGGGGCCTCTGCCGTTTGTTACAGCAGCATCCCGGCTCACAAGGCCGTTCCCCC
Organism: Lutra lutra; assembly: GCF_902655055.1. Classification (NCBI taxonomy): domain Eukaryota; kingdom Metazoa; phylum Chordata; class Mammalia; order Carnivora; family Mustelidae; genus Lutra; species Lutra lutra. The sequence continues at coordinate 9,019,702 of NC_062281.1, read as the reverse complement.
CAACCCCCTCACTAAAGCCCCACTTGTTTTTCCCACACAAGTCAACCCGGAGAGGAATTCCTCTCTCTGACTTTCTGTAAGCTGCTCTCAATGCCCTTGCCTGAGACAGGCGCCATCACTCTCTCTCTCTTCTTGTGAGGTACTGTAAACAATCTCAGCATTTGATATCTAGCTATCCTCCATCTCACAACATCTTTTAAAAATGTCAGCTTCTCGGCCTTTCCTGTGAGACTGTGAGCCGTGCCAGATGGCTGACTTAGCCTCTTCTCTCCCCAGCCCCTGTTCAGACCACCACACACAGCGGGCAGGGAGCTAATGGGCCCCAGTGAGGTCTTGTTCTGACGTCCAGCGTTGTGCCCCCATAAACACACACACGCACACACAATCATCCCTGAGATGTGGCCAGTCAGTTCCTCCCATACTCTGGCTCATGGTAGCATCTCCAACATCATCAGCAACCATAGCTCTTCCATGGATGGCAGTTTGTCAAGAGGGATTTCCATCCACTACAGTCTGGGAGCATCCAGGGATCTTATACGGAAGGCTGAACAGAGATGATCAGAGTGTGCAGCGAGGAAAACCAAGGCTCAGAGAGTCAGCGGCGGTATTGGGCTTGGAGCCTGGCTCCGGCAGCCCAGGCAGGGAGCTCTCCTCACCCCCACACCCACATGTGACAATGAGAGATCCAGACCTGGCCTGAGCCTGGAGCAAGTAACTGTCAGCTGAGGGAAAGGCTGACTGGAGCATTCTTACCAAAGACAGTAAGTGACAAATAAAAGCTAAGTACCACCAGTTTGAGCACAGACCCACGCAACAGCTTCGGGGTGGGTGTTTGTGATCACACCTAGCACAGAGCACCCCAAATCGATAAGTATGAACTGTCAGCCCCACCATGGCCAATCAGCTAACAAACTTCTCTTTTTACCTTGTCTGTCCCTGGATTGTTCTTCCTCATCTCCTCCTGCTGCCACAGAATCCGAATGCCCTCTTCTCCCTCCAGCAGTCCTGGGATTCTCAGCCAGGGCCCAGAGTCCTCCGATCCCAAATGCCCCCTTCCACAGCTCCCACTGGCTGCCCTTCCTCCAGATGTCTGCCTTAAACTGCTCGAAATAACTCCAGCATTCTGATAAAGATCAGCCCTGCTAAGGAAAAAACAAAGCAGAAGTCTTCATACACAACAGGCTCTTAAGTTAAACAGCTCTTATGAGCTGGAAGGTCAGGTCTTTTCCCAAAAGCAGTGCCCTGTGACCTGCTGGGGCCTCACACAGACCTACTGGGGTCTCTGTGACAGCTGGAGTTGACCTGAGCCCATTCACAAGGGCCATCTTTCCCCAGCTCCCAAGGCCCATGGTATCACCTTCGTAGGTTGAAATTCTCTGTGGCGAGAATACTTACACCATGAAAATTGGCAAAAGGCAATTGTTTTATTTATTTATTTGTTGATGTGGGGGGTGGGTCAGAGGGAGAGGGAAAGAGAGAATCTCAAGCAGATTCCTTGCCCTGTGGAGAGCCCAACGTGGGGCTCGATCTCATGACCCTGAGATCATGACCTGAGCTAAAATCAAGAGTCGAACCCTTAAATTACTGAGCCCCTCAGGTACCCTAGAATGATGTTATTAACCAGAACACTGTTGGAACAGATCTTCTCAGGAACATGAGAAAAGCTAGAAGGCTCTCCCAAGAAAGTGTTGATATACAGTGTTACTCTGTTTCACATATAACTCATGGCCCTCTGGAACCCTACAATGGAAGTCTCAGATTAAAGACCCTCATTCTTAAGTTTTCAGGTGTTTCTCACAGGTAAAGAGGAAAAAGGAATGAGTGTCTGAGCTAGAAACTAAGCATGAGATTTGAAATATTTTATTGCTCCCCTTCCCTGGCTATTTGGAAGCATGGTCCGGTCACCATGTTGCAGATGAGAACACTGAGGTCCAGAAAGGTCATGCATCTTGTCCAAGCCTTCACCGATATTAGGTGACTGAACTAGGGTTTAGACCGTGTTCACCACACGGCCACTGTAGTAGACAGAAATGCAGCCCGTTGATATGTTGGTGTCCTGATCCCCAACGCCTGTGACTGTGGTACCTTATCTGACAAAGGGACTTGACACATGTTGTTAAAGCTCTCCAGATGGGAGATTATTCAGGATCATCCATGTCGGCCCAATGTAAGGACCCAAGTCCTTCAAAGCATCAGCGGAAGGGAGAGGAGTGTGTGGTAGATGGCATGCTGGCTTTGAGAACAGAGGGAAGGAGTCATCAATGGTGGCCTCCAGGACCTCCAGGAGGTGGGAGTGACCTTCATCTCATGACCAGGGAGAAAACAGGAAACTGGGTCCTCTACCTCAAGGAACCAAATTCTGTCACAACCCATGAGTAGGAGGCAGTTTCTCCCTCAGAGCCTCCAGAAGGAACAACGTCTCCTGACACCTCGATTTTAGCCCAGGAAGACCCGTGCCTGCCCTTCAAACTCTGGAAACTGTGAGATAGTATGTGTGTGTTGATTTGAGCCATTTTGTGGTCATTTCTTAGGGCAGTGGTGGAAAACTCACATGGCCACTTTCCCTGAAGGGCCTCTGAGAAGCAGACCACTTCCGTCCTCCACATGGCAGGGGAAGGAGCAAAACCTGGTGGGGCAGCGGAGGGCACAGGCATCCCCTATTGAGGTCGGGCTGCCGGCTTCCTCTGCAGCTCACACAGAGTAGGTGGCCCCTAAGGCTATGTGTGAGGCCAGGGGCTCTGCTGGCCTTGGAATCACAGGCCGTGTGAGTCTGGCATCGCCACTTCCCAGCGTGGGGCCTTGGCGAGAAAATGGCCTCTCTGAGCATACTTTCCTCCAGTGTAAACACTCTACAAATTACTCCAAGAATGTCTACTCTCAGGACTGTGGAGATAATGGGGTGAAGAGTGTACCTGAGGGCTGATTTCTGTTGCCCTTACAACTTTTATTTTCCTGGCTTTTTTTGCTCTGTATTCCTTTCCCCTCTGTGTCTTACAACATCATTGAGAAGCCAGGTCATCCCTCTGCGGATCAGGGACTGATCTGCAGCCTTTGCCCACAGGTAGACAGAGAGTGGGATTTGGGGTCTGGGGGACTCAGCTCCAGATCCTGGCTCTCCCTTGTTAGAGGCATTGGCAACCTTTCTGAGCCTTGGGTCATCACCTGGGAAATACACAGATGATGTCATTTCTGTTTTTGGTGGGTCCCAAATGTGGGTGGTCCAACCCTGGTACCTGGCACAGCTCAGCTGCTCAGGAAATGGCAATTGGAAACAGGGACTGAGTGGAGCTGGTGACCAACAGGTCACCTTGGCCAGTGCAGGCTCTGGACTCTTGTCTGTGCTTGACCACAAATACTTCTGGAAGGAACTCAGCTTCTCGGAGATGAGGAGGTTTAAATGTTGATGCCACTGCTCCGTCCTGCTCCCCTTTGTGAGTTTAAACCTTTCCTAAATGGGTGCAGGGTGCCTGATGCTGGTTGCAAAGGGACACCATGGTGTATGGTTGAAATCCTTAGCCCTGTTTATCTCACATGGTCTCCCGTCCATTCTACGACGCCTTCCAGCGTGGAGCCGTGTTGACGCACAATGACCATGATCATAATACTCTCTGGCGCTTGGAAATGCACTTGTCACTGGTTTGCACGTGCCCTGGTGGTTCAGCCTGGCATTTAATTATGAGCGAACTAAGACCTAAGTCAAGTGACTCACCCAGGGTTACACTGGCCCTAAGTGACCGAGCTGACTGAGCTGACTGAATCAGTCCCAGGCTATTCCTTCTATGACCTGTTGACAGTCATATGCACCGATCATGCTTATGGTGGTCCCAGGAGGAATTCCAGCCCCTGCACCCTTCAGAAGTCCATCCAGCCCGAGCCCTTTCCCAGCACATGCGTGCAGTGGGTGTCTCTGCCCATCATGGTTGACAACCCCGGAGAGCCCCCAGCCTGAGATGCTGCTGTTAGCCTGATGACAGCTGCTTACACAGCAAGTAGAAGGATAGAGGAGAAAGAATACTCACTCCCCTTACCTTTCAAACACCCACTACATTGACCTCCTTATTCTGGTCTTCACAACGACCCCATAAAGCCAGCATTTAATTATGTAACTGCTCCAAAAATGATGAAGCAGGGAATCGGGGAGGTCATATAACTTGCCAGAGGTCACCAGCTTGGAAGTGGGGAGGACTAAGACCTGGGAAGGGGGCCCTGGGGTGGGTGCCTCCCCTTAGATCCTGCCCCTAGCCACACTCCTGATCCGACTCTGCTGTTTGATTCACTGCATGCCTCTGGGAAGTCAGGAAACCTCCCTGGACTTTGTTTCCTTCATCTGTAGAATTAGAGTTGGCTCTTGCAATAATAAGTTGGGGCCAACTAGAAGGTTGGAGAGGTCAGTCTCCACAGAAGACTATGCTCACTTCTGACACCATGTGCAATTGCAGGGTCTTCCCCAAACCACCCCCTGGGTTGATAATTCTCTAGAAAGACAGACCTCACTGAAAACTGCTGTACTCATGGTTAAGGAGATACAGGGAAAGGATGTGGATGGAGACCAGACAAAGGAAAAGTGGCATGGTGTAGAGCCCAGGAGGGTTCCAAGCACAGAGCCCCCCAGTCCCCTCCCTATGTGGTCGGGGGGGGGGTACTCTGTTGGCACTGATATGTGACAGTGGACATGGGGTGGTCCCAACCAGGGCAGCTCACCCAAACTTGGCTGTCAGAGGCTTTATTAGAGCCCTGTTATTTAGGTGCAATTGACTGATTCATTGCCCATGGTTAGTCTCCATCTCCAGGTCCACTGGTACCATGTGGCCCTAAGTCACATGGTTTTTGGCATGACCAGCCCCCACCCAAGGCTATCAAGTGGGACCACATATATGGAAAAGTCCAGTGTGGGGAGACTCTGCCCTAAACAAAGTTATGACCACAGGTGCAAAGGCCCGACTTCTCTTTGGGAAAAGTCTAATTCTTTGCTACACAATGAAGTCCCTTCGAGCTTTCCCACTCTGACGCTCCCAGCATTCACCCCCATGGCCCCAGGTTCCCCTGGCCTGGTCTCTGCAGTGCCAGCTCCAGCCCTGTCCACTCCAACCAGTTATCTGGCCTCCACACACTTATCCCTGTCTGCTGCTACTAATTATTATTCATTTCACTCATAGTGTCTATGAACTGACCAACAGTCTTGTGCTGGGTGCCGGACTAGGGGTGGCTAGGTGGATGAATGTCATCCTTGAACAGGTGTGAGAGTGTAAGTCCTATGAACAAGGGCTAACACAGAGAAGGGCTTGAAACACAGGCTCTTTTGAACAGACAAACGTTCTCTTGATGCTGCAAGTATCATGGTTAGACTTCGGTCAAAAGAGCATCCTCTCGGGAAGTCGCTTACAGGCATCATTTCTGGAGAGGTAAGTGCTCAGCTACGGGTGTACTTCAACCAGAAGGCGTCATCCATCTGCTCCAAGGGGGCATTGGATTCAAGGCCAATCCATATCTCAACTAAACAAACTAAGTACTAAGCCAGAATCTTAAATATAAAGACAGAAAAGTCCTCATTTGGGGAGGAATATTGGGTTTTAGCTCTTTGGCTTTTCTGGTAGTTTATTATTCCTTTAACTTTTGCTTCTTCTTGTTTCTGTGTGATTCCTCAGCCTGGACTTGCTGGCAGATGTTCAGTATGCCTTCGGGCTTCCCTTCTACCCTGCCTACCAGGGGCAGTTCACTCTGGAGGAGAAAAGCCTGTCACTGAAAATCATGCAGTTCTTTTCGAACTTCATCCGATCAGGGTGAGTGGACCACATGGGCCCACTGCGGCCATCACGCCTGCCTCCCTCCCTAACCCCCTTAGATGTTGTGGTCACCTGCTACTGTTCTCCTTGTCTCAGTCCCCCTCTTCTAGGCCAAACTATGTCTGTGTAGGTTCATCTTGGTGAAGGGAAGCTTCCACCCACACACTGCCTTATTCAGCCACATTCTCTGGCTTTAGGTCAGGGTTTCTGAACCTCAGCACTGCTGATGTGGGGGCAGGTAAGTCTTTGTGGTGAGGGCATCCTGTGCAGCCCGGGCGGCTTAGCAGCCTCTCTGGTCTCCACCCACTAGATGCCAGTAGCACCTTGTCCCAGCTGTGAGAACACACTATCAGATGGTGCCGGATGCCCCCTGGGGGGCACAAACTCCCCAAGTTGAGAACCATGGTCTTAGGTGATCAAATTCAGTTAAGATGTTCAAGACCCTTCCTTATCTACCTTGGCATCCCTGCATACCTCTATTCTAACCCCAGTGGCATAGTCACTGTCCCCACCTCCAAGCATGGCTTCCCCTTTATCTCTTTGCCAGACATCATCCGTAACCTACTGACAGTCAGAAACCCAAAACCCAACCATAATTAAAAGCAGGGCAAAGTAGAACTTTATCTAGTTCATTGCGGGAGTTGAGTGGAAAGGCTTTTCTTTTAATTCAGATTTAGAAAATGTTTCGCTGGGGAAGTGACATGGAAGCTGGGCCTTGAAGGACAAGAGGATATTCAGACACAAGGTGCCAGACAGTAGAAGGAGCCTAGGAGAGGAGCATACAAGCAAAGTCACTTCAGTGGAAGGGACGAGAAACAGCTTATTTGGTGAATGTCAGGAGGTCAGGTGGGGCTGGGAGGAGGGGCTGATGGCAGGGGGGGAGAGGTGCCTGAGCGTGACAAGGGATGGCCTCACCTTCATAAGGTAGATGGCTTATAGGGGGTAGACAAGTTGGCCTGGTTCGGGGCCCACCCTCCTTCCCAGGCCTTGGACAAATGGAGGCATTCCAGGGACATTCCAGGACTGGTTGTGGTGTCCAGATAGAAGGGCACAGGATGGAAGGGGACATGGTGACCTTGTGTGAATTCCAGAAATGGGCCTTTCCACTTTCAGTCATTTGTAATGTGGCAGATCAGAACACAGCTGCAGAAATCGGATCAGGCAGGTCCAAACCCTGCTTTGACACCTAAAGGTGAGGGACTTGGTCCTTGGACACCAAGTGCAAGTGGAAAGGGATCCCAAGTGATAAAAGGAAAGCCATGTTTCCCTCATGGATGTTTCTTTCTTGTCATTTTCCCAGAAATCCGAACTACCCGCATGAGTTCTCAAGGAAAGCCCCTGAGTTTGCAGCCCCCTGGCCTGACTTCATCCCACGGGCAGGCGGGGAGAACTACAAGGAGCTCAGCGTCCTGCTCCCCAATCGACAGGGCCTCAAAAGCACTGACTGCTCCTTCTGGTCCAAGTACATCCAGTCTCTGAAGGCGGCAGCTGCAGGTGGGGAAGCCAGAGCTGACAGGGGCTGGGCAGAGGGCGGGCGGGTCGTTCATCCCCAGCATCTACTGAGCTCACTGTGTGGCAGACCCAGGTTGAGTGCTTGGAGCCACTGAGTCATGGAGTGCCATCAACACAGCCCTTCTCCATGAGGAGCTCCCAGTTGGGGGGGGCCTCCTGTTCTGAAGGGGGAATTTTCAGAGAGATTAAGCCTCAGAGCCAGGACACCAGGGGTCTGGGGATGGGATTTCTAGCTGGGGAGAAGTAGGTATTATCACCTCTTACCGCTGAAGTGCACTTCCTGATGAGCAGGTATTAAGGAGATAAACCGAATCATAATGAGGGCACTGGGAATACAGAATGAATGCAATGCCCTTAAGAAGCTTCCAGAAGAGGGGGGGAGTGAGTAACATAACCCAGAGAATGGCTCTCAGCTGTCCCCACCATGAGATGGAAGTCTGCACCCAGGCCAGTAGGAGCCCAGTGGAGGGAGGGTCTGAGAAGGCTTCCCAGGGAGGTGGGTGGTGGGCTGAAGGTTTCCAGAATGACATGATTTTTTTGTGCGGCTAAACATAGGAGTGCAACATTCAACAAAAAAGTGACCTTGTCCACCATGTTTTAGACCCTCAGTGCTGAATTTAGCCTACAAGGCCAAGGGGATCTCTGTTAAACCCAAGTCTTATTATAGTCCTAGCATGACCTGAGAGCCTGGTGATGAATCTGGTACCCGACCCCTGGAAATGCCCCTCCATTGAACATTTGTAGGGAAGGCCCATCAGAGGCTGAAGTCTTTTAGGGCTGAGGGGGAAGAGACAAGGGAGGAGTCCTGATCTGAATGGACCACCCTTCTATTTCAGATAAAGCCAAGCAGGAGCTGTCAGCACAGAGTGAAGAGGAGGATGGGCTGGTTAACCCTGGGCTGACAGGAGAGCCAGGATCCAAGAGCTACACCAAGTGACCATCTTCTAAGACCCTCCTGCCTAGCCTGCCAACCCCATCTCTGGCTGCCACAAGGCATCTTATTCTCTAAAATAGCCACTAACTTTCAATAAAGTGTCTAGATGCCGTGAAACATTGGTGACTCAGATTTGTTAATTCAAGACAGTCCTGGGGAGACACCAAACTGTGTTTTAATGATCTTCCTAAGGCTTGAATCCCAGGTTGCCATTTCCTTCCAGCCAATATTTGTGGAGCATTCTGTGTACACCAGGCCCTGTGCTGATTGCAAGGGAGGCAGAGACCCTGCCCTATAGAGGAAGAAAAAGGCAGGTGAACAGCTGTGAACAATAACACAAGAAATGCGATGCATTGAGGGCAGGCCACAGAGTGATACAATCCCACCTGCGTGTTAGAAAGGATTTTCAAGTGAAGGTTCCAGAATGGAGGTGGGAGACCAACTAGGCTGGTCCAATATCCTAAGCAAGAGACAATGAGGTCTGAATCCAGGTAGTGAGAGTAGAGGTGGGGAAGGCAGAGATCTGAGAACTCTTTAGGAAGCAGAATTGATTGGACTTGATTGAGTGTGAAAGGCTTGGGGCAAGGAGATAGAATTTTTACCCTAGTTAGGGTTACTTTGGGCTCCCAGATCAGCAAGAGATTTGATCATTTACCCCTCTAAGGGACATACTCATGAAGGAGAATCTAAGACTGCCTCTCTTTTAATCACACACACATGCACACACACAGAAAGAGAGAGAATTAACCCAAAGTAAAAGCAGATAGAGCTGGTTAACGGCCTCCATGTCATTTATAAAGTATGTCAGAAGATGTGTTGACACACATCACCTCATTTGAGCATAGACAAAATTCAGTAATTGTTCATATGTTGGGAACATCACCCCCATTTTGAAGAAGTAGAAGGTGAGTCTCAGAAAGGCTTGTGACATGCCTAAATTCATACAAGGGGGAGGTGGAGAATCAGAGTTCAACTCAGGTCTTCTGATTTCTCTATTTCCCTGTACTTCCTAGACTTTGGATAGGTCTACAGCCAAACTCTGTGTCATCCAGAACCTACTGAAACTATTGAAAACCTCAGGTAACCTCTCATCTGCTTAGAGGATCAATCAGGATAGTTCAGTGCAAGTAGCAAACACCCAACTACAGTGCCTTAACTGAAGTGTACTCCAGGAGGGGGATGGTCCTAGGATTGGCCTTCCTCTTTGCTGTCTTCATACATGGATGATGCCTCATTTCACTGACACAATATGGTTGCCACTGTTCCAGACATCACATTTGCTCCTAATGGCATCCGCACTGGAAGCAGGCAAGGCGTGGTATGGAGGGACTTTCCTGTAAGCATCTCTTTCTTTTCTTGGAAAATTTTCTTTCCCAGAAATTCCCAGCAAGATTCCCTTTACATTTCATTGGTCATAATGGTGTTGTGTCCCTACTTTTAGACCACTCACAATAGGGAATGGGCTTACCATGATTTGATTAGACAAACATGACTTACTCCCTAGAGGATATTCCCTAGACATACTGCTGTCCCAACAAAGCTGGGGTACAGTTAGCAGCAATGAACGGAGAGATACTTACAGGGTAGAAGCATAGGGTTTCCTCATCCACCAACACCTTAGTGGGGGCTTTGAAATAAGATCTGGGCCAGGAGTTCACAGTAGTGGAATGACTTGGAGTAATTCATTTAGCCCAGTGGTTCCCAGCCTTGGCCAACAGCTAGAATCATCAGAGTCCTTTTACAAAATCCCAGTACCAATGCCACATCCCAGATCAATTAGATTGGAATCCTGGAGGGGGTGGGTAGGGACCAGGCATCAGGGAATTTCAATGCACAGGTAAGAATGGACCCCACTCTTAATTTCTCTGATCTTTATTTTACTTAATTATAGAATGGTTTCCATTAAGTTTACCGGATGAGCAATGCTTCACAAGGGGTATGCTGGAAGCATTTTTATTTCAGTTTAGTATCCATTTCGGGTAGGCAGAATAATGTCCTTTCCCAAAAATGATAGCCCAATTCCTAGAAACTATGAATAACTAAGGCTATACTCTAAGTGGTATTAGGTCAAAGATGGAGTTAAGGTTGTCAATCAGCTAACCTTAAGATAGGGAATATATCTGTGATTACCCACTCAGGTCCAATGAACAACAATGTAATAACAATTACCAGGTGGGTCTTCAAAAGTAAAAGAGGGAGGCAGGAGAGGGGACCAGAGGGATGTCAGTGTGAGAAGGACTTGGCCCAAAATTGCTGGTGCTAGAGATGGAGGAAGGGATTGTGCGGCCTCTAGAAGCTGAAAAAAGCAAAGAAATGCCCTCTCCCCTTCAACCTTCAACCATAAAAAGGAATGCAGCCTGCTGACCCCTTGATTTTAGCCTACTGAGCTTTATGTTGGATTTCTGATCTACAGAACTGTGAGATAATAAATTTCTATTGTTTTAAGCCCATAAATTCATGATGATTTCTTCCCACATTCATAGAAAACTAAAATATTGTTATCTCTATCAGAGGTATAGTTTATCCTGCCTTTGGACCAAACCTCAGGCATCACTCATTGTTTTCCTGATCATAAAAATTCTACTCCAGACCAATACTGAAACACCAAATCCACCACCAGTAGTCCTGGACATGGGTCATTCACGTTCTTTAATGTGGTTGGAGTGGGGGATGGTCTAATGTTGGTGGAACCAAGTTGGGCCACCCCCTTTGTTGGCCTTGCACTACAGTCTAGTACCAGATGCCACCTGCTATTTGCTCTCGGTCTTTGAAAACTGAGCTAGAAAACATCCCATTTTAACATCCTGTTGTAATAATATATGCTTACTTTGCAAATCCGCCCTGCAGATTAAGGGCACTAATGTATATAAAGAGAAAACAGTGAAGTAGTGTTCACAAGCCCTTATAGTTAACAGTCTATTCAAGGCATGTGACTACCAGCCCGTCCACAAGAAAGCTATAGATGGGAGACTGATAAGGGATCCAAAGGCCAGGCTGTCTGAGCCTCTGCCTGGAACAGCTCGCAGAAAAGAGTGACCAAAGAGGCAACACACTGTAGTTAGATGGTTTGAGCTAAAGGGGGCCTGAGCCCATATCTTTTTTTTTTTTTAAGATTTTATTTATTTATTTGACAGAGATCTCAAGTAGGCAGAGAGGCAGGCAGAGAGAGGGGAGGAAGCAGGCTTTCTGCTGAACAGAGAGCCCGATGCGGGGCTCAATCCCAGGACCCTGGGATCATGACCTGAGCCAAAGGCAGAGGCTTAACCCACTGAGCCACCCAGGTGCCCCCTGAGCCCATATCTTGATGAAGAAGTGACAGCCAGAGAGAAGGTATGCATCCCAGGCTCCCAGAGCCAGCCCCTGGCTGGGCTTGTTTCAGAAAGGCAGCCCCACACTGCCACTCTAGGACTTTCTCCTACACCAGAGATTCATCTGGAAGTCCTTGTCCGTGCCCAGATGGGATGGGCCAGCAGGATGGGTGCCAAAACAGCCATAAGACATCACAAACTCTTTTCCCCTTGGCCAAGATCGGTAAGGACACAGGACACGCAGTGCCAAGGCCAGGGTCACTGAGAAGTCAGGAGGTGAATAGGGCAGCATCTCACCCTGGGAACCCAAATGATCTTAAAGATTAGCTAAAACAGGAATCAAGAAAGGAAGTGAAGAAATTCACCATAAGTCCAGTCATTCATCTGAATCAGCTTCCTCTTGAGCTGGAAGCAGACCTGAAGGATAGGAGAAGGAGGTCAGTGACTTTCTCAAAGGGAAGTTGTAACATCAGCCTGCAAGGTCCTCTGCCTCCCAAGTCCCTGATGGCAGCTGAATGGCCAGAGCTCCGGGTCCCCCGCGGTTCCCCCTGGAGTTGAGAAGATGAGAACAACTCCTCCCAGACCATCCAAGACCCTCAGGCAGTGGTTCTAAGACAGAAGTCAGCACATGAAAATCAGTCTCCTATTTTTAGAATCAGAGATCCCATTTTTTTTTTTTTTTAAGAATGAATAGGTCTAGGGCAGGGTTCAGGAATCTGTGTTTTCAAATACACAACACCTGCACTCAAGCAATTACCTCCCATGGCCCCCACCTGCCATCATCCCCTCTGAAGCAGCCCCCTCTTTTCAGAGTTCCCCTCTCTGTCTGGTCACCCGCATGACTCAAGACAGTGTGACTTTACCTGTTTTCTGTGATTTATCCATTGATCTTGATTCCCTGCAGAGTCCAGTGAGGGTTTTACCCACTCAATCCCCCCTCAGGCTCTCTACATATGTCTCCAAAAGCAGGATGACCGTATAATTTTTTTTCCTCTTTTGGTTACTTCTGTAATTCTTTTTTTTTGTTTGTTTGTGTTTGTTTTTGTTTTTGTTTTTTAAGGATTTTTTTTTATTTATTTGACAGAGAGAGATCACAAGTGGGCAGAGAGGCAAGCAGAAAGAGAGAGAGGAGGAAGCAGGCTCCCTGTGGAGCAGAGAGCCCGATGTGGGACTCGATCCCAGGACCCTGAGATCATGACCTGAGCTTAAGGCAGAGGCTTAACCCACTGAGCCACCCAGGTGCCCCTTGTTTTTGTTTTTTGAGAGGGTTGGTGGGGGGAGGACCAAAGGTAGAGGGAGACAGAGAATCTAAAGCAGGCTTCATGCCCACTACAGAGCCTGACATGGGGCTCAGGCTCACAACCCTGAGATCATGACCCGAGCCAAAATCAAGAGTCAGAGCCTTGACTGACTGAGCCACCCAGGTGCCCTTCTTTTGTGATTCTTAATGTATTTTTCTTATTCCATCAATGTCCCAACAGTCCCTAGCTGGCAACTTAAATGATGAGCCTGTTGGCATCCTTTAACCTCCCCTTTTCCTTTTTGTTTCTACTGTCCTGGTTTGTGGTTTTCTTTGTCCTGTTACATCATCTAAATCTTCCATGCTTTGTTCGATAGGGTAATTCAGACCCTTGAAAACTTGTTAACTTCATTTGCCATATCAAGAGTTTATTTATATATCACAGGCAAGCACTGTGCTAGCATCACACTCCCTATTCTTTTAGTTAAGGATGTAACCCCAGGCCATTTCCACAGCCTTGCATCTAGACTCAAAATCAAATAGATTTTCTTGTATGATACTTTACCAGTTGCTTAACAGCATGTTATGTTTTAGAGCAATTTCTGTTTAGACCACGATATTATGGCGAAGTTTCTTGTTGCATCTAGCATTTATAATTGCTGGTTCTCTCCCTCCCTTCCTTCTTATCCTCTTTCCCCTTGAACCCTATGATAGCATCTTATCTTCAAGGAATGTGTGTGCTCTTACACCACACTTCGTGAATCTCAGCCAGGTTTGGAAATCACAGCCTTAAGGTTTTCGAGATAGAGGAAAGTATTTGGTTTATGGGATCAGACAGAAGTTTGAGTTCTGACTCAGCCACTCACCAACGGAATGACCCAGAACAAACCCCTTCACCAATCAGGGCATTAAGCTTCAGCTGGAAAATCTGGACAACTCATCACTCTCCTAGTGTTGCTGGGAGGTTCCTGTGGGGCAAGAGAAACGAACGCCCTGCATTATTAGAAATTGGTGAACAATAATTAGATATTTTCCTTGCCAATATATATTTAGTCCAGTTCATTCTTCACTTTGTGCCAGACCCTCAGCTCAGTGCTACAGTACAAAGATGGATAATTCCACTCAGACAAGTATGCAGCTGGTCACAGTACAGTGGCATATAAGCAGCGGCTGGGGTAGACCAGCTGTTTCGGGAGCTGGAAGAGGAGCACCTAAGTCAAGCCAGGGAATGTTCTCAAGAAGGTGACCCTAAGTGGAGTACAAAGGACAGACAAAGCTAAGTAGGACATAGAAAGCTTAGGGGTATGGGGTTGGTGTCCTAGGCATCTCCCCTGTATGAGCAATCTTACAGGAGCCTGAGGGTGTGATAACACCTGGCAAGCCTCCACATATTCTGGAGCTGCCTTGGTCATGCCCAGGCTGCCCTCATTTGCTGAGGGGGAGCCCCAGGTCCCTTCTGAGTTCCCTGTCCTTCCAGGGCTCCTGGAGCCCTGCCCATACTCCTTTCTTTCAATGGACCTGCATCCACCCAACCAGCTGCTCAGCTTTCTATCTCCAGAGCAAGACTGCCCAGTCTACTGCTGTGCTCTGGGCACCCTCTCCCAATTGTGCCCATGGAGGACAAACATTCTGGGCCTTTCCCATGTTGGAAAGTGAGTGACTGTCACAGTAAGGAAATAGACAATGGAGCTAACCATCAAACTTGAGGTTACTACCAGCAGGAATCTCTCCTGAAGTGCTGGCTGGTCTGGGGCAGGGTCTGCATTATAAGGGGAAAAGGGACCCAGCGTCTGCCTAAAATCTTTTCTGGTCCTTTCTACAGTGACCTTGGGGTCCCCTCACCCTCTTTTTCCCTTCTCATTTAAACTGAGGCTCATTAGGTCTTCTCTGCCTCTGAATGAGACTTACCACCTTTCTCCCTGCCCTCACCCAGCTCTCATGAACATCCTTGAGTCCAGGTGTGTGCTAGGCCACAGGTGAGGGAAAGAAGAGGCACTCTGGTCTCCCTCATGAGGAGATGATGTTTGTGTGTATCTGGTTGATCAGCTGAGCCAGCCATGGAAGAACTGGAGAGAGCAGGGTTCTGGGTAGAACAAATAGCACATAAGATCAAATAAGGAGAAATTGCCCTCCCACTCATCACAGGCAGAGGAAGACCTGGGAGGCCCAGAACTGTTCCATGAAGTGACAAGCCCATGTGACCTCACACACCAGTGCAGGTGTCAGGACCCACATGGTCGCAGAGCAAGATGACATAGTGTGTAAATGCCAGAGCTTAATCTCATCATCCCTTACTCCTTCCAGTGCCCCTCCTAAATGTGGCCCTTGGCCTTTCTGAAGTTTGGTTTGTTTACCAGTCAAATAGGAGAAGAAAACTCCCCCATTACAGGGTTGCTGTGGGCTATAATAAAATCATGGATGGACCTGGAGGCATTGCTGGCCTTTCTGTGTGGCTGGTGGAAGGGACTTGGGCTGGAAGCTGGCAGAGTCCACACCTGCCTTTGAACCTAGACGGGCCAGTGTTATGTCCTAGAGCAAGTTACTTCACAACTCTAAGCACCTCCTGAGTTCATGATAAAATGCCTCTCTCAACACTTGTCCAGGGTGCTGTGAGGAATAAATAAATAAGCATCCACCCATGGCACAGGAAAGCATCTGGCACACTGCCAGTGTTCAACAGGTGAATGGTCATTATTAAGAGCAATACTAGTACTGGAGATGAATTTTTCTTGGGATGCAGCACTTTTTACTTAGATGTTTCTGGCTCTCTGTCATGGCCCTTCTCACTTTGCTCAACAGCCCATATTAAGCACCTAATTTCTTCCCATTTCTCTACAAGACTGCAGACTGAAGTCTACGTCTCATTACCCTTTGGGGATGAGCTATAAATACACCAAGTCATTAAAAAGAGGAAGGAGTGCACCTGGACAACCAAGAACATGTAAATTCGGCCAGAGGAGACTTCTAGGCCCCTCCCTCACCCCATCATTGTGATCTCCCCACTCTGGCTTCTGCAGAAAACCTCTGGGCATCCAGGTCAGGGCCCTCAGTTCAGCCAGCTCCCCCCCTCCAGCTGTCTTGGGAAACCCCCTAGGGACCCTCACCCCCTAGGCGAAGAGGGAAGTGACCCTAAGTGGCTTGGTCCCCAAAGGTGTTCAGTTCCCTTCTGTGGACTAGAGATGTCCTGAGGGTCTCAAAGCAGGAGGGGCAGAGGGGAAAGAGGGTGCATGTCTTGACTTTGCAATGGATGAGTTGGATGACCTTGGGCAATTTATCAAACCCCTGACCCACAGCTATCTCATCTGTATAGTGGGGTGACCTTGAACATTAGAGAAGACACAGGAAGTGTAGCTGACACAGTAGACATGCAGCAAAAGTGGTTTCTCTTTCTCTTCCTCCTCTTTCTCTTCCTTCTTAGTGGCATTATTTCCAGTATGGATCCCAAGTTCTTAGCAAAGGTCTTGGCACACAATACGCGTTCAAGAATTTTTTTTTAAAGGTTTTATTTATTTATTTGACAGACAGAGATCACAAGTAGGCAGAGAGGCAGGCAGAGAGAGAGGAGGAAGCAGGCTCCCTGCTGAACAGAGAGCCGGATGTGGGGCTTGATCCCAGGACCCTGGGATCATGACCTGAGCTGAAGGCAGAGGCTTTAACCCACTGAGCCACCCAGGCAGCCCCAAGAATTTTTTTTTTTTTTTAAAGAAGGAAAGCTCAGATTTCTCCAGCTTGGAGCCTCTCAGAATTAGCAATGCTGTTTTCGTCGTGAGACGGAATTCACTGTGGAATGTGCTAGATATCATGGTCCTGTAAAGACATCACTACTCTGTTAACTGCCTGAAATCTATGGACAGGTAATTACGTGGCAAAAGAGATTTGGCAGGTAAGATTAAGGTCAGGGACCTTAATATAGGAAGAGTTCTGGAGTATTTCCCTGGGGGCCCAATCTAACCACATGGTCCCTTAGAAGCAGAGAACCTTCTCTGGAGAGAGGTAGAAGAGATGTGGCTGAAGGGGACGGCGCAGAGATTTCAAACAGAAGGATTCATCATGCTGTTGCTGCCTCTGAGTTGAGGGGGGTCTGCTTACAAGGACCAGACAGAAGCCTCTAAGAGCTAAGGGTGTCCCCCAGCTGACAGCCAGCAAGGAACTGGGACCTGACCCACAGAAACTATGATAGAATACATTTGTATTGTTTTCAGCCAACTCATTATGTCAGTAATAGACAACCAATACTCAGAAACTCCAGATTACGAAGTCTGAAACACCAAGCCCCTTGGCTGATATATACATGTACCAAGTATTCTGGCAGTGTCACCAATACCACCATTTGTGGAGGTCTACTGAGTGCCAGGCACCAGTGGTTAGTGGCTAGTGGTTGTCATGTTCCTCTTTTCCCCAAGTGTCCCACTGCCCTTCAAGATCTCTTATTGTATGGCTACCCAGGCCCATGGCCCATTAGGCCTTGGCCCGTAGGGTGCCAAAGAGGCACCCTAGGCAATTAAAACTAAAACATTTTAGTTGGGGAAATTCCATTGAGATTCAACATATCCCATGCAACAGGAGTCTAATAATATTCCAAACAAAGTCAAGATTTTTCCCTCAATTTCCCTAAGCCCCATGTTTTCACTGTGTCCTACATTCCTTCCCACTGATAGCATCTTCTCACAAGTGTGTAACGTGCCACATCTATCTGGTGGTCATGGGAGGAGTGGTGGGTTCAGCAAGCAAGTGGAGAAAACTGTGCTGGAGGGAGAGCTTGTTGCTTCTTCCATCTGGATCTCTGCTACCTCAAGTAGGTCATGCCCACGCCCTGGGGTGAAAATCGACGCCATAACATAATGGCTGCTGCTCTCCTTCCTCACCCGGGTCAAAGATTTGAGGGCATGATGGTTTAGACAGAGACATAGTCAAGTCAGTCAGCTGGGCCAGTGACTTCCTCTTTAAAGATCTCCAGGGTGTCTGTGTGTGAAGGGAGACCAGATGAACGTTTTCTTCTGAGTTCATTTCCAGTTTTCATATTAGGTATCTGTCCCAGTTGAAGAATCATTGCTACCCCCCCTCTTAGTGAGGGGAAAGTGAAATTGGCAGAATTTATGTGAGTGTCCAGGTGTTCAGAACTGTCTGGAAGGAGACGGTGCTGCGAGACACAAGGGCAGGGAAGGTTCTTCATCATGTACGACAGTAAACGATAACCCTGACAGAGGCCGATCATGTCAGGTACTCTCTTCTCACATGAAATAAGGGGTGAAAAATCCCTTCCACCCAAATCCAGAGACCTGAGAATTCCTGCCCAAGGCCACAGCCTATAATAGGGATCTGGACTTAGAAGTCTGATGTAGGAGCCCAGCCACAGGTGTCCTGCCAGGCTGTGTCTATGCCATCTCAGGAAGGGGAGAGTGGCAATCCGGTTCCTTGAAACAGTGGGTCAATGTTGAACCACACAGGGGCAGTGGGGAGATGCCATCAGGCAGAGTGCCCATCGTGAGGCAAAGTTAGGGGTCTGTGTGCCAGGGGCGGTAGCAAATGTTCAAAACTGATCTTGAAAATCCCCTGCAGGGGCACTTAGGTGGGTCAGTGGGTTAAAGTCTCTGCCTTTGGCTCAGGTCATGATCTCAGGGTCCTGGGATCAAGCCCTGCATTGGGCTCTCTGCTCAGTGGGGAGCCTGCTTCCTCCTCTCTCTCTGCCTGCCTCTCTGCCTACTTGTGAACTCTCCCTGTCAAATAAATAAATACAATCTTTAAAGAAGAAGAAGAAGAAGAAGAAGAAGAAGAAGAAGAAGAAGAAGAAGAAGAAGAAGAAGAAGAAGAAGAAGAATTATTAGAGGAAGAAAATCCCCTGCAAATCCCAGTAGGTAGAGTTATGGTGAGGGCGCTCTTGGCAGTGGAGTGGCAGGAGGTGAGCAGGCTGGACAGGACTGGGGGTGAGGTTGGGCGTTCCAGCCTTCAGGAGGGCAGAAGCTTCAGGCCCCAAATACCGTTGCATGTGTCCAGGCCAAGCCAGCTGCCCCTTCTGCAGGCCTAGGCCTTCTTGGGCTATCTGGGCATGTTCCCCTGGGCCGAGTGCAGAAGAGATGGGCTCCCTGGACAGAGGACAAGGGACTATGCGTCAGTGACTTCACTGGCCACAGAGCCGCCCAGCCAGACAGCAGATGACATCATAACCACAGCCAGAGTCTGGCCTGCCAGGTGACATCACGAGCCCTAAATAGCTCCAGCACTTGCTGGCAGGGAGTGAGCAGGATCACGCCGGCCTCCCCCGCCAGCCACTGCGCTTCTTCTGGAACCCCTCTGGGGGTTCTTCCCCAGCTGCTTCTCAGATCGGTTGGATACTTACCACTGATTACAGAGGCATGAACATCATTACTAAAAGCAGACCAGCAAAAAGGAGAGAAATGAAGTCACACCCAAACCCCAATACCCAGAGTCCCTTGTAACATTTGTGGTATATCCTTCCACTTCGTGTTTTTAGAAACAGACGCCTGTATCATATGCACATGTAAATGAAAAAGGCCCGTATACTATATACTACCTTGAGCCTACTTTTGTTTAAACATTTTGACAGAATGTGGACACTTAGTGCATCATTAGTTATTCTAAGTAATTTTTTAAAAAGATTTTTGTTTATTTGAGAGAGAGAGACAGAGTGCAAGCATGAGTGGTGGGGAAGGTCAGAGGGAGAGGGACAAACGGACTCCCTGCTGAGCTGAGCAGGGAGCCCAGTGTGGGGCTCGATCCCAGGACCCTGAGATCATGACCCCAAACCAAATGCAGATGCTTCACCGACTGAGCCACTGAAGCCCCCCATTCTTTTTTTTTTTTTTTTAAGATTTTATTTATTTATTTGACAGAGAGAGATCACAAGTAGGCAGAGAGGCAGGCAGAGAGAGAGGGGAAGCAGGCTCCCTCCTGAGCAGAGAGCCTGACACGGGGCTCCATCCCAGGACCCTGAGATCATGACCTGAGCCGAAGGCAGAGGCTTAACCCACTGAGCCACCCAGGCGTCATGAAGCCCCCGCATTCTAAGTAATTTTCAATCCTGGCATATTACATCAGTACTGAGTCTCGTGTGAGTACTAGTACTAATATTACTCCAGTACTGTATGTTGCATTGTTGGAGGGATGTCAGTCTCTGATATCTTGAGTAGATATCACGTACAGTCAAAATCTCCAGTGACGCCCACGAGGGATGGGTGTGGTATAGACGGTGCCTTAGTTAGTTGGACGGTCAGCATTTTCTCTGATGTGGGAGCAAGTCTCTATTTCTTGGGTTGATACCAAAGAAGAAGTAGATGGCTTCCATGTGTGGATACTTTTTTTTTTTTTTTTTTACCATTTCTGTATGTTCACCATACCATTACGGTCGAGTGCATGGAGTTAAATATTTGGAAGCTAATGCAGCTGGGATGCCATTTCACCTTATTCTACTTTTCTGGACAATCCCTCAGCCCCATTTTGACCACTTCACAGAGGACCAAGATGCAGTGAGAGTCCCAAACAGCCCCGACACAGAGACCCAGTCATCAGAACCACAGGCCTGTGGAGTGTCAGAGCTGGAAGGGACATTTGGAATCATCCTGTGTTGATCTGCCATTTTCTGGGTGGAAGCTGAGGTTTGGAAAGAGGGAAGAACCCCAAGGCCATCAACTGTGGCCGGGTCACATGTTACCAGGGCCTCCCAGCAGGGCTGAGGGGAACCCAGAGATGGCGTAAATGGCTTTACCAAGTAGTTTGGCCCGTGCTTTGTCAGTGGCCAAGTGGGTTGCAGACTTCCGCTCCCGATTCTTTGATTTACTACTATCACGTCGTAAGTGTTCACTGTGCACAGATATTACGTGTAACTTGTCTGATCCTCACAACAAGTCTGGAGAGGAGGCCAGAGCAGGGATCATCCCCTACATTCCACAGGGATGACTCAGGCTTGGAAAAGATAATGGTCACAAAGCTGGTCCCCGGGGGTCTCTGGTGAATCTCTTGTCTGACCGCTGGCTCCAGGGCATTTCTCAACACGGTATCCTTCCCCTGAACAACCGTATCATGCCAGGTTTCATGAGACCATGGGGAAAGGGAACCAGTTCTCTGGAAGCACTCAGGACAGAACCTACTAGAAGCCATGGTGGGATTAGAACAGAGAACTCCTCACTCCAGGCCAGAGTTCTAGTGAGCCTTGCAGGTCCAGAGAGAGAATTTCCATCTGGGGAGGCCCCTGTCAGTTCCTAGTTTGGGACAGACAGAGGTAAGTTCCCACTCCTCCGCTGTGCTCAATGGTGTCGTCCAGGACCCCAAGTCCTCTGCCAGATGTACCAGGCTTGTCCCTGCCTGCTCAACCCTCTTCTTTCCCCTTGACTATAGACCCCTAACCCCCTGGCCGGGCACTATTTGTGAGAGTCACATTTTTCCTCCTCAATTTCTTGTCCAAGTTTTAAAGGTGCAGAATTTCTTCCAGTAGGCACCGAAGCCTTCCAGGAACACGAGAGGAGACAGTGGGGACAGCAAGCAGTCTGCTAGACAAACCGTGGACTTGGGGTTGTGCCTCCCAGCCTTGGCTCACATGGTGTCCTCCTCAGCCTGGAAAGTTCTCCTCTCTTCTTCCCTTCTACCTGCCTCTCGAGCCCCTCCCTGCAAAGTCCACCATCCCTCTCCCCGCCCCTGTCTGCTCCCACAGAACCCCACTGTCTGCTGGTTTATCTCTGGAATGCTGACTTGTGACCTGCACCATGCCTGGCTCCTCCTGCCAAGGGGTCAGGGAACAATGGATCTAGCGAGAAGGTTTCCCATCTCCTCTCCTCTCCCAGACTCCATACTCTCTCTGCCCATCAGAAAACATCTGAAATTCTCTTCTCTTGCCAGCTAAGTCATCTCCATCTATAGCCAGACTATGTTCCGGTCCTTGATCGGGTGGGGGGTGGGGAGCAGCTTGCTCTCTTAGTCACAAAAGGTCCCCTCTGGCATTTTTCTAAGCCAAGAGCCACCCACCATCTTTAGTGACCCCCTCCTTTCCGTCTTTCCTATTGTTAGCTACGTGAAGACATTCTGGAGGCATCCCAGTTATAGGATCCCTTAGCAAGCCCTGGGGTGGGCTTACACCCTGCCCCTCCCAGCCACACTGTGAATGTAAGCTCCCTCATCTGGTGGGGTCCCCCTCTGGCTGTGGTTTGTGTGAATGAGTCAGGAAACACTCTCTTTACATGTGTGTGGGGGGAGTATAGTGTATGATGGGCTTGAAGCGTGTGTGCTTGTGTGTGTGTCTGTGTGTGTGTGCACGTGTGAGATGGGGTGTGGTGCTTGCATATGTTAGAGCTGGAGGTCGGATGGGGTGTGGGACAGGGAGAAATTTGTATATGATTTGAGATTTCTCAGGCCGCTCCTTGCCAAGTGGTTTCCTCTGAGGCTCAGAACCAGCCCATATGGTCTGGGATGGAAAATATCACTGTCGGCAGCCAATCCCTGACTCATAGTGAAAGCCTGCGGGCTCACTGCTCACTGCCGGCCAGACCCTCATGCTCCCCATTCACCCCTGCCTTCAGGTGGGGCCTTCCCAAGGGCTTGGGGGGTCCACGGGAAGCCTTTATCCTATCTGTCACCTTGACTCCATCCCTCCTGTCTGTCCTTTTCCTCAGAGCACAGCCCCTCTGCTATTTCCACAGCTTGGGTTCAACGTCCCCCCAACTACAGCTGCTCTGCTCTTCCCTGGAGGTTCCAGAGGCTCTTGCAAGTCCTTGGTCCTGGACCAAGGACCACTTTTTTCCTCTGCCACCGGCATTCCCTGTGGAGACCCGCCACCCCAGAGCCATGCACACATGACTCAACATCCCCTCTGCTGAGAAGGGAGCACTGAGACTGTGTCCAATGGAAACCATAAAAACATTGCTTTTTCATACCGCAGAGGGAATACCCAGGCACCTCCCCTCTTCCAGAACTTCCTGTCACCCTGCGTGAGACTCCAGGTGGGTGGGCAGGGGGCAAGGCCTGGGAATATCTGGGGAGCACGTTCACCAGCAGGGCGGGCGGCTCTGGTACATTCACAGCCAGCTGTCGTGGCACATCCTGAAGGTGGCTGGACTGTGTGGAAAGCTCAGGGCTGATTCTTTACAGGCGGCAAGCAAGCCAGGAGGCTGCCTCTGCTGACTCGCCAGTGCCCCTGCCCAGCCGGTTGGTCAATACTCTCCCCTGGGGGGAATCCTTCTCACCCACCACCCACCCACACCTGCCTACATTCGCTGCCACCAAGACATCTGCAGAGCACCCGGTTCCCTAGACCAGCCATTTCTTCTGGGTGGGCTACACTGTCTGTTTCTGCTCTCGGCGCCCTCGTCCTTGGGATCATTAGACCAGGAGCAGAGCCAAAGGGAAACCACACAGCCCTTCATCTTCCTAAATCCCCTCTCCTAGCCCTCTGTTCTTCTACAACCCAATCTCTCCTCTCCTTATCTGTCCCCGATTTCTGCATAAAGCCTCTTTGCTGCTGGGTTCACAAGATGCCCTGTGGAAGGATCAGAGCAATGGTGCGTGGACCTCCGTATAGCCCAGGAATGCACGGCCTCATGAAAGCAGAGCTGGGCCCAGAGAACACAGCTGTGACTGCTTTCCAATTATGTCACCCTTGCTCGAAAAACCCCGCAGACAGGAAGCTCATTACCACCCGAAAAGATTTCTGATTATTAATGCAGCAGAACATGGACTATACTGTCACCAAAGTGGATGGACAAAAATATACTTTGACGTCGATTTTGAGCCCCCATTTTTGCCAGGAAACAGAAAACACAGCTTAGCTCTTTCTTAACAAACTAAGTCGCTGCGAGTTCATGTGCCACCTCTTTGGGGTGAACGGTGAGGTGACACTTCCGCCTCTTACCTCAGGTGACATCTGAATTCTGGAGTCTCAGGGCATTGACGGGGGCTGCATATCTGGTTCATGTCCCAATCTGTCCCCTAATGACACCCACCGGATATAAACGTTCTCTTCCAGGGCTTGGTCTTTGGGTTTGGGGTCTCAGGAAACAGTGGCTGAATGAGTTTTGGTCAAGGTGTGAGGCAGAATTCCCTGGCCGAACCCAAAATCCTTTTGGCTGTTACAAGGAAAGAAGGCGATCAGTCATTGGATTTGGAGTGCATCCTACATATTATTTTTGGCTGCTCTACATTTTAATCCCCAATGGTAATACAGGCAATTTCAAGGAAGTTAGTCAAGAAGACTTTGCCTCAATATATAGAAAGTGCTACCTGATACGTAGTTGGAATGTGGGCTCTGGAGAAGACAGGACAGATGTGAATTTGCAAATAAGGATGTGAACCCTCTGACACAAAAATTAAAATGTTATAAAAAAAAAAAACATTCTTGCCTGAGGGGTGCCTGGGTGGCTCAGTCGGTGAAGCATCTGACTCTTGATTTCAGCTCAGGTCATGATCTCTGGGTCTAGGGATTGAGTCCTCTGTGGGGCTCCACACTCAGTGGGGAGCATACCTCTCTCCCCCTCTCCCCCTCTGCCCTTCCTCTCCTGACCCCTGCCCTGCTCCCACACTCTCGCTCTAAAATAAATAACTAAATGTTGAAAGGAAGGAAGGAAGGGAGGAAGGAAGGAAGGAAGGAACAGAAACATCTTGCCTGAGAAAATAAATTAGGGTTGAAAAGAGTCAGCTAAAGGAAACAGCCACATTTTATTGAAGACCCGATTTTTTTCATTTTTTCTTTTAAAATGGTCATGGCTTTTTCAGTTGTACAAATCACACAGATTCATTATGGAAACTGTTGCTTTTGTTTTACATAAATGTAAAAAATTGTATAAACTAAAAAAAATGTTGAAAGTCACCCATAATCTCTCCAGGAATCCCAAAAATAACCATTATAAAGATTTTGAAGTATTTTCTTCTGGCCTTTTGTCTCCTGAGTGGGTGTATATAGAGTTACGTACTTATACTAATTCTTTACATGTACTTTTCACCCTTTTTTCTCAGTGAGTTTTTGTTTTCTAACATCCACCATTATACCATGAGCTCTCTCAATCGATCTGATTAGTGATCAGAACAGGCAGAAAGGAAAGTCTTCATGGGATCACATGGTACTGGGGGTCGGTGGGTCAAAAATGGACAAAAAAGAAAATGAATACAAGCATTTTACATGTAGCAAATTGTTCAAATGCCATGAAGAATAGCAAAGCAGAATGGAGAGGAGGTAAGATGGGATAGCATCTCTATCTGAGACGGGGTGCTTTAGGTAGATCTCTCTGCAAGGTGATATTTGAGCAAAGTCTTGAAGGAAGTGAAGGAGAGCACCAGGATGGCTCCCTGGGAGAGAACATTCAGGCAGAGGGAACAGCATGTGCAAAGTCCCTAAATGAGAGGGTGATTGAATTGGGGAGGAGCAGCTGGGGAAACGGAGCCAGAAAGAGAAGGGGAGGAGGTGAGATTTTTGATTTGAGGGCAGCGGTCTGGTCACTCTTAGAAGCCAAGGTAAAGACTTGGAATTTTCCTTTAGATGGGACAGGAGGGCACTGGGAGACTCTGAGCAGAGTGACATAACGCAGCTTGCATTATAAAAGAACGTATCTGGTTTCATGTGGAGAAAATACTTTAGAGGGAAGAGGGATAAAAAACAAAAAAACAGTGGTAAGAAGCTATTCCAATGATCCAAACAAAAGATAGTGGGAAGTTGGACCAGGGTGACAGGAGGCAAGGTGAGAAGTGCCAGATTCCAGATCAGTTTTGAAGGAGGCAGAGAGAACACAAGAATAGGGGAGTCCTGAGCATCACTCTAGATGATATTTAAGGTTTTCACACCCAGAGGCTGTGTCCTAGAGAAGACAGAGGCCCAGGAACTGAGTCTTGGACCACTCTGGCAGGTAGAGGTTAGAAAGAGACTAAGAGCTCAGATGGCGAGACAGAAGACCAGTCCCTTTTGGGAGCCAACTCAGAAGGTTGTCAGTATCAGAATCTACACGCCAATCTTCTGAGAAGCCATGTTCTCCCCATGTTACTGATGAGGGAAACTGAGGTTCAGAGAGAAGGAAGGAATCCTCCCAGGTATTGAATGAGGAAGAACAAAGCTGGGACTGGAACCTTTTTTTTTTTTTTTTTTTTCATGATGGATGGGCAAGTTTCTCAGCCTGGCTGTGTCCTGCACTTGCACATTGGACACACCAATATGGAAGTTGTCATTTCTCTTTCTCCATTAGCCATCAACCATAACAGAAAGGAAGTTGATTGGGATACAGATTCCAGCATCCCTCCCTCTGGGCTGAGACAATTCTTCGATAATTCTCAGGTTCCATAGTCTCCCCCAGCACTTCCCAGGGGAGCTGGATCACTCCCTTGTCCACCACAGTCATCACTGTGGGTTGCTAATGTTCCTTACAGTCTCTGCCACACTTGACCATTTTCATAGTAGTATTTTCCAAATCACCCCTCCCCCCCCAATAAATCCCTTGCACTTGAATTCTTATCTTGGGGTTCTTCTGGAGAAACCCAAATGTAGACTCCTTTGTATGAAGAACAAAGACACGGGCCTGGGAAGGGAAACAGATGTGTCCCTGTGGCACTGTTGTCCGTGGTGTGTGGGGATGGGTTCCCATGCACATCAAGCTTGCATGTGTGAGACACATGTATCTGGGCACACATCCCTGTATGTGTGGGGGTGGGTGTCCCTGTCTGTGGGCCAGCTCATAAGTTAAAAACAGGAAAGGAAAATGTAAGCAGCTTTTTATGTAAATATTGGGCAACCAGAATACTTTTCTTTTGCTTCTAGTCATTTCAGAGTTTCTGAAACTTTGCCGTTCCTCCCCTTGGATGGTGGATGGGAGAGGAGGTGGGGGAAAATGAAGTTATTTTTGTCCTGGGGATTTCAGGGTCTCACCTTTTATGCATGTCTCTCCTCTACCTCCCACCCACCTGAGCCCCCGGGGTAGAGGGGGTGAGATCTAGTGAAGAGACGGAGTTCTTGGAAACTTGGCAAAGCTGGTGGCCCCTCTGCTCCATTGGAAAATGGAGAATTCCCTGAACAACCCTAGATCCCCTAATGGCTGCTCCAGCCATCCTGTCCCAGGGCTCACAGCTCCAGAGAACAGGGTGGGCAGGCACCGAAGTTGAAGTGGTTCTAGATTTGGTGACAGAAACCCACCTCTTCTAAGTCTAAGGAAAGGGGGTAATAGAGCCTGTCTCATACTCTCACAGGGTGGCCATGAGCCTCAAATGAGCCTAGGAGTCATTGGAGAGTATTTGAAAGAACAGATTTTCAAACCAGACAGACAGAGGTTCAAATCTTGACTCTGCCATTTCTATGACATTGAGAACTAGATTAAGTTCTCTGACTCTCTGTTTTTTACTGGTAAAATGATGATTATCTTTTTAAAAACCTCATTTAATTAAATAAAGTAACATATCAATTATGTATCCTATATAAGGCATATAGAATACGCTTCTAAATGTCAATGTCCTCTTTTCTCCCTATCCAGTTCCTTCCTAGAGAATGAGAGAAAATAAAGCCAGTGCAGGTAGACAGGTGGGAAGGAAATAGAGGTTTGAGACTCGGAACATTTTTCTTTGGGTTAACCAATGCATAACTCATTGGAATATTAATTTAGTCCAATTCACAAAACTTTACTGCAGCAAGAATAAAGACGACAGAGAGAGGATGAATATCTGTAATATATAGAGATCTTTATTGTACATTAATAAGAAAACATAAACTACCCAATTTAAAATCAGTAAAATTATAAAAGAAAACAATTCAAACGAATGACAAATCTGCTGAAAGATCCTTAAATTTACTAGACGTCAGGGAAATAAAAGTTTACATAACGATGAGATGTTACATCTCCATCCATCCCACTGGCATATCTAAAAAATAGTAACACTGTTTGCTGGGGGGAACGCCCTGGAAATCGGGCTTGCACACATTGCTGGTGGAAATGCAAATTGCTATAGCAAGATGACAAAACAACAAGGTAACATCTACTCAGACTCTAGATCATATATTCTTTAATCTAGTGATCCCACTTTTAGGATCCAACTCCATGGAAATAAAAGCATCACCACGCATTCACCCCCCCCCCCACACACACACACAGAGTTAGGTGAATGTTTCCATAAATAATGCTACAATGTACCGTGGCATGTTGTGGGATTATTTAAAGAATATATTTGAATTCTATCAGTTGGCTCTATGACATATTATTGAGTGATAAAAGTAAGAGACAAAGAGGTATATTTATATTACATTATGTCATTTTTGGTAAAGCAAAAAATGATTCAAATAAAAAGCCTGTACATGGATACCAACAAATGTGGATGGTCATCAGAGCAGAGTGGACAGCAGAAGGGGTACATGCCAGACTGAAAACACCAGCTGCTCAGGGTGGGGAGGGGTAGGTTACAGGGTAAGGAGGAGGGTGAGGAAGGCAGAAGAGAAAAGTAAAAGAGCAGGGCCGAGACTAAAATCAAGTGCAATACACCCTAGGTATGTGCACGTGTCTAAATGCAAAAAGATGGTCACGAAAAATAAAAGATTCCATCAGGTGTATAACCTACTGACTTCACGGAAGGATCCCCTATATTGTTGAGTAAATGAAAGTAATAACTAGAGTGAGAATACTAATGAGTGGAACTTGAGCTCTCGGTGGCTTTCAGAGAAGACAGTCCCTGTGAAGGGGGAGCAGATACAAGGAAAACATGCCTGGCATGCACCTGGCCTGGAGGGGTGAGTCCCAGGCCAGTCCGCAGTCCCATGCTGCGGAGCAGGTCACGGGGAAAATGACAGCAGGGGCATCATCGGTATCACAGAAGGGGGACACATTCTGTGTAGTAGAATGGTCAATGGAAGCCGTGAGAAGCCAGAAGCAGGAGAGGAACAAAGGGAAGTATAGGAGTTCAAGGGTGCTGGTTTTCTCATCCTCAACAGTAGAATGAATAGACACCATGGAAATGTAACAGGTCAGAAATAGTTAAGAAACAAATATAACCAACAAATATGTAAGGGTAGGAGAGGAAGGGGAGTGGCACTAAGGAAGTAGTCATCTCATCAATTCACCTCATCAAAATTTAGCACTTGCCCTGTGCCAGGCATTTGCTGGGAGGGAAAATACAGAATTAAAACAAAAACCAAAGCACAAATCTGTAGCACTTCCATTGCTGTGGAGGAAACAAATGACACACTCGTATGAGCGAGAAAGCTGGGTGGTGATGGGGGTGAAGGATGGGTGGGGTGGAGTGCGTCAGGTGAGCAGTTGTCATGCAACCTGTGAGGAAGCCTCCTTGGGAGGTGACAGTAGGCAGGGCTGAGTGAGGAGTGTAGTCCCAACAGAGGAGCAGCATGTACATGGGCCCCGAGCCCAGAAAGCCCAGAATGTTCTAGAATCAACAAGAAGCATGGGGCACCTCAACTGGTTAAATGACTATGTTCAGCTCAGGTCATGATCCCAGGGTCCTGGGATGGAGCCCCACATCAGGCTCCCTGCTCTGTGGAGGAGTCTGCTTCTCCCTCTCCTTCTGCCTGCTGTTCCCCTTGTGCTCTCTCTCTCTCTCTCTCTGTCAAATAAACAAAATCTTAAAATTAAAAAAAAAGGCAGTGTGATAAGGGTAGAACGAAAGAAGGGAAAGATGAGACAGGAGGAGATGATACAGATATTTTAACATTTATAAAAATGGAGGACAGGCACTTTACTTAATGTTATGGGATTATTTACCATAAGGACTATGAACAAAGAAGTCAAGATAGTAATTTCCAAGGTATGGGCTTTGTATGTTCTTTGAATTTTTGTTTCCCTGTGAACCCATGGCCCTCATGATTTTTTTTTTAATTAAAGTGTTATTAAGTGGACAGAGCAACACACCAGGGAGAGAATAAGTGAAAAATGAAGACTCTCGTTGATAGCAAAGTAAGTACGTAGGTTATCTTCTACAACTGATTCCAAAAGCTGCATCCAGGTTAGCTCACTCCTCCACCATCTACCACCATTGTCAAGGAACAGCCAGTGCGAATCCACGTTCAGGAGCATTATCCTGAAATCCTTACGGAACTGTATGCCCCTGGGTATTTGAATGCTCAGTCTATTCTACGATTTTATAAAATAATTTTAAATTGTTTTATTTTGTGACTACAAAAGAAATAGAAGGAAGTCAAACTCTCTCTCTTTGCAGATGACATGATTCTTTATATGGAAAACCCAAAAGACTCCACCCCCAAACTACTAGAACTCATACAGCAATTCAGCAACGTGGCAGGATACAAAGTCAATGTACAGAAATCACTGGCTTTCTTATACACTAACAATGAAAATATAGAAAGGGAAATTAGAGAATCAATTCCATTTACTATAGCTCCAAGAACCATAAGATACCTGGGAATAAACCTAACCAAAGAGGTAAAGGATCTGTACTCGAGGAACTACAGAACACTCATGAAAGAAATCAAAGAAGACACAAAAAGATGGAAGACCATTCCATGCTCTTGGATCGGAAGAATAAACATTGTTAAAATGTCTATACTGCCTAGAGCAATCTATACTTTTAATGCCATTCCAATCAAAATACCACCGGTATTTTTCAAAGAGTTGGAGCAAATAATCTTAAAATTTGTATGGAATCAGAAGAGACCCCGAATCCCTAAGGAAATGTTGAAAAACAAAAATAAAACTGGGGGCATCATGTTACCTGATTTCAAGCTTTACTATAAAGCTGTGATCACCAAAACAGCATGGTACTGGCATAAAAACAGACACATAGACCAGTGAAACAGAGTAGAGAGCCCAGATATTATAGAAAATTTTGAAATAAAAAATTAAATGAGAAAACTGAGCCATGATGCCATCGACTATCTGGTCTCTGTTAACTAGAATATGTTTCTCTTTCTAGGCTTTTCTCTATAGTTGAGATCATGTGACATAAATAAACTATAGTCTACTTTTTTCTTTCTTTCTTTCTCTCTCTCTCTCTCTTTTTTTTTTTTTTTTGCTTAAAGTTATAGCATTGATTTTCTAGTTTCTTAAAGAGAAAGAGTGAGAGAGATCATCTAAGGGATGATGAATGCCAAAACTCTTAATTAACCAGCATTTTAAAATGACTAGAATATGCCATTTTCCCAATATTCTGGAACTATAAAGTTCATCACTCAAACTGTGTACATTTAGAGATTCACTTGAAATCTTACTTCACTTGAAATTCACTTAACAGATATACAATTCCATATATCAAATGTATCTTTGGTCAAAATAAACTTCAAAGGAGTTTCCTATCCTTCTAACCAAGTCCCAGCAAATTCTCAAGTGCTAATTCTACTCTGTCCCTCTTTCTGACAATCAGTTAACAGGCTGCTCCCAGCATCCAGGGACATGTGCAGGAAGCTTGGACAAGAGCAATGGCAATGAGGAAGGGAGGAGTCCCTAGATTCAAGATCTGCTTAAGAGGTGAAGTCAAGATGGTTTATTAAGAGGCTAGTTAAGGAAACATCCCCATTTTTCTGACATTAACAAATGAATGGATGGTGGTGACTTTGACCAACATGGAAAGAGTGTGGGAGGAATATTTTGGAGGTCCCACAAAAGCTCAGTTCAGGACGTGCTGTCCTTGGCATGTCTATGACATAGCCATTGGACAGACATTTGAGTCTGGGTTCTGAGAAGACATGGCTGGAGGTGTACATCTGGGGGTTGTTGGGATGTGGTTGGCACTTCAAGGCACTGGAATAGATGACGTCACCAATGAAACAGAGAAGAGGTCCTTAAAAAATTCAAAACCCAACTCAGTTATTTCCAAACAAAATACCCATATCCTTGAAGATTTTTAGAATATATGACACTTGGAAGGATTTCCTCCATGGAGCTGGGTTCCACTAGTCATCTTTGGCTGCAGGTTTGATGTTGCTGGCCCCGGTCCTTGGCTGATCCACACGGTGCAAAGCCAGCTTGGAAAGCATGTGTCCTCCGGTACTCCTGGTGCCAGGTCCTGTGATCCCACTTCCTCCCTCTCCCCCTTCTTCCACTCCCTCTCCCCTCCAAGGTAATGAGACTTTGGTCTCGGAGTTCTGGAAAAGTTATAAGGATTTTACAACAAGGTTTTGCCTTCTTTCTCATATGCTACAGCTTCAGTTTGGATTAGTCATACATGTCTAGAACGGATATGAGAAAGCCAGGTCTGTAGGATTCAGTCTGCAGAAAGCCTCAGCACCAGAATAAATGGGTCCAGTGAGGTGGACCTAGAATT
Organism: Lutra lutra; assembly: GCF_902655055.1. Lineage (NCBI taxonomy): Eukaryota > Metazoa > Chordata > Mammalia > Carnivora > Mustelidae > Lutra > Lutra lutra. Next base: position 8,987,734 of record NC_062281.1, on the reverse strand, counting down.
TGGGGTGGCTCTGGTATCAGGGCAGGCAGAGGTCGCTGCAGAGGGAGGAAAGCAGTGTGAGCCTCCTTCTCATGGGCTTCTCACTTACTATAGCCAAAACAAAATCCCTGATGCTTTCTTCTCCAAAGCAAACCCTCATTCAGTCTTGCTAATTTCTTTTAATGATGTCATTGTTCATCAAATCATTTGACCCAAAAAGTAAAGATGAACGACCAAGATTCTGTCCCTTTCCACATTGCCCAGTCAATGAGTCTCCCAATTTTGTGGACTCTGCCTCCCTGAGGTGTTGCTCACGAGTCTTCTGTCCTCTCCACATCCACTCCAGCAATCCTTGCTTGGGAATATTCGCTGGGAGACTTACCACCTAATTCTCCCCCAACCACCACAATCTCTCTTCCGAATGCTGCCCTATATAATCCACAAATCTCATTCTGGTTCCATAACATAAAACCCTGCCAGGGTCCTCCTAGTCCCTCAGGATGAGTTCCAAGGTCTTTAGCTATCATGGCCACTGCCTACCTCCCCATCTACCTCCCCAATTTCCTCTCATACCTTTCACCTCAGTCTTAGCAAAGTACATGTACCTAATGCTCACTGCCTTCCTGTACCTCCATTTCCACCCGCATGTTGATCCTCTTGCTTTATGCCTATCCCCCCAGCTATATCCTTCTCATCCTTCCCTGGCTTCCCCCTGCAACTGCACCTCATCTGACTGAGATGCCACTTCCTCTGTGGTCCCATTATTATGCTGTTTTGACACCCAACACTGTGCTGTGTTCTTGAAGTTCATTAGCTCCCTTCCTGGCAGGTCTGCATGTTCTGTGAAGATGGAAGCCAGACCTTAGCAGATTTTATGTTTCCAGTGATGGCCACAGGATCTGCCACAGTGCCTGCCACAGAGGAGACATCAACAAATGCTTATTAACCTAGAGAATCGATGATCAAGATACACCCTCACATACACATCAATCTAGCTCCTTGCAGGACATACAAAACACATTCCTGAGGGACTTGAAGCTGGAGGGACACTTGGTTGAGTTGTAAAGAAGGGATGTCAAAGTACAGGGACCAAGCAATAACAGACATCATTACCACACCTCTGCTAGAGGAGCCAGTAGAGGACAGTTTTACTGGGGTGGAGTGAGAGCCAAGTCCATGAAGATGGGCCACCTGGAGAGAGCTTTAGGACAAGCTGGTAGAAACCAGGAGGCTTGGGTCATTCCTGTTGGTTTCCTTGTCTGTCCTCCTCATGAAATTATAGGCTCCTTAATAAGTCACATGTTATTCATCACCAGGTCTCCAGAATTAAAAACCAGGCCTGTCACTGAGGAAGCATAAGTTAAATTAATTTATTAAGTAATGAGCCCTCTTTTTAAAAAAAAAATATTTTATTTATTTATTTGACAGAGAGAGATCACAAGTAGGCAGACAGGCAGGCTGAGGGGGGGGGGAAGCAGGGTCCCTGCTGAGCAGAGAGCCCGATGCGGGGCTTGATCCCAGGACCCTGAGATCATGACCCAAGTTGAAGGCAGAGGCTTTAACCCAGTGAGCCACCCAGGCGCCCCGTAATGAGCCCTCTTATTTCCTAAGACCGCTAATGCCAGGAATGTGACCTCCATAACTTATCATGCACTTCCCCCAGAGAAACAGTAGACCAGCTGTGCAAGAAAATGGTCTCAAAAAGCAGCATTCAGTTTCCACTATATGTGCACCTCTCCACTTGTGGTACCAGCTTCTGGATCCTGCCTGATAAACCCAAAGAACATATTATACTGACTGTACACTTGGCCAAGCCGAGTAAGCTACAGCTGAAGGATCCCAAGCCTCCATTAGAAAAGTCGGAGAATTCCAGAGAATCTGAAATGACTGGGGCAGCCAGAGAAAATCTCCTGCAAAGCCCTTTCTGTTCCTTCTGGTGTTAATGTGAAAAATGGGGAGCAAAAACTAGAAACTTCAGAATCTTCTAGAATCTTCAGGTCAGTTGCTGAAGAGGAAGGTTATGCCAATTCTCTTTATTTTGTTCCTAACCAACTTTGAATCTTCTCCTCTATGATTTTCCCTTCCCATAATCACAGTTATATTCACTTATTCACTCATTCATTTATTCACTCAGTTAATCATTCGATATGTGCTAAACACCCACTCTATGCCAGGCACAGTTCTGAGTGCTTAGGTTCCTTTTTTAGAAACAAAAAAGCCGTATTCCAGCCTAATGGGAGGGAGACAATGATAAATAATAAGATTAATAAATAAGCTAATTATAGGAAATTTTACATTGTAAGAGGTTTTATGATTAAAAAAATAAGTTGAGCAAGAAAAAGATTAGGAGTGAGCAGGGAGAAGGGGCAACTAAAATAAGCAGCAACAGCAACAAAGTCCCCATTAGCAATTTTTTAAAATTATGTTAGTCATCATACAGTATGTCATTAGTATTTGATGCAGTGCTCCATGATTTATTATTTGCAATAACACCCAGTGCCCTCCTTAATACCCACCACCGGGCTACCCCATTGGCATTTAAACTTTTTTTTTTTTTTAAGATTTTATTTATTTATTTGAAACAGAGAGAAAGAGATCACAAGTATGCAGAGAGGCAGGCATAGAGAGAGAGAGAGAGAGGAGAAAGCAGGCTCCCCGCTGAGCAGAGAGCCCGATGCGGGCCTCGATTCCAGGACCCTGAGATCATGACCTGAGCCGAAGGCAGAGGCTTAACCCACTGAGCCACCCAGGCGCCCCGGCATTTAAACTTTTAACTCACTTCCTTAACTTTGGGTCACTCTTTTCTAGTGTTCTATTTTTCTCCTCTCTGTGACAGCAAAATTCTGAAAGAGGATTACATTGTCTCCTCATTCTCCCCTCCAGTAGGACACCTATCCCCATGAGTTGGCTCTGAACAAGGTCACCAGTGATGCCTGCTATTCTCATCTCAATCAGCCTCTCGACACTTCTGTTTCTTCTTGAAGCTTCTGCAGTACTTCTCACCTGGTTCTCCTCTTACCTCACTGGTGTCTCCTTCTCAGTCACCTTGCTGCTGCTTCTCCTTCCACTTATACCTATAAATGTTGAGGTAAATACCTTGGTTATCTATTACTATATAAAAGACACCCCCAAAACTTGGGGGTCCCAAACAACTAATTATTATACTGCAATTCTCTAGTAGATCAAGATATTTTTCTGCTTCCTGTGGTGTCTCCAGGGGATGCTGGGACACTTGAAAGATCCAGAATGGCCTCACTTACATGGCTGGCTGTGGGTGCTGACTGCCAGCTGGGGGCCTTTCCGTGTGGCTCCTTGGGTTTCCTCACAGCATGGCAGCTAGTTTCCAAGGCTGAAGGTTCCAAAAGAGTAAACACCAAGGGCAAACACTTAAAAAGCCTTTACTTGCACCCTGCTTGGTAATATCCCATTAGCCAAAGCTAGTCACATGGCTAAGCCCAGAGTCAACGTGATAGAAAGGTACAAAGGGATGAGGACCAGGGACCATGGTTGACCAAGAGCCACCAATGGAATAGTTGTTCACAGAGCGTCCATAGGTTTTGGACACTGCCTATCTTCTACCCTCTACCAACACTGTCTCCTCATGATCTCACCCAGTTTCATGGCTTCAAATGTCTTCCAAAAGCTGAGGACATCCATTTATTGGTAAACCAGGCATACTTTCTTTTTTTTTTTTTTTTTTTTTAAAGACTTTATTTATTTATTTGACAGAGAGATCACAAGTAGGCAGAGAGGCAGGCAGAGAGAGAGGAGGAAGCAGGCTCCCCGCTGAGCAGAGAGCCCGATGCGGGGCTCGATCCCAGGACCCCGAGATCATGACCTGAGCCGAAGGCAGCGGCCTAACCCACTGAGCCACCCAGGCGCCCCTCAGGCATACTTTCTTAATCAACATCTCTTCTTTTTTTTTTTTTAAGATTTTATTTATTTATTTGACAGACAGAGATCACAAGTAGTCAGAGAGGCAGGCAGAGAGAGAGAAGGAAGAGGGCTTCCTGCCAAGCAGAAAGCCCGATGCAGGGCTCAATCCCAGGACCCTGGGATCATGACCTGAGCCAAAGACAGAGGCTTTAACCCACTGAGCGACCCAGGCACCCCTCAACGTCTTTTCTTTAGTATCCAAAACTGTCTCAAACGTAGCATACCCTTGACCCCGAGTCTCCTCTTCCCCCAACAATTGATCAAGCCCAAATCCAAGGACTCATCTATTATTTTCTCATTCTTTATTACCCCCACACAGACAACTCTGCCTTCAAAGTATATCCCAAGTTCACCATGTCTCACCACCAGTGCCATTTAGCCCTGCACCAAGCCAATAACTGATTTGCCTAATTTCAATGTGTCCCCTTTCCATATTCCATCCTCCATCCAGTAGCCAAAATCTTCTTGCCACAGAAGAAATTGGTCATGCTGTCCCTCATAGGGACCTTATGGGACCTAACCTTATACCCAAGCCCTAGGGCCAGAAAGACACTCTGTGGTCAGCTTCCAGCTACCTTTATATTATCCCCTCCCTCCAGGCTCCCTCCCTTCATTGTGCTTCTCCACACCCACCTCCCTTGCATCCTCAAACATCCCATGGTCCTCTTGAGGTCTTTGCATTCTCTGTTCCCTCTGCCCAGGGCAATCTTCCCCTAGACTGTCACATCTCTGCCTCTTTCTCATCATTCAGGTCAGAACTCAAGTGACAGCTGTTCTCTTGTCTTCCCAGAACTTGGCAAATGAATTTGATGCTTCTAAACCCTCTTTTCAATATTCCCTGATTTCTTCTCCATCCAGCACTTAGTTTCTGACATTTTCTTATTTACTTAGGTAGATATTCATTACCTGCCTTTCCTTTCTGAGGGGTAGGACTCTGTCTGCCTCTGATACTTCTGCATCCTCAGTGTGAAGAGGAGAGCCTGACACATGGGATGTGCATAATAAACCTTTGTTGACTGTCTACTAATAGCAAAATGAGAGCTATGATTTAATAACTACTCACATGTATGGAGATAGATAGTATTTTTGTAAGAATTCAAATTTTTGCAAGAATTCAATTTTTTGCAAGAATTTCAGTCCATGCTAGCTCTGTGGTTTGCCCATGCTGCTTAACTTCTCTAAGCAACATAAGATAATATCAGCCCTTCCTTCCAGGAGGAGAGGATGGAAAGGTCACTGATGTTAAGAAAGTCAACAGCTTTTTGAAAGCTGCCTATTCTCTCATTTCATCTTTCCAACAGTTAGTAACTATGCAGTAAGTGTTTTTGTTCCATTTTACAGAAGGCTGAACCTCAGAGCTGCCGACTGACTGATTGGAGGTCACATATAAGAAGTGGCAGAGCAGGACATGACTGTACCCAACTAGTGCTAACAATAGCACTCGGGCCTCGACTTCACCTTGCCTCAGTATTACATTCAGCCTGAGAGACGTAGCACCTAAGACAGCTTTCCGAGTTAGTTTGATTTTACCTTCTCTTGGCCTTAGTTTTCCCATCTTTGAAACAAGTCGATGGTCTAGACACTGCCCATGACCTGTGAGGACGCACGGGGCTGACACTCAATTCTCCATTCCTGGAATGACTGGTTGTTCTTCCAGAGTTACTCATGGCAGAGAAACAAAATCAACAACTCTAGTACATGAGGCTGTTGGGGGATTTGTCTGAGGTCAGATGCTGGCTTTGGGTGACACCAACCAACCACAAATCTATCCCAAGCTCAAGGCAGCCTTGTCTCAACCAACATTCATGGCACTGGCATGGCTCACAAGTGAGCTCATGGCAGCTGAGCAATGGGGGAAACCACGGGATTGGCTCAGATTGCTCCAGTACATTGTTCAACCATGAGAGAGAACTTCCATCTTCCAGAGTGTGGAATGGCCTTAGACCACGGGTTTGCTGTAAAGATGCCAAAGCCTGGAGAATGTTAGCTGTGAAGCATTATCAGCCAAACCTCAGGCCTGGCCATGGTTAGGTTGAAAACAGTGAAGGCAGCAAGAGGGGAGAAAAGGGAGTCTCATCACAGAGTTGGGGTAGCAGTGGGAAAGGGTTAAGGGAAGAGCGGGTGCCATGGGCTACCCTGTTCCTCACTCGAGTTCCTTGTCCAGGCCAGATCTTTCCTGGGCAAGATTGCCTCAACCAATTCTGATTGATTTTTCAGACCCAACCTGTGGACACCCAGTTTCTAACAATGTTAGGCTCCAGATCATTAATTATGCAGCAGAATGATTTTTTTAAAGATACCAATAGTGGAGTGGGTGGCACCTGGGTGGCTCAGTCAGTTAAGTGTCTGACTCTTGATCTCAACTCAGTTTTTGATCTCAAGATTGTGGGTTCAAGTCCCATATTAGGGTCCATAAATAGGCATGGAGCCTACTTAAATATTTTTTTAAATATAGTAAAAATTAAAAAAAAAAACAAAGATACTAACAGTTGGCACCAGAGTCCCTTCAATTCACTCATTTACTTATACTCATACTTGCAAAAATATTTATGGAACCCTAGTGCTATGCCTACATTCTTTAGGACTGAGAGAACAGGCAGCTTTCAAAAAGCTGCTGACTTTCTTAACATCAGTGACCTTTCCATCCTCTCCTCCTGGAAGGAAGGGCTGATATTATCTTATGTTGCTCAGAAAGGTTAAGCAGCATGGGCAAACCACAGAGCGAGCATGGACTGAAATTCTTACAAAATTTATCCTAACAGTAAAGATAACCAAGCCTCTAGCCTCTTTGAATTTATATTCTGATGGGAGAGAGACAACACAAATGTAAAATATATAGAGTATTGGGTGGATGTTTGAAGAAAATCAAGGTGGGTAAAGTGGTAGAGGAGGGACCTTGGCCATTTCCAACAAGATGCTCCCAGAAGTCTCTCTCAGAAGGTGCCATTTTAGCACACATGTTTGTTCAGGGACTGACTTTGATCAGCGACTTGGGATTGATTTGGGGGGACTTGTGGGCATAAATAAGTAGAGACAAGGAACCAGGAAGTATTAGATGTAAAGATGAATTCAGGTTTAAGGAGAAAAGAGAAGAGAGAGGCCAAGCCATATAGCAGAGAAGCTCGTGACCCGTAAGATGAAAGATGTGTTTAGTTTAAGGTTATTTTGTTAGTATTACGGTGAATGAACTTCCTTGCCTGCCCTATAAGCTTTCTGGTAAGTCTGCTACAGACAGATGCCCTGTGTGTTTGGGTGCATGTGTGTGTGTGTGTGAGAGAGAGAGAGAAGACGAGGGCAGAGTCTGAGTCTGAGTCCATCCCAAGACTAGATACAGAATGGAGAACAAGCCCACAGAGGTGGCCGAAGGCAGTGACAGCTGGAGGTGGTGCTCTCTGGCAGAAGAGCAGTCTTTCTGAGCTCCTGACTGCCTCCCAGGCAGAGGACGTTCTGCCAGCATATTGCAACTTGTTCTCTCTGCCCCTTTGCACAACCTGCCCAGGTGAGAAGAATCAGTGGGCTCTTGCTCTCTTCCTTTCTCTGCTCATCGGCGTCCACATCTCTCTGTGGGAATTCCACAGATAATTCCACCCCCAGAATCATGAAGAACGACCCACTCAGATAAATGCCAGTCATTGTTAACACAGGTGTGAAGCATGTAGACCGAGTCTTGTGGGTGTACGCGGACCCAGCGCACAGAAGACTCACACATCCAAACCTTGGAAATTCAAGGAAGCTTCCTAGAGAAACATTTCAGTTATCTATTACTACATAACGAAGTACCCCAAACTCAGTGTCTTAAGACAACCATTTTATTTTGCTCGCCATTTTATGATTCAGGAATACAAGAGGGACTCAGCTAGGTGGTTCATCTCTGACCCACACGGTGTCTACTGGGGCTGGGAACATCCATATCCAAGATGGCTGCTTGGCAGGGCTGGTGGAAGGCTGGGCTTGGGTGGGTACCTCTGCTTCACATGTAGTCTCAGGCCCTCTCTGGTAGGCTGCAAGAGACCACAGGAGAGGGTCTGTCCCTTTCAAGTTCAGGCCCCAAACTGAGTGATTTCTGCTGTACTTTATTAGTGAAAATATTGATGGAACCAGTCCAATCTCAAGGGGAGTAGGGATCGACTTTACCTTCCACTAAAAGATTGCCAAAGAATCCCAGCCATCTGTAATCTTCCCAAAGTGGGGATGCCTGAGCTCAAGGATACACTAACATTTCTTGAACCCATAGTACAGGGCAGGCCCTTTGCTGAGCACTTCATATGTAACAACCCCCTGAATCTTCATCCTGACCCTCTAAGGAGGTAGAATTATCAGCCACATTTTAATTTGAAAAAAGTGGGACTCAGAGAGGTTCAGTCACTTGCCAAATACCACACAGGGCAGAACTAGGTTGAAAACCCAGACTGACTGACCTGGAGCTTACCCGACTGAGACCTCCCCTTAGGGGCTGGCAGGCGAAGAGCTTTATGAAAGAAAGTAAGATCAAAGATGGGTCTTCTTGGCCAAGAGAACAGAATGAGCAAGGTCTGGAACAAAAGAGAAAGAGTGTGAGAGACTCTAGGTGCTTGCTTGGGTCAGATTCAGGATGTGGAAAGGCATGGGGGTAGATGGTCAGGAGAGGACCCATCCCAGAAGGGTCAGGGCCCCAGACTTTTGAAGCTTGGTCTTACCTTGAGAGCAAAAACACCACTTGATGGATTTAAGGAAAGACAGGGCAATGGTCAGGTTTCTATTTTAGGCCAGTAGCTCTGGCATGTGGGACAGGAGGAGGTGGGGGAGGACAGCTGCGAGGAGATCTGAGGGGTGTTTTCTGCAAAGTGGGAGATAGGATGCTCTGACCTCTACGGGCCATCTCTCCTCCTGAGCTATGTTTTAGGAACGTGTGCACGCACAGGAGAAGCCGGGGGCCACGTCCAGCACGCACTGCTCTCTCGACCTTGCTCCCTTCCCAGCCCCTTGCGATGTGGTCTTAACATAGAGTAAACAGGCCCAGAAACACATGGTGCTGTGTTTCTTGCACTTAGGAAAACAGAAACAGATTTACAAGAGAAACTTCTGAAGTTGGGCTTTGAAGCTTTGGGCCAAGCCCTAAAGGATAAAACAGAGCAAAACAAAACAAAACAAAAACCCAAAACATAAAACCAAAACCATTCTCAGCAGATTCCACCCTTCCTGCCCGTGTTTATTCAGCATGTCTCTTCACCCCTCTTCCCCCTAAATCTCCTAATCTCCCCACCTTCCCACCAGGCAGGCCATAAGGGAAGGGAATGGGTACAGGTTCTAACAAGGGCACATCTGTAGTTCCTTAGTGAGATGTGGGTGGCAATCAGGCTACTGGGTTTCTGGAGGGAGGTGCAGGGAGGATTCAGGGGGAGTAAAGTTGGGCAGAGGTGGAGTTTGAAACTTCAGAGACTGGCAGAAATTGCAGACTCAGCCCCTGGGAAGCCTCGTGGGTCACGCAATCATCCTGGGCTTTGGTCTCAGGCAGACTTGGGTTCAAATCCTGAGCCTGCACAGCTAGAGTAGTACAAAGCTGGAAACAAGCTAAGTGTCCAGTGATAGGGAATCGCTTGCCTAAATCTCAGTGGGCCCATATACAGGATGTCACTTATCCACTTCAAACCAGGCCCTCCCAGCATGCTGAAGGCACAAAAATAATTTAGCTTAAAATATCAAATAAGAAGTGAATAAATACAAGTAACATGACTTTGGTTTCTAAATATATATGTAATATATACGTATGTATAGAAAAAAAACTGGAAGTCACTCAAAATGGTAGCTTCACTTTAGGCGTTAAATTACTATATGTCTTTTGACTTTCTTCTTTAATAAGTATACTTTATAAGCAAATATTATTTTAAAAATATATAAATTACACACACACAGGGATACACACACTTATAAGTTAGTATGAAAAATGTCCAGCATTTCTTCACGTGGTGGACATTTGGCCAGATTCTTCATAAAGGTTCTATGCTAATTCTCATAAAAGCCCTTCTTGTCAATTGTTAGTTAATTTTCACTTGCAGAAGAATAAATTGGAAGGTTAAGTAGCTTATTCAAAGATATCCCACAAGTGAGAGGTGAGGGGTGTTTGCTGAGGGGCAAAGTCTGGTTTTATACTGATTCTTCTCCAGGGGGCCCTGAGCCTCATTGCCCTCCCTGCACCCCGGAAACCTGTCCCATCTGGGGTTGGGGTGGGTTGTTTTGGAAACCAGTCTGGGCTGTTTTTCCTGTGGAAGATCACGTTGAGCTCATTTTTGACAAACACCAGGTTCCCACTGATCTGGCAGCTTTCTCTGGGGCAGAATTTGCTGAGACTCATAGAAAATAAGGAGAGAGAATAAAGCAGATGGTTTATCTAACCCAGATCTTGAAGAGAGAAGACAGGCAGCATTGTGCCCAGGCAAGGCATGTAGGCTGGGGACAATGGGGACCAGGCGCCTTTGGGGCAAGGCTACCCACTCAGAGCCAGAGATGTCCCTGTAGTCTGCAGGGTAAATGAATTGGGTGCCATCCCAGCCAGAGACTGCCAGCCCGCCAGGCAAGGGGGCTGTCCTCAATTCCCCTCAACTTGAGGAAGGTGCTGAGGTTCTCTGAGTAACTCAGGGAGAGTCAGAGGGGGAGGTTTCCCTCAGATGGTCAGTCTAATCATTCATTTTATAGAATGAGAATCTGAGGCCCAGAAGGAGAAGGACCAGCATGGGGCCTTACAGTGAGATAGTGCCTGAGTGTGCTGCCCAAGCCAGCACCCTACACCTGGGCACAAAGGGAAGGTGTACTAATTCTGCACCAGCAGTGGGCAAAGCACACAAACTCACTACTACATGGAGGCCAAACCCCAGTGATAAGCACCATATACCCACTTAACAGAATGGGAAACTGAGTGCCGAGTGATTAACCAACTTGCCTCAAGACCACCCAAGCAGGAATATTTGAGGTTCCCCTACTGCTTATACACACACAGATTCATAAGTAGAAACAGCCCGGAATTCAGAGCTGGGGGTCAGTTCTTCAGGTCCTGTTCCTCCATCACCCAGCCCAGAGACCTCCATTCTCTAAGACCACCAAGCTGTAGGCTGTAGGGCTGGCCTTGCCATCCCAATGGTTTGCAAAAAATCAAATTGATCTTCAGCTCTCCAGCATTCCTGTTTCTTCATTTATTTAATTATCTCTTTAATCCATCAGTTCATGTCGACCATCCATATAGCCATCCTTTCCATCCATTATTCCATCCACCCATCCTTCTATCAACTCATATACCCATCCATCCATCCCTCCATCCATCCATCCATCTGTCCATCCATCCACCCATCCATTCTTTCACCCATCTATTCATCTCTCTGTCCTTCTGTCAATCCATCATTCCATGCATCCATCCATCCTTCCATCCATCCTTCCATTCATCCTTCTGTTCTCCCACCCATCCATCTATACACCCATTCATATACCCATCCATCCACCTTTCCACCCATCTATTTTTTTGTCCACCCACCCACCCACCCACCCACCCACCCATATATTCATTTTCCCAACTCAGTCATCTTTTTGTCTATTGTTTTCACTTTTTATGCTTTCTTTTCCTGTTCTTCTTTGCTCTTTGCTCCATCTCTTTCTCTTTCCATTCCTCCCTTCCTTCCTGTAAACGCTTAACTGAACACAGTCGAACACTATGCATAGACAGCTAAATGAAGACCCACTTCTGCCCCCAGACATCTCAGAATCCTTTGAGAGAGTTCAAAGTATTTCCAACTAATACTACACATAGGACATGTATATGTTATGTGTAAAATCTATAGCTGTCATTTTAACTGTACAGGGAGAAACAAAATGTTAAAGGAATGAGGGTGGGAGAGAGAGAAGGAGGGAGCAAGAGAGAGAAACCTCTAGTTGAGGGTTCAGGGAAACCTGCAAAGAGGAGAACATCTGAAGTGGGAAGACCTAACAGCATTCAAAGCTGCAGGAACTGTGGCTAAAGAGCCATCATCTGGTCTGCAAATCTGTCTCTTATTCCAGTAGAATCTCTGCCCTCCATCATTGCTTCACATACCATGCAAATAGTCGGCTTGTCCCAAACCGTGCCCAGTGCCCAGCATGCTGCTGGATGGTTGAATGAGCCATTCATCTTTCTTGTCACCCTTTCACACCTGCTTTAATCCCAGAAGTGGAGACTGTGTGTGCTGGGCACTCATATTCTAAAGTCAGCCCCTAGTGCCCCAGGAATATGGGTATGGCAAAGGCCTCACACCTTTCTCCACACCACTGCCATAGCATCCCTCCCTTCTTTCCTTTGTCCATTCACCCATCCCTCATCACATCAGCCCCACTCAGCAGCCCTAGGAGTGCTCCTTACCTAGAGGGTGAAATCACTTCTGTCTGCCTCTGTGACTTGCCTCGCGTGGCCTGAGCCAAGCCACCTCTGCCACAATAGCCCCACAGCTCCTGACTGGACTCCTTGCCTCCAACACTCTCTCCACCATGCTCCTACCCAGCAGGGGCCATAGAAAACATTCTAGAAGTTCTGACCACATCTGTCCTGTAATACTTTCTTAAGTGGCTCTCACAGCCCTTCAAAGGACATGCAGGGCCACAGATTTGGGGTATCTGGCCCCTCTGCAGGTCTCCCAATCACTCTCCCAGAGTCTCCTACAGGCTGAACTCATAGCCCCACCAACATGCAGGGACCTTTCCCATCCCTGAGTCACCTGCTCTTCCTTCTGCCCAGAAAGCCATGCTCCCTTGCTCCACCTCATGAAGTCTACCTTTCCCATCTCAGCTTCCTCCACTCACAAACTTCCACCCACCTCTGGCCCCACATCCCACACCCCTAGACGGTGAGTGACCCGTCTCCTCCGTATTTCCATAATTCCTTGCATTTGCCTCCAAAGCCATCGTATTGCAGAGTATCGAATTTTTTCTTTTTTTTTTGGTCTATTGTCTTTGGGGCTGCAGCTGTGTTGACCACCATAACCCCAGCTCTTTCCAGGGTCTGGCACCAGAAAAATCATCATCAGTGCTATAGACAGCAAGACTGCAACAGTGTTAAGCAGGAGCCATACTCAATAGCATCCCTGCCACTTACTAGCTGTGAAATTTGGAATGAGCAATTTAATTTATCCACACCTCTGTTTACTCATATATAAAACAGAGCTGAAAAGACAGCTAGTTTTGTTTTGTAGTGAAGATTATTGGGTGAATGTGTGTCAAGTGCTTTAAATGGCACAGAGATCTCAGTAAATGTAAGCTTGCATTGCAAAGACCTGCCTTGCTTCCTCCACTTGAAATTTCAGTCCGCCCACCCCCTCACCTAGTGACCAGACTCGTACTCATCCTCACTGTCCCCTTTATGACCCATCAACGGCTGTCCTAGATTGGCTCTCTTTGTCCCTAACACAGGTGACCTGAGTCCCCCTTATGGGGAAGCTGCACGTGGACACACCATGATCCTTCACAGCCCTGCAGTGGCCAGGACCTCGGCTTGTCCTCTCTTTCCCCTTGGGGTACCCCCTGGGAGTCACTCACAGTTGCGTCTGCAGACACTTGACTCCCTTTACTCAGATGCTCATGAGAGACTCGGCCATCAGGGGTGCAGCTGGGCTGGGGCAGAGCACAAGGGGGCATCACATCACTTTGCCACAGCAGTATCTGTGTCTCCATCTATGGCTTGGAAGCTGGACGGGGAACTGGGAAGAACTTTGAGACCACGTAGTGCTCAACAACACCCAGAGAGTAACAACACTCCACAGAGGCAAGAAACCACCACCAGCTCCAAACGTCCCAGATGGTCTTGGCAGGAAAAGGCACTAAGAAGGGGATACTGTCTGACTCCTAGAACCTCCCAGGCATTCAGAACTCTAGGGAGCAGGATCACATTCCAGCTGGCTGGCCCTCTGCTGAAGCAAGCTGAGTGTTGTGCCCAGGGGACAGAGCCGCAGCCCAGCTATTGGCCTCCACGCTCTGCCGAAGGACAGCAAACCCAGTAGTGGCCGGCTTCCTGTAACCTTGGCCCACAGTCTGCTTGTCTGAGTCACTGCCTGGTGGCCCCAGGCCCTGCCTGTCACCACATCCACTCACCCGTCCCTGGAGAATCTGCCCTGATAACTAGGCCTGCTCTGTTGATTACCAGCAGCATGTTATGGACTGAATGGTGCTTCCCCCCAAATTCACATGTTGAAGTCCTTCACCCCAGAACGTCAGACTGTGGCTGCATTTGGAGACGGGGTCTTTAAAGAGGAGATTAAGGGAAAAGGAGATGCTTAGGGTGGTTGCTGATCTGATATGACTGGTGTCCTTACAAGAAGAGGAGATTGGGGCACAGACGTGCCCAGAGGGAATGTGATGTGAAGACAAGGAGAAGCAGGCCATTTACAGGCCTGGGAGATAGACCTCAAAGAAACCAGTCCTGCTCACACCCTGTTCTCAGACTTCCGGCTCCACACATGTGAGAAAATCACTTTCCGTTCCTTAGGCCACCCAGGCTGTGGTGCTTCTTAATGGCAGCCCAGGACACGCCGTGATCCCTGCCAGCCTCCCCTCCCTCAGCTGTGAAGTGGGTGTTCTACTGTCTAGAGTCATAAGGTCAGGATAGAGCAAGCCTTGACCTTAAAAGTGTCTGGACCATGTCGTTTCTAACTGCCACACAGGACTCTCTGGCCTGCATTGTCAAGGGTTTAGCTCCCCATGTCCTGGAGGTGGAAGGAAGTTTGCCCCCAGCTCCTCATCACTGCGAGCAGAATCTGAATGAGTGTTTCCCCCTAGATCCCACGGATGGTCCCCAGGGAAATGTCTCAAGGCATGATCACAGGGCAGTTGCCTGAGTGTGTCTCATTACTAAGCAGTGTTCAATGGCTCTACAGAATGGCTGCCCCAACCTGTCCTGGGAGGGGTGCATGGCCATGCAGACTTTATCTTTTTGCATCGTCTTCAGGGGCAGTGTGTGGTTGTGCTTTCGGGCGGCAATGACTCCCAGCCTGGTCCCAAGCATACAGCAGCTGACAGACAAGACCACCACGGAAGACACCTCCATTCCCAGCTGGAGCCTCGGAGAACTGAGCCTATAGCAGGATGCCGTGTGTCTAGAATGTTTTTCTCTCAATAGCCAGGATGTGTGAACCAATAGGGGTGTCTGTGTGTGTGTGTGTGTGTGTGTGTGTGTGTGTGTGTGTGTGTTTCTATTGTGGTTCTGAAAGAAATTCTTATCTTTGATAGTCAAAGGGTTGAGATTTCTGAAAGCCAAACCCAGCACGAAATCCTGGGGTGGCTGAGTGATAATGCAAATTGTATCCACAACCTTGCAAGGAAGGAGGCATGGAGAGAGTGGTACCCTCAATACTGAGATGAGGACAGATGAACATTTTCAATGAATCTGAGGACCACAGATGCTAATTCTGTAAACTTCCTCTTCTGGGTGGAACAACCCTCCCTCCCCATCTAAGAAGATCGTCTTCCCCTATGTGTAGAACCCACTAGGGAATGTTCTGCATGTCAGGAAGGGCTGGTCCTCCTCAGGACCCACTTCCACCGCCTCTCCCTACCCCCAGATTGACAGCTGCATGCAACTTCCAACAGCACTAGGGGCTAAAGTCCAAAACCTACAAAGTTTTGCTAGTTTATATTGACAGGCACTTGAGTCATCTATATGATTTATAAGGTTGATATGATTTGTAAGGTTGTTGGACAAGGGTGAAAGAAACAGGATATTGAATCAAGTCTTATTTATTGACACAAGCTCATGATCCAGAAGCCCGGGTTCCAGCACGGCAGCTCAAATGGCTGGGAGTGGTTCTAATGGTCAGTTTGGTGGAGACACCGAAACCTGGACCCAAAGATGACCCATATGGAATGAAGCTGACATACCAGAACTTTTTTGGTGTTCCATGATGGACTTAGGGAAACTGGATTACTCAGATGGCTATTTTTTTATACATCTGCTCACTTGCCCCGAGTTGTACCCCCAGGAGGGTCCCAGAGATGCCCATATCTCTAAGCCCTAGGAAATGGTGGTGGGAAGGGCCCTGATGTGGACATCTTCAGCAAGCCACTGCTGACAGCAGAAGCTGCTCCAGCCAATGAGATTTCTGAATTCAGCGAGGATAATGAAGATCCAGAGGGGCAACTGTCAGAGACCAGGTGGACACGACTATCATAACAGACAGCAGTGTCAAAATCAAAACCTGGCGAACTTAGCAGGTATGAATCTCCAACTCCCTCCACCTCCTTCCTCCCAAATCTGCACAGCCCTTTCCCGGACTCCTGTGTATAAGCTCTAATACCTGAAATTTTCATTAAAAAAAAAAAAAATCCCATGTGCAATCAATGGAACCCATTATTTCCAGCCTGGCCTGAGCTGAGGGAAGCGGAAAGTGTGTGGTGTGAGATGAGGCTGGACAGTAGTCAGGGCCCGTCCTGGGCACAAGGTGAAGGACATCGGTCTTTCACATCTAGAAAACCTCACTTTCTACTCAGGCCCTTGATAATCTCCCTTCCCCGTGAACAAACGCAGCCTGTACAGCAGAGATGGGCACTAGGATACAGAGTTATGGAGACTCAAGGCTGCAGGCAGGAGCCTTCCTGGATGGGGATGAACGGGGAACTGGCCTTCCTACCACCACCACTCCAGGAAATGTCGAGCTGGGTTGATTCTGAAAGCCCTGAGGGCCAGCCAGGGCACCCCTCCCCACCGCCTGAGTTCCAGAAAGACCACTGCTCTGCACCCATGGGTCCAGCTCCAACCATCAGAGAGGTCCCCAGCACTTCTCAGGATGGCCATTCTCTCAAGGGGACACTGTCCCTGGTGAGCCCAGGTCATAGGCCCTGTGGATGGCTATGGCAGTGGTGAGACGACAGGTTGCACCTTGTCTGGAGGGTGGAGATGACAGGATTTACCAAGAGAGAGAAGGAAGAGTGAGAGGACAAGAACTATGCTTTTGGAGCCCCGGTTACGTCCCAGGAATCACTCCGTTTTCCTAAGTGTCACTGTGCTGGGTTGAGAGGGGACTCCCAAGAAGCCATGTCCACGCCCTAACCTCCAGAGCCTAGGGATGTGACCCTATTTGGGAAAGGGGTCTTTACAAATGGAAATAAACTAGAGATCTTGAGATGAGATCAGCCTGGACCCTCTGGGTGAGCCCTGAATCCAATGACATGTGTCTCTACAAGACACACAGAGGACAGATCCACAGACAGAGGACAAACCAGGCAAGTGTCGAGGCACACATGGAGGTTATACAGCCAGAAGTCATGGGACGCCTGGGGCCTCCAGAAGCCAGAAGAAGGTGCAGAAGGATTCTCCGCTAGAAACTCCGGGGAGACTACAGGCTGGCCAACTCCTTGGTTTCTGGTTTCTGACCTCTGGAACTCTGAGAGGAAAAGCATCTGCAGATCTCAGCCACTCAGGCTATGGTCATTTTGGGAGTAACCCTAGCACGCTAACACAATGATTATATGCCAGCCTCACAACTCCAACACAACACATCATCAGCCCATTTTACGGATGCGAAATAAGAGGCTAAGAGAATGTAGACAGCTCTTCCAAGACAAAATGCTGCAGGAGTTGAATCCAATTCAGGCCCGTTTGCACCCAGGGCCCATGCTTGCTTACTCTGCCCTTGTGCTCCAGGGAAACCTTCCCACAGACTTACCAGGAAGTGTTTGTTTAAAAGCAAATTTGCAGCCTTTCCCAGACACACTGACTCAGAACCTCTGGGTCGCAGTCCTGGGAAGCTGTACATTTTAAAAGTGAATTCCATGTCCAGTGACTTTTGAGGATGTCCAGGCCTCACTGGGCTGCATCTGAGGCTGGCCAAACACCGAGGAGCTCAAGATAGAAGATAGGCCCATCACCGGCCCAACCTAGCCTCCTGCATGGCACAAAGGCTGGGGTGTCTCTGGCAGGTTTTGAACCTGCTGCTCTGAGGTCCCCTTCACGGGGGTTTTGAAAAACCTCACTGTCAAGGGCAAGGGTGACATTAAGCTCTTTTCTGCAACCAGACAGCTCACTGCTTCCAAGCCTGGAACCTGCACCCTTCCTGCTGACTTCTGCCACACCCAGCACAGACCCCACCACTCAGTGAGCACCAGCTTTCCCCACTAAGCCTGCCCAGGGCTCCAGACCATTCTCCTTTCCTCCTCGACTATGCATGAGCCTTGGAGCTTTGCACACCCCTCACTCAGAGAGGCATAAATGTGGGTAAGGGTCCCAACATTCTGGGGCCCAAGCCCCAGCTCCAACCTCCTCTTGACTTTGACCCCTTTACTCCTCTCTGTGAACTTGTTTCTGCTTCTGTTAAATGGGGATGATGTTTGCATCCAGTGGACCTGAGATAACAGTAAAACATGGGGAGATTTAAACAATAGTGTGAAACAGCTACCCACCTAGGAGAATGGCCCAAATCCAGAACACTGACAATCCCAAGTGCAGGCAAGGATATGGGGCAACAGGAGATCTCATTCACTGAGGGTGGGCATGCAAAATGGAGCAGCCACTTTGGAAGACAATTTGGGGGCATCTTACAAAAAGAAACATACTCTTACGGTAGATCCAACCATTGTGTCCCTTGGTGTTTCCCCGAAGGAGCTGAGAACTTAATGTCCACACAAAAACCTGCACACAGATGTTTAATCCAACTAGATTCATCGCTGCCAGACTTGGGAAGAGCCCAACTGTCCTGCAGGAGGTACATGGAGAAATATATGGTATATACAGAAAACGGAATATTATTCCACGCTAACGAGACATGAGCTCTCAAGGCATAAAGAGACCTGGAGGAATCTTCAAAACATATCAGCATGTGGGAGACACCAATCTGAAAAGGCTAGATGGCTAGATGCTGCCTGATTCTGATTATGTAACCCCCTGAAAAAGGCAAAACTATGCATACAGGAAAAAGATCAGCTGTAGCCACATGTTGGTGTGAAGGGAGGTGAGTGGATGGAGCACAGAAGATTTTTAGGGCCGTGAAAACACTCGAGGGTATGTTAATGGATGCATGTCACTGTGCGTCTTGTCCACACCCGTAGCGCACGCAACATCAAGAATGAGCCCTAACGTGCCTGTGGACTTGGGGTGATGATCGTGAGTCAGTGTTGGTTCATCCTCAGTAGAAAACGGGCATGGTGGTGGAGGACGGTGATAATGGGGAGGTTGTGTCTGTGTACAGGCAGTGGGCACACGGGAAATCTCTATACCTTTCTCTCAACTTTATTTTAAACCTAAAACTAAGAAACTAAAGTCTTAAAAAAAGAAACACACACACACACACACACACACACACACACACACACACACACACAGAGGGCTTGGGTGAGTTTCCAACACAGAGCAGTAACGCATGTCACCAACTCTCACAGGTATCCCAGACACAGAGCATTACCCATTTTCTTTGATTTAAGACTCACTAAAATCCCAGGCAGTAGATAGCATTGTCCTTTTGGAAGAGGGTGAAGAAGTTTTCTTTTTATTTTATTTTTAATTTTTAATTTTTTAAATTTCTTTTCAGTGAACCGGAATTCATTGTTTATGCACCACACCCAGTGCTCCATGCAATACGTACCCTCCATAATACCCACCACCAGGCTGGCCCAACCTCCCACCCCCCCAGCCCCTTCAAAACCCTCAGATTGTTTTTCCGAGTCCATAGTCTCTCATGGTTCACCTCCCCTTCCAAATTCCCTCAACTCCCTTCTCCTCTCCATCTCCCCATGTCCTCCATGTTATTCCTTATGCTCCACAACTAAGTGAAACCATATGATAATTGACTCTCTCTGCTTGACTTATTTCACTCAGAATAGTCTCTTCCAGTCCCGTCCATGTTGCTACAAAAGTCGCATATTCATCCTTTCTGATGGAGGCATCATACTCCATAGTGTATATGGACCACATCTTCCTTATCCATTCGTCCGTTGAAGGGCATCTTGGTTCTTTCCACAGTTTGGCGACTGTGTTTCTTTTTATAATGACCATCTCTAGAGTCACTGTTGCAAGCAAGGCACGGCGTCAGCTCAGAGGGGCAGAAATGGAAAGGTGTGGTGTGGTCTTTGGAGAGTGTCCCTGCTCCCACCCACAGCAGCTGCCTCCCAGCCAGCTGGGAATCCCAGGTGGAAGATGGCGCAGATGCTCCAGGACAAGGGCTCCCAGAGACCTTGTGGGTCTGGGCAGGAAGGGGTCTGGGGGTGGACAAGTTCAGGGCACATTTGCATTTGCATTCAAGGGGTTTCAGGCAAAGGACCTTGCCACCCCTTTAGGAGAAAGCCCCGAAATGCCACCAGGGATTCAAGAAGCAGTCAGCCTAGGTGGCTGCCAGGACAGGCTGTCCCCATCCCACTGTTTCCATTTGTCTTTCCTCGCCTGTACCTGAGCCCTGAACCCGGCCCCCCGCTCATTTTCATCAAAGAGCCCGGCAGATACCCACGCACTGCTGGGAGGACTATGGGATTTTACTGGAGGAGGTAGGGACAGAGAAGAACTGGAGATATGAGGTCCCAGCCTGTACCCATGCTGGGGACAGTAGACTCACGGTGAGCTAGGGGTGACCCAGGCAGGGACACAGGCAGAGTCTCTGTGATGCAGAGCAAAATACATACTAACCATAACCCCATACTCTGCATCTACCACGGACTGAGCACTAATTTAGTCTCCATCATGGCCTAGGAATAGATATGATTGTTACCCCCATTTTAGAGACAGGAAAACTGAGGCTCAGAGACTAGAATTGGCTTCCCCAAGATCTGCCACCTGATGACATAACAAAGGGAGAGCTTGCTGTAGACCTGGCTCACACCAATGTCCTTGCTTTTCCCCTCTACCTTCCCAGCTGAAAAATGAGGAGTCCTGGGGATCCACACCTCAGGCCAAGGCTGACTCTGGAGGTGTTCTCCTGCCCAGTTCTGTCGTCCTTCTAGAACCAAGGAGTAAGCAGGGGAGCCATCCAGGGGCTGCCTGTGACTCCTGGAGCAGACCTAGCTGTTCTGGCTGAGCACAAGGGAGGTTTAACTTGACCCCTTGGGATCTAGGCAGTCCTGGAGCCAAGGGTCACTCCTTCGAGGGTTCTTCCATTCTTGCTTGGGGCCCAAGAGGAGAGTGGAGCCCCCCTGGGCACTGAGCAAGCATGGCAGGGAGGCCCCACAGACCCACTTCCGCCTCTGCAGCAGCCAGGTTGGGTCAAGACAGCTGGCCTCGGTCTCCCAGGCAGGGGTGTGTTCTGTGGGTCTGAGGAGCCCCAGGAACTGGCATTGTGTGGCCTACACAATGTGGGCTCCGTGCTCATTCATGGGACAAACACATGACAAATGGGCTGTGAGCAGATCTGGGGCTTCCTGGATGTCTGGTGCTGAGCGTCTGGAATCTTCTGTGCATCTGGTTCTGGTCAAAGCGTTCTTACTGTTTGGCCTCGGAATCCTCTCCGATGGCCTCTGTTCTTGAACCTTCTCCTCCAGCCCCTCTTTGGAATGTATTTACAGCTCTGGGAGATCTGCTGGAGGAGGCCCCTCAAAGCTGTGCTCAGGCTGAGAGAGAACATGCAAACAGCTAGAGACAGGGATGCTGGGAGAGGCGGAAGCAGAGGCTTCTGGTAATGGGGCTCCAGCCAAAGCCTGCCCCAAGCAGCCTCCCCTGTCCTCCGACACACACGTCTGCAGTGCTGCTGTGTGTCAGGCCTGGGGGCAGGTCACAGAGCTGACCTTGTCCAGACCCTGCTCTGTGCTCCCAGCAGAGGCCGAGTGAGAGCATTCATTAAGATGAGGGGTGCTATGGAGCCCTGATGATGTGCTCAGCTTGTGGAACACAGGCTCACACAGCCCTGACTCCAGGCCAGAGATCAGCACCTCCCTCATCCCCATTTACAGGCAGAGATCAGCAGGCCAACCAGAGAAATCACACACAGCAGGTGAACGGCAGGAGGCAGGATCCCACCCAGGCCTGTGCATTAGCTACACAGGAATGGCAACAGCTACAGTGACATCTAACTGTGAGGCCCAGGTCACACAGAAACCCTCCACTGGGCCTGCTGGGCGGGAGCTGGAGGTCACGTGATGGCCCCTCACGGGGGTGATGGGATGAAGCAGAACCTAAAGATTGCACCCTGGGGAAACTGAGGAGAGGCAGAAACCACATGCCAGGAAGGAGTGGAGGGATCAGAAGACCACAGAAGTGAGTGGGAAATAGGAACTGGAAGTTTCCAGGAAGCCGCGTCCCACCCTTCTGCAGGAGGAGCTCTCAAGTGCCCCCCACACATAGCCCAGGCTCTGCCCTTGACTCTGCGCTGTGACTTGCTGACCCTTCAGCTCTCTGTGCCTCAACTTCCCCAAATATAAAGAGAGATGAAATCAGCACCTCCCTCCCTATAAAATGCTCAGAGCAGAACTTAGCACATAGTTCATGCTTCATACGTGACTATTAAATCAAAACCCTCACTAAGTATTTTACAAAGATACATAGGGACGGCATGAGTTCAAGGACACAGGTCCTTGCTGTTGGAGGTGGGGGGTGGGGAGAGGCATGGAGACAGGGGACATTGGGAGTGAGGAGACAATGTTACGTGTGGATGGGGCCCTGTGTAACCCTCCCTCCTTCCCTCCTTCCCTCCTTCCCTCTTTCCCTCCTTCCTTCCTTCCTTCCTTCCTTCCCTCTTCCCTTTCCTTCTTTCTTTCTTCCTTCCTTCCTTCCTTCCTTCCTTCCTTCCTTCCTTCCTTCCTTTCCTTCCTTCCTTCCTTCCTTCCTTCCTTCCTTCCTTCCTTCCCACCCTCCTTCATTCCCTCCTTCTCCTCTTCTCTGCTTCCTTCCTTTCCTCCCTTCTTTCCTCCCTCCTTCCTTCCCTCTCTCTCTTCTTCTCTCCTTCCTTCTTTTCTCCCTTCCCTCCTTCCCTCCCTCCCTCCCACCCACCTTCCTTCCCACACACGTTCCCGTTCCCTACTTCCTTCCCACCTGCCCTCCCCCTTCTCTCCTTCCTTCCCTCATCGTCCACACGTCCGCCCAGCACCTCTTCACGTGCTCTGCTCACGCACCTGGCTGCTCACTCACCGTGTATCTTAGACCCGCACTCTGCCAGGTTCTGTGTGTCTGCTGGGATACAGCACAGAGAGAAAGATGGGCTGATCTCACCCTCGGACCTCACCGTCTATGAGACCCACCAGGACCTGTGTTGGCAGAGTGGTCAGGGAAAGGAGACGTGGATGCAGAAAACAAAGATGTGGAGCCCAGGCTGGGAAGGCCTGGGAACTGGAACATTCCAGACAGCAGACTCATGTCCGCATGCATTCCTCCATCTGTCAATCCGTCTGTCCATCTAACTGCATTCATTCATTCCTGCATTGACTCATTTGTTTGTTCCACGCGTGGTCTGCTTGACGAAAGCCTTGTTTGGAAGCTGCTCAGGTCTGAGTTCCGATCACAATTCTGCTGCCACGTGGTACTTGATCTCCCCAGGCCTCAGTTTCCTCATCTGTAGGACGGGGCTGTGCCAAAACAGGAACTAAGAGGAGGACCCGGTGGGACAGCGAGCATTCCTGGAATGTGGTGAATGTCCCATAAATGGCAGCTAGAGTCCCAGTCACCACCAGCCAGCAGCTTACAGTTTGTTCAGCTGGAGGGAGGGGAGTGCCTGGCCCCGGACCCCCACCCACCAAGGCAGACCCCAGCCACACACCCAGGCTGCTCCATGAGCTCATTCAAGAAGCCGGACCCCTGAAACAGGATGTGCATAGGGCTATCCGGTCATACTGGTCCATTCTGACGCCGCCCTTCACAAATGCCGAGACACACCTCCCTGTCTCGGGCAGGCCTCCTGATGACCCCGTAGGCACTAACACCGTCTTATTTCTTTATGCAAAGGCAACTGAAGTACAGAGAGACCGTTGGTTGTCCAAGGCCCTCCCGTAAGTGGCACCGCTCTGCCTGAGTCACAATGTCACCTTTCTCAAGGTGTCATTGGTGCTGAAGGATGGCGGCTTCCAGCAGGACCAGCTGGCCATCTGAGGCTTCCCCCGCAGGGGCAAGTGGTCAGCACCGTGCCATGCTTTGCAGTATCTGTTCCGACTGCCCGTCGCCATCAGATTTCCCAAAACAACCCGGCATTCTCTGGGTTCTGCATGGCTCCTGGCAGAGAATATCCAGAGCCTTTGGCAGGTCAAGCTCACTTGCTTGGAAATATCGGGTCCTGGCTCGGCCTTGTCAGAATTCAGAGTCTTGGGTTCTTGTCCCAGGCCTGCCACTAACTTAGTGTACGCCCAGAATCAGCCAGCATCTCTGAGTTTCCACTGTCTCCCTTATGGTCATCAGATATCTTGTAGCACGGGACCAGCCTGTACTTGGTGCTCATCAAAGGGTCACCGAACGTGGATTAGCACCTAACACCTTGCATGACTCCTTTAATGACACCTGTTGATGGAGCTTCCTTCATGGGACTTATTCTGAAGACCAGCAAGTAAGTTCATGAGAAGGAAGCAAGGATTCACATTTACTGAGCAGTGTCCATGTACCATAACCCCCCTCCTTGGCCACTTGACATGCATGATTTTTGTAAAGCCCCATATAGCAGTTAGGAGGCATTTGGCACCAAGGAATAAGATACCTAATTTCAGTGTGCTCAGTAAGTCACTGAGTTAATTCATGCAACAGAAAGTCTGGAGGTCGCTGTTCCAGGTTTGGTTTAGGAACGCCATAAAATCCCAAAGCCGCAGCCTCTTTTCCTCTTTCTGCTCTACCGTCCTCAGCATGCTGGCTTTTCATCCTCAAGCTTGTGCCTCATGTACTCAACAGCACTGCTGCAGCTCAGCCATCAACTCCAGCCATCAACTGCACACAAGGTAAAAACAGAATGAGTAGAGAATTTTCTCCTTCTAAGGGATTCAGTCTTTTCTAGGAGCCCCCAGCAGATGTTTCTTTATGTCTTACTGGCCAGAATCAGGACAGAGGCCAAATCGATAAATGGAAAGCTCACCAGAGTCACCTCTTGAGGGGTCATGTCCATGGTCACAAACCTACACCACACTGAGCAGCCATGCATGCTCCACATCCCCTTGTAGAGGCTGCAGGAAAAGAGAAGAGAGGGAGTGACTACTCTGGGAACCACAGGGATGGGACCTTGCTGGGGTGTGGGTGGGAACAGCAAGGCGGCCAGCATGGTCAAGTGTAGCACAGGGAGAGAGGACAGAGAAGTGTGCGGGGAGGTCTCAGATGCCTCACCAGCACTGGGAATTCTGCATAAATCAGTGGGCGGGCTCAGGGAGCCTGTAGCCTGGAGAGATTGGTTCAATTGGTTCAATTGGAAAGTTGGTTCAATTTGGGTTCACTCTGATGGCTCTGGGAAGCCATAGAGGACATAGAGGATGGGCATCGGGAGGGGAGGCTGGGAACCAGTCAGGAGGCGGTTGCTGAGATCCCCATGAGGATGAGGCGGCTGGACAAGGGTAGACAGGGTCCCAGAGGAGACCCCTCACCTGTGTGGCAATGTCCAGCAGGGGCCAGGCGAGGCACCCAAAACTGACAGTGATAACAAGTGCCCAGATGTGGGGAGACAGCTGTTAGCACCAGAAGGGCCTCTTGGGCTGGTGGTAGGGAGAGGCGACACCTGTAAATTGGCCACCAAGGCTTCAGTTGGTTGTGGAGGGCTGATGAGAACCCAAGCCCCAGAGCTGAGTTCATTTGAAAATTCCTATCATCTCTAGATGGCTGCTCTCAAAGCCATCCTCCTTCGCTTGCAGCCAGGGAGAGAAGAGTGAATGATGGCAAATGAAAACCAGAAGTAGGAGCAGTCTGAAGAAATGGGAGGGAGTTCATTTCCCTCCGCTGGGAGCGCGTTCAAAGCCCCCCGCCCGCCCAGGGTAACAGTATCCCCACCTCCACCTTGCGCCCTCCCCGATTTCCCCCTCCCCAACTTTATGAAATAGCTGGGCAGGATGACCCCAGCTCCTTCTCTGAGAATTTACTGCCCCAGTGTGAAATCATAGCCCTGTAACTTTCCCTTTAAGAGCTGTCAGAGTGGGAGAGGCTGGCCAAGCTTGGGCTGGAGGTGGGGACAGAGGGAAGAAAGGGGAAAAAAAAAAAAAAAAGGGAGAGAGGCAGGAAAAGTTTTTTCAGAGGAAAATGCAGGGTTTGTCCTTAACTCTGACGTCAGATCTTGCTTTAATAAAACCCCCACAGGGCTGTGGGAAGAGGCATATCTGTTGCTCCTGATGGGCTGGGCCAGTCTCTCGACCCAGCTCCCCCGAGAGGCGGCCGGATCCCTGGAGAGGCTGCTTGGTAGATGCCTTTGCCCCTGACTTCCAGGCATGAGGTGGTTCCTGCCCTGGACGCTGGCAGCAGTGACAGCAGCAGCCGCGGGCAGCGTCCCGGCCACGGTGAGTCCGGCCGGCAGGGGCTTGCAGAGGGGACCCAGATCCCTTTCTCCAGCCGGTTCTGCTACATGGGTGGGCAGATCAAGAGGGGCTGGAAGTGTGAGGGCAAGTGAATCCCAGGGAGGGAGGAGGGGGACTGTGTGGGGTCGGTTGATCCTGGAGGAATGGGGGGAGGAATAAGCCCTCGGTGGGGGGACCAAGCAAACAGGGGGTCCACGCCCTTCTTTCCCCCCTGAAACTCAGAGGAAAGACACTGGTTGGAGCAGGAAGTCAGGGCCCTGGAATCCAGTCCCAGATCTGCCCAGGTTGGCCGTGTGACCTTGGGCCAGTCACTCCTCCCCACACAGCACTAACTGAAGACTTTGGCAGGAGACTTGTGAAGTCTTAGGTTTGGAACTTGAGTTTCCAAGTGCTAGGGATACTACAGAGAGAGGAGTCAGAAAACACCCAGAGAGCCTGGGAAGGCAAATGCCAGCTTTCAACACAAGTGCCTCTCTTAAGCAAACATTGCCTGGGCGTGCTTTCCATCCCCAGCTGCTGGTGTCTCGGGCTGGCACAGCCCTCTACAGCTTAGGAAGTGTGTGCCTTGGGGCCCTGCACGTGACACCTGCTGCTTCAAGGGATCCCGAGGTTTCTCTCTCTCTCCTCTCTCTAGCCCAGGGCACGCCAAAGAGAAAAGGGAGGGGTCTGCACCTCCAAGAGGCCAGGGGAGCAAGACGCGTGGTGGCACACAGCCAGCCTACTGGCGTGGGGACGGGGCAGACCCAGGGTGCAAAGGAGGTGGGCAGCAGGGAAGAACAGAATCCAAGACCCTAAGGCCCCAGGCCAACGCCTGCTGCCTGTAGTAGTGCCCAGAGGCAGCGAGAAGCTTTCATCACCAACTCCCCATGACGGTTTCCTTGGGGATCAATGCGCTCTATTTGTGGATGGGGGAGCTGAGGCTCAGGGGTAAAGTGACTCACCCATGGGCTCAAAGACATGGGTTCTGATTCAACCAGATCTGAGGCTAAGAGCTGGCCGCTGACCGCAGCCCGGTTGCCTCTGGACCTGGGGGTGAGGTGGGGGAGAGCTTCATCCAAGCACCTTAGTAAGATTAAGGAAGGTAGGGAGTGTACCTGTGTGATTTGTTGTGAAACCCTTTGAACCTTGTGTCACTGCCCAGGATGGGTACCAAGCCGCGCTACAAAAAGAGATACTAACTTCACTTTATAAAAGAAAGAAACGGAAGCTCCGGGCAAGCAAGGGACTTACCCAGGGTCTCACAATGAGTAAGTGACCAGGGCTCCAATTTAGATCTTCCCCTTTGATTAGATCAAATCCCACTCTTCCTTCTAGAACTTTCCTGGCTGAGGGGAAACCGAGCATTTCCTACAGACTGCAGCAACCACGAGGAGCCATAGCAACCTTTTTGGGGGGTTGCTATGGCTGGGAGGACAAGGGGTGGATGGAGGAGAGGTGAGACGGGTAGGGTAGCAGGAGTGTGAGTGAGAAGAAGGAAAGAAGCTGATGGCAGAGCCAAGTACCCTGGAGCCCATTACCTCCCATAGCAGGTAGTGCCGGGGAAGAGAGGGGTCCAGATCCACGGGCCCAGCCATGGGGCCATGTAGCCAGGGAGCCAAGAGCCTGGACAGATCCGGACAGCAGGCTGGAGGGGAGGCTCCTGGGAGGAGATCAGGCTCCTCTCTTCTGTGTAGCCAACCCTCACCCCAGAGGACATTCTCTGGGCCCCCAGCACGCCCCACCCTACACTGCATCCAGATTAAGGCGCTCCCAGCATGAGAGCTCTCAGAGCATCCTAACGTTCCCAGCAAGGGCTGGGAGACAGATGGCGACCAGGGCTTTGCTTTCTAGCCAAACTCCATATGTAGCTGTCCTCTGCTCACTAGTATATAATAGGAATGCAAGTTCCCTTAGGGGCCCAGTGGGGTTTTAATGGAAAAATGATTATAGAGGTTCATATGGAAGACAAGGTTTGTGGGAATTGCCAAGAAAACTTGAGGAAATAGCGTTCTGAGGGAAGACTTGCCCTATTGGATAGTGAATCTGTGACTGAAGGAGCAAGATGCCAACCAGGGAGAGAAACGTTGAGGAGGACAGGGTAGTGCGCTCAGAAACTCAGCCAGTCGACTTGAGAACGTGATATCTGTGATAAAGGTGACTACAGATACGACCGGTTTTCCCATCTCTTTGTTCTCTTCTTCCTCCTATGTGGAGAGTACCCAGCCTGTGCCACGAGAACGGGGCTACCTTTAGTGGGTGATCTCCCATGCCCTGCCAGGTGCTCCAGACCTTCCTCGAATCATCCAACAGCCATGGGCATTCATCAAATACCTGAAATCCTCATCGCAAAACCCTGGAGTGGATGTGATGACCCTTCTTTGTAGATGCCCAAACTGAAAGTCAGAGAGGGTCAGTTATTGGCCCAAGGTCACACAGCTGGTGATCAGCAGAGCTGACTCTGAACCTAGGTCACGTGCTTTGCCATGCAGCCGGCTGCCTTTCTGGTCCAGGTACTTGAGAGAAATGAGAGGCACAGAGTTTCTGCCCCTACAGAGGGTACGGGCTAGAGACGGGTGACAGCCACCATGTGTGGGGAAGTGAGTCAGCAGGGACGGAGTCATCCAGGAGGGAGAGGCTGGGTGCAGGCTCGGCCCCTGGCTGTGCCAGCTTCAGCAGGACCCTTAACTACTCCGGGCCTCTCTGTCTTCTCTTGTTAATCGGGGCTCACGACCTCGGTCCTACCCAGCTCCCTGCTGGGGCTGAGGAATGACCACAGGACTGCGTCAGGGAAGCTGCCCAGAAGCCTGGGACTGGGTAAACAAATTACGTGCCCGGAATTCCTAGGTACACCTTGGGTCTGTGATAGTGTGCGGAGGAGACCCACGCCCCTTCTCCCCTGTGAATGTACGTGGGGATGGGCACAGGTGTGCGCGTGCACGTGTGTCTGAGATTGCAGCTTGTCTGAGTGTACAAATCGGCCTGGTGTGTGTGAATACATATGGATGCGCATGTGGGGTATGGGGCGCACGCTCATTTTCCACTCCTAGGACCAACCGCCGGGCACTGCGGCCCAGGATGCGGCATGTCCCTTTGTGAGGGTTGATGGGGGGAGGGGGGTTGGGAGAGGGGGGGTGGGGTTATGGATATTGGGGAGGGTATGTGCTATGGTGAGTGCTGTGAAGTGTGTAAACCTGGCGATTCGCAGACCTGTACCCCTGGGGATAAAAATATATGTTTATAAAATTAAAAAAATAATAATAATAATTTAAAAAAATGTGAGAACAGAAGTGACACGCCTTCTTTACATCGCTTGTCCATAACTTTGGACCTGAGCCAGCATTTCAAATCTGCCCCCCCTCGCCCCCCCCCCCCGCCCCGGTCCCTGCTTGGAGCCTCTTCCTGCAGCTTCGCTGCTCTGCTCACAGTGGCAGCCCCTCCCACTCGCCGCTTGTCCGGGCTGCTGGAGTGAGTGCAGCACGGGCAGGCATTTCCCACCTGGCACGGCGCTTGGCAGAGCCTCAGCATCTGGAATGGGCATGGGAGCAGTGCTCCTTGGAGAACCTGATCCTGGCCAGGGGCGGGGCAGTACCTCTGGCCCGTCAGCAGACTCACCACCCCCAGCGTTTAGAAAAGGCCCCTGCCCCATGCCAACAAAGCAGCCAAATGCCAGGAAGCAGCCTTTGGCTTTGTACAAGGATTTGTGCCCGGGGTTCCTCCCAGGAGCCTCAGCCATCTCTCTGGGCAGCTGGGAGGGGCCGCTACACACACGGGTTTCCGTATGGGAGCAAGGAAAGTAAGACAGGAATGGCCCAGGCGGGGGTCCCAACAGGGGCTGGGAGCCTTACCAACAGCCAGGAAAGCAAAGCAAAGAAGGAAGTTTTGAGCAAGAACCACAGAATGCTGCGAATGTCTGAGAGCAAGGCTTCAGCACATGGTACATTCATTCAACACCTCTGGAGCTCCCCAGGTCTCAGAAACACTGATGATAATGAAAGCAATCACTCTGTAAATGCTCACAGTGTCCTACGCACCTGTATCTATCAGCTCACTTGAAAACCACACCCAAGAAGCAGGCAGCATCCTTCTCCTTCCACCGTCCAACGTGGCCACTCACTATGTGAGGCCACCAAGTGCCAGAAGTGTGGCTCATCCCATGTGAGATGGAGAACACGCATCAGATTTCAGACTCGGTATGAGCACAAGAACATCACATGCTCACTGTAAATTTTTCTATTGGCTCCATGTTGAAACAAGAGTATTTTCAATACTTTGGGTTAAACAAATAGAATGTTAAACTTCCACTAGTTTCTTATTGGTTTTCAGTGCAGCTGCTAGAAAATATAAAATTCCATATATGGTTCATCTTGTGTTTTACTAGATACTGTTGGCCTGGAAAGACGCAATTGTGCATAGATTGATTTTAATAAGTGGAGAGAGAAAGATATAAAGTGCTCTAATCCCAGGACCTCCACCAAGCCAGTCTCTTTATCTGTGAAAAGATGTAATATTTGTACTTGTTTCCTTGGGTTACTGACAAGATTAAAGAATGAAACAGAGATAAAGCCCACGAACCCCCAGCACATGCAAGGGGAGGTGGGGACATGATTCACATCCCAGCTTGAGAGGAAGCATTGGCCACCGACAAGTGCCAGGTCTGAACAAATGAGCAGAGGTTCAGAAAGACCCCAGACTCAGCAGCAGGTGGGCGAGAGGAGGGGCAGACTTACCTGTGGGCCGTATAGGGCTCAGGGCTGAGTTGGTCTCTTAAAGCTCCCAAGATTTCCCCATCCTGGCAAGCTTTCCAGTACACTTTGAGGGAGTCAAGGAACATATTTGGATTATCATGTAGGAGAGAGAAATACTAGTGGTGGCTGTGATGAGGAGGATGGAGCTGATTGATGGTGGTGCTGTGATAAATGTGATGATGATGAAGTTGGCGATAATGATGGTGGTGGTGGTAATGGTGATGATAGTGGTAATAATGGTAGTGATGATGGTGATGATGGTGATGATGATGATGGTAACAGTGATGGTGTTGGTGATGGTGTTAGTGATGGTGGTGATGATGATGATGGTGATGGTGATGAATGTGATGATGGTGACGGTGATGTTGACAGTGATGGTGTTGGTGATGATAGTGGTAATGATGGTGATGGTGTTGGTGATGGTGGTGGTGGTGGTGGTCGTGGTGGTGATGGTGGTGGTGATGATGGTGGTGGTTGGGCTAATGGTGATGATAGTGATGATGGTGGTGGTGGTGATGAAGATGGTCATGGTGGGGATGGTGATGAAGATGGAGATGATGGTGATGGTGATGGTTGTGGTGGGGTGAAGTTGGTAAAGACGATGGTGGTCTTGATGATGGTGCTGATGGTGGTGGTGCTGATGAATTATGGTGTTTGTAGTTGAGACTTGTGTCTTACAACCTTGAATCCCTTGATGCTGATAGCCCATCCACTTACTCACTCCATGGATGTTCACAGTCTTGCTGTGCACTCAGCCCCTTCCTATTTCTAGAGACATGGTGATAAATGGTCATCTCTGTCCCACTCTCAAGAATGGTTCATGTGTTGGAGATAGACTTTTATGCTAGCAGAGAGGAGCATGTTGAGGAATCCAAAAGGAAGCTCAGAGGGGTTCAGGAGAAAAACACCAATTCTGGGCCTCTAAACCTGATTTCCTGGGGAGAGACCCCAGGTACATGCACATTAACTGGCACCTTGGTGATTCTTAACACACATCTGAATTCAAAAATCACCGCTGTCTCTCCTCTAGCCTTGACGTTCTGCTCATCTGCCAACTGTCTTCCTGTGCTTCTCTGTGAAAGGGGGAGGTGGAGGAGGAAGGAGAGACAGACTCGGAGAAGGAACTGTGCCTCTCAAAGCATGAATAATGGACATTCCAGGGGATGTGATATTATCTGTGCCCACCCACCCCAAGGCCATCAGCCTGGAGTGAAGTCCAGGCTTGGGACATCGACTATGGGACTGCTAAGGCCCAGTAGGTGTGGGCAAGGGGAGTGAGAGGAAATGAGAGTCTGGGGCCCAAAGAAGAGGAAGGGAGGGGTCCAGCCTTGCCCTTCTGGGAATCCTGCATTTAGCCTTGGAGGTGAGAGAAGAGGTGTGTTCTATGAGCCTGCCCAGGTCAGGGTGGGTCTGGGGGGGGAAGGGTGGAGGAGTATTCTGAAAGAGCAAGGATGTGTCACTCTGTCTTGGGGCAGATGGTGGGCTGGCCTGGTTGCTTACCTTCTCAGTGCTTGTTATCTGGTTTTAAAACTGAGGAGACTGGACTTGACTCCTAAGCTTGCTTCCAGCTGGAGCCACCAGAGTCCTGGGGTCCATTCACAGATTCACTGGGCGGCCGATCATCACACCAGGAACAGAGATCATGGGCTGGGATTCTCATGTTGTTGCTGTAGGACATGACAGTGAAAGGGGTGTCCCATGCTCTGGGATGACCCTCCAGATATGCCTCTTCCCCTTAAGGTGTCCAAAGATGATTTACTGTTTGCCTACATCTCGTCTTTCAACCCTCAGAGTGTATCGCTGGTCTCATAAAGCCGTAAAGCACACCCCCCGGCTTAATCTCCATAGGATCCCACCCCAATCAGTCTCAGTCCCGAGGATCCCCAAGTACTCCCTACAAAAAGCAATCCCAGGCTCCCCAGGCCTACTGAGTCAGGCTGGGCAGGGATCCAGGACTCCAGAGGTTTAACACTTCCCACCATGGATGAACCTTGAGGCCTTGAAAGTTCGGGAGGCATCCTGGTGGGTAACAGTGCCCTTGGAGGACTTCAGTCCCCAGCTGCCTCCCCATCTCTGTGAGGAAGTCTCCATTTGCCCCTGAGGCCACCCTTGTCTTCAGGTCCCCCACTCCTCCCAGCTGCCAGCGGGAGAACTGTGACCTTCAGCTGGCCCTCCTTCTGGGCCCTCCAGGGGTTTCCTCTGACCTAGAGGCTCAAGTGCACACACGGACATTGGAGAGAAGAGAGTGAACTCTACAAACAGGATGATCGAGAGTAAACCATGGAGTTTGAATTTAGAAAGGGGCTCATCTTGAGCACCTCACTTAGCTTTTTTAAGTCTCAGTGTCCTGTGACACAGGGATCTGCTCCTGAATGTCACTGTGCCAGGAGACGAGCTGGGTCAAACACAGAGCCCAAAGCAGGTGGGCGTGCCCTGAACACCGCTGTCCTCCCCACTCTGAGTCTGGCCAATCCTGCCTTCCATCCTCATCCTCTGGGACTGCCTTCGTTCACCTTCTTCCCTACTTCAAGGACCATTGTCCCAAATACACAAGTGTCCTCTCTCCTGGTCATAGGCCCCTGCTATTCCTTCTGCCTGAAATGTTTTCCCTCTCTTCTCTGTTGCTAAAATTGATACTGTTGGAACTGGCACCCTCTAGAAAGTTTCCTTTGGTTTCCTCCCAGGTGGAGCAGTCAGTGGGCACCCATGGGTCCTTGTTCTCGCCCACATAGAAGGAAACATGTCACCGTGTCGGAGTCCTCTGCTGGCCCCACCCCATGCACGAGCCATCCTCCCTCATGCCCCTACCTCCAGCAAGGATACACACCTGTGACCTTGGCACATGCTGTGCCCCACCCCCCGGCCTTGAGCACACTTTCCTCTTCTGGACCTGACACTTCCTGATGGATAACAGTGTGGCTGAATATTAGAAGTGGCCAATACATACTCTTGGTTGGTCGGTTGAATGAATGAATGAATGAATGAATGAATAAAGCCAGAAAGGCTGGGCAGGATGGGTATAGAGGGGAAGGGAGGGACAGAAGCTATGACACTGACCTTTAAGGTAGAGGCTTTGCGCTGGGAAGGGGACAGGGAATCTGACAAGACTGGGCCTGAATGCTAAGAGGGCTGAACGGGGAGCAGGCACTTATGGACTGACTTCCTGAGCTCAGAACAAGGAATCCAAAGGCGTGGTCCTATCAGGCTCTGATTTAGTCTCTGAGCCCCCGTTTCTCCATCTGAAATGCAGACAAGAAACCTGGGCTGCCTGTGCTGTATGGCGTGCTGGCTGGGGGCAGACGGCGGCACACAGCCCAGGGCGAGAACCAGCTCTGCCATTTCTCAGCGCAACATCAGCTTTTCATTCATAAAATGGACTTTAAAAGCCCGGCTGATGTCTGTCCTCCCAGCCTGCGTTGGACCCGATCCAGGATGGGGGAAAGGAGCTGAGATCAGGTTCTGGATGCTGGAGGGAGGAACTACCTTTATCAGAGGCCCAGTTCGGCCAGCCAAGAGTGCTGGAAGGTGCCAGAAGATTGCGTCACCCCAGCCTGCCCTGCGGGGGAGCAAAGGGTGGTCCAAGGCCACAAGTCTCAGCCTGGGGGCTGGAGCCCAGGGCCTCCCACCTCCAGGTATGGGCTTAAGAGCTAAAGAACTTTCTCTTGGCTCCATTGGGCAGCTGCTCCCTCTTCCCCTATATGAAGAACAGGCCTAACCTCAGCTGATGGCAATTTTTTCCACCCTCGTTGCTATCGGCTATTGCTCCCAGACTAGCCCTGTCCTTGGTCACCCCATGGCCACTACCATTTCTAGACCTAGGACAGAGAATCCCCCCAGTTCCTTTTGGTGAATTGCAGGAACTGGACACTGGACAAGAGAAGGGTCGCTTACAGGTCACTGGAGGATTATGAGATCCAGAGTCCGAAGACCACAGGGTGTAATTTTCCTGCTGTGTGTTAACTTCTGTGGACCTCGGTTTCCCCATCTGTCAAATTGAGACCATGAGGACTGACCTCACAGGGCTGTTTTGATCATCACCTGGCACAGTGGGTTGGCTAAGTCATGAAAGACTATTTCCTCCAGGGATGCACATATCCCAGGCGTGGCTCTTAAGGTCCTCTGACCATGGCCCTGGCCTACCTTCTCCGTGTCCCTGAACCCTAAGCCCCAACCTTGACCACAGGTCATTCCTGTGCCACACTGCATCACTGCTACCAGCACACCCTGCTCCTGCTGTTTCTCTCTCTGCCCTTCTGGTCAATTCTCAGTCATCCTTCAGGACACAGTGCACAGGACACCTCCTCCAAGAAGCACTCCCTGTTCCTATGCCCCCACCTCTTACCTTCTCATCTTGCTCTCAAAGCCCTTATTTAGACTCTGCTGAGACAGCACATGGTGTGGCCATTGGAGTTAAAATCCCACCCCTGCCATTTGTGGGTGGCCTTGGGTAGATTATCTGACCTTTCTGGGGCTCGGTTTACGCATCTGTACATTGGGAAAGATGGTTGCAAAAGCCACACGCCTCTTGGGGTTGTCATGAGTTATACAGAATGAAAACGATTAGGAGGCACAAAAGGCAACATGCAGAACTCCATATAGGCCTGGCATCGACCTTGATTCAGAGAAACCATCCCATTAAGAAAAAAAAGAAATCTTGGAGACACATCCACGAAATTTGAATAAGGACTAAGGTCTAGGTACTAACCAGAGAAAATCACGACACTATAACTGATTTTATTGGTGTGACCATTGTATGGGGGTTACATTTTTTAAAAATTTCTCGTACTTTCGTGCACCCTCAAGAATCTCAGGTAAAATCACGCGGTGTCTGGGATTTGCTCTGAAATCCTCAGGGAAGGAACGCATGTGAGTAGCCGGGAGTAACAGATGAAGAAAGATCCACACAGCGTTGATAATCGCTGAAGCTGGTGAAAGGTATGAGAGGTTGGATTATTCTCCCGACTTTGGTGAATATCCACACCTATCTCTCACAAAGAATGACGAGCAAACACTGCCTGTAAGAGATCGAACAGTAAATAGTCTAGGCTTCGTGAGCTAGAAGGTCTCTGCGGAATATTCTTCTTTGTTTTGGTTGTTTTTCACAAATTTTTTTGAAAATGGGAAATCCATCCTCCCCCTTACAAAATGCAGTGGGCCAGATGTGGTGGATGGGCTGCAATTTCCAATCCTTGTTCTGGACGCAGTCACCCCTTTTAGAGTCCTGTCTCCTCAGAAGGCGGGGTGCTCCTTGAAACTTCGTACTGGGAACCTAGGAGATGCTTCATGTGCTTGGTGAATGAATGAATGAACAAACGAATGAACGGACACACAGGGCTTGTTATTTGGAAAGAAGGCTGGCTTCCTGAGCCTTCAGCCCTGTCCTATAAAGTCGAGTCCCCCACCCCTTCCAGAAGCTCACAAGACGGCATGTTTATAAAACCAATTAGCAGAAAAATCGCCCAAACTCTTCCACACCCTGTGACCTGCAGCCTGGCCGATACTGAGTCATCTGCGGGACGTTCAGTTTCTGCGTGGGAGCCAGAGCCGGGCATGGAAGGGTCCGGGCAGTGCTGGGTCCTCCCCTCACTCAGGCATGGTGGCATTAGGGGTGGGGAACTAAGATCTTTCTGAGACAGTGCCCACCTGAAGCCAGCCCCACCAGGAACATGGCTTACAGGCTCCTAGGGGTGCTCTCCTACAAGGAGCTCAGGAAATAGGGGTCCACCGGCTTACAGTGTGACTGTTCCTGTCCCTCGTACCAGACATGAGAACAAAGTGGTAGAGAAGGCAGGTGGGCTGTGGGGGTCCTCACAGGCCAGAGAGGGTCACAGTCTTCTGCTGATCCCAGGGCCCTCTTTTCTGTAAAGAGGTGAACAGAAACTGCTTCCAGACAGGGCAGCCCTTTCCTGAGGCCCCCAGATCACAGCTGGGATCTGCTTAGACCATTTCTGTCTAAAGGCTGCCCCCTTGTGGAGCACTTCGTTGCGGCCTCCCAAAAGCAGAGCAGCCAGGCTCCAGGACCATCCCCTCCGGGAACTGAGCACTCCCCTCATCCCCCAGCCAGGCACCTTCCTGGGCACTGAGGAGGCGGGAAAGACAGCCCTGCCTTGAAAACCCTCTGGTGAGAGGTTCCCATCTCCTTTCCTGGGGTCCTTGGCGACTTGGGCTCGACCCCATTAGCATCCTCACCACCCGGTGGGGTAGTCTTGATGCTGTGCCCTTTCCTCTCCCATGAGTGCTCCTGTCCCCGATGAGCTACACACACACACTCAGAAGACAATGGTGTCCATCTCTGTCATCAAGCAGAACATTTCAGTCCCCTGGGTGCCCCACCCCATCCCAGCCGGCTTCCTACTTTCCGCTCCCTTGCCTGTTGCCATGTGTTCTTGGAGAATGGATAATGCAAGTCAAACTGTAGATTCACTTGTTCTCCAGTCCATTTTCAGAGGCTGGAAAACACCATAAAATCCACAGTTACTGCTCATGGTTAAACAGCATCTCCAAGCTCCATTTGTAGCATTTCCTACAGGGGCTTTAAATTTTTTGCCCCAATTTTCATTTGCTTAAGTTTGTCTAGTAAGTTCCATCGAAGGGATCAACTCCTTTCTTTAACCCCGCCTCATGATCGCCCTGCCTG
This sequence comes from Lutra lutra, assembly GCF_902655055.1. Taxonomy (NCBI): domain Eukaryota; kingdom Metazoa; phylum Chordata; class Mammalia; order Carnivora; family Mustelidae; genus Lutra; species Lutra lutra. The sequence continues at coordinate 8,950,102 of NC_062281.1, read as the reverse complement.
TCCAGAGGGGCAAGTGTCTGATACTGTCTTAATCCATCAGGCATCTGTAACAAAACACCACAGACCGGGGGACTGAACCACAGAAATGTGTTCTCACAATTCCATAGCCTGGAAGACCAAGTTCAAGGTGCCCATGTAGCCATGTTCTGATGAGGACCCTGTTCCTGGGCCATAGCTGGTGTCTTGTCACTATGTCCTCATGCAGAGGAAGGGGTGGGGGCTTCTCTGAGGTCTCCTTCAGGAGGGCACTAACCTCACCGTCAAGGGCTAGACCTCATGGACCTGTAGGGCGTGTTCAGGTACAGAGAGGAAAGCAGCCCGGAGCCCCCACACCTTCAAGTGCTACACTCTCGAAGACAGGGTTCCCATTCCCATGAGACTCCCCAGAGGTGCAGGCCAGAATGCAGTCTCCGCCCGGCCTCCAGGAACCGAGGCCGAGTATTCGATGTGGGGGTCGGGGTCTGGATTCTAACAGGGTCCGTAGGTCACAGCTGTTCTCCCCCTCTGCTGGGCTCAGAACCGCCTGGAAAAGTGCCTGTGCCCCCACTCCTGCCCGAAGCATTTAAGTTGGGCTATCTGGGGACAGTGGCCCCGCTTCAGAGTTTATTAAAACCTCCACATGGTTCTGAGGCTCGGCAAAGTTTGGGAGCCACCGTGGGAAGTGATTCTACTTGTAATGTTGTCCCTGGCTGGCAGGAGGGGTGGCTGGGTCAGGGCAGAGCTGGGGAGGCTGAGCAGGTGGAACCTACCAGAAGCAGGCTGTGACCAAGGGAGCACTGAGCACGCACCTGGGGGAAGCAAAGCAAAGATTGTTTTGTTTTCCCCTCTTGGCTTCTGATGTTAGAAAATCTGATGTAGGCCCCATAAGGTAGTGACTTTGCAAGGATCAGTTTCCCCACCTGCAGAATGGGCACAGCCACGCTGGCTCGGGTAGCTCAGGGTGGGTGGAAGGATAACAGCAGGGCGTGGGGAAGGAGGCAGGCAGAAGGAAGGCAGGGCAGGGACCAGCTCCTGTCTGGGCTTGGAAGGCAGGGGGAGGCTCCAAAATCAAAAAGAAAGTGGGAGCCTGGTAAGAGCCCTGGGCTGTCCCAGGGGCCCAGCCAAACATCCTGGGGTTCCAGGAAAAGCCTCGGCCGCAGAAGGAAAGCCCCATTCCAGACAACCTAGAGAGATCTCTGGGCGGACACAACGGCCCCCTGGTCGATTGCTCCAGGTTGCACAGAACTTCCTCCAATCCCTCCTCTCTTGCCAGTTGCCTGAATTACTCTCTGCGCTCTGTGGGGTGTGCCTGAGCACCTATTGCTTGAAACGGGCTGAAAAACAGAATGATAAGGTTTTGGTTTAAAAACAGGGCATCACAAAAGTCCTGTGCTCATCGTCCACGGAGACAAGGACCCAACATGGCAGAGCGGCCCAAGTTGGCCGGTTCCGGGACTCTGCCCATTCGTTCAAGTTCGGCACAAGTACCCGCTACCACTGCACCCCGAACAGGGAGGACGGTGTTACAGTGTGGAGGAAGGGGCGAGGTCTCCGGTCACGGGAAGGGCGAGGGGCCGTGCCCTGGGGTTTGGCTGACTTCCCAAGGAAGCCAGTGAAGAAAAGGTCTGTGGAACTGCTTCTGCCCGTTCTCTGGCTGAGGCGCCTCCCTCATGTTCACATGAGAAAGAGAGCCCGTGTCTTTATGACAACAGGCCATGCATCATGGCCAAGGGCAGGTGGACATACCATGCTAATCTGGACATTCAAGGTGGCTGATAGTCTGTGTGTGTGTATAAGAGGAAAAAAATGCCTGTGAGGCAGACAGACAGACACTGCCTTATCTGGCATCTCAGGGAGCTGGCGCACCTGAGCGGAACCTCAGGGAGATGCCCACAGGTAGGCTGGTTCAGCCCCGTGAAGCACGGGAGGCTACAGGTGGATAGACACAGGTGCAGGGAACTTACTGGACCGGAGGCCCCCAAGACTAACTGGACCCCCTAGGAAGTCCCCAACCCCACCTGCACACCCCAGCGAAGTCCCGAAGCCTGGGACTTCGCAGACAGGCATTTTACTAGAACCTGATGTCATCAAGTATCCCCTGCCTGGGGAGGATCCACAGCAAAAGTGGTCATCAGCACCGCACACCTCAGGGGATGGCTTTGAGTGGAGCAGGAGGACGACAGTGGCTTTGGTGGTGACTCGAAGGAAAACCAGAGGATTCGAGCCCAGAGCTTGGAGTCAGACCCTGCAGGCTCAGTCCTTCTGCCTATCACTACCTGGGCATCTGGGCAGCTACCTAGACTCCCCGAGTCTCAGTTTCCCCACTGGTTAAGTGGGGGTGGGGTAGTTATTCCCCCAAGGGATGGTGGGAGGATTCATTAACTGAACGCACTGTCTCTAGCGCATTTCACGGCTTTCATGACCAAGTTCCCCTGCCTGGGCGGGTATCAGCTGTAGGAGCTCCTGGAATGGAAGTCGAAATTCTTGCAGTCAGGAGCCTGGAAAGGCAGTGCAGTGAGTGAGCTCTGTAAGGACAGTGAGCCTTCTGGGTCTGCTGCTCCAACCCATCCCCCACAGGTCCTGCCCCGCTGCCGATATTCAATAAATACTCTGCAGAAAGGAAACCACGGGCTTCACATTCTCCTTCAAATGGACAGGTTGGTCAGAGAGGAGTTTAAGACGCCCCAAGCTGGAATCCTCCAGGACTCTTGAGAACAAGGCTGGTCCTAAGCCCTTCCCTACTCCTCGCTAGGCAGCAGGCTCCTGCTCCTGTTCTCTCCAGCCTGCTCAACCCCAGGACCGTAGCTCAGGCCAGAGTTTCTGGAGGAAACAGGACTTTGAAACAGGGCTCTGGGCCGCTGGGCTTCAGGTTTGGCAGTGACACGAACACCTGAGGTCTCCTCATGTCACGAAATGCGATCCTGAAGGGACAGACAGGTCACACAAGGATCCCCACAGCCTCTCCTGGAGCTCCCAGCATCTGGATATTTGCTGTGATGAGAGTGTGTTCCCAGGGACCACAGGTGCGCCATCTTTCCTGGGAGGGTGACCACAGACTGCAGAAGAGTGAGGGGTTCAAGATCTTCGGGCAAGGCAGACCTTTGCTGCATCCTGGCTATGCCCCCCACCCCCCAACCGTGACTAGCTGTGTGGCTTTAGACCATCACTCAACCCCTCTGAGCCCGTTTCCTCTGCTCTGGGGAAATTAGTAGGTCTGCCTTGTGTTTTGTTGGGGGCACTGTATAAGATAGGCATAAAATGCTTCCCCATATACAGTTGGTTAAGCGTCCAACTCTCTTTTTAAAATTGTTTTTTTTAATTTTACAGAAAGCATGCGTACATAAGCAGGGGGAGCTCAGTGGGAGAAGGGAGAAGCAGGCTCCCCACAGAGCAGAGAGCCCTATGCAGGGCTTGATCCCAGGTCTCTGGGATCATGACCTGAGCAGAAGGCAGATGCTTAACCAACTGAGCCATCTAGGTGTCCCAAGTGTCTGAATCTTGATTTTGGCTCAGGTCATGACCTCAGCGTCATGAGATTGGGCTCTGTGCTGAGCTGAGCATGGAGCCTGCTTGACATTCTTTCTCTCTCTCCCTCTGCCCTTCCCCCCACTTGCTCTCTCTCTCTTTCCCTCTCAAAAAATAAAGAAAAAAAATCTTTTAAGTTCTCCATATACAACAAACACTGGTAGATATTAGCTATGATGTAAGGGAAATGGATGGCATATGGTTTCTGCCCTCAAGGGAGGACAGCAACAGGGGGAAAATGTACATTGACTCATTCATTCTATTCACAGATGCCTGTTGACACCTACTATGTAACAGGGTTTGTGAGACCTGAAACTCCTCTGCATCCCCCAGCCCAGATGATGCTACTTCTTGATTACCTCCACTGAAGATGTGCTCACTACCTTACCACTGATTTCTTCCATTAGAAAATTCTCCTTCATGTACAGTAGTGGGAAAAGCATGAAGTCAGCATATTTGAGTTTAATCCCAAATTCTGTCACTTACTACCTGTTGGCCATGAACAAGTCACTTTGCTGATCTATACACCGGAGCTCATGACACCGACCACTGTGGGGAGACAAAAGAACAGCCCCAGAAACTGACATGTAGCTCAAGATTGGCCCCTAGTGGTCACCGGAGCTAAGGTCTGCAATGGAATTGCAGATGGAATGGCTAGGACAAGTTGAAGCCATAGCCATGATCTCATTTGGTACTTGCTCCAGAAACTTGGTGGGTGTATCTAGCAGGAACAGCAGAGAAAACCAAGGCTCAGAAAGTGAACTCCCAGAGTCACTTGGACAGTACGTTGCAAAGACTAGGCTTGACACAGTGTGATGTTTCCAAATCTGTCCTGATCATTCTGCCAAAATCCTTCAACGAAGGTTGGCGGCAGAATCCAGCCAAAAGCCCGAGACCTTAGCCAGGCATTTAGGGCCTTCCTTGATCTATTTGACAATGACCTCATTGTGATCTAGTCCAGCCTCCATCTCCTTGTACCTCTTGTCTGCCCCAGCTCACGGCAATTCTCCCCCTGTCCCAGACACATGCCCTGCACATGGCCTTTGCGTCTGCTTCGGTGCCCTTCCTTGCTGCAACGTTCCTGCTTGCCCTCCGCTATTCTTCCCACACCCCACACCCACACCCAAAAAAGCCCCCTCTAGTCCCAGCAGACTTGGCCAACCCTCCTAAGTGCTCACACAGGCAGGTCAGCTTTGTCTCCCCGTGGTATCCTCCACTGTCTGCCCAGCACTGAGTGCAGCAGTTGGACAAAGGGCAAGCTGACCAGAGGTGTGTTGGTGACCCAGCGAATAAGGGGGGTGGGCAGGGGTGTGTGGTGCCATCATTACAGCCTTGATCACACTGAATTACAATTACCGTGCTCACATCTCTTGGCCTCAAGGGGTGGTCGACTAGGAAGCCGATGGGCTGTGTCCCATGCAGCCTTGCTTCCTTCAAGCCTTGCACAAAGCCGGGCACATGGTTGGTGTTCATTAAGTGTCTGTCCATAGAATGCATGAAAGACTCGAGCACATTTCCCCAACAAAACCGTCTACCCTTGAGGGCAGGAAGCACATGGCACCCCTCGGCTTCCCTGTGTGCACACACAGAGAAAATTCATCATCAGGAGGAATCCGCAGTCACATCCTTTGTGGTGTCAAGGCTGGACAAGACAGCAAGGATTCAAGGGTCTCACATCAAACCCAGGAGTTCTCAGTGCCCCCCAACCCACGCTCTCCCCCTACCTTCTTCCCGGGACAGAGGTCAAGAAGGTTTCCCACCAGCAGATGGCGCCAACAGCTAGAGCAGGGCTAAGTTGAAGGCCCAGAGCCCATCCCCCAATGTCCCAGCTCCCCTAAGCTGCTTCCCCTAAGGAGTTGTGTGCTCTAGGGCTCAGGCAGGTATTGGAAAGGAGGCTTCCGTCTGGGGAGCTTTAACTTGGAGACCCCGGGTTAGACGGCGGCCATGTGGAGAAGGGTATCTGCCAGATGACAGCCCATCCCATCCCAGCTCAGTTCAAAGGACCTAAACCCGCAAGCCCCACGCTGAGCCCTATGGGCATGCGAGAGGACCCCCAACAAAGAAATGCAAGGGAGATGTCATGCTTTTGATTGCCTGCCATGTGCCAGGCCCTGCTAGTCTTCTGCATACACAGGGCTGCACCCCTTCCCCATAGCTCCCAGAGGGCGACATTATTGTGGCTGGATCACAGATGGGGATGTCAAGGCCCAGAAAGGTTAGGAAGCTTGTCCGGGGCCACACAGAAGGAACACACTCAGGTCCCATGTTCTTTTTTTAGACACTCAAATGTAATCCAAGCTGAGAGGCAAGGTTCCAGGACCAGAGGTCCTGAGTATGAAAGGACACCAAAGCCCCTTGTAATCAACAATCCCCCATGGCCCATTCCACTAGGCAACACTTCCACAGTCCTGCCGTGGGCCATGGGCCGTGTTTCAGGCCCACAGACGGCACTAAGGCCTTTACAGTTCACTATCTAGTGGGAAGGGACCCCCTCTAACGCCACCTGGGGAAGGCATGGAAGGCTTCCTGGAGGAAAAGGCTTTTTAAAATTTCCTCTGCCAAGAGTATATGTATATTATGGGCCTGGGGACTGGTCGGAGGTAGTTTATGGGTGCTTACGAACCTCTGAACCTTCTAGTATCACAGAATGATGAGGAAAATTCTCTCCACGGATTCAGAAAGAGAGGGGTGTGTGTGTGTGTGTGTGTGCGTGCGCGTGCATGTGTGCACATCTGGCTGGTTTATTGATGAGGAGGTTTGAGGTTGTGTTGTGTCTCGTTGCATTTCCAAGGAATAGCAGGGGCAGGGAAGCGGATCGCCCTGGTGAATGGGAACCAGCACTGCCGACCTCCTAGAGTTCTTGGACCCCGGCCAGCAAGGCCTTGCCAAGCCACATCACCCATGGAAGATGGAAGTGGCCACAGGCATGATTGTCCTGGCTGTTCTGGGTCTCTGTTTCTGGCCTAGCAGAGAAGCCCCCAGTGAAGAGAAGATAATGAGGGAAAGAAGGGAGAGGTTCCATGGCATCTAGAGAAATGGATGGCAGACAGCCGCAGCCTCCCTACGGTGCCTTGCTGTGGGCCAGGTCCCCTGTGGAGGGCCCCGCTCTGCCCTCCTCCCCATGGGCTGGCTTAGTCACCCGAACACACACAAGTCTGACTACCAAATGTGGTCAGCAGGCCAGGAGCGTGCTCTCTGCGGGAGGCCCTTAAGGTAGGGCCTGAGTGCCAGTGCCCCAGTGAAGGGAAGCGGGAAGGACATTCTGGTCACGGGGAACTCAGGGCTGAGGTCCTGCGGTGGGAGAGGAGTGGGCACCACTGAGCCCTGAAACCAAGCCCAGAGGTGACAGAAGCCTCAAATCCAGGTCTGCCGGTTGGATTTTCAAAAGTTCAATCAATAATTACAGAGAAAAGGCTTCCATGCAAAGCCCCTAACAAAGAGCCCAGTGAATCCAACCTCTCGACCGGGATCATCGCTCCTGGCCAAGTGTGCAAGGGTGGGCTTCACTCCCCTGGACAGAGAGACTCCTGCTCTGACCTTCAGGGAGCTCCTGGGGCTCCCCCTGGGACGCCCAGTGCTCTGCATACAGCTTTGCAGTCTAATAAACCACCTCTCGTGTCCATCTCTCCCAAAAGCTGTGGGTTCTCCAAACTGTGAGAATTTTTATTTTTTTTTATTTATTTTTTTTTCTGAGAGAATTTTTAAATTCATCTTCAAACACTAAAGTTCTCAAGAGGCTATGGGCTACCTCAGCAAACATCTGCTGTGCGACTCTAAGAACCCAGAGGGCAAAGGCAAAGGGTGTAGAAATGAGAGTTACAAGAGTCGTTTGTGCCTAGGTCCTGACCCACAGTGGGTCATTCTGGCCGTGTCCCTCCGCCTCTCTGGGTCTCAGTTCCCTCCTCGGGAAAAGGGAAGAAGAATCTGTATATGTCAGCATGTGTCATTCCAAGGATGGAAGGCAGATCTCTAAGCTCCATTGAGCAGGGTTTCTCGGGTTTGAGGTCGGGGTGGGGAGGGTTCTGTGGCTCCACCTTGGCCGCTTGCAGAAACCCTGGTCCCTACCCCTGCTGACCTTGGAATTCCAGAGCACATCTGAGAAGCCCTGGATGGGATGCTCCCTGGCAGGGACCACACTGGCCTGGGAAGGAGATAATGGCTGAGACCCGGCTGTGCACTCTGTCCTCAGACAAGTCCCTTGCTCCTAGGGCCTCTGCTTCCTCCAGTGTAAAGATCAAGGGGCAGGATAGGGGTTCAGGACAGCACCCAGAGGGCATGGGAATGTGACTGGCTCCCAGAGATACAGGCAACTTGAACCTCCTAAACTCAAAGATACCCCAGAGCAGCCTTGCATTCTATCTATTCGTTCTTCCCAGCGGGGACGACTCTGTGGGCCTATCTCCCCTCCTCCCAGCTTCCCAGTGTTGCGTCCATCATATTTTCAGGATGACGACAAACCTGGGGGATGGGGATGGGAATGGGGCCATGGGAGGTGTGTGGGCTGGGGGACTCCTGTCTGCAGACCCGGCACAAGCAACAGGGGCCGAACTCCCCTCTAGAGGGGCTGAGAGGGCCAGCTGCAGGGGTCACTGGTTGCCACCCACCCATAGCCTTTAATGGGGCTCAGAGGGCAACTAATTATAATAATAATAGGTCATCTGGCTAAAACCTGCTGTCAAGTATGAGTCACCTCGCTCTGCAAGTTCCCAAGGATGCACAGTGGCATCAAGAAGGTGGCTCTTTGGGCTGTGGAGGAAAGGCAATAGGTACAGAACAGGTAACAGTGTGACTCATGAGAAGGCATTTGCTGCTCAAAGCCTCAACTCCTTCATCTGTGAAATGAGACCAACTTGACACCGACCCAGGTTGTGGGATGCTTGAGAATGGAAGGAGACACACATGAGGCTTAGCGTGGCCAGAGTTCTGACATAAAATCGGGGCCCCACAACCTCCAGTAGGGGGACTGGGGAAAATTGGCTTGACTTCTCCAACCTCCTGGTTCCTTGCTCCTATTTGTTTTACTGAAGAGAAAGGAGATTTCTGGCTATTAAAAACATGGTAGAAGAAACATAATTGTATACAAGCCTTTTAACACCAGGAAGATGAGAAGGTGATTGCTGGCCCTTTGGGCTTTAATACCCCTGCCTGGCAGTCCTTTATCTCTGCTGTTCCCCCACAGGCCTTCTCTCCAGGCTCCACGGCCATGGCTTTCACCCCAGTGCCACTGGAGGACACAGCTTCACGCCCCCAATTCTGCAAGTGGCCGTGTGAGTGCCCACCGTCACCCCCCCGCTGCCCGCTGGGGGTCAGCCTCATCACAGATGGTTGTGAATGCTGTAAAATGTGTGCTCAGCAGCTCGGGGACAACTGCACAGAGGCAGCCATCTGTGACCCCCACCGGGGCCTCTACTGCGATTATAGTGGGGACCGCCCGAGGTACGCAATAGGAGTGTGTGCACGTAAGTGAGACCCTCCCTACCTTCTGACCAGCCCCCAGCACCCCAGCTCTAGTCCTCCCCTATAGCCCTTCCCCTAGCCAGTCTTCTGCCCCCCTCCGACTCCAGTCCGTGGTTAGAGGTCAGAAGTTGTGCCCTTCCCGAAGAGGGAGGGATGCCTGCATTCCTCTTGTCTCCAGAGCCTGGCTTCCCACTCTCTTCTTGGTCCTGGAGGTACATCCATGGCTGACTCGGGAAAAGGGAGCCACCGGGAAAGACCTAAGCATGGTTTCATTCTCTTTTGGTTTTCATTTCTTCTTGTAGTTTTCACCATATAATGCATGTCTTCTTTTATAACTCAGATGGCTTAAAACACCAATTTTAGATATGTTCCTATATGACACCTGATGACTTAACTCCTCAATACCACCTGACACATTGCCTATCTTTCAGTATTATTTTCATAATTTTTGGTTATACAGTAATCAGTATTTATAATATTATGAATACGTAAATAATGTTGCTGAAGGATGAGGTATTGTATTTGTTTGAATTTTCTCTTTATTTTTAAATTTTTTAAAATTTTTAAATAATTTTTAAATTTGATTATAAACATATAATGTATTATTAGCCCCATTATAAAACATATAATGTATTATTACTATATGATTATAAACATATAATGTATTATTATTCACAGGTCTGTGAATCGCCAGGTTTACACACTTCACAGCACTCACCATAGCACATACCCTCCCCAATGTCTGTAACCCCCCCCGCAACCCTCAGTTTGTTTTGTGAGATTAAGAGTCTCTTATGGTTTGTCTCCCTCCTGATCCCATCTTGTTTCATTTATTCTTTTCCTACACCCCAAACCTCTCACGTTGCATCTCCAATTCCTCATGAAGCTTTTTGTTTTTCCTGGGGTTCTAATTGCTTTTGTTTTTTCTTTACTCTTGCTCTTTAAAATATCCACACGCTGGGGAAACAAGTGTTGCTGTTGTTTGTTTGCTCTTCAAGTGCTCTATCATGTCATTTTTGTTCCAAGACACCTCCCTTCAGGGACTTTTTGATCTCATGCTTCTATCTGGAATGGTAGTCACTTAGCTTGAATCGTCTAACCATTTATCCAAAATACATGACCCAGCATGATAAAGAGAGATAACTAGGCATCATGACACAGTAGCTTAACTTCTGAAAAAAACATACAAAGCCTCATAAACCCAAGAACACCTTTCTTCCCTTAGTGCTGAGTCAAGACTTCTCCCTAACTATGACTCCATATGCACCCAATTATATGTTCACACATAGCATAGTCTCTCATCCTCAGGTAACCTATCATATCTCCTGAGGTAGGCGGTTGCTAAAGGTTATGACCATAATTTCAAGTCAGATAATCCTGCCCGTTTACAGTTAATTAAATTCACTTTCTGCTCTTTTATCATTGATTCATGCTTCAACTTTCATACGAAGTCATCTGTCTTTAGCTTTCCAAGTAACCACGCTTGATCCTCCCATCCCTTACTTTTCCCCTTTTATTCAGACTCACTATTAGCCCCACACAATGGTGTGCTCAGACAGAACTTGCACCACCGCTGCACACAATCATCTGATGTGTTGGTGGAAAATGTTATCCTGGAGCCCCACCCATGACTAACCGAATAAAATTCTCTAGAAGTGAAGATGGGCACCTACACCTTTAACAGGATGCCCAGATGATTCTCATTTACACACAAGTTTGAGACTAACTGCTCATACATATAGAAAGTCATATAGTCTCTCATCATACCCAGGTGAAGAAATCTGGCTGAGACCTCCTATACTCAAATCCCTTTGTTATCGGAGATTGTCTCATCATTTCTTTCCTTCTTTACAGCTGTTCTTCAAGGTCATTAAAAAGATAACTAAGTTCACTGTGATCTTACTAATCTCTAAAGCTGTACTGATGTCTGGCACCACGTCTTCATAGACATTCTCTCATGGACCCAGAGATTGTACAGGCCTTGGAACTGCCTCTCGCACCTGCCCTTCTCCACCAGACGCTTGGAGAACCACCTTCCCAATCCATCCATAACATGTATCTCCTTGTATCTTGGGTCTTGCTTTCACTCACTATAGCTTCTTAGCTTCACCTCACCATGAGCCCCCATGTATTTCCTTTCCTTTTTACCTGGAAAGAAAACTGGTCCACAGATTTTAATAGGTATTAGACTTGCCAATGTTTCCCTGGTCATATAAGTTTGTAGATAGTGGAATAAACAAAGTTACACAATTTCTGAGATGTTTTAAATGTTCACATCCACTGCAAAATTCTAAAATTGGGAGATATAAGAAGCCCTTGTTTTTGAAACTTATTTGCACAGGGAATTGTTTGGTCCAGGTAGATTTTTACCACTCACCCACCCCACCACACATGTGCACACTCACAGATACACACATTGCATGCCTGTATGTGTGTACACATACACACAAACACACAACTGGCTAGTGTTCTATGAAACATCTTCCTAGAAATGGCAGCCACGGTGTCTGAGTTCATGAGACCCTAAGGCAAGATGGAGGAGCAGGCAGGGTCTGAGGGGGAAAGAGAAAGAAGAGTCCCACAGATAATCTTGTGGCAAATGGTCAACTCAACCACTGGATGGTCCCCAAGACAGGTTAAACCTGTCCTTGGAGCTGTGCATGTAACTAGGCTGAGAAAAGACAGGTCATAAGAATGAGCAGTCACAACACCAACACATGTAACTCAGAGAAAGGTGAATCATGGCAACTTGGTGAATGCAAGCTTTGGTTACCAGGGGTCTCTGCTCCTGGGCACCAGACACTGTGGCCAGGCAGAAAAGTGAGCTTGGTCTTGTCTAGTCTACTCAATTTTCAAGAGAATCCAAAAGTTCGGATTTGTGTATGTTTTGTAAATGTTGGCAACACGTTCCAAAAAAAAAAAAAAAGTTTTTTTGTCTTCAAAACATTCTGTAGGCCAAACTAAACTTCTATGGGCAGAGTGACCTCTGAATTACACTCTTCGGCTATTTTTGTTGTACAAACATTACTCTGCCTTTAATACAGCTGGGCCAGGCCTGAAAGCAGTGTGGTTTGCTGGAAGGATCATGCAGTTTACAGGCAGACAGAACTGGGTTTTGAATCCTGGCTCTGCCATTTGCCAGCTACGTGACCTTGGGCACATCATGTAAGGAGCTCGATCAAACCAACCTCATGCAATTGTTGAGAATAAACAAGGGACCACATTAAAACCTCAAATGTGACTGGCTGTTCTGGGTCATTGTTTTACTTGCTTTGTTTTAACCTTCCCTTGTAAAAATTATCTCACCTTTGCCCATGGTCATCCTCAGAGGAGGAGGCAGTCTCCTTCCAGAGCAAAGGAGTAGACAGCTTATGCATGGTCTTTAGAGATAGACAATCTAAGTTCGAATCCCAGCGTCATAACTGATATGGTGACCTTGGGCAAGCTACTTAACCTTTTAAGTGTTAGTTTTGTCATCAAGGAAATGTGACAAATAATACTTCTTTGTGTGGTTGGGATGTCAAGAACCTGACACATGGTAGCCCAATACAGATGAAGTTTCACCCCACCTCCCTTCCATCCATCCATCCATCCATCCATCCATTCCTCCATCCCTTGATTCATTCACACAGTTATGAATAGGTGGGTTACAACATGGCATGATCCCTTGTTCTTGCTCCCATGCAGCTGACAGTCCATTAGGGAAGGGAGGAAAGTGAAGACCTTGATGGTGGAACCAGGGATTTGAGTTCCTATGGGTCCTTTGGTAAGAGGAAGGCTCACCACACTACTCTGGTACTTGCAAGCCTGAGATTACATAGGATACAGTGTTTCACCAGGAGCTGGTCCTTCCATTAGTTCAAAAGTAAGCGATGTGGGGGCATTAGAGTCTGCCGTGGGTCCAGCCACCATACATGTCGTTTACCCTACTCTCACTCTAGGCAATGGTGGGCAGGCTGCTCAGGGCCACCAGTACCACCACTGTCCCCACCTGCCCCAAATTCCCAGGAGACTGGGAGTAGCTTTTGGAAGCAGTGGTTCCCAATCTTGGCTACAAACTGAATTCACCTGGAGATCTTTAAAAAAATATCAAAGGCCAGGGATGCCTGGGTGGCTCAGTCGATTGAACGTCCAACTTCAGCTCAGGTCATTAACCCAGGGTCCTGAGATCAAGTCCCACATAGGGCTCCTTGCTCAGAGGAGAGCCTGCTTCTCTCTGCCTGCTGCTCCCTCTGCTTGTGTGCACTCTCTCTCTCTGATAAATAAATAAATAAATAAAATCTTAAAAAATATTGAAGTCAAAAAAATTACAAAAATATCAAGTCCCGGGTCCACCCCCATATTCTGGGGCATGGTGTGGGCATTAGAATTTTTGAAATCTCCCCAGGTGATGTCACTGTGTTAAGTGCTCCCGGGCACCCGGTACTGCCTTGCCCACCCAAAGTTCCCCCAACAGGGGCAGAGACCAGGCTTCAGCACATTCCCTTTTCCCCATCCACCAGCGTGCTCATGCATGTGCACACACATGTGCTCACACCTTCCCAGAGCAAGGGTGTGGTCGGTGTGTGACTCAGAACAAAAGGATGAGTGATTCACCCAGTGTTTCCTCTGCTTTGTTTTGTTTTGCCTTGGTTTGGTTTTTTTCCCAATTTCCCCTCCTTTCCTGGTGTCTGGTGGAAGGAAATGGGCTGTGGAGTCAGATCCCCGGTGACCGAGGTGCAGCTCTGTCATCACCAGCTGGGTGACCTTGAGCTGATGAATCATTCGACCTCCCTGTCCATCAAATGGGGAAAAGAAAACTCTCCTGGTGAAGTCACTGGGAGAACTGAATGAGATAACATATCATGGTGCCTGGCACTGAATGAGATAACATATCATGATGATGATCAGATCAGATGGCCTGCAAGCGGTAGTGCCTTTCCTTCTCGGCCTCCTCCCTGCACAATCACCTCCCAGGACAAACAGCCATCATGCCAGCATGCCCACACGCTGAGACTCTGCGTCTAGCTGTGTCGTCTTCGGAGTGTGACTCAACTTCACTGAGACTCAGTTTTGCTGTATGTGAAAATGGGGTGGTGTTTCCTTATAGGACGAAATCAGCAATGCATGAAAGTCTGTCACAGAGCAGGTCAGGTGGCCAAGAACAGAGACAGAGTTTAGGAACACTTCACTCCTGTTAGATACTGGGATTATTACTATCAATGACCGCCTGCCAGCAAATCCGGAAGATACGCCGGAGCTTTGGGCAGACTTAGGATTCCAAACTAGCCCTCCTTGGGTGGATACCCCTGCTGCCTGGGAGCCCTATGTTTGTATTTCCAGACACTGTCCTCAAGGCTACATGGCATCCAGGGGGCAGCGCTGCCCAGGCCCAGCAGCCCCAGGTCCCTCCCGCCCTCCAGGCTTCTGTAACCAGACCTCATGTCTAAGGAAAAACTCTTGAGGTCACTCGCCCCACAACCAGCTCCTCCAAGGACAGAGCATCCATCTCTTCCCTGCTGGGGCTCAGGTTATGGGATGAGGAGTGTCTCCTGACTCATCTCCTCTGCTCCTTACATCTCATCCAGCGGTGATTCCTTCCAAACACACCCAGAAGCTGAGCTCCCAGTCCCTCCAGGGTGTGAGCACGGCCACCCCCAGCCTGGATTATAGGGGCGGCCTCCTGACTGTCCGTACTCCCTGTTCTGTTCAGTAGCTCCTGGGCTCTTGTGAAGCACGAGTTGACTCAATAGTTCCTTACGAAGCACATACTGCACATCTAGCTGCTAACAGTTCTGAGCTACCAAGGAATACCTCTCTCACCTCATCTCTGGCTACCCCCTAACCTCCCAGGTCTCTTCCCTCCCTCCCTAAAAAATCCCCCCACCAACACCAGTGCCAGCGAACTTCCTTACCTCCTTCCCCCTTTGCTGAAGCAGCATCACACAGGCAAGGGGTCTGCCTTAATCAGCCACTACCTCCCGCCCCATCCACCCCTCCTTTTCGTTGTTCTCCCTGACACTGGTAGCCTTCAGTTCTCTGTATGATCTCTTCATCTTTCCTGAGTGGCACCCACTGCACGGGAAGCTCTATGAGGGCATGGTTTTGTCCATTTTGTTCACTGTATCTCCAGAGCCCAGAACCTTCCATAAATGCCTGCCTTGAATGAGTGGGATCTTTGTTCCCAAGTTATGATAGGTTTTACACTTGGCCCCTCAGAACCCTGGCCCTGGAGGTCTTCATCAGTGCTTAGCTCTGTGCCATGTGCTGTGACAGGACGGGTGAGACAGGACAGGTGGCACAGGTTCCAGTCCCGACCAGACTCGGTCTTCTCACCATGGCCAGCCTGGCCCCAGGGTCACTTGATGGCTGGTGGCTGAGTCGCACCCCACACTCTGGGAGGGAGAAGGGGAGCTGGCTGGGCCCTGCCTGCCTTGCTGGCTTGCCAGCCCCCAGGGTGGGCACTCCCCAGGGTTGGGGCCAGGTCCAGGGGTGGGCCGTGTCCCTGTGAGGGCACGATGCCCAGCGGGCCTGACCCGAGTGGCACATATGTTTGCAGAGGTGGTCGGCGTGGGCTGCGTCCTGGATGGGGTGCGCTACACCAACGGCCAGTCCTTCCAGCCCAACTGCAAGTACAACTGCACGTGCGTGGATGGCGCAGTGGGCTGCACACCCCTGTGCCTGCGCGCACGCCCCCCGCGCCTCTGGTGCCATCGTCCCCGGAGGGTCAGCATCCCTGGTCGTTGCTGCCAGCAGTGGGTATGCGACCACGACGCCAGGAGGCCGCGCAAGACAGCACAGCGCCACACCGGTGCTCTAGGTGGGTGCGAGGAGTGGTTGGACAGAGCTCAGGAGCGGGTGGTGATAGAAGGGGGGAGGGGAGGGGGAGGAGAGGGCGGGGCCCTGACTCCCTATGATTGGCACGCAAGTGCAATGACTCCCAGTCCCCAGACCTCTGCCCACTAGATGTGTGACCTTGGCAAAGCCACCTGTCCTCTGCGACCCTACTTCTCTATGTGTCCCAACTGTTCCATGAGGTCCTCCCAACACAAAATGAGGAAGAGCTTTATAAAGAACAAAGCCAGATCCGTGGGATTCATTGTTATCCTACTTAAGAGATTAGACTGGGGCGTGTGCAGCACCCGAGGAGGAGAAGCAGGGATACAAGGTATAAGAGCAGGAGAGGGGGTAGGTGGCTTCCCTCACGATGGAGGATAGATAGGCAGGTGAGGCTGCAGCCAGGTACACAGGCCAGAGGGAAGTCCTGGAAAGGAAGGACAGGGACAAGCCCACTGGTTTTACCGATGCTTGCTGCAGTAGCCCAATGCCAGCCTCTTAGCAGGTACCAAATCCATAGTTGTCTTAGGGATGGATAAATGGATGAATGGATGGGCAGATGGATGGATGGATGGATGGCTGGGCCAATGAGGATCTGAGCTAGGGCAATGGAAGTGGAAGTGGCAAGGAAGGGACAGAAGTGAGAGACGCTGCGTGAGAAGTAAGCCTGAGGCCATGGCCTCAATCCACTCTGTGGAATGAAGGAGAGAGAGGGGTAGACAGTGACTCTCGGGGCTCATTGTGACCTGGGAGAGAAAATGAGAGGGACACATTGGGGATGAAGAATTGCACTGTTTGAAACAGCTTGAGTTTGAGGCTGGCATGGCCCAGAGGAGTTCTGAGGGTGCTGGTAATTTTTTAAAAAGCTAGTAAGTGCATGAGATTGCTCCAGGAGGCTGTGCTGAGCAGCGTTTCTCAGCCTGGGTTCAGACATTTCGAACCTGAGACTTTGTGGGGAGGCCTGCCCTGTGCACTGTGTGATGTTTAGTGGCACTTCTGGCCTCTACCTCACCACCCCCCCAAGCAGCAACAACCCCCAATACCTCCAGACATTGCTGTTTGTACCCTGGGGCACCCAATCGTCTGGGAGAGAACCACACGTGTGGCCCTGGAGATACCACCATTTAAGGCGAGGGAGAGAAGAGAGCTAAGAAAGACAAATCCAACAGGCAGGATGAAAACAGGAGAAAGAGGTTTTGCAGGAGCCAAGTGAAGAAGGTGTTCCAGAGAACACCCTGGAAAGCTGGGGTGCGAGGGGACCAGCCCAGGCGATGGAGACCCGCCTCCAAGCTGCGTGCCCTCAGTGGCTCTGCCTGGGCGGGGGAGGAGGGTGATCCTGCCCTCCCCGCCCTTCAGGGGTGCACAGTCTCTCTGGAGGGGTTTGGGGTGGCTCCCAGGGTTTGAGCCAGCCCCATGAAGAGGCCGTCCCATGTCCATGGAGGAGGTGGCAGGGGAAGCTCTGTCCCTAGCAGGCCCGCCACACTCCCCAACTGGCAGAGCCACATATGGGTCACTGGGGGCGGGGCAGTGGCTGTCTGCCCATTGTATGTGGCCCAGTGACCCCGTTCTGACCCAGTACAAGCAGGGCCCCCGCCTGCTTGTGGGCGACCCAGAAACCAAAGCCCTTTTATCCTCCCAGGCAAATCCTTCCCTCCACCTCCCTCCTCTGCGCTCACACCTCGCTCATCCCAGCCCCACTCTCCTCTGTCCTCAAATGCTTCTCCTTGTTTTCTTCCATCTCTCAAGTCTCTCAAAGCTCCCCTCACGCATTCATTCCTGCCTTCATCCAGCCCTATTCCCTGCAGGCCTGTTACCTTGGTGGGGGTGGGTATCCAGCACTGCCCCTTCCCCTTCCTCCCACCTTCCAACTCCATTAGGGTCTCTTCTTTCCTACATTTCCCTTTCCCACTCTCTGCCCCTTCCCCATTCTTTTATTCCTTTCCTGCCCCCTCCTGTTCTCCCCCATAAACTATGCAAAGCATGCTTTCTCCCTCTCCTTCTCCCCCTTCCTCCCCGTCTCCTGTACCCTACCTTCTGTCTCTCCTCCTCTCTCCTTCTGCCTGTCCCTTTCTCGGCTTCCCGTGAGTGCCCACCTGCTGCGTGCATGTGCATGTGTCAGGGCTGGACTGACTGATGTCCTCTTCAGACCCTCCTCTTGTGTATCTCATGGTCTTTCTGTGGGATCCATCTTCTACCTTCCTGGCTTTTTATCTGCCTCCGTCTCAAGCTCCGTCCATTTTTCCATTATTCAGAGACTACTCGCCACGTTCTAGATGCTGTGATTCATACATTAATAGAGCCAGACAAATCCATAGTCCATAGTCTCTCATGGTTCACCTCCCCTTCCAATTTCCCTCAACTCCCTTCTCCTCTCCAACTCCCCATATCCTCCATGTTAATTATTCTGAAAAACAACCTGAGGGTTTTGAATGGGCGGCGGGTGGGAGGTTGGGGGAACCAGGTGGTGGGTATTGGAGAGGGCACGGATTGCATGGAGCACTGGGTGTGGTGCAAAAACAATGAATACTGTTACACTGAAAAGAAATTAAAAAAAAAAAAAGTTTAGAAAATAAAAAATAGAGCCAAACAAGACTTTTGTAGTTAACAGTCAAGAAACCATACGAGTTCACATTTACTGAGCCAGGGATGGCTCCCGGCTTTCACAGGTGTGAATGCGTCTTCCGATCCACAGCCCTGGGAGGAAGATGCTATCGCCAAACCCCGCTTGCAGGTGGGGAGACGGAGGCAGGAGGGCGCTAAGGAAGTTCCAGCTACTGAGTGGCTTTGCTCAGAGTTGAACCCAGGGGACGTGGCTGTGTGTGTCCTTATCCACTCTGCTCTCAGCATCACCCTGCTTAGATATCAGGCACCATCGTATAGACGCTCCCTCTGATTTCCTCTATCTAAACTTGACCTCTGCAGGGACAGGGCCATTACCCTCCATTCTTCAAATCCCAGTGCCTTGCAGATGCCTGATATATACTCAGTCAACAGGTCCTTTCATTGTCACACCAGCCATGGAAGGCTGTTCCAGTGAGGACACTGAGACCCAGAGGAAATTATCTGGAACCCGATAGCTTATAGGTAGTTGAGTAGGATGGTAGGATTTGCACTCCGGTCCACCTGTCTGTAAGATGGTCTTTCCTCCAGAGAACTACAGGAGCTCAGAAAGTGTCCCCCTTTGCCAGGGGACCCATGATGGTTAGAAGCGGACTTGCCCTTTCCGGCTGGGGGTCGACAGCCCTCCCCACTCCCCTTGGAGGTTCAGGTGGGAGAGAGGGGCTGCCAGCAGCTGGAAATTCATGGGCGGTCTGGTCCCTATCCTCAGCGGCCACGGGTGAGATGGAGTCGTGGCTCAGGAACTGCCTCACCTACACGAGCCCCTGGAGCCCCTGCTCTACCACCTGCGGCCTGGGGGTCTCTAGCCGCATCTCCAATGTCAACAGCCACTGCTGGCCTGAGCAAGAGAGCCGCCTGTGCAGCCTGCGGCCCTGTGACGTGGACATCCGTCCACACATCAAGGTCAGTCCGCCTCCCGGGGGCGGGGAAGGGGGACCCATGTTGGACTTGCAGACAGTCAAGCCTGCTTCAAGCCTGGCCCCTGGACTTCCTTGTGGGGGCCCTTTGTGAAATGGGAAGATGTGTGGTAACAGGGAGGGACCCTCGCTGACTGCCGCTCCCCCTCTGCTCCTGTTCCAGCCCACACGGCCCCCGGCACAGGCATGACAGCCATGCTGGGCAGTCGGGGAGCTGAAAACAGGGCTCAGGACAGTGGGGGTTCAGTGCCCGTCTATTGCTCGATGCACATGACAGGGGCCGCTCTCTACGTCTTGGAGCCCCAGGCCCCTCATCAGTAAAACGTGGGGTTGGTCTCAGGCATCTCCTCCAGCTTGCAGAGTCTAAGATCCTTAAAACAAAGGATCTGGGATAGAGTAGGTCACGGCAGTTAGAAATGAGTCTGATTGGCCTCTCTCGAGGCCTCCTCACTTCTGTCTTAGGATTGGTTATCTGCCTTGACGGGAAAAGAAAAAAAAGAAAAGAAAAACTCAGCACTGACTCCATTTTTGGAGCACTGATAATGTCTTGGGGTTGCTGAGGAGAGGGGGGCCTGGTAGACAAGACAACTCAGCATCCCCAGATCCTCCTCGCTGGCTGTCCCCCGCCCCTGCTCCCATGATCTCCGTGCTGGCCAACGGGATCCTTCCACCTCGTCCTTCTCCTTCTCCCCTTCTCTCTTCTTCTCCCTGTCCGATCAGTGACCTTGGCCATGCTCGGTACACAGTAGGCACTCAGCCGATATGGCTTTGCTAAGAGCATGGATGGAAAGGCTACCAGCAGCAGGAGAAACAGGAGCAAAGGTCCTAAGCTGGTGACTGCCTGGGGCTCTCGAGGATCTACCCCAACATCTCAAGTCCTTGCTGCTGGTTCACACTTCCCACCCAATTTTGGTTTTACAATTATGAACCTCAGATGGTTTCTCAAACCGTATATGCCTCAGCCCCCACGGAGCCTGGCTCTGCACCACCACCCTCCCTGTTCTGAAATGGCACCGGTCCATAGTAGAGCCATTCCTGCAATGAGCTTTGTGAGTGCCTACTGTGTACCAAGCACGGACTTGGACTGTAGAGTCATAGAAAGGGCCCTGCTCTTGACTGGCCCACATCCCAGTGGAGAGACAGAACACACGCTGGTTGGACAAATTAGGTGAGGAGGGTATGTGTGAGAGGCTGGAGGTGGAATGGAGGAGGAACAGGTTGGGGGAAAGTGTATCCCCCCAGTCATGGAGCCCCGGGATGGGTCTGCTACTCACTAGCTGGTGTGTTGGGTGGACTGGAAAAGCAACACAGGCATTCTCTGTTGGTGACAGAGTCTCAGGCATTGGCGAGGAAATGTAGGCAAGAGGACACTGGGGTTGTGGGGACCCCCCCATGACACAATGCCCTGAGAGGTCCACAGTTAGTCCTGCATAGTGTGGATGGGCCTTGCTGTGTTTGGGGAGGTCCTTCCCAGCTTGAAGGAGCCACAGACCTGAAGGAAAGGTGGAGTGGTCCCACATGGTGAGTGCAGAGGGAGAATTGAGAGCTTGGTGGGGAGGATGGTGGCTGTTCATCTTCTGAGCAGCCCAGCAGCAACCACCTTTTCTGCAGGAAGGGAAGAAGTGTTTGGCCGTGTACCAGCCAGAGGCACCCATGAACTTCACCCTCGACGGCTGCATCAGCACACGCTCCTACCGGCCAAAGTACTGTGGGGTCTGCACGGACAGCAGGTGCTGCATCCCCTACAAGTCCAAGACCATCAATGTCTCCTTCCAATGTCCCGATGGGCCCGGCTTCTCCCGCCAGGTCCTGTGGATTAATGCTTGCTTCTGCAACCTGAGTTGTAGGAATCCCAACGATATCTTTGCTGACTTAGAGTCCTACCCTGACTTCTTAGAAATTGCCAATTAGGCAGACACAAAACACAGAGTTCGGGGCCTGGCCCAGCGTTTGCAAACCAGCCAGCCCTCTGAGGCCCACACTTGAGCCTTCTTCATCCACTTCCCACTGACTTCTAACTATCCTGGTCCAGATCCTTGGCCCCCTGTCCTGTCTCCATCTACCCGAATATCCCATGCTGCAGACACTCCAGACAAAGCGCCCGTCTCCAAAGATTCTGGACAAAACCCAAGCCTGTCCAAGTCACCGGAAGTCTTGCTGGATCTCGCCGGAGTCCCGAGGAACAGCATCAGCTAGGCAATAATATCACTCATTTCCGTTCTCGATCAGGAGCCATGAGACTCTTTGGGTCTATTCACAAGGACAGATGGGATGTAGGACCCTGGACCAGTCTATCATCTGAGCCCTGCCAAGGGGCACCCTAACAGACAGTTCTGACCATAGCCCACCCACGGAGCTCGGATTTCGAAGATCTGTGCACCCTAAAGTCACCAAATATTTGCCAAGTGTTTGGTTGTTTGGTTTTGAAATTTAATGGAAAATTGTGTTCATTAACCTAGGCTTTGTGGAGGTTAAGTCTGTCTTCATCTCTGCCCAGTAAAGGGTAAAAATTGGATTCATTTTGGTCACAAATGCAATCTGATAACTTTCACTCTTTTTCATGGGAAAATTTCAGAAGAAGTGTCGGCCCCTAGCAATGAATCTGATGCTCACCCACAGGACAAGGGCAGCCGGCCAGCTTGGCCTCGCATCCACACCCTCTCTCTGCTGGGGGCTCGTGGGAGTTGGTAGAGCCCCTAGGATGGCCCCTGGGGCCCCTGGGAATGGCATCCGAGGGCATTTCTGCTCTTGCAGAGCCCTGGGAGACCCCGTCGTTGTCCAGACCAGCCCAACTTGAAATAACCGACACAATTACAGGCTGGATGTGGGTCAAACCAAGAATTGGAGCCACTCAGCATGAGTCTGGGTTGGCAGAGTCGGGTCACCCGCTTGGCGCAGGACACCTCTCTTTCTGCCACAGGGACCCCTTCCACAGACTTCGGGTCTGTGGACCCAAACAACCCAGTTCTGGTGTGAAGACAGAGGTATACCAGTTGTTTAGAAACAGAAATATATTTAACAGGAATCAAAAGCCAAAAAGGGACTGGAGCTAAAACAGAACAGAAAGTTGTTAGGAGTCGAAACGAGGTTATTATTTATGTTATTAGTAAAATATAAATATTTACTGTTCTCATTCTTTTATTTAGTACCTTTTGGGTCCCAGACCTAGTTTTCAGTGCTCTCTGTGCATTAGCTCATGGAGAAGCTTTGCAATCATGCTGAAAAGTGCCCAGTATTATCTCTATTCTCACAAATGTGAAATGGAAGCCCAGAGAGGTATGGAGCCTTGACCAAAGTCGCCCGGCTGGTGAGAGAGGGATCGGGGATTCTAATCCAAGTCGAGCTGACTTTCTAAGCCACGTCGCTGCCCCTGCGCTTACAGCTTCCAGACGTGTCGAGTGGGAAACTATGTCGGCATCACCGACTTCACGTTCTCCTTTTTTACTCTTTTTACTGTCTCTCTGGCTCCTTTCCCAAGAGAAGAGTATCTGACTTTCTGATATTTTAGGTGCTTGAGCATCCAAAAATATATGGGTTAGACAAAACCCCATGAATTCCCTGCCGATTCCACCCCTCCCCCCAAATCAGAACCAGCGCTCATCGTGCATTTAAAAGATGATTTTGTCTACCCAGTGCTGCTGATGAGGGATGTGTAAGCTGTTCCTCAGGGAATTCTGTGTGGGTGCGGAGGGATTCTGGAGGAGGACCAAAGGTGGGAATGGGCCCGCCTGACTGTACCTCCCACATGCCTGGTCCAGTACAAGGCATAGAGAGGTGCTCAACACATATTTGATGAATTAAAACAAACCTTGTATATTTTCCTACTTTTACTCAGAGGCTTTCTTCTTCCAAAGGTACATGCCAACCTAATTTTCATCAGCCAAATTTTATTTTAAGCGCCATAGGGAAAGAGGCATTTAATACTTAAAGAAAGGTATATTTTTATTGAAAAAAAAAAAAAGAATTCTTCTGTGAAGAGCTTTCACCCCATGAATAGATTCTCTTATGAGCGCGTGTGTGTCAGATTTTCTCAGACTGAGATCTGTAAATGACAAAGACTGGGTGACAGCTAACCGCATTTGAAATTCAGCAGAAACCCAAGAGCTAGGTTCTTAATGAGTTTGCATCCCAATTTGGGAAAATGAGCATAGCTTCCAAGATCCTGGGAAGCCGGGCTGGAGAAATCTGGGATTATCCTGGGACTGAGTGGGCCAGCGTGTTTTGAGAAACAGACCGGTTCAGCGCAGGGACCGCCTCAGCCCCATGTTCCAAAGTCACGGGGAAGGAGGTTCGGGGCAAATGTAAGTAAGGAAGATCTCTCTAGTGGCCACAGTCACTCTGCCCTGGGGCAACCTACTTCAGTCAAAGTTAGGAATAATAGTCCCAATGGAAAAATGACCCTTTATTGAAAGCTTACGTGGTGCCACCCACTTTGCTAGCTTTTTAATTATCTTACTCATGATCATAACAATTGTAAGTAAGCCTCTTGTCCCCATCTTATCCACGAAAAGTTTGAGACTCAACAAGGCTGAGAATTCAGCCAAAACACGTTGGAGCCCAAATTCCAGCTTATTCCACTGGGCATTGCTCTCCGGGAGGCCTCCAGGCGGAGCGCGAATGACCCCCAACCGAGTGTTCATTGGCTGGGGCATCCAGTGGGTGAGATAAATGAGCTCTCTAGTCCTTCGTAACTCCAGTCCCATGTTCCGGGATGAGGCAAAGAAAGGATTTGTTAACCTTTGTTGAAGAAATTCGCATTTGTGCTCAGAGTGAATTCCTTGGGCATGCATGCTCAAGCGGGCGGAGAGAGGAAACCTGCCTTCACCAAACCACTGCTTCTTGCTAAACCTTCATCCTCAGCATTTGGGGAGCACCCCTGAGGGCCAGGCCTGGGCTAGGTGCTTCACTGCAATAACTTATTTAATCCTCATAGCAAACCTACGAGGTGTAGCATTATAATCATTTCCCCATTTTAGAGGTAGGACACTGGGACTCACAGGGGTTATTTGCTCAGTGTCTTACCAGCTAGTGAACTGTGGACCAGGATTGCAAACCTGGGTCAGTCGGACACCTGAGCCATCTTTCCTGTCACTAAGCCCAGTTAGCATGCCCCCCAATTAAAAGATACTAGAGACGCTTTACCGACAACAAGGCAATAATTACAATGTTAATTTCAAAGTGATTCAGGGAGTGAGTAAAGAAAGTAGAGTCGAATGATATGATCCGACTGATATAATTTCATTAACATTGTACTGTGTTAGAGATAATGGGGAAGCAATGTAGCCCCCAACTAGTCTATTGAATTAGATCGCTGCCTTTTTAAGGACTTATCTTGATCCAAAGTAATTGCAGTAAGTCTGCACAGCTGGGACTCGTGAACGGTCAGAATGGTCACCTGTGTATCTCGACACATACACACGTGTGTGAATATATCATGAATATATCATATTCAGACTGTGACTTCGTATTTAAGTATTCCTACTGCCATTTTTGCAAGGGACTATAAAGTACAAAAGAAGGAATATCTCAGAATTTCCCAATAGAGGAAAAAACAGCACTTGGGCAATCTGTCATGTTTTACAACATTCCTCATTTTCTCATGATCTGTGTAGCACAGAATGTGTTTGTTCAATGTGAAGGATTTTCATTGCTCAAATTCCCCGTTTATGTTTTTCTCCTTAAAGCAATAAATCATCAGCAAAATCACCTCCTGGATTTGGTGGATTTTCTTGTACATTCAGTTATGATGCGCAAAGATGGAGCATTGAATACATCTGATAAATGTGCAGATGGTGGAAAGTTAGGTCCCAGATAGTTTACATACGGTAATAAAAATAGCTAGACATTTGGAGATGGGCTCAGAAGGATGGATTCTGGAATTCACAAAAGGTTGGTATTACAAATGGGTCTGGGCTGGAAGACACCTCCCATAAATACAAAAAGGAAACTTTAACATTCTTGTGTTTATTCGTTCATTCACTGACTCATTTATTCAGTGCCTTTTTACATCTCCAACTAGACTGTGGGTGCCTTGAGATCAAGGACTATGACTGCATCCTCTTGGCCTCGCACAGTGTGTGGCATGTGTCAGGGGCTGGGTAAGCAGGGGTTGGACCCATGGAGAGATGGAGAGGGTGGGTATCTATTGCCAGCTACCTTAGGAACTGGTGGGAGTAGATAAGGAAGGTTGCGGGATGAAATGGAAATGGCTCTGACCTTGGGAGTCAAGTGGATCTTTTCGTACCTTATTCCTTCCTGGAATTCCTCCCTGCACCCACCTGAGCCTCAGTTTCCCCAGCTGTGAAAAATAGGAAATGACTGCACTCGCCTCGTGGGGATGATGCCATGATGAATAAAATGCAAATGACATGCAAAGTTTTGGAACAGAGCTTGGCAGACCATAAGCGCTTAACAAAACCAGTTATTATTGGCTGATGTTTCCGTGTCTTGTGTCCTTGTCCATGTCCGTGTCCTTGTGAATGGGGGATAGTCAGCAAACGTATAGTAAAAATTCGAGTCAGTGTATGTGTCTATGTATTTTGCTTTTTTAGATCATTGTTTCACGGCAGCAAATATAAAGAGAAAGGATCAGCAATGTTCAGTTGAGTGTTTTTCTACTTTAATCATATGCTGCTTGCTCCCTCACCTTTTCTATTTGATGTTTTCATTAGATGTTATAATTTGATTAAACACTGGTTCTTTAAGGCAGGAAAGGTGCCATTCTTGTCTGTCCCCCAAGCCCAGTGCAGCACATAGCACGCGCCCTGCTGTGTGAACAGATGTGCATACGGCTGAGTACACGGGGTGAAAGACGTGTGATGCCTTCTGGCCAAATCCCCCTCCTCCACTACCTCCAAAACACGTTCTGCTACTATAATAAAGTCAGAGGAGAGTCAATTCCAAGAAAAGAATAATTGCCTCATGAATTCTTTCCAAGAACATTTCTATCCTGAAGCATAACTTTCTCAAAACCAGAAGTTAGATCATGGAGTCCTATGGATGCCCCAGATTAAGATAAATGTACAGATTTGGGGAGAAATTTAGGATGGCTTATCAGGTGGGTGAAGTTTGGGGAACACGGCATTTGGAGGAAATGGCCAGAGCATTTTATCGCGAAGGTAAAAAAGCACATGGCAGAGAAGTCAGTGTTCTCGATCCCCTCCCCAATGAAAGGAAAATGCCAAATCATCCTACATATTGAGAAGTCTGGGTTCCAGCTGAATCTGGGTTCTTTCCCAGTGTAGAACTGAGCGAAAATGTCTTCTAAGGAGATGACAAAGCTGGCACCATGCCCCTGTATGTTTTCATATAATATATTCTATAAAGAATGTTTCCAGATTTCCGTGCTAAACCGGATTGCTCTCGTTTTTCACACAATAGGAACAAAGTGGATTTCTTAGTCCATCACATCCAGAGGCAGAGGCAGCTACTAAAAGGAGGCTTATTGATAGCCGCGAGAAAATGTCAGCCCGCCAACAGAGGAGACAGAAGATACGGTAAAACACAGGTCACCAGAGCCTGGGTGGGACTATTTAACAGAGGGACAAACATCTCCACAAGCAACCCACGCCTTAAGGGCATCTGTAGGTTCAGCCCGGGGAACTCAGCCGATGTTCTGCAATCCCGACACATCAATCGTTGGTTATATTCGTCATGTGCTCAGTGAACTGTTTTTAAAGGCAGCGAGGGACGTGGTCCATTTTAGAAATGCCTGGACAAGTCATCTAATCTCTCTGAACCTGGCTGTCTTATCTGTGAAACAAGGATCACTCACCCTGAGAGATAAAGAATAAAAAGGGGAAAGAAAAATAATACTTGCTAAATATTACACTTATTAGAGGAAGTGCTTCTCCATTTAACAAAAACCTGCTGAAACGCGCTGGACATTTTGTGCTGGTCCTAGGGACACAGAAGAAATGCCATTGCCGGAGAAAAGGACACCCAAAGTAACCCACAGTTGAAATACTGCACGTTCTACTGGGTCGGGCTCTGCAGGGCACCCTTGTCACCTGGTGGGTGCTTCCTGCGGAGGGCGGGTAATTAGGAAAATAATTCTCAGAGCAGGGGTGAGGAAGGCTCTGTCTTGCAACAGTGAGTTTGGCTATCAATGAATTTAACCATGAAGAGTGCACAGCAGTTCACCTGTTACAACTACACCTACTGCTTAGAACCCCTGATGCACTTATGTGGGGGGAGGGGGGTGGGAGGAGGGTGAACCCAGTCATAGTTGATTGGACAGCAAGTGCACACCTAAGTCAAGCTGAATCAGTGGTTTTCTTTCGCTTAGGAGACACAAAGACCTGACTGGTTCCATGTCCAAGAACCTGAAGGTCAGAGCCCTTGGGTTAGGACTACCATTTTAGGTTTAGGAGATACAGAGAAATCTGATTTTGGGAAGCACAAAGAACGAGGCTGATGGGCTCCCCAGGACCCCTCCCTCATCTGGTCTCCAACCTCATAAGGCCAAGTTTTACCCTTTGCCCCTGGATTCCACGTGGGACACACCTAAAGGGTTTCCACGCAGCCCAGCTAGCCCAAGACAAGTATGTAATCAGAAGGATCGGGGTTACATCAAGGGACCAATCCAATGACCAACAGTGAGGCTGTGTCTGAGAAGGGACAATGAAGAAGGTGGCAGGTCAAGTCCCCAATGTCCCTACAGATTCTGCACATGGTTCATCTCCATGCACACTTGCTCTGCTGGCTACTACTGAAACCCAAAGGTTAGGGGATAGAAACCAAAACAGGCAGCTAGGAGAACAGAAATAGGTCTCCCAGCGGGCAGAAATCCTCTGAGTGTAGTGTCTCTCAGTAGCCATCTGGTGCAGGCAAGCACCTGCAACAGCTTTTCCCCCGGGGGAAGCCCGAGCCCCGAGCTGTGAGCCTGGTGGGTCCAGCAGTGGCTGCGCCACGCCCCCACTCCCAAAGCCAATCTAGGCACCCACCGCTTGCTTGCCGGCTCTTCCACTACCCGCTCTCTCTGTTCTGACTCCCACGCAGGACCTGATGCAGAAAAGGGGCTTTCTAGAGAGTGTGGGAAAAGCTCCTTCTCCTGTGTGTAAAGTAGGCTTCCCTAACGTGGGGTGCTCCGACCCGTGGTCTGTGTTTAGAATCCAGGGGCCGTGTACTGGGATGAGGATAAAATGCATCTTTGTGTTGACTAATCTGATTGCGGTTTAGCGTACCCCCCCCTTTAAGCATAGGCAACACACCCCAATATCACCAACTGAAATCACACCATGGCAGATATCTGCCTGGTCACCTGTACCCATCTACACTACAGGCTCCTCATAGAGGTCCACATCTTCCTTCCTCCGCACCAGGGTCCACACAGTCCCCGTGGCTAGGAAAGCCTTCTAACCCTTCTGTGCTGCAGTAACAACGCTTTGTCAGCCCAAATTCATTTCTGAAATTACAGCATATCCCCTCCCTGTACCATAATGCAGATATCAAGTTTTATAGGGAATTTATAGTGAATTACACTTGAAGAAACTCTCCCACGTAAGTGAAGAAAATCCCGCATAAATAACAGCAGGATAGCTATTTGAAAGGGAAGGCAGGCTTAAGTGGGGTCTGTCTTCAGCAATTTAGTGACCTCCTTCCAAAGAACAAGTGTGGGAAAGCAGAAAAGTTAACAGGGCAGTGGAGGACCCTGGCCAACCCTGCCTCAGCCAGGTGATCAGGGTCAATTGAGTGAGTGGGGACTCCCGATGACTCATCACACTGTTGGCATGGCACTCTGTCTCTGCGATCTTCCTTCCAAAAAACCCATCGCCCCAGTGGAGCCATGAGAATAGTATCATAGAAACTTTCACTGAGGGACAGTCTACAAAATGCGTGACAAGAGCTTCTCAAAGCTATCAAGGTCATCTAAAGCAGGGAAAGAGGGAGACACCTTTACAGACCAAGAGAAGTTAGGGAGACATAAGGACACATACAGTGTGGCATCCTGAATGGAATCCGGGGACAGAAAAAGAACAGCGACAAGGTAGTGACATTCCAATGAAGCATGGAGCTTAGTTAATAATAATTACCAATGCTGATTTCTTAGTTGTGACCAGTGCACCATAGCAAAGTGAGGTCTTACTAACAGAGGAAACTCCGTGTGGGGTATATGGGAACTCTGTACCATCTTTCCAATTGTTCTACAAATTTTAAACTAATCCCAAGCCGCCTAAGTAACAGGTCATATTAAAACCTGCTGTGTTTAAATTTTTTTTAGTATAGCAGAAATAAGCATTATAATGGTTGTCATTGGGTGTGAGAAAGGGAGTGGTTTTAACACATGCTTTGTTGTAATAAAAATAAAACATAAGAGATGTTTCCTTATAAATACGGGTTGAAAACCTTTAACCATTTGTTGCTGTGCCGTCTGAGCTATGGAGCCCCCAAAATAGGGCTGGTCTGAATTGAGAGGTGCTGTGGTGTGAATTACTGATTTTCTTAGCATAAAGGTCAATTATCTTAATCATTGTCATACTGATTCTATGTTGAAATGGTTGATATTCTGGATATGCTGGGTTAAAGGAAACATATTAAAATTCACTTGTTTCTACCTTTTAAAATACGGCTATTAAAGAAGGTAAACTTACATCGGTGGCTCGCATTATAGTCTTAGGGGACAGTGATGTCCTAAGGCAGGCGTTGGGAGGCCCCAGGTAAGGAAGGACCCCTCCCGCCACTGTGGGGCTACACACACACTCTCTCAGAGGAAGAAGACACAAGCCACTGCAAAGTTACAAATTTATTGGTCTGGAAATAAATACAAATATCTCATTAAGAAACTCCTTTGGAAAGACGTGCACAGAACAGTTTTGCATCTGGATTCAGCCACTCCTGCCCTGACCCCTGACCTTTCTGCACAAGTCGGGGGGCGGGGAAGCCTCTGGTTGGTAGAGGCAAGAAACTGAGTCACTGCCCCTCCAGCTACCTAGAAGTCTTGATTACTTCCTTCTAGCCAATCATAAGGTCCCGGAAAGCACCAGGCCCCAGTGGCTGATTCGCACAGATTCATCCCACCCGGATCGAACCTACTCTAAGATCATCCATGGTTAGCCAAAATGAAAATCAAAAGCCAGTAGTACAGAAACTTGACAGCGACGCTGACGTTGCCCAGAACTGTCAGTGGTGCCACTGCATTCAGCAAAAGGTTAGAGGGGCAAGGAAGAGGGGAAGGCAATCCCATGGAATATTCCAGA
Organism: Lutra lutra; assembly: GCF_902655055.1. NCBI lineage: Eukaryota > Metazoa > Chordata > Mammalia > Carnivora > Mustelidae > Lutra > Lutra lutra. Next base: position 8,919,591 of record NC_062281.1, on the reverse strand, counting down.
ATCCTTTCATCTTCTCAGCCAACACTCCCCGTGTGAATCCCCACCCCCTGCAGGGGCAAACTTCTCTCCGAAGACCCAGTGATGCTACCAAGTCAGAGACATTCGGCTGCCACACTCAGGTTCAACCCCACTAGTCAGAGATTGGGAGCTGGAGTTAACTCAATCACCCAAGATTCCTGGGAACCGGGGTGGGATCGACTGAAATCGCGACTGCCCTGGATCCCATCACAACCACAGAAATCCCTTAGATCTAATAAACCAAATACCACCTGCACCCCAACCCCCTGCCCACCCCCACCTCCCGCCCCACAGCGTGGGGACTCATCACAGCCACGTAGGGCTGTTTGGAATGCTTCCCTCCATGTCAAAGAAAGTAAGTACAAACCTAGTCATCTTCCCCATGAACGAAATCATCACTCACGTATTCGGGGCGGGAAGTCGGGGCTGCGGAGGAGGAGGCAGACAGCAGAGCCAAGGGCTCCGATCCAATGACACCAATGTTTGCCAAGGCCATTTCTTTGGAAAGCCCAGAGATTTTGCTGCCCACTTTCACTGTCCATTGAAAGGATGCCAGAAGAACAGGCTTGTATGTTTCGGCATGAAAAAGTGGATATGTACGCTAAATTTGAAAATCTACGTCTTCACGTCAACTGCATAGATTTGTTTTTCCAAATATTCTAGCCTCCACGTAAATTCCACCTCTCTCCCGCTTCCTGTTGTTGGAGTTCAAAAAGAGCTACCTACAATCGGCTGCTCTCCCCCTCCCCAAATCAGAACAGGGCTCTGTTTCCCAAAACTGGGTCAGTTTGTCTTTAGTTGGAGAAGAAACAGGAAGGAGAGGGGGCTGGCTTCCGACAAAGTGCCCTTTAGAACCAGGATGCTCTGGTCGGCCTAGGCCTGGATTTAGGAAGTGTTTAGGGCGGCGTGTCTTGTTTTTGGCAGTTGGGCGTCTCTGAGAGAGGGTGGGGGATGGCCATCAGGCCAGCCTGGCCATGAGCACAGACACTGAGATCCTTCTTTTCCTTTGGTCCGCCCCCCCTGCCCCTGCTGGGAAAGGCGCCCTTGACAAACCCAGTCTAACTGTGTGCTCCCCCAGAGCTCTCTTACACCATAAGCTTTGGGTTAATACGAGTTACGTGTGGTGTGGCAGGCGGGGGCGGGAAGGGCCAGAGAAAGGGCAGCTGCGCAAGCCCAGAGTCCAGGGGCAGCTGTGGTACAGGCCGCCTAGCAGGACACCTCCATGGACTTGGGCCCGGTGCTGTTGCCAGTGGCCCCGGAGTTGGGGGTGATGTCCAGGCGAGCACCCTCGCTGGTGTGGGAGCGGCTGCGGGTGCCCTCGCTGGTGTGGGAGCGGCTGCGGGTGCCCTCCAGGGACGTGACGCTGGAGCCAGAGGCCGTGCGGGAACGCATCAGACGGGTCATGCTGGCCGAGGGCACTGGGGAGAGAGAAAGAAGATGCACCCGCTTGGGACCCAGTTAGAGAACACGACGGGCCCCTGCACGCCAGCAACGGTGCCTCCTCCTGCCTGACCTGTCCATCCCGGTGTCCATCCAGCCACTGGGCTCCCCGTCCTCTCTGTATCTGCTCGCAGTGGTGGAGAGCAAGTCCCCATGAAGCTAAGAACTTGCGATCACATGGTGGCTTGAACCTAGAGGTGGGTCTGAATCCAAGTCTGCCGCTTGCTTAACAGCTCTGTGACTCTGGGAATGTCCCTCTCCGAGCCCTCCAAGCCCATCAGTAAAATGGAAACACCGATCCCCCAGCATCAGCACCCCCGTGTGTGCCCACGTACCACAACCCTCCACTGTCAAGACATCCCCGGAGGACACCAGCTGGGCTAATCCCCACATGCCACAGGTGGGGAAACCGAGCCCACCCCCGCCCGGCAAATCTGCAGCCCAGCTGTGACTTGTCATCTCTTCCAGAGAGCTCGTGAGCTCCCAGGAACTATCAATGGCGATGCCCATCCTTTAGCACTTGTAAGAGCCTTGCACAGAGCAGATGGCTGAGAAAGTGAAATGAAGACAAAGTGACCCCCCCACCTGCACTGGGCTGAACCCTGCCCTCTACTCCCCCCAAACTCATAAGCACCAGCCCCAAATTCATAGGCAGCAGAACTGAAGAACAGAAATATGGTCCTTGCCAATACTTTTTGTTAAGATGAGGTCATACTAGATTAGGCTGGTTGTTCATGAGACAGAACATCCCTACAAGTGCACACACACACACACACACACACACACACACACACACACAGCCATGTGAACCCAGGGCAGAGGTGGGAGTCATGTGGCTACAGGCCAAAGAAAAGCAAGGGCTGCCAGCTCCCTCCAGGAGCTGAGATGAGGCAAGGAAAGATCTTTCTAGAATCTCCAAGGGGGGGCATGACCTTGCATACATCTTGACTTTGGACTTCTGGCTTCTAGAGCTGTAGTAGCGTGAAAGCAAGTTTCTCGGTGTTTTTAAGCCATCCGGTTTGTGGAGATCTGTTACAGCAGCTATAGGAAGCTAGTACACCCCCCAAACAAAGCATCACTGCGAAGGCCACACTGAGCAATCGGTCACAAGCCAAGGAACTGGATACATACACAAGCCTGGCGGTGACTACGCCGGTCACTCCGAGGACGCAAGGGCTGGCCTGCTGGGACACGTGCCCACAAACCAACGAATCCTTGCCTCACTGAATTCCCTTCTCAGTGGGAAGAACACTCACTTCCCAAGAGCGAGTGTTTAGATCCAGGGAGAATCGGGATCGCTCCCACATCTGTCGCTCACTCTTTTTTCTGAACCCCTATTTCTCAATCCCCCAATCTGAGAGTTCTTCTGATGTCACAGGGCTCAAGGCTGACCAGCAAATGGTGTCACGGATGCAAAGAGAGAGTCCTGCCTGGCCCAGCTTGAGCAGATGCTCAGCAGATGACTACTTGCTTTCTCTGTGGTTCATGCCTCTGGGAGGAGAGCTCTTCCTGGTTTCTTCCCCTGTAACCTGCCGGATGCTTCAGCTTCCTGGAAACAGAAGCTGGTGTTGTGTGTGTGTGGGGGGGTGTGGGTTTATATGTGTGTGTTGGAGGGAACAAGGCCTGCCTTTCACTTCCTTTCTCCTCAGAATACACTTTCGGGGCAGAAATCCAAAGCCGGGGCAGAAATCCAAAGCCAGGGCAGGTCCAAAGCAAACGAGTCATGATGTACGCCCTGCCAGGTAAACCAAGTCCGCCCCGCGGCGGTCTCCGGGCGCTGCCTCTGCCTGCTCGCTTTCCCATTGGCAGGTAGCTGAGAAGGCAGCAGACCCAGAGACAAATGTTTTCTGTTAGAACAGGGCACCTAGGGACACAGGCCCTGCCTGCAGCATGTAAATGAGACTCACTGGCTCTTGGCCTCTCTAGAAACTAAAGGCGGCTGTGGCCAATCTTAAGAGTGTGGTCGGCTTACCAAAGATACCATTACTATTTTAAATGAACAAAAAGTTTCAGGCTCCGAGGGGAAAAAAAATGAATAGATTAGACATTCAGACATCCTCGTTAAGATGGGCACATAAATTATAATTCAAAGCTGTCGGCAGAAAGAGCCAAAAGAACCACGTCACGGCTCACACCTCAACTGGTACCATCTGTGGCTGCAACCCACCAGAGTGCTTACACTTGGCAATGGTCTGTCCTGGTCATGGGACTGCACTGCTGAAGAAGGCTGGATGTGTCTAACAACTAAACTATAACCATCACGTAAGAAACAGCACGTTCCTGAAGTATGCTTCTATTTCTCCTTCAATTCCCCAATCCAAGGACTTGGCAAAGAGGCACGGTCTTGAATACAGGTGACTTTATCACCCACGTACAGAGCTTTATGGTTTTCAAAGAACTTTCAGAGATACCCACTCTGCTCCTTGCTTAATCTCTCCAAACATTTCCATTATTTGTAAGATGAGGGTAAAAGTCTTCATAGGATGGGGCGCCTGGGGAGCCTAGGAGGGGCTCAGTCATGTAAGCATCCAACTTTTGATTTTGGCTCAGCTCATGATCTCAAGGTTGCAAAACTGAGCCTTTCACTGGGCTCTGTGCAGAGTGTGGAGCCCAAGATTGTCTCCCCCTCCCGCTGTTCCTAACCCCATTTGTATGCACACACATTCTCTCCCTCTCTCTCAAAAAAAAGGGGAGAAAAAAAAAAGTAGCACATAGGCTTACTGTGATGGTTAAATGAGGAAAAAAATCGAAGGATTTACTAATAATCTTTCATCATGACCATCATCACCGCCATCATCACCACCACCATCACAACTCTAAGTCTCTTAAGCAAGCACATAATCATATACACATAACTTAACGAATCACTAAGTTTTACCTCTGAAACTAGTAATGCACTCTATGTCAATTAAATTGAAATTAAATTTAAAAAAAAAGCAAGCAAGCATGTAACCAAAATGTGGAAGATTTTCAGGGTTCCACTGTGCTCTTTTTGGTGCTCAGAGGGTGGGTCCTCACCTAAATCTAAAGAAAACTCCGTTTGAAACCATACCTAGTAATTCGTGGAGGGAGATGAAGCCACCGTGATATAAAGAAGATACTAGAACCTCCGCACTACCGCCCATCCACCACACATCTAAACGTTTCCTCCCCTGACCTTCCTAGTTTGCAAAAAGCTGAGGCTGGCCAAGAGTACTGAGCGTAGTTAGTTACAAGCCCGGTCCAGGCCATTGCGTTTTCAATTCCCATGCCTGCCCCTCACCCCACCACCCGCCCAGAAAGGCCACACTTACTGTATCCCATGCCCTGCACGAAGTACTTGAAGGCCTCGGCAAGCTTGGCTGGCTGCAAGAGGAAAAGGGACAGTATGGTCAGTCGTCGGAGGTCCCCATCCTGAAGGGCTACATGGAGCTGTGCCCACAGTCACCTTTATTAAAGAGCTGGGCCCGAGAGGGAAGGCCACCCCGTGCTGATTGGACAGGGAACAAAAGAAAAGGAAAGACTATGGGTTAGTCATGGGGAGCAGAATTCACTTTGGCTAGGGAGAAAAAATTGTAAATTCACTTAATAGCTGGGGGGCGGTGTCTGGTCATGTTATTTGACGTCTCCTGTGAAACACGGAGAGATGGCCACACTAACTGCTAAGGGTTTCCATGAAGAAGATTACACTGATAGTGATGTGTCCAACTCAGCATCTAGAATGTAACAGCACCAACAGCCTGCAGCATTCCATCTTCTTTTGACAATAACCTTCTGAAGTTGGTGCCATTTCCATGTATGTTTCATTGCCGAACAGTCATGGAAAGGTAAATAATCCATCCACGGTCTTACAGTCAATTCATGCGTGGTCCTACAGATTCATCTCGGGCTTTCCAAACTCCATGCTTTCAAGGTAATTCACTCTCAGCTTCAAGAGAAGGCTGGCTGGCTGGATGGATGGATGGAAGGATGGTGGACAGGTAGATAAAAATAAGACGGATGGATAGAAGTAAGGATGATGGACAGATGGATGAAAAGGATGGATGGAAAGAAATTAAAAAACAGAAGAGGGATTGATGGATGAATGGATGGATGGATGGATGATGGACAGCTGGGTAAACCAACTAACCAAATCTATGGGCTACTTTAAGTGAAATGAGTTGGGAATGCTGAGAACCTACCCAGTTCCATCAATTAATCTCTCCAAGTTTAAATTCATCTGAACTGGGAAGTGAAATGTTCTCAAGGCCATACCCACAGTCCCATAAACCGCCAACTCTCCCAAGCAATGTCCTGGGTCTGCGCTCCTCAGCATCTTTCCGCCCCAGTGAGAAGTCATCGGCAGTCGCAGTGTTCCTGCCCACCCCCACCAACGCCTGCCACTATTCTACAAACAGCCACATGACATTTAAAGGAGAGGCTGTAGGGTGGCTGGGTGGCTCAGTCGGTTGAGAATCTGCCTTGAGCTTGGGTCATGATCTCAGGGTCCTGGCATCGAATTCCGCATCAGGCTCTCTGCTCAGCAGTGAGTCAGCTTCTCCCTCTGCAATCTCTCTCGCTTTCGCTCTCTCAAATAAATAAAACCTTTTAAAAACATAATCAATAAATAAGGGAGAGGCTGTGTTCAAGCTGCCCTCTGGGATTTGTGAGACAACAGCAAGGGACAAGAGTTGCCATTGGGACTGCAGAGAGCCACGGGCATCAGTGCCCAGCACAAAACAATCCTTCAGCCTCCCTTCCCCTTCTGTGACACTGCAACAAACACCTGTTCTTCTCACCTCTAAGGACTGTAGGCCTTGCAAATGGAATGAGGGATGGGGATGCCCTCTATAAACAGACATCCAATTCTCGTAAGGGCAGGAGGAAGAGGAATGACAGTAAAACGGGGTCTCCCTGGACTGGTCTCCCGGAAGCCTGGGCTGGTTCAGCCCCTGCCAGGCTTTTACAACGTGTTTCTATTATGGTCAGGATTGGAGCTGTTCTCATTTCCAATACAGAAAAGGAAGGGAAAGGGGGAGGGGCAGGGGGAGGGAGGAAGGGAGGGCAGATCGAAGGAACCCTGGGGCCCCTCTCCCCGAGCCAGCCTGAGGACCGCGGGCCCTGGAGAAATACTGTTCCACTAGAAGTCCAGCAGCGAGCTGGATGCTGAAGGATGCACCACTGGCATGCAGGTATTAACCCCCGCTTCTGTCTAAGCAGGCTGTATGGCGGGGAGCCCATCTGTTCCCTCTGGAGGTGGGGACAGCCCACCCTTCTCTGGTTTCTCCCAGCTGTAATGAGGCGTAACACAACAGTAGATAAAACACTGCAAGGATTTTGTCCTTTTCTAGTGGGAGCGGAGGGAGCCACTGCCAAGAGGCTAGTCGAGCTACCAAAAGCCACTTGTGCCTACACTTCTGTGCAGAGTTCTAGAGGGAGTGGTTGCAGTGAGAGACAATGCAGAGAAACGAGTCAAGCCCAGGATGCACCTGTTGCAGAAATCTGCTTCTCGGGGGTCTCCTCTTTAGAGCCCCCAGTGAAATACTCCATGACCCCAGACAGAAGACCGTTCTCTGTTGGGACAGCTCCGGCTAGTACGAAGATTGTTCTGCCCCCAGATGGACCTGTCAGCCGTTGCCTGCTCCCTGGGGACTCAGAGCCAAGACTCTCCCTTTTCCATCACACAGTCCTTGAAACTGGCAGGGCCGCGTGAAATTAACCAAGAGCTGATCCTTCCCACACTGAGAGGCTCTCCAGAGCCCCACAATGAACAGTGAGAAACTGGAAACTACCTGTTAAGTGTCCAGCAGTAGTGCGTCAAGAAAACCAATTACGGGTTATCTTTGTGATGGCATTTTGTCCTGCCATTAAAAACAAGGTACAGAGCATTTTTAACCAAAGGAAGAGAGAGCTTGGAGATGTCAAGTTATGTGGACTAGTAAAAAATAGATATGCAATATGATCCTAATCTTGCTTAGAGTAACAAAAATTAAAATGTACACAAGTATATAGAGAAGGAGACTAGAAGTAAGTAACTTTAAAGTTTGTAACAACGGTAACCTGAAGTTGGGGAACTACGGATGTGTTTTTTTTACTATTCTTTTACTCACCTGTATCTTTAATTTTTCATTGATGAAAATGTATTACTTTGTAACTAGAAAATTAGAAGTTCTAAATAGCATTGATTAAAAAAAAACAAACAAACCTCAAACTCATAAAATACACATTTTAGGTCCTGGTTCATTACTGAGGAGGGCACATAGCCCTTCTCTCCTCTGAAAATCTAAGTTTTGTTTGTCTGATCTCCCCAGCCTGACGTCATTGCCTGGATGACGGGCTCATGGATAAGGCGGCCCTCAGGGCACGTGTGAGTCCAGGGCATGGGTGCACCTGCCAGGGAGAGTCAGTGGGAAGACCTAGGGGGATGTGGTCTTAACCCTCTGGTGCTCGGTGCCCTCATCCCTGTCTCTCCCTACACCCTGGCAGGTGAGACAGACCCTGAGTGTAGGCTCACTGCTGCAGGAGGCTCCCACGGTGGGGGCACAGGGGAAAGGAGGATACGTGTATGTAGAAAAAGATCCAGATTCTATTGTTGTCCATCAAGAAAGTGCTGGATTGCAGAAGCCATGAAGTCCCTTTCAGGAGGGCAGGGAACAGAAGAAAGAAAAGGCATCATTCCATCCTTCCCACAGTTTGGTGGCAAAGGCAACCAACGATTCACATCATGTTCCATGTTAGGATAGAGAAGAAAACTATGATGATGAAAACTTAAGGATAGAGATTCCAAAGTTCCTTCCCTTGTTAGGTCAGTGGGGTTATTTACGGGTGGGGGATGGGAGGGGCGAGTGGTTGTGCAGCAAACACTGCACTGACATCTGTACGCACACACACGTGCACACATGTATGTGTTCACATGCACACTCACACACATGCTCAAACACATGTATTCACATGCACAGTCATACACGTGCTCAGATACATGTGTGTGTTCACATGCACAGTCATACATGTGTTCACACACACACACACACACACACACACACTTTGGCTTCATCTCCCCACTGCCCCGCTCTGCTCGGCCTTGAGCGCCGGCAGAACCCTGTGGTCTCTGAGGGCGAACACCAGACACAGTTAGACTTGGGTCCGCAGGTGTCAAGCCATGTCCATGCATCAAACCCCCCCCCATGAACCCCAGCGTCATCTACCCCCTGGGGTTCCTAGGATGCGCCAACAATTTCTGTATACAGTGACGTGTCTGTGGTGTCATCGGATGTCACAGTGAGCTGGAGGACAAGCAGACAGTGGGGGAATGGGTGCTAACAGGACAGAGAGGCACCCACCTTCTAGCTGGGGGGCGGGGACAGGTGGGACTCACCTGGGAGATCTGTGGGAGGCCACCGCAATCTGCCATCTAGGAGAGAGGGAAGCTGGTCAGTGCCAAACACCACGGCAGAGGCGTCCCTCCCCATGGGACCCGCCTGCCACTGCCCGGCCCCGTCTGGCCCCATTCGGCAGACACTGGGCACCTGACGGGTGGAGAGACACCCACCCCCACCCACCAGGGCTGCTCGTTTCTGTCCATCTCAGCACGGATCTTCTTGACTGAGATGCCAGATGCCCTGCTGGGCCCCGAAAATCTCCCTCAGTTCCCTGAGAACCGGAAGGTGCGAACAGCCCACAGCAGAGGCACGTGCTGGGCCTGAGAGAGCTCGAGGAACCAGCAGGCCTGAGGCCAGGGTCCATCTGACCAGAAAGCCTCAGTGCGGGAGGCCCCGCACACACACATTCTCATGAAACGTTCCCTTAGACAGAAACTGCTCCATCTGAGATGGCCGGCCTCAGAGTCTCCCCACTGGCTACACCGGCACAAACACCACAGTTTCCAAAGTGCCTATGGAATCATCAAACCACCAGGCACGTGGGACCATGACCCCGACCCAGGGCTCGGGAGACTGGGGCAGCAGTGGGTGTGAGGACAGCTAGGAGAGACATGGGACTGGCAGGCCTGGTGAGTGACAGCAGCTGGCACTGGGCCAGGCCAAGGCCCAGCGTCTCGCCTCAGGGTCAGACTAACTGGGGCACCTGGGGCCGCCCATGCAGCGACAGGACACCAGAACTGACCCCAGGGGCCAGGCTGTCTGGACTCAGATCCCCATCACCGCCAAACTGGCCACTGATCGTAGGTCGTCACCTTCCCTCCACAGATGTGCTGAGCTAAGATGAGGTCGTACTGGAAGAAGGTGGACCCGAAATCCAATGACTGGGGGTGTCCTTAAAACCAGAGGGGAATCTGGACACAGGGCTGCCCAGAGAGAAGGTTGGGCGGCATGGAGGCAGAGACAGGAGGAATGCGGATGCCAGCCGGGAAACTGAGGCCTGTCGGCAATGGCCACAAAAGGGAAGAACATGAAAGGGGCCTCCCTAGAGCCCTCGAAGGGGGCGTGGCCCTGCCCACACCGGGACTTAGGACTTGCAGCTTCCTGACCGCAAGGCAGCAAGAGAACAGACTCCTGCGCCTTTCAGCATGGCACCCCCCATCCCTGATCTGGGTGCTTATAATGGAGACAAGGAGACTAACGCCCCCTTCTCGAATGCTCCATCCTCCTCTCCCTATCAGCAGTAGCTGTGACCTCTCCGTCTTTCTCCTGGGAAAGCAGCCCCAGTGCTGCTGGAATCCAGACACGGTTTGCCGGGACAGTTAAGACAGACAACGGGCCTCCTGGGTCAGCTGATCAGCAGCCCCCCGGGGCCCAAAGCCCAGCATCTTCACCTGCAATTTCCCGTGAGGGAATCTTGATAGAAAAGGTATGGGAAGTCGGGGCACCTGGGTGGCTCAGTGGGTTAAGCCTCTGCCTTCGGCTCAGGTCATTATCTCAGGGTCATGGGATCGAGCCCCACATCAGGCTCTCTGCTCAGCAAGAAGCCTACTTCCCCCCAACTCTCTGCCTGCCTCTCTGCCTACTTGTGATCTCACTCTCTCTGTCAAATAAATAAATAAAATCTTTAAAAAAAAAGAAAGAAAGAAAATGTATGTGAAGAGCTGGCTCCAGGGACCAGGTCCCCTCCTCAGTATCAGATGCCTCCCAGTGCCTTTCACAAGGCCACTGAGGGCACAGCGCTCCACAGACCCTCAGCTCATTTCACACAGGCCTTACCTGGGTCCCCTGCCCTCCTGGGGGTACAACCAGAAAGGGTCCTCGTCTTGTGTGGTGCCTTTAGGCAAGTCACAAACAATATGGCGGCTGGACTGGGAGGTAAGGGAGGGCACAGACCCTCAATCTGGCCTCGGGGACAGCAAGCACCTCAAGTACCCAGAGAGGCTGCCAGAGTCCTGCTCTCCCATGGCAGAGCCCCTCCTGGAGGAACATCCAGCCCAACCCTTAGGAGAGCCCCTGCTTGCACAAATCCTAGTCCATCCCTCATCAGAGCACCAAGGCCAGTAGCCCACAGACTCTAGGGCTCCCTCCAGGGTTCTAGACAGTTCCCTATCTCTGCAGCCTAGGGTGTCCAGCTGGGGGCACAACAGATAGATGTTCACGAACGCACAGATTAAATAATTATTTCTATGGTTTCTGACCCCCCAGCTGTGCCTCAATTAGGCACTACCCCATTCTGTAGCGAGCTAGGGGTTTCTGAGAAAAAACAAAGGCGAACTCGCATCATTCTGCCTGTACCTTGAGGAGAGTAGTCTTTGTTGGATCCAATTTCGAGTTGCACTCCACCTGGACCAGGAAAGGGAGAAGAAAGCTGTTAATTTTCCATCCAGAATCAAGGTCATCAGCCTTCCCCCTTTGCTGCCCCCATCAGCAGCAACTCGTCTTCCGACTAGCATGGAGGAAAGAATGTGGGCTTCGAGATGAAGCGTCGTAACCATAAGTTCCAGCCCCGTCATTACTAGCGACCTTCGACAAGTTACTTAATTTCTTTAAGCCTCTGTTTCTTTATCCATAAAAAGGGAGTAATGTCTTTTTTCAAAGGATTGTTACAACGATGCGCTGAAATCCAGCAGACACTCCAGAAAGAGCTGCTACACGAATGGACTTACTTAACCTAGTGCTCCCAGAGATTCTACAAGCAGATCAACATCTGTAGTCCTGACAACCAGTCTTCATAAGAGATTAACATCCACTAGCTTTCATTTATCAGTGAACATCTCAGAAGCACATCCAAACTGGACAAAATACCCCCATGTAACCCATGATGTCCCAAGTGCCTACAGTTAAGATTATCACTTCCCTTCCTATGAACAATATCTCTGTACTGATATATCCTATGATTATGCCTGGTGGGTCAGATCACAGGAAACTCATGGCCCTTTGCAAGTCCCACTCTGTAGCCACAAGATGTGTCACCATGCTAGCACTCTGCTCAGTAACCCTTAAGGTTCCCGGTCTTCAGCTGTAGGGCTGTCAGAGGGTCAAGTCTGTGCTTTGCCTCCCCAACATCCCAGGTGGGAATTAAGGGATGAAATGACTCAGAAAGCCTTGTCTAAACCCCACTGCCCAGGGCCCTCTCTGCCCTTCCAGACAATCAGGCACCAAGCAGGTCTGAAAACTCTACCAGATTCCCGAACGAGAGGAGAGTCTGTTGGCCGGGAAGCTAAGCGGCAAACATGCCCATCTAAACAAACCAATGGGAGGTGGAACGGCAGGTATTGGGCCTGGAAATAAAAGACAGAGGACCCGGTGCCAAGCAAACAGGGCTGGCAGTCACCAGGGATAGAGGCTGATGTTGGGGCCCTCTGCCCAAAGGCCAACCAGATTCAGACTGTTGAATTAAGCACAGAAACAAGTGGATGATTCCTACATACCACAGCATCCACAGCGGGAGAGCTGTCCCCAACCACCAACAAAGCAGGACACCTGGGGGCAGGGAGAGAAGAGCGAGTTAACACAAAGTTTACTTATTAAAGATTCATATGCTCCCAGGCCTCCCAGGCTGAGACCAGAGTTCTAAAAATATTTGTTTTGGTCTCCCCAGTACCCTTTGCTCTTTGAACTTTCTTCTCCTTCCATCCTCTGTTTTGTTCTTAAGATAAACTGAGATGATAGTCATTTACACCTTAGTATGAATTTCAGCCAGAGAATTTCTGGGCCCTGATGTTTTAGTTTCAAGCATCCTCTCCTCAAGGAAGGGTGAGTAGGGCTCTGCCAACAATCAAGACCAGAGACCACGAGGACATGCCTGACAAAGGGAATGGCATGTGCTAAGTTCAGGTGTCAAATAATATGGCTCACTTACAGAACTACAAAAGACAGATGATACTGGCAGAATGCAGTCAGCTGTACCCATGACTAACTTATAGGATACTTTAGGGTGGACTCATGTCTTAGTCATCTCCAGGTTCTGTGAAAGCAAAGCCTAATGCAATATTCAACATAGAGCAGGGACTTAATAAGTTTTATCCAAAGTACACTGAGCGCTCCTTCTCTGAGACCCTAGGCTCCCACCCATGTCTCAGGGACACCCCCAGGAACTGAACCCCTGCACATCAAGTAGGTGAGAGGGACTGGGCCATGCCTGCCTCCTGGGAAGCACACACCAGGGAGAGCCAATGATGGATGTCCTGGCACAGAGCGTCAATCCTGCCAAACACAGAAAGAGGGCCCTGCCAGGGGCTGAGCAAGGCGACAAGATGGCGAGGGGGACAAAGGCCACTCACTGCAGGGTGACTGTGTGGGTTCCGGGCATCGGCCGCTCAATCTCCAGGTCCCGCCGGCTGCAGACAACAAACGCATGGTTACATTGTTACCTGGTCCCATCTTCCTAATCCCAGGATGTCCTGCCACTGGCTGTCCTGGCAAAACACTCATGTCCCAACCCGCATGGCTCTCGGGGACAGCACAGCCTCTCAGGGCCCATGTAAATGGTTTTAGGGACAGCAGGACTCACTCATTTCCCATGGCACCCACTTCCTTGTCCCCAACCCGAGTCCTCTACACAATCTCTTTTACATCGCAGACCTGACCCTTTCCCTCCCTCATTTCAAAGCCTCCCACAGTTTCCTACTGTGCCGCGTCATGCCCAGCATGGGCCTGGCCAGCCCCATGGCTCACCCCTGCAGATGTCTATCCAGCCTCTCGCCTCCTGAGGGCTCCTACCAGCAGACACCCTTTTCCAGAGCATGGCCTGGAGCCAGAGAGACTGGATTCAAATCACACCCTTCCACTTCCTCGCTGTGTGACTTTGGGCAGAATGCTGAACCTCTCTGTGCATGTGCTTCCTTGGCAGGAAATGATGATAGTAACAGTGACCCAGGATTTTTAAGAGGATTTACTTGATTCCTATGGGTACCATGAGGGCAAAGCAGTGTGTGGGGCTTGGGGGTTTGTTCTGGTCTCTGCGGGTCTGCTGCCTAGCCAACAGCCTGATTGCTCCAGTTCTCGGGAAGTATTTGCTTAAGAAATGCTCTGCAGGGTCCCACATCTTCAGTTGCCCACTAGGGCAGGACCTCTCCCTCCTGCACTGAGAGGCGGGATGCTGGGAGGATGGTAAGAGGAGATGGGCACTGAACTTTGTTACAGACACTAACGCCTTTCATGAAGTAAGCTACTGACCGCAGAGAGATACAGTCCCGAGGCTCCTTCCTGTCCCCTTCATGGGAGCGCAGCAGATGGCGTTCCCTGTTTTCAGAACACCTGGCTGACACCAGTGTCCCTGAGCTGTCCCCTCCCTTAGCTGAGGTCCAGACCAGCCCCTCATTATCATGAAGAGGACTAACACCTTGCCAAAGGCTGGAGGGATGTGCTCCTTGTCCTTGGCTTGACTCACCTTCCAGCAGCTTCTCTGGACTGACTGCTCCCTCCCCCTCATTCCCACCGCTCACTCTCTTCACCCTCCTCACACCTGGCCTCTCTGCAGGGTCAGCCGGGGCATGGACACTTATTCCAAACCCCGGGGGGTGGTGTGTGACTGTCTCCCTCATGCCGGCATCCCCCCAGTCTGGAGTGCAGAACTCCAGGAAGCACCTGTCTCCCTCTCCCAGCCATCTCTTTGTTCAAATTCAGGGACTGGATCCTCTACTGATTTCGTAAGCCCCCTCTGCCTTACGCCACATTCCAGACCAACAAAAGGAACTAGACTGACAGCCACTTGGTGGCCGAGCGTGTACTAATACCTGTTGTAGGCATTGATGAACAGATGCAGATTGCCGGGGTTCAGGTCATTCACAATGTGCTGGCGGTAGGTGTGGACCACCTCCACATTGTTCTGCATTTCCTCCTGCATCGAAAGAGGGAAGACAGTCTTTGCTGCGACGGGGCCCTGGGCCACTCCCGAGTACCTCACTCCCGAGTACCTCCATTCTTCGGATTATGCGGTACAGAGATAAGAAGGCATAATGCACTCGACTCCCAGGAAGCCTGAGCAGACTCCCAGGAAGCCTGAGCAGACTCCCAGGAAGCCTGAGCAGACCGCCAGAAATGCAGTCTGATTTTGCCTATCAGCTGATAACAGGAAGGAATCCAAATCCACAAAGGGAAAAGAACGCCCTTCCTTACTTCTTCAGGACTTTTTATTCGAGGTCAGTCCTCCCAAACATGGACCTTGGCTCCAGCACTGTCCTTTTTTGGGGGCAAGTGTCTTAATCTCTCGGAGCCTTAGTCCCCTAAAAAATAAAAGGGGGGATGACTATTCCCTGTATCATCAGGATGTGGGATTAAGAGACGTGGTGCACACAAAAGCCCTTTGTAAAGAGTAAAAATTGATGCAACTGTTAGAAGTTAATGTTTTTAAGGGGGAGTTGAGAATTTTTTCATGCTGGAAACACAAAACCAAAGCATGCAACTCCCGTGAACCTTCTGGAAAGAAGGGCCTTCTCAGCTTCCGGGGGGGGGGGGGTGGTGAGCCAGAGACCTGCAGAAGCCTCAGCTTTCCTCAGAAAGGAACCTCTCCCTGGTTCCTTTCTGAATGTGATTTGGGACAGACAAACAAGTTACGAGCTTGCTCTGTTTCTCATTTGTAAAAGAGCGGATGTGACGGCTCCACAAAATGGTCTGATGTGATCAGTGGCCACCAGAGCAGGACAGGGAGGGAGCAAAGGGGGGCCCATGTCCAGCCCGAGCTATTGTCTAAGTAGTCCATGATCAGTGAAGCAACAAAGAGGCCAACATGCCATTAGAAACATAATCAGGAAGAAACCATCGTAAATTGTGCTGCGGTTTCAGGTAAAAAAAAACAAAAAACAAAACAACAACAACAAACAACAAACAAACTATAGCAACCTGGGGGTTCCTCAAGTAATGTGGGGCAGAAGCAGGTCAGACTCTCACCCTATACTTGACACCCCCTCCTGCAAGGAAATACAGAAACTGACTTTAATTTTTCCCATGGTCCCCTCAGGCTCAGATGATACACACTCAGGGGTAGAGAAAACGTATCGCAAACTGAATGGAGCACAGACAAGGAGAAGACAGCTACAGTGGGCCGCAGGCTAGCCCCAGAGGCCACGTCCATGTCAAACCCCTGGGCATCATGAACACTAACTTATTTGGAAGAGAAGTCTTTGTAGACGTCATTAAGAGAAGGATCCTGGGGGCTCCTGGGTGGCTCAGTGGGTTAAAGCCTCTGCCTTGGCTCGGGTCATGATCCCGGGGGTCCTGGGATCGAGCTCCGCATCGGGCTCTCTGCTCAGCGGGGAGCCTGCTTCCCCCTCTCTCTGTCTCTGCCTGCCTCTCTGCCTGCTTGTGATCTCTGTCTGTCAAATAAATAAATAAAATCTTTAAAAAAAAAAAAGAGAAGGATCCTGAAATGAGATCATTTGAGATCATCCCAGTAGGTCCTAAATCTAATGGCAAGTGTCCGAGAGAAAGGCAGAGGGACGTTTGTTGTATTTTTTTTTAAGATTTTATTTATTTATTTGAGACAGAGTGAAAGCATGTGAGTCGGTGGGAGGAGCAGAGGGCACCGGACGAGCAGACTCCATGCTGAGCGTGGAGCCTGATGCTGGGCTCGATCTCACAACCCCGAGATCATGCCCAGAGCTGAAATGGAGAGTCTGGCGCTCAACTGAGGCGCCCCCAGTGGGAGATCTGAAACAGACTTGGAGAGGCCACCAGAGACAGAGACAGAGCCTGGAGGGCTGAGCCACAAGCCAGGGAATTCTGAAGCTACCAGAAGCTGGAAAGCAAGGGAGCGGCGGCAGAGACAGATCTCAAAGCAACTGCGCCCAGCGCACGAGGATACGTACTGTGTGGTGCCATTTATGTAGAACTCTAGGAAATACGACCTCATCTCCAGCGAGGGTCAGGAGATCAGAGGCTGTCCCAGGGGCAGGGAGGGAAGGCTTAGCAAGGGGCATGGGGAGCTTTCGGGGGTGAGGGATATGGTCATCATCTCAATCAGTGCGGCTTTATGGGGATGTGTGTGTGTGTCAGCATTGGTGAAATTTCGTACTTCTAATACCAAAGCACCTTTAAAAAAAGCCTCATGTTAGGGGCGCCTGGGTAGCTCAGTGGGTTAAAGCCGCTGCCTTCAGCTCAGGTCATGATCTCAGGGTCCTGGGATCAAGCCCCACATCGGGCTCTCTGCTCAGCAGGGAGCCTCTTCCCTTCCTTTCTCTCTGCCTGCCTCTCTGCCTATTTGTGATCTGTCTGTCAAATAAATAAAATTTTTTAAAAAAAGGCTATCTGTTATATTTACTTAGAAGGGATCTATATAGTATGTTACTTTCATTAAAAAAAAAAAAAAAAAGCCTCATGTTAGAAGGAGAGTGAGCGGGACCTGATTGGAAAGCAGTCACAGGCACTGTGGGCGAGGCGGACGTTAGCAGCGGCCTCAGCGGTTTGTGTCTGGCTGGTCTCTGTGCCCAAGGCCCAAGCAGCACGCGGTCGCTCGGCATGAACGACAGGATGTGAGGCCACGCTACTTACCTTCCCGAAGAGGTGGGACACCACCATGTCTGGAAGGGCTTGGGTCCATCCAGAGATCTGGGCAGGGCAAGAACAGGTATGATGAGAACAGGTGTTTGCGGTGGTGGGTCAGCAAAGCCTTCAGTGCTGGGCTCCCCACACTTAGGTCTGAAGTCAGCCCCCTCATGGGCACTTGGTTACCTGTTCCAGTTGCCTAAAGGACCTGGGCCCTCCCTGAAGGCAGCACCTGAGTCTCCACCAATCACTTGTTCTCAGAGCCCCACGCACAGTGCAAAGATGCAGAGAAAACAGGAGCTGAACAGAGACCCAGCCAGCTCCTAGCTCTCCCTGTGCTGTAGCACACTGGGTTCTCCCAAGGAGGGCCCCCTCCCTTTCTTCTATACACACACCAAGCTCTTCTAGTCTCTACCCCAGGACCTGCTTACCTTGAACTAGCCTTCCTGTATCAACCTCTAGATTACCCACCTCGAGCCAGTATCCTCTCTTGGAATATATGGAGGTCACTAAAGACACGGCCAACTTTCTCTCCTCTCTCTCTCTCCTCAACACAATGCCAGGTATACGGCAGGAGCTCCATAAATTCTAGGTATACAGCAGGAGCCCCATAAGTGCTAGGTACGTAATAGGAGCTCCATAAGTGCTTAGGATACAGCAGGAGCTCCATAAATGTGTGCTGACCAATTTCAGTGTCAGGCAAGGATGGGCAGGATAGAGAAGCTCCAGACCAGGGGACTCTCCAGATTGGGGTTCCTGCCATACGCTCGCTGTGTGGGTCTGGGTGGGTTGTAGAGCCTCTGAAGCTCAAGCCTCTCATCTATAAGCAGCCGTGCCAGGATCTTCAAAGACTCAAGGTCAAGGTGAGGATAACATGAGGCGACCACACGTGTCATAGGATCTGACGTCAGTGCCTGACACATAATAGACTACTCCCAATATAGGGCTTTTTTCTCTTGGGGTTGGAAAGGAAGGATATGGTGCAGATACTAAAGCCACACACAGACATTCCTCAGGCCCTACTCTGGCCAATGGTCAATGTCCCCAGCCCTCCATGTCTGGCTCAGAACAGTTACCCAGGAGCCAAACTGGCTGACAGTAATATCACTTCCTTTCCTGGAAAATAAAATAAAAAAAAAAAAAACAGGGAGTGTGCTCTGCTTCTGAATATCACGCAGGATCAGAGGGATGGGCTCCTGCATTTTGGCAGAAGGTTCCAGAAAGAAATGCAGTATCAGAGTGGCCAAGACGGGTGGGAGGTAGCAGGGAGGGGCACAACCCCTTCAAACCTCGGTCTGCGACAGCCATCCAACACTTGGCAAAAACATACTTTCAAAATGAAAGGCCAGGATCACCCCAGCTTGAAAGGTTCTGTCCTGTTTCAATTGGAACGGCTAACCTCTTCCCTTGGCAAATGCTGGCGCCTTTATGAAAAAACACAATAATCATTTTTAAAAGATAAACAAGGAACGCTAGGACACCAGCCAGAGCAGAGCCTCCCAAGACAGCATGGGTCCTGCCCCCTCTGTATTCCCAGACCTGCAGCGCCTGGGTCAAGGGGCCATTCCACACCTGCTGGATGAGACGGGGGATGGAGGCAGGAGGTGAGGCCCAAGGACTACAGAGTCCATGGGATCTGAATTCAGCCCTAGTTCTCCCACTGACTAGCTTTGTGGGATCTTGGACAGCTTCCTTCACTTCTGGGCCTCACTTTCCTCCTCCAGAACCTGGTTTTAACAAGTCCAACCCCCCGGAGTCACTGGGAAGAGTCAATGTGGTCAGACAGTACGAACAGCACCTGGGAAATACTCAGGACACACTAGCTAATTATTGTCATCATCAAATGAGTAGCAGTGCTGGTCCTAAACACACCCTCCTTTTCCATCAATGATATGTGGGTTCCTGACATCAGAGGCCTTTGTCTTGTTCCTCTTTTGATTTCCAGTGTCTTGACCGAAGCGCAGTACATGTTAGGTCCTCAGCAAACACTTCTTAACCCAAACTATGCTTATCAAAGCTGGCTCGAGGACTCATGTCCCCATGGAATGTCTAGTTTAGATCACAGTGTCCTACTGAAATCTTCCAAATGGCAAATGGCTGAGGTCATGTTTACTATCCCAAGCAAAGCAAAGCAAACTGTTTTCTGTAAAGGGGTGGGGAGTAGGAGGCTATAAGGGGTTTGGGTGGGCCTAACTATTCCACCTGCTTGACCCTGACCCTAGACCTTACCTTGACCCTATCCCAGACCCTGACCCTACCCCAGACCCTCACACTACCCCAGACCCTCACCCTGGCCCTGACCCTGGCCCTGCCCCTAGCCCTGACCCTGGCCTAGACCCTGACTCTGGCCCTGACCCTGGCCCTGGCCCAGCCCTGAACCTAACCCTGGCCCTGACCATAGCCCTGGCCCTAACCCTGGCCCTGAATGGAGCCCTGACCCTGATACTGACCTTGGTCTTGGCCCTGATCCCCAGCCTCACCTTGGATGCAGCCCAATCCATCCAGCCTTCTGCACAAGGGTTCACGTTGATAAGGACGAGTCCCTCCACCATCTCGGGGTTGTTCAGCTGCAATTCAAGACACAAGGTGAGTGACAACGCCATGATCTCAGATACCATGCACCTCAAAGGTAAAGCAGAAAATGGAGAAAAGTACCAGAAAAGGGCCCATGTGTATCCCCAGAGCAGTCTGTTGCCCTCAAGACCTTTTAGCCCCACCTCCCATGACAAACAGAGGCTCCAATTCAACAGACGCAGGACTGAGCCGCCGAGACTGTGGGGCAGGGAAGCAGGAGAAGACGTGTGTGTGTGCGCGTGGCACACCTGCCTTGGGCAAGTCACTTCCCCTTCCTACACCTCCTCTCCCCCAGATGGGTCAGATGGGTCTACCAGAGCACCAGTTTCAAGGTCAGGCAGGGCATGTCATGGCTCCTTAGCAACCACTTCTGGAAGACACATCTGTGTCCATCTCATATCGAACATGGATCTTCCTTTATCAGCTCAGAGCCTAGTCCGTCAGGGTTTTTTGTTTTGTTTTGTTTTGTTTTTAATTCATACCAGCATTTCTGAGTTCTGACAACGTCCAGCAAGTGACACGCAGTCAGAATACCTTCAAGTCTATTCATCAAACGAGCACTGCTGCGTCTTTGAACAGCTGCTCAGTAAGGACGCAAGGGCTCCAGGAGCACCTGGATTGGGCCCACAGTCACATGAACCTACGTGTCCCTGATTCTAGTGGAGAATGAGTCAGAATCCGGAAGCTGTGGGGTTTTCACGAAGAAGCAGAAGGTATGGTGACATGAGGACCTGCCCACAACCAACCAAGAAGTGAGCAAAATCAGTGATCAAAGAGTCAGTCTGTCTGCTGTAGGAGAGGCAAGGCTGTCAGCACGTATGTGAGTACACTCGCGTGCTCATGCACACGCATGACTCTGGATCACACACCACGTGAACTGCGGTCCTTCCTTCAGAAATTACGGGTCATTTCTCTCTTCATTCTGGGATTTTTGATGCTTATCCAGTTGTTTTCCTTAATCCTGACTCAGTTGCATTTAACACATAATTTTTTTAAAAAAATGCCCAAGAACTCACAGCAAAGCGAGTGAGGATGTAAGCACCTGCTCCCGTTCCCATGCCAATAATGCTTTTCAGCCTGGAAGCAGAAATAAAAAGGCATGTCACACAAGGATGAGCAATGGGAGCCCTAATGACCCTCTTAAAACCTCCCCCACTCCTGGTCCCTAAGGAACGCCACCGCCCCCAGCGTCTGTCCCGCTCATGGCGCAGTGTGGCTGGCAAGCCAGAACACGCTGCCTCAAGGACCCGACATGCATCATGCTTTACAGCTTGACAGAACACCGTGACCTTGGAGAGACTCATCCCTTTTCTCAGGCAGGCTGTGAGAGACTGCCTGACATTTATGGGAAGGCCCATTACCGTACCACTTCTTCCCCTCTTAAGCTTTATTTTAGACTCTGAAACTAGGAAGGAAAATAAATTGGCCAAGAACTCTGAGGTATGATCCTCACACCAAAGGCTCAAGTAAAAGGCAAATGAGCACTGAAGAAATAGGGCATGGAGGGAGAAATGGAGGGCAGGCCACCCTCTTCCAGAACATTCCATCAATAAGGAAGAGCAATAAAAGAGGAAGCAGGGAAAGGATTGGGGGGAGGCGGGCTTCAGGTGATGTATTTGTTCATGGAAAAAAGCCCAGCTGAAGGGAGGCAGACCATGGAGTAGAGACGGTGTGACAGCTCATTTCTTTCCTGACCATTCACCCTACATTTCAGTGGCCAGGCCAGATCAAAGCCAAAGGAGAGGCAGAGGCTAGAAGCCACCTTTCTCTGCAGGCTGCTGGGGCCATCGATCCCTCGCTCTTACCCAAACTGGTGGAGCACTCCAGGAAGCATTTCGGCCAGCTGGTCCATGGAGGGGTACATGTACCTTGGGAGAAGCCATGCAGAGGCCATTAGTGGGGGCCTGGACCCCGGTGGAAATGAATCATTCAAGCAGGAATAGGCCTGAAGGGCAGGACTCATGCACAACCTTACCCGTGTGCCCAAGCCCCCGCTCAGCCCCCGCTCAGCCCCCTGCCCAGCCCCCTGCGGCCCTCCTTCCCGGCATCGAGCCACACGCACCAGCCTCAGTCCCTGCTCGAGGCCGCGCCCCACCCCAATCCTCCCCGTTTGTAAACTGACCCTTGAAAGTTTGCTTCCTATGCTCCAGGTCCCACATCAGAGGAAGCTTAGCAGCTCATCTAATACTTACGGCAACCCTGTGAGGTTCCCGTGACTCCCCCCCCCCCCCCCCCCCCGTATACAGATTATAAATAGCAGTGAAGCTGGGATAAGCCACTTGGCTTCATGGCCAGGCCAGGCCTTGGAATGGCATCTCCTGTGGGCTCTGGGATTTCTCACTCACCTCCCAAAGGAGGCCTGCCAGCAGCTCTCCCATAGAACATTCCTGGCCACGGGAAGTCCCTCCCTTATCTCCCCCTTGACCCCGAGAGATGCTCTGGTGCTTGGAGAGAGCACAGAGAAGCAGGCCACGCTGATGAGCTGGACACAGTGGGCTTTGGGAGACGGAACACCCAGCAGGATTTGAAAGCACTGGGATGCCTCGATTCACCCATTTTCTGGAACCACGGTTCCTGCCTGAGTGTGGAGTCTGCAGGCTGCATTACGGTGGCTGCTTCCCCTTCCCAGAGTGCAGGGAACAACCATCGCCTGTCACCAAGTCCTTAGGCTGGGCCCACACGGGGTTTCTTGTTCCCACTGTGTCCCCCCTTTCCTATGGGCGTACCACATGCCAACCCCCTGCACAGTGAGGAGCCACTTCCTAGGCTGGTCCCTTCCTCTCAGCTAAAACCAGTGCTGCCCCCGGTGTCTCGTCGAGCATTTCCACGCCTGCTCTCTTCCTGGCCTTCGCATAGGCTGTTCCCTCTGCCTTCTCACACTGTGTGTGCTCACCAGCCTGGGATCTCCAGAAAGGCCAGAGAGCTCTGCCCCTGCAGGAGCCAACAACCCTAGCCAGAATTCCTGCACGTTTTCTTTCCCGACTTGCCTGGAAGAACTCCAAGAATCATCCCTTTCCCCAAGGCCTTGGGTGCCATGAGCGAGCCGGGCCCTTTTTATCAGAAGATGCACATGGCTCGCTGCGTCAGCACCAGCTCCTCGGGACATCCCTGAGTCTCTGGACGGGTCCCTGTGGGAGCCCGAAAAACTCCACCCAAGACGAGCGGATAGGCCACAGTATCGGGGAGGCCCAGGAGCATCCTGGACTAGGAGGCATCCCACAAGGCTGGTCTCCGGGAGGAGGACTCTGGGAGGAGGCCCTTCACAAAGGAGTTACGGGTGCTCACTCTTCCCCAGGGAGACCACATGAGCACAAAAGCCCCGGTCCCACACAGGGGCCAGGCGAAACGAGGGAGTGTAATGACAAAGGAGGTTAACAGTGAGGGAGGTGGGGGTGTTCAGAAGGGAAACTGAGACAGGGATCCCTGTTCTGTTGGATCAGGTGGTTAGGGAGGGCTTCTTGGAAGAAGTGACACTGAAGGAGGCATTGGGTTTGATGAGTGTAGAGTATAGGAAACATATTCCAGGAGGGGAACCCAGCAGGTGTAAAAGCTCTGGGAAGAGCCAGAAAGAGCCTGGCTGGTTTGTCTACACATAAATGGGGCCAGTTTCCTTCTGAAATGGCCATGGTTCAGTTTACAGCCAGCAGCCCCCAAAAGGGGATTCTGGGGAAGCCACTTACTCCCAACGGCTTCTTTCCTTGCTGTTCCTGGGGTTGGATACAGAGTCAGGAGGCAAAGGGATTCTACACAAGCCCCCCATATGTTGGAAGCTGACTCCAGAGCTGGGGTCCCCAACCCTGCTTTGCTGCCTCAGCCTCGGGACAGAGGGAGCATACCCCAGAGGGTGCAGGAGACCCCCAACTACAGGAGGCAGAAATAAGGCAGGGCCTGTTCAGGCCGTGGCTGCCACCAGCCACACACTAAAATCACCTGCTGACCTGGGGATGGGGGGCAAACACCCTGAACCTTGGCCTCCAGGTCAACTTAATAAAAACTCCACAGGGTGGGGCTCAAAGCTCAGGACATTTTTTTTTAAATCCTCCTATGGGGAGCTAAGAGCCACCGCATTACCGCAAGTCTTTCAAACACTCGCTCCCAACAAGGATGGATTTGCTGACAGACCTTTGGCTTAATCTGCTAGTGAACAGATAACAGGGTCCCACTGTATTAGGAAGCTTTACATTTTTGGTCGTGGCCCCATGTGCTCGTGTCCTTCCCGGTCTCTGACAAAGGTTAATTATTAAGGATAATTCTGAACACCAATTAGAAAAGAGAAGAGAGGAGAGGGGAGAAGAGGGGAGGAGAGGAGAGGAAGCTATCTGTGAATGTCAAGAAGGCCCCTTCTGGGAGACTTGAAACCCCTGAGCCTGCTACACCCTGGTTTAATGACAGCCTCCAAGAGGTCTGCCTCCCTCCAGGGGACACTCATGGTCCCGGGCACTCAGGAAGCCTGTCTCAGTCTCGCAGCAGAAACCAGAAGCCCACATTGGCTGCACACTGGGGAGAAGCAGGCAGCTAAATCCCTGGGACAAGAGACCCTGATGTTCTAAAGAGAACATGATCCTTCAAGTCAGCAGAGTCTCCGACTCCCCCAGTTAAACAAGCTGTAGGACTCTGAGCAAAGTACTTAGCCTTCTCACTCCTCAGTTTCTTCACCCAGGAAAGGGAACTATAACACCAGGCACATATATCCTAGCCACAGGACTAAGTGCAAGTGACCCGTATGAATAAAAACTAACCTGGGGGGTGGGGGGCACCAGGGTGGCTCAGTAGGTTAATTTAAGCATCTGACTTGATCTCAGCTCAGTTCATGATCTCAGGGTCATGGGACTGAGCTCGTGTTGGGCTCCCTGCTAGGCTGGGAGTCTGCTTGGGATTGTCTCTCCCTCTCCCTCTGCCCCTTCCCCTGCCCTTGGGCACTCTCTCTCTCTCTCAAATAAATCTTAAAAAAGAAAAAAGAGGGCACCTGGGTGGCTCAGTGGGTTAAGCCGCTGCCTTCGCCTCAGGTCATGATCTCAGGATCCTGGGATCGAGTCCCGCATCGGGCTCTCTGCTCAGCAGGGAGACTGCTTCCCTCTCTCTCTCTCTCTCTGCCTGCCTCTCTGTCTACTTGTGATCTCTCTCTGTCAAATAAATAAATAAAATCTAAAAAAAAAAAAAAAAGAAAAAGAAAAAAGAAAAAAAACCTAAGCCTGGACCACAGGAAGTACTTCATCAAGATTATTTTCTATTGTTCCCTCTCTTTTTCTTCCCACCTTTCTAGAACTCTCCAAACTGTTTTTCTTGTGAAAGTCTTCTCCGCTCGATCCTGTGCCTGTCACGCGCACCTATTGAAAAGCTAGCTCCCTGGGTGGGTGAGAGTGGGGGTCGGGGCGGTGGGGGGCAAGGAGTTAGTGCTTAGCAGGGACAGCCTTTCAGTTTAGGAGGCTGAAGAAGTCCTGGCGACAGGCAGTGGGGACGGCTGCACTACAGTGCGAATGCACGTGACACTACTGAACTCCACGCTCGAGAATGGTTCCAAGCGTGAATCTTGGGTTATATATACCTTGCCACCATAAAACAGAGACCCAGTGTGAGGCCTCCCCCGCTCCCTGCTCAGCTTTTCTGTACCCCTTTGGGGGCCCGGGGTTCTAGGTCTTACCCCACAGGGAAGGAGGCAGCGCCATCCTGCTGGCCAGGGGCGTCCACGTGGCAGACGGCAAAGTGCTGCGTGATCTCCTGCATGTCCTCAGAGTTGAACAGGGGGTTGTAGCAGGTTTTGTCTGCAGAACAGGCAGGGGCGAGAGAAGAGGAAGGAGTAAGGACAGAATACATCTGGGCGCTTGGTGGCATGTAATGGCCCTTTGCTGTTCTCACTCCCATGCGGGGGAGCAATGAACGCAGAAGAAGGAATGCAGACCTTCTAGTCCCCTCCCACTTGCCTCTGGTGCTAAAAGGCAGGCAAGCGGGCCTGGTGGTGCAAAGGGTGGGTAAGCTCCACTGCATACGCCAGCGGCTGGAGCCCAAACATGGAAGGAGCTGGTGCTGCGAGGAGACTCCCGTCCTGGCTCAGCATCCCCCCTCATCAGCTGGGCTGCGGTGGACCTTGCTGCACTCATGCCCTCTTTCTGTCTGGGTTTCTGGAACCCCCACATTGGAAGTAATGGCCAGGGCAAAGGACTCTCAACCAAGGAGGGCACAGGAGGTAAAGCATGGACGCTCTCACTTCTTATGTGGCCTTGGGGGAGTCTCCCAACTGCTGAGTGCTTGAGACAAAGAGGGCCAGCTGTTCACCCATCCACCCCCTTTTCTTCCTGGGCACACAGCGGGACTACATTTCCCAGAATCCTTTGCAATGAGAGGCAGCCATGTGACCGGGTTCTAGCCAATAGCTCGTGAAGCTCGCGGTTTCTTGTTAACACCTGCCACCCATTCTTCTAGGTTTCTCTCCCTGCTGCCATCTGCCAAATGCAGAAGGCTCTGAGGACCCAGGGGATGGAGGAGCCACAGCTGGCAGGAACCTACGTTCTGGAATCACCAAGCGAAAGGTGTCCCACATAATGCCCAGAGGCATTACAGGAGGGAGAGACAAATGTGTATTGTGTACAGCCACAGAGATCTTGGGGGCTTCTGTTTCTGCAGTTGGCTTACTAAAACAGTGAGCCTCCACCACAGGGGTAACAGCCACAGGCAATTCCATCCCTTACCAGAGCCTGGAAAAGTCAGATAACAGAAATCCAAGGACCTAGCATGGGAGCTGGTAGCTAATGGATCCGAGGGCGGGCACAGAGAGGAAGAGGGATATAGGAGAAGGGAAGATGAAGGAAAATGGTTTTCAGTCACTGACATCACTGCCTCAAGGTACTAAGAAGCTAAAGGAAAAACATGCAAGCCAGGCAGGCTGTCAATCACCGATCACACAATCACCCAGCTTGCGATACTCAGGATTACAGAGGTGCCTGGACGTGCAGGCCGTCAGTGCCTTCTCAATCGCCACGGAAAGATTCGCTTCTATCCCGCGCGATTTTAACATTCAGCAGATCTTACTCCTTTACCGTCTGTGAAAAATGGGGAACCCACATATGGTAACACTTCCTGGGAATCTCAAGAATACAGCGTAAACATTCACGGCAGCCTCATTTGGAATAGCCAAAAAGCAAAACCATCCAAGTGTTCATCGACGGAAGGACGGAAATATGAAGTGTGGTATATGCACACAATGGAGTATAATTCAGGAACAAGGAAGGAAGGACGTCACACAGGGGACATGTGGACATGTGGATGGACGGAAACCATTATGAAAGAAGCCAGCCACAGAAGACCCCGTGTGGCAGGATTCCGTTTATAACGAATGTCCCGGATACACACGCCCTTAGAGATAGAAAGTAGACCAGAGGTGGCCGGGGGCTGGGGGGGGGGGGTTCGGGAGATTGTGGGAACAAAGTTTTCAGAGTGGTAAAAATATGTTCTTAAATGGCCTGTGCTGATGGTTGTACAACTCGGTCAAAATCATAAAAGCAACTGTACACACTGATCAAAAGAAGTCACTGTCACCCACAGACAGTGGAGGGCCCCGAGTTCCCAGCACACCCAGGCACAAAGACATTGTTGTGCCCTGCATCGTGCATTCCAGGTTCTTCAAGACTGTGGCAAGTTCTCTTCTCACAACCGCTCCAGAAGTGTCAGCAAAAGAGAACAGCTGGCCCTCCCACCACCAGCTCTTCCTAGCTGTCCTCCTCCCCATCCCCAGCGGGAACTGAGGCTCCCGGGAACTTACGGTTCATGCCAATGTCATGGTACGTGAGGATGACGGGCCGGTTTCCCTTGGGGGTCCCGCACAGCGTGACGTGAATGGAGCCATGCACCGTCTCTATGTCCTGCTCCTGAGGAAAGACAGAGACAGAGAGGTCTGTGATGTGGGCTTCTCAGAGTTGCTGCGGCTGCGACCACTGACTGCGTGCGTCCAGCTTCCAACTGTGTTTTGAGGAAGCTCCACGTATGTTTCTCATTTGGTCAGCAGAGCTCTGGCCTTTGGGCAGCAGATCTCTCCGGCCAGAGAAACCGCTCCAAGAGCCAGGGAGGGAAAGGGAACTAAGCTGGGAGACAGAGGAAAGAGTCCTGGTTCGGACGGTGACGTTAACGGCCCAAAATGTGGGAAAGGCACCAGCCCCAGCCCCTCTCTGCACAGGACCTGGTTTTCTCCACCTGGAAAACGGAGGTCATCAAAGCCTGAGCTTCCTAGACTATCTGCTCCCATGGGGGATGGTGACATTCTGGATCAGGGAAACCAAGGCAGCTGCCCAGAATCACACTCAGGACCCACCACAGGGTCACCCTCAACATTCCCCACAGGCTTCTTACGCCCTCACACTCTGAGAAGCCTGAAGAGTCAAACCACGTTCATGCCTCAGAAGGTCACCTCAGGTCAGCCCTTGACCTTTATTCACCAAGGAGAGAACATTCCAGATGCCATCTAACCTGCTCCCAAAACCAACCTAAACGTGAACCATCTCGACTGCTGATGAATGGCAGGCAAGAGGTGGTCAGGGTCCACCCCACATGGACAAGAAGAAACAGGCCAGATGCCCCAGTTAGGAGCCTCGTGGAGCCGGGCAAGCTGCCCTTCCCCCAGGCTGTACCCTGCGAGTAGACCTAGGACCTGGCAGCTCTGGGGATGCCAGGAGGCCCGCAGGACAGGACACGGCAGGAGGGACTGTGCCTACAGCCCCTCCATCCCAGACCTGTGAGAAACTGGCTAGCCCAATGCTCAGGCTCTCCCGCCAGAACGGGGCAGCGCGCTATCCACGCACGTAGCAAGAAGCCGCTCCCCTGCCCATCCCAAGCAAGCATTGCAGGTGCTTCCAGCCCTCGCTCCGAGGACCCCTAAAGCAAGCTGGGGGATTCTGGGTACTGGAGGGGGCATTCCCAGGCTGCCCTCACACCTGTGACATAGGGAGAAAGCTGGAACCTCACCGAGTATGAGTGCTCACCAGGTGACGCTGATGGGCCCACACAGACCACAGCACGGAGGGGGAAGCCTGCTCCCTGTCAGTCCCAGGTCCATCCCCATCACAAGGGTCCTCCTAAGCCACCTCCCTCATCACCCCAACAACGGCAGTCAGTCCCTCGAACACAGAGTCCACGGTCTCTCTTCCCATCGGTGCCCGGCACTCCGCTCTTGCCTCTACAAGCACTGGAAAAATCCACAGACGAGGGAGCAACAGCCTGGCCCCCAGTGGGGGCCACAGTCATCTGCTGGGCCCGTCCTTGGCCCTGAAGCCAATCGGGGACAATGGTTCATTGAGAGGGTCACATTCTCCATTGTCTCCCCAGCTGACCCACACGGCGCCCTCTAAAAATAGGCCAGGCCAAGCAGCATCCCTGCCAGCCTGAGGTCAACAGGGTTCAAATCTGAGTCCTACCCTTCCCCGATGCTCCTGAGCACTGGGTCCCTAGCCGGAGGACAGGAGCAAACCACCTCACCCTGGGATCCTCAAGGGAGATGGTCACCTTGGGGTATGAAACAGTGCCAGGAGGAAAGGGGGTCCTTGGGACACGGTAATGAGGTGTTTAATGCAGTGTCTGGGTACCACTTAGTGGCAGATACAGGATGCCCAGCCCTGGCAGGCACCAAGGATGTCCCTGACAGCCCCCTGGGGTGGGGATGCGTGGCTGATGTTGACTCATCTCTGTGGAGGCCTTAAAATTATACCTCCCTGTAACCAGAACTAAAGGTGTCCAGAAAGCGAGGGGCAGCCCTGCCTGGCTTACTGTTCTGTCCCCAGGCCTGGCACACAGTCCACGCCCCCAGCAGACAGTCAGGAACTATTGCATTAAGACCTGAGAATAAATGATCTTTCTCTAGAAACTCCACTAACTACTCTGGGTTCAGGCTCCCCTCTGTCCCTTAATTGGCTCTGAGCTTCTTGGAGAGCTCCTGCTCCCACTTGCGAACTCCAGGATTGGCACGACATCTCCCAGGACAAGTGCAGAACCTCCCAGGACTGCATGAGCCCCATGGAGCATGAAGGTTTCATCCTCGAGAGGAACCACCCAAGGGTGGTGGCCATGGCCCGCGCTGTCTCACCACTAGCCTGGACCTCTGCGCAGCCAGAAGCATTCGCCACGGCTCGCCTCTTCTGGAAGGATAAGGCAGCCAGTCTCAGAAAGTGGAAGCAATACAGCAAAGGCACTCAGGCAGTAGGAGGAGAAAAGACAGATGTGATCTTTCTTGTGCGAGTCCCATTCCTTAAGTCAGAGAAGCACACATGCGCACACACACACACATGTGCGCACGCACGCACACGATCCTAAGCCAGCCCTGGTGCTCTCTCTGCATTGGCCAAAACCAAGACTGCACCTGAGATGGATGGAGGAATTAAAACACAAACACATGCTTTGTCCTCTTTAGACCCAAAGAACATTCTGTCCTTCTGTCTCCAGGGGGATGAATCACTATGCCGTATCCTGTAGGAAGGGACCTACCTCATACCCCCACATTCTTCCACAGAGAGGGCACCAAGAAAAGTAGTGTCCCGTGCACTTCATGGCCCCTTGCCTGAGAGAGGACGTCCCCTGTTCTGGGACTTGCCAAGGGTCCTCTCTCTGGCTACGACATTGGCTGGAATTCCTCCACCAGCCAGATCTCCAACCTCCGCCCTTCTCTGGTTCAGAGCCAGATCTTCGAAATGCCTCTGCATAGGGGTCTGACCCAGCCAAAAGCAAGCAACAGAGAAAAACCCAAGCTGTACAGTTTTCCTCTCTCACCTCCTCTAGAAAAGCCTAGAAAGCCACTCTCTCAAGGTACAGAGGAGGTGGCAATATGGCGGAAATACTCACCAAATCAGGCCTCCTACTCGACTCTGGCCCTGCCCCGAGCATTCGTCTCAAGTCTTCTCCCCAAATGCATGCAGCCCCACCAGGCAACAGCTGTCCTCTTTACAGAAGAGGAGACAGGCCAAGAGAGGGCAAGTGATCTACCCAAGGTCACACAGCTGGAACGGAATCTGAGGCTGTTCCAAGTCCAAAACCCTAGACTCTGTGTGCTCTCTGACACCTGTTTACTCTCGGTGCCAGACGGTACACGAAGAAAAAGAAACCTTTAAGACAGAAGGGGCACTGTGACTCGAAGTCAGCCCCCTCCCACGTGACTGTGGACGGCCTTCTACGGCCCCAGCATCTCCAGGGACGTGCCATCCACAGACAAGGTGCTGGGGGTACACTGGCACATGGAACAGAAGCATGACACTGACTCCGCCCATCCTTCCCAGGACGTGCACCTGCCTCCACACTGCCGTAGGCTGGCAGGTGTCCCACTCGGAAGAGCCTCAGCACAAACATCACTGCACTGGGCTGGCCCCTTCACTGTGTACTGGTTGTTTTATCTGCAGTGCCCACTATGGGGCAAGTATCTGTTTGATCACCACCTCCCACCCGACAGCCAGCTCCCAGAGAGAGAGGCCAGCTCTGCCACAGGCCAGGTCTGGCCCCAAAAGGGCACCAAGATTCACAGAGTCCATACCACCTGTAAGCTAGTAAGTGGCAAAACGGCACTTATCCTATTCCTACGGTATACACGGCTTACAAGACGGCAGGTGGTGGAAACAGCACTTATCACTAAGTATTCCTTCAAGATTTCATTTCAGCTGCCAATCCTGGCTTCAGAGCTTTATAAACTATGGCTGACTATGTGGGCTGGCCTCTCACACATCTGTTACTCTCCCTTTAGGACAAAATTCCCAACAATGTGCCTGATAAAATTCTCCCTTCCCCCATCTGCCTTGTAGCCGGTTGGGCAGGGAGGGTGGTCCAGAGACTCATTTCTGGCTCATGAGATGTCAGCAGAGTTTTGAGAAGAGTATTTTTTTCTTAAGGGTCAAACTTGGCCTTCTGATTTTTTTTTTTTCCTTTCACCCCTCTGCCTGCTTCCTTCCTGGAATATGAATGAGATGGTTGGAGGTTCGGCAGCCATCTTATGAGCATGAGGACAGAACTGTATGCTAGAGAAGACAGAGCAGGAAGCTGGAAGGAGTCAGGGACTGGGCTACTTCACAGGTCTTCCGACTCAGCAGAATAGCAAACATTTCCTTGTTGAGAGCCGTGTGTGTTGAGGAATACTAATCTTAATGATACATTCCCCATGTGCCCTTGGGCAAGTTACCAGACTGGTGTGGGAATTCCTTCAGCTGTCAACTGAGGGCAGTAAGGAGTCCACCTATTCTTGGGGCTGCTCCCAAGATTAAAACCGTGGGGTGCACTGCGAAGTGTTCTAGAAAAGGCAGCCTTTGGCTCCATGCTGGCTGTTACAGATGCCTGTCCCAGAGATAATCAGTGTGAAGCCACAAGGAGGTCCCAATGGCTTAAGTCAACTGGTTGAGTGATCCAGGGGAGCTCTGAGACCAGCTGCCACCACCTCCCTCCCTAATCCCCTCCTTCCCAGCAGGCCCCGGGGAGACACAGAATCATCCGGACTCTAAGGGATGACACACTTAGCCAGACGCTAAGTCAGCTGGTGCACTGGGCTGCCCCTCCCCGAAGTCTAGCAATCCTTGGTCAAGGCACAGCCAAGGGTGGAGGACACTCTCTGGAACAACAAACAGGCAAAGAAAACCGAATTTGGGGACGCCTGGGTGGCTCAGTTGGTTAAGCAGCTGCCTTCGGCTCAGGTCATGATCCCAGCGTCCTGGGATCGAGTCCCACATCGGGCTCCTTGCTCGTCAGGGAGCCTGCTTCTCCCTCTGCCTCTGCCTGCCATTCTGTCTGCCTGTGCTTGCTCTCTCTCCCTCTCTCTCTCTGTCAAATAAATAAATAAAATCTTAAAAAAAAAAAAAAAAAAAAAAGAAAACCGAATTTGGGCTAGTCAGACGTAGCATGAAGTCAAGCCTTGTTGAGGCAAGAAAGGTAAATCATGACCACAGAGACTCAAGAGGAAATGGCAGGGGACTGCCCTCCCCCCCACCCTCCTGGTTCATCTCCAGTGCCCACAGTGCAGAAGGGGCACCCCTGACTAGGCCACTGACCTCCTTTCCATTAAGTCAGAAGCAGGTGAAGAGTGAAAGATGCTGGGGTATGTGCGTGTGTGCAAGAAACATAGATGATCTGCCTGTAAGGACAGTCATCTGTTTACTGAGCAAACACAGTAACAGCCATTTCACAGACGGAAAAAGCCAGCATCTGTGCACCTCAGCACACCCACCTGCAGGTAGCAGAGGCAAGGTTCAGGACGGGCCCCTGGGCCCCCCATGTCCAGATTGCCAGCCAAGTCCCAGGTTGCAGGAGGCACACTGGGCCCCCTCGAAGACACAACCTCAAGGAGGCCCAGCTGAATGTTGTCATCACATCAGGGAAAAGAAAAGCTACAGAGTCAGGAAACCAGCTGCTGCAGGCAGACGGGTGTCAGCCAGGGAATACAGAGTGAAGCTGGAGCCCACACCAAAGACTGCAATTGTCCAGGGAAGAGAGAGTTAGGAGGGAAATCTTGTCGGATCAGAGAAAAGAGAAGGAGGAGCGCCGGCCATCCATCCACCCATGGAGCAGAGGAGGGAGGCTTGTGTGCTGCATCCCATGCTGTGTTTATCACGTTCACGACACCCCTGGGAGTAGTTATCCTCCCCCAGATTACAGATCAGAAGACTAAGCCCCTGGGAGGTCAGGCCACCGGCCAAGGGCACACAGCTGGCAAAGACAACCAGCTTCTGTCCACTGGACCTGCCCTGTGACACCAGGACATGGATGTCTATACGGAGCCTAGACCTAGGGAGAGCTGAGCCCCACCACGGGGGCGCTTGGTGGGTGAGGCACCCCTCTCCTGGCCCACCGCTCCCCTCCCCACAAAGGGCACTCCCAGGAAACCCACAGAGGAGAGAAGAAGCAAGCCATCTCAGTGACCCAGTTGAGCACTTCTGCCATCTGTCACTCGGGCTTGGCTCTAAGCCCCAGTGGCCTGGCTGGGAGGTGGGGCTGGGGAAGGCAGGGATGGGAAATGGTGGGTTGAGGATTTCCAAGCCTCTGAGTTCTGCCCACCTTCAATCAGGGAGCATGAAAACAAGAAGCAACTATGTGCAAAGAAAGAAAATTAGTAAAAGGTCATTGTTTCCATTTTCCCTAGAAGCTGATCTGCTTCCAAGAAATGGGGGAAAAATCACCTCTCCCAACACCCTCACCCTCTGCCAGACTCAGACCGAGCTGAGAAGTGGGAGCCAGACCCCAGGAGACGCTGCTCACTGCCTCCTGTACCATGGCCCCTGCTGTTCCACACCCAGAGGCCCAGCGGGTGACATCAGCTCCATGCCCAGGGAGCCCTGATGAACACATAGACGCAGATTCCCATGGACACCAAATCAGATCAAACCACCTGAATAACTGAAGATCCAGGTGGAAGGAATTAGAAACAGCAAATCTAACAGGAGAGGCCATTTGGGGCCAGAGCAAGTGTCCCGCCTCAGGAGTGTCAGAGTGAGGGGCAGTGGTCACCACCCTGCCACCCTCTCCACCCACTGGTTATAGGGACTTTGACTTTGGCTCCAGACATGGGCACTGGGTCAGGCTTGGTCATCTACCTCATCACGGGGCAACACGGGGCAAATCCCTTCAATCTTCTCTGGGCCTTGTCTCAACTATAAAACATGGGTGCACTAAGCCGTCTCCTGAAGGCCTGGTGTGAGGGTTAAGGACACCACACAGAAGAGGCCAGAACAATTTCTGGGGTACGGTTAGTGCTCAGGACATCAGTTATCAGGACTCCCGTGATTCTCTCCTATCTCAGAGTCACCTGGGTCACTGAGGGTTATCTTGACAGCACCCTTTGGTGCATTTCTTTACTCTCCAGACTGATTTCTCATCTGCAAAAGAGGGTAACATTCCCACCTAGCACGGAAGGCCTCAGACAGTAAGCAGGCATGCAAATAATGCATTCTCGCTCCCTTCTCCCCTCCCCTCCCCTCCCCTCCCCTCCCATTAGTGGCCTTCCAGGAAGCCTCCCCACCTGGAGCAGAGAGGGAAGGGCTAGCTCATAAAGCATCTGCCAGGTCTGATATTCTTGGATTCTAGGAGTCTAGCTAAAGAAAGTAAGCTGGAACCCAAAATATCCCCACCTACCCTACTCATCCAATTTGCAAACACAACAGCCTAGTTCCTGATGCCAAAACCTTCTCTGCAAAATCATATCAAACTGCACCCATCCTACAGCCAAAGCACCTCAGCCCAGTAGCCCACCCAGCCCTGTACTCTGAGGATCCCAGAGGGTCGCCAGGAAAGGCATGCAAAGAAAGGTCCCAAGAGCATGTCACAACCTTCCAAGGCTGGGAACCAATCAATTTGCCCCAAAACATCAGCCAGGCCCCAAACTAAGTGCCCAGCCTAAGATGATGTCAGCCGGGAAGAGACGAGGCCACAAAGCCTGTGTCCTGGCGGGGAGCTCTCTCCTAAGACAGGCAGCTCCGAGGCTCACGCAGCAGACCCTCCAGCAGCTTCTGACTGCTGAGCTCTGGGCTACGGTGTGTTTTGATTCAGCAGGGAAAAAATCTTGACTACTCTGGGAAAAGAACAAAGAGTCTGCCTGAGTTAGTCAAAATGCTGAAGCACCAAATATTTTCCAAAAAATAACACGGGCTGCTGTGGGATCCATGCAGGGAGGCTGCTCGGGCTCCTTTAACTTGGCCCCCAAGGAACTGCCCAGCCGGGGCCCCCCTGTTTTCATGAGCAGCAAGGAACCAACTAAATGAACAGATGAAAGCAGTTTGCCATGAGGGCACACCCGCTGTGAGTCCTGCATTGGCTCACCCTCGGGGGTTAAACGTTCGCCCCCCAAAGTACTGTCCAGAGTATTTGCCCAGCCCAGTTGGTTTACAACCGGAGCTGCCAAGATATGCTGGCTTCTAGCCCCC
This sequence comes from Lutra lutra, assembly GCF_902655055.1. Lineage (NCBI taxonomy): Eukaryota > Metazoa > Chordata > Mammalia > Carnivora > Mustelidae > Lutra > Lutra lutra. The sequence goes on along the minus strand of NC_062281.1, from coordinate 8,883,875 downwards.
ACCGGCCCTCCCAGGCCCCTCACCACTGTAACGCATCACGGCAGAGAGAAAGGGTCAGGGTCAGACCAGGTTCAGCGGGGCCCCTTCACACCTGCTGGAAAGCCTCAGTTTCCCGATCTGCCAAGGAGGGATGATAGGACAAGTCCCAGAAGAGTCAGCAAGAGCGCCTGGGAAGCCCTGGGTGCTGGCTTAGCTCATCGGAGGCTGATGAAGTCCACAGCAGGCAGGAGACCCTTTGCCAGAGCCCCGTGTGAAGTCTGAGGTCAGGGTTGGCTGGCGAGTCCCTGCCTGGGGCACAGAACCACGGCTCTGTCCTTCTCCACCTCTGGCCTGTGGTCGGTAACTCTTTAGGATACGGAGAGCCTCACAGGGCTGTGCAGCTTCGGAGGGAACGTCCTACTGCAACCCACACCCACAATTTCGGAGACTGCTGGAAATCTGACAGAAACTTTCATAAACACCTTGAGTCAACCAGGTCTAAGAGCCAAATCCGTATTAGTATAGTTTTATACAAAGAGATACTTTTGCAAACAACCTTGACAGAGTATTACTCCGCACCCAGATACCCCGATACCGATTCACAGGAAGGATCGCACCTACTTGCTTAGAGAAGATGTCAGGGGACCCTCAGAAGGCTCGGGGCCCAAGCCAGAGGGGCCCCTGTGTGGGATGATGGGTCCCTAAGCTTCTCCTGGTCACATGACTGGCTCCATCTATCATGCCCATCTCAGCTCAATGTCACCGCCTCCAACAGCCTTCCCGGACAGCACCCCACCATGGGACGGGGAGCTGTTGTCCTCAAAGCCCTTCCAGGAGCTGGCATCGGCGTGTTTGACTGGTTCCCCCGACTCGTAGCAAACTCAGAAGAATTGGTTTCCAACAGGCGCTCCGGGAACACACCAGCTGAGTTCAGACCCTTTTCCACCCCTGAGGCTCCGGGCAAGCTACTCAACCTCTCTGTGCTTTGGGCTCTCCTTCCGCACCACGGAGAGAGGCACCGTTTTGAGTGCACCCCTCCGCGCTCAGAGCCATGCCTGGCATGTGTTCACAGCTCAGCAGTGTGAGCTATGAGTTTGGAATTTAAGTTCCTGAAAACAAGGATCACAGCCTGTCACACTCCTCACTGTGTCCCCAGCACCTATGCCAGGCACAAAGACAATGCCAGGCACAAAGCAGGCATTTGTGAAAGGAACAAAGGGAGGCACAATCAGAAAAATGCTCCCACCTCACAGGACAGCTCCAGGATTAACTGCGAGGGCCCAACCCAGCCTGGTGCATGATGGGTTGGGGGGGATCTCACCCTCTCTCTCCCGGCCCCGGCCGGGGCTTCCCTTTGCTGATGTCCTGAAGGTACAGCGTCCCACCCGCCCCAGCCTGGGTGACCTTAAAGTCAGGTAGTAACCTGGGCTGGCAGGTGGGGCCGGAGGTGCTGTTCTCTGTTCTACTGGCTACCAGTGCCTGGAAATCACAGCATCTAACAGTGGTTTGTACACTACCAAGAGAGACACAAACACGAGGAATTATCTTCCCAGGAAACAAATAAACGATGCTTTCAAGGTTTCTCCAAATCCAGAACCGAGCTTTTAAAAATCTACAATAATCACATGATCCAGCCATTCTCTGTCTGGGGGTGCACCCCAAAGAACTGAAAGCAGGGCTCCCGAACAGACATTTGCACGCCCATGCTCCCAACAGCATCCCACACAATCGCCAAAATGTAAGCATCCCAAGTCGCCCCTGACCGATGAACGAATGAACAAAATGTGGTCCATAACACCTACAACGGTATAGTATTCAGCCTCAGAAGAGAAGGGAATCCGGACACCTGCCACAGCACAGACAAACCCCGAGGACATGGCATGAAGCAGAATAAGCTAGTAACAAGACAACAAAATGCAGCAGGATACCCCTTACATGAACCACACAGAGTAGCCAGATGCAGAGACAGAAGCAGAACGGCGGTGACCAGGGGCTGCGGGGAAGAGACAGTGGGGAATCTGTGCCTACTGGGGTTAGAGTTTCAGTTTTGCAAGATGAAGAGTTCTGGAGCTGGACAGCTGTGATGGTTGCACAACACCAGAAATGTAGTTAGTGCCCCTGGAGCTTACACTTAAAAATGGTTAGGGGAGTAAATTCCATGTGTATTTCACCACAGGGATGGGGAGGGGGGGCACGACACAAGGACGACTCACAGAAGAGTTAGTAGACAGGGTGTGCTACTGACCCAGCACTGCCCAGGACACCTCCCATCAGGGATCCCCCCCGCCCCCGCGTGAGGCCCATGCCAGCTTTGAGATACTGAGTCCAGGGCTTCCAGTTCCTGAGGTTCTGACCCTTCCCTCTGCCAAGACCAGCCAGCCTGCTCTCCTGAAAACTTGTTCTTGGAAAAAGCTCCAGACACACCCCCCTCGCCCACGCCTACCCTGAGCAGGGATGGAGCCAGGAGACCACAGAGAAGGGCTCACTTTCCCAAGCAGAGCCAAGAACATCAAGCCTTGCTCAGCTTCCTCCCATCACCGGGTCCCAAGCCCACCCACCTTCTCCCCCATGTCCCTCCCGCATATGCCCCACAGCCCAACATCCCCTTCCTTGCTTCCCCGGCCAGAGATCAAACCAATTTCTTTCCGGGGAGAAGGAGCTGAGTGTGGAGAACCCGGTGACACAACTTCCTTCCCTCCCCTTGCCCCTAGTGTCTGAACAACGGATCTTCAACCAACAGAAAGAAGGAGGAAAGAGAGAAAACAGAACAGGGGAGGGGGAAGGGCGGCCACACCCTCTCACTTGCCTGAACATCAAACTCTTGCAGGAGGCCAGTGATGGTCTGTGGAGAGAAAGATGAGATGAGTCAGTTCTGTCAGTTTCCTGGGGAAAAAAAATAATGTTGGAATACCCGGGTCTCTCCAAGCCCTGAGTCTATGCTGACCGTCCCTCCTCCGTGGGACCTCTCGAATTTCTTACAAAGAGAGACTTTCCATCTCAAAGAAGAGCAGTCCAGCAAAAAAGTAGACACATTAGCCAGATCCTTTTTGACAACACACTTGATCAAAAAAGATCTGAAGGTCTAAGCTGGCCACAAGCTTGAGAGATATAGGAATGTAACAGGCTATTAAGTAATTTTCCTGCCTCTACCCAAGTGTTACACTTTTAAACTCAAACCTGACCATGTCACTGTTCTTCAGTATCTTCCATGGTTACCCCCATCATCGGGGGTCCCAGTCCCCTGGGCAGCAGGGAGAACGTGGCTCTGAGAAGGGACTGCAACTTTCCCAGGAGATGTTGCTGGCATGTTTTCTTTCTGGCCTAGAGATGGGAGTCCAAAACCCTCTGAAAACGAAGCCCCTTCCAGACCCTATCGCCAAACACCAGGGAGGAAGACAGCTCAGAAGAGCAAAATGCAAATGAGGGGAAGGAAAAGAGGGAAACCCCTTGGGAGAGCCAGAGCTGGAAGACCCGATTGTAACAGGTGCCCGGCTGCTGGAGATTAAAATGGCTTCACTGCACCCTGGGCGGGGTTAAGGTAGAAGCAGATGTGGCCAACGCCCACTCTGTGAATGTGCAGGTCGGTGGGAGGAGGCTGGAAAAGCCATTCTGTACAACTCCCCGAAGCATCATCGAGAGTTCCATGGCCATCCAGATTGAGAAAAGGTATCAGAAAGAGCTTCCCCAAGCAAGTCTCATTAAAAACACTCTGCTGAGTCAGTCAAAGGAAATAGAAGGTTTCCTTCCATCAAAACCTCAGAAGAAAAGGCAAATATTCACTTTGAGATAGACATGCCACCTGCAAGTGATAACCTCCTAGATGTTGGTTTCGAAAATAAAATTTTCCCAAGATACCAGTAGGCTGCCTGGAAAGTATAAAGACCGGGTGTACAAATGCAGTTAGCCTTGGACCCAGAGATGCCACCCCTGAGAATTTATCCTCGCGTTGCACCTGCACGTATACGAATGACGCAGGTCCAAGGTCCAAATGATGCAAGTACCCCGCAGCGTTGCTGGGAACGGCAAAAGGTTGGGAAGACCCACATATCCACAGACAAGGCATTGGTCCAACCAACTCTGGGGGACGCTGGGAAACTGGAAGGAAAAAGTGTCCTGTGGACCCTCTCTGGAAAGGTCTCCAAGAGAGTTCATTACGTGAGTAAAGCAAGGTGTGCTCTACTATTTCATATGGCTTTTTAAAAGGGAAAAATGAGAACATGTTGCTATGTCTCTGTATGACCAAGGGTTGGTTGGTTGATCTGCCTGCTTTTAAAGCCTCTGTCACAGACCCCAGATGAAGAGGAAATGGATTTAGAGCATGTGCAGGGAACGGCAGGGATCAGCGAATGACAGTCGTCCTCTATTTTTGTAAATAAAGTTTTACTGGAACACAAGTCCATTTGCTCACATACTGTCTGTGGCCGCTTTCATTTCATGCTGCAACGGTAGAGCTCAGCTGTTATGAAAGACTGAACGGTGTGCAAAGCCTGAGGTATTTGCTGTTTGGCTCTTTACAGAAAATATCTGCAGACCCCTGGGGCAGAATGGTAACAAGGAGTCTGCAGCTTTCCCTGGGTCTGGCTTCTCCTCTTCCTTCTGGATGATCTTGGGTGATTCCCTTCCCAATACAGACCAGTGTCTGTCTCTGCAAAATGGGGAGAGAGGCGATGGCCTCACACATTCGTTACAAAAAAATCTACGAAATAATGGACCTAAGACACAGCAGCCACATGCAAAGTCACGAAAATACCAAAGGGACAGGCCATTCACCCAAAGCAATTGGCCTGGGTTTGGCTCCAGGCCCCACGCTCTGTAACTATGTGACGGAGGACAAATGAATTTTCCGAGACTCCCCTTTCCCTTCTGTAAGATGGGAAGGATCACAGAACCTAGCATCAACTAATCATAGTCTATCCTGTCGGTCAGCCCAAGATAACCATGAAATACAGCCCAGGAACTGGCATGCAAGACATGTCTGGTGCGTGTTAATTATTATTTTTGAAAGCCTTTACTTGGCCTTAGCATAACTTCACTTTTGAGACTGAGCCTTATATCCTTAAAAAGATGTATCATCACAGGCAGTTACAGAGCTTGGTAGGAACAGGGAGGCGAATGTAAATTAGAACACAGCGTCGACTGTGCAAATGGAAAAGCTTTTCCGGCCCAGGATGGACCGTGACAGCCCAAGCTGGAGGACATGAGCTTCTGTTTCCAACAGGGAGGCCTCCTTGATGTGAAACATCAAGGTATCTCTTGTCTTTCTGCAGTCTTGGATACTAGGAAGAAGGGAACAGATGCTAGTGCATACACATGTGGGCAAACACACGTGTCTATACTGTATGCCCACCAATGTCCACGTACGAGTGTGCATGGGAGCGGATGTAGCCAGGATTGTCTCCACTCACCTCCCCTTTCTCCACCAAAGGCTTCACCTCAGCGAGGTCCACGTCCTGCAGCTCCCGAGACATGTCCCTGCTGTCACCTGCCTGCAAAGAAACGAAGGCCATGGGTCAGCCCTTCCTGCTCACAGACGTTGCCCAAAGGAAGCAAATCAGAGGCCACAGAATGAAGCCCCCTCTGCCCAGTGGCTCGCACCACCCACCCAGCACATCACAGTCACAAGCAAACCCCACCCCCCGCCCCGTGCCACCACTCCTGCATCCGAGGCAGGCAGGGAAACCAAGGCTCGAGGACACAACCACCTTTCTAGTGAACGGGATGGACTGACACTCCAAGCCGGGTCCTTGCACAGAGCCCCCAGGCCCAACTGCCTCACCCAGAGCATTTCTCCTGGCGTTCTTTTCATTAAATTATAGCTGGCACGCGGTATGACATTCGTTTCTGGAGACATTTGTTTCAGGAGGGTGACCGGTATTTTTATCCATTACGAAATGATCACCATGGCAGGTCTCAAAGTGATGACAACGGTGTTGACTACAGGACCTATGTTGCTACTGAAAGTGTAGGCAGTGAGCTCTCAGATGCTGGTCTAAGCACTATTTTGGGGTGTCTCCTCAGGCAAGGGCAACAAAAGCAAAAATCGGACTATATCTTGCTGCATTTGGGGGGGACCCACATCACTGATCCTGAAGTCAGGCAGCCCCAGGCTGACAACCAAAAGGGGATGGAGAGTCAGGGGAGGTTCCCCCTATGAAGGCTGGGCACGAGCTTCATCCTCTTTCATTCTCCAACTAGTCCTAATAGTGGGCTGGGCCCGCCCGGACACCTCCATGCCTGCCGGCGTGCAGGGCTCTCTGCTACGTGCTGGTGAGGACGGGGCCAGGCCAGGAACACCTCCATCTCCACGGGTCTACAGGATTCGACATTCAGAGGGATTTTGAAGGAGAAAAGGCTTTCAAGGCAGCAGGGAGTAGGAAAGAGGGTGTGGGAGAGTAAGGTGGGAGAGGCAGAGGGTGAGGCGATGGAAGGTCAGAGTGGGGTTGGGAAGCAGGATGGGGGCAGGAGTGGGAGAGCAGGTGTGGGGTGAGGGGGCAGGGAACGGGGAGGGTGAGATCAAGGATGGGGAGCAGGGGTGGGGGCAGCAGTGAGGGGGATGGAGGGTGACAGCAGTGATCGGGAAGCAGGATGGGAGCTGGGCTGAGGGAGCAGAGTGGGCCAGAGAAGGCCCTGCTCGGCTCTAACACGGGGAGGCACAGGATCAGGAAGGATCAGGAAGGGACCCCTACAGAGCTCAGCAGGAGAGTTCTGGACGCATCAGTTGTCCCTGGAGCAAGCTCTGGGCAGTGACGCATTGCCCAGCCCTCCAGAGACACAAGCGGGCCGAGAGAGCGAAAGCTATTATAACGAGGGCTCCTCTGAAGACCCACTCTGAGAACCCGTGAGAATCCTTGTCGTGAAGCACCTCTCAGAGGTCACCCTGCACCCACCCCCTGTGCCAACACATGGCATTCTGTGGGCAGATCCCCCGGGATGCTCTGGTCTGGGGCCCCAGCACGATTTTCCCCAGCAGATAACCAGCCCCACAAGAATGCCTTTATGCAGCCTTTGGAGTCTATGCTCGAGAACATTCTGAAAACAAAGTCGGTTTTATGTTTGTGAGCATTCCTGGGTAGCTGCCAGTTCGGAGGCAGGAGGCATGAAAGGGAGAGGTCTGTCGGCCTTGCTAACTCAGCGTGTTCGTGGTCCCGAGACCCTGGCCCATGGGACACCTTCGCCTACACAGCCTAAGGAGCCTTCCAGAAGCCCAGGGTTCTGGCAATTGCCACCCTTCACACAGAGTAAGGGCTTCCCATTCCACAGGCTCCTACACGTGGGGCAGCCCCACCTGCGAGCTCCCTAGGACTGGGAGCTACCTACCTTGTCCCCAAAGTCGGACCACAACTCGCTTGTTGAATACATGAGCAGATCTGATGCAGTTTAACAGCCATGTCTGTGTTTAAATTCAGTCTTAAATCATCACTACACCACAGGAGCGAAAGGACTTGAAACAGTCCCCATGCACCGGGACTCAAAAGTGTTCAGCCCAGCGTGGTTTGTGGCTTTCTGATGCTGGGATCTCATCAGAACCTCAGCCTCCACTGGACCGGCTCCCTCATTCTCCTTTAGAATAGGAAAGAGCTTCATCCCAGCCTTCCCGGGTTCCTAAATGTGCTCCCGGGGAAGCCTCCTTACACCACTCTCTCTTTTCCTTCCCACAACTCAGCTTCCCAGCCCACGCCAGGCAGCAGGTCCAAGAACTGGCCAGTCTGTCTTGAAGATCAAATACTCAAGAATCACTGATTCTCTGGAGCCCCTGGGGGCCCCGGAGAGGCTCCAGTGACACCCCCGAGAGCTCCCCTAAGTGATTCTCCAGACAAACAAGTGATTCGGTTCCCCCAGAGGACATTAGCAATGTCTGGAGATGTTTTTGACGGTCACGGCCGGGATACGCTGCTGGTATCTCGTGGGTGGGGGTCAGACACGCTGCTCAGCACCCCCATATTGCACAGGATGGCCCCCGCAGTATGACTGTCCGGCCTCTGCTGTTAACAGCACCCAGGCTGAGACACACAGGTCTAGACGGAGAAAACATCCATAGCACCCTGGGGACTCTGAGGTCTGTGGGGAGATTAGGATAAAGCAGAGGAAGCTTCCGTACTACGTGTCCCCGGGGAAGGTGGGGGTGCCTCGGGTCCACGGCCGCCTGTACTTATGAACACGAGCTTCCCGGCAGGGCTGCGCCAGGACCTCCGTGTGGGTCATTGCCCTGCACCAACCACGGCTGCCCAAACCCGGGCTGCTGAGGTGCTCTCTGCCCCTGGGGCACCCCCCCCCCACTGCCCCTGACCGCAGGTGGTCAGTCTGCCAGCGGGAGGAAGACAGGTGACTGCTTCCAACCCAATTCTGATGACTTGGGCCAGCCCAAGGCCAGCCCTCACCCCGTTTTCCTTAGCCTGAATCAGAATACCTTGAAAACCTTTATTTTAGAACCTGTTTGCCTAAAGAAATCTTATAAGGAAGCTCAAGAGAGAAAAACAGATTTACAAAAAGACAAAAAAAAAAAAAAAAAAGCTGGCGTGCATTGGGTGACACTGACTGAGGAAAGGACCCAACGCCCCCTGGCAGCCCCCCCAATCTCCCCCTCCACCCCACCTCCCACAATGGGCCCCTACTGCCCCATGCCTCCGCACCCACCCTCAAACACCCTCTGAGTCCCAGGAGAGTGGGCTTTGAAACACTGATTCGTTCAGAAATTGTTTTCTGTACTCGCTTCTCCTGTGCCCAGTACCAAGCGAAGTGTGACAGTTCCCGTAAGTTTTGCTGACAAGGCCTTACTGTGTGATGGGTCAGGGGCAATGTCATGAGCACAGCCAGCCCTGCCCCACCGAGCTCGCAGTCCGGCTCACCCCCCGACTCCGTCATGGCTGCCCATCTCCCCCCAAGGCCACACTCTCCCAGACTCACAGAGTCCCACACATCCCCCCACCACCGCCACCACCACCATCACTTCGCCTGCAGCCCCGGGGGTGGAGGGACCAGCCTGGACCAGCCTGGACCAGCACAGGGCCGGTGCAGATGGACTGGCCGGGATGCAGAGGCCTCTGCCACGCAGTTACTTCTTCACCACACTTTCCCTTAAAACACTTTTTCTACGGGTTTCAAACCCACAGCAGCGAGACCCTATGGCCCGTTCAAGGAAGCAGGTCCAGTAGCTCACGCCACTTTGTAGGCGACTCTGATTTCCTTCACCAGGAGGGAGGGACGCCTGTGGGGTCACCTGGCTTGGGGTGCTCTGCCTGGTGCCCCCACCCCCGCCAGGCGCCACTCGGTTTGTGGGGCCCATACTCAGGGGGTCACTCCTCTCAGACCATCCGAGGCCCCGCCTGGCTCAGCAGGTTCTATCCCCAAGCTTACGGCTCAGTACTGCACGCCGGTCCCTGCCCCTCTGCCACCTCCTGGAAAGTCCCAACACAGAACATCAGGTCCCAAAGGGCCAAGGTGATCTTTTCAAGAAGAGGGTGACAGGGCAAGGACATATAGGGCACTAGGTGGGAGCCCAGGTGTCCGACCTCCAGCCCTCTGGCCCCACCCAGCATGACGATGGGTGGGCAGTGTCTGCCCACTGTGTCCCCAAGAAGCACAGACACGGAATCAGATCAGGACAGGTCTCTGGCCAAGACCCCAAATCAGGGCCAAAAACCAGCTCTGGGGCAGCACACCAGCTGCCAGACCAGTTCACAGCACCACGTCCTCCTCTCCCAAATGCTCTCCCCAGAAGGAATTCAGGGGAAACCCATGGTGGACAAGGGGTCAAGGGGACGGTCACCAGGAGCTGGAAGAAGACTAGAGGGTCAGCCTGAGCATCATCATTTATGAGCTCTGTAATCCCTACCAAGTTCTCCAGCCTCATGGCCTTAGTTTGCCCATCTGTGAAATGGGTACAACTCCTGCTCCCAGCAAACAGCAGCATGTTTTACAGACTAGAACACAATCTGGCACACAGGATAGTCTCCCTGCCTTAGCCACTGGGGATACATCCCAAGACCCCCAGGGGACGCACTGAACACTATACACACCATTCTCCTGTATACACACACCCGTGTCAAAGGCACAGTATGAACAACAATACCTCCTAATAAAATACAGTGATTCTAACAATATACTGTAACAAAAGCTATGTGACTGCCGGCTCCCTGTCTCTCGAAGGATCTTACTGTGCTGAGCTCATCCCTCCTGGAAGGTTGTGAGGCGACGTGCCCACAGGACCAGATGGAGTGAGGGGAACGATGCAAGCGTGTGTCATGGTGGTAGGCTACTGTCAACCTTCTGAGGACACGTCAGAGGGAGGGTCATTTGCTTCTGACCTTGGTTGACCGCGGGGAGCCGAAACCATGGATAAGGGGGTGGCTGCTTGACTAATCAGTGCATTCCCCCTTCCTGGTAGCCCCAGAGATCCAGGGACATCTGTGAGGACATACCCTTGGTTTTATACGCTATGAGTCCCCGAATCAACCCAGCAAGGGGGGGGGGAGCTCACGGAAGTTCAGCAAGAACCATGTGGGTTTCCCGCGATCAGACCCAGAGCACCACCACGGGGGTCTTCCTTCCATTAGCAATGTCCATGAATGAGTAACGAGGGTCCAAGGGCAGCTGGGCGAGCACCTTTCTGGTTCAGCAGACTCAGGAGACAGTTAGCAATTAGCTGGACCTCCTAGGTTCCAAGGGAAGCCAAGACTGGCATTTGCCCAGAGAAGGGAAGACCATGACCCTGGGGATCTGGGAGGGCAAGAGACTGAGGTATGCTGGGTCATGTGAGGCCCAGAAAATGGTTAACCAGTCACGGGGACCGGGAAGGGACATTCAGAGCCTGTGACTCTCAAAAGCCTTGATGCAGCAGCAGCAGCCCTGGCCAAGGAGTCAGCAGGGCACGGAAAGCCTGCCCCTCTGCTGCCATGTGACCTTGACCAAGTCATTCAGACCCTCTCTGGGGGCCTCAGCTTCCCCACCTGCGAAACAGGCTGTGTGTGCCCTAGGGACATCACACGGTCCATGAGAAATGTGGGGATGAGGGCTGCTGAGATGAGAACGTGCTTTACCCAAAGACAACAAGGGTCCTGCCCGGATCCACCCAGCCCGGCCCAAGTGGCCACGGACACGCCATGACAAACAGCATAGGCTCAGGCTCTGGACAGAGTCCCCATCCTAGACTTTCCTATTCTCCCTCATAATGCCCAGAAAGGCTTTGTTTTTAGCTCCTCTCCACCTTTTTTTTTTTTTCTTTTTGGAGTAGGCTCCATGCCGAACATGGCACTCAATGTGGGCCTCGACCTCACCACCATGAGATCAAGACTGAGCCGAGGTCAAGAGTCAGACACTTAACGGAGCCACCCAGGCGCCGGCAAGATGCCTTCAGCAGTTTTGACACTTGGAAAAAGTGTTCATCGCCTTGTTCTATTTGTGCCCCGTGGAGGTCCCCAGCAGAAGGTGGGGATCATCAGCCCAGCTTCCAGATGGGTAACCCGAGGCGACTTCTGAAAGGCCAAGACCCACTCCTTCAACGTGGGTGCAGGCATGGAGAGCGGGGGCGGACAGACGGCATCCTCCTGGTCACCTCCAGCAGAGCAGAGGGAAAGGCAGGCCAGGAGGCTTTGCTGACAAGCTTGCATCGATTGTGATCGTCAGCAACTGGCCCAGATTTTGTCCCCTCCACAACACGCCCGGTTTCAAAGCCACATGAAAGTGGTGTTCTTTCCAGCACACTGGGCTCTTTATGGAACGGAATTGAAAAGGGGGTAGCAGGGGGTGGGGTGGAAATCAATGTGTGCTGTTGCTGTTTGACATAGCAACTTCCCCAGATACTGCAATCCCCGAAGGTTCCAGAACAACCCCACGTCCGTATGAATCTCAAGGAAAGCAGCCATAGGTATGCCTTGGCTACCCCTGTCTTACTGTAGATACACGCTGTGTTTTCTTTTTTGGCCAAGGAGACTGTGATGTCAAGCTGTAAGGCAGTTCACGGTTCTCTCTAGATCTTTGGAAACTCAAGGCTCTGGGGAGAGTGAAGAAGTTGGTGGTCTTAAATGGCCATGTTTTTCTTATGCAATTGAGCTAGTAAACAATATGGAAGAAACTAGAAGAACTGAACTTTCAAGAAAGTCCCCCAGTTTAGGGGAACGGAAGTCGAGAACAGGGTTCTCAAAGTCAATAAATTGGTACAAATGCCATGCAGAGGGGACATCAGACCAGAAATTCCTGGGGGGTCCCCTTCCCGCTTTGCATGGGGCCTGCTCAGCGGCATTCAAGGAACTGCTTGATGCCAAAAGAAAGAAAAAGGAATCTTCCAGAAGAAGGCTAACTCCAGCTTATAGGGCCAGAGCTAAAATGGGACGGCCTGTGTTCAACCAGAGCACAGAACTAGCCAGGGGGTCTGGGACACAGAGCAGGAAGAGGGAAGGGTTGGCAATCCATCACCATCCACCTCCTCTCTGTAACATGATCCGGGGATCTTCCTGAAGCTTCTCAGTGGAGTCTCGGCAGCCCAATCCATTGTTTGGCAGAGAGAAGACCATCCGAGAGGACAAGCAGAATAATGGGAAGTCTGAAGGAGGACACTGGTGGGATTCAAGGATTCGTCTGCGAATCTGCGGGACAAGCATGAGCTACCCTAGCCGGTCTGTGAGCTATCAAAAGCCCACAAACAGAGCCAGTGTTGGCACAGGACACGGAAACAGATTCCTCCTACAAAACCCTTTGTCCCAGAGATGGGATGGTTGCCACATTGACAGGATCCTTGCTCAAAATGGTCTCGCTGTTTCCACACTCTGGATGGTCTTCCGATCTTTCCTACATAGGATGGCCCAAGTTATTTGCTTCATAAACAGAGGGTTTCTTCGGACCAACACTAACTGAGTGCCTACTAAGTGCCAGGCCCTCAGGGTCTACAGGAACAGGGTAAACAGAGACTCAGTCCAGAATAATCCAAGGAGGGCACACACACCCACCATGCCAGCCTGGAAGGGAAAGCCAGGGAGAGCTTCCTGGAGAAAGGTGGCCAGTTCAATGCTTGGAAAGGACAGAGGGGAGGAGGCCAGGGTTCCCAGCTGGGGAACTGTGGACTTTTGGGCAGTGCCCAAAGAGCTGTAGAGAATCTTCTCAAAGAGAGTGGAGCTGGGATTGAGATGGGAACAGCCTAGAGCTCTGGTCCCCATCTACCCCTTCAAGGAAGGCTGCACATGGGTATAAGATTCACACATGTATTGAGGTTTCTACAGATTTACAAGAAAAAAAGTATAAAGTAAAAGATGGAACTCCTGAACAGGCCATTCAAGGCCCGCAGACGCTAACGAGCCTCATCTCCCACCACCTCAGCTGGACTGGAAAAGCCCAGACACAGAGCTTGCACAGACCTTCCCCAAGGGGAGCACACCCCATCTCTTAGAACACCCACCTCCAGCAAGCCTGGGCTGGCATGGCAGGAGGCCAAGAGGGCATCAGAAAACTCACCTCCACCTCTGCAGCACACACTACCTTCCATCCGTCTCTTGTCTCCAAATGGGAGGAGAAAGAAAAGTAGAAAGGCAAGGCCTGGAATCAGGCAGGCAGGAACCACCACACATGAAATGGGCACCATGAAATGAATCCAGGAAACCAAGTTCATGCTTCAAAGACAGGTCCAGAAGGGTCTGGAGGACCTTGACACTGGAGGGGAAGGTCCAGGGTGGTCCGCCTAGAACAGGACCCCACTCACTTGAATATAGACAAGCAAGTCATCTGCCCATGCCTCAGTTTGCTGACCTGAGAAATGGAAGAATGTTACCTATCTCAGCTGAATGAGGTGATGAGCTGAAACCACAAGGCTCCTTGGCCAGGTAAGAGGGGTTTACGGAGCACCAGGGTGTGGAGGCACAGAAGTATGCGCTGCTCTGGCCTCTCCTTTCCTTTCCCTCTCCCCAGTCATTCTGTAGCAGATGGCCTCAACTCCGCCAGCCTTCAGGACACCCCACCCCTAATCCAGCCCAGGCGGCTTCGAAATGGTGCCGATTCCCGGCGCCTCCCAGACTTACTGGGCCTGGAAATCTGCATTTCAGACAATATTCGCATTACATTCTTATGCTGTCTGCATCAGCTTAGTTCTTTTGGAAGAACTTCAAGAAGCAAAACATGAGTTCAGACCCTGCAGGCATTTTCACCACATGGGCAAGCTTAGCACAAAAGTCTCTGAAACTGATAGCCAAGGAAATGCCTCGAGAAATGTGATCTGTGGGAATCATTGACAGCAAACACCTACATGGTGTTCCCACGTGCCAGGCACTGTTCTCCGCTCTTCCGACGGATTAATTCATTAACATTTATATGTCCCCATGAGACAGTGTCTGTTATTCGCATTTTACTGGAGAGGAAACCGAGGCACAGCACTCCTCATCACATCTCTGGACTTTTCTTTCATTCCAGTTTTTTCCAGTCATCCCAACATGCTGTCATGAAAAGGAACAAAGGCTTGGGTGTCTGCCTCTCTGGGTTCAAAGCCTGGCTCTCCTACCTTTAGCCACGTGGCCACGGGCCAACCTCTCAAACTCTCTCAGCCTCATTTTTCCCATCTACTCAATGGAGCCAATACAGATCAGGCAGCTCTCTGGCCAGGATGACAGGGGAAGGAGGGATGCAGCAGCTGACTAGGAAGACTGTCCTGCCCCTCCCTGCCCTCTCCCAGCCAGAGTCTTAGATGCTGACTCATCATCCTGGCTTCCTTTCTGAGGCACAGGGACTTTGAGTCACGCCTTGGATGGGATTCTCTTGAGCTGGGTCCCGAGGAAGAACGGCAGCTTTGGGCCACCAAAAACACACAACACAACCCTTCTTCCCCATCCATGCCAAGGCAAGCTCAGACCAGGAGCTTTCTGTGAGCCTGGTGGAGGGAGCCCCCAGCTCTGTTCAGATCTAAGTCCAACCTGGAGGGGGCAGCCAGAATCCAGTCAACCATCCCTCAGCAGGGCTACAGCTCCTCCTGCTCACTGGACTGATTCTGCTAAGTTCTCAAGAACATGTGATTGACACTAAATAAGCAAATAATCACCACATTCCACCTGGAAAGTTTCCTCACCAAGAAATGCAATGAAGACCCAATGTCAGCTATGAGAGGGGCAACGATCAAGACCAAGAACCCTTTTCACCACCTTCAATAGCAACCAGAGCGGTCTGGAGGGCCAAGTTCCAGCTCTGGCTCAGCCTTGGCAAGTCATACCCTGTCTCTGGGCCGCAGTTTCCCTCTGTAAAATGGGAAGACGCAGGATCAGGAACATGTTTTGAGTTCCTGATTCCATCCCAAATTATCAGACCAACTGTTGGAAGTCTTGGATTTGCTTCTTGCTCCGGAAGACCCTTGCTCTGGAGAGGGAAGATCCCAACAGGTGCTGGAAGGTCTTCCTGGTAAGCCAAGTCAAACACCACCACCCCAAAGTCAACTGCCTGCTTGGGACTCTACCCAAGAGATTACAGGGGAATGGGGCAGAGGGAAGGAGCCATTCAATTCATTCAAAGCATGTATCTGAACTCCTGGGCCAGGTACCAGGTTATGGGGCAGGGCTAGGGAAGCCTTCCAACTCACGCTCTTGTGGAGGATGAGGCCCCACAAAATGAAGAGGTCACAGGTCAGGGGACACCCCAGATTTCACTGCTTACACCAGGGCACTGTCCCTCTGACAGTTCCCCATCACTTCCTGATCACTTCTACCTCCCCATACCTTGGACCCCCACTCGGGCCACACCAGCACTTACCCTCTTTGCCTGCATTTCTCCCCCTGAAAGGGCGAGCCCCCTGAAGGCAGGGACTGGAACTTGCACTCTCTCTACTTTGCTTATTTCAATTCGTATCTGTGAAAGTCAGTAAAAACCCAGCATTTTCGGTACAGGAGGAGGGGCTGGTGGGCTTGTCTTCGAACTGCATTTTCATAGCAAGAGCAGTTTGTATTTCGATGTTTGGCTCATCTGAGGTGGCTGAGAACATTAAGCATGGCCGATGGACATCACATAGAGAATAATGCTCTCCCGAGCGGCCAAGGGCTGAACTCT
Organism: Lutra lutra; assembly: GCF_902655055.1. Classification (NCBI taxonomy): domain Eukaryota; kingdom Metazoa; phylum Chordata; class Mammalia; order Carnivora; family Mustelidae; genus Lutra; species Lutra lutra. The sequence goes on along the minus strand of NC_062281.1, from coordinate 8,867,888 downwards.
TTGAATCTTCAACCTTTTCCCAGTAACTTAAAAGAAACAAGAACTGAAGGGCTTGGAACACGTGAAGATCTGAGCCTGAACCTTCCCCAACCAGATTTCCCTCCCCCACTGGCTGCCAGGCACCTCCCCTTTCCAGCCACATATGGGTGCTGCCCCAGACCCACAGGGGACTTCTGACAGCACAGGCGACAGAGTGGCTGGGGGGAGGGGAGGGGGATGTCGGGGGACGGTGAAGGGAAAGACTCACTAAATCCCAGCTTCAGCCACTAAAGTGACAGAGGTGGTGACAGCGCCTTTCCCCCCAGCCCACCACTCTCCACACGCCCTGCGCTCCCCGCCCCAGGCTGAATCAGAGGCCGCGGATCTCCCAGGAACATCAGAGTAATTCCAGCTGTTCTTCCCTCAGGAGGGCAGGAGAGGCGGTCCCCGAAGGCAGGGGGACCGGGCCAGGGAGGTGGGCGGAGGCGAAAATGACGCCACTCGCAGCCTTGGCCAGCGCTGGGCCGTCCCTTGCCCACACGACCCCTCTGGACCAGGCGACCTCTTCGGTGCCGCCACAGCGCCAACCCCGGGCCACCTCCGGGGACGCACCCTGCCCAGCGGTACTGGCTGACATTCGCTCCGGCGCGTCTGGCACGCACTGTGACACACTCAGACCCTCCCTCCCAACCCCCCCCCCCCCGCCAGCACACACGCACGCACACACCCCACCCTGGCTTCGAGGCTGAATCGGCCCCCGCCCCTCAGATGCACATCGGTTCAGAGCTCAGTCGGGAAACCGGACACACCCACGCCCCTTTCTCCAGCCTCAGCTCGCCGCTCTCCCATACTCACCTCCTTTCTACACACGCGCGCTCAAACCCTCCTTCCCCAGACACCCCACTCCGGGAATACACCCGACCCCAACACGCGCGCGCGCGCACACACGCACTCTCCCAGGCCCTCCTCCGGCTCCCACTTCCAGTGCGCTCTCAGGCCTGCGGCGCCAGCTGTGACTCCGGGTGGCGCTGAGAAGCGCGACGAAGGTGTGCCCAGGCCCGGCTCTCCACCCCTCCCCGGAACCCAAGATCCCACTTTCCCAGCTGGGGGAAGGTGAACGGGGACCTGTTTTTTTTTTTTTTTTCTTCCTCTTCGCTCATCGAAACCCACCCCCCATTCCAGCGGCGGCCCCGCCCCAAAGCCCCTCCGCGCGCCCTCGCCGCAGGGTCGCCACGCACTTGCAGCTCTGGGGGCCACAAAGGGCGGTCCAGAAGCCGCAGCTGCAGGCACGGGGCATCGATCCCTCCCTGCCCGGCACGAGGAGGGTGTCGGGCTTACCTAAGATAGAGAGAAAGGCAAAAGGAGCCGGAGCGGGGGCTGGAGGCGCGGCGGCCAGCGAGCGCGGAGCAGAACTGCGAGGACGGGCGTGCGCTCTTGCTCCAAGCTGGGAGCCCGACGGGGTTTGTTTTTGCCTGGGCGGCGGGCGACTTTATAGGCGCCGCGGCCCCGCCCCGCGCTCGCCCCGCCCCGGCCTTCCGGAACCCGCACACCGCGGGGACACACCCCTTGCCACTCCCTCCTCCCCGGCGCTCTTCCCGCTCCCGCCAGCTCGCGGGGACCGGCCGGACCGAGGCAGAGCGCGACCGGCGCCCGCCGGAGCCGCCGCCTGTTGCGCAAGCCTTTGTAGGGGCGCGGCGGGGAGGGGCTTCCGAGCTCTGGCTGCGGTTCGGCTGCGCGGTCGCCTTCCTCCCCCGGAAGGCCAAGGCCTCCGCGTGTGCAGTGGGGCGTGTGCCCTGGGGATGAGTCCGTGTGCTCGCGCGTGAGCATGTGCTGTGTGTCTCTGTGTGACCCAAGGGCCCCATCTCGGTCTCAGAGTTTCTTGAGTCCCATCGCGCCACACCCTGACATCCCTAGTGGGCGACTCCCTACTTCCTCCAAGTCCCAAGATCTTAGCTCCCCAACCCAATTTAACTGCCTTCCCGGGATAAGTCCTTGACATTCCAGCGAGCAGCTCCCAGCAACTCTCACTCCATGCCCCGGTCTTGTTGCATCATCTCTCCGCTGAAATCCTCGCTTGCACTGAATCTCCTTCATTTTGTTCACCCCATCCGCTCGCTCCTCCCCTCCCCAGCTCTAAACCCACCCAAGCTAGTCCTTTCCCTCCCTTGGCCTTCAGCCCTCCCCCAGGAGTCCTGGCTGGGAGGATCCTCACCAGCTGAGTCTTCTGCTTCCCAGACCTTGTCCAGAGCACCCTTTGCCTGTTAGCTGCCCTTCTCTGCGGCCTCGTTTTGTTTAAAGATTACCTCGTGTTCTCAACCCACACTGCGTATTAGAATTACCAGAGGAATTTTTTTTTAAAAGGGTACCTACCAGGGGTCCTAGGATAGACCCTAGGCCAATGGTATCAGAACCTCAGGGATTGCAGAGGAGGAATTGGGGTGTTTTAAAAGCTCTCTACGTGGCTCAAATGTGCAGCCAGTTTGAGAACCACTGCACTTGAGGAAGACCTTGTCACTGTCCCTCAGGCCCCTGCAGGCCTTGTACTGGCAGGCTCAAGGGCCCTTCCCCCACTCTCCCTCTTCTGGCTAGTGACAAACCTGTTCCCTCCAGCAGCCCATGCTTTGCTCAAGGCAAGGGACCTGACTCTCTGTGCAGCCCATTTACCTCCATAGGCCCTGACATTTACCTTTCCTGTCATTCCACAAATATTTATTGATCCTCTGCAATGAGCCCGGGTCTGTGGTCAGCCACTGGGATAAGGACTGAAGAGGCAAAGTCCTTCCCCTCAGGAGCACAGAGTAGAAGACTGAGTCTCTGTTTTCCCATCCACACAACAAGAAGGCTACACTGAACTCATTCATTCCATACCTGGATTAAGCGCCTACGGTGTCCAGGAACCATCCTAGACACTAAGGACACGGTCATGAACAGAAAGTTCACGTCCTCCAGAGCCAGCATACGATCTGAAGACCCTCCCAAATCTGGCAGTCATTTACCCCCTCACGTAAATCCATTTTCCCTTACCTCCTCTGTTTTTGAGCACCTCTGGTTTATTACCTGCCAAAGACACAGAGTCAAGTTCAAAACTACAGAGGAAGCTGCCTCCTCCTTCAACAACAAATTGAAACGCTAGTATGTGGGCCAAAGATGGGCATTTTGCCAAGAGAGGCCATTTCAGGATCCTCCTTTGAGGAAGTCTTTGGGGCAGAGCACACAGAGCAGCCCAGACCTGCAGCCAGAGGCCTCAAAGTCGCTCTATAGGAGCCCCAACTTTCCAGAAGACAGTGAGCAGAAAACATTCCAGCAAGGGGAGGCAAGGTGCCCAAGGCATAGAGAGGAGAAAAAAAAAGAATTGTAACCACAGAGGAGTAGAATTTCAGAGAGCAGCAGTGTTCTAAAACCAGGTTGAGATGAGATGGGTACAGGGTCCAAATCCACTTGGAGATGTTCTGGGGAAAGTGCCACTAGATCCCACATCCCCTCTGTCGCAGGTCCAGAACAGCCAATTTCTCCTCCCGCTGCACTGTGTTGTTTCTTCCACTGAGCCCCGGATGAAACCACGTTCTTGTACCCAAGGTGGCCACTATCGAGGAAAGACTGACTTTGGCACAACTCCGGATGCACATACCTGTAAAAGATGCCCGTCCTCCGGAGCGACCCTGGGAGCTGAGAGCCGCCCACAACACCTCCGCATCCCCCAGCCCAGACCTGCTGAGGCAGCAAATGCGCCTAGAGCCAAATGTGGGTGCAACTGAATTGAGCTGTTGAAATTATTTCTTTTTCTCTCTGGTCAGCAATAGAATTAGATTTGCTTAGTAAATGAGTGTGCTCTGCAAATCCATCACGGGATGAGATTGGAGTTTCTGGACTCATGGCCTCTGGAAGTTTCTATCTAGCAATACCTTAGATTTGATTATAGACTATCTTGACTAAAAAGACCATAGGATTCATCCAGTCCCAACCTTCTGGCTTGGAATGCATGGGTACTCAAGGTTGAGACAGACCCAAGAGAAAGCAGGAGTTCTTCTCCTGATTCCAACACTGAGGAGCTGGTGGTAGCTGGAGCAGTTATCCCATCTCTCTGCACATCTGTCCCCCCCACATGCACCTGGAGCAAATGGGTGAGAGAGGCCACTAGGCCTTCCCACCACAACTCAGGAGCCCGAGGCTACGGTCCCAAATTTTCTTCCAGTTGAGATGAGACTATGTCCCTGAAAAGCCAGCATCTCCCAGCTCCAATCCTAGGCCCCCCTCTGCCATCCTCTGGAATCGACATCTACCTCCTTTCTGGATCATTCTAAACAATAAATACACATTCACTGCAATTCATGACCCATCCTATGATCCCAGATGCCCTCTGGTGATGGTAGCCCTATTCCTCTCCCCCCCTTTCCTCCATCAAACTATGCTAACTAGGTGTCTCTACACATCTCTCCACGCTCTATGCCCCCTTCCTTTCACTTTTAAGTATTTAATTTATCAAGTTCCTGGACAAATCATTCTGCCAACCTTGTTAGGAAGAACAATTGCCTTCCTGACCCTCCCTATCTCACTTGCTCTGCACCCAAGGGCAAGTGCTTGGATTTCCTGTCTCAGCCTCATCATCAAAAACAAAAACAAGGGTGCCTGGGTGGCTCAGTTTGGTTAAGCAACTGCCTTCGGCTCAGGTCATGATCCTGGAGTCCCAGGATGGAGTCCCACATAGGGCTCCCTGCTCAGCGGGGAATCTGCTTCTCCCTCTAAGCCTCCCCCTTCTCATGCTCTCTCTCTCTCATTCTCTCTCTCAAATAAATCAATCTTTAAAAACCAAACAAAAAAAAAAACAAAAACAAACAAACAAACAGAAACAAAAAACACATAGTAATAGCGTTAACTCTCCCAGGGTCACTATGAGAAATATACAAGCTAACACGTGTAAAGTGCCTAGAACAACGTGTGGCACATAAGGAACTCTTGTTCTTGATAAAACATTAGCAGCCATCATCATCATTATCGCATTCGTCATCACAGCCCGTCTTCCCTGGCATCTCGCATGGTCCAGTTCATACCCAAATCCAGTAAGCATTGGATTAGTGAGCAGATCCAAGTGCTTCTCTCCCAGTTCTCCCTACCTTGTGCAGACTTGCTTGGACTTTGTTGGGAGGGAAAGGGAGCTTTCGCCTTGCTTTGGGAGTCCACGTGGGAGGACCTCCATGCACGGACCTGTGTAAATTCTCCCAGTGCTCTGAGAGCAAGCCTACCCTATAAAATCCAGCTGCAAGCAATGGGAAAAGGTGCAAAGGAACAATTCCACTGGAGGCTGGATATTAGCCTATGCTCAGAGCTCATAATGATCCTTTACTTTGAATAGACAAAGAGATGTACAACTTTAGCCCCATAGAAGGTCAGTTTCAGTGCCTTGCTCCCCCAGAAGGCTCTAGGGAAGAATCCTTCCTTGTACCCCGCATTCCCAGCCTCTGAGGTGTGCTGGCAGTCCTTGATGTTTCTTGGTTTGTGGACGCATCCCTCTGATCCCTGCCTCTGTCATGACACGGGCTTCTCCTTGGATGTTTCCATCTCTGGCTCTTCTCTTCTAATGAGGGCACCAGTGTGATTGAACCCTGATCCACCAAGACCTCATCTAACCCTAACTAATTACATCTGCAAAGACCTCATTGCCGAATAAGGTCTCAATCGGAGGTTCCCAGTGGAAATGATTTTCCTGGGGACGGGATTCACCCTAGTACTAGACTACTATGTGTTTTACAAATATCTGTAGAGTATTTGCAGAAAGACCTACCCAGTGTCTCCCCTCACATCCTCACCTCTGAACCTTTGCCCACACTGTTTCTCCTTCCAGAAAGCCCCCTGCGCCTCCTCTCCCTGTGGGGATTTCATTCACTGGGGGAAACCACCAGGATTAGTCACTCCCCATTTCACCTCTCCTCCTTCCGGCCCCTTTCTCCCTGAAGTTCAGCATGTGGGGTTCCTGGTGTTGTCAATGACCGTGGAGTAGAAGGGACCTGTGTCATTTTGGATGGCAACGTGTTTTGTTTTGTTTTTTAACATTTTATTTCTTTACCTTTCAGAGAGAGAGAGAGAGAGAGAGAGAGAATGCCCACAAGCAGGGGAAGTGGCAGGCAGAGGGAGATGCAGGCTCCCCGCTGAGCAAGGAGCCACCCCAGGCGTCCCTGGATGGCCGGCATGTGATTCGCTTTGCTCTCCTACTACTGTGACAACCAATGCCCCAGATATTGTGGGTTCCATCCCTGAGGCCTAGCAGCAGGAGGCATGCATGGAGCAGAGCTCCCCCACCGCCCCCACTGACCCAAAGTAGTTAGTAGTAGACCCAAAGTGACATGGAGAAGAATGAAACTGTCATTAGGACTTCTAGCCGACCTGTCGCTGCAGCCCCCACAGCCCATCCTGACTGGATCTGTGTCCTCCCAGGCCACGCCAAATGTCAACTGTTCCAGGAAAGCTCTCTTGTTCTTCTCCAATCAGACTCATTTTTCAAATTCAATGCATAGCTGTCAAGCATTCACAAGTCTTTCCCGCACAGTGTGAGGTGCTGGAACCAAGGGATTAATCAAACAAGGGCAGGCCTGTGAGCTTACGGCTGGGTGTCTTCAGGTAAGCCCAGAGGGTCTTAGGACACTCCATGACCCGAGAGTCTCGCCTGCTCTGGAAGATCTAGAAGAACCCTCCAGGAAAAGGGATATTTGAAGCAGGCTGCCAGGAAATGAGGCCTGGGTGGGGGAGCGTGATCTCACCACCTTCTGTTCTCGGAACGTTTCGTGTTTTCCTTTCTTTCTGTTAGTCAGAACCCCTCAGTGCATATGTGGCATACATACCATTTCAAATGGTTGAAGCAATCCACGGAGGGGAATGGCTATGGGCTCCTGGAGCAGCGGAGTCCGGTGGAGGCTGGCTTCAGGCACAGCGGGAACCAGGGCCTGACGTCACCAGGCGCCTGCCTCTCTAGCTCTCCGTATCTCTCAGATTCCTTTAGTCCAAGTTGGCTTTGTTCTCAGGCAGGCCTTTTCTAGATTCCATCGAAGGTTATCAGGGATTTGCAGCTCAGTGAGCTAGAGAATTCCTCATCTCTGAACAGGGCAGAACCCTGGGAAATCTTTCTTCCCTTTCTCTGAGAGGCCACGGCAGCTGTGAGGAGCCCAAATGTATGCTTGGCACCCCTCCTCCTAAAATTGTTGGCCCTTAACCCTCCTCCGCCCACCTTCCTGGCCTGACCAGCTCTCTTTACCACCAGCACCGCCTCCACCAACAAACCGCACCTTCCAGTCAGACCTGCCTGCCTGACCAGGCCAGTCACGCCAGGCACCTTCACACTTTGTGCCTTTGCGGAGCCCACGGCCAACAGGGACGGCGGCTCCTCTCTCTTGGGAACACACCAACCTGCAGGTAGCAGGCAAGACCTGAGTGGTATTTGCTGATTGAATGTAAGGAAGGAGGGAGGGGAGAAGGGAAGGAGGAAAAGGCTTTGGACCTAGGTACAGAAGATCAGCTTACAACTAACTACTGCTGCTTATTATATTTCCTTTGCTCCTTGGTACTTTCAAAACTTCAATCTGCTCTTTTAACCTCTGAGGCTGCATTTCCCTTCCCCTTGCCCGTAGAGGTTCTCCCTGATGTCCTGAGTGAAAGCTTATCTTGGAGAAATTAAACCTGAGCCTGAGTCTCCCCATTGGCTCCTGACCGACGGTCCCCGCCCACCATCACCTGGAACCTGGATCAAGAAATGCAAAAAGATGTTGTAGTAACCACGCAAGTGACTTGCCAACCAGATCCCCGAAGGAACATCACGTGACTTCGCATGCCTCGTGTTGAAGCGAAGCTGGGTCATCACTCCCCCCACCCCGCTGGACCTAGTGGTGAATTCCATCTTGGTCAATAAATTATCCTGCCCCATGTTATTACAATGAGGAAGGCAAGTCCGTGGCTTTCTACCGCCCCCCCCCCCCAGTTGCTGTGCTTTCTGAAGCTAAACCGAGATGACTCTCAGGTTAACCCCTTGCTAGGAGCCTCCTAAGCCACAACTCAGTGGTAACACTGATTCTGCAAAGCCTCTCCATCCTGCATTCTGGACAGAAACTGACATTTTCATCCCACCCAGGCATTCTAGCAATGTGTGCCTTTGACCACCTCCAGGATCAAATTCAAGAGAAGGAGTCTTGGCAGTCAACCCCCCAGGCTGGGGAGCACAGTGCAAGCATTCACCCCACAGTCTGCAAGGGATCAGATGATAGAGCTGTGAGGGTACAACGGAGGGGGGCTGGGGCAGAAGAAGTTAGTATTATTTTCAAGGTACAAGAAGACCAAGGCTCAGCTGTCCTGTTCCTAAAGAAGGGAAGACTGTGGAGGGGGAACCAGCATGCCCTTACTCAATCTGTTGAGGGTCGGTGAGTTCACCTGAGCAGGTGGACAGGTCTTTACTCAATACTCTTTCTTAAAACAGTGGAGCACAGGAAAGTTTTAGAGGGAACCCCCCCACCCCTGTCCTGTGAGCAATGCAGGTGCCCATTTCCCAAATGAAGACACTGAGGCCCAGATTTGACCGATGACACAAAGCCATCTGTCTTGGCCCAGGCCTGGGAAGGCAGCCCCAGGGGCTGACAGACTGTGTGAGGGCTGGACCGGGAGCTGGTGCCATGAGCGGGTGGTCTCTGAGCAGGGCGAAACTCGGGGAAGGAGTGTCAGGAGAAGAGAAAACATGGTGGTCACAGTCCCACCAGGCAGCCAGGCTAAGCAGGGGACAGAGCCCCCAGAGCCACATCTGGGGCCGGGGTGCATTCTGAGTCACCCAGTCTTCCTGAAACAGACAATCCCTGGTGTATATCCAATCGAAATGTACACTTGCCCAAGCAGACAGTGATTTTTAGTGCAGGGGTGTTCAATGTCAGCAGACCATGCTTTTTTTTTTTTTTTTTAAAGATTTTATTTATTTATTTGACAGAGAGAAATCACAAGTAGGCAGAGAGGCAGGCAGAGAGAGAGGAGGAAGCAGGCTCCCCGCGGAGCAGAAAGCCCGATGTGGGGCTCGAACCCAGGACCTGGGATCATGACCTGAGCCGAAGGCATCGGCTTAACCCACTGAGCCACCCAGGCGCCCCAGCAGACCATGCTTTAATCTGAGTGTATCACGTGCTAAGAGGTGCTACGGAAATGGTTGCTGCCTTAACAACAAAAAAAAATTCAAAAATAAATACTCCATGTGGAATTACTAGGAAATTCAGATAGGCGTGAAATACATACAACAAAAATCACAAAAAAATTAAAGTAAGTCACCCCTTGTAATACTCTCTGTGAATATCTCGGGGCTTGTCACTCCAGAAATTCTTTTATGAGCATGTATGTTTGGATGTGTGTGAAAATATATATTAAAAATTTATGATAGCATTTAATTATAAGCAGGTATTTTGACGACAGCCTATAAAAGGACTACTGACTTTGTTATAACCTTTTTTCACATAACCAGATGTGATGAACATCTTTGCAATTGAAAAAAAATCTGCCCACACACTTCTTTTTACTGTCTTATCATAAAAGACAGCATGTATAAAACAGAACGTGCATCAGATATAAGCGCAGAGTATAATGGAATAATTGCAAAATGAACGCCCCAGAGTCTACAGCAACTACCTGGGCCAAGACGGCAAACACAGCCTCACCGTGGGAACCCTTGCTGCTGTTACCACCACCGTCCACGAGGCAATGAGGTTGTTCTTAACAACGCATAATATTTATTCCCTCACCTGGATGGACCACGCTGCGTGTAATGTTTCTAACAAGAGTAGCTAATCCCCATTTTGCACAAAGGTCCTGGGAACTGTTGTAAAGCATTTGCATGTAATAATGATAATCTTCACCATGTCTCCGAGACTTAAGGGGCTATTTTTATCATCCCTACTTTATAAATGGAAAAACCAAGGCCTGAAAATATGTGAAGGGATTTGCCCAAGACACCCAGTGGGTACATGGTAGGGCTAGAAATCAAATCCAGGCAGCCCAGCCCCCAAGTTTGTCCCTAACCTCTGTATCTGGATGGCCCCCAAACCCACATTCTTTCTCCTAAACCACCACGTGCCTTCTAAATCCAAGGGGCTCTGCAAACACTCTGTTATGGGATGTCGGTGGGCAGATGCTCGGGGCGACATTCTGTCTGGATGGCCCGCACAACCAGAGAGAAAGCACCCGGCCCTCCACCCTAATCTTGTGACTCTGAATCAGGTTAACTTGTATTGGTTCCCGCCCACCTCTGCTGAAAGGGAAAAAGAGCCCTGCTGATGACGTCACCTCCTCCCCGGCCACGCCCCTCCACCGCAGAGGGCAGTGGGGCTGCTCTCCCAAGTGCTGATAATGGGCTTAACTGTTACGTGACTGACTATGGGAGGTTTCCTGTGGCTGATTATTACTAGAAGCTTAGGAAGGTGTGTGCCTTTGGGGACAGGCCAGAGGTTCAGGGTACGAGGCCAGCTTGGTCTCTTGGTTTCTGGAGTCATCTGGATGATTCAGACTCTGGGCTGTCTCCCTTGACTCATCCCCTGGCTGAGGGCTTGGTTTCTCACCTCGAGGGCACCCCATTCCCAAAGCAAATTGCTGTCTCACCTCCCTCCTTGCTCCTGATTTACATTATCCGTTCCATGGACTGTAGACACTGAAGCTTCTAGTCCTCGAGTCCTGGGTTCGTATCCTGATCTAGATTGTCTAACTCTTAGAACCTCATCTTTGAAATGGTCGGGGCACATCTAAGGGGTTGTGAGGACAGGTGGAGAAGCACGTAACGGCCACGCGGTGACCCAGCTCTAGGATCTGTCACTCTGAGGCTGCCACCAGGCCATCTGGCTGCTACAGGGCTCGGCTGCCTCTGTGCCTTTACATACGCCTCCCCTTGGACATGGATGTCTTTCCCTGGTGTCTCATCTCTTCCTTCACATGGGCATGACAGTCCTGTGAGGAAGTCTGTATGATGCACTGCAAAATGAAATAGTGGGATTCTTCCCTTCATCTTTTTCTGAAGGGCTCTAGGAAGAAACCTGACCACTCGGAGCCCTCTCCACCCGGCTATAAGATTATCAGACCCGATGCACGACATGGAACTTGCTGAGGTTCTTTCAGTAATGGCTGAAGCAAGTGAGGTTTCGTTCCAAGGTTCCCGGAAGGGAAGGAGAAAAACTTGAAGGTGAAAAAGGGAGACCCCTCTGCCTGGGGTGGGGGCAAGCCTAAGGTTCCTTTAGCAGCAAGGACCCTTGACCCAGGCCTTTGAGGAAGACAAGGAGCTACAGTATCCTCACCCACCTTCTCCCGAGGGTCCAGATGCCTGGGCAGCAACTTTGCCGGGGAGAAAGCCTGTGTTACCCCATTGCTGTCTTCTCCATCACACACCCTGGGACATCTTGGATGACACTTGGTGTGGGGTTGCTGGATGCCCCACTCTAGACTGAGGCAGAACTCCCCACAGGGCTGGCTGTTTGTAAATTAATTCCAATGAAATGAAATTTCCAGTTAGCCACCTTTCAAGGGGTTGATAGCCCCAAGTATCCCGCAGCCACTGGGCAAGCCAGTACTTAGCTCCATTGTGGCAGAAAGTTCGGTGAATGGTGCTAATGATCACAGGGCAGTTCCCCAGGGAGCATCAGGAAACCAACTTTCTCCACGGTGCCTGACAATAAGTGAAGACCTCCATTGGCTTTTAGGGACAGCTTTAAGGATTTCCAAGGTTGGTTATGGAAGAAGAAGCTCAGAGAAAACACAGCAGAAAACACAGCTCTGTGCAGAGGAAGTGTGTGTGCGGGTGGTTTCCACCTGGCCTGCATGGGATTTTGTGGCCACTTTGTTCTTTGAGGCACACCCATGCGTCCCTCCTTCAAGGCCTTCCAGGATGCTCTTTTGAGGTGAAGTCTCCAGTGCTGTGTTCCCCTCTGGCACCCTGAGGAAGGCCGAAGGAGGTCTACTTCATGTCAAAGCTTCATTTTCTTTTCTTCCCCCCCATTCGTCCCCCTGGCTCAGTCAGTAACACGTGCAACTGGATCTCAGATTCATGAGTTCAAGCCCCACATTGGGCATAGAGATTAGTTAATTTATTAAAAAAAAAAAAAGCAAATTAAAGGAAAAGAAGCCTCACTTTCTATCACAGTTCTGTCTCTTCTCTTTGCGTACTAGCTAGCCTTTCTAGAAAAATCTCTTGGTCACCAGTATGTCCCTGGCAATCAGAGCCTGGCCAGCATATAGTAGATGCTTAATAAATGTTGACAAGATGGATAGATGGATGGATGGATGGATGGATGGATGGATGGATGCATTGCCAGATGGCAGGCTGGCTTGGGGTAGCTGATTTTGATCTCCAGCATAAATGGGTTCAAAGCTCATCACTTCCAGGAAATCTTTGCTGATTACAACCCCCAACTCTGGGCAGAATCCTATGTGTTTAAGAGCCAGAGAACTCTCTGCAGTGATCCAAGATTTCCTCCTTGCTTTCTTAGGTTCACAGAACAGGCTTTGGTGTTCTAGCTAGGAGAGCGGAGAGATCAGGGGCTAGAATCTGGGGAGGGGAGGAGGGAAAGGGAGGGGAGGCTGAAACTCAGTAGATGCAAGAGGAGAAAGGCCAGGTATGTGGTGCATTTGGGACAGATAAGCCCTTCTCTCTTCGCAGCATGGTGCAGGTGTCAGGGGTGGCCCACTGGCCCCGCGACTCACTGCTTCTCTGACATCAGCACCCTGCCCACGCCTGCCTGGGTGCTCTGTCACGTCCTCCTCGTCGGCTGCGTCCCCCACGTATGCTGCATTCGCCTCCCGGGATGCAGGTAAGCCTCTGGCCCCGGGCCCAAGGTGTGTCTGGCAAGGCTCACCTGCTGGGCGTTGGTGACTGCAACCTCCCCGCCACCGACTGCAGGAATAAGGAAATCCCTTCTTTTCACACTTGGGCACTCACTTTGTCTCTAAGCACTCCTCACTAGACAGTAGAGAGAGATCAACTGACAGCATCATTTTATGGCATCTTGATCTTCTGAGAAACACCGGAAGCAGCGTTCACTCGCACATTCATCATTTCTGCACTCACCCGTTTGTCCAGAAGTATCCCCTGCTCTGAGCAAAGTGTTCTTCTGCTTCAGGGAGCCCTGGAGGTCTGGGAATGCAGGAGGGAGCTCTGCCCTTGAGCTCTAGTGGGACAGGTTCACGGGCAGTAATCAGTGCAATTACAGCTTATACTTACTGAGCACTCATTCTGCCCAGGTCCTGCTCTCAGTGCTCTTTTATGCGAAGCTTCAGAACATTCTTACGAGGGAGCTAGTATTATCAGTCCAATTTTATAGATGAGGAAAATGAGCACAGAGAGGTTAAGTGAAAAAAATGTCATACAGCTTATAGGCGTTTGCAAGAGCTGCCATAGCAACGTGCCACAGACTGGGGGCTTCAACAACAGAAGTCGATTTCTTGACCGTTCTGGAAGCTGCAAGTCCTAGTTCAGAGTGTCAGCGGGATTGGTTTCTTCTGCAACCGCTCCCCTTGATGTGCAAATGTGGTCTTATCCCTGTGTCTTCCCATGATCCCCCTGCTATGTGGCCGTGTCCTCATCTCCTCTTCTTATAAGGACACAGTCATAGTGGATTAGGGCCCTCCCTAATGACCTCGTTTTAACTTCATTAGCTCTTTAAACCTCTTGTCTCCAAGTAGTCACATTTTTAAGGTCCTGCGAGTGGGGACTTCAACATATGAATATGGCAGGGGGAGTACAGTGACAGAGCCAGGATTTGCACCGTGGTTCGTGGCCCAGGCTGCTGCATCTCCCAGAGGATCGCCAGCATGGATGACAGAGCCACAGAGATCCCCTAACCTATGCCTGGGGGATTCCCAGGGACTCCGGGAGGGGGTGAGAGGAAGTGATGGTTGGTGACTTCTAAGTCCCCTCCTGCCTCACACTCTCTAAGCCCTGGACACCCCCACATTCCCTGGGAGCTCTCAAGCTCCAAAACGACCTCCTCCCATGGCCAGGGAATCTTCCCTTCCCTGGAGCAGAGCAACGGGTATGTGAACAGAAGAAAAGATTCTCCTCTCCACTAGGCACCTTGCTGGGTACTGCCCCCCAGGGCCCATCCAACTCAGACAATAACCCTGCAAATTAGTGATTGTTACCCCTGAAACAAGAAAATGGAAGTCAGGTTCTCTGTGGCCCTACCTTTCCCTTACATCTCAGAGACACCTCATTAGAGAATATTTTAACTGGGAGATCTGTATCAATTATGGGCTCCAAGAATACTATAGATGAAAACACTGAGGCTCTGAGAAGGGATATGGTTTATTGAAGTCACAAAATCTATTCTAATTGGAACTAGGACACCCAACCAAACTGTGAACTTCTTGGGTGGGGGGGTAGGGACTGTGTATGCCTTAATCACCCTGAATCCCCAGAATGGAGAAGCAGATGAGCACAAAGTAAGCCTTTCATACATATTTGTTTGAAGAATGAATGAATGAGTGAACAATGAATAAATTAATTCCCAGCCCAAGGCCTTCTTTTAGCTCCAAATTATCTAAGAAAGAATGGGTTCTATTCATTTTCCTCTTCATTCCACATAAGAGAACACCAGATTTTAGCACAAAACCAGCAAAAACATGATATTTTCCAGTTTCCCTTTTATGTGACTAAGGTTTTAGACAATACTAAGTTTTAAGCAGAGGTAGTTAAAATCTAGGAAGTATGCTTAAGGAGAGGAAGCATGCACAAATAGATTTGCTTCCTTCTTAATGATGGCAAGAATGAAATGCAATGGCTGGGCCTCCAGCAGCCACGATGGACCATGAGGTAACCTTTCGAATGAAATGTAACAGAACAATGAGGGATGGAACCTGAGTTGTTGATACCATGGGGAAGAAATCTGACCCAGATAGGTTTAGTTTGGGAGTTTGTCTTGCCACATATCAGTTATTTCAACAGGTAGGAGATTCCTTCAATCAGCTTACCAGTTCAGGAATCTTGGGGAAGAAGCCATTTAAATATCCTCTGTTCCTTCCAATCCCTAGAGCCATGACAGTGAGCGCCTGGAGGATTTATGCCAGGTAAGCTTGATACACAGAGCTTATTTCAAGAGCACAGATAGAGAAGGACATGCATTTGTCCTACATAATCTCCTGTCTACAGGTGAACAGAGAGAAGCGGAGTTCATGCCAGCTGATATCCCCTCCAGACGCAGCAAGACCTTGAAGGAAAGCTCTGCACCCTGCCTCAGTAATCACACCAAAGAGAAACGTTTCAATGTCAATGAAATGTTAAGTGACCTGGAAGCAGCAATATATTTCAGTGATTTTTATAACTGAATATTAAAATTATTTTCTATTTAAATTTCTGATAGAACCTGAGAAATTGGTTAACAAGATTGTAATGGGACACTGAAGACCACTCTAGAGTGGATAAATGGCTTTCATCTCTCCTGCATGGCGGTGGATGAGAAATGGCACACTATATTGAAAATAATTCTCAGTGTCATATCAACTAGTGATGTCTGTCCTTCATATCAACTAGTGACATCTGTCCTGGCCAGAGAGGTGAGCATATATGCATAGTTAGGGTATTTGTCACACCTGAGCTAGTTTCTTCCTATCTACTGGTTAAAGGTCTAGTAAAGCTAGACCTTCCCTAGGTGCAGGTCTTCTCTAGGCAGAGCTGAAAACGGAAGATGTGTTGATATGGATCCTGTGTTAGGTTACCCAGAACTGAGTACAGAAGATGAAGCTCTTTATACACATTATTTCTGACCTCCCAACAATTGCACAAGCTAGGCACGAGTATGCCCATTCTACAGATTGGGAAACATGATTTCCTTGGACTGCTAAGTGACTGTTAAGAGGCAGAGCTGGAATCTTCCGTTCGGCCCCACTGTGTTCCAATAAGGCCAACAATTACAGAAGCTTTCATTCTCCTCTGCTCTTGCTGGATTATCCAGGCAAACTTCTCCACCCCCATTTGGCTTTGAGTCTGGGGCAAAGCCTTGGCTTTCACCATGGACAGTTGTGTGGTCCCTCTAGGGGTTGGGAAACACTGTGTTTTGTCCCACACAGACCAGCTTAGGGTATGAACATGTTTTTCACGGACTCACCTTTAGACAGTCATTTCTCTGCAAGCAGAGACAAGGCTGGGTGCTGACTCAGGAATGCTTGGATGATCTGGGGTTGCTTGTTCCAGCAGAACTGAGAGTTTGAAAACCTGCATTCTCTTCACCAACTCCTCAACTGTGGGCCAAGACCTTGAGGGGCCTCAGCAGACTCATCATGGATGACCCCGAGACTTCTCTCCTCTCACTTGTATCCCATCTTCTTTGAATTTTTTTTTGCGCTAATTTTGCCAATGTTTCAATGCTAAGCAAATTTGGATAGGGAATATATTATAATAGCTTAACAAATAAACAGTATAAAAATGTACATGTGAAAATTTCTTATTTCCACTCCTGTCCCCCATCCATTGTGTTCCCTACCCTCCACCATACTGACCACTTCTATTACTTTTGTGTGTGTCTGCTTTGAGTTTTGTGCTTTGAGAAAACACACATGTAGTGAACATATATGATTATCACCCTACTTCTAGTATGTGAAAATTAGCACACTGAATACATTGTATAATACCTTATGCCTTGTTTATTTCAAGTAACATTATATCCCAGAGCTCTTTCCTGATAACACATAAAGAATGTTCTGGTGGGTTGCTGTTTTGTGTGTGTGTGTGTGTGTGTGTGTGTGTAACATTGCATGGATTGCATTGACTGGGTTACTAGATTATTTGATTAGTCTTCAACTTGATAGATATTAGTTATATTTCCAACATTTACTACAAATAATGTTGCAATAACATATACCACTTAGTAACTAAGCAAGATTATTGGTTAAATAAATTCCCAGAAGTGGGACTGGCTGGTTCAAAGGACACATGCTTTTACAACTTTGCTAGTATTGCCAAATTGCCCTCCATAAACTTGTACCAATTTACACTCTCACCAGCAATAAACCAGTTTCCACCCAAAATCACCAACAGAATTTGTAGTTAATATTTAATTTTTGAAGTCTAATTGGTGAATAATGGTACCTCAGTATTGTCTTATTTGATTATCATTTGTCTGGTGTCAAGCTATACATCTTTTTAAAATATTTTTAAAAGTCATTTATGTGTTTTACTATAAACTTTCTATTGATATCTTTTGCCCATTTGGGTGTTCCTAGTCTTTTTCTTGTTTATTTCTGAGAGCTTTTGACTTATTAGGAATACTAAAAGATTAAAAGTGCCCTATGTAGGGCATGGTATGCAGAATTGAGCTAGTGGTCCCAAAAGGAATGGAGAAGGGTGGACAAAATTGGCATGATTTGGTCGGCTGCCTGAGATGGATGAGGAAGAGGGAGATGTTCGGATGATTCCTAGGTTTCTGGCTTGAGCAATTCTGAGCCTGGAGAAGCTATTCACAGAGAGCAGAAATACTAGGGAGGGTTGACAGGGAGATGCTGAGCCTGGTTTCATTAAGGTTGAGGTGTCTGAGGGACATGGCCCTAGAGATGTCTGGTGGGTGATTAATGACATATTTCTAGAGAAGAAGAAAAGGTCTGAGGTAGTCTGGAGGGATCAGCTTGTTGTAGGGGGACATCTGAAGGCAGGCACATCTCTTCACCTTCCACAGATTAGAAACATATTCTCCAAGACATGGTCATGGAGGTTCTGGACCAGTGGTTGTGAATTGGGGTGATTTTGCCTCCAGGAGACATTTGATAACATCTGAAGACCTTTTCAGTTTTCACAACAAAAGAGAGAGTACTACTGTTTCTCAACTGTGTGGAAGTCAGGGATCCTGTTAAACATCCTACCTTGCATAGGGCCACCTGCACAATGAAGAATTATCTGGTTCAAAGTGTCAATGGACTGAAGTGATCTCATAGACAGAACAAGAGTAAGACCTCAGTGACCAAGCGACTGCGATCAGATCCTGAATCCCACTTCCTGGCTGAGCAACTTCTGGTAATTTGCTTGCTCACTGAAGCCTCAGTTTTTCCATCTTTACAATAGGCATAAACCATCCTTACCTCATTAATGTTTTAGGAGGATTAAATATAATAGTATGTGTTAAAAGCCTAACACACAATACATACTCAACC
Source organism: Lutra lutra (assembly GCF_902655055.1). Classification (NCBI taxonomy): domain Eukaryota; kingdom Metazoa; phylum Chordata; class Mammalia; order Carnivora; family Mustelidae; genus Lutra; species Lutra lutra. The sequence continues at coordinate 8,849,783 of NC_062281.1, read as the reverse complement.
AATGTTAATTTTTTCTCTTTCCCTGTGAATCCTCCTGCCCCTGAAAGCTCTTTCCGAGGCACCTTGTTGGCTCGGTCAGTTAAGCCTCTGCCTTTGGCCCAGGTCATGATTTCAGGGTCCTGGGATCAAGCCCTGTATTAGGCTCTCTGCTCTGTGGGGAGTCTGCTTCTTCCTCTCCCTCTGCCTCTCCCCTTGCTCTTGCACACTCTCTCTTTCTAAAATAAATGAATAAAATAGTTAAAATATTTTAAAAGAAAAAAAAAAAAGAAAGCAGCTCCTTTCCAGGGATAGCTTGGATGTGCCTGCCTTCCTCAACCAGGACGTGCCACTCAGATTTCAGTTCAACTTTGAGCCACATAGTGGGGCTCCCTAGATGGCCGCTATCCAAAGATGCCTCCCCCATCTTCTCCTTCTATCACATGAATCTGTTTTGTGTTTGGTTCATGGCGGTCATTGTTGATGGAAGATGGTGCTTCTGCCTGTTGGTTTGTCTATTGCTTGTTTTCCACAGAGACTGAGAGACCCGGGGAGAAGGGCCCCAGCTGTCTTTGTCACCACTGTGTTCTTTGTGCATAAAACAGAGCCTGGAACATAGTGGGCGCTCAATAAATATTTTGCATGTGAATGAATGCAAGCAAGAAGAATTGCTCCACAGTGAAATGAGACAAAACGGAGAGGGTGCAAAGCGGTATGCACAGCCCTCCACTACTTAGAGCAAAGTGTCTTCAAAGACCGGTGGGATGGAGGAGAGGGAGGTGGCCCAGGGAGGTGGGACAAGGGGGTGGGATGTACTCTGGTTCCGGGGAGCTCAGTCCTGCTCTGGGCGCTCATGGAAGCCGCAGTAGCCCCCCAGCTCTCTTCTTCTGCAGAAGTCACAAAGGCCCACTGAGAGAGCCCAAGCTTAGATCAGGTCTGAGGTATGGCCCCACTCCCCAAGCGCAGAGCCCCTGGGGCAGCAGACAGGGCCTTTGAAGAAGCTGCAAGAGTCACATGCTCAGGTTTCACCTGTCTCTGAAAACGTTTTTGTGCAGAAGGACGGGTGATGTGGGCTTCTGCAGCCTAGAAACCAAACGAGCGTGTTGTTGATGTTCTGAGTCCTTCCCTTGGTGCTCAGGAACATACCCACATCCAGACAGGGGCAGAACTTGCCCAGGGCACGTGGTAAGATAGTGGCAGGACTGGAACACCAGACGAGGCTCAAAATCAGATTGAATCATCAGGAGGTGCTCTCCACCGGGCTTTCCATTCCTGCGTGTTACATCGAAGCAGCACGCGTCAGAACAGCCCTTGGATGTGAGTCTTGCACTCCGTCGGGGCTCCTGAGATCTGCGGAAGTCTAAGCAGGCTGATGCGGCATTTGCTGGCTGTCTGGGAGCTCTCTCCTCTGCCTGAACCCCCCTGGCGAGAATTAATTTGCTCCAGAATAATTTGCTGAGAAACTCTTTCAGCCTGGAAAGTGGGGAAACAGAAGGACAAAATGCCGTCTGCGACCCTGAGAAGTCTGGTGATGGAGACAAACGTGCGGGGACAGCCTTCACCCTGATAGGCAGGGAGATGCTGACGGGGTTTCAAACAGCCTCAGAAAGCTCTATAGAGTTAGGGAAACTGAGGCAGCATTTCTAAAGAAGCTCGAGTGAAAGGCTCAAGCCAAAGTGAGAGGGGCAGACGGAATCCATGGAGGTTCTTCTCTAACTTGGAGGCTTTCACTGATGCCTTCGACCAAGCGTCCCCCTTCTCCTGCCAGGCTTGCTGGAGAAGTGGGCTACCCTGACCACGTGAAGCGAGGTGTGGCCATGTAACCAGTCTGGGCCAGTGGGGTGGGAGCAGAAAGTGGGGGCTGGTGCTTGAAGCTGGGGCTTTACGAGTGAAGACACAGTTTTGCCAGCTTCTCCTTCTCCCCCTGTAAGCGGTCACACCCCTTCCTGATGGGGCGGTCCCCTCAGTGCATAAAGGCAGCGAGTGTGTGAGCTCTTACCCAGGTTACCAGTCACATCGGGCAAGTAGGAAAGAAACCTTCGTGGTTTAAAATTGCTGAGAGTTGGGGTTTTCCTGCCACGTAGTCTAGGGTAGCCTGAGCAATACAAACCAAACCCATATGACCTCACTCCCAAAGTCCAGCGCTTCACCACGAGGAATTTCTTCTGCCCCAGTAAGCGTTGACGCATTCCACTGTCTTAGTCAGGCTTGGCCAGAATATGCCACAATGACAATAATCCCTGATATCTCGGGAACTTCACATAAGAATTGATTTCTTGCTCCAATCAGAGTCAGATCCAGGTCGGGCAGCCCTGCTCCATGTAGGACAGGGGCCACCGGGGGCACGTGCGTGGGCTGCAAGGCACATGTCACAGAGGAAAGGGAGGGAGCCTCTGACTTGAAACGGACGCCCAGTCACTTTTGCTCACAGCCTATCGACCAGAAATGAGATATTCGGTCCCAAACCTCCCTGAAAGGACCACATAGCTAACTGCAGCTGCACGGTGTTACCATTAGCACATGCTTCTTCCAACGCGGTAGTAGGAAGTACGAAATGCTAACCGCTCTGAGGGACTCCTAAAAGCCATCTTATGAGACACGTGTGCTGACTTTCTTTTTTTTTTTTTAATATTTTATTTATTCATTGGACAGACAGAGATCACAAGTAGGCAGAGAAGCAGGCAGAGAGAGAGGATGAAGCAGGCTCCTTGCTGAGCAGAGAGCCCAATGTGGGGCTCGATCCCAGGACCCTGGGATCATGACCTGAGCCGAAGGCAGAGGCTTTAACCCACTGAGCCACCCAGGTGCCCCACGTGTGCTGACTTTCCTAATCCTTACTGCAGCCCTCCAAGGTTGTTCAGCTCATGATCCCATGGACAGCTGACAGAGCCAGGAAGAGGGAAGCTGAAGAAACTTCTAGACCAGGATGCTCACCAGGAAGGCTTGGGTTTGAGTGCAGGCAGCCTGGCCACGGGTGTTCGCTCCCTGGACCAATAACACAGATTGTAGGGATGGAGTGTGTTGATGACCTTGACGTAATGCCATTCTCCTTCCACTGCAAGTGTGCATCCTACAAGGGAAGAGAGGATTGTAGTCATAGGTTCTTTGATAAGAATTGTGCGAAAGTGAATCACTGGTATTATGGCCTCTCCTGTGTGTCTCAGGGGGAGAAAGCTTAGAGGTGGGAGCCACCCGTCCTTCGAGGACTAGGACACTCTTTGAGGATGGTTGCGTTTTATGGAGCACTGAGTACGTGCCAGGCACACAGCTGTAGTCCTTCCCCGGCTACCAGGTAGGATGCCAAATGCTCTTGGAACATGCTCGAAACAGAGGGCATAGCCTGGAATTGGAATCAGAAGACCTGGCTTTGAGTCCCAAGAAGCTGTGTGTCCTAAAGCAAGCTACCTAACCTCTCTGTGTCTCTGTGTGTTTAAGCCTATAATAGCTATCGTATTACCTTGCCCATTGAGGTACAGAATGTCAAAGCGCTCTGCAAACAAAGTCTGGGCAAAACACACAGGGCCTGCTCCCTCCTCCCCCTTCCCTCCCCTTGCCTGCCTCTCAGCTCCATAAGGGTGGTCTTGGCTCCGGGGGTACTGAAGCCCTCTTCTCAAGCCCTGGACCATCAGGCTGCCTTCCTAAGATGAGGTGGAACAAGGTTCAGGCTGGTTCCTTCCAGTGAGTAAAGAACAGCAGGATCTGTGCATAAAAACGTTCCCACATTAGGGAGAAATGCCAGGGTCTCACTAATGCAGGACAGACTTCTCCAATAAGGGAAGGGTGGTTGCTTTACACGGTTCTCTCCTGTGATCGCATAGCAATCCAGTGATGTGTCCAGGGATGCACACACTCTGGCCCATTCCATTTCTCAGGGAGGTAAACTGAGGAGGTCCATGGCTGGAGGAGGAATCCAGAGTCCGCTCACCTGTGCCGTCTCCCGGTTCCCTCCCCAGTTGAGGACATCACCCTCCACTCTGACTTGTGAGCATTTCCCTCTGGCTGGAATCTTAGCTAAAGAAACAGGGGCCCCCAGGTTTCAGGTCTCAGCTTTGTGAGGCGCCACAGGGATTAGCAGCTGGTTTCTCCCAGTGGGTGCCTCATCCCTCCTCGGGAGAGCTCAGTTCCAGGCCTCTCTTCTTCCAGGGCTGCTGCCCCAGGGCACCGGCCAGCCAGGCAGCCCCAAGGCCCACAGACCTAGTAGCCTTCCTGTAACTTTCTCAATGTTTCATCAGCTTTCCTGAGGATGAGTCAGGCCTGAGGAAGCTACTGTGAGAAGGACTCCAGGTCGGCATCCCCGGAGGCCTCCCCGCCTGGCTGCCACATGTGTGGGAGCCCTTGCTCCCACCTCCCGGGCTGCGGACCCACCCAGAGGCTGGGCTTGGTCAGGTGCTGGTGACCGCAGGGTTACCTTGGTAGCTGCGGGCTTGGTTTCAGGGGCTTGGTCACCCCTGCTCCAGACCAGCAGAATAAAGCTCCCCTGTGTGCACAGTACGGGGTGGGGATATCCATTTATTCTTCATTTACTCCTTTACCTGCTTAGCCCGTGATGTGGAGGCCAACTCTGTACTGGGCACAGAGAATCCAGGGGGACTTGGAGAACCGGTGTTTGCCCTGATGGCCCGTGTACAGCGACCGGAGGAGGTAGGTGATATGACTAAGTGATAGGAAGAGCCACACGAGCTCCAAGGGATCCAGATTGAGGGGATGAGCCCGCAGAGGCCTTAGCACCTCTGGGAGGGGTCCAGAGGAGGCCTCTGATCAGCTCTGTGATTCTCCTGCAGGGCAGGGAGGAATGCGCCAGGGCCAGAAGCATCACCTGTGGGTGGGGTGGGATGGGAAGGCATGGGGCAGAGGCCATGAGGAGGAGGGAGGGCTGGGCAGGGTCTGGAGGCAGAGTGCTGGGCTGACCAGGAGCCCGGGCCCCATCCGGATAAGGAGAAGCCTCGAGATCTACGGTGGGGCAACAGGGAGAGCCTTCTGACTGCTGGGCAAAGGTATGGGGGTAAGGTTGGAAATGATGGTACCAGTCCCCACCTCAGGTGGGCCAGGCCCCTGGAGGGAAGGGACAGAGCAGAGAGCACTGGAGAAGGATTTACTGGTATGCCAGCCAGCCCCCACCTGGGTGCAGAACAGGTACTCAGTAAACATCAGCTCTCTTTTCCACGGACCCCAAGCCTGATGAATCCCCACACCCCCCCTCACTCCCCACCCCCAACCCTCCCCTGCCCCCAGCAGAGCCCATGCATACAGTAGGTACTTATGGACATTTGTGGCCACTCACTAAACACCTCTTACCTGTGTGACCTCAAGGCAGTGCCTCAGTTTCCTTATCTGTAAGATGAGTCTGATAGAAAAACCAGCCTCCTAGGGTTTTGTGGGCATTCAGTGAGTTACTATAGCAGAAGCGTTTAGAACAGCCCGTGACACATAGTAAAAAGTAGGCAAGTCGTGATAATCTGTACTATCAACATCTACCTCTTTCCACCGGCATGTAGCATGTTCTAGGTGGTGTGCGTTACCCTCCCCTGCATGGTTCCCTCATTTACTATAAGACAAAGATTACCCCAGACCCCACCCCGCTGAAAAATCTCATCCTGGACATCTACGCAAGTAAAACAGTTTTCTATAATGATCGGAGCCCGGAACCCACTTCCATTCGACATAGACACTTGAGGGGGTTTTGCATGGCTTTCATATTCCCTGCATTTTCTAGAATGCCACTACTGTGCAAATCAAGGGATGTTGGCTCTGGGGATTTTCCAAGAATTGTTCAGTTTTGGAAAATCACATCACTCACAGAAGTGCTTTGAGTCACCAGCAAAACACACCCATGTCGGTCTGCATTTGTAATTGTATTCATGGTGATTTTTTATTTATAGGTGTAGGTGATCTGACTGCTTGTTATGGTTTTCCGTGGACTCAGGCCCGGGTATCTGCGGACTGAAGTCCACGTCGGTGTGCTACCAATCGTCTTCCTTTTATTCCTCCTTTGTGTTAAAGTAGGAGCATTACATGTTTTGTTTTGTTTTTTAATTGTATGTGTGAGCAGACCATGATTTTGATTTCCAGATACTGCCAGATACTTATTTTTAGAGGGGGACACGGAGTCCTTTGCACAAGTCAGGAAGAGGAACTGTTTTCTAGAGGGTCACATGGAATTTTAAGCATGCAAACACTGCTTAGGGAAGTTACTCCATGTCCCTCCAATAATTCCTCCCTGGCTTTCTGCTCCATATTTTCTTCTGGCCTCTAAGATACAGGCAATTGCCATGTGTCTTTGCCCTCTAGTTTCTGGAAGTAAGTTTTATTGCTTTTATGGATATGGGTGGTGTGTGGGAAAGACGCAGGGCTGGAGTGTGGACGGCCTCGGTTTGAATTGTCTTCTTTGGCTCACGTTGGGACACCGCACTTCTTTGGGCCTGTTTCCTCATCTGTAAAATTGAGAATTAATAGTCCCATCTCTGAGGGGTGGAGAGGTTTGAGATCTGTAAAGATCCGCTTGAACACAGGACAACATGCCCCAGACAAAGAGGCCACAGACCCTGAAGAGCAGAATCAGGCCTTGCCTGGAGAGCAAGGCATGCTGGGAGGACCTCAGGACTGGCTCTGTCTACCAGCTGGCCCCAGACTCAAAGTCTGATCTCTGACCCTCAGTTTCCCCGTCTGCAAAACAGGTACAGAAGCAGAACTCACCAGATGTGTTCTGAGGCCCATTGATCCCTGGAAGCCCTGTAATGTTAATTTAAACATATCCACAGAAAGGGGAAATACGTTTACTCAGAAATAATATCTATCCTAATCATGGGCAGATATTAAACCCTTCATGTTCCACAGGTCTAGAAATAGCCTTGGAAGGAAACATTCTTCCCGGAGAGGAAGGTGGCAGCAGTCATTTCCACGTGCTGTGCGAGCTCCCAGGCAGGGGCCACTGTGTCTGGAACTATAAGCCAAGGGCCACAGTCAGACACTGGGTTGGCATTGGGCCATCCATTCTGTCATTCGGTTACCACCTTCCCTGAGCCAGGTGTCTCAGGTTACCCCAGGTCAGGGAGGAGGTAGGTACAGAGGAAAGCTAAGCCCAGACTTGTGTGCTAACTGTGATGGCCTAAGGTAGCCCAGAGAGCTATGGGGAGCACAGAGCATGGCCACCTAGCCCCACCAGGCAGGCAGCTATGAGGGGACACGACCCTTGAGCTAGCTCTTCTCGACAAAGGAAAGGATTGGAGGACATGGTATTTCCAGGTAGTGGGAACAGCCTGGGCAAAGGCACAGAGGTGGGAGAAAACATGACATGCTTTGGGATTGGTTAAGGATCGCATTCATTGGGCACAAAGTATGGGGGTTGGAAAATCTAGAATTGGGTCTGTTGGGAAGATGGGGGCTAGCTGGGTCCTCATATGCCACATAAGGAGTTTTGATTGCCCTTTGGGTAACTGGGACCTACTGAAGGGTTATGGGCTGGAAGAAGACAGAAGCAGACATGTGTTTTTCCAAAAAGGCTTGATGTCTTGTGTGACGGCAGCACCAGAGCAGAGAGATAATAGGTGATCTGGTAGAAAGGGAGAGATGAAAACTGATCTGAGATCGTGGCTGGAGGAACCAGTAAGGGGACTGGGCTGAGGGAGTCCAGATGGTCAGGAGAGAAAGTGTTGTTGAGGCTGGAGATGGCTTTGTCCACGGGTGCCCGGGTGGAGAACTTTCATCCACATGCTTGGAGTGTAGAGCTCAGGCTTCTGATGAGGATGAGTTTTCTGTGGGTGGCACTGGTGAGGGGCAGTGTCCCTAGGATCTTTGCACCAATCCTAAGAGTTGGATGCTTCTGGGATGCTGGCTCTTCAGAGGGAGAGAGTAACTTGCCCAGGTTCACATCTCCAGGAACCGAGCCATGATTACTGGAGCCCTGTTAACTGGGACCCTGAATAATAGAAGTTTGAGAGGTCCAACCAGAGCCTCTCGGCCACCTGCCATTCTGTCCCTGAAATGTATGTCAGCATCTAAGAAAGAGTGTGGGCTGTCCTCCCGAGAGCCCACCTTGATGTCATGGGCTCAGGTCTCCAGCTACCCTGGGAGAGAGGACACAAAGCCCATCACCCTGCACAGAAGGGCCTTTGACTGTCATGGTGACTGGCAACGGTGAGAGAAGCTTCCTGCTCTCTTGGGTAGCGGGGCGGGGTTGGTGGGAGAAGGAGAAGAGGTGTGCTTCTTTCCGTGATGAGCTATAAGATGCCTCCTATGTTCTGCCCAATCTGGATGCCTCCCCTCTCTCTCTTCCCTTTGGCTTGTGAATTTTCCATTCCTGCCAAGTAGGTCAGTTGATTTGGAAACAGTATTGTTTGTGTGGTTGGATGCCAATGTTCCTGTCTGGCCGTCCTCACCTGGCACGGGTTCGTAGGGCCTCTCAAAGCCTGGTTCAGATGGCCCCTCCTTCCCGAAGCCCCTCCCCGGCCGGCTGCTCCCTTACACGGCCCTACAACAGCGCTCAGCTGACCAAGGGTGCCCCTATCCCTTGAGCCCTCCTGCAGTGCTGACGTGAACCCTGCCTGGTGCCCAGTGCCCGGTGCCACAGGTCGCCCCCTAGACTCGAGTCCAGTCCTTGGTGTCTTCCTACCTGGGATGTGATGAGCACCAAATTATTGAATGAATCAACCAACAAGCAGATCGATTTGTGAGTGAATTTCAAAGACCCCGTAAGATACTCTAGTGAAAACACTTTGATTCATGTTAAAGGTTTTCATTACCATATTTTTATAAAACATACACACCAGATACCAAAAACTCCTGTCATGCCTATTTGAGTTCATCCCGGCTGCTGTAAGCAAAACACAGGAGACTGAGGTTTAAACAACAAACGTTTATTTCTTACAGTTCTGGCAGCTGTGAGTTTCAAGATCAAGGACCTGGGCGATCTGCTGTCTGGTAGCAGCCAGCATCCTGGCTCGTAGATGCTGGAAGGGGAGTCCTCACAGGGTGAGAGGGGTGAGGGGTCTCTGTGGGGTCTTCTCTATAAGGACACTCTAAGCTCCACCCTCATAACTTAATTGCCCCGCAAAGCCCCACCTCCCAATATCATCACATTGCAGGGGGGCGGAGAGGGGGTCGGGTGGGGGTGGGAGTTAGAATTTCAACATATGAACTTGGGGGGACATGAACATTCGGTCCCTAACAGTGCCCGAAGGGCATAATATGAAAAGTGAGTCTTTCTTCCAGCTCTAAAGACCACTCCCCAGAAGTTCCCGCTCACACAATGGTTGTTTATGTTTTTTAAAGTTTCCCTTTTATATGCGTTACACAATTGAGGGCGTGAGGTACAAATTGTTCGGTGAGAGGATAAACACGTTTTTAAAAATAAATAGAATAAAAAGCAATCTTTTAAAAATTTCTTTTAACTATACTATTCTCTAGTCAGTTACAGAGTTCCACATAATGGTTATGTAATAACTGATTTAACGAAGCTTCTCCTGGAAGACAAGTACGATACACCGATTAAGATGCTCTCCCCTAAGGGCCCGTTTGCCTTTGTCCTCACCCGCACTAGGTATGAGTTTATTCCTTTTTGGACCTAATTATTTTGACTTCTGGATGAAAGAGGTGGGTTTGTTGATGTGTATTCATCTGATCATATCATGTTATATTTAGTAACGAATATTTCTATTTATTTTTCTCCAAAGGCTGTGGAAACTCTCCCCAACCAGGGACCGAAACGTGCATAATTTCTCCTCCCCATGTGGTGCTCAGTAGACTTGTGAATGTGAACGTACCTCAAAAATACATACATGAATGAGTAGATGAATGTCCGGAGAGCCAAACCCAGATGACACGAGGGAGGAAGGGCTGGCAAATACTTTCTGATGCAAGGTCACTGGCTTAGAAACCAAGTTCATGAGGCTATCATCTCATGCACTGTATTCCAACAAATCAATGCAACCCTTTGTTTATCCACTTTTAGTCTTTCACTAATCTAAATAACGCTGGACACATTTTGTGAGTATTTCCTTACTAAAAAGTTCTGGAAAGGCCTACGTGTGGAATTGCTGACTCAAAAACATCAGTATTTTGAGAGATTTTTGATACACTGTATCAACATTTCGCTCCAGAAGATTTACAGAAATTTTCATTCCCACAATGATCTACGAATCCTGCCAATACCCTCTTCCTTCCATGGGTTGGGAAAACTTAGGTGAAATTAAAATGGGTATTTCTTCAATGGTAGTTAGAGTAAATACATTTTTTGATGTCTGTGGCCATTTGTATTCATTATTTTACTCTTTATTTATTCTTAGGCATAGGCAATTTTTCTGTTGGAATTTTGTTTAATGACTTATTGTGGCAGAATGTTACTTTGGCATTTCCAAAGAACCGTGGCCCCTGGTACTCATGCCTGTGCTCCCCTCCCTCCTTGAGTATGGGCTACTTGTGTGACCTACTTTAATAGATAAAAGAAGGTAGAAGCATCGCTGGGATGGTTCCAGGACTCAGCCCTCAGAGAGCCTAGCCTCTCCTGCTTGTGCTCCCTTGGAAGCCAGCAGTCAAGGACTGGTGACACTCCCATGCGGCCAGAGGCCCAGTCTAGCCTCACAGAGAATCCTCAGGAAGGAAACTGAAGATACGCCTAACAGCTCTGGCTTAGCTCCCACTGGTGACCAGCTTGCTGAGCAGAGGACTTGGCTGTGCCCAGCCTTGTCCAGCCATAGGATCACCAGCAAATGCCTCAGATGATTGTTTTTCCAAGATACTAGTTTGGGGTAGTTTGTCCTATCCCAATAGAAAACCCCAAGGCTTACTCTTTGTATGAAGTCAACAGATCAAAGCCTCTGTATTGAAGATATTAAGGGTCAGAATTTAATTTTCATGGTTCATTCATTCCCCCAGAGTTGGTTTGGCTTTTCATTAGAGCTGATTGATTTAGTCAGATCTATTCCTTCTTCTCTGCACAGTTTCAGTTTTTGAGGTTATGTGTAAAGCTCTTCCTCATCCCAATTAAGTACAATAATATTCAGCTTGATTTCTGCTGTTGTTTCTTGTGTGTGCGTATGCGTGTGTATGTGTGTGTGTTTATATGTGATCCTGAAAGCTTCCATCAATCCAGAATGGTCATTGAGCCAGGGCAGGGTGGAGGAAAAAGTCTGTGGGCACCCAGGGCTTTTCCTGGACCTGAGGGGGTTGGGGGAAGACAGTGGGGTGGGGAGGGAGACGGCACTCTTGGCTGGAGGCAGGAGTGGTAGGTGACACAGGTGTGTGGGGTTAAGAGAAATCCAGGTGCCCTCACCTGCCGGCATTGGCGTCCTCTGGCTTCCCTCTGATACAAAGATAGGGCCTTATGCACACCACCTGCTCAGACCCTCCTGGGCCCCCATGGCATGTGCCACCTTGTTATCTCTGAGAGGTTCACAAGAATCGCTTTACTAACACCACTAGCCAGAGGAAGGTCTGAAAATGGCTGAGTTCAGGCCCAGCTGGAAGCCAGCTGCAGGTGGAGGAGGGAGTAGTGGGTATGTCCAGGGTATGAGTCGTCCTCCATGACATCTGGCCTGCTCTAGACCAGCAGCCAATGTCAGGAATCACGTGCCAACAAAAAACAAAACAAAACAAAAAAACAGGTGCAGGCAGGAGACACACCTCTTGGTTAAGAGAGATTTCAAATGTGTCCTATACAGAACGCTGCATGAATTGGAGGCTGCGACTGGATTCTGATTTGGGGAAAAGAGCTGCTATGAAAATTATTTAGAGGACCGCTCTGGACATTTGAATATGGACTGAGTATTAAATTATATTAGGAATTCATCATTCATTTTCTCATGCAAGATCTAGAGAGTGGTTATGTGAGATAATGCCCTTATTTTAGGAGATAGTTGTTGGAGCATTGAGGGGTGAGTGATCACGGTGTCTGTATTTTACTTTCAAATGCTCCAGCAAATAAAAGCAAAAATATAAGTAAAATGTGAGCACTATCGAGTCTTAGGAAGTAGGTATAAGAATGACCATTGTAGTGGTCTCAAAAATAAAATGAAATGGAGCGCCTGGGAGGCTCAGGCAGTTGAGCGTCTGCCTTTGGCTAGAGTCTCCTAACCCTGGGATCGAGCCCAGCATTAGTCTACCTCTCCCTCTGCCCCTCCCCATGCTTGTGCTCTCTCTTCTCTCTCTCAAGTAAATAAACAGAATCTTTAAAAATAATAAATAAAATAATACAGAATAGAATCAAATAAAATGCAGGCACGATGCCAAGGACAATGAGCTATAATGCCTTTGGTTCCTCTCTTGGTATTTTATTACGATCCTTAAGTCCGTCTCAGTGCTTCCCCAGGCCCGTGCAGAGCTGCGTTTCCAAGCGGGGTGGTGGCAGCGTTTTCAAGGTCTGTGCACGGCAAGGACAGGCTTCTCCTCCGTGGGGCCGGGCTCTGGGTCTTGTGTATCTGACAAACTCCTCCAGGGCGGTCCCCCATACAACTCCCTGAAAGAAACTCCCTGAAAGCTGGCATCTGCCCTTCTGAGAGCCTGACCGGCTCACGCCCAGGGAGAGCTCAACGAAAGGACAAGACTTGTGTGATACTCCTTCTCCCCCCTCCCCCCAGCCCCCCTCATGGGAGGCGTGTGCATCAAGGTGGTACCATGTGATTTCTCTGACCCCGCTCCCCTGCCCTGCCCAGCTGTCTGGTTCACCGATCCCTGTGTCATGCATTCAAGCCTGGCGATCGTTGTCTAGGGCGTGACTTAGAAAGTGGGGCACAGATCACTATTGATCAGTGAAGACCAAAAGCATTTCCCCCATGGGGCTGGGAAGGTCATTGTCATCTCATTTACTCACTCACCCACTTATTCATTTATTCAAGAAGCCAACTCTGATCAAGCGCAGCTGACCTGAGGTTTGGATGATCAATGGGGTCCGGTTCTGGCCCTGGGGGTGCTCACCACCATCACCAGCAAAGGCCGCGGTACAGCCGATTCCGCCATATGCCTTTAGAGGTAAGCGTGGCATGGCGGCAAGGAGAGGAGGTGATTTACACCACCAAGGACGAGGAAAGGGAGAGGCTGGAGGCAGGGGGCAGGGGGCAGGCAGAGGGACGTAGGGAGGGTACCATTGACAGTGATGCTGGTCTCCAGCAAGGTTCTTACTGGTGACAATGCAGAACAAGCATCTTCTTCCTTCCTTCTCCCGGCGACCCAGAGAAGAAGGCCCGATGGTCATCCTTCATTGTACGGACAGGGCATCAAGGTTGGGGGACTACCCACACCCAAGCCCGACCCCTACCAGTGGCCTCCACGGAGAAGGGCAGATGTGGCCGAGGCAGAAATGCCAAGGTTAAGAAGCAGGAGCACAGGAGACCTGCAATGAGCTCATGGAGCAGGCTGTGAGGGGGCAGCATTGAGACCAACGGGGCTCAGGCCACAAACCCATGAGCTCTTTTTGCAGGGGTGCAGACTATGCCCAGAAAGGTCAGGGAATTGCCCAGATGCACTTGGCCCAGTGGCAGAATGGGAATGCAGACCCACACGATCAGCATGAGGGCTCCAGCTCTTTCCCCTGCCAGGTGGCCTGAGGCCCTGGCTGACCTTGGTCCTGAGTGGAGCCAAGGTCAGCCGGCCAGTACGGTGGGGCATATAGGAGGGAGGGAACAAGTGTCCAAGGATCTGTCTTCCAGTTAAATAAAAACCCAGATAGCAAAGTACTGTCTAAGCCTGAAGCCCACGTGTGCCCAAGGCCATGTCCACGGCTCTGGAGAGGAGCCGAAGGAGGCAAATGTTGAACCAGGGAGGAGACAGGTCTGGGCTGTGCTTCCCAAGGCCTGCGCAGCTCAGAGCACGACTGCGTCCTGGCCCCAGGCCCTCCTGCAAAGTGCTGTGTGAGGCTCCTTCCCGGGGCCGCCGCCCACCGCCATGGTCTCTGGGTGCTTCTAGGCAGTTCCCAGCCCAGCAGCACCAAGCTCCCTCCGGTTCCAGACCCTCAGCACGGGTCAGCTAAGGCACAGGCATCGCTTGTCCTCAGAAGATCAGAAACCAGTACATGAAGAGTTCAATGTTCTTCCTTTACAGAGGGAAACACTGAGTGACAGAGAAGGGAAACCGTGTCCTCGAGTCCGAGCAGCAGAAGAGGAATGAACATTCAATCTTCTGACACCCAAGTGTGGGCCTCGGCCTCCCTGCCTCCCTCCACTCGGGCTCTCAAGCCCAGGCCGGAGGCTTTATCAGCAGATGTGGATTCTCTCCTTCCTGTGGGTGGAAGTCCAAGATGGAGGCTGACCTGGTTCCTGGTGGGAGCCACTTCCTAGTTTGCTCCTGGCTGCAAGCCTGTGCCCAGAGGGAGCTGTGCTCCCCACCCCACCCCCACCCTTGCCCCCCACCAGGCCTCTGCACACCTCATAGGCCTTCCTTCCCATTCTGCTCTGCCTTCCCAGCCCTGCCGCCCCCCACCCCGGATTCCCTGGTTGCCTCAGCAGGAGACCCCACAGGATCGCCTGGGGGGCCCGTATCCCGGGGTGTGAACCTCATGGAGATGAGGGCAGGAGTCCCCTAGCATCACTTTCTGAGTTACGTACTCAAGGCATTAAATAAAACCAAATCGTGGAAGAGGGAAATATCCTCAATGTTTTGCTTTAATGCCGATGCTTCCTTACTTTTCCCTGGAAAGGAGAGGGCAGCCTCTGTGCTCAGGTCCCTCTGGGGCAGGATTTAGAACCTCCAGTGCTCTGGGCTGTGCCTGTTTTTACCAGTGACTACGGTTCTTGAACCAGCAGCAAACGGCTTCTCCTTAGACCAGGGCTGCAATGTTTGCCTTTACTGTGTTTGTATTTCAGTTTCTATAAGGGGATTCCTTACATTTAAAAAATCTGACAAAGTAATACATTGTGCAAAATGTGTTTGCCTTATGGCAAACATTGTAAATGTAATATGCCAAGGACTGCCATTGGTAAATATTACGGGGACACAAACATGAGCGCGGACAGGGAAAAGAAGGGGACACCAGCCGCCAGGCAGCCGGCATGTGGCAGGACACCTAGGGAGTCACGTGTCTTATGTGCCTGTGATGCACCAGCACTGTACAAGCTCGGTTACTCTTCACCGGCCTGCGAAACGCTACTTTCCCTGTTACGGTTTTGAACACTGGGTTTCAGAGAGGCTAAGTGACTTTCCCAAAGTCACACAGCTCACTGAGGTAGAGGCAGGACTGACGCTTTGTTCCCTCTGGCCTGTACTGTCCCCCTACCCCAGCCTGAAGCCTCCCATCCCCTATCTCCCCTCTCCCCTCCCCTGCACATCTCAGGGGAGCTGGGGTGTGAGCTTGTAAGCCCTGAGCTGACCTCTCTGAGAGTCTCTCTCCAGTACTAGCGGTGACCCTCACCACACCGTCTCAGCATAAAGTGTGGGATTCTCCCTTGTGCTGACCAGCATGGGAACACTGCTTTGTCTCCCTCAACCACACAGGACTATTTTCTCCTGCAAGATCCACACCTGGCCATCCAGAATTCTTGAACCTAGGAGCCTGCTCTTGGGGCCTGGGGCTTTATTTATACTAACGCGATCTTGCACACAGCCTTCTGCACTATCCCATTTTAAACTCGAGTATCCTGACACCTAGAAATTTCCATCACTTACCCACACTCACCCAGCTGAGAAGGGAAAGAGCTGGACATTCCAATTCAGATTCATCTATAGTACCAAAGCTGACATCGATCCCTCTGCTCTTGAACCCCAATTTCAGAGAAGCTTCTATCTCCCAGGATTCATGTGATAGCCCAAGTCCCTTATCTCTGGCCCTCTCCTGGGACAGGAGCATCAGCCATTCAATGCATGAGTACTGCGCACTCCTTCTCACAAAGAGTTCCTGGGGAGAGGTGGGATAGGGGCAGGGAGGGGTGGCAGGTGCGCCTGGTGCCTCTCTAGAGAGGTCCTGCCACTGGGGCATGCAGACCTTGGTCTCTGGAAGTGGGGGGTGGAGAACAAAAGGAAGAATCTGGGCAAGGAAAGCAGAAACTTTCATCCTGGACCACACACTAACTCCCAGTGACTTCAGGCAAGCCATAGCCTCTCAGTGTATTCATCTGTGCAATGGGGATGGGTGTTAGGAATTATGCACTCATGGGCTTTATATGGCCCACAAACACATTTATCTGTTCCTTTCTTCCTTGTCCTTCCCACTTTATTTCTTCTTTCTCTTTCATCATATTTTGGTTTTGCTTTTATTTTGCTTGGGGCATGTGGGTGTGCACAAGGACACACGTGTACACACACACACACACACACACACACACACACACACACGCACGGCAGCAAGACCTCTTCCTGTTAATATGCAGAGTGGGCCCTGGTTTCTGTGGTTTAGCCCCTGGGGAATCCAGACACCAGGAGCTATTGCCCAGGCCTGGAAGGACCAGAGGTCCCTTCCCTGGGGACAGCCTCAGCAACAGCTGTCCCCACACAAGGACGCCCTGGGGTGGAATCCAGAATGCATTGTTTTGCTCTGTAATTAACACACAGTGTTCATCTTCAGGGTCTGACTTGGAAACAAGTGCCAAGAGCATTCCTAACGGGTCAGAAGGAAGTGTTTATTGCCAGACTGTACAAGAAACCTCCTCCAGTCAGCCCTTGGGTCATGTATAAACCCTTGAGCAGTGCATTCAAGACTGAGTACTCAGCAAACTCTCATTAGCACCTACTGTGTGTTAGGCCCTAGCTCGGCCTGCAGACTCAGAGACATGGATTAGATGAGATCCCTGTCCTTGGAGAGCTCCAAGGCATGGCGGAGGGGGGCCTATTTATAAAGGGACAAACCCAGGGGCTAAGAACAGTGGCAGTGATGAGCACCAGACTTAAGGGGGCAGGGGGCAGGGACAGTCAGCAGCCTGGGTGTGCAGTCCTGTGGTTGAGTCAAGAGTGTACCCACCCTTTAGTCCAGAGAATGTAGTGGAAGGAGTCACTGACTTCTCCTAGAGGGCCAGTGGTGAGTGAGTGTCTTCTTTTTTTTTTTTTTTTTTTAAGATTTTATTTATTTATTTGACAGAGAGAGATCACAAGTAGACGGAGGGGCAGGCAGAGAGAGAGAGAGAGGGAAGCAGGCTTCCCGCTGAGCAGAGAGCCCGATGCGGGCCTCGATCCCAGGACCCTGAGATCATGACCTGAGCCGAAGGCAGCGGCTTAACCCACTGAGCCACCCAGGCGCCCGAGTGTCTTCTTTTGAAATTGATTCTTTCTCTCCCTGACTGCAAGAATTCATTCTTTTTTTTTTTTCCCAAAAAGTGCTAAGTGCTATGGAATGTGTGTGTTCAACAATAAATACTCTTCAGACATAGCCATGACCCATGTTGGCAGAGAGCATTTCTCCAGCCTTTCTTCCAGGCGTCAACACAATGAATGATCCAGGGGCTCACTGCCCTCCAGGCCAGCAAAGAAAGCCTCACGTAGGTTTACTTGTTTAATCCTCAACACCTTCAGGAGGAAAAGCACTATCAGCCCGTCTGTCTTCAGTGCAGGAAAACTGAGGCATGGCAACAGGGAGAAAGTGGCAAGACCAGGACGCCTCACACTGGGTCTGAGCCCTTAACCCTCAGACACAGTAAGCCAAGGGACCTGTGTCTCTTCACTCACTCAGGCCAGTGTCCGGGATGAGGGACTCAACCCTACTCTCTGTTGCCTTCAACATCATGATTAAATATATCCTCCCGCAAGGAAACATGGTTCACCCAGTCTCCCAGAGTACAAAATGTCCTCCACTTGAAGTAGATCTCATGAACTTTCATTGTTATTACAAGTCAATCGACCACCTTCACTCCAGGGCCTGTGTGGTCTTTCAAATGTGAGCCACACCATCATTGATCCGACCAATCTCCTCTGTTCTGGGCAGGTGCCAGCATTCTTCCCATACGAACAATGCTGCCACAGAGACCTTCTCAGAGGCTGATGAGCATTTCGGCCAGATCGATTCCTAGAAGAGAGACCGCCAGGTCAACCAGGCAGACACACAGCCCAGCCAGGCCTGCAGGGCTGCCCACTGGAAAGAATGCTCCCTTCCATCCGCTGCAGGAAGAAGGTCTGAGCTGGCTGACTTCACACGTCTTTTCCCATGGTGGCTGGTGGCAGAGCCATCTTTCCCAGCCCCCATACACTTTGCATTTTTATCTGTGCTCTTAAATGGCTTTGAGAAAGTCACGATTAAAAAAAAAAAATCAGCGGTGCAACTAACAAAAGTCTCGATGTGGTCAGCAGCCGTCATTGCCAGGAGGACAAGCTTGTTGCTCGGGGGTCCTTGTGCGGAAGTTACGGGAAGCACACACAGCCCAGAGAGCAGAATTCAGGCCAGATTTCAGCCTCCACTGGTACAGGGCGCAGCCTGAGCAACCTCAGACATCATTTAGTTAGGGCAGGAAGCTGGATCCAGGCTGTGCAGATTCAAATCCAACTTTAAATCCTATTAATCATGTGCCCTTGGACAAGCCACTTAAACTCTGCCTGTCGATTTCCTGGTGTGAAATAGAAGCTGATCATCATAATAGTGCCTCCCCTACAGGCAGCTGCAGTGAGGATTTAGGTGAAAGATCTAAAACCCTCAAGGCACACACAGGATAGTATCAATAGATGTTTTCTAACAAGCGTTAGTAATCCCCCTGGGCAGTTGCTCAGGCCAAACCATTCCCCCACAAGACTCTGTTTCTCTCTACTACAAAGGCTCCCTTTTGGCCTTTCAGGCAGTGCATTTAATGGAAAGATGCTGGATTTGGGACCTGGAGGAAAGGGAGCTGGAATCCTCATCCCCCCCCCCCCCTCCCGTCTGTGTGACTTTAAGCCATTCCGGTTTCTATCTGATCTGCATGCCTCAGAGTTCTGGCTCTATTTTCGAAACTTAGCATTGTACCTAGCCAAAAGGGGTATTACAGATTGGTTCCTCTACCAATTCAGGGGCTCCAGTAGAGGGTGGAAAGTGGGGGGCTAGGGGCCGGGGTGGGGAGGGATGTGCGGAAGAATCTAGAAAGGAGCACACCCGAAGCCCACCACAAAGTCATCCTGACACTGACTGGCAGATACCAGCACAGCAGGGCCCAACACACCCTATCCTCCAAACCCACTCACCCTTCAAGACACAACCTTGTGTCACCTCTTGCTGGAAGCTTGCATGTTTTCTCCAGACTGGTATCGTTAGCTCCTGAGATCTCCCATAGCTCTTCTCTTGTACCTTTTGCAGGCCCTTTGATTCCACTTAGATTTAAGTCACCTGTGAGCTGTTTCTGTTCTCCAGGGGAGACTGGAAACTTCCTAAGGGCAGAGGTTGTGTTATGCAAGGCCCATGGCTGTGGGGGTATTGGGGCAGTGTATTCCCCACTAGCCAGTTCTGAGGTTCACTTCCGAGCACTGCCCCTCTCTACCCCAGTGTCCCTGTGTAAGACCCTAAATATCTTTGCCTTGGTGGGGGAAGCAGGTGGGGGGCCGTCATTCATCCGCCCCTGCTCTGCTCTGTGACTAGAAGGCTACATGGATTCTTACAGTAGATGGGTTCTTCTCCTTGTGTAGGGAAGGAAGCAATAGAGAGATTTGTTGAAGGACACACTGTAAGGGGCAGAGCTGCAGTCTGACCCCAAGGTGGCATCAGTTGTGCTTCGGCTGCTGTGCCTCTCCCCCTTGTTCCCTGAGGGTCACCCTCACACAGCCCCGC
This sequence comes from Lutra lutra, assembly GCF_902655055.1. Classification (NCBI taxonomy): domain Eukaryota; kingdom Metazoa; phylum Chordata; class Mammalia; order Carnivora; family Mustelidae; genus Lutra; species Lutra lutra. The sequence continues at coordinate 8,830,171 of NC_062281.1, read as the reverse complement.
AGGGAAAATCAGGAGAGGCATCCCATGGATGCTCTAAAACGTGGCACGTGGATTCCAAATATGGACCTAGCAGTAGTGTGGGGATAGTTCCTGCCTCAACTCAACACGCCAGGCTTTCCAGTCTGGGTGCTGCTAACGACACAACCCCTTGCCAACCCCCAGAGACCGAGCCTGCCAGAGAAGGAGCGGTGACCAGAACTGGCGAGCTGCGCAGTTACCTTCCAGCTCTACCTCTGATGCTGTTCTCTCTGCAGACTTGGGATTGACATTCTCCTCACCATTTTGCTGCGACAATTTGGAAGCAGCATGTGTGAAAACCCTGGGCCAGATCAGACCCTGGCGAGACAGCCGTCACGGGCATTCACCGAGATTGTCCCGGGCAGACCCGGGGCTGGGCTCTTAATGTTATGTTCCCAAATCTTCACAGCCACCCAGAGGCAGATCCTCTTTTGTCACTGTGGGTGAGGAAACCAAGGGTTAGAACAATGCAGAAGCCTCACCGAGGGGCAGCCCCTAGATTTCCAACCCGTGGGAGCTGGAGCACACTTGTAAATGCTAGGCTTGACCACTTACTGGTAGTTCATCTGCACTGCCCAGTACGCACACATGAGTGTTTGCATGAGAACCCAGAAATGCCGACTGGAGCAGGCAGGGCCTCCCTCTGTGTCCTTTCTCCACAGCCTCTTGCCACCAGCTGTGGATAACATTCGTGGAGCTGATTTCTGCCAGGCGGGGACAGGCTGTTCCCTTGCACTCCGCTTGTTTTATGACTTCTCTTTAGAAACCGACTTGGAGTCTAACCAGATGAGGCCTGACCCAGTAAACCGCCTGCCCGACGACGAATGCTTCTTCTTGTGTCTGTGATGGTCACATGCGAGCCCTCCTGTTGGTTCAACCCACCAGAGCTGCAGTGCACCTGGAAGAGGCGGAAGTTTTGGAATGGTGCAAAGAAGGCCGGAAGGGGTTGGTGCCTGCCAAACTTTTGTTCCTCCCCTCACCGAGTCCCCCGCTCCGAGTGAACCCGGCATAGTGGAAAAACCAGTCCAATCACAGGTCCCCGGGCCCACGTTGAAGCGCTGGCCGTGTGACCTAGAGAAAGTTACTGAACGTCTCTGAGCATCCCTGTCTTCACTGGAGACAATTCACCACGCCCACCTGGGTGGTGAGGAATAATAAGATAGAAAAAGCAAAAACGGTGCCTGCAGATGGACAATGCTTGATGTATGTTAATTTTTTTTTTTTTTCTTTTCTCCATGGCTAGAAAAATAAGATGACCTTATCAGTTCTTTTTTTGGAAATGCATTTTGGTCTGGAGAGACATGTGTTTGTAAGAAGTCCCTCCTAGGAGGGTGATAAAAATCACACTGCCACGTTGTTGCTTGCTTGGTGGCAAGTCTGTATTTAGGAGCTCACTAGATTGCTGCCCTATCGTATTGTTCAAGCTTAGGGCATTTATTAGGCACCACTGTGTTCCCAGCCTGGAATGAGGGGCTGGGACTGTGGGAAACCCAATCCCATCTGCAGGAGCCCACACGCCAGTGGAGGAGGCAGGGAGCTCCAGTAGGGATGGGCATTCCCAGGGAGTTATTATTTCAGACTATGGTGAACTGGAATAGGGGGCATTTTAGGTGCTCTCCAAATATGAGAGAGACCGCTGTAAGCAGAGCTAGACTGAGAGGCAGCCAGGCAAAGGGATGGCTGTAGGGTCAAATCTGTGGAATTACGGTGTAGAGCAGTCATTTCCCAATGCTAGTTACCGTCAGAATCACCTGGAAGGTGTATTAAAACACAGATCATGTGTCCGGGATGTCCTTCTGTAGGGGAGTGGAGAAATACACCGTGGTCCATCCAGATGATAGGATCCTATTCAGTGCTAAAAAGAAATGAGCTATCAAGCTGTGAAAAGACAGGGGAGAGCCTTAAAGGCACAGTTCTAAGTTAAAGAAGCCAGTCTGAAGAGGCTCCGTCTGATTACAACTCCATGACATTCTGGGAAAGGGAAAACTAGAGAGAGAGTGACAGCATTAGTGTTCACCCAGGGAGAAACGGGAAGGCAAGTACGAAGAGTCAGAACACAAAAAAAAATTTTTAGGGCAATGCAGCCATTCTGCGTGATACACACGTGTCCACGTCCATAGAATGCGCAGTGTCAGGAGTGAGCCTGGATGTCAGCCGCAGACCCTGGATGACAACGGTCAGTAGTAACAAATGCACCTCCCTTATGGGGGAGGATGTGCATGGGTGGGGCAGGAGGGATAGAGGAACTCTTAGTTCTTTCTGCTCAATTTTGCTGTGAGGCTCCACTTGCTCTACGAAATCTATTAATAAAACACACACATGTTAGGTAGCATAGACATTTTCACAATATATTTTTTTTCAAATCCATGAGCATGGAATATTTTTCCATTTCTTTGTGTCTTCCTCAATTTCTTTCGTGAGTACTTTATAGTTTTCTGAGTACAGATTCTTTGCCTCTTTGGTTAGGTTTATTCCTAAGTATCTTATGGTTTGGGGTGCCATTGTAAATGGGATTGACTCCTACCTTAAAAAATTTACACATTTAATGCATTCTTTATCAAAATACCATCAATTTTTTTGAAAGAAATGGAACAAATAATCCTAAAATTTATGTGGAACCAGAAAAGACCCCAGATAGCCAGAGGAATGTTGAAAAAGAAAACCAAAGTTGGTGCCATCACAATTCCAGACTTCAAGCTCTATTACAAAGCTGTCATCATCAAGACAGCATGGTACTGGCACAAAAACAGACACATAGTTCAGTGGAATAGAATAGAGAGCCCAGAAATGGACCCTCAACTCTATGGTCAACTAATCTTTGACAAAGCAGGAAAGAATGTCAAATGGAAAAAAGACAGTCTCCTTAACAAATGGTGTTGGGAAAATTGGACAGCCACATGCAGAAGAAGGAAACTGGACCATTTCCTTACACCACACACAAAAGTAGACTCAAAATGGATGAAGGATCTCAATGTGAGACAGGAATCCATCAAAATCCTTGAGAAGAACACAGGCAGCAACCTCTTCAACCTCAGCCACAGCAACTTCTTCCTAGAAACATTGCCGAAGGCAAGGGAATCAAGGGCAAAAATGAACTATTGGGACTTCATCAAGATCAAATGCTTTTGCACAGGAAAGGATACAGTCAACAAGATCAAACAACAACTAACAGAATGGGAGAAGATATTCACAAATGACATATCAGATAAAGGGCTAGTGTCCAACATCTATAAAGAACTTATCAAACTCAACACCCAAAGAACAAATGACCCAACCAAGAAATGGGCAGAAGACATGAACAGACATTTCTGCAAAGAAGACATCCAAATGGCCAACAGACACATGAAAAAGTGCCCAACATCACTCAGCATCAGGGAAATACAAATCAAAATCACAATGAGATACCACCTCACACCAGTCAGAATGGCTAAAATTTACAAGTTAGGAAACAACAGATGTTGCCGAGGATGCAGAAATAGGGGAACACTCCTACACTGTTGGTGGGAATGCAAACTGGTGCAGCCATTCTGGAAAACAGCATGGAGGCTCCTCAAAAAGTTGAAAATAGAGCTACCCTATGACCCAGCAATCACACTACTGGGTATTTACCCTAAAGATAAGAATGTAGTGATCCGAAGGGGCACATGCACCCGAATGTTTATAGCAGCAATGTCCACAACAACCAAACTATAGAAAGAACCTAGATGTCCATCAACAGATGAATGGATAAAGAAGATGTGGTTCATATATACAATGGAATACTATGCAGCCATCAAGAGAAATGAAATCTTGCCATTTGCAAACTAAACTAAAGGGTATTATGCTGAGCGAATAAGTCAATCAGAGAAAGACAATTATCATATGATCTCCCTCATATGAGGAATTTGAGAGGCAGAGTGGGGGGTTTGGAGGGTAGGGAAGGAAAATATGAAACAAGATGGGATTGGGAGGGAGAAAAACCATAAGAGAGTCTTAATCTCATAAAACAAACTGAGGGTTGCTGGAGGGAAGGGGGTATGGAGAGGGTGGTTGGGTTATGGACATTGGGGAAGGTATACGCTATGGTGAGTGCTTTGAAGTGTAAACCTGGCGATTCACAGACCTGTACCCCTGGGGGAAATAATACATTATATGTTAATAAAATTAAATACTTTTTTAAAAAGACAAAAAACAAAACAAAACACACACGTGTGCTTGTAGATCACCACACCTCATCCCAGAGTTCCTGGGGTGGAGCTCACAAATCTTCATTTCCAGCACGTTCCTAGGTGACACTGCTCCTGCTGCTGGTCCCTGCGGGGAAGAGGATGTCCTAGAGGTGGAGTACGGTCAGAAGGAGCCAGACCAGGAATGAGCCCAAGTGCATGCAGGGCGGTGCTCAGATAGAGCGAGCGCAGGCTCGGCTCACCAGCGAGCTGGGTTCCTGATCCACTGAGCCAGTACCCGCTGAGCCCCACCAAGTGCTATGGGAGCCACGGACTCGAGCTATGGAACAATAAGGAAAACCGTCTGCTTTGTGCGGTGATCTCTGCCCTGCTGGGGCTTACAGGTCATACTTGAATTTGCATTGCCAACTGCTCTCTGGTCATCAAGGGTGCAGTAGAGAGACTCTGGAGGTGGGATTTGCTGCCCCAGTCATGCCCGTTTCAAGAAAGATCTTATCTTAACCAGAACATCCCTCAGTGTTGGAGGGAGAGACTATGACAGAGCTGACTTTTGCTGGATTATAGGGTCAGATGCTACAATAGAGCCCAGAAATAACCCCGACCGGAACCAGACAGAACTTTATTTCTCTCTCATGCGACCGTCCAGGTTTGGGCACCCGGTGGCTGAAATGCACATTGAGGAGAGAGCACCAGCTCTTTCCCTCACCACTCTGATGTCCCCAGGGTGTTACTTGAGTCCAGAGTTGGAGATGATTCACCATCAGCCCCCAGATTGCACAAACCCCTGGCCATCAGCACAGGACGCACAAGCCGAACAGGGCTTCCTGGGTCTGTGTAACATGGGGTGGCCGCTCACCATCGCCTCCATGGGGGAGGAAAGGCTAGAGAGAGAGGGAGGCCAGAGAATGTGCTTTCCCTTCATGACTCACCCCGGAAACTGCCCATCTTGCTTCTGCTGACCAACCACATACCACTGCGGAGCCCCGTGGCCTCGCTTGGCCGCAGGGAAGTGGGGCTGGGACTCAAAGATCAGGATCCACTCTCTCTGATCTTGCTCTTATAGAATACTTTTTGTTCAGGGAATCTTTCTGGAATGTCACATTCCATCATCTTGCCTCCCTCCTTCCACCAGCACCTCTGTCCCTCAATAGCCTTATCCAGACAAAATCAAGTTAAGACAAAAACCATGGATTTTTTTTAAAGATGTATTTATTTATTTTAGAGAGCCAGAGAGACAAAGTGGGGGGGAAGGAGCGGAGAGAGAGAATCTCAAGCAGATTCCTTCTGAGCATGGAGCCCCTATGCGGGACACGATCTCACAACCCTGAGATCATGGCCTGAGCAGAAACCAGGAGTCCAATGCTTAACTGACTGAGCCACCCAGGGGCTCCCCATGGATGGCTCCTAAATGGGAAAACAGTTCCTCATTACTATATATCATGGATGAGAGGAAGCTTCCCCTTTTCATTTCAGTGAAGGTGGAAGTGATGGGGAAGGTTGCTAGTGCTCATCTATGGTCTCCATGCCTTCTTTTTTCTGTTTCTTTCTTTTCTTCCCCTCCCCCCTCCTCTCCCTCTTCTCCTCCTTCTCTTCTTCCTCTCCCTCCTCCTTCTTCTTCCTTCTCCTCCTCCTTCTTCCTCCTCCTTTTCTTCTCCTCTTCCTCATCCTCCTCCCCCACTTCCCCCTCCCCTCCCTCTCCCCCTCCCCCCTCCTTCTTCTTTGATTTTCTTTTCATTTTGTTCTGTTTTTTTCTCACTCTGCCAGCTCCTTCTCTGCATCACTGTCTGGGAGCCCAGGACCCCCTTATTAAGGAAGGGGTGATTCTTGGAATGAGCTGTAACTTCACATGTCCCTGCAAGAATAGGGTTCAATGTGAGCTCTGTAGATAATCGTCTTTCTCGGGAGTCATCCCTGCGCACACTGATCTGGGTGCGGTTCTTCCTTTTTCCTGAGAGTGAGAAGCATGAGTCTCTTTGCACTGATGAAGCTTTTGTTGGCACATAGGTGGGCAATTATTTTAGTGCCCGAATTCTTTTCCATCATGAACATATCCTTTTTTTTTTCCTGATATGACGTGACCTTTACCATTTATCAGCCATCCCGGTGAATTATCCCATCACTGTAAATAAATCTAGTTGTACCTGGATTGCAACAGAGAAGAGGGTGAAGCCAAGCGGGGTTTCTTTATCACTTGGTTTCTCTGAGCCATTGTCCTGCCCGAGGGAAGAGGGCTCTGATCCTGGCAGTCTCAGTAACGGTCCCCAAGGATATCAGATCTTAGTCACTGGAACTTGTGAACGATTCTTCTAGAGCAAAAGAGGGATTTTGAAGGTATGATTAAATCAAGCATTACGTGATGGGAAGAGGAACCTGCACTACCCAGGTAGGCGGCGAACGCAATGACAAATGTCCTCGTTGGGGGAGGTGGAGGGAAATTCGGTCGTAAAGAAGAAAGCGATGTAACAAAAGAGGCAGACATCAGAGTGAGACATCCACAAAGCCAAAAACATCAGGAGCTCTGCGAAGCGGGAGGAGGCAAGGGGAGACTGTCCCCTAGTGCCCCTGCAGGGACCTAACTGCAGACACCCTTGTTTTGGCCAGTGAAACTGCTTTCAGACTTCTGGCCTCCAGGATTAGGTGAATACATTTGTGTTCAAACCAGCCAGTCTGTGGTAGCTTGTTACCGTGGTCCAAAGAAACAGATAAAATAACCATCACCAAGCTCAACTGGGGACTTTCGGAAGAGGACACGGGGCTCCCCAAAGTTACCTGTCCTGAAGAGGCAGCTGAAGGCTGGTTGAAAGTTCGGTCCCCCGGGAGGCCTGGCCCCACTCCCACCTACCCAACCAGCCAGAACTGCCAGGGGTGGGAGGACACTTGGGATTTTCATGAGCTGCTGGAGGTCACGTAGGGTGGGGTTCCCCAAGCTCCAGATTCCATATCCAGCCTGGCCTTCCCAGTGGGCCTAAGAGAGAACGACCACTCCAGAACCCAGGAAAGCAGAACGGAGGAATGCTATAAAGTCTGGATGTGGAACAGACTTGTTTATAATTTTGTCCTTGTAGGTAAGTGCAGACGTGCCACACACACACGGAATAACTTACCAGCTATTCCACAAAAGAAAAGGAGGGAAACAACCACTTGAATTAGGTGAACTGAGCTCCTGATGGAGACAGTTTCCCCTCCTGCTCCCCCAGCAGTCGTGGGGTGCTCGCCCTCTCTGCTGTCCTCGGGCAGCTGCCCTGTGCCCACCTCTCCACACTTCACACTCTGCCTCCCTGCTCCACGCAAACCCAAACAGAAGGAACTTCCTCCTTCCTCTCACGACCTCCTTCCTCTCCTGACTTTCCAGGGCCCCGCCAGGCTCTGGAGCCACTTACCTTGGCCTTGGGTACCTTGCCTACAATAATATGTTTGCTCACGCTTCCCTGATTCTGTGGAGCAGCGACTGAGACACAGGAGTGCTCTACACCAAAATATTTCAGACGGGGAGACCGAGGCCCAGAGAGAGACTTTCTGGAATCCCACCACCCTGCTTAAACCTCAGGTTCCCTGACTGAGCTCCCCGTCTCCAAAAGTAATCAAGAATGCACACTGGAAAGATTGTGAGCGAGTATTTGGGACCGCTGGGTATCCTGCTCCCTCCACCCACAGGGTCTCACGTTCAAATTCTCTGTCTCCCGCTTTTCATTTACATGAATTCAAACATTCAGCGAGTGTCCTTGTGCCCCAGTTCCCTCCTCTATAAACTGCAGATCGCAACCTCTACTTGCAGAGTTATTTATTGCGAGGGTCAGAAATAAGGCAGGTAGGACAGCCAGTATACTGTAAGTGCTCAATAAATGCTAACGGTTATTCCTGCAGACAGGAAGAAGTCTGAGGACTCTGGGGAGTCCTGAGGAGCTTAGCGAGTCTCTGTTGGTGTGTCACAGCCCTGCAGATGCTACGGGGGCTCCCGGGAACAGCAGACCCACAGGTGTCCACCGGGAGGCTCATCTCTCCACCCCCCTACTGCAGCAGTGGCTCTGGACAGGGGTACTACTCTCCTCACTTCCCAAACATTTAGACAGGTAAAGGCTCATGTCTGGGCCACCCAAAAAGTATGGGGCAGCAAAGAGTTGACTCCAGGCTTCCTGATGTCACAGGCTTGCTGTCTTGGCTGTTTCTAGCCCAAATCAGTCTCTGAACCTTTGCCACACTGCTTCTGAGCTTGGGTCAGCTCTCCCGCAATCTCCGCTCTTCAAGCTCAGAATTTTTCCGCAGCCCCAGCTTATAAGGCCCCTCCTTCTGGAAGCTTCCTCTTGGGCTCTGGGGCAAAGATTTTTTGTTTCTCCTCAGCTCCCACTGTCCTTTTCTCCTACAGTCCTTTGAGAAGGGCTCTCTAACCACCCTTATCTCCAGCACCATAATTACCTGTTTCTGTCTCTGTCCCATGAACGGCAACAACCCAGGGGCCAAGGCCTGGACTGGAGCAGTAGGCCTGTCATCTCAAAAAGACCCTTATCACCCTCTGCCCTGGATTATAGTCATTTAGGTTCCTGCCTCTCTCTCCACCCTGGCAGTCTGCATTTTAAAATGGTCCAAAGTCATTTTACTATAGTTAGCCAGCGCCTTCCCCAGCAACGAGTAGGTTGAGGACTCTCCAGGCTTAAGAAACAGGTAGGGGTCCCAGGCGGGACGTAGCAGTGGCTCTGGGAAGGAGAGGAAGAAGAGGGAGGGCTGAAGGGGAGAGAGAGGAAGACCGAGAGAGAGAGAAAGAGAAGAAAAAGAAGAAGAAGAAGAAGAAGGGGAGGGAGGTGGAGGGAGTGAGGGAGGGAAAGAGGGAGGAATGTGATGTTCCCAGTGGCCAGATGCCCTTGGCTGAATAATGACCCCTCAAAGACATCTGAGTCCTAATCCCCAGGACCTGGGAAGATGTAACCTTATGTGGCAGTGGGTTTTGTAGGTATAGATTCACCTCCCGAAATGGGGACTTTATCCTGTACCATCCGGGTAGCCTCAGCGGTCCTTAAACAGGGAGGCAGTGAGAGACGACATGATTACTGACTCAGAGGTCCGAGAGGCTTCTAGAAGCTACAAAAAGCAAAGACACAGGTTCTCCCCTAGAGCCTCCAGAGAGAGTGCGGCCCTGCTGATACCCAGAATTTGGCCTGGGGAAACTCATTTCTGACTGCAGACCTCCAATGTTGCCAGATAATAAATTTGTTTTAAAGCACAAAACATCTGGTGGTTTGTTAGAGCAGCGTTAGGAAGCTACCACACCAGTCTGGTCCTGGGTGCTAGGCTGGGGGAGGAAGAGGTATGGACGGAGTCGGGGAGCGGCTGGGTTCCCAAGAGCAGATGGGAGCACCTTTGAAGAGAAGGGGGTTGTGAGAAGAGAGAAAACACAGATACAAAGCCGCTGTGGGATTCCTTTTATGTGAAGGGCAAAGAAGGCAAATGGTGGTGGGGGAGGCAGGGGTCCGGGGAACAGTTCAGGGGGAAGGGCAGGTACTGACCTGGCAGGGGAACCGGGGTGTCTCTGGGGAGTGGGAAAGGGTTTGGATCTGCTGGCGGCTTCCAGTCTACAGAAGAGAAAACCACCGCCCACGTGGTCAGGGGCAGAGAGTGCGTGCTGAGTGGTTCAGCCAGACTCAAGTGGGTCTGCCCGCACTCTGCCCTGCCCCTCCACCTTAAGCCTTTGCTCAAGGCAGGCAGGGACCCCCCTGTCTGCCTTGCTTGGCAGACAGGGGGGCCCCTCACCTAGTGTCACCTGGTGTCCTCTCTCTGATGTCAGTTTCTTCTCCAGGACTCGCGAGGACAGAGAGGGAGTCTCCTTTCCTTTCGTGGTGTTTTCAGGCTGCTGGAACTTGGCACCCTTAGCCTGGCCTCACCGCCCTGAGACGTGGTACCCACCTGGGCTCTCACTGCGACCTCCCCAGGGCAGCACACATCTATTCTTCACATGCCCTTTGCCACTCACTCTCTTTTAGTCACTCAACAAACATTCCCTGATGGCTTAGGAAGCCCAGAAATGGAGGACACAGTGGAATGCAAGCTGGTGAAGGCCTCCGTCCTCATGGGGCTGCTCTGGCAGCCAGCTGGCCTCGTTTCATCTCAAGGATCCACTCAGTCATAAGCGAAAGGGAGAACTTACCCCTTTGGCAGAGAGGTGGGGTGGGGTAAATGAGACCCCAAGCCAGCAAACCAGGCTCAGCTGTCCTGTGAGGATCAGGTCCCTTCCCTCCTGAAGTACCACCGCCTCCCCCCTCCCAGCCACCCCGCTTCCACCAAGCCTCCCCACCTGCCTGTAGGGAAGCCACTGGCCATCTGAACAGTCCTTGCCCTAAGCAGTGTGGAAGGAACAGGGCAGAGAAGGTGGTTTTTGTTGTTGTTGTTTCTTTTTAGTTTTTACTGTAACCCCAGTTAACATACGGTGTTATACGGTTTCAGGTGTATGAATAGTGAGTGACTCAACCCTTCCATACAACAATCAGGGTGCTCACCACAAGTCCCCTCCTGAGTCCCCAACCCCCTGCCGCCACCTCACTTCCTATAACCAGCTTATAATCGACTTGCTCTCCACAGTTCAGAGTCTGTTTCTTGGTGCCGTTGACCAGCATGCGAACGGGCGCAGCCGCTTCTGCAAAACAGTGTAGGGTTCCTCACGAGGTTAAAACCAGATCCACACTGGGTATTTACCCAAAGCACACAGAAACACTACTTCAAAGGGATGCATGCACCCCAGTGCTTACAGCAGCATTATTCACAATAGGGAAGGTGTTGTTTGTGCCCAGAGAGGCCCAGAGCCTGGCCAGGGACACTGTAGCTAGAAGGCAGGCCGGCCACCCAACGCCCACGTGCCTTGAGACAAAATTATAGGTCTATCTGCTCCATGGAATTGTGGGCTCCGGCAGGGGGCGGGGGGGGGGCGCGGAAGGGGGTGTTAAGGGCAGGGTTAGGGTCCCTGAACCCCAAGAGGGCCCTTAGCAAACCTGGGTCTTTTTCTCCCCTGGGGCTGCGGGAGCAGAGGAGGAAGCTGGCACAGAAAGCCGCCCTCCCTCTCCACCTTCCTGCCAGCCTCAGTCGGACGTGCAGCCCTTCACACCCTCCCAGGAATCCCTCAAGGCCAAGATGTGACTCAGCTCACGTGCCAGACGCTGGCTCAGAGCAGGGGCGGGGCACGGGGCGCGGGGGCGGGGCGGGGCGCCGGGGCGGGGCCGGGGGCGGAGAGGCCCCTCCCTCCTGGGCGGTGCGAGGCCCCTCACCTGCAAGGCCATTGTTGCTTCCTTCTGGAGGCTGCTAACTCCAGTTCCTTCGCTTTCCTGGGGTGCCGTGCTTCTCTGCCCCGTCCTCCATCTGATCAGCCCCCTCACTCCCTGGGCATTAAGGCAGCCCCGGGGGTTTGCTGTGCAGGGAAATCTCCTACAAGCTACTTCTATAATCCTGCCTGCAAACCTCCCGGGCCAGGAGGGGGATGGGCGAACAGGTTCAAAGAGGGGCCATAACTTGTGCAAGGAGCTGAGATTCAAACCCAGCTCAGCCTGGCCGCAAGCCCACTGTGTGCTCCCCACCCCACCCCCACGTCACTCTGAGTGGGGCTGGTCAGAACCTTTGGGGATCCCTGACTGACACCACTCCGTTTTGTCCGTTTCACACACAGGAAGACAGAGACGCAGAGAAGGGACATGGCTGGTGTGGAGAGAAGAGACGCATGATGCCTTAACACGGACCGCAACTCCCGCTCTGCTCCTTCCCAGGGTGAGCACTATGGCTCACAGGGGCCGGGCCCCCCCAGGAAGGTGTGAATGAATGAATGCATGTATGCGTACCTGCATGCATGCATGCATGAATGAATGGGGGAGCTGGCACTGCACTGTCAGTATTGCAGCCACCGGCCACATGTGGCTTTTGGGCACTTGCTGTGTGACCAGTGCCACTGAGGAACTGAGATTGTAGTTGTGATTTCATTTTAATTAGTTGACATTTAAACGTAAAAATTGATTCTCTAGGGCGTCCTGGTGGCTCAGTTGACTAAGCGTCTGACTCTTGATTTCGGCCCAGATCATGATCTCGGGGTCCTGGGATTGAGCCCCCAGTGGGGTTCCATGTTCAGTGGGTAATCTGCTTGAGATTATCTTTTCCTCTGCCCCTCCCCTCATTCACGTGCACCTCTCTCTCTCTGTGTGTCTCTCAAATAAATAAATCTTTTAAAAAAAAAGATAAAATTTGATGCTCAATTCAGATATTGGAAAACTTTTAAGTTTGTTTGCAACAAGTCAGGCTTGTGAATCCACTTTTCAACCGCAGATTTTCTGAGCCCTGATTACAGATGGAGAAGGTCCGATGAAGATTTAGCTTCCACACTGACCTACATTAGCAGTGAGACACACCGAGCAGTCTTCAAAGACTTCTTATGAAAAAACCATATAAAATATCTCATTTTTTTATTAATTACATCTTGAAATAATGTTGGAGATATTGGATTAAAGAAAAATATGGAATTTGGGTTAATTTCATTTGCTTCTTTTCATTCTTTAAACATGGTTCCTAGAACGTTTTACATATTAAATTACATGTGTGACTTACACAATAGTTACATCACCTAGTGCTGGGCCGGGGAAAGTTGGTGGTCAGGATAATCTCAAACCTTTCCCAAAGCACTTTGTATCTTTAATATGATCTGTTCCTTACAACTGTTTTGTGTAAACTGAGGCACACAAGCTCTGACAGCTAGTGGGTGGCAGGTCCCCCCATCACTGCATCAGTGTTTCAGACCCAGAGTGCCCTGGGTAGCATGAGACAGAAGTGACCCCAACAGCCTGATGCTAGGGGGACAGCCTGTGGAAAACCAGGCCATCCCACACATGGCTGATATGGTTCAGGACATGCAGAATCTTTCTTGCCACACTTTGGTACCTACAGAGAGCTTCAAAATCTCTTCCCAGAAACGTTCACTACAATTCTCTAGGGCAACAGCTAGCAAACTGCAACCCACAGGGCTAATCCAACCCCATGCCCGTTTTCATAGGGTCCGCCAGCAAAGAATAGTTTTTACATCTTCAAGCGGTAGAAAAAAAAGTCGAAAGAAGAATAATATTTTTGCAACAGAGGAAAATGATGTAAGATTCAAAATTTAGTATCTATAAATAAAGTTTTATTGGAATACAACCACACTCATTCATTTACATATTGTCTCTGTCAGCTTCAAGCTAAGGAGGCAAAGTTGAGCAGTTGCCATGGAGACCGAGGGACAGGCAAAGCCTGAGATACTTACTATCTGACTTGTGACAAAGCTCGCTGCCCCTGGTCTGGAGCTGACTTTTCAGATGACTCACTGTCTTTGGAATATTTTGTATTTTTCTTTCTTTTTTCTAAAGGTCACTGCCTCCAAAGACCAAGATGATTTACAAAACAAAACAGAATGAATAGACAATTTCTTTAGCTTAGCACAGCTGGAAGGGCAGGGCAGGGACAAGCCCATAGCCCTCTGCCCCGGGTTCTACAGGGTCTGCTCGGGGAAGGGTATGTAGATATGGAGGCAGATTCAGTGCCAACCTCCATCCCCTTGACATGCTTACCTGCAGAGATAGAGTTGAAAACAAATCTCCCAGGGGCGTCTGGGTGGGTCAGTCGGTTAAGCGTCCGACTCTTGATTTCTGCTCGGGCCATGATCTTAGGGTCCTGGGGTTGAGCCCCCTCCGGTCTGCGCCGGGTGTGGAGTCAGCTGCGGGTCCTCTCTCTTCCTCTCCTCTGCCCCACCCTCCCCACCCCGTGCAAGAGCGCACACTCTTTCTGCTCAAAAAACACACACAAAAAACAAATCTCCAGAAGGCGCAAAAGAGAATCAAAGAAGGAAAATCTGTCTAGTACAGTGTGGCTAGGGGCATGCGCTTGGAGTCAGGCAGATCCAAGTTCCAGCCTCTTCTCCCTGCTTCTTAGCTGTGTGACTTTGAACACATTACATAACCTCTCTGAAACTTGTGTTTGTGGGTAAAATGGGTAACATACCCTTTACCTGTATTTGTCTGTTGGGGCTCCCGTGACTGGGTGGCTGAAAGGACGGAAATTTCTTTTCTTCTTATTCTGGAGTCTGTAAGTCCAAGACCAAGGGCTCAGCATGGGGAACTTCCTCTGAGACCTCCCCTGCGGACACTGTCTTCTCCCTGGGTTCTTCCTGGTCTTCCCTCTGTCCCTGGGTCCTAATCGCCTCTTCTTATAAGAACATCAGCCTTATGAGATCCAGGCCCACCCTAATGACTCACTGTAACTTACTCCCTGCTTGAAAGACCCTGTCTCCAAATACAGTCACATTCTGAAGCCCTGGGGGTTGGGACTTCAACATAGGAATTTGAGGGAGACATAATTCAGCCCAGGACTCTACTTCATGGGGTGCCAGGAGAACTGAATGAAATCAGGAGCACATAGCAAGTTTCTGGAGCATGAGGGAGTCTTGAGTAAAGGTTAGCTCCAATTTTCATTAGCAATTATTCCTGCTGGGACACCTGGCTGGCTCAGTTAGTTGAACGTCTGCTTTCGGCTCAGGTCATGATCCCAGGGTCTTGGGATCGACTCCCGCATCCGGCTTCCTGCTCAGCAGGGATCCTGCTTCTCCCTCTGCCTGCGACTCCTTCCCACTGCTTATGTGCTCTCTCTCTCTCTCTGACAAATAAATAGATAAAATCTTAAAAAACAAAACAGAACAATTATGGCTGTTGCTCTCACCCTACTCCAGGGTGTGTGGACAGCACTGCAGGGACTGCTTCAGAGTTGGAGAATCTCTTCAGCAGCTTCCAACTGTGCCCACTGTGTACAGCACCCACCTTGGGAAGCTTGTTTGCTACCTGACTCCAGGCGCCCCATCACACTGTTGTTACTATCTGTATATTGATGAGGATGGTTTTTTTGGCAGGCGTCAGAGGAAAAGGTCCCTTTTCTCAAGTCCCTAGCAAGGTGCAGTGCAGCCTCAGGCAATACTCTCTGAGCCAACAGAATTCGGTCCAAGAACACAGGGCAGAGAACAGAACCTGGCACACAGTAGGCGTTCAAGATGTTGGTGTCAGATAAATGTGCGGAATGAATACTGCTCCCTGATGTTATGCTAGAATGTGGACCATAGGAGGGCAAGTGCATTTTTCTGCCTCTGTCACTGTTGTGTTCCTGTTCCCTACACAGTTTCCAGCACACAGTAGGTGCTCAGTAAATATTTGTTAAATATTTGTGGAATGAAACAAATGAACCAGTTATGTACCCTAAACGAACCGGTTATGCAGCCTTTCTTTCTCTCCTCGAGTTTTACAAGTCTTCAGCACATACTGTCGATGCTCAGAGCAGGGAAACAGCTGGATTTACTGAACTCACCTAATGGGTGCTGGGTGCTTCCTTGTTTATTCCAGCTTTTTCTCTTCCCTACCCTAGTTCTCACCATCACAGCCCTGTGGGTGGATTTTGTGCTGGAAAGAGAACGCGCTCTCAGTCAGATCCAACCACTGCAGTGCTATGCTGGGTGTAGTAGATTAAAGGCTCACTAGTGTGTCTGGCACATAGTAGGCACTCAATAAATACCATGATTCTCCCCTCCCCACCCCAAGAGGGTTGGAATAATTCTCTCCATTCCAGCCCTGGCACTACTGTTTGCCCCTGGGCTTCTGAGGTGAAGAAAGAGAGAGGAGGAGACCAAGAGCAGAACTGAGGAAGGGGAAGTGAAAAGTAAACCCCACCCAGGCTGTGCAGCAGGGCCCAAGGTGTCTAGTGTCTCAGGCTCTCTGATGAGTGCTTGGAGAAAAGGGCAACTGCCTTCACCCTTAGTGGCTCAGGGATGCTTCAGGCCTCAGCAACCCCCAGAGCTCCCAGGCTGCAGCCAGCTCCAAGTCACAGGTGGCTTGGAGAAGCCATGTCCCCGGATAAATGTGGAGCTTCCCGGAGCTCCAGGCCTGGAGGAAGCGCTGGGCACCCAGGGCCCAGAGCTGAATGGGCCCTTTCTCTTTCTGTAACAAACACATGCGTTGTTTGTAGGTTCCTGTGTTTGTTTCCCCAGGCTGTTTCTGTTCTCCTTCTCCTCCCACTAGGCTCAGCCTCAGGCAGGCACCTCCAAGAGCCCCAGCTTCCAGAATTTCTAGAGCATTGCTCATCTCCTCCCAGGCTCGGGGGTCCAAAAGGAAGAGAGGTCTTTACCCTTTGCAAATTGATTTGGAAAGACAAAACTTGTCCAAAGAGCAAGGATGGGACTTTGGGAATCTCTTACCAGGGTCCGGGTGCCAGCCTGGGGCATGGCATGAATTCTCAGGCCAGCCTTGCTAGCACACTTAGCCACAAGACAGAGTAGAATATGTCACCGCCCTGCTTAAAACCCTTCTGGGCTCTGCTTCATCTGCCGGAAGGAGGAGATCGAGGCTCAGAGGGCTCAGTGCCTTTCCAGCGATGGCAGCTGAATTCAAACTCAACACCCATCTGCCCTTCTGCCCCCCCAACCTTGGGTTAGGACCCTGACTCAGCTTCTGCCCCATCCTGTTCAGCCCCCAGCTCCCCCATTCTTTTATTCACTCCCACTTCCCAGACACTTAAACTCTCCCAAGTTCCCTGGGCCTTGCTTCCCGCCTCTATGAACACCGGGGCGGGGGTGGGGGGAACAACAAGTCTACGTACCCCAGCCTGTGTGGTTGGGCTGAAATGATTGCCCTCTGACGAAGCACTCAGGCCGCGTGTGGGCAATAGAGTCCAGCTGTCCACAGTTCCTTGTCCTCAGGGGCTCGCTCCTGTTTTGTCCGTTTTGCAAGCAGGGCCACAAGGGGAGAGACTTGGTGTCCAGCCCGAGGGTACCATACCACTAGACACTGCAGCCCGTGTAGGAATTAGCTCTTTCTGGCAGCTGCTCCCCACTAGGGTCCCGCCTGGAAGGAGGTAGTATAAGGAGATGGAGGCCAGGACCTAGCGTCGGGTTTGCAGAGCCCCAGAAGGCAAAGGAAGGCTGTGTGTGAGAGCCTTTCGAAGGAAGAACTGATGTACATGCTTGGTTTGTGGACCTTGAAGAAGTTTGCCGGAACCCCAATGTCCGCACCTGTCCCCCTCTTTCTGGATATCCCTGCCAAATCCCACCCCCCCCCCAAGCATCCCACGATGCCACAGGTCATTCTGAAGGTGAGTGTGTTGATAAGGCCTGGGCCGCACCCAATGCTAGAAACTTCCTCTCCATTTCTCTTGAGTCTCCTTCCCAGGTTTCCATAAAGGGCCAGCCTCATCGACTCCAAGCCGCTTCTTTCCCAAGGGGCCTCCCCAGTCCCCTTCCCTCTCCTACTGGGCTATGCAAAACAAAAGGCCTCCAGATTAAGGCAGACCCACCAAAGCCAAGGCCACTCCTTCCTTTGCCTGTACCCACAGCCTGAGTGCTCCCCCAGACTCAGAAAGCTGGTGGCAGAGAAGGTTATCTTCTTCCAACCGGCCGGGTTGCCCGAGGGGATTCTGCAAGTACAAGAACCTCCTTCTGGGGTAGCAGCCACCAGAGAGGGTGGAGAATCATGGGGCCTAGACTAGACAGGTCAGCGTAAAGCAGCCCAAGCACAGTCCTTGGCTCTCCCCTTGTGTTGGGGTGGTGGGGGGTGGCGGTTCTGGGTGAGTGGCTGAAACTTGGTGAGGCTCGGTGTTGTCCTTTGGGAAAGGAGGGCCCTGGGACTACAGGCTCATTTCACCATATTTCCCCCTAGAGCACAAACGTCTCAGAGCTGGGACTGGGCCTCTAGCACCTATCCACCCTCAGGGCCTGGCCCATCGAGGTGTGGCCCCTTGGAGGGGCATTTAGTGGCATTGTAGAGAACACAGTGTATGCCAAGAAGGTCTCCCATTTTATACTCACTGGCATGGTTATGTCCACTTTACCCATGAGAAATTTGGGGTTGACAAAGGGGAGTCAGCTTGCTCTAGTCACTGGGTTAGCAAGTGGTCACCATAACTCACAGCCAGGCAGACCAGCTCTAGCACCACTGGGCCATGGATGCCGAGTAATTGCTCAGAGAACTGACCAGAATGCTCGCCTAGGCTGTTGAGGCAATATACAAACAAGCTAATGAAAGGCTGGTATACAGCAGGAGCTCAATAAAGTCCAATGTGCTTGAGATAAAGTCATGTATAGCCCACCAGTCCAAGATACTCC
Organism: Lutra lutra; assembly: GCF_902655055.1. Taxonomy (NCBI): domain Eukaryota; kingdom Metazoa; phylum Chordata; class Mammalia; order Carnivora; family Mustelidae; genus Lutra; species Lutra lutra. The sequence goes on along the minus strand of NC_062281.1, from coordinate 8,811,862 downwards.
ATAAATGCATCAAGTTCAAGTGTCCTGAGTTGGCCCCGGAGGCACAGTGGATCCGCTCCAACAACATCTTCCCTGCTGAGAAAATGGTTGTTTGCCTCACTAACTGGTGTTTTGTCTGAACCTGAGGTCACACCATCTGTGCAGCTGGGAGGTCAAGGTTGAATCCTGGCCCTGCTCACTAGTTTCCAGTGAGTTGTTTACCAATTAAACATTGGTTCGCCCACATTCCATCTTGGGGGCTCCTCTAAGGGTGTGGGGCTGAGCATGGGTCTGGAAACCCTTTGGGGGCAGCTGGAGAGGTCACCCTGCCCCCTCTGAGCACTGGCCCCAGAAGCAGCCATGTTTTCTGGAAGGATGTGGCTGTTGCCTGGAGGGATGGATAAGACACCTTCTCCCACCCATGAAGGACTTGCAGGCTAAAGGAGGAGGAAAAATGAATACAACCATCACCATGTCCCAGATGATGACATGGGGCAAGGGCAGTAACTGGCCCGAGTTCCCAAGGCAGGTGAGGTATGAAGCTGGGCTTCAGGTCCAGCTGACTCCCTCCCACCTTCCCAAGCAAGTGCAGAATGCACTTGAGCAGAAATCCCAGCAAGGTGCCAAGAGTTCACAGGGTTTGTAGGTGAGAAAGCTCCAACTTGTCCTCACAGCTTCCAGCCAGAGGGCAGGACTAGTCCCTTACTGGAATCTGTAGGGGACAAATCAAAACCCAGTACAGAGAAAGCTCTCCATGGAGGGTGTTCTTATTTCCCTGAGGAATACTTACATTTCAGGGATGAAACTATATCATAGGATGAGACCAACGGTTGAGCTTCAAGGTGGTGCAGAACAGAGGAATGCAGTATCTCCTTTTTATGTTTGTTTCTGTCCTGTCTACAGTTCAAAGTGCTTCCAGGAAAATACCCATGGTGCTCATGTTTTCCCACACAGCAGGCAGCGGACAGCATCTTGGCTGCAATGGTGTTATTCTGTAGGTTCCCCTCCATGATTCCCTCATAAATTCACATCGATGAAAATCTGGGAGGAGCCCAGTGTTTGTGTAAGACTCTGATCTCGTCCTCCTCACTCTTACGAAAGTAGACTTGTTAAGAAACAGAGGGAAAAATGAAAATACCTTCTTCAGTTTTCACCTCTTTTTCTTTGTCTGAATGTTTGTGTGAAAATTAACAAGAGCAACAAAAAGGAAAGAGAAGACAAGAAAGATTCATGGTGCTGGGAAATGAATGCTTCCTAGAAGGAAAAACAGGTTTGTGCTGTAAGCCTGTCTGTAGGATAATGTTCGTCAGTGATCAGACAGTTCAGGAAATGTCAGTGTTCACTGTCTTCTCCTTGTCCTAATGATTTGGCTGGGGAATGCTGCCCCTTTCAAATCAAGCATTCTAGAATTATACATGAGTTGTTTTTCCTGTTGTTGTTATTGTTTTTTTTTTTTTTTTTTTTTTTTAGTTTGTTTGCTTAATCTTCTTTCCTGAAAATGGCCTTAGAGATTGTAGTACAGAATTTATTCTAATCCTGACTCTGCTCCTTGGTAACAATGAGACCTTTGGCAATTTGTGCCCTCCTTCTGCATCTGGGACTTCTCCCTTTGCAAAGGGGAAGGGTAGCCACCCTCCACCTCAGGGTCACCGTGAGGATGAAATGAGCTTACATGTGAAATGCCAGATTGGCTCATGGTGTGTGCTAAGAAAAGTTAGTTCCTTCCCTCTCTTTTAAAAACATTTCTCAATTGGATTTTTTAAATCGTAAAGCAATGAATTCTCATTACGTTTCACCAGATAATACAGAAGTCTATTTTTTTTTAAGTTAATCATCTTGTGGCAATGACTACTGCTTGGCTACCCAATATCCATTCTCCATATCCTTCTTGGTATTTTCTTACGTTATTGGAGCTGCCCAATATAATAAAATATAATATGATGCAATATAATATAAAGCAACTATTGTGACTAGCTGGAAGACTACATTTCCCAGCCTCCTTTGCAATTAGGTATAGTATCCAGGACTTCCAAGATAGCATCCTGAAAGAGGCAAAACCAGCTTCCTCCATGTTCCTTCCTAGACATGACCGCTCCAGCATCAGCCGCCATCTTTGATCACAAGTGGCGTTGAGGATAGACCTCTAGTCAAGGATGGTAAAGCAGAAAGATAGAATCTACATTGATGACCATCTAGTTACTGCCACATTAATTATGCATCATCTATTTCTGGACTTTCTTTCGTGAGAGAAAACTAAACCTCTGATTTACTTATGCCCCTCTTTGCTGTGGTGGTGGTGGTTAGTTGTGTTTTCTGTTGTATGGTCCTTGGTCTCATTACAATGGATAATGCCTCCTCCCCTTCCTGTCTCACCTCTTGACATCACTGGTATTAAGAATCGCACCTTCCCACAAGTTTCTTTACGCTTGCAGCAAAGATAGATTTACCTGTCTTTGTGCATGCATATAATCAGTATCATGCTTATGCCACACTTAGGAATTGCTTATCACTATATATCAAGGTCAAATTCCCAGGCCAGGGCAAACAGATCTCTCACATAATCTTTCTAATACAAGGCTCTTAAACTGTAGTATGGACATACTGTAATTTATTTAACAATTCTCCCACTGATGTACTGAGGAGGATTCTAGTTGTTGTTTTTCAAGTAATATAAATTCTGGTGCAAAGGGCATAGGGTATAAATATCTTTACATTACACTTGTGCTTTTTAGCAAAGATTGCCACAGTGGGATGGCAAAGGTCCTGTCCTTTCTAAGCCTCCCATGCTTCCTCCTTTTATAGATGAAGCAAGAGAGACTCTGAAACTTGATGTTCCAGAGATAAGAAGGATGGCAATACTTCTAGAATCCTCCCAAAACTAACCCAAACCTTGCATTCCTATTTATCCAGTGTTTGGTGGCAACAAATATTTGTTGAAGGAATATCCAAATAATCTTTGTAGAAATAGTTCTCACCAGTTTCTGTTTGAAAGTCTCTGGTGGCAGGGAACTCACTACCTTTCTTTTCATCTTTGGAGAGCACCAGCAACTAGAATATTCTTTCTTACCTTGTGTTGCAATCTGATTCCATGAAAAAAAAGTTTTCTTTTTTGAAGATGACACTTTAAAAAAATTTTTTAAAGATTTTATTTATTTATTTGAGAGAGAGAGAGATCACAAGTAGGCAGAGAGGTGGACAGAGAGAGAGGGGGAAGCAGGATCCCTGCTGAGCAGAGAACCCGATGCGGGGTCCAATGCCAGCACCTTGAGATCATGACCTGAGCTGAAGGCAGAGGCTTTAACTCATTGAATCATCCAGGCGCCCCTGAAAATGACACTTTTAATCATGACCTCTGGTAATCACGACTATGAAACTTCTACCTGCTGGCCTCAGGTCTGACTCTTGGTGTCCTGGAGAGCTGGTCTAGTTCCTCAAAGGACAGATGGGGCTCACCAAGGCAGGCACAAGAAAGGCTTTCAGTGTTATCTATCTGGGGCTCTTGACACTCAGCTTTGGAGAATATACCATCTATCAGGCAAGGGGCATGGCTTTGAGCATACAAAGAAGAGTAGCTATTGTTCCTGACCCAAAGAGGGACATTTCACAGCAGTCTGGCTCCTCCCCTCATAAATTCAGCTTTGAGGGACACAAAACCCCCAGTGATGACCAAGCGGCCATAGTCGGGAATGTCTGGAGTTAGAAGAGGAACACAGGCAAATGGGGTTGAGGACTCATTTGGGAGAAGTAACTGGGAATAGTCAGCTAAGTAAGTGGGCAGCCTGTTTTCAACCAACGGAAGAAATCACTTCCTCTATAATTGTTGATTTATTTTTTCTGGAAAGACTCCTTACTCATAAGCACATACATTCCCATGAGAATCTTCCCCACCTCTTCTTTTGCTCTTTCTGTCTCTCATATAGAGACCATATGTAGAAAAACAGTCCAAAAGAACATAATCTCCAGAAGCTTTGTCTCTCCTGATGGTCCAATGAATACTGCTTGACTTGATCATCACTAAGTGGGATTATAGCAAGTAAATCTCACTCTAACAAACACCAGGTATTTCAGTCACCAAACAAAAGTTAAAATTAGTGGTTGAAATCTATAGGAATGAAAGTTCAGGCAACAAAGAGGTCAGGCAGTCCTTTGGAGTAGAAAGAGCATAAAGCCAATAGGTTTTGTATTGGAATCTTGTTCTCATGGCTGGAGGAACTCCCATATCACTTTTCTTAGTCTCATTTCCTCGTGTGGAAGGAGGATAGGATGGAAACTACATAAGTCTCCAAGAAAGTAAATACAATAAAATCAGTAAAATAACCTCCATGAAGTGCTTGGTCCACTGGCAGTGATCAGTGACTGCAAATCCCTCTCTCTGTTTGTATTTTCACTTGGCACAGCATGTGCATGTGCCCTGAGCCTTGCCCTTGTTCTTGCCAGGTGACTGAGAACGTGCAATACTCTTCAGAAGGTAACATGTAAAGAAAGTGTATCAGAAAAGGCACAAGTCTACACACAGCCTCAGGGGCCCAACACTTCCCTTGAGGCTTTGTTCAAATTCAGTGATGCCTAGATGCACTATGAAGTTACCAAGCCAATGAGCATGGTCGTAGGTTGGGGACTCCAACCCAACCTTTGAATGGCTGCCTTGCTATAAGCCAGGAGATGGTGGGACAAGTGTAATCAATGAAGAGGAGAGGAGTCTAAACTTTTCCTAGCTCTGCCTCTAACCACCTGTGGCCTGGGCTGACTCCGTTAAACTCTCTGAGCATTTAGAGTCTCTCTGGGAGTTCTAAAGCTCTCTGTACCTCTGGGAAGAATTCTTGTGCTATCCAACCTGGCTGTGAAATGCTTCATAACATGGAGGCAAGGGTTTCTTGGGGGACAATTCTGCAGGCAGTGAGAATACCCAGTCAGGGGGCCACTGGGGACTTGAGGTTTACATCATTGCTTCAGATGGGGTGGCGATGCAGGCAGCCATGTAGATGGCACCGGGTTGGGGCTGGACTGCAGCTGGACTCCAGCTCACATCAGGCTGTGCCTTTGCCTTCCAAGGTCTTGGTCTTATATTGGACCAAAATCCCGAGGTCATGGACCAGGTTTATCCCATGTCAGTGGTCAGTCACAAACAGCCTGACCCCTGCTTTGGTCAGGGTTGTTATTATCTCTGCTCACTGCAGTGAGTGTGGGTGACCAAGGACCTCCTCAGGTAATCAGCTGATGTCTGTCATAGCAGGTCCCCAACCAGGACAGCAGCCCCTGACCTTTGACTAAGAAGCCCTGTTACTACCAAGACATTTTGTGAATTCCTGCACAGTACCGATCATTGATTGGGAAACAATCCAACTGAGCCTAAGAAGCTGCAAGACAGCAGAACTAGTGATTGCACAGTGTACCAGTCTGGCTGTTGTAAGTGATAGCCCTTAAATAATAATGACTTAAAACAAAAATTTAAATTAAATGATCATTCCTATATAAATATCACCTGGTTAGGTGGTCCAGGGCTTGTACAGCAACACTACAGTAATCAGATCTTGGGATTCTTCTACCTCATTGCCCTGCCATTCTCCATAAAACTTATATCTCATGTTCCAAGAAGGCTGCTTCGGTTCCACCCATCACATTCTCATTCCATCTCCTTGTGGGGAAAGAAGTTACAACTAATATTTCCTCTCATATCTTGTTTATTTTTAAAGAGGGAGACACAGCAGAGAGGGAACACAAGCAGGGGGAGTGGGAAAGGGAGAAGCAGGCTTCCACAGAGTGGGGAGCCCAAAGCGAAGTTCGAATCCCAGGTCCCTGGGATTATGACCACCCAGGCACCTCTCCTTACATATCTTATTAACCAGCATTTAGTCACATGACCTAACAGCAAAGGACTCCAGGAAATGCACATTTTAGCTGAGTGTTCTTGTGGCGGATTAAAAAGTCTATCACTCCAAAAGGAGAGAAGAGTGGATACAGGAGGACAACTTGTATCTGTCACAGAGGTTAAGAATATGGACTTGAAGCCCTATCAACTTGACCTTAAACCCCAGCTCCATCCCTTCCCAGCTGTGTGGGCTAAAGAAAGAGAATTAGTCATCTATCACCATGTAATAAATTATCAAAAAACGTATCTGCTGAAAAACAACTGATGTTTGTTATTTCAGGATTCCTATGAATCAAGAATTTGATGGGGCAGGGGTGGGTAGTGGGGAGGGCAGCTTAGCTGGGTGATTCTGGCTCAATGTCCCTGATGAGGTGTGGTCAAGACATTGGCTGGAGCTGTAATCATGAGGAGGTTTAACCAGGGCTTCTAAAATGGCTTGCTCCCATGACTGCAAGTGGGAGGTGGGAGCCCTCAGGTCCTTGTCATGTGCTTACTGTCCTCATGACATGCCAGTTGGCCTTCCCCAGAAAGAGTGACCCAACAGAGTAAACAAAGAGGAGGTCATGGTGCCTTTTAGGATCTACTCTTGGAAATCTAACACCATCACTTCTGCCAGATTCTATTCATTAGATTCACTAAGCACAGCCCACACTCAAACATTGGAAAATGATGCCCCACCTTTGAAGGAAGGCAGAAAAAATAATTTATGGACATATTTTTAAATTACAACAGCAAGTTAATCATCCCTGCTAGCCAAAATGCAATTTCCCCTTTTATAAAATAAGAGTAACATTCAACTCATAGAGCTGCAAGGGGATTTAAAAGAGACAATGCATGGAAACTCTGGAAACTTAGTAAGCATTAACTAGTATTGTCATTCCCTGACCTTCCCTCCTCTTCCAGGCAGATGTAACCTTGTTCTCTCTTGGGACCACCGGTGGCCTGTGTGACACAGATACTTCTGTAGCACCTACTGTCAAGAGCATCAGAGGAATGTGCTGCTGAAGATTGCCCATGATTGTGAACGTGTGTAATTAATGCAAGACCAATTCCACCAAGGGTGGTGAAGAACATTTCTTTTCTCCAGCTAAAGTAGCTCAGGTACATAGCAAGAGCCTAAACACAATTTGTAGCTCACTCCACCTGCCAACTGGGAAATTATGTGATTGATATGTGTTTGAATGGGGGTGAGGAATTTGAATTATTTCACATGTGGCACATTGACAGGGAATGTTTTGTGTTTTTACATTGCCCATCTTCAAAATCACAGAGTTCATGTTTACTTAGAATGTGACAATGTTGTAGGTGTTTATGGATTTATTTCTATCTACTAGATGAGTTCCTTGAGGACAGAGATTGGGAGCCTCAGTAAGGCAGTTCAGTTATGGAATCCTCAGTTTTCTTCATCTGCAAAATGTGGGTGCTACCACCCACTCACAGAAAGTCTGTCCTGAAGCTCATCCAGGGCTCAGTGGACACAAAACCCAGGTGGCCCAACATATGAGAAATCAAGGGCAAAGGACAGAACTGAAGGGCATGGGACGCCTGGGTGGCTCAGTTGGTTAAGCAGCTGCCTTCGGCTCGGGTCATGATCCCAGCGTCCTGGGATCGAGTCCCACATCGGGCTCCTTGCTTGGCAGGGAGCCTGCTTCTCCCTCTGCCTCTGCCTGCCACTCTGTCTGCCTGTGCTTACTCTCGCTTCTCTCTCTATGACAAATAAATAAATAAAATCTTTAAAAAAAAAAAAAAAACTGAAGGGCAGAAAGAAAGGAGAAACCCTTCAGATAGGGAATCAGAAACTGGGGTCCTGCAAGACCTCAGTGTTCCAGCTAGTAATGGGTGTGAGCAAGACCAGGAGGCAAAAGGACCCCCTAGAGACAGGGGCTGGAAATGGAGACCCTGCTTGGCTTGAGCTGGAGGTTACCCATCTTCCAGCTACTGGCAAGACACAGAGCTTCGCCTGTCATGGCCAAGAAGCCAGAGGCAAGTAGCAACCATAAAACCTCCTTTGGAAGTAGCTGCCTATGCTTTCTTGAGCTTTGGGTACAGGTGTTGGCTCAGGTTTGGACATCTCCTTATGGAACGTTCTGCAGGTGCTGCTGCAAACCCAGCATGCCCCAAATGGGCCTCCTCAGTCTCACTTCTGCACAAAACTGCCCACAGGATTGGCTTTGTCCTGTGATATTTTCGTGATCAGCTGCTGAGACCCCTCTCCCTGCCTTTTTACCCCTCATCCAACCAGATGTCACATCCTATCCCAACTCTTTGTGGCTTGTCTCCTGAATTGGCCCTGTTTCCCCTCTCTGGCAGTCTTTCTGGCTCTGACACCTCATGCTCCAGCTCAACCCCCCAAAGATTTCTCCTAAAGGCAGCTTGGAACACACCCATTCCCCTGCTCTAGAGTCTTCTATGGCTTCCTCTGGCACAGAGCCAAAAAGACATGACAAACAGGGAGGAAAAGCAGTTCTCAATTTATATTCCACGTCATAGATTGATCTGTACCTAGACTTTTATCATTTTGCACTCTATAGGCCAACTTCTAGGGATTCCCCTCCTACACCCCCACTCAGCTCCATGTCCTGCTAAAGTCCAGCTGGGATTAATCTTCTCCCCAGTAACCTTCCAAAAGCCCACACTCCAAATTCACCCTCCCTTCCTAGGTCTTGGTAGCCCTTTGAACCTCTCTCATATACCTTATCACTACTCTCCTGATAAATGGTTATTCATGTATCGATTTCTTTCCTCTTGACTAGAGATCAAGGACTCTGGCTTCTTTTATTACATACACAGGAGAGGTGTCAGGGCTGACAGTCAAAATATGTAGCCATCCTTAGGAATGTCCCAGCTAGAGAGAAGCCTTGGCCACTGAACTAATCATTCTTCCCTGTCACATAGCAGAAATACAATAGGCCTTTAATTAATTTTAAGAAATGATTTATGTACAACTCAATAGCAAAAAATCCAAACAATCCCCTTAAAAAATGGGCGGAGAATCTGAATAGAGATTTCTGCAGACATACGGATGGCTGACAGGTACATGGAAAGATGCTCCACATCAGTCATAATCAGAGAAATGCAAATCAAAACCACAATGAGATATTGCTTTACACCTGTCAGAATGGGGATGTTAGGATGGGGATGTTAGAATTATCAAAAAGGCAGGAAATAACACGTGTTGGCAAGGATGTGGAGAAAAGGGACCCCTGCGAAGCAGGGTCAGGAATGTAAATTGGTGCAGCCATGATGAAAAACAGGATGGAGGTTCCTCAGAAATGTAAAATACAACCATTGTCTGGTCCAGCAATTCCACTTCTGGGTATTTATTGTAAGGAAACAAAAACCACAGCATTGAAAAGATATCTACACTCCCATGTTCGTTGCAGGTTATTTACTGTAGCCAAGACTTGGACACCACCTAAACATCCTTCGGTGAATGAACGGAGGAAGAGAATGTGGTCTGTGTATACAGCGGGATATCATTCAGCCATCACAAGAAAGAAACACTGCCCTGTGACGACACGGGTGGAACTTGAGGGCATTACTCTAAGTGAAATAAGACAGAGAAAGACAAATACTATGTGATCTCATGTAGATGTACAATCTGAAAAGAGACCCCAAAACTCATAGATACAGAGAACAGATTGATGGTTGCCAGAGGTAAGGTGGGGGTTGGGGGGTGGATGAAATGGGTGGAGGTGGTCAAAAGGTACAAAGTTAGGAGGAAAAAGAGAGTTTATGAATTGGATTAAATTCCTGACTTTGAATGTATTTATCTATTTAGCCTACTTTATTTCCCCTTCTAGCAAGTTCTTTTCAGTTCCCTTCCTTCTAGGAAAAGCAGATCGTCCACAAAATTCCTTCATTTGTTCAACAAACGTCTATGGGCAGGGATACCTGCGTGGCTCAGTCAGTTGAGCATCCGACTATTTCAGCTCAGGTCATGATCTCGGGGTCGTGGGATCGAGCCCTATGCCAGGCTCCACACTTGGCAGGGAGTCTGCTTAAAATTCTCTCTCTCACTCTTCCTCATCCCCTCCCCCCTCAAATAAATAAATAAATAAATCTAAAAAAAAAAAAAGAAATGTCTATGGGCATCTGCTAGGGGCCTGACACCACGCTGGGTAATGGGGATACACTGGTGAACCAAAATATGCAAGGTCTCTGATTTCAAGGAACTTGGAGCTCGAATACATCTAGTAAGAACAACAAGAAAAGAAAAGCAGTCACAGAATTCACAGTGACCCTAAGGCTAAGCAGGAGTCTGCAGAGGGCAGTGGTGAGGATGTGATTGAAGCCTGCTAGGCCTGCACGGTGGCTGAAATCTTAGGGGGACAAGGACTCATCCCTGGAAAGTCAGGGGCAGCATTTCAGGCAGGAGGAGGATGATAACCAAAGGTCTTCAGGCTGGAAGGAGCTGACCTGCTCAGAGGAAGTAAGAGAAGGCCCTTGAGGTGGGGCCCAGGAATCTGCGAGAATCAGAAGAGGACCAGCAGAGACAGTGATGCCTGGAGGCTGCAGGACTGTCAACGATTCTGGGACGCTACTGGAAATCAAACTTTTCTAAATGCTCTTAAATAGGCACGTGCCATTGTGTGTATGATCTTCCTCATTCCTTGGCTTCCATAGAAGCAGCTAACTACTGTCATTTCTCCTGATCTGAGCCCAGATCTCCTTCAAAACCTGCTCTAGGCTCTTGTAAATCTTCCCAGGAATTCCAAGGAGGAATGCAGGTCCCTGTAGGAAACTGGCCTGAGGCTCCCTACTGTGGTGACACCAGGCCCCCCAGCACTCACCTCACTCTGATATAACAACCCCAAGGGCACGGGGAGTCAGGGACTGGCAAACCTTCCTGTCTCTTCTTTCTCTGCATAAAAGCCTTTCCTTCCTACAGGGTCCACCTCCCAGGCTGCCTTGTCCTAAGCTCCGCCTCCTCCTCCTCTTCTTCTTCTTTTAATCTGTTCATTTGACAGACAGAGAGAGCACTTGCAGAAGCAGGGGGAGTGGCAGGCAGAGGGAGAAGCAGGCCTCTGGTGAATGGGGAGTCAGATATGGGGCTGGATTCTAGGACCCTGAGATCATGACCCGAACCAAAGGCAGATGCCTACTGACTGAGCTGCCCAGGTGTCCTGTCCTGCGCTCTTCTCAGAGTGAGGTCAGAATCCAGAGTCTGTTCCCAGAGAGGATCTTTCTCCACTCCTGCTTTGATGTCCTGCTTCTCTGCCCCATGACCTCCACCCACAGCTTCCCTGATCTAACCCTGAATCTCCTCCCAGGCTCTCAGAGCCCCATCTCCCTGGTGGGTGATTGTCAATTGAGCCCACAGTTTTCCCTCTAGACACCATGGGACTTCACGCCATGAGACGGGAAGAGACACTGATGACCAACTGCAACCCCAGGAACTGCTATGCTCTTACACAAATAGTGTTATTGAAACTTGAAGGCTCCTTAACCCCAATGTTCAGAGAGGGAAACTGAGGCTAGGAGAGCTGGAGTGAGCTGTTCAGGGCTGTTCAATGCCGGACAGAGCACACACTGACTCTGTGGGTTGGCCCTGCATTAGGGCTTCTCCTTGCTCCCTGAGTATCAACTTCCTTCAGTATTTCTGGTGAAGGTGGTTCAGTGAGTCATAGGTACTGAGCCAGGCCCTGTCCCAATCCCTTGGGACACAGAGATGAGTAAGGCATGATCACAGACTCTATAGAGAGACCATGGAGAAGAATGGGACAGAGTTCATGCTTTGGAGTCACATGGGTGCGTTGAGGCTGTATGTGATTGAGCAAACAATGAACCACCCTGTTGCTCCGTTTCAAGTCCATAGCTGGAGCAAGAACTGCATCCACCTGCCCTCTCCTGTAGGGTCTTAGCAGGACTAACTCAGAAATAATTAATAAGGAGCTCCCAGTTGTCCCTGCCTGGAGACCAAAGAGTGAACCTAAACTTGGCCCTCCATCAGGCAGGACTCCCACCGTTCTTCACTGCAGTGCTATCAGAAAAAGCCAAGCGAAAGGGATGGTATACACGAGATCCAGAGGCTCCATAACATAATACACAAAGTGTCCAGTGTTTAACCGGAAGTCCCTCATGTCAAGAATCAGGATGAACCAAGAAGCTCTCAAACTGAATGAGAGAAGATTATCCATCGATTCCAATACCATGAACCACAGAGGTTTTAGAATCATCTGAAAGATCTTAGGGCTGATATCTTAAGCATACTTCAGCAAGTAACTATGAACACACTTGAAACAAATGAAAAAAAGAAAAAAATAGAAAGCCTCATCAAAGAACAGAAAATCTCAGAAAAATTAAAAAAGGAGGGAAAGGAGATAGAAAAGAAGCCAATGGAATGTTTAGAACCAAAAATACAATAAATGGAATAAAAAGCCCAGTGGGTGGGCTCCACAGAAGAATTGAAATATAATCCTAATTCCAGGTGCAGTCCTCCCTGCCCCTTGCATACACCAAGGGCTCATGGAAGTCTGGGAGGCTAGGAAGACCATCTCTGTACCCTGTGGGCTCAGTAGAGGGACTTGCTTACGTGGCAGTGGGCTCTGATTTGGGCTGTGAGCCTTTGAGGGGCAGAGGAAACCCTCAAGGAATTAGAAATCTTCCCCTTCTCTCCCCTGTCTTCCCCATACTAAAGAGCAGCACAGACCCATCTCCCTTGGATGGTGCCATGGTTTCCAGTTCAATCCAGCTGCCCTGAGACACCACTGGGAAGCAGCTGAATCTCGTTTTCCCTCAGTGGTCTCTGTCTTCCAGGAGTTCAAGCCCACAGGGTTGGTGGAGCCATTGGAAAACAAGTCGAGCCCCTCATTTTCCTTCAGGAAAATTAAGACACAAGGAAGAAGAACTCAGCCAATGACCCACCTAAGAGAATGGCAGAGTTAGAATGTAATCCAGACCTTCCAGTAAATCTCACCACCAATGCACAAAGGGCTTGCCATTTTAGGTCAAGATTCCCGGTTCCTAGAAGCCCAGCCTGGACTTGGCAGAGCAAGTAAGGGAGGGAAAGAGCCTGCTTTGCTGTCCCTCTTTCATTCAACAAATATTTACCAAACACCATATTGTCATTAGGGTTTCTAACAGTTTGCTGCTGCTGTGTAACAAAGCACCCACAAATCAGTAGCTTGAAACAACAAAGCATGTATTACTGCTTGCAAGCTGATGGGTCAGGAGGTAGGGGTGATCATCAGGTCAGGCGTCAGCTGAATGTGGCTGGGAACTCTGGCAGATTTGCTGGAGGCTGGCTGGTATTGCAAGGACCCCCTCATATATCCAGGCTTTGGCTTGCTGCTGTGACTGGGCCATGTGTCTTTTCCCAGCAGGGTGGCCAAAGTTCTGAGAGAACAGGTGTAAGGAGTCGAGGCATCTGAGCCTCTACAGTATGACTTCTGCCACATTCTGTTCCCCATAACACGTCATAGGTGTCCCCAGAGGCCAGGAGGGAGACACGGACTCCATGTCCTAATGGCAAAGCTGCAAAATCCCGGTGGGAGGGTCATGGATGCAGAACGTCTGGACAACTTGGGCCATTTCTGCCGTTTTCCTTGGGGCTCTTCTGAAATATTCTGCTTCCATTTCCTCCTAGTTCTCTAGGGCTGTATGAGCTGCTTGGGTCAGTGATAGGAAGTGAGGGATGTCATTTCTGGGTGAAAATTTGAAACTCCAGTGTCTGATTCCCCACATTCCCCTCTTTCTGCTATGGAAAGCAGAAAGTCAAGGTCAGCACTCCTACCAGCCTGAACCACTGAGTGTCATTGCTTTAAGTCCTGGTGCTCTGGGGATGTTTGTCACTGCAGTGTAACCTAATTTTTCCTGACTGACACAAACCTCTGCTACATATCAGAAACTACCCACTGGGTCTAGATTTGTGAACAGGAAAGAAGGATCAGCGCCCTGGGTGAGCTTGCAGTCTTGTGAGGGCTAAACACAATATGTAAGTGAACTCACAAACCAGTACGGATCACAAAACGAGTATGGAGACACGGAGCATGAAGCAAAGGCAGCATGGGAGTGAAAGCAAGGCATTTCAGGGGAGGTCACAGGTGAGAGGGTGGAGGAGGAAAGGAGCTTGGCTGGAGGGTTTGGAAGGAGGCCCCAGCTGGCAGGAGAGGAGTGGCCAGGGGAGTGTGGGGGTGCTGAGGATGAAGAGGGCAAGGAGGCCAGCCTGCTGGGGCCTCAGGGCTGGCAGGGAGGAACAGAGCTTTGATTTGGGGCATCTGCAAGCCCCCAGTGTGGGTGGGACTGTGGGACTGAACCCTAAGCTGGAGAGGGGCAGGGCCGGTCACAGCCCTTATCTCCTGGGCGTAAGCCCTGAGACTCAGAACCTCAGGTCAGGCCTCTCAGCTGCGACCACAAAAGGGAAGTGTGATTCCCTGCAATATTTTTAACAACATAACCAACAGCCCTTTCCTTCTACAGGGCAAGGCCCTGGGGCAACTCGGGGCAGTCATCAGGCCCCTCCCTGACCCCCTGGCCCAGCCCTGGGCAGGGGGGACCTGGGGGCAAGGAGTGGCCAGGACACCAAGGACCTGCTCCTCTCACCTGCTGCCAGGTCAGCTGGAAGGACACAGATGTCCTTGGGAGAGACCCCAGGCCAGGACAGGCCAGACCTCTGGGAACCATGATGTCGTCTTCCCCAAAGGGCTGTGAGCGAGGTGGTATGGTGCCCATGGAGACACAGGGCATCAGGGCTCAGTGCCTATGATGGGGCTGTGGGGACTCATCATTTTTTCCACAGGCCCCAGCCTCTATTTCTGCCCCTGTGACAACTACTGATTGGTGACAATGGCCTGGCCCTGGGTTTAGGGAGACTGCTTTGACTCCCAGATGCTGGGTGGATGGGGGCAGGGAGAGGTGGGAGAAGCACAGAGGGAGCAAAAGCTGGGCTCACCTTCACAGGCCTTTCTTCTCAGTTCTATGCACATACCCACACCTAGAGCATCTGTACACACCACACTCACGTCACACACACACACACCACACCATGCATATATATACCACACACATCACACACACATACCACACATGGCACACACCCATATACACCGTAGAGGTGCATACCACACTCACACCATGCACACACACATACACACCACCCATACTACAAACAGTATATATACACACACATCACACATACACCACATATCACACATCTCTGTCTTCCTCACACACACACACACACACACCTCCTCTTTAGCCTTGGGGTTGCAGAGGGGATATGGGGATTACCAGGGCACCTGCAAGGGAGGCACACGGAAATTTCTTACATCTGGCTTCCTTTGTCCTCCAAGGCATCTGATGGCCTGTTTTGAATGACTTCAGATGAGGGGTCTGCCTTAGTTTCCCAGGGCTACCATAACATGTGCCGCAAACCCGGTGGCTTAAAGCAAGCGTGTTCTTGCCTAGTTCTGGAGGCCGCATGGTGACACAGAGTATGGGCAGGGTTGGTCCTTCCTGGAGGCTCCTCTGGAGAATTCGTGCCACGCCTCTCACTCGCCTCCTGGGCTGCCGCACAACCCCCCCCACCCGCACCCAGGCACTGTATGGTTTTTAGACACACCACTCCAGCGTATGCCCCGGTCTTCATGTGCCTCTTCCCGTATCTCTCTGAGTTTCAAACCTCCCTCTTCTTCTAATAACATCCGACATAAGATTCAGTGCCACGTCTCTCATCTAGAAATCCTTAATTATACCTAGGAAGACCTTCCTCC
Source organism: Lutra lutra (assembly GCF_902655055.1). NCBI lineage: Eukaryota > Metazoa > Chordata > Mammalia > Carnivora > Mustelidae > Lutra > Lutra lutra. The sequence continues at coordinate 8,796,301 of NC_062281.1, read as the reverse complement.
AAAGAAGGTCCCATTGCCAGGTTCCTGGTGGATGGATCGCTTGGGTGTGGGCAACACCATTCAACCCACCACAGGGTCCCTGGGCTTCCCCAGCTCCTCAAGGGAGTCTTTGAACATGGGCAGTGTGACTTTGGCTCATATCTCTGATGGCCCGCCCTCTCCTCTGACAGGAGCAGAACAGTCAGTCTCCCCTTCCCAGAGCCCTAGGAGATGCCAAGCAGAAGGAACAGACGGCCCTCAGCCAACTCCACAGTGAAGACAACGCTCTCTTGTGCCTCCTCCCCTTGGGTGATGGGGTCCTCCAACTGGAGGATAGAAGGGTCTTAGTTGCAGCAGCCCCCTGGGAGCAGAAGAGGAAACTGAGGCTCCAGTGCAGTTAGCTCAAGGCATGTAGGGAGTCACTGACCAAGCTGAGAGCCTGGTCAGGGGCTTGGGTTCTAGACCTTTGCATCATGGAGGAGAGGGCCCAGAAGTGAGAAAGGAGTTGCCTGGTTTGAGAAACTCCAAGGAAGCCAGTGTGGCCCGGGGGTCCATGGGCCCTGAGGGAGTCTGCAGGCAGGCTGGGGAAAGGCTGCAACAGGGAAATGTGTATGTACCCAGGGGGAGAGGAGGAGCCCCTGCTCCAGGACAGGCTTCCTGCCCTGTGATCTGCCATGGGGCTGACCCTGCCCACCTTCCTGGATCAGAGGCTGCTTCTGCTGGAGATGCCAGGAACATCCTCACACCAAGGCACAAAGGGTGATGAGGAAAGTCACGGTTGACCTCTTCACAGAAACATTTTTCTTTAGGTGAGGACTCTGAGACCATCGGTGTCACCTGTAGGAAACCCCTGACCCTCCTCCTATCCCTTTCCTCCAACAGGGATAGGGATATGTGACGCTCACAAAGCATCTGGAGCCAGAGAAGGGACCCCACTTGCCTGAAGTCACACTGCCCAGAGTGGCCTCCTGGTGCCCTGGGCTCCTTGAACAAAGGTTCAGCCTTTCCCTGGAATCCTCCCAGCCCCGAAATTCTCCTTTTACAGATGAGCAAGCTGGCGCTGCCCACAGAGTGTTTCTTTGTTGGGCTGGGAACAAAACAATAAAAACAACATGTAATGTAGACTCTGGTTTTGCTCCCAAGCTGATTTCTCCCGGGACAGGGTCTGCTGGGTCTGTCCGAGTTGCTGATTCTGGGCATGAAGTTCCTGTTTGGAACTTGAGGTCTCCGAAAGCCGGAGAAGAGGAGAAACACGTTTCTTCTCTGGGTCCAGGTTAGAATGAGGGTGTGTTCCTCCAGCCCCTGGGGAGGTGTCCTCGGCCCGTGAGCCTCTATTCCAAAGCTACTTCTATTCCCAGAGTCACTTCAGAGGGGCAGGTCATGGGTGCTGTGTGGTCTGGCAGAATCTGTACCCGAGCAGCCTCCTCCCTGCTGTGTGACCTCGGGCAGGTTGCTTGACCTCTCTCTGCTCTGTATCTCAGGCATGTTCAGCCCGGGGATGCGTAGGAGTGAGGTCCCATCCTGCCTTCCGCGAGAGCTAGTTGCTCCCTCTCCGCTGACCACAAGGGAGTCCTCTGCCAGAGCTACAAACAGGAACTGAGCCTCCAGAGCCGCTGTTGAAAAGAACTCTCGGCCTAGAGGGTGTGTCTGTTCAATTTGGTTCCCTGCCCTCAAGGCTCTGGGAAAAGTTCCAGGCCTGAGCAAGTTTATCAGATTCCTTTCTTTACCCACCCAGCCTTGAATTTCATGGAAAACAAAACAGAGGGGAAAAACAACAAAAAACAAAAAACAAAAAACAAAGTCAGCTACCACTTATTCAATTATTGCAGGGAATGTCAAGTCTCCTAAGGTTGGGTTTCTGCACTTGACCACCTACTCCGTGGGTGCTCGGGGGCAAGATATTTTAATCTCTCTGAGCCCCAGTTTCATTGCTTCTTGTGTATAAAAAGGGTATTGTAATGAAGGCTCTGTAGTACGTTGGGGAAAGGGAGGTCAGTCCTGGAGAATGGTCCTTGGCACGGGACCATAGCGTGACAGGGATGGCCAGTGTTTCCCTGGGTGACCCTTCCCCACCCTCAGCTTCACACCCCAGCAAAGATGTCCGTATTCCTCATCCAGGAACCTGGCTCTGTGTGCTTTTCAATGGCAAAAGGAACTTTGCTGGTGGGATTAGGTTAAGGATCTCAGAATGGAAGGATATAATCACAGGATTCCTTTAGAGAAGGAGGCAGGGGTCCGTTGGGTGGAAGGAGATGATGTTATCAGGGATGAAAAGGGAGATAAGGCAGCGAGACACGGGGCAATGAGCCAAGGAATGTGGGCGGCCCCTGGAAAGTGAAAGAGGCAGAAATTAGATTTTTCCCCTGGAAACTCCAGAAGAAACAGTCTGCCGACACCTTGATTTTAGACTTCTGACCTGTAGAGCCCTAGGACAATGAACATGAATTGCCTCAATATACTGAGTTTGAGGCAAGTTGTGATGGCAGCCCCAGGACCCTGGCATGAGCCCTGAGGAGACGCCCACGATGAGCCCCAGGAGCTCCCTGGCTTCCTGACTCCGCGCCTCCAGGCTTCTTGTCTCTTCTGAGAGCTTCCTGACAGTCTGCGCTTCCCACGCTCTCGGTGACCAGCCCGGGCTCCCCTAGGCTCCCAGTGGGACGTGCTCTCTGCCACGTGTTGGGCTGTTTACTCCACGGGCGGATGCTCCTCTGGCCGTTTATTCCCCACCTTGGTTGGCAGCTCTGACTCATAAGAGCTGGTAATACATGTGCAGATGATGGTCTGTTTGGACTTGCCAGAAATGAACAGAGCAAGAGAATAGGCCCCTATGTACCCCTTGCTCGGGCCACCTGGAATACCACCTTGCCACATTCAGGTGTCTGTGCCTTTCCTTCCACCCCCCCCCCCTTCACTCTGCCTGCCACGCCAGCCTGTGTAGGTGTGGAGGGCAGTGCTTATGGGGTGAGTTCCGACGGGGTCATAATCCCAGTTCTTCTACCTCCTAATCGTGTGGCCATGGGCACATGGCCCAGCCTCTCTGCGCTTCTGTTTTCCTCATTGGTCTGGTGGGAAAATCAGATACCTCCTTCTGAAGGGCACTGGGATGATTTAATGAATTTTTACAGGTAGAGTTTAGGGAAAAGTGCTTGGTATAGGTGTGACATGATGGGGCGCCTGGCTGGCTCAGTCAACAGAGCATAGGGCTCTTGATTTCAGGGTCAGGAGTCTAAGCTCCTTGCTGGACATAGGGCTTACTAAAAAACACATGAATAAATACTCAACAGCAGTGGGCATCAGGGAAATAAAATCAAAACCACAATGAGCTACCATCTCACACTTGTCGGAACGGCTAAAATTAACCAGTCAGGAAACGACAGATGTTGGAGAGGATGCGGAGAAAGGGGAACCCTCCTACACTGTTGGTGGGAATGCAAGCTGGTGCAGTCACTCTGGAAAACAGTATGGAGGTTCCTCAGAAAGTTAAAAACAGAGCTACCCTACGACCCAGCAATTGCACTACTGGGTATTTGTCCCAAAGATACAGATGTAGTGAAAAGAAGGAGCACCTGCCCCCCAGTGTTCATAGCAGCAATATCCACAATTGCCAAACTATGGAAAGAGCCCAGATGCTCAACAACAGATGAATGGATAAAGAAAATATGGTCCATATATACAATGGAATATTACTCAGCCATCAAAAACAATTAGCTCTTGCCATTTACAATGATGTGGCTGGAACAAGAGGGTATTGTGTGAAGTGAAGTAAGTCAGTCAGAGAAAAGTGAATTCCACTCATAAGTGGAATTTAAGAAGCAAAACAGCTGAACAGAGGGGAAAGGAAAGAAAAATAAAATAAGCAAAAAAAAAAAAAAAAAAGAGAAAGAGAGATTGGGAGGCAAACCATAGGAGACTCTTAACTCTAGGAAACACACTGAGGGTTGCTGGGGGAGGGGTGGGTAGGAAATGGGCTAGATGGGGGATGGGCATGAAGGAAGGCACGTGATGGAATGAGCATTGGGTATCATATACAATGATGACTCACTAAACTGCACCTCTGAATCTAATTTTAAAAACCAATCATAAAATAAAAATTTTAAAAATTCACCCCCCCAAAAATCAACTGGTAGCCTTAAAAAAATAAGCCCTATCTCATTTCTTTAGCTGAGAGAAACTTTTCTGGTATTTCACACCTCAGCTCCAATGTTCATCCTCCCATGGAGCCTTCTTTGAAATCTCCTACTCCTTGGGTGTGGCTGTTTCTTCTTCAATTCTGTCAGTATTTGCTTCAGATATTTAGGAACTCTGGTGTTGGGTGCATCAACATTTACAACCGTTATCTCTCCCTGGTGAATTAATCCAGATGTCGTCAGTTTGGACTTAAAGTCTCTCTTGTCTGATATTAGTGCGGCTGATCCAGGTCTCCTTCAGCTCCCATCTGCACAGAATACCTTTTTCCTTCCTTTCATTATCAGGCTACCTGTGTCCCACATCAAGAATGAGTCTCTGGGGGAGCCTGGGTGGTTAGTTGGCTCAGCATCTGCCTTGGGCTCAGGTCATGATCTCAGGGTCATGGATTCAATCTGGGCTGAACCGGGAGCCCTCTTCTCCCTCTCTGGCTGCCTTCCCCCACCTCCACTAATGCTCTCTGGCTCTCTCGCCCTGTCAAATAAGTAATAAGATCTTTAAAAAAAAATAAAGTGAGTCTTTGTAGGCAGCACATCCTTGGAAAACTGTTGGTTTGTTTATGTATTCAGCAATCTACATCTTTTAATGCAGGAGTTTAATCCATCATGGGACTGCTTTGAGTAGTCCTTTCTACAAGGAGGGTTGGTGCCTCCTCCTTGGTCCCAGGGAGCCTATATCTCCCTAGCGTGGCACTCAACTGCTCACATTCACTTGTATCTTAATATATCACTAATGCCTGCAGGCCGGTAGAGAACAGGGATTTTGCTCTTCTCTGCCACCTGCACGATGCCTTTAGCGAGCATTATATGCATCTTGTTGAGTGAATAATATGGCTGAGAATAGTAATAGCTAACATTTATTGAACACTTACATGGAACCAGGTGCTGTGTTAAGCTCTTTACTCGTGTCCTTTTAAATAAACCATGAAGTAGGGACTATGCTTATCTGCATTTTGCAGATGGGAGAACCCAGAGGAGTAAAGAAAATTTCAGACTCCCCTGCATGGAAATAGCAGACCAGGCTTCAAGCCCTAGTTGGCCAGCTCCAAGTCTGGGTTATTACCCACTGTACTTCTGCATCAGTTAGACTTGGGTCGGGCTACATGGGCCAGAAAGCCCCAAGTGACAGTGGCCTAAATAGGAGGGCAGTTATCTCTCTCTCATAAAAGAAGCCCAGAGGCAGGCAGCCTGGTCCAGCAAGGCACTGAAGCAGTCTCCCCAGAAACTCAGGGTTCTGATTTCTCTGCTCCATCTTCAGCACACAGCTTCAATCTCAAGATCTCATGGCCCAAGAGGGTTGCTTCAGCTCCAGCCACAGCACCACTCAAATTCTAAGTCACCAGCAGGAAGACGTGGGTCAGAAGAAGACAATTCTCTCTTTAAGACATTTCCTGCAAGTGTCATGCTTGTCTTTCATTGTTTTGTAATGTATTACCAAAAAGTTACCTCCTTGAAACACCATGCATCTGTCACACCAGAATTTCTGTGGGTCAGGAGGCTAGGCATGGCTTAGCTGCATCCTCTACTTCAGGATCTCATGACCCCTCTAACTAGGTGCTGCTAAGGGCTACCTTTTCATTGTAGGCTCAACTAGGGAACAACCCACTTCCAAGCTAAGGGGGCTTTGTTGATAGAATTCCAATCCTGTGGCTGTAGGATCGAGGGCCTCCTTTTCTTTCTGCCTTCCCTCAACTCCTAGAAACCACCCTTAGTTTCTTGTCACGTGGGCTTCCTTAACTGGCCTATTTACTTCATCAAATGAGCGAGGAAGAGACTCCTCATAAAACAGATATTACCATCTTATGTACGTAAATATGTGCATGTGTACACGTGATCCCACACGTGATCAAGGACATTCTATGACCTTTGCTGCATTCTCCATGTCTAGAAGCAAGTCAGAGTTCTGCCCTTCTCCAGGGGAAGGGATCACCACAGGTGGGAACCCCAGGATTGCAAGTGTTCGCCACCATGACATGACAGTCTGTCGACCACATCGCCTATAACACTTGTACTAGCCTCCCACAGGCTAAAACCTGGTCCCATAGTCACCATAGTGCAAAGGAACCTTGGGAATGTAGTTTCCTAACTGCTCAGCAATGTGTCCACATAAAGACTGGGGACATATCCTCAAATGGATGGATATTAGCAGCTGGAAGTCATTTCCAGCCTCTCCTTCTATTACTCATAAGAGAACATGTGAAAAAAATTGTCGATAGCTCATTTTCTCCTTTCCCTCAGCATGATTTGTACCTAATAATATTAATTTAATATTTTATTTTAAGATTTTGTTCATTTATTTGAGAGAGAGAGCGAGAGTGCAAGCACGGGTTGGGGGGAGGGGCAGAGGGAAGCAGGAAATAATGTGAGATGCAGCAGTAGCTCCCGGCACAAGGAGAGGCACCAACGTGTTCACTAGAACGCAAATATTTGATACAACCCTGATGACCATCTATTACTTGTCGAAAGGACAAGATAACGATAAACCACATGGCAGGCTGATAGGCAGTCATAAAAGTTATTTTTGTAAATGTTCAGTTAACTAGAAAATAAAAAGCTCAGGATATGTTAGGTTTTGAAGAAGCAGGATGGATAATTATATACATACAATGATGACTTCCATCCTCTAAAAATTGTGTCATAGAAACAATCTGAAAGGTAAATGACAAAAATGTTAAAGATATTTGTCCCCAGCTGATGGGATTTCAGGTGTCATTCATTTCCTTCTACCACATTTCTGTATTTCCCAGATGTTAGTAAATGTGAAAGTGCTGCTTCGAGAGTCAGAAAAAGGTGAGAGAAGTGTATGTATCTGCCACATCGGCAGGAGACAGGGCTTTGCCAGGCCGGAATTGCCTGGATGGGGCGTGGTTGGGGGCGGGGTTTAGGTTCCCGGCTCAAGCTGAGAAGAGACATCCTTAGCGCCTTGTGGTGCTTGGGTGGCTCAGTGGGTTAAGCTTCTGCCTTCTGCTCAGGTCATGACCTCAGGGTCCTGGGATCAAGCCCCACATCGGACTCTCTGCAAAGCAGGGAGCCTGCTTCCCCCTCTCTCTCTGCCTGCTGTTCTGCCTACTTGTGATCTCTCTTTCTGCCAAATAAATCTTAAAAAAAAAAAAATTAAAAGGAATATCCTTTTCAGAAAACTGTATACAGTGGAGGGAGTGGTACTCTGGGCCCCTTAGACCAGAGTTGATCTCCCTCAGCTTCCCATGATGATCAGGAGTAAAAAAGGGGGCCAGGGTTTGGAGCAGGGCTGTATGCATCCCACAGAGACCACGTGGTTCCCCCAAGATGGGTTCTTTTCCCCGGACCTGCTGAGCCTCCCGAGTGAGAACAGGCTCAGCCTATGCAGGAGCCGGGGAGGTCCAGGAGCCACCCCACAACCATGACGACTGGTGGGTGATGTCCTGCCATCTCGCCCCTCCGTGAGATGGTGCTGGTCGCTCTTTACAGTCTCTCGGGGGAACCCCAGCCAGAGCTAGCCCTGGGTGTCCATTGTGGTAGACTGCTCATGGATGTACCGTCCGTACCATCCGTCCCCTTCCCTGCCTCAACTTCCCAGTCCCTGGGGCTTCCTGAGATCATTTCTCCAGTAAAGTACCCGCACATAAATCCTTGTGTTAAGGTCTGATTCTGGGAACCTCAATGGCTCTGCTCTGGCATTTTGAACATCCTCTGCTCCTCCTACATTTTACGCCAGGGGCCCAGCACAGGCAGCCATCTTGTCCCACTCACTCTTGTCCCACATCTCTGGCCTGGCCTGCCCTCAGGTCTCCAGCTACCTGCACGAGCGCCCATTTCGCCCATGGCCCTAATCTTTGTGCAAAGACCTGCCTGCATTGTCTTGTCCGGTTTTGCAAAATTGGCGGCCATCGTACCCAGCTTCTCTGCTCCAGCCACTTCCCTGAGGCCAGACATCCTCACTTTGCACCAGAGGCCCTCAGATGCTGCCCTCCACCCCTCCTCTGCCTCCCTGCACCCCCTCTTCCTTTAAGCCCGGTCATGAGATTGGATGCTTGCAAAGAGTTTGCTGGAACATTCTAGAAGATAATGGATGGGCCAGCCAAGCACAGGGCCAGTGCCCACCAGGTGCCCACTAGTTGGATTGAGTCCAGCTGCTTACTCAGGACGGGGGACTGGGAGGGGGATTGTGGAGGCATCACAGCTTGGCTTTTATGAGTGAAGGGTTATGAACCAAGATCCATTCACAGATGTCATACCATTGGATGGATTCCCCATGGCCCCCAGATAGGGTCATGTTTAACTCAACCAGACAGCCAACAGTCAACTTGGAGTGGTCCACGATACAGCACCATTTTGCTGACAACAACAAAGACAGCAGTAATCATAATAGTTGTTTCTTGACCTTCTAATGGCTTTCCATCTCGCTCAAAGGGAAAGCCAAAAACCAGTGGCTACAAAGTGATGTGCACTGGCGTTCTTTTCTTTCTGATCCTATCTTCTCCCCTCTTTCCTGGCTTCGGCAGAGAAACATAAGGTCACGCAGGGGAGAGAGAAAGGAGGAAGACAAACAGAAGACAGCCAGCATACTGTAATTAGGGTTTCTGAGAAGAAAAACAGAAAAACAGGAGAAAAATTACTCACATATGTATTAGAGAAACTTTCCTAAAATAAATATGCAGATTCTATGGGCAAAGTCCCCCCAGCTCCCACTTCCTGCTCTGCCCCACCAACACACATAAAGCCTGCAAAATAATCCATGCCAAGATACAGTTCCTGAACTTTCCTGATAAGCAAAGGACCTTGGAGACATTCAGGTAGAAAAAGCAGTTAAGTAAAAGAGAGACAAAGCCAGGCTGACTCTCTATTTTTCTCCAGCACTTTTAATTGCTAGAAACAATGGCAGTGAAATTTTGAAGGAAGGAAGGGAGGCCCAAACACATAAATTCCAGCCAAGTTGACTTTCAGATAGGAAGGCAACAGACAGACCTTTGCAGCCAAGCAAGAAATTAGGAACCAGAGTGTCCATGAGCTCTCCGTAGGGAAAGAAAATGAGAACAGAGAAAACCCAGTGATAGGAATTCCTGTCTTCTGAGAGAGATACATCAGGAGATGGACAAGCTGGTAAGAACAGACTGATGGTGAAATTGAGTCCATTTCAATGTCAAAGTAGTTCAAAACAAAGGTGGGAGTTATGGTTCTAAAATAGAAAGCAAGTTGTAGGAAACTTACTATTGAAAACTGGTAAGAGTGATCACCAGCTGGTGACGATGGAGGAAGGTTGGAAACATACCTAAGGGCACACACATCCTTTTCGTCATTAGCTCACTCATCATTCCTTTAATCAATAAATATTAGTCAAGCCCTTACTATGTGTCAGACCCTTTTCTAGTTTCGGGGGATAGAGCATGGGACAAGGCAAGACTGCGGCCCTTGGGCACCTCACATCCTGCTGGACATTGGGACAATAATTCCCATAACCCGCTGAGTTCAGGACCTTGTTCTGGTTCGTTCAGGGAGCTTCAGAACCCACCAAGCTTGTTCGTGCTTTTAAGTGTCCTCTCTGCCTGGAATGCTTGTCCCAGCCTTCTATTTTGCTGTGTTAATGTCCACTCAACTTTAAATACTCAGTTTAAACACTACCTCTTCCAGGAAGTCCTCCCTGATCTCACACTCTGGCAGGATTAGGTATTCTTCTAATGTGCCCTCTTCAGCCACCTCTCCTCCCCACCCTGAGAACTTTTGCAATCTTGATATTTATCACATTTATCGTCATTGGCTTCTATTCCAGCATTCTGAGCATAGTGCTGGGCAGAAAAATAGGCGTTAAATACATTTAATGGATGGGTGGATAAACGGTGGGCTGGCTGGATGGAAGGAAGGATGGTGGCAGGTAAGCTCATCCCCCTTGTGCACTTACCACCCTCTGCAGTTCACACTCCATCTCATTACTGTAAACTAGAAGCCTAGCCATGTCACGTGAGCTAGATCTTTCTTCTCTCCATGGCCCGCCCACTCAATAAAGTCCAAGCGCTTCACCGTGACATGCATGCACTCTGTGATCTAGTGTCTTATTCCTCTCTAGGCTCAAGTCTCAGAGCCATTTCAGCCTCTGACTCAACACTGTCTACAGGCTCGAAACTAGAATTACAGCAAACCCCTTGATGTGGCCTTTTCTCGACTTTATGTGTTTGCGTATCTTGCTCCCTCCGTGTGGGATTTATCTCTCCCAGAGATCTTCTTCTCCTCCCTTGGCCCTCCCTTCCCTGTATAATGGTACATCTTTACACCTCAAACTCTTTAGTTTGGTTTTGTGTTACCTATAGGTCCCCGGCCCCAGCCTGCGGGTTCCTGGAGAAAATTGTCCTAAATCTTAGAGCAGAGCAAGATGCTACGCCCGACAAAGAATAGGTACTAGGTACTCAACAATGCCCCTTAAAGATGTCCATATCCTAATCCCCCCAGCCTCTGACCTTCTGACTTCACCTGGCAAAAAGAGACTTGCAGATGCAATTAAGTTAAGGGTTTTAAGATAAAGAGATTATCCTGGGTGATCTGGGCTGGACCTAGGCAATCAGTCACAAGGGTCCTTAACTGCTGGAAGAGGGAGGCACCCCAGCCAGACCTGTGATGATGCGACCAGGGATTAGAGGGCTGTGGCTGTGGGCTCTGAAGATGGAGGAAGGGCCAGAAGGAACCCAGCCCTGCCTTTAGCTCATCGAGCCCCATTTAGGACTTTGTACCCCAGGGACTATAAGATCCTAAGTTTTTGTTTTTTTAGAGATTTTATTTTTTTATTGGAGAGAGATAGAGAGAGAGAAAGCACGGAGAAAGAGTGAGAGGGAGAAGCAGACTCCCTGACGTGGGGCTCAATCCCAGGACCCTGAGATCATGACCTGAGCTGAAGACAGACGCCCAACTGACTGAGCCACCCAGCCCCTAGGAGATCCTAAGTTTGAAGGCACTAACTTGTCTGTCATTTGTCACAGCCGCAATAGGACTCTGGTGTAAGAGTAGCAGCTAACACTTCTGGGGCCCTTTGCCCATCTGTCTCCACTGTGCTCAGCCTGCCACAGCCGCTGTCTCATGGAGTGCCTGCGGGCTGCGAGAAGTGAGAAGTGACTGTCGCGGGCAGCAAGTGGCAGGCGGGGATTGCAACCCAGGCAGTCCGCCTCCAGGGCCTGCTGTGTAGCTGCTCCCCTTGGAGAACAGGGTGCAAGGCACCTTCGTCACTGTGCTCCAGAGTTGCTCTGGCTGACTGGTTCAGTGTCAGTTCTCAGGGAGAATCTAAAATGGTTCAGGTTCCTTCCTAATGCAGACCCTAGAGGCAGGAACCTCTCCTCGCCTCTACCACTTCGTATCTTCTTCCCGCGCGGAGGAAGCCGGCAGCCAGGAGCTGTGACCGCCTGTCCTTGCTGGGAGCCAAGTGAGCCTAGAGACAGGTCACAGAGCCCATCAGGCTGAACCCTCACCCCTGCGTTGGGCCCCCCTGCCCCCCCCACAGAGGAGAGGAAGTGTTAGGGTGCCAAGTTGGCCCTGGGCACTGGCCAGGTGGGCTGTGTGGCTTTTCCCAGAAATTTTCACACTGTGCCAATCTTCTCCGGGAATCTGGGCTGCCCACTGTGCCAGACAACGTGGTAATTCTGCTGCTCTGATCAGCCTCTGTGAGAGCAGGCAGCCCCTGGGGCCTCGGGGTAGGACGGGGCCGCCGGGGAGCACCTGCCCATACCTGCCCCAGAGCCAGTGATGGAGACCTGTATCCGCAGCACGTGGGAGCATGGTGGACCGGGAGGGAGTGTGACAGGCTCACGAACACATGGAAAATGTGGTCTCCCTGCTCCAGAAATCAAAGAAACACACATCGGTTACCCACTGGATTCGCTAAGTTCGAAATGCTAGTACTCACAGCCATTGAATGTCCTAGAACACATTTTCTAGAGCTCAAGTTAGTATTGATTTATTCTATATTATTTTAAAAATGTATTTATTATATAACACTAACATATTATTTTGAAAGCTTCTTACTCTCTGACCCACTAATTCCACCTCCAGGGAATCGTAATAAAAAGGGAAGCAAAACCAAAATAGGCATCTGGATAATGATTTATGTAGAAGAATCATCATCACAGTATGATTTATAAGAATAAAAAATGGAACAAAAGAAATATCAAAAATTAAGCGATCAGTTACATAAATCTGGGTAATCTCAGTATGTTATAGTGCAGATTTTTATAGGACTTTATTATTTTTTACTTTATTGTTTATTTCTTTTTTTTTTAAGAGAAAGATTCCTCCCTTGTGGGACAGGCAAAAGAAGGAGAGAGAGAGAGAGAGAGAATCTCAACCAGTCTCCACCCCCTAGCTGGGATCCCGACCTGAGATCTTGACCCTGAGATCATGACCTGAGTCAAAATCAATATTTAAAAAAAAAAAATTTTTTTTTTAAGTAGACACCATGCCCAATGTGGAGCCCAACACAGGGCTTGAACTCATGACCCTGAGATTAAGACCTGAGCTGAGACCAAAAGTTGGATCCTTGACTGACTAAGCCACCCAGGTGCCCCAAAGTTTATGCTACTTATAACCAGAGCAAACAGGTATTATTAACTTAAACCGTTTTAAAGATGCACAGTCTTGTTCGTTCACAACATCCACCACATGCGTCCAGTGTGATGAACACGTCAAGTCAGGAGCCAGTCAGAGGCGAAGCCCTAGTGTGAACCCCTTCCAGAAGCTCTTGGGTTTTTGGAGGAGACAGCAGTTACAGAGGACCTGGTGACCTGGAAGCTGTAATGAATGTTTTTTCTGATAAAAAGGAACAGGTCTGCCCATGAGCTCTGCCAACAGCAGCCCATTAAGCGACTGGCCCTGGGGTGGGCCAGCTGACCTCACCTTGGAATGGGCCTCAGACATGGCTTCTTGGGAAGGAATCCAGGCCCCTAGGGTGGGCCTTTATATTTTTGGAAATAAAACCAATCAACAACAGGCAAAAGCATTTTCTGCCTCCGCTGTTCAGGGGACCTGGTCCTGACTTTCAGAAACCTGGCTCTGATCTCATAAGTCTCCGTCACAGACCCCTCCCTCGCCTACCTGAGCAGCCCCAAGCGTCCCAGCACCAGGCCCTTCTCCTGTCCCCTGCTCCTTCAGTGTGATGGCTTTCTTTTCCTGGAAGGCCTAGCCCTGCCCGTGGAAGGCTGAGAGCTGGCTGTAGGATCCGGAAACCTGAGTCTGAATCCAGCCTTGCCACCTGCAAGCTCTACGATCTTTGAGCAAATTACTCACCCCTTTAAAGCTCAGTTTCCTTGTCTGAAAAATGGGTATAATCCATGCTTCTTTCAAGGAAAGGAATTTGTGAGTGCTCACCAATTTGAGTATTTCCCGATTTCTTACTGTATGGGGCCAGCAAGACACAGAAGAGGCTGTGTTCATAAATGACACTTGGTAAAAGGAAAAAAGAAAAAAAAAAAAAAAAAGCTCTAATCCATGTCCCTTGCCAGTTTCCATGGTGTGAATATTCCCACCGTCATCGATTTCAGGCTATGAACAGTTGAGCAGGTTGGCAAGACTCCTGCATATTTAATGAGTGGCTTTCAGGATCGTATGAGCTTTGCTTGTGGCCACAGAAAGAGCCTCTGGCCAGAACACACAGTCTAGACCCCTATGTCCTCGTAGAAGACAGGTTTGAGGAAGGGGGAGGTCCTCCCGAGCCTATCATCTCTCTTACTTTTCTCCCCAGTGCTCCCCATCTCCCTGATGGTCAGCCTCCCTTGAACACACTGCCCCCTCCAAGTGGCTCCCAACACATCTCAAGCCAAGGAGCATGCCCCTATATGCTGATCTTTTTTTTTTTTTAAGATTTATTTGTTTATTTTAGAGAAAGTGTACAAGCTGGAGGGCCAGAGGGAGAGGGAGAGAGAATCTGAAGCAGACTCTGTGCTAAATGCGGAGCTGAGGCAGAGCTCGATCCCAGGACCCTGAGATCATCACCTGGGCTGATGTCAGATGCTGCATGGACTGAGCCATCCAGGCGTCCCCGACATCAATATTTTCTTACTACCATGTGTGTAGAAGTCCTGTCTCTGCTGGACGACACCGACCCATGGGCAGCTCCCTACCTTACAGGGTATCCCCCATTGTTGGGGAGCTCTGAGCACATGGGGTGAGGCCGTGGAGCTGGACAGCAGAGCCGGGAGCCAACCTGTCCTGAACACTTCCTCTGTGCTGGCCACATGGACAGAGATTTCTAGAAAGGTCATCTCCTGGCTTGGGGGGGCATGGCTAATTATTATTCTCATATAATATAATATTATCACATAATAATAATTATTCTCACTTTAGACACAAGAAAACTGATGCTCTGGGACCCGAGACACTTGTCTAAGGACAGATGCTTGGTGCACCTGTCACCACTGAGGTAACATTCCCTGGGCCACATCTACTTTGAATGGGCCACTCTCCCCGCCCCCTGCACACCTCTCTTAGAGGCTCTGGGTCTTTGGGAAACCTGAGGGCACACTCACGCCACTTTTGTTGTCCTGAGACTAAGGGGAAGGGACCTCCAGTTTACTGGGTACTTCCTAGGCACCCCAAGTTCTCTCCACTGCTCTCCTTCCATTGTATCACATACCCCTTGCTCATCGCAGGCCCTAGAGTTAATGGTTAAGAAGCATTTGCTGAAAGGACAAAGGCACGTCCCTTGCAGATACAGACCGGGAGGCTCTGAGAGGTGGGGTGACCCACAGTGGGTAGGGAGCGCTGGGCTCTGACCCTGAGGCCAGCCGGCTCAGGGCTCAGGCCTGTCTCCACAGGAGGCTGCCTGTTCTCAACAATGTCCAATTCACCTCTAGCCCGAAGTCGCTGGGGAGACTGGAGCCAGTCGACTGTGTTTGGAAAAAGCAGGTGTGGAAGCCTCAGGACCATGGTTACTCATTACCTTTTATTAAAGGCTGATATCGCAAACCCTCATAGATAGGCCAAGGGGTGCTAAGTCACCAAAAGTCCAGGCCAGACAAACAAAAATCTTACTGATTAACCAGCCCGGCTTTCCAGGCCTACCAGCTGCTCAGTTGCCCTGGGAGAGGCCAAAACTGCCCCCTTGGCCTAGAGGGGCAAGGCTCAAAGGCTGGGCTTGCTTTTAGGCCCAGCTGTCAGGAATCTTGAAAACCAGCAATGTCACGGGCCCCTTGACTTCAGTGCCAACTCCTGGAGCCTCTAAATGTCCCCATTGAGGGTGTTTTCCAGGGAAGGCATGGAGTCCTGCTTCCTCTGACCCCAGGAGAGCCCCTGTGGGGAAACCGGCTTCCCTCCCTGAGCGGGTGGGGGCTTGGCTGTCTCCCTTCCCACTGGACCTGGGGTCTCAGCCACCAGATCCACCCCAGCATTCAAGCTGGATTGGAGTCAGGGACACCGGCCAATGTCCTCTCGGGTGCCCATCAGGAGCCCACAAGTCTCGGCTTCAAAGTTTTTGTGCATCCTGTGTGTGGAGAAAAGGAAAAAGGGGAGGAAACTGACCACCGGGAGAAGGGAACAACCACTGAACAGTGCTGGAAACTTTCAGGGTGTCCACGGCTCTGTCTTAGCTAACGCGTGCGTCCATGTCCTGCGGCTGTCGTAACAAACCGCCACACTTAGGAGCTTCACACAATGTGAATTTGTTGCTGGGGGGTCAGGAGTTTGAAATGGGTTTCTGGGCTAAAATCAGGATGTCAGCAGGACGGCCTTCCTTCTGGGGGGCTGTAGGGGAGAACGCATTCGGTTGCTGTCTCCAGCTTCCAAAGGATGTCTGCTACTGCTGAGCTCAGGGTGACGTCACTGTGGGGTCACATCTGTGTCTGGGACTCGCACTTGCCTATGTCCCTCCTATATGTGCCCTTGTGACTCCACTGGGCCCATCCAGGTCAGGCGGGATGATCTTCCCCATCAAAAGCTCAGATCCTGAGCTTTACCATTGCTGCAAAAGCCCCTTTCCATGAAAGGTAACACGGTCCCAGTTTCCGGGAGTTAAGACACGGACATCTCTTGGGAAGAGTCTGTTCTTCCACTGAGCCTGGTGAGTTTGGACGCTATTTGAAATGTTCCCTGACAGACACTATGCCCTAAGGTCACCAAGCTTCCTTCCCCCTGACTCACAGGCACCGGCATTCTGAGCTTCTTCTCCCATAGGGCGGTCTGTGAGGGTGACTGAGATGCACCTGCCAGTCTTCTGGGGTGGGGGGAGGGCTTCCTCACCCTTGGCTCCTAACTGAGCTTGCGCTTCTACTGTCCACCATGACTCCTCTCTCAGCCTCAGGTTTGGAACTAGACTTGGCTATGCCAGGGTCATGAGGGACCTTGGAAAAATCTACTGCTGCCTTTGACCCCTGTTTCTCCTGGCACAAAGGGTCAATGCCATCTCCTCCCCAAAGCAATCATGAGGATGGGCTGAAATGGTAAACTATAACTCAGATAACTCAAACACCCACAGAGCCCTCCTTGCCCTTTGGAACGAAGATAAGATTCCCTGAGAATGCAGCCCAAAGTCTTGGCACTTCCCGCCTTATGCCCACCAGGGGCTTTGGCAGCACTTCTGGCAGAGATCAGCTGCCCTCCCGATGCCCGCAGACACGGCACTGTCCCGCCCCTGGCACCTCACAACCCTCACCCCAGCTTGTCCACACTGGCTGCTCCAGTTCCTTGAACACACCAGCCAGGCCCGCCTTTTGGGATCTGTCCTTGCTTTCCTTCCTGTGCACAGCACGTGTCACCAGCGGTGTGGACCCAGCAGTGTGGACCCAGCAGTGTGGACCCAGCGGTGTGGACCCAGCAGTGTGGACCCAGCGGTGTGGATCCAGCAGTGTGGACCCACCAATGGGACTGGTGTGGACCCAGTGGTATGGACCCAGCGGTGTGGACCCAGTAGTGTGGACCCAGCAGTGGGACCAGTGCGGACCCAGCAGTGTGGACCCAGCAGTGGGACCAGTGCAGACCCAGCAGTGTGGACCCAGCAGTGGGACCAGTGTGGACCCAATGGTATGGACCCAGCAGTGTGGACCCAGCAGTGGGACCAGTGTGGACCCAATGGTATGGACCCAGCAGTGTGGACCCAGCAGTGGGACCAGTGTGGACCCAATGGTATGGACCCAGCAGTGTGGACCCAGCAGTGGGACCAGTGTGGACCCAATGGTATGGACCCAGCAGTGTGGACCCAGCAGTGGGACCAGTGTGGACCCAATGGTATGGACCCAGCAGTGTGGACCCAGCAGTGTGGACCCAGCAGTGGGACCCAGCGGTGTGGACCCAGCAGTGTGGACCCAGCAGTGGGACCCAGCGGTGTGGACCCAGCAGTGTGGACCCAGCAGTGGGACCCAGCGGTGTGGACCCAGCGGTGTGGACCCAGCAGTGGGACCCAGCGGTGTGGACCCAGCAGTGTGGACCCAGCCATGTGGACCTTCTTGCCCTTTAGATCTTAGCTCTGGTCCCATCACTTCAGACAAGCCAGACTCGCCCAGACAGTGTGATTGGCTTCCCACTTACTCCCTGTCACCGTCACCACACCTCGCTTCTTTCCTTCGTCCCCTTTGTCACGCTCCTCCTCCTCCTGGACACCCAGCTGACCATACCTGCCCACTTCCCGGCCCTGGGCTGTGGCCATGTGACTGTGCCCTTGATAATGGCGCGGGCATGGGTGAAGTGCTCTGTTTGCAGGGCTGGCTGAGAAGAAGCTCCCTCCGTGTTCCCCCATCCCTGCCTGTAAGGCCGGTAGATCTTAGCCGATGGGGAGGCCCATCGCGTGACTGTAAGCCTGCGCTGGCAGATCTGGGAAGACCTCAGAAATTAGCCACGCTGGATTTCTCTCTAAGTAGGGAGTGCGTTTCTACTGTGTGAGGTGCTGGGATTGTGCAGTTGTCTGCCAGGGCTGACGCATTTGTATTTATGGGTTTACTGTCCATCTCGCTGAAATGCCTACTCCGTGAGGCAGAGCCTGGGCCTGTCTGGGTCTCCCTTGACACCTCAGCTCCTGGCACCATCTCTGGCACAAGGTGGTGGACGGCCGAAGCCTGCTGAACAAAGGAATAGATGAGTGAATAAATAAAATTGGCCCGAGTCTCCTTTCTACACTCTAGAAAAATCCAAAGCCAACCTCAAGTTTTTGCAAATTCCCAGGCCCCTGGGATACAGGGCTCAGAGTAGTGGCATTTTGCTGCCTTCTCTGCCAGGTTCTTTACGTCTAGGCATCTTCATTGTGTCTTACTCAACATTAGGACAGGTCGCACGTGGAACCCCATCCCCTTCTGTGTGCCTGTGTGACGCACGTACACACGGCCCGAGGCCTTCACTGAGGTCTGTGGAAGGCAGAGGTCGGCATTCACCCCACAGCCATGCACCCAGCTCCCAAAGGAAGTCAACACCCGGTTTCAATTTCTACCCTCCCGCCACCCCCATCTCCATCCAGACATTTCCACTGCCATTTCAGCCTCGTGTCCCCACTGTCTGTGAGTTCCTGGTTTCTGCTTCCTCTTCTTCTTCTTCTCTCTGCCTGCGGCACACTGTCCTTTTAATACGGTTGCGACAATATCTCCCATTGTGCACACTCTTCTACTCTGTGACCTTGTCACCCTCCTGTCCAGAGGAGCACGGGGTCTCTGCTCCCTGACTCCGGGCAAGCCCGTGACTGCATCCCCCAGGGAGAGCCAGGAGGGAGTAGTGATCTTTTCTGAGCCAGGGGCATCAAAAGCAAGGTGGCTTCTCCCTCTCCTGCAGGGACCCTTGGCTCGTGGAAGCCTGGCCTGATGGGCGACAAGTCCGGCTCTCTCGAGGCCAGCATCCCGAGAAGAAGCCAAGACCACCTAACGAAGCCCACCCAAGGCTCTGGTCTCAGCCCCAGCTGAAGCTGCGTCAGCCACCAAGCTGGCTAGTGCAGATGCCTTTTGATGTTTCCAGCTCCCTGATGGTGTGACATTCCACTGAGACTTCCCAGCGGAGGCCCAGGCATCGAGGATCCGACCCAAGCCACCCTAGCTGGGCTCCGTCCCAATTCCTGACTCACAGAATTATGGAGCTTAATAAAATTGGGGTTTTCCACTACCAGGTTTGGGGGTGTTTTGACATCCAGTAATGTAGAAACTGGAATGGCTCTTTCCTGCTGTCTCACAGGCAAAAAAAAAAAAAAGTTTCCCCTGATTTTCTTAAGTCTGGCAAGTTAGCCGGTTTTTTTTGTTGCTTGTCTCTGGCCTCAGAGTCTCAGATTCCACCCCAAGTGGCTTGTTAAGGTATTTTTCTAAACAAAACTTCTCTCTGAGAGGTGTTCTGATGCCAGCAATTAAGATAGCAAAGTGTTTTATCTCTGCCAAGCATCCGAGTGCTTGGTGCATACATTTGCTCAATTAATGTTAGTTTGAAATTCGGTATTCTTTATTGAATTCCCGGGGAGCTGGAAGGTGAAGAAAAGGCTGGGGTAATGGAGTAACTTTTGGATTCCAGATATAGGCGTTTGGTTCGTGCATTTGGCCCCGGCATTGTAGGAAGCAGGATCCCGCAACAAAAGAGCCCTTATCAGGAAGTTTAAGAGAGACAATTAATACAGAGAAACAGGTACAATGGTGTCTGAAGAGTTGAGAAGATTTCCGAGGAGGGCTGCCAGATAAAAGACAAGAAGTCCAGTTAAATTTGCATTTCAGATAAATAATGATTTTTTTTTTTTTCTTGTAAGTATGTCCCCTGCATATTTGGGAACACTGATTCTTAAGGATACGTCGTTTATCTGAAATGAACATTGAACTGGACATCCTGCGTTTTTACTGACTAATCCTGGGGCTCTTAGATGCATCTTGGAGCTTAGGAACAAGGAAAGCATCTCCTCCTGGGGTTGGTGGGAAGGGAGGAGGGGCTGACACCGGGATCCAGGGGCTGAGGCTGCCCCCTGGAGCTGGCATCCTGTCAGGGATCTCCAGGCTGGGGCTGGGACCAGGGTAGGGATACGAGATGCTGCCTGGAGCAGAGGGAGAAACACCCTAGCTCCTTCCTTGCTCCTGCTCTCTCCTATGGCTGAACCCAGCCAGAAACATTGTCCAGGGAGCCTGGGAAACGTAGTTTGCAAGGGTCAGCCCTCGGGGACAGAGTAGACAAGGGTCGTGTGTCTGCACTACACGTTTCATCATGCTTACAAAAAATACAGCAGACTTTTTCAACCATTTCTTGAGCCCTCACAATGCTTGTGGCACCATATTGAGCAATTCAAAGGCATTTTGTCATTTGATCCTTAACCAGACTATGAGGAAGGCGCAATTCTTTGCTACATTTTACCGATGAGGACGTGGATCCTCAGAGAGATGAAGAAATGTGCCCACATGCTGCCCAGGAAGCATGTTTCAGGCTCCCGTCTTTCCTACAGCAGCAGGAGGGGCTTCAGCCCTCCAGGCTGGTGGGGAGAAGGGCAGAAGTCAGAGAATGAACAATGCGGGGTTGGGGGCCAACATCCATTCACCCAGCCTGCTGGGTCTGGGAGGGCCGCCATCTTGATCCGTGTCCACATGCTTCTGCTAATGCCCGAAATGTCTTCTCATTCTCGCTCTTCCCAAAGGCATTCGATCCATTTGCTCTTTCCGTCCGACACCCAAAACATACATGTTGGCAGCCACACAGGGGAGAAAACAGCAGAATATAATTGTTAAGCGCCTGAGCCCTGTAAGGTGGCACATTCAAATCCTGGCTCTGTAACTTTGGGCAAGTTCTTGAAGCTCTCTCTGCCTGTTAGTCTTCATTTACGTGAGGGGGCTGATGGCAACGATGGAGATGATGATCTCCCTGATGGCGATGGGGAGGTCTACGGGACAGTCACGCAGACTGCTTGTTGCTCTAGACTGCTTCTACATGTACTGGGCCAGCAGGAACCCTGCCTGTGGATGTGAATGTCGAGGGAATTCATCCATGGGGAGCACTGGTACAAAGCCTGGCCTATAGTCGGTACCCAATAAATGTAGGCTGTTATTTTATACATTCCAGAATCAGCTAAGCATGGGACAGTGTGCAAAGTTAAAAGTCTCTGCGTACTGAGCAATAGGGAGATGAGGGGGACAGGGAAGCACATCATTTGAGGAGGAGTCGGTCTTGTAGAGAACACAGGAAGGGCATCAAAGGTGGGATGAGTCAGGACAAAGGCATGGGGGAGAGCAGATCCACACTTGGAGGCCATGGTGAGATACTGGGGACGGGAGGGCATGTGGCAGAGGGAAAGAAGGGAGAAGGGGTAATTTGAGACAAAAAAGGCCGGAGAGGTTGGCCAGAGGCCAATACCATGGGTCTCACTAGCAACTCTGGCTATCGTGGTCGGCACAGAAGATTTTAAAGTCAGGGGCTGGGTGTGCAGAGCTGATGTGCAGGCCTCTCACAGGGGCCGGGAAGAGCGGGAGGGAGCTCACTGGAGAGAATCACCCTCCACAAGGAGAAGCCGGTCTTAGCCCAGGGACACCACCATCACCCCCTCCCGCCACCACCGCACCCACCCGTCACTTCCGTGGGCCCAGACTGCACGCCAGGTAACGAGGGCTTCTTGAGCACCCCCACAATGGTGACCCTTGCACCAGGTCAGTCTTGTATTTGGGCAGAGACTTGTGCGAGAGCTGTAAGCAGCAGATATGACTGTGGGCACAGATGTGGACGGGGAAAAGCAGATCGGGCACGGTGCTCATGATTTCTGGGCATGCCTGAATCCTAGCCCAGAGTGCCCCCTGTTCTAGGCTGACCTCCTTCCCCCTCCATGTGAGGCCCTGGTCCAAAGCTCTGCTGACCTGAGTCTTTGGCCTTGGGAGGGTCTGTCTCCTCCGTCCCACCCAAGACCACATGCTCCAAGTCCCACAGAGGAGCCGAACAGGAAAGTGTTTGGGCATCAGGTCACCTAGATTTCTTATTTTATAGATGAGAAAATGGGGGCCGGAGAAGGGACAGGGCATTCCTCATGCCAGGGGGTTGGGAATGACACAGGGAGGGCTCTCTGATCTCCCGACCTAGGGCCCTGCCCTTCACCTTCACACTCTGCAGCATCACTTCCCTTCACCCGGCTGTGCAACCATCCAGTATTTTTTTTTTTTTTTTTTACCTCAGCTCACATGATAGAGCACCTGCTCGCTGCCAGGCGCCACGCTGAACACGGAGAACACAAGAACTCACCGATGTCTGATTAAGAGATCCCCGTGGAACGAGGTAGACAGAAAGGCAGAGGAATGATGCTAATAGAATAGGCATGCCAGCTCCTGGGGGCTCTGGAAGCCCGATGAGCCACAGGAAGGGGATGGCAGGTGGGGAGGGGTGATCCTTCCTCCAGCCAAGGTTGAGAGAGCAGCAGATGGCTTTCCAGTGGTCCAGAGGGCTGCTCCGTCCCAGTCTAGCCAGTGAGCCTAATAGCAAGGGAGAAGGCAATCCATGTGTGGCCCAGGCTGGAGGTTGGAGGTAGGGGCAGGAGCTGGGACTCCGTTTTCCAGGGAGCCAGGATTAGGGAAGTGTGTGACCAGAGGCATCACCTGCTCAGCCCTGCTGCTTCTGACACTCCCGCTCAGCCGGGCCTCCATGCAGGGGACCAGGACACGGCCACTGCCTTGTAGCACCGAACCGGGGAGGTCATGCACACATTTGCCATCTTTAATAAGAAAGTTCAGCCGGTAAAGGGAAGCCACGTTTATGTAACAGGAAGCCTGATTTCCAGGATGTGCAATGCAATCACAGCCCTATTTCTGGAACAATTCTACGGGTTCCAATTTCTTTAGAAAACTCCAGCAAAACCCCGCAGGCCAGCAGACAATGCAAGGGTTCAGCTTTTCTCACTTGTTGCTCTTGGTCCCTTTATCCCAAAGGCTAGACTGTGGGGAACATGTAACCCACACCCCTGAGTTTGGGGCTTCCAGAGGAATCCCCATCCGTCAGACACAGGGCTGGACAACGGCCCCGAGACCTGTCCCAGAGGTTGCTCATGCCTCCCTGACCTCTGGCTGTGACCCCAAGAGATACAGACACTGGCCCCAAGAATTTTGCCGAAGTAGGACAATCTGCTCTTTCCGCTGATGCTAAGACCCCAGAGACTGAGCAAGTCATCTAGTCACCTTGAGCCCTAGTTTCCACATCCATAAAAAGGGATTATTATTAATACATATTTTGCCATCTCCTAGAGCTCCTCTGATCAAATGAGAAGATACAGGGGAAAAATTTATGTATTAGTATTTTAATTTTTTTAGCTTTTAAAAAAATTTTAAATGAAATCCATGTAACAAATAATCAACATTTTAAGAGGTATTACCCATGCAGCCACCACTTCTATATGGTTCCAGAACCTTTGCATCAGCCCAGAATCTAACCCTGGGCCCAAGAAGCTGTTACTCCCATGGCCCACCCGTGGACCCCACAGTGCCTGCCAGCCCTGGCCACCACTGCTCAGCTTTCTGTCTCTGTGGATTCACAAATTCTGGCTATTTCACATAAATAGAATCCTACAGCATGTGGCCTTTTGTGTCTGGCTGTGTTCACTTCAGATGATGTTTAACTATGGGGTGTATCCATATCAGAACATTTATCAGTGCATCATTTCTTCTGACGGCTGAAGAATATTCTGTTGTATGGACGTACCATAGTCTATCCACTCTGCTATTGAGAGACACCTGGGTGGCTTGGGCCTTTCGGCCCTTATGATTAGTACTGCTGGGAACAGTGACGTCCACGGGTCTGAATACGCTTTCAGTTATTTGGGGTATATACCTATGAGTAGGATTCCTGGGCCGTACGGTAATTTCGTGGAACTTTCTGAGAAACCACGAAGCTTTACTACATGGCAGCTCTGCTTCCACCTGTAGGGGACAAGCCTTCTGTTTCCTCCACATCTTTGCCCACATTTGCCATTTTCTGTCTTTTTGATTACAGCGGTCCGAGTGGGCGTCCAGTCAAATCTCATCAAAATCATCACTAAAGATGTTGAGCACTTTTTCATGAGCACGATGTCCGTTCATATAACTTCTTTGGGTAAATAATCTGTTCAAATCCTTTGACCGTTTTTAAATGGATGATCAAGTTGTTTGCATTTTTGTTGTTGAGTGGTAGGAGTTCTTTATACATTCTGGAAATTATCAGGTAGATGATTTGGAAATAATTTCTTCCATTAGTTCTAGTTAGAAATAACTTAGAAGAAAAATTTTATGTGCTTATAGCTTTAACATTGCCTCATCTGCCTTTCTCCTTTCCTCCCCCTTTTTTCCTCCTTGTGTTTCTTCTTCCTCCTCCTCCCCGCTTCCCCTCCCCTCCTAATTCTTCTCCCTCCACTTCCTCTCCCAACTTTCTCCTCCTCCCCCCTCCTCCTCCTCCTTCTTCTTCTCCTCCTTCTTCTCCCTCTTCCCCTTCTCCTCCTCCTCCTCCTTCTTCTCCTTCTCCTCCTCCACCTCCTCCTCCTCCTCCTTCTTCTCTCTCTCTCTCTCTTCCCCTTCCCCCACCTCTCTCCCCAGAGAAAGAGAAATGACTTTATACTCCAGTAAGAGATTCTAGTCATAACCTTCAGAACTTTTCAACTCCTTTGGGATGCATGGAGGGTTCACAGAGGAGCATCCCAAACTGTTCTTTGGTAGAATAACGGAGCTGGTCATCCTTAGAGTGACCCTTGCCTCCCACTCACTCAGAGGACCCCACGCCTGGGAGTTCAGAAAAGCCCTGACAGGGTCTTGGCCAGAAGTGGGTCCTGGCCGTGGAAAGCCAGGCATTACCGTCATAGATACTTTCCATTCAACCAGGTGGTTCCTCACACATGCATCATGGGACTGTTGGGTGGTCCCAGTCACAAGGGGCTCACTGTCCAACTAGGGAGATAGTGGTGGGACTGTGTGCAGAGCTGTGGAGCACAGAGGGGCGTTTTTAGGCTGGGCTCTGCAGTCCCAAGTCCCTCCCCATCTGTCTCTGTCTCAGCCAGATTTGTCACTAGTCAGCTCTAGTTGGATTACTTGTTCCTGGCGCAGAGCTGCTCAAGGACAGCGAGGACATGAAGCCACGTACAAAATGTGCATTTTGTGTAAATGTACGTTCGACCACCACACCACGTATTGTTTTGGTGAGATGGCACTTTAGATTTCCCTACTCACCCTGGTCTACACCCTCCAGTGCTCTACATTTTCCTGAGGGGAAAGCCCAATGCCACCCAGATTCCCAAAAGAATGGGATCCTGCTGCCCTGCCTCAGTGTCACAACCACCTTCTCCTTTGTGATTGTGCCACGCCCTCCTCACCTCAGGGCCTTTGCACCTGCTTGTCCCCATGTCTGGCACACCCCTCCCACCCCTTCCTTGCTTGAGTCACTATCTTTACTCCTCAATCTCAGCCAAGTGGCCTCTTCCTCCAGGACGTCTCCCTTGATCTCCCTAGACAAGCTCAGCCCCAGGATGCCACGGAACTCTGAGCCTCTATAGCCACATGTCACACTGTTTTCCGATGGCTGGTTTGACCATGTGCACTAGAAAAACAAGACGGTTACATCAGGGAAGTAAAGGAATGTCCTCCTATGTCTGTCACGGTGCTCTACACTCCACAAACATGGATGGATGAATCAATATGGTCCCTGCCCCCAGGCTTGCTGGAACATCTGTGCCCCCAGGCAGGGGCCAGACTGAGGTGTAATGCAAAAGGGGCCAGTTGGCAGGAGCAGAATCTGGCCCTCTTCTCATCTGACTGCCCTGGAGCCCTCCCACCTGTCCTCTGTGCTCAAGCCCGTGTGCCCTGGCCTGCTCAGTCTGTCACACGGGGCCAGGGTCAGGATCCCCTGGACACTGTCTGCCCCTCCTCTGGCCAGGCCAGGCCCCGAAGGAAGAATGCAGCCCATCTCCTCGGCCTGCTCTGTTCTGTGTATTAAATGTGTGCTAATCCCAATGGCCGTCCTACGATCCCGGCTTTCCAGGTCACGTCGCATGTGGGCTCCAGAAAGAGGGAATTCAAGTCATGCCTCTGTCCAAGGAACTATCAGTCTCTGAGCCTCATGCAGACGGTACTACTATCTTTTTCACGTGGCTGTGGGGAGACTTTGAGGAGAAAATGCCTGATAAATGCCGGGCAAACAGAAAGGACTCAGAAAATGGTAACGCTGCCCTGTTTGCCTTCTAGGCACGCTGTCACTCATATACACACATGCCCATTTTACAGATTAAGAAACGAAGGTTCCCAGAAATCAGGTTTTCACCCAGCTCACAAAGCTAATGAGTCACGGAGAAGGGCCGCTGCGGGAAGCTAGGAAAATTCCAAGATCTGGAGGTCTGTCTGGCGCAGCAGACCAGCAATGTCCTGTGCAGTGACCGCGCAGAACCCTTCCAGCCACTCCATGCTCGCTTGGGGGTTTTGACCTTTTCCAGCTGCGCCAAGGCTCTTCCTCCTGACCCAGTTCTCTTGGCCGAGCACAGAGATATCCGTTTCCTTATCTGGAGAGCGCTGGAATTGATACTGAATGCCATTTTTTTTTTTTTTTTAAAGTTCTGACCTTATACACGGGCTTGTGTGTTTTCTCCTGCGGGTTTTCATCTGCTTTCCGGGGCCTGAGCAAACCCTGCAGAGAGCGAGCTCTGGTGGCAGATGGGTCCGTTGCGCCCTCTGGTGGCCGCCACCGCTAGGCGGCTGGTCTGCGCTCTTAGTGGAGGTCAGAATACAAACCTTTTTGGGGGCTTGGGCTTTCCCAGAGCAGGACCTGTTCTACCACCTGGAAGCAGCCTGCGGGAGCTCATCTCCAAACTGCTTCAGTCTGGAGCAAAGCTGGCAGTGTCCTGGCCCCAGACTCTTGTGGGAAACGGAGGTTTCTCATCCTCTGCCAGGACTCAGGAACTCAGTACCTTTCTTTTAAGTCCTGGGCACACCCCTTCCTTGTGGGGACGTTACTCCACCACTAGAGGTTCAGGCTCCTCATTACATTCTCCTCCAGTGGGGTAGTGTCTTGGCAGGATTGTTGAAGAATTAAATGAGATTAAGGTAGCCAAACCCCTTGGCCCGTGTGGACCCTGGTGCAGAAGGAACCCAAGATCATTATTACCAATCTCCCACTCTTCCTGGTGTTGCTGCTGTCTGGCTACTTGCCTGAATCCCCTTGGAATTTCGTCTTCTGATGGCAAAGACCTTGTCTTGCCCCGCCCCAGCCCCCAGGGGCCCTTGGTGAGTATTTATCAACTGATATGTATGTAAACATAAAGTGTATTCGTTTTCCCTACTATCCCAGGGGGCAGGCAGATCAGGAATCATTCCCACTTTGCAGAGAAGCCCCATGCCTGGATGTAGGTCTTGGCCTCTCGGGGCATGTCAGGGCCCGTGATCCAACCAAGCCCTCCTCATGGGAGGCCTCCCGGGGAAAGAAAGCTTCCAGCAATTTACAGACCTACACCAACCGGAGCTCCCTGTTTTGAGTAAAGGTTCAGGAAAGCCAGTCCAGAGGCTATAGAACATAGAAGGGGAGGAGTTCTCAGAAGTCACGAGCAGCCACGGGAAGGCAAAGCTGGACCTCTGGGGCTCCGCAAACCCTCAGGCACTCAGCTTTCTGGTTTACACAATCTGTAAACTTCTGGAAGGCTGAGAAAAGATATTCTCAGTTGATAGCACTCACAGACCCTGGCTTCAGTCTTCTGTGCTCCAGGAAGTGTACCAGGTACACGCAGGGAGCACCCTGGCCTTGACAAGGGCAGGCTCGCTGCCCCGACCTTGGAGGCCTGCCTGAGGGTCCTGAGCCATCCGAGCCTCTGCCATCCGAGCCTCTGCCATCCGAGCCTCTGGCTGCTTCTCTCTGGCTCCCAGCAGCAGCAGCTGGGGTGAGGACCACATCTCTAGGGGCCCACACTCATGCTTCTGGACTTCATCCCCTGCCCTTTCTCCCCAAACCTTTCTCTTGCTGCACCTGTCATCTGGTTACACCACTGTCCCTTTGTGCCCTGGCATCTGCCATCTTGGTGCCTACTTGCCCTCATTCCTGGTGGACTTTGCAAATTCGTTAAGCGTGGTTCTACCCAATTTTTGTTTGTATCTCAGTGACTTCCGTGTCCCTGTGGAGCTCATGTATAGAACCTGCCCTTCAGGGCCGTGGACGTCTACTCTCCGCCCACTTCCTTCCTTCACCTTCTGGCTCGCCATCACCTGGAACTCTTCCATCCTGAAGGCCACTCAGACACCTCGTGCCTCATTCCTCCCTGAAGTCATCTTGGTCCTGGCCTTGGGGGGTGGGGTGGGGCACGGCCCCATGGACCTGTGGCTTCTTCGCTCACTCCTTCATGCCTCCTTGTCCTGTTCCTCCTCCTGAGACTGTCCCCATTCACCTCCTGCAGTTTCTCATCCAGACTCACAGCCTCCTTGGTCTATAACCTGGCAAGGTCCAAGGCTCTGTGTCCAAGTGGTGGGGGTCCTCGGGCCACAATCCTGCCTTCCTGCCATGAGCTCTGAGCTAACAGAGAGACTGATTTGGGAGCCTGTTGCTACTTGCACTTTGGGTCCAGCTGAACTGGAGGAAGAGGCTGAGAATTGCAGCAAAATATCCCGTTGGCTTTTGCTTATCTTATCCAGCTGAACTGACTTTTCTCTCCCTGACTGTGGCTTCCCCCCTGCAGGTGGCAGGCCAGCCTGGAGTGAGCGCCGTGGAGACCCAGAGGCGGCAGACGTTGGGGAACACTGCACTTCCCAGAACCAATATGGCGGTGGCTTCCTGAGCTCCTGGTGGCTGTGTTCACCTGGTGGTGGAGGGAGGAGGTGGTGGAGGTGGTGGAGGGGGGCGGTTTCTGTTGTGTCTTCTTAGGACAGCACTAATCTCATCCAGGGTCCTACCTTCACAACCTGCTCTAAACCTGATCACCTCCCAAAGGCTCCCCTCCAAGTAGCATTAACATATGAATTTGGGTTAGGGCTCCAACAAAGGAATCTAGGGGACACAATTTGGTGTAGCAGCGGGTTGGAGTTGAGTACAGCCAGTTTCTGGATCATTCCGTGGCTCGCAGAATGTCAGGTGTGGCCCGCATTTCTGAGAAGCAGGTTACCTGGGATTCACCCATCCTGGAAGGACCCAGTGTTTCCGCTGGAGACGGCCAAGAGGGCTTCACCTTGTTCTGCGGGGCTCCAGGGCGTGGCTGGGTCCAGGGTGGGCTTTAGGGGGAGCAGAGCGACAGGGGCACACGAATACATCAATATTGTCCTACAGATGGATAGTGTGAAGTAGTGGTTTCAGAACCTGAGCCCCTCATGGTTTAAACCCTCATGTTTTAAAACAAGAGGCAATTAGAACACTTCTTCCCCAAAACTTCTTTTTGATTCCATGAGCTCTTTGCTGAACAGTCAGGTGTGTGTTTGAAGCAGCCTGAGGGGTGCGCCTGGGAGGACCTTCCTAGGGTTCCCACAACCAGATCCTGGAGGACCTGCGTTTGTGGGATGCATGGGGGATGCATGGGGAGGAGAGGGGTGTGGGGGCGGGGGCGGGGAACGCTGGCTCTTGGCAGGTGCCAGAGGGTCCTAAAGAAATATCTTTAGGTCCTCAGGTCTCTCTGTGGAGGGCCCTGGCTAGTTCCTTTTCCTTCCCAGGCTCCTTCCTGCGTGGGGCAGGGTGGCCAGGTGCCCACCGGGCTGAGCCTTCCCAATGGGGTCTGCTTGCATGTGTCGCCACCTGGTGGCCGCTTCCCCACCTTGCAGCCGTGATGAGCGCTCCGCCAGGAGGGAATTTGGGGGAAGCTGGGTCTCTAATGGAGGGGGATGGCAGGAGAGAAGTGTGCTAACACTGTCTGAGAGCAGGCGCTGAGAGCGGGATGATAGTGAAGTGATGGGGCCGAAGAGGAAAGGGAAAGCTAAAGAGTTGAATAAACCACTTGGGAAGCAATCAGAAGTCACACCAAAGCCCCCAGCAAAGGGGGTAGGAGCCGGGGAAGAGGTGCCGGAAAGGGGAGGGGGCGAACGAAATCAGCCTGGGTGCCCCAGCAGGCCTCACGGTTTTGTTATCATCTCCTTCTTCATGCACGAATTTGGTTTAATAACAGCTAACGTCCACTGGGGGCTTCTTGGTCACCAGAGTCTTCTTAGCCTGTGGCGTGTGTTAACACATTCCACCTTCTAAGGGGCATACCCCATCCCCCTGACTGTCCAAAAGGGGCTCAGGCACAGAGAGGTTAAGGAACTTCCTTAAACTCACAGAGCTAATAAGAAGGAACGCAGGCGACGTGACTCCAGGACACCTATGTTCCTCTCTGCTCCCCTCCGCTCTGAGGGCTGCCCTCATAGGGTCACCGCAGACAAGCTTCCCAGACGAGCCTGGGAGATGTCCTCTTGGGAGGCAGCGGAGTGACAGGGAGCCCCGGATCTGCCGAGAGGAGGCTTGCTTTGAACCCCACCTCTGCCCTCAGCTGGCTTTAATTCTCCACTCCTTTGCACGCATGGAAACCCAGGCGGCCCTGTAGGGCTGCTTTGAGAATTCAAGATTGTGTCTAGGGAGGTGTCGTGCAAAGTGCGACCGGCCACACAGATTGGGGGGTGTTACTATATCCACCAAATTTACATTGCAGAACCCCAATCCTGGATTTCTGGATCTTCTCACAAGAGATTTGTGCCCACTTTGGATCAAACTTGGATTCATCCACGGATGTACCCATTTATTGGAGGAAAAGCTGAACCCTAACTCAGCCCACATGGGGCCCTGGGCAAGGCTGTTTCACTCAGCAAAAGCGTGGAGCGGCTGGTGCACATCTTCTAGGGTGGGTCTCCTGAGTTGCCTTTTTTTTTTTTTTTTTTTTTAAGATTTTACTTATTTATTTGAGATCCAGTAAGTATGAGCTTGGGGGAAGGCGGGGAGGCAGAGGGAGAGGGAGAAGCAGGCTTCCTGCTGAGCAGGGAGCCCGATGCGAGACTCAATCCCAGGAAGTCAGAATCATGGCCTGAGCCAAAAGCAGACAATTCCCCACCGACTGAGCCACCCAGGCCCCCTGAGCTGCTTTTCTTCTTGATCTCACACCCCCTCTGACGGCTGGTACCATCGTGTCCCGTTTGGCAGAGGAGGCAGCCGAGATCTAGAGAGGTTTGGGGACCTACCGGAGTCACACAGCAGCAAGAGGCACTGCGGCATCTGAGAGGCTCATGCTCTGAAACTCTGGGCCCATGGTCGGGGCAGACACTAACCGAGGCGGCCCCCAGCAGGTGAACCACTGGGGGCCTTTCTTAGGACTGAGAGTAAGACCACTGGAAGCTGTGAGGGGAAGGAGGAAGGCACGGCCCTCGCAGAAAGACGACGATCACCCCCGAACGATAAAATAGCTTTGTTTTAATTCACTCTGATTTAGATCACTGGAAATATTCCACAATAAATAAAACAGAGCAGAGGGTGGGGCAGGCTGACTCTTGCTACCTTCCTTCAAAATGCACCCCGATCGGCGTTCAGCTACCACACAGACATGGGAGCGAGGCAAGAGGAAAAAGAAAGTAAATTTCTTAAAAACACCAACAATGAACCAAACATGATTGCAAAGAACAGAAAGTGCTCAAGAAACTTTGGCTTTGAGGTGAATCTGGTGAGGACCAGGCGCCGGTGGGCAGCCGTGTCTGTCCCCCAGGGTGGCCCCTCCTGATATGGACCCAGGGGGAAGCTGGTGTCTGGCTCAGGGCCGCCCGCAGCAGGGCACAGAGAGCAGTCCTGTCCTTTGAGAGAAGCGAGCAGCGGGGTCAATTTCAACACCAGGGCCGGTGAAAGCAGACTCTCTCTTGAAACCCGTCAGCCCAGACCACGGGAGAGGATGACCAGCTGGTGGCCCATGGGCATATTTGCTTCCAACCAGAGGTCCATGATGGACAGCACAATGACCTTGAGCTCTCCAGAGGGGCAAGGGCAGTGGCTCATCCCCGATGGCCCGCGGCCAGCCATCTTTGGCTTGCGCTTCCCTGGAGAAAGTGGACGGACGGTGAGTTCTTTTCTGTTTTCCATTTTTGTGTTCAGGCTGCCTCGAAGAGAATTGTTAGACCCAAACATCAGGGTTCTAATATTCTCTGGGATTCCACTGCACCCCGGAGCCAAAGGCCCCGTCCTTCTGGCAAGTTCTAACTTGCAAGGATCGTTCTCCCCACCTTCTTGTCTGGCTTCCCCATTGTCAGTCCTATTTTCTTCAATCTGGCTTCTCCCACTAAGCGCATGCCCGGAAAAGCATCGCTTTAAGAACTTCCTCGTCTGCCCTATGGCTCTGGAAGCCAGACGCTACAAACCAAACCCTCCCTGCTCTCTGCCCTAGCAGGTAGATGTGGGGGTGGGGGGTGATGGTGCGGGGGATGGGGATGGGAGTGGGGATGTGGACCCAGGTGCTGATTTTGCAAAGGTGACTCCAGCTCGAGAAAAATCAGTCTCCTGGCCCCACAGGGGTTGGGGAGGGTGCTGAGATCTCTCCTCCTCCTTGGCCCCAGTCTTTCTGGCCTCAGGCTCACACTGACTGCAGGTAGGGACGCCTCTGCTCTCTGCCTGGGGCCCAGGACTGGTCTCCAGGGAGCTCTGGACCTGAGGAGCAGATGGAGAGCCCTGGGTTGGGAGCCCAGCACTGCAGTGGACCCTTGAGAGCCTCCCTTGGGAACCTCACACCAAATGCTCCGTGGGAAATACTCTGGCTGGATTCTCAGACCCCAGGGGAGGACACCAGCGGTCTTAAGCCCACCCTCGCCTTCAGTCCCAGCCATGATGATGGGCGCTCTTCGGTGAAGACCCTGCCCCCTGGCTAAGCCAAGGAACACAAAGAGGTGTGTGCTGGGGCGGGGGTGGGGTGGAGAGCAAGGTTGTCTCCCCCACGGGAGGGATGGCGGGAAAGGGCAGACACCGGAGCTTGCCAGGGCCACCACCACCAGCAGCCTCAGGAGGAGCCCAGCAGTGAGAGGCTGAGCTACCAGAAACCTCCACCAGGTCACCATTCTCAGAGATGCTGGGTGGAACTCAGCAGGGAAAGGCCACCCCGGGATGCCTCAAGTGGAGAGCAAGGATATTCTATTTCTGCTCCAAGTGTTTGACTTGTGCCTTCTGTCACAACTGGTTCACTTTTACAAGTCACATTCCTTCTCTGGGCTCGCTTTTCTCCTCTGAAATGGGAAGCTGGGAAGGCCTCTCAACAGCTTGAAGGGCCCAGCGTGAGGGAGGGAGAGACAGCCAGGACCAGGCAGCTGAGCTGGACCCCTCCTCGCTCTGGGGACCCGTTCTGACTCCGCCAAGCCCAGAGGCATATGGCATGCTCTGAACGTGTCTTCTGAGTGGACTCAGCTCCCGGGACTCGGGGAGGGGCTCAGGAGTCCTTTCTGCTCCCTGTCTCAGGGGACACTTTTCTCAAGGGATGAATCAGCCAACCAGCAGACACCTGCTTTAGTCTTTGGGGATTTATGATCAGAACGATGACCTCATCGTGACGTAGGAGCCTTGATCGGTCAACAGAGTCTTACATTTTGTAGGATTTTCAAGCTCAACAGGTTTTTGTTTGTCGGCTCGCTGTTACTTTGTTTTTTGTAAACCACTGCCTGGGTTCTGCGTCTTTGAGAATCTAGCGAAACCTACAGAACCTCTCCCCAGGAAAATGCTCCTACGCACAGGCTTGGGGGAAACACACAAACGGGGCGTGCTATTTCTGGGGGCACTTGTGAACTGCCTGACACCCTCTGTGGCCCCTGAGCTCCCCAGATGCCTCCCTCTCTGTTTACAGAAGGACAGACTGAAGCCGGGAGAACAGAGCTCGCCAGAGTATGGCAAGCTCAGGAGACAGGCCCCATGGCTCCAGGGACCTGCCCGCTTCCCTCTCCCCGGGGACACCGTCACTCGT
Organism: Lutra lutra; assembly: GCF_902655055.1. Classification (NCBI taxonomy): domain Eukaryota; kingdom Metazoa; phylum Chordata; class Mammalia; order Carnivora; family Mustelidae; genus Lutra; species Lutra lutra. Next base: position 8,762,419 of record NC_062281.1, on the reverse strand, counting down.
CCTCAAAGTCGCAGAGGCCTGGTAGGAAAAGCTCTTGACAAGAAAAGTGCTTTCTCCGATTCAACGTCAGTAGCGGGAGCCGACCATCACCGTCCTCAGGCAGGTGCGACCCCACTCCCCACCTGGCCCCAAGGGAGTCCCACTGCGTCTTGGAGATTCTTCGCCTGAGACTGAACACAGTCCGCAAGGACAGAGAAAGAAGGTGGAGCTGAAGGGAAGGAGGTACAGAGCTTCCATGAACCTACCAACCCGGAACCCCGGGATCTGCCCAGTGGCAAACCCCAAGCCCTAGACGCCTCCCACCCCAAAGCTGAGGATTCCCATGAGAACAGATTTAAGCTCCCTGCGCCCCGGCTGCCAGCTGAAGCAAGGGCAAGCTTAATTAAAACACCAGGACCAGCCACAGAGCCCCAAAGTGCACACAATCTCAGGTGAATTAAAAAAAAAATCAATAAATAATCAGGTAGGCTGATGAGGACGAACCAGAGCAGCGCGGGGGTGAGAGGGTGAGGTATGTCTTCTCCCTGCCACCCCCAGGACACTGTGCAGGTGGCCAGGAGGGACTTGGCCCAGAGTGTGGGCTCCAGGGGAAAGTGCCGGCTGGTGGAGGTTCTGGGCATGGCCTCAGAAGGTCACGGGTACTGAATCCAACCATTGGTGAACATAAGAATGACCTCCTATGGCGGATGTCCCTCTGGACAGTGTCGAGCGTCATCCTAACTTTGTTCCAGACCCGGCACCACCCCAGGAAACTAGAAAAGATGTCCCCAGCTCTGGAGCAGGGGAGTATGAGGCCGGGGATCCTCCAGTTCCCGAGTCAAGGCTTTTGCCTCATTTCAGCCAATGCGCACATTTCTCCCCCAAACACAAAGGCACATGGAAGTAGTCAGATCTGCTGTCAGCCATGATGATCGCAACCAAGATCGATCACTCCAGGAGATGTCAGCTTGGGAAGAAGTCCTCTGCGGAGTCTGCAGCACTTGGCCATGAAGACCTTCGGGCTGGGGAGCCCCTCCCGGCCACCAGAAACGAGCTTGGGGAAGACAGCACAGGTGGGGTGGTCGTGCCAAGTGAGGGAGGGGGCAAGCAGCGTGCAAAGAAAGGCGCCGTCTCACCCCCAGGGTCCATGTGGTCCGATGGGGCTCTGTCCCGAGGTCCTCCTCACTCGGGAAGATCCCAGAGAGAATCAGAATCTGGGACTCAGCCCCGGACCCTGGGCAGAGGAAAGTCTCTGCCCATCCCCCCTGGGAAACTGTCCTTCACTTGGGAGCACGGAGTCTTTGGTGTCTGCCCCCCCCACCAGAAAACAAAATGACTTGAGCATTCGGAGACTGGACCTCCCCCATGTCTCCCCACCTTCTGCCAGCTCAAGGACAGCCCTGGGGTGGGGTCTCCCCATCAAGGACCAGTCCTGAGACTCGCTCTGCAGATGCTGTCAAATGCTGGGTGCAAAAGGCCATGAGGGGCCCCGGGACACAGCTCCGAGAATGGCCCTCAAAGCCCCCGGGCAGAAAGGTTCCAGCGCGAGGCTGGGGCTGGCCACGGAGAGGCGGGTTCCAGGGCTTCCCAGCAGCATCATCTCCCCTTAAATATCCGGATTTTATTGATGGACGCCAAGGTGGCTGTCACGTTGGACTCGAAGTCTCCATCGTGCACCCCGGTCTTGCGAAAAGCCCCCGCTGATGGGTTGTTCTCCCAGTAGTGATGCCAGTTCCCCTTACTGTCTGCCCCGAAGCCGTACAAGTCCACCTGCGGGGGCAAAGCACGGGTCAGAACCAGACAGCAGCGAGACAGGTGGCACCTCTAAGAAGGGGTGCCTGCGGGTAACCCCCAAATCCGCAAACACAGCGTCCGAAGAGTCACAAAAACCCTCTCCCCATACACCCTTCCAGTTCCTTACTGGACCTGCCAGGGGCTTTGTGAAGTAAAAGCAAGTTCTGTGAAAGTCAAGTGTGATGCCAGAAGGCACGATGGGAGGCCCTGAGGGAGCTGGGGCAGGGGGACCTCCACCCCAGGGCTCCTGGAGGTGGGGGCACGGGGGAGGAGAGCGGGAAGGGGGGCCGAAGGGTGGTGGCGGTGAGAGCAAGGCTCCCAGCTCCGCCCTACTTGCTGGTAGAGCCTGAAGCTGCCAAACCCCTGCTCAGAGCCTCACTTCCCTCATCTGGAAGATGGAGCCAAGAGGAATGACCCCATTGAGGCAGGTGGTAGGTGCTGATCGTCTTCTTCCCTGAGGCTAATTTCCACGTGGTCCAGGGGCCCTCCCTGGCCCTGGCCAGTGGGCAGGGGCGGGGGCTTTCCAGTATGTGACAAGCATTTACTGAGCACTTCCTCCATGCCCAGCACTGCGCAAAGTACATCAGAGCTCAGGCAGACCTTCATTGCGGCCACCTGGGGGTGCTGGGACAACGAGGGACGCAGGAGTCCGGTGTCAGACCTCGGAGCTCTGACTGACCACGAGCACCAGGGAGGGGCGGGGCGAACCTCAGGGCTCCCACCCAACAGGAAGGCGGAGGCCAAGGACTCCAGGCATCTGTGAGAGCAGGTGCCATTTGAACTGGGTCTCGGGAGATGAGATGAAGATGTCCAGGAAGGAATATTCCAGGGCCCTCGATCTGCCCCATGATTCTGCCCCCACATCTGAGATTCCACCCACTGGTTCCGCCCCTGCCTTGGGAGCCCGCACGGAGGGAGCCGGGACCCTTGCTCCCAAGAATGTGCCCAGCGAACACTGCTACCCCATGCAGCCCACTCTGAGAGCAGCGCTGGAGAGTCACGGCACACTCCAGTGTGGAGATCGGCATCAGAGCTTCTGGAACAAGAGCTATGTCGGGGCCCCGGGGTGGGGATGGAGGTCAGCCCGATGGCAGAGGCTCTCACGGATGCTCTTGGAAACGTGGCAGAAGCCCTCAAGGGTGGCTGGGTGGGCATGGGGCCGAGGGGGGGGGGGGACTGTACCTCATCGCAGATGTGCAGCGAGAAGATGACGGAGAGGATGCCTGTGGACGGGTACCGCCCGTGGCCCTGCAGCCAGCTGTCGAAGACGTACTTGATGAAGGCCGGGTGGTAGATCAGGATCTGTGGGAGGACACAGCCTTTCATGAGCTGCTGCGAAGGACCCCTGCACGCCTGCGAGCTCCCCCACCCCACACTGTTGTGGCCTTGGGGGACAGAGCAGTGGCCAGGATGAGCGCCCCCGAACTCTGGGCCTGACGTGTAGTGGGAAGGACGGGCAGTAACCTAATCACGGGGCCCGGGATGCTAAACCACAACTGCAAGACAGAGACAAATTAAGCAGCGACACAGTAAAGCCCCAGAAGGGAGAAGCCTCGCTGAGGAGGAGACGTCCGGGTAACATCCCAGTCAGGTCAGGAAGGTTCCAGGGAACAGCACGAGGTAGGGACAGAGACAGCCCTGGCACCCAGCAGGAAACACAGGCACGGGGACCCCCGTTCTGCCAGCGACGGGACTGAACGGTCTCCACGCCATCGTAACATGACCCCATGTGCGAGGAAACAACTCAGAGAGGCTAAGCGAGGCACCCAGCGCCACACAGTCAGGCTGGCTGAGCCGGGAGGGGTCTGGTATCAGACCAGCCCTTAACACCACGCCCCCCACCCCCGCCGCCGCCAGGAGGACAGGGAAAGAGACTTCTCAGGCAGTAGATGGTGCGCATGTGTGTCCAGGAAGCCCAGTGCCGGACCCTAGGAAGAGACTGGAGCAGAGGACCGTGAGGGCTCTGCCGACCTGTTCATCTCAGCCTGGCCTTCAGCCACGGGCATCTGGGAGGCTCTCCCTTCTTCCCACTCAGCCCTCCAGGGATTCCCACATGGCTTCTCCCCAGGGCCGTGCACTCGGCGTGAAGGGCAGGGGCTGGAGGCGTGGGCAGTGCTCCAACTTCAGACACACCACGAACGAGCTGTGTGTTCCCGAGCAAGTCACTTGGCCTCTCTGACCCTGATCTCACCAGGTGAAAAGCACACAGGGTGTGCCAAGAACAGGGTGGTAGACACTTCACTTCTTTCCTCCTTCTGCCTTTTGCCCAGGTCCTGGCCAGCCCCATCCCAGGGGCACCACTAGGGAAGATGGAGTTGGGGGCCGAGAGGTGAGGTCTGGCCTTGAGAAGCGCACACCGTATGTACAGCACCAGTGTGTACTGCAAGGCCGCGGGCACCTGCATCCCTGGAGGGCCGGCAGAAGCCCAGGTGGCTGGGCCACCCCCTCCCCGCAGAGTTTCTGACACAGAAGGTCTGGGCTGGGCCCGAGGGTCTGAGGCTAGGGCTGTATCCTAGCGAGACTCCTGGGCCGGTGCCCCCCATGGAGAAACTGTCCCAGGATCTGTCTGTGGAGCAGGGAAGCTGCCTAGGGGCTCTGGCATCCACCAGCCCATGGGCCCCGGGGGCTCTTGGCAGCCAGGTGCCGGCAGAAGGGAGATGGGGCTCTCCACCATGGAACTGAGCCTCAGCTCAGAGGACAAGGGCCTGAGCCTCGACTTACCTTATTCTTTTTCACTTTGATCTTTGCGGGGACAGGAACGTAGGTGCTGCAGATGGAGAAAGAGCGGGTGGTCAATGTGGCTTGGGGCCCAGGCTTCCTGCATGCCCCTGGATGGATCCTGGACAGGGCAATAGGGACGCCACCTCCTCCTGTAGCAATGGCCCATTATGGACACCAGAGGGCGCTCTTGGCTAACTCAAGAAAATTTTCAAACTGCTGCTCCCGGGGGGGCCCCCCCCAACAGAGGTTGAGACTGGGGCACTTGCTCCTAACAAGCCTGAAGGAGCACAGCTCAGGGCTGCGGCGCTGAGTGATGAGCCCTACAAAGATGCCCCTTCCATCTGCGAGGTTCCATGTGCCCCAAGATGAAGGTGCAAATGCCCAGCCACCTGGCCTTAAGTTAGATCTAATGGGGCAATTCCCGCTCCTGATCCTGGGGTGGGGAGGAGAGAGCAGCTGAGCGCAGGCCTGGCCCCCTCACCCCTGCCCAAGCCCACTCCCCTCACGGCAGCCCCCAGCTTCCTGCACCCCAATCCATCAGGCTTGCTGGCCGGGCCTCAGACTGGGAGGCTTCTGGCCATTTGGACAGCAAAGCCCTTTCTTTCCAGGAAGAGTAGGGAACTAGGAATATGACCCAGATGCGAGCCTGGCTCCCAGGTAGGGCTGTGTGCTGGGGCAGGCCTCTGTGTCCCCCTGGGAGAAGGGAGGCGAAGGAATGAGTAGTGTGGGAATTCGAGGAGACAACCAAAGCCCAGGGTGCCGGCACTGCCTGGGACGAGAAAGCCACTCGGATATGAGCCCAGGACGGGCTGGCACGCTGCCTCCCAGTCTGCCCCCACTGCCATCCATGGCTACTTTTATAGCTTCAAAGGCAGGGGCGCTGTCCCCCTCAGGGTGCAAGGCAGAGGCGGGAAGGGGGCAGAATAGGACTCTCATGTGTGGAGAGTTCTTTCCAAGTGCTTTCCAGCGGGGTCTATCCTCCCAAGGAGTTTCCAGTAAGCCTTGGAGGCCTGTCCCCGAGTCGTGACCAGGGGGGATCGTGGGCACCCATGGGTGTTTGGAGCTCAGAGAGGGAAGGGACCAGGAGCTGCTGCAGGCCGGGTGGGGCCAGGGACCGGCAGGCTGGTGCATTCCAGAAGCAAGTCTGGTGATGGGGAGGGGCGTTCTGGTGTGGGAATAGCATGGTGGGGGGAACTGAGGGTCCGTGGAGGCGGTGTAGACAACGGCCTCCACTCCAAACCCCTCCCCACCCCCGACCCCCAGCCCCGGGACTCACTGAGAGATGGTGCCCGTGGTGGTGGCACTGACCACCCACTCCAGGTCGGTGGTCTTGAAGGGGACCAGGACCATGCTGACATTCTCCGCCAGCTCCCTGAAGCTCTCGGGGTACACCAGATGGTGAGTGGTCTTGCTCCCAACGTCCATCTCAAAGCCCACCGTGGGGGCCTTGTTCATCCTGGGGGAGAAGGGACAGAGGGACACGCATCGCATCACACGGGCGCTGCTCCGGGGCCCCAGCTCCCTCAGCTGTGAAGCAGAGATGATTAAGAGGCAGCTAGAAAGCTTTTGCTATCTCTGTCTCTTCCAGGATCTCCAGCGAGCCTGACTGTTGTTGCCTGTGGCAGACCTACCGTGCACAAGGCACCCTTCCGACTCAGGAAGGCGCCGTGTTTCACCATAATGACAGCCACGCCCGGGAGGTATCCTGTGCTCCTATTCCGTAATGGAAGAAACCGGAATGCCAAGAATTTGTCCCAGGACACAGAGCTAGCAGGTGGCAGCCTTGATCGCGGGTCTGTCTGACCCGGAACCCAAGGGTGCACGCCAGGTTCACGGAGGCTCCGAGAAGCCAGGCTCATGCTCTGAGCACATAAATGCAGAGAGCCCAGGAACAGGAGACTATTCTAGAAGGTGCCTCGGGAACGGCAGCCCCACTGTTGAGTGAATAGTGGGGTGGAGATTACAAGAAACCCAGGATACACGTCTTCCCAGAGGATCTATTTTATTTGGAGATAAGGAAACATATTTGTTAAAAGTATATAGTTTTATTATGGCCTAGATTCCAAAAGGGGGCCAAATTTCAGAGATTAAACCAGTCTTCATAGAAATCTTGCCCTCTCTCCAGGCCCCTATGGGCCGACCTCCTGGCCTGCTGGCTTCCTCCCTTGTAGGAATTCCCAGCTGGGTTGAGAGAGGCATGGCCGGACCACCTCCTTCTTACGATGCACCACTGGGGAAACTGAGGACCATGGGAGGCAGTGGGGGTGCTGGGTCCATGGGGAAGTCTGGGCATGCTAGCACGGGGGTCCTGACCTCCTGGTCCTGAGCCGAGGTGTCTCTAGTGGCTCCGAGGGTCCAGGCACTCACCTGAGCACGAAGTCATGGCTGTCGATCTGAGGCCCATACCACGATTCCCTCAGGTTGCCGGAGTTGCCCACCACGGCACAGCGCCGGCAACCCACAGACCTCTTCTCCAGCAGGGGTCCACGTTCCCGGGCACCACCTGGAACAGCTCCCTGATGGTATCGTTCAAGTTATTGGGCTGCTTCTCCCTCTGGAGCTTCTGCGGGCCGAGAACAGAAGGAGAAAGGTCAGCCCGTCTGTGCTGCCTCTGGCTGGGGCCACTCAGCCGCCCCCATGCTGGGCCCCAAGCCCCCCACTTGCGCTCAATGAGCCCCTCCCTGGTACCTTCCTTTCTGTTGGGCACCTGGAAGCCCGGGAGCCACTCAAGGGGATGGGAAAGAGATCACTTCCTCATTCTGCAAATGCTTTCTGAGCACTGGCTATGTGCCCGCAACTCCACTGGCCACTTAGGCAATGACACTGGGTGAGAGGAGAAGGGTCAGGTGACCCTCCAAGGCCACCTCCCTGGCCTTGGCTCCCTTCATCCTCCTGCCCACCGCCTGGGGACCACTGGGCTCCAGCAAGACCAAAAAACCAGCCCTTTGCTGGATGCATCAAGGCTTTCGACGTCTGTCTAGCACATTGTTTGCGTCCTCTGAGACTGAGCTCCAGGTTTCCGACTTCCTCACTCATGGTAAAACCGGGAGACCTTTCCTAAGCAGTGTCACCTCTGACCCTATGACCAACCTCAGGGCACACCGCATCCCATCTGAACAGCAGACGAGAAGGACACTGTGGGGCCCAGACTGGTTGAACCATGTGTCCCACATCCAAACCAGGATTTGAACCCAGGCTTTCAGAAACCCACTTAAAAGTCTCTCCCACAATATTGCCCCTGTAACAGACCATTGGAACCTTGACCTTCAGAAAGCCCAGTCCCTGGGGCTGCAGGGGCTGGGGTGGGGGTGTGTTGGGCAGGAGAGGGGGCTGTGGGGTGAGTCCCACCAGCCTCTCCCAGCCCTAGCCCCAGCCCCAGGTTAGTGGCTGGGAGAGAAAAGAGAGGTTACAGCTTGCTGTGGCCATTGTCCATGGGATTCGTGGCGGGGTCCATGGGGGGATACAGGCATGCAACCCCTGCCCTGAGGTGGAAGGAATCAGATCTCCAAAGGAGGGGCACACCAGGGGTGTGGTTTCTCTAATGAAAACCTTCAGCGTCTCCTCAGACACGCTACGGGAGAGCTGCAGGCAACAAGGTCTGGACCACTCGCCACACCCCCAGGAGGGTATAATAAATGAGAGAAAGCGAAATAACAAGTGTTGGAGAGGAAGCGGAGAAAGGGGCACACTCGGGCATTGCTGGTAGGCATGGAAAGTGGTGTGGCCACCGTGGAGAACCCACATAGAACACCACGGAAGCCACAGTTTCCGTTCCCAAGTCTACATCCGAAAGGACTGAAAGCAGGGTCCCGCACAGAGCCCCGCACACCCATGTTCACAGCGGCGTTATTCACCAGAGCCAAAAGCTGGAAAGCGACCCACATGTCCACTGGCAGGTGACTGGATGAAACAGGTGTGGCATGTCGCGCAGCCATGAACAAGAAGGGAATTCAGCTCATGAGTTGACTCAGTGGGGAGTCTGTGCTTCTCCCTCTGCCTCTGCTCCTCCCTCTGCTTGTGACTCCTCTTTCTCACAAATAAATAAAATCTCAAAAAAGAAAAAAAAAAAAAAGGAAGCGCTGGGACTTGGAAACACGCTTACTGACCTACGCCAGACACAGGAGGACAAATACGGTAGGATTCCACTATATGAGGTCCCCTAGGGGAGCCAAATGCATAGGATGGAAGGTGGAAAGGCAGTTAGCTCGGGGGAGGGGGGAGGGGAGTTTGCGTTGAACAGGGGCAGGGTTTGTGGTCACAACAGAAAAAATGTTGGCTCTGGACGGTGGGGTTGGTTGTATAACAGTGGGAACATCCTCAATGCCACTGAGCTGTACACGTACAAATGGTCACAACGGTAAACATTATGTTATGTACATTTCAACACAATAAAACAGAACAATTCCCAGATTAAACACCTGCTTGCGATAAGATCTCCTGGGGCAGCTCCAAGCTCCCAGATGGGTGGCCACCCAGGATCTTGCTAATTCAAAGGGCCTGACTCAGTGGGAGTCAGGAGAGTCAGTGGGCTGAACCCAGGATCCCACACTCCCAACGGGCTCCTGGGTGGTGCTGTTGGTGCGAGTGGAGGACCCTGACCACACTGTCCTGCAGGCACGTCCCCGTGGTCTGAAGTCTTGAGGCCCTGGGAGATGGGACTTAGGGAGCACAGCACTGTGGTGTCTTAACCCGGCTATGGCTGTCTTACTCATTTTTAATGGCTCATTTCAGAAAAAAAAGAAAAAAAAAAAGTTCATTTTAAAAGGAAATCTCCAGGCGCCTGGGTGGCTCAGTGGGTTAAGCCGCTGCCTTCGGCTCAGGTCATGATCTCAGGGTCTCGGGCTCTCTGCTCAGCAGGAAGCCTGCTTCCCTCTCTCTCTCTCTCTGCCTGCCTCTCCGTCTACTTGTGATCTCTCTCTGTCAAATAAATAAATAAAATCTTAAAAAAAAATAAATAAAAATAAAAGGAAATCTCCCATCCCTACTGCAAGTGGAAAGCAAGGATTACTTGGCAGAAGTTAAAAAAAGTAATCGCACCATTCAATGTTATTTGATTCCCATTTAGACTGTCAGTGGCCCAGGCACGCTGCCCACGCTTTGCTAGAAGGAAGGTGGCACGGGACTGGACAGGTGCGTCACCAAGCACGGGGGCAAATTAAAGTCCTTGCAACTGCACAGCAAGAGAATCACTGCAGACTCCGCGGACTCCCTTCCTCGTGCTGGGATGTGAGGGTCTTGAATGCCCGGCCCCGCCATCACCTGGAATCTCGAGGCCGGCTACATCCTGTCGGCGACTTTGAATCTGCTGTAGTGCTTTGCCATCAGGAGTGCAGACTGAGGCCCAGAGGGGAGAAGGGCGAGGCCATCGGGCACATGCACCCACACGTCCGCAGGGGAACCAGCCAGAGCTTGGGTGGGAAACTTCTGCAGGAGAATCCTAACTTGGGCACCCGCCCGCTGGGTCGGATGGGGCAGGGCCCTCAGTGCTCATCTGTGTCCCTGTGCCCGTCTTCCTTGGGAAGGGATACTCCAATTTCCCTCTCGTAAGGGACAGCAAAGGGACCACTAGGCTGCTAACTCACCCGCAGGAGGGAATGCTGAGAAGTTAAAAGACAACCTCCCTGTCTCACTCCTCCGCAGGAACTTCCAAGTATCCTTTTGGTCAGCGCCCCACAGGAGCCTGCCCGCTGGGGGTCAGCGCCCCGCAGGAGCCTGCCCGCTGGGGTCAGGGCTCCTGGAGGCCGCCCTGTGACTTCAGGCAGTGCTGGGAAGCAGAGGCTGGAGTCAGGGCTGCAGCTGCGTGGGGCGGGCGCTGACCACAGCGAGGGAGCGGGGAGGTCAGGGGACACGATCTCCATGACAGGGTCTACTTCAGCAGGCAGGGACCAGGGAGGCGCACGTCCTGGCACACTCACACTCAGGCCACAGATGGGGAAGAACTATACGGGAGCCCCGAGGCATGATGTCTGGCCTTCTGCACCTCCTGTCCCAACCCTCTGAGTGTGTTGGAAGGACATACCCTCTCTCCACCCCTGTCCTGCCTTTCTGCTCCGCCAGTGAACCTTGCTCCTCCTTCCACGTCCACCTCGCCCTGCGGCACCTGGGAGGCATCCCACAGTCCCCCAAAATACTGGTCACTGCCTTATGCATGTGCTTGGCACACAGGACCCTCGCCACAGGCATCGTGTAATCCCCGGCTGCCGTGGGCTTCTCTGTCCGGCCCCCTGGGCGTTCAAGCAGCAAACACAGACAGACACCCACTCAGGGTGCTGAGCAAGCACATGATCTCCACAGGGGTTGACACCCACCAGACCCATCAGAGCAGAGCCCCCCATGCTCTAGATGCTGCGTGTGGTGGGCAAGTTAGAGCAGGCTCGTGTGCCCACCTGTGAGCCCTCGTCATTGGTGGAAGCCTGTGTTCCGTGGTTCTTCTTCTTCCTCTTTTATTTTTTTTAAGATTTTATGTTTTTAATCAAGAGTGAGGGAGAGTGAGAGAGAAAGAGAGTGTAAAGAGGAAGGGAGAAGCAAACCCTGGCTGAGCAGGGAGCCTGACGTGGGGCTTGAACCCAGGACCCTGGGATCATGACCTGAGTGGAAGCCACCCAGGAGCCCCCCATGGTCCTTCCATGCCAGGCCCCCCTCAAAGAACTTCACAGGCATTTCCTCATTCACTCCCCATAACTGTCCTATGAGCAAGGTGGTATGAGGTACCCATTTTACAGCTGAGCAAACTGAGGTTCAGTGAGGTGGAGTGGATGGCCCAGAGGCCCCAAGATAGCCTGAATACCCCGGCCTGACTCCAGAGCTTGTCTCTGAACTGGAACATGATCCGACTGTGCCCCTCACCAGTGAGGCAAGCCTGACAAGTGGAAAATGAGGTAAGGGGTCCTCACAGGGTGTGGTGAAGCTGGGGGTGGGAGGGCAGTGCCTGGAAGTGTGGCCTGGGGCCCGAACAGAGCGGTACCTGGCGTCAGGGGCGGGTATTACAATGCTTGTGGCAGGAAGATGTGGGCGGGGCAGAGGAGACCCTTGTCCTGGTGACTGGGCAGGTTTCGGCCAGCCCAGGGGTGGCCCCGTGTGATTGCTCCTGTCCTCCTGATCCCGCTGGAGCTTACACCTGCCCTGTCTCCTTTGCCTACCGGGATTGTGATGCCCATTGATGGCAACCTTGAAGCTCAGAAGCGGGGTGGGAGCTCGGGACCCCGCAGTTCTGGCCTCAGACTCCTCCTGGCTCAGCTGGCTGGCGGGTCTCCCTGACACTGCATCCACCTGTTTCCCAAAGAAAGCATCTCTCCTTCACTGGGCTGGGGCTCCCTCGCACGGTCTAAGTAGGAGAACACGGACTCTGGTCATCTGCTCTACCCCAGGGCTCCCAGGGGCCTAGCACAGAGTGAGTCTAGGGAGAGTGTGGGCTTGCCTCCTGGGCCCCGTGGCACCAGCCACTGGCCGCTGGCTCTCAGCCAGCTGAGTACCCTACAGTGGGGCTCCCAGTGGGCTCCCACCAGGCTCCGAATGTGTGAAAGGCAGGGGCTCTATGGTTGGGGTCCTGGGTCTGGATCTGTCCACAAGATTGTCCCGGTTCCCTGGGGGGCCTGTAAGCAGAGCTGTGATGCGTCTTGGAATTCCCAGGGTGGTTTTGATTTCAAATATTCTGTGTCTCCACCTGGAGAACAGGAGATCTTGTCTGACGTGCTATCCTGATTCTCTACTCAGGACAAGTGGTCTCTGTGTCATCTAGGAACCCAGAAGCTTTTTTTTTTTTTTTAAGATTTTATTTATTTGACAGAGAGAGAGAGATCACAAGTAGGCAGAGAGGTAGGCAGAGAGAGGGGAAAGCAGGCTCCCTGCTGAGCAGAGAGCCCAATGCGGGACTCGATCCCAGGACCCTGAGATCATGACCTGAGCCGAAGGCAGCGGCTTAACCCAGTGAGCCACCCAGGCACCCCAGAACCCAGAAGCTTTAAAGCCCTACTCCTTTCTATCGATTTCTGTTCCCAAGGGCTCTATATCCCCACCACACACCCCTTCCAAGCGGCCACCGGGGCTGAGCTCCAGGAGAGAGGGGCTACCGATGAGGGCTGGGAGACAAGTTGATGAAATACCAACAGTCACTTGGAAAAATGTTCAGCCTTGATAAGCGCTGGGGCGGGGGGAAGCAAATTCATTATCACTTGCCCATTCAGCCAGCAAAAATAGATACAAGTGTTACAAACTAATGTTCGTGACACAGCTGTTAGAGCCTGCATCTGAGGACTCAGATGAAGAGGTTCCTCGAGAGCCCTCTTGATAAGACCGAGAAAGTTGGGAGCAGAAGCCGGGACCGGTGAGGGCACATCCCACTTCCTAAGTCTAGAAGGCACAGAGCAGTTTCTGCAAAGATACACAGATTATAGCAGGAAATTGATTTTTTTTAATATATATACTTTTTTATCCATCCTGGGCTAAGCCAGCCTGAGAGTGTTAGAAGCCGCTCTCCCCGAGGACCTTTGGGAGGGGAGTAGATGAAGTCGTCCTGGCTACCCACTCTAGAAGTTTCTCATCGGTACCTCCAGGTACGGAAGGCTGGATGGGACGTGCTGTTGGGAGCAAGTCACCTTTCTTTTCCGAGTTTTCACTTCCCTTCTCCACCCACTGTGGTTATGGGGGCAATTTTGCACCCCCCTGTCCCCTGCCAGGGTCGGCTGGCAATATCTGGAGAGATTCTGGGGCTCACAGCGGGGGGTGGATGACGCCAGCATCCCATGGGTAGAAACTGGGGACGCTGCTAAACATCTTACGATGGGCGGGACAGCCCCAGGAACAAAGATGTAGCCACCCGGAATGTCACCAGTGCGAGGTGGAAATCCCGCCCTAATCTTCGTCAAGCCTGGTCCGCTGCCTCCCATAGCTGACACCGGAATCTTCGAGGGAGTGAAGACCCTGCCTCTTCTCTCTCCCACCTCCCCAGGACCCACCCCAGGACCTGCACACCGAGGGGCTCAACACAGCTCAGCGAACCAAGACTGAGCCTGGGCATTCTGACTCCCATCTTCTGAGTCACTGCAGACACTTCCAATCTGCTCAAAGAGGCGGTAAGCTCCCCAGAGTGTGAGAATTGCTTAGAGTTGCTGACTGGGAAAGCCAACCTCTTGCAGGAAGGCCCCCCTGATTTTCTCAGCCGACACACAATTCTAACTTCTTAACATGACCTTGTTCACATCGCCAGGCTGATGCACACTGGTCCCTCGGCCTGAAGAGCCCTTCCTGTGCTCCCCACCGGGACAACCTCTCTGAGTCCTTTAGGAGGAACTCCACCACTGTCCCTTCTGGGAAGCCTTCTCTGACAGCTCCCACTCCGGCCCTAAGGTAGGTTTTGGAGCCCCTGCTCTGCGCTCTGGATCCCCTTTTCCCTTCCGAAGCAGCACCTATGACCCCAGCCTCTGGCTGGCTGTCTCCTCCTCTCTAGCCACCCTAGCAACCCAAGAAAGGGAAGACTGTCTTTTCGATTTCAATATATCGACGCTTGGCATATAGTAAGTGCCCAATAAATCCGCAAGGAATTAATTCTTTCTTAACTCCCTTCACTCTGTTTTGGAGTTCAACCCCCTAAATAAATTTTCAAACCTCTCAATCAGATCCCGGGACTCCCCTCAGATCCACAGCAGCTTCCTATTGCACAAAAAACAAACCAGAAACCCTACTGTGGGGGTTGCCCACTGCCGGGGCCCTGCTCCTCCCAGAGACCCCCGCGGAGGCCTCCCTAGGGCTCCTATGCTGGCTGCTGCCATGACCTGGAGCACATTCTCTGGATCTTTCTATGCCCAGTGCCTTCTACCTCAGGGGTCTTAGCTCAAGTCCGGCCTCCTCAGAGCCCTTCCCCGATGACCCCATTTACAGAGGCCCCGGGCCCCCAGGCTCTATCACAAACCTCATGTGACCTCCCTCAGGGCATTTCCAGCTGAGCCCGTCTTTGTAGTTTCTCATCTGTCTCCCTCAGCCAGGACACAGTTCCCTGAGAATGAGGACCTGGTCTCTTTTCTGCATCTCGGAATCTGTAGTGCGGGGAACCAGTGGACTCCACAAAGGTACGTCCAAGCCCCAACTCCCCGTGAATGGGACCTGGTGGGAACGGGTCTTTACCGCATTACGTTAAAACATCATGAGATGGGATCATCCCGGATTTAGGGGGCCCTGAACAGAGGAACAGGTGGTCCTGCTGAGACAGGCGGAGAGAGATCCAGAGGAGGGGTCAGGGGGAGAGGGAGGCAGAGCCTGGCATGCTGTGTCTGTTGTTTTAAGTCACCCAGTTGGTGGCCGGCCATCCTCTCCGGCAGACACGCACCCGGCCACCCCTCCCCCCCGTGCAGCCCACGGTCGCGCCCCACTGGGCCCCAGACGCACCCCCCAGCCCGGGTCTCACCAGCCACCAGCTGTAGGTGTCCTCCTCCAGGAGCGCGTTCTGCGCGGTCAGCAGCGGCTGCACCGACCGGTTGAACCTCTCGTCGAACCAGGCCGACACCCTCTCCTGGCCCACGCAGCGGGCGCAGGTGCAAGGCCTGTGCGTGTACTTCATGAACTTCTTGAAGTTCTCCGAGAGCTCTACGACCATCTGCTTGGGAAACCAGGTGGCAGTCACCATGGTGTGGGAGTAGTTCAGGAAGAAGGAGGTGAGGAAGATGAAGAGGACGAGGAAGGTGAGCACTTTGAGCGTCCTCTTTCTCAGGGTCACCATTTCTGCTGTCCGGACTGGCGCCTCCCGGGGCTGGCGGGGCTGGAGGAAATCACGCCTGGTCGAGGGGGAATTCGGAAGAAAGTCCCAGAGATGGAGGCCCGCTCACGAGGCAAAGCAGGGATTCCCAGGGGGGCCTCCAGGCCTGCGAGGGCCAACTTCACTCCTGCCCGGCGATGGCCACCCCAGGGTGTGGGACATCACCCCGTGACAGTCAGAGGCTAAGTGGACCCCTCTGGGGGGTTGCGGCTTCTTGCATATAATTTGTCCTTTCTGGAAAAAAAGTAGGAGGCTTTGTCAGCAGTCCTGATACAGCCAACAATGTCTCTTAAAGCTTTAATCAAACTTAGTAAAATGACCTCCTTTCACATCCACAGGGGTTGAGGGGTAATTAATCTTGGTGACAGTGCAAGGACTCTTTGGGGTGAGGACCTCGGAGGAAGGGTCACGGTGCGGGACAGAGGGATGCTGTCTTTGCCACTGTGCTCCAGAAAGGGTGATGGGTGATGATGCTTAATTAGAACCGGGTCTTTCCCATGCTGTCACCAGAGATGTGGCCATCAAGCAGCACGCCGGATGGAGGCACTGAGGCTTGTCTGTCATCTGCACAGAAAAGGAGGAAGAAAACAGGATGAAATTCTATTACCTTGTTATATTGCCTTTCTGTCTCCCCACCTCCTCCAGGATGAACTCCGTGATCTTCTCCTCTGGAGTCAAGCCAACGGGGCAGGTGGCTCTGGACCATTTCTTTACCTTCTTGAGCCTTGGTGTGTGCATGTGTATGATGGGATGTTAACACCCATTCTTCAAGGTTTGCTAAGGGACACAGGGGCCGCCCCACTATCTTTCCCGCAACCAGAATCAGGTCCATTTAAAGCAGTCCATCAAAATCTGTGCAACGAGTCAATGATGCACGCACAGTGGAATGGACACAGAGACTGCTGAGTACCTGCCAAGGATGTGCTACTCCCTCCTTCACTCTCCTTCAGGTTCTGAATTTCAGTAAGAATTGTAGGCTTCTGCCCCCCCTTGGCATTCAAGCTTTGCCTATTAGCCTACAGAGTGGTCTTTAGCCGGCTCAGGTTCAAGTTGCAAAGTTAGTCAGTCAGCCCGGCCCTCAGCCTCCTCTTCTGTAAAATGGGAAAACGACACCTCCACTTACCAGTGGTTACAAAGATAAGGTAAAATGCTACGGCTGAGCTGCTGGGATGTACTGGGCAATTGCTAAGCTGCTTCTTTTTCGATGCACACATGAGTGAGTGTTCCTGGATGATTCACTCAAAGCCAGACATGATGGGCCACGCATGTGTCTCCTTCCTCCAGCAGTCCTCAAAGTATACTGCCAGCCAGAGAGGGGGGTCCCCGTTTTGTCCTCAGAATAAACTGAGATTCAACAAGATTAAATGACTTGCCCAAGGTCCCAGAGAAAGGAGGAAGCAGGACCCAAATCCAGCTCCACAGGCCTCTAATTCCATGTGCATGGAGGGGCGGGGTGCCAGGAACGGGGCGGGGGGCGGATCGTCTGCTCCGGGAGCAACATCCTCTCTCTCTACTGGTCTTTAGTTGGAAAACATAAAGGGGGAGTCCATTTCCACCAAATACAGCAAATAGGGACTCCTCAGATGTCCCTAACACGAGCCCCCAGAATGCACTGCCCTTGTGCTGGTCACATCTCTTCACTTGAGCGTGATGACTTTGGTCTTCGCTTGGAATGTGTCCTCCTCCCCCCCGACCCAGTCTCTGTCTGGTCCGTTCATCCCCATCCTTGTTGTATAAATGTCAACGAGCAGGATGTCTTTTTTTCCAGGAAAGTGACTTTTGAAGGGTTATTGATTACCTTTTGGTAGAAAAGAGGGGGTGCTCCAAAATCGGGTTAAATCCAAAAGGCCTTCCTGGAAACATCCAAGGCTTACGTGTGCTAGAACTCCCTCAACTCTTCAGTTCAGTTGGCAAGGCCATTTCGACTCTCCTACTTCTCCATTCCTCAGTGTTCAAGACAACCTGCCTCATATTTATAACCCAGTGGTGCCCAGAGTCATCCCTTCCAGCCACCCCCTGCTCCTCTAGCAAGAAGCAGCTCCATCACTGGAGTGAGATTAACCTGCTTATCTTCCAGGCTGGGCTCTGACTGAATGTGTCTGGTAGAAGATTCCCAGCCCTCTGGGTCCTGGGATGGGTACGTGTCCTAAGTCAACCGATCATACTAAATCCCCTGACTTGTAGGGAGGGAATAAACTTTATTTTGCTCTGGCTGTTTGAATTTTGCATATAAAAGTCAGGATCATGCTGGCCATTTTCTATTTTTATTATTATTATTATTTTTTACTGTGTAATTTGTTTTTATTTTAATTCAATTAGCCAACATATAATATGTGCTGGCCATTTTAATAGCTCATGTGGAAGAGGTGATTGCTGAACAGGGCCAAGTCAAGTGGTGCTGACTCCCTGATCTAGCCATACCTGCAGCCCACCCTACACCTCAACAGTTTAATGACGTGAGATAATAAATCCCCTTTATTGCGTAAAGCAGACTACTTATATAAAACTCGAAGCAATATGACTGACCCACAGGTCACAGCTGCTCCTGCCCTGGCTGACCCCGCAGTGCAGAAAGTCCAACCCACCCAGCCTGCTCTTTCTCATTCCTCACGGATCAGCTGGTACTGACTCCTGGAGAAAGGCCTGCCCTCTCCTGGCAGGAGAAGTGTCCTCTCCTGGCCTCCACAGTGTGGTGGCTCCATTCCACCAGTACTGTTCACTCATCTGCCTCCTCGCTGGGCTGGGAGACCCGTGAGGATAGGAGCTCACTCTCATTCATTGTTGGGTCCCTGTCACCTGGTATCCAGAGAGCATGAAGAAATCCAGAAAGGAATGAAGGGAAAGGCAAGGGCCAACAATTCAGAACAGAGATGTAAGCCTGCCCTCCCTGAACCATTTCTTCAATTGAGAAATGAGGAAATACCAATTCTGTCCACTTTTCTGGGCTTTCAACCAGGTAAACTCTGTCCAGTCATCCGATTCACTCACTACCTATTTTCTAGGGGCCTGTGATGGGTCAGCCTCTGGGACAGGTGGTTGAGACACATCATGAAAGATTCTACGTTGGGAGCCTCCTAGGCATCTTCGGAATGATGCCTTTGGGAGAAAGGAGGCCGGTACCCCTGCATTAATGGGAAGAAGAAGAACAGGTGGGTGTGGGGTGAGGCAGAAAACATGGGCCTGTGGAAGTCATTACGCAAGACCAAGTTTGCTCTGTGTGACCCAGGGACCCGCGGAAGGGTCTGAGCAGAAGAGCAACACAGTCTTACTGCATCTGTCTCGGTAACGAGCACGGCCCCAGACCGTCTCGCTGACTCTGAATCCTGAAGCCAAACTCAGAGACAAGGTCACTCAAATAAATGACTGTTGTTGAACCACAGGGACCAAATACAATTCTGAATGAGGGGCCAGGTTCCTGATAACGTCCTGGCTCCTCGAGGGAGGTATTCATGGTCTCAGCTGATGCTGGGGTGGGGTGAGAGTAGAGAGAGAGGGCAAGGCTGGGCTGCAGAGGCAAGGAAACCACGACACCCCCCTCCTGTCCACTCAGCACATGCTGGGAGCCACATCTCCAAGACCAGAGCATGCACTTGGATCCCACTGGCCATCAGAGGCTCCTGAGCTGGTATCCATTAATGTTTTCCAAAGCCTTTAGATAAGCTACAGTGGAAAAGCAAGAACACCCTTCCACCCTCTTTCCCGGCCTCTGGGAAGAAACGAGGAATTCATGACTTCCCTGCGCTCCAGTAACTGAGGCAGCCTGTAGCACCAGAGGGAATGCCAGCCCTGGTTTCCTGAAATGGAACTGAGACCACGATGCCAAGTGCCTGGGGAGGGAGGACAGCCATGCCTCCACAAAACAAAGCAGGGGAAGGACACGGCTCCCTGTCCCGCCAGCAGAGAGGCTGAAGTCTCGCAGCCACATCCTGGAGGACAGGCATATCCTGTTTGTCCTGCTCTGCAGATTGGTGCTTTTTACAGACAGGTTTGTGGCACCCCTACCTGTGTGGTGCACATCTACAGGCAGCATTTTCCCAATATGCCCACTTGGCATCTCCACGTGATATTTGGTAATTCTTGCAGTATTTCTGATGTTTTCATTACTGTATTTGTTAAGATGATCTGTGACTGGTGATGTGACAAGCTTTAAGCTCAGGGGATGGTAAACACTTTTCAGCAATAAAGTATTTTCAAATTAAGGTACCCATCTTTGTTTTTAAAGATATAATGCTATTGCACATTTAATAGATTCCTACCATATAAACACAACTTCTGTAGGCACTGGGAAACCAGGAAATTCTTCTAACTCACTTCGTTACAATATCCACTTTATTGCGTTGGTCTGGAACTGAACCCAGCATTATCTCCAAGGTCCACCTGTCCTGGAGTGGGCACTGAGAATGCATCTGTGACCATCTACAGGGGTCGCCGGAACAATGTTGAATACACATCAGCACCCTTTCAAGAGTCCAGAAAGTCAAGGTTTCTCTAAAGAAGGTCCCTAACAAAGATAAGCCTACCTGGCCACAAGGAGATGCTGGCAATGACCAGCCACACTCAGATGAACTGTTTCAAATGCTTGGGGAATGAGGTGAATGAACAGTATAGGTTTCTGAATGTTCACACCTGCTGACGTGCACAATTCTCCCCAGGCTGGGATGCCCTCCTAGCTCGCTGCACAGTCTCCTGCAGGAGGGCTGCTAGTAACATCAGCACATCCAACACGGAGGGGCCTCAACTGTCCTCCACATGATCTTCACTCAACTGGGCAAAATGGATAATCATGTTTACTTCCCTGACATTGGAAATGGAAGCACAGAGAAGGCAAGTGACTTGTCTAAGGTCACACAGCGAGACGGTGGCAGAGCCAGCACTTTGACCCAGCCTTCTACCTCTTCCCGGATCTTTCTGTGTAGCCACAGCCAACCCTCTAATTCATTAATACCTGCTCTCATCTTCATTGTCTCCTTGTCATTCCTTTGGGCAATCTTTCCAATTTCTTGAGATGGACCCTACCTTGTTCACATCCTCTTCTGTTGTTTGAATTAGGGTATTGTTAATTTTGGTTACTGTACTGCTCAGTTCTAGAATTTCCATCTGAGCAAAATTTTTATAAGCTCTGTTCTTTTCAGGTAAAATTCCCCACCTTGTCCCTCTTCCTGCAATTATGCACTGCAGTGATTTCAAAGATTCTGTCTGCACCTTGTGACATCTGGGGAACATGTGGGTCTATTTCTGTTGTCTGTTTTCTCTCTTTACCTCCCTTTGGTCATTTGGTTCTGTCCCGTGGCATGACTGGCAATGGTGCATACTGTGTGCCAAAAGTCCAGAGATTCCAGAGCAGGCTGTCCTTATTCATAGAGGAAGGTGCTTTCTCCTGGTCAGCAGGTGGAGCAGGGACATGTGACTTTGTTCCAGGTGGTGAGCGGGTGCCTTGGGGCCATGTTTCAGTTTTCACAGCAACTGGTTATTTCTGGTTTACCCCCACTTGTTTCTGGTTTACCCCCACTTACAGAATACGGCCCTTCTCAAAGGCTATCTGGGATGTCTACCAAGGCCTGTCTTCCTTGCGTGCTCTCACCTCCGATCTCCCCTGTCCCGTGAGGCTATCCAAAGCTGGGTCTAGCCTTTTAGTCTCTCAGCTGCTCTTTGCAGCTTGGTCTCTCAGGCTCTGGTCCCAGGCAGCTGAACTACTGACAGATGCTTGGAAGGAAGAAGGGATGCAGAGTATTTCTTCTTTTCTCCGTGGTTCCCTTTGCTCCAGGTTCTTGGTCGCTTAGGTTTAGGCTGACCCGGCGGTCCTGGGTTCTATTTTTAATTTAATTTAATTTGTTTTACTCCCAGTTTGTGAGACGGCCCAACACTGAGCTGCTGCTGCTGCTGCTGCTTTCCGCTTGCTTCTGGAGACTTTTATGAGCCAGCACAGCCCTCCTGCAGGGAGGGAGCTGGAGTACCAGGCTCCCCCCATTCATCTCCTTCCTTTCATGGATCTTCGCCTCTCACCTCCTGGCTGCTGTGGCTGTCCTCTTCATGAGCTGGGTTTCTAGCTCATTCCACTTTTTCGGTCCTCGGAGGGAGGAATGGTCTACAGGCCTCTGCCACCGCTGGACATAGAGGCCACAGGGTCTTTCCGGTGCCTGGCCTGGAGTCCTGGGTGTTGGGGGAGCTCAGAAAATCTGGAGAAGAGGGCAGGCCCAGAGAAGCCCCACAGGTGCCAAACAAACGGCCTCATAGCGGCCGAGCGAGCAGATGGAGGGAGGGAGGGCGGCAAATCAACAGGCAGAGGGTGGCAGCTGCAGCCGCGCTCGTCTGCCACGACTTCCCCTCCCCCGCCCCGGCTCCATCTGCTTTCACTCATCGTCCACACACACCAGCTTTAGGACATGCAGCGAGGATGACTTCCCAGCTCAACCCATCCTGAGCACACGGATGAGCAGTGATGAGGATCCGGCATCCAGGAGTCTTCCGATCTTGAAAACAGGATCCCCCTCTGTCCTGGCTTTGGGTGCCTGGACTGCTTCACATGGTGGCCCAGGGTGGCATGGGATATAGAACTGACTGGAAGGGCCTCAAGCCTTCCGTCAAAGAAGAGCCATTCTTTCCTGCATGGCTACCCAGCCCTGACCTCTTCTCTGGACATGCGGCATCTGCCTAGTCCGGTTCCGTGAGGCACCTGCTATCGGGTCACGGTCAACAGCTATTGGAAGAGAAAACGCACAGACAGACCAGGGTTCAAATCCTGATTCCGTCCATTCCCAGCTGTGGGCTCATGGGAAAGGCACTCCGTTGCTCTGATATCAGTTTCTGAATTCAAGAAGTGGGATGAATAACGCCCACCCCCGAGGGTCCCGGTAGATTGAAAGGACGTGCACAGAAGCGACCAGCCAGTCTTCGGCACAGGGTTGGTTATAAATGTCAATTCTCAGCCCTCCCCCAGGCCCAGGCCCTCATTTGTTTTTTAAAAAGAGAGAGAGAGAGAAAGAAAGGAAAAAATCCAGCAGAAGCCCTGGTTTGCCTTCCTGGCAGGGCTATTTAAAAGAACAAACGAAATCAGGCACAAAAGCACCAAGGGACATTAAGACAATGACGATCCCAACTTGCTGCACGAGTGGCTTACGTCCGTTGAGGGACCGCCTGCCGTTCTACTGGCCGTGACCTCTGAGAACCTGCAGGGAAGGGGCCCCAAAGCAATGAAGGGGCTAGAAGCTAGCAGAGTCCTTGCAGTCCATGTGGCCCAAGCTCTCTGTGCAAAGGTTATTGCTCCGAGTGCCTACCGTGTCTGCCATCGGGGCCACTGGGACATCCCATTTCTCACAGCTTGCAAGGCCCCTTAGGCTGGATACAGTCTAGGGGTGTGAGGACTCTTCCCTCCCTCCTCCGTGCCCTCTCCCCTACTGCAGGGCCTGAAAGTCTGGAAACCACATTTCCCAGCTTCCCCTGCCTGTAGGGCTCTGGATACCACTGCGATTTGGCCAGTAATCGCTGGGCAGGCAAAAGGGAGGCAGGGCCGTCCTCCCTCCCACAGCAGTGGAGGCTGCTTCGTGGTCTGAGCCCTGGACCCAGAACCACCTGCCTCCCTCACCTCCGGGCTGGCTTCCTGTAGTTTCCCGGCCTCCGGACCTCGGCCTGGAGCCATGGGACAAGGACTCCCTTCCTGTCACCTTTCCAATAAATTTGCAAGCACCGGATCCCCGGAATCTAATCCTTTTGCTACAAGTTTCTGTTTCGGTTTCTTCATCCATAGCCTGGGGATAAGTATGATACCTACTTCCCAGGGTTGGATCGAGAAAAACATGAGTCAAGGTAGGTCAGTCGCACAGAGAGGTGCATGGCACTCCCTGAGTGCTCCCTGAATTTTGGGTGTTATTAGCGCCATGGGTTCAGTGTCCTGCAAGGAACACCGACACGCCCACCCCTACGTTTCTGTCCCATATTTGCTAACAGATGTGGAAGCTGAGCTCAGAGAGGGGAAGTGACTTGTCCGATGACCCAGAGATAAGGCACCAGACTTGAGAGGGGAACCAGGCCCCGAAGTCCAAGTGCATGCCTGTTCTCAGAGATGGAACCTCTCTGGTCACGCAGCTACCCCTGGCTGGGCAGTTTCTACACTTCCCCAGGAAGGAGCTCGGAAGCTGCCGCCAGCTAAGCTGAAACGGAGCAAGAATCAGCAGAGGCCGAGGTGGCGAGGTCTGAGAGCTGGTCCAGCTGCTGCTACCAGGGGTGCGGCCCTGCAGGAAAGTCCGAAGTCCCTGAGCCCCTGGCAGTGGGACCCCAGGGTCGAAACCTGGGCCGCCTAAGCTTCGAGTCCCTCATCTATAAATGGGGGGTAAACACCGCCCTTGCCTCTGAAGGGGCCGCAGGGCAGGAGGTGATCTTGTAGCAGCAAGGAGAGGTTCTCTCTGGTGGACCCTATTTTTTTTTTTTAATATTTTATTTATTTATTTATTTGACACAGAGAGAGAGAGAGACATCACAAGTAGGCAGAGAGGCAGGCAGAGAGAGAGGGAAGCAGGCTCCCCGCTGAGCAGAGAGCCCGATGCGGGGCTTGATCCAGGACCCTGAGATCATGACCTGAGATGAAGGCAGAGGCTTAACCCACTGAGCCACCCAGGCGCCCCTGGTGGACCCTATTCTAAGCAGGACAGTGCATCGGAGCCCGGAGCCCACAACAATCATGGTGCTGGAGCCGGGAATCACCTCCATCTTTTGGAGGCGGGAACAGAGGTCCCAGCGGTCAAGACCCTCCACTGGTAAGTGGTGAAGAGGGGTGGCAGGTGAGGCTGACCCCAGTGGGGGGTGTCCAGGGGTCTGCCCTGCCCTGAGTCTGGCATCTGAACGTCAAGCGAGGTGCAGGGCCCCACAGGGCAGTCCCAATGGGGCGAGCGCGAGCCCTCTCTGCTTGTCTGGTTCTCTCCCGCCGGGCTCACTCCAGCTCAGCTCCACCAGCTCCAAGTTAGCCCCAAAGCTGGCAGCCGGATCCCCACGGCCCGGCCCAGACCTGGATGCCCTCAATGCCTTGCTCCTCCCTTGGGCCAGGAAGGATCAGCCGCGCTGCAACCAGACCCTGTCGCTGGCACCAAACATCACCTGAGAGGAGCCTGGCCACACTGAGGGGATGCCTGAGAGGGGGCCCCAGACACACAGAGGTGAATAGGGATGATAGGCTCCCCAACACTGTAGAGTGGGGAGTGGCTGCTTATCTCCTTCCAGAGTAAAAACCAGGTCTCTAATTAACCCAGCCAGCAGCTGTGCTGACCCTGAGGCCTCTCTCCTCCCTGTGCCTCCCAGGTGATGGAGGACGAAGGAGACAGCCCCCTTCCTGGGGTAGCAACCCTCTGGTCCTACAGGGACACAGCGCCACCTCAGGACGTTAGGCCAGTCCACATCTCTGGGCCTCAGTTCGTCCTCCATACAATGGGACAGCGAGGCCAACCCCTGCTTACCCCAGACTCTGTTCAGAGAAAAAAATTAATGCATACAATGTGGTTAGTGCTGATGGTCAGTTTCCAAACGGACTACAACAGGCAGCCCCCACATTATAAAAGTGTTACCTAGAATATTGAGTATATAACATGTTTCGGGATCAATGCTAAGGGATTATGGATCTAGGAAAGTGTCTAGAGTGATCCTGACCTTCAGTAAAAGATAGCTGACATCAACACGGATGTTGGGGGAATTTCACCTTGCCCTGGTGTCACCGTACATTTGAGGAACTAAAATGCAGGTGTGTCCACTGTGGGGGAGGAGGTGGGGTGCAGCATGAAGGCACAGCCTGTGCGAAGCGAAGTGCTCATCACACACGGCTACCGTGCCCCAGACAGACACGTCACTCTAATCTGCGCCCCGCCACTCCCCCCCCGCAGATCCTCTCTCTCCCCGTGATTCTCTCACCCAACCGTTGCAGGGCATAGCCAGGCAGCAGCCGCTCTGTCCACTGCTGGGACCTCCTGAAACCTAACCTTACAGATGGGGCCGAGGCTGAGATTATTAAGGAATCACGCAAAGACTTAAGAAAGGCTGTGATGGATCAATTCTGTGGGTCGACTCAGCAAGGCCATGATGCCCTATTGTTTGGTCCAACACTAGTCTAGGTGTGGCTGTGAAGGCATTTAATAGATCTGGTGGCCACCTATAATCAGCTGACTTTAAGTGAAGGAGATGATCTGCCAAAATGTGGGTGGGCCCCATCTAATCAGTTGAAGGTGTAAGGGCAAAAACTGAGGCTTCCCGGAGAAAGAATTTTCTCTCAAAACTGTAACAGAGTAATCAAATCCTGCCTGAGTCTACAGCCTACTGTCCTGCCCTATGGATTTTGAAGTTGACCGTTCCACAAAACATAAGCCAGTTCCTGACACATGCGTACCCCTGTATTCTATGGGAACTTTTTCCCCAGAGAATCCTGACTGGTACAACCATCTTCAGCATTACAGAGAAGTGGGCATTGGGTGCAGCTAGCAGGTATCCCTAGGAAGTGGTAATGGCCTGAGGCCTGCATGGCAGATGGGTAACTAGGCAGAGAAGATAAGAGCCTCTGGGCTGGGGAAGCTTCAGCGGCAAGAGGTCTGTAGGAAACAGCAGGTGAGTCTGAAGGAACTGAAAGAGAGAAGACCAAGCCAAGCTAACGCCGGAGAGAATGATGCAAGATGGAGCTGGCAGGCGAGCTGGGGCCACATTCTGGGAGCCACAGGCAGCCCCAGCGGGGTTTGACACAGTGACGTTTCCAGATTAGGCTCAGGGAGGTCGAGACTTGCCCAAGTCACACTGGTAGGATGCAAAGTCAGGCCTGAGGAGATGGCACCTCCCAGTGTCAACCCTGCTTGGCCCTGTCTGTCAGGGGTGCTGAATGTGTGCACCCAAGTCTTCTGGGGGGCTAGGCGGGGAGCTGGGCATCTGGTATTCCCTCCGCCTTTCCCACCTTGCTCCGTGCCCAGGGGCTGGCCTTAGGGCCTGCACAGGCTCCCACTCTGCCAGGCTTCCTGGGGGGCTGGCCCGTGGGAATGCGGGTGGGAGACTGGAGAGAAAGGGGGCAGACGCTGGGGGCTCTGGCCACTCGCCGCCTACACTGGCTCTGTCTCGGGGTCTTAGCAACATCTCTGATCTCATCCTCTTGCCTCCTTCGCCCTAGGGTTCAAAACATTCCACAGTCTCCATCTCTAGGGATGGTCCGGTCCCCGTGGTTTCTCTGCCCAACTACATCCTTATAAACACCCCTTTCACAAGCTGCCACAAGTGGCCCCTGCCGAGGGCACCATCGGCATCCTGCTGGGCAGCACCTGTGGCCCAGGGTCCTGCCCTGCACCTCGAGGAACGGCCCTGGCAGCCTCAGAGGGTTCGCACGAAGAGCTGGTTTGGGCTAGCTGGACGCCCAGAGCCCTGGCTCCCCTCCCGCCCTGGGTAGCTGATCTTTCTGGAAAATCCCAGCCCTGCTGCCCAGGAACTCACCCATCAGGAGGTCTCCCACTGAAATGGCCTGTGCCAGCCCCAGAGCCAGAGGCTCCCCCTGGGCTCCCTTCAGGCTCCAGGCTCCCCACATTCCAGGTCCCACTAGGGGGCACTCTAACAGGCTGGGTCCCAGGCTCCCCAGTGATAACCTGAGCCACCTCCCAGCCCCGCCTCCCACAGGAAGCAGCAGCTGATGTGGGCAAGCCACAGGGCCAGGCCCCTACAGCCCACGGCTGCCCCTAGTGCTGGCTGCGGCCTGACCCCCAGCCACCGTGCAGCCCCTCCCTGTCACGGACTCACCCGCCTCTCCCATTCACCGGCCCTCTCACTCCTGCTCAGCTTCAGTATCGAGCTGTCAGAGAATCCTCATGGTTCTGTCGGCGGACAAAAGCCCACAGAACATCTCTAACACTGGCGGGGTCTCCTCCTTATCTCGATAATGGCTTGGCAGCCTCAACCACCTCCCCATCTTCCCTGTGCACAGTCTGCCCATCTGGCAGTTCAGTATCTGGCACGTTTTTGTGCTGGGTTCCTGAAAGGGGCCCAGAGGATCTTTGGGACAGGTACCCGTCCCTCTGCTGTGCAGGGGGGGAGGTCTTTGGGCTCTGAGAGGCTACACAACTTCTTAGGGACTAGCCAGGGCATGAGAGAGGCGGTTGCAGGTCTTATGGGGAAAGTGGTATCGATCAGTCCCATTTTATAGATGGGAAAGCTGAGGCCCATGGTCTCAGGGTACTTTCTCAGGGTCACATGGCTAGAAAGGGCTGGGCTGATTCCCGAGTCTGCTCTTCAGTGCTACTCTGGCTGGTCCCTCACCTAGGCATCTCTTACCTGGCCCTTACCTCTCATCTGTGAGGACACCTGTACTGCCCTGCACATCCCAGGCGATATGTCTCTCTTCGCCTCGAGCTAAGGAAGCCAGACTGGACCAGCTCCAGGATCCAGCACATGGCAGTTCACACACGGACCTGTCTTCTCCCAAGTCACATGCACCTCCAAGGCGTGAACACTTGCTAAGAGCCCCAGCAACTTGGAAGGAAGATGGAAGGCTCCGTAGAGGAGGTGTTTGTGGAGACTAAGTGGGGTGGAGAGGGTAGAGTAGAGCAGGCAGCTTCGTAAAATGCAGGGTTGTGGTGGCCGTGGTGATGGGGACGCCTGGCCCAGTTAGGGAAATCAGGGTGCCCTGAGTGGGTGGGGCCAGCTCTCGAAGTCTTTAGGAACGTGGGCTTTGGGCTAAAGGCATCGGGGAGCCACTACTGATGGTTTTTGAGCAGCAGAGAGTAGTGATGCAACCGGCATCAAGAAGTCAGACTGGACAGGGTGCACATACGCCCCCTGAAGTCTGAGACCAGCCCTGTCTCCATCTTCGTGCCTTGGGAAGCCCATCTCCATCAGGATCAGTTTCCCCACTCCTTCCTGTGCTGACTTGACCATCTGTCTGCCCAGGTCCTCCACACCCAGGCAGTGCTGACAGCTGGAGAGAACCCCCTTCTTGGGCTTGACAGTCCTCCTCTCCTTACCCGGTACCTCTTGCTTGCTGGAAGGGAAAACAGAGATTCCCTGCAGCACAAAGAGTGAGCGAGGTGCAGGGCGAGCGCTTTGGGGAAGCACGTCTGAGAAACGTGATTAAGCAGGATTAGGGTCATATGAGAAGCAGTTGATATATTTTCATATTTTGAGCCGCACAAAAGGAATTTAAATCCACAAATCTTCTTATGTGTGTAGATTGAGCTGTGCTAAATTCAGAGTCTGAAGATATCCACACAACATGCGAGGCAGGTAATGTGGTCAGGGGTCAGGACAGCATCTGCACAGACTGACCCAACCTCTGCCCGCAGAAAAAAAGGGGGGTTTCGCTGATTTGGGTGGTACTGAAGTCATGGCAAAGGAGAGACTATTTTGTCTGCTGAGGGACCCCGTGAAGACTTCCTTGTCTTTGTGTGTCCTGGGCCGATCAGGGAGCACATGGGCTTGTGTAAGGGACACCGAGATAAACCACTGCTCCCTCTAGATATACAGCACTGGGTGGGATGAGGGGCCAGATCCTGAGAAAGGGCATCCCACATGCTTCCTTCTGCTCCTTTCTTTGGACTTCTGGGGTCCTGCCCCTTCACACCTTCTCCTTCCCTGCCGTAGTGAGTGACCAACAGCATCTTTCACCGGAAAGACACTGGTGGGTGGTCAGGGTGTGTGTGTGTGTGTTGGTCTGTCTGTCTGTGTGTGTCTGTGTCTATGTGTGTGTGTGTACCAGAGCTAAACAATTGCTACGTTCTGCCAAGAAAAGGAATAATCAAAAACCTAGAACAATGACCATCGGGCTGAGCTCACTTCCTCTTTGCTGCGTGTTGGTTTGTTAGGATTTCAACTGCACTTCTTTTTTTTTATTTTTTTTATTTTTTTATTTTTTAAACTTTTTTTTTTAAGATTTTTTTTTTTAATTCATTTATTTGACAGAGAGAGATCACAAGCAGGCAGAGAGGCAGACAAAGAGAGAGAGGAGGAAGCAGGCTCCCCGCGGAGCAGAGAGCCCGATGCGGGGCTCGATCCCAGGACCCTGAGATCATGACCTGAGCCGAAGGCAGCGGCCCAACCCACCGAGCCACCCAGGCGCCCCTTCAACTGCACTTCTTTAGGACTTCAGCAAAGTTGCTCTGATCTCAGGGTGAGCTACTTCCAGAGGAAGCTACGTCAGGATGTGTCAGGATATCACCACGAACATCTGTTTCCACGAGCACTTGGGAGCCCGGGGGCTGGTGGCCACGTTAGGGGGGACATGGCGATAAGGACACATAGAGTAGCGGCTATGACATAATGGACATTTGAACTTTAAATACCAAGAATTGGGAGGACTCACTGAGTGTTTGCTCTGGGTGAGGTTTCTCTTTGCTGCCCTGAATTGCTCTCCGGAAACCGTGGGACACTTGCTCCTGCCTTGGCCAGGCCATTTCCTGTTGACAGTGGTGTTAAACTGCTCAGCGGTCTCGGGAGAAGGGCCCACGTTCCTGCCCTGGTGAGCCTTTCCCCCCCGCCAGGGGCACTAACCTTCAGTGGTGCCCCACTTGCCTGTCAACGCCAGTCCTTTCGCCCACTAGCTACGTGCCCCAGCATCGAGGGACCCGAGCCAGCAGCTTTTACTTGGAAGGACTGACTCCATAGACCCCCAGCTCACAGAACGGTACACCTCAGCTAAATCTGGACTTTACTCTGCCTGGAACAACAGTGTAATCGATCATTGGTTTGGAGCATGTTATCTCTGGTTTTTTTTTTTTTTTTTTTTTAATTTTTTTTAAATTTTTTTATTTTTTCAGCATAACAATATTCATTATTTTTGCACCACACCCAGTGCTCCATGCAATCCATGCCCTCTATAATACCCACCACCTGGTGCCCCCAACCTCCCACCCCCCACCCCTTCAAAATTCTCAGATCGTTTTTCAGAGTCCATAGTCTCTCATGGTTCACCTCCCCTTCCAATTTCCCTCAACTCCCTTCTCCTCTCCATCTCCCCTTGTCCTCCATGCTATTTGTTGGAGCATGTTATCTCTTTAATGGCTTATTAAGAGACATTATCCTATAGACTGCTGCCTTGTGAAATATTACTATTATAAATTATCATTCCTGCAGTGAACCTGTGTTAAATTATTGCCAAAGACCAGTTCAGTCTCTGAGCATAATTTGCCTCGAGTGAAGTATTCTGGCTAATGCAGATAATAAGCACACTGTCTTCAGATTCAACTGGTATTTACGAGGCTCACCGCTCTGCCTGGCTGCAAATTTTCTCCGTTTGACAGGTAGGCATAGAGAGATGAGGGCCTTCCGATAAGCCATGACCTGGGGCCGGCCCACAAAACCTTCACTCCTTCCTGTTTCCAGAGCTCTGAATTTGCGAGTGTTGACTGAGTTGTCATCTTCCCCCAGATTTAGAAGGGGTCACTCAGAGCCCTGGCTCCGCGGGTAAGAGGCATGAGATCTCCGCCTCACCCCGCTCTTCACGACGGCCCTTGCCCACATCCCGGAGCCTCACGGCACCTGCCAGGATCCGTGACACACCAACAGGCTAGCTTCTCAGTCAGCAAGAGGGGAACAGGATAAACTCAGTCAGGACCGTAGCTTTCCAGCCCCTCCATGGTCCTCTCCAAGCATGCCTCCCACTACTCAAAAGTCTCCAGCGGTTCCCTTCATGCCAGAAATGAAATCCAAGGCTCTTGCCACAAGCTTGCAAGATCCTTCTAGACCTGGTCCTTGCCTACTTTGACTCCACTCTCCACACCTTTTCTTTGGTCACTCTACTCTCCAGCCGCGTGCCCTCCGCAAGACGACAAGCACAGGACATGTGGGCAGGCCGGAGACTAGCCATCACTTAGGATGCTGGGTCCCAAGTCAACTCCTCGGAGAGACTATCCCTGCGCCGTCTGCACCCCTGAATCATGATGTTTGTCACACTCTGTATTTCACCCAGCTGTTTTCCAACATGATATACTTATGAATTGCTGAGAAGATTCTCCATACAACTATGTTCCTTGAACGCAGACTCTGTTCCCCACCGTGTTCCTAGAACAGCGATCTTACATAATCTTGAATAATCATCTGAAAGGTAGGTACTATCCCATTTCACAGGTAACAAAACTGAGGCTAAAAGACATTGAGCAATTACAAATTTACCTCATCTCGCGATTAATAGGTGACAGACCTAGGATTCAAATCCTGGCATTTTCAATACCTCCCTATTGTCAAGAGCGCTACTCTACGGGTCTCTGGCACTCCCAGGTGTCTTACTGGGCAGGCTAAGAATGCAAGGCCCCACCGGTCCTTTATCTGTACCATTCTTCAGCATTGCGCCTGCAGAAAATGACTGTAAAACATGAGGTAGTATCTTTCTGGGACCAAAAAGATGGCTCACTTATTGTCTGCTACAAAACGCTGTATTTTATCATCAGGATAATGCCCTTGCTGATGGAGTGACTTTTCTGGCCCACAGGTCCCCCAGCAGGTGAACTGTGTGTCTCGAGTGCCACCTGCCCAGGAACGCTTCCCTGGATTCCTCCCCTTCCTTTCCCCCCAAATCCTTGTGAGATGAGGATGTACTGGAAGGAAGGGAGCAAAAGAGAATTTGATGTGATTGAAGAAAGCCAAGCCAATGAATTTGGGGCAGACACTGTAGAAGACAGATTAACACAGAGAGGAGAACGTTTCTGAATGTTTACATTTTTGTGACCTTAATAGTCAGCTCAGCCATGAACTCTCTGGAGTTCGACCAAACCAGGAAGGTGGTCAGGCAGGGCCTGACCTGCCACCGAGAGCACAGGCTGTGTCTCATTTAGTTCAAGGTCTCTGGTACTGTACCCACATGGGGGCCTGCTTAATGGGTAGATGGACAGAGGGATGCACCAATGATGCTGACTCACGATGGGCTTGCTGGTCGACCCCCACGCTGCCTGCTCCTTGGGGAGATAGCAGGAAGGGCTGGGCTGTCTTATGTATGGGAGCTTTTTGGAGCATTCCTTCTGGCAAACTTTCAAGGGGTTCACAGGCCAGTAACCAGGCAGAACTGATTTCTGATTATTCTTTTTCCAGCTGAATGAGATTCAGTTAATGGAACACTTAATAAGTCCTTCTGGGCCCCAAGCAAAGAGAGACATTCCTCTGCTCCTGGAAATGAATTTCTGGTGCCACAGCCACAGAGCCCAGATCAGGAGAGGTGACGGCTGCCTGAATTTCTTAACTGAATGCCTGAGGCAGGACCGCCAAGGTCATGCCCCCGGCATTGGGCATCCCTCTGCTGAGAGCCCCAGGCCTACATTATCAAAGGGGAGCTGCTGGAAGGCTCTATCTCAATGCCTGGCTGCCACCTGCCTCGGAGGCAAAGGCTTGTGGTGTTTCAGGATCACATAGGAACATCGGGAGGACCATGTCTCTCTGCTTCCTTTTTCAGGTGGGGAAACCAAGGCTCAGGGAGGGGACGTGACTTGCCCAAAATTGTGTTTGCTCTAAGACTAGAACCAGGAGTCCCTAACTCTCCAAATATGTTCCTTCCAGCACACCTGGTCCATGAGCTGTTCCAACAGGTGCCAGACAGGGGTCAGTATCCTCACAGATCACAGCAGAAGTAACCCCTAGGCAAGATGAGTCTGCCCAAGATCACAGCCCACTAATGGCCCTGCCGGGACACCCGCGTGCCTGCCTTGGCCCTTTCCCTAGCCCACCCCCATCCCAGGCTCTGCCGGATGGGACTTCCTCTCCTGAGATCAGATTGAGGTCTGTGGTACAGCCCCAGCACAATGTCTTGCTCTATGTCTGTTGTTTTGAAATCCAGGCTCCTGTCCAGCTTAGAAAAACAAGCCTGAAGTAGTGGAACAGAGTCTGGCTCAAACATGTGGTTTGAGAAAAAAGACAAAGCAAGGAACAATTGGAAGTATGGAACTATTTCAAATGTCACCCAAGAGTGAACAGTGCAAAGATTAAGGAACGAGACAAGTAGTTTCCTATTAGATACACACCTTCCTTCTGCCCTATTCAGTTCGGTTCGATTTTTCTCGCTATACAGCCACAACCACCTGCCTCACCCCTGCAGACACGTGGAGGGAGGCAGATGGAGAAGACAATCGAGGCTGGTAGCTATGTTGGTCCCAGGGCCTTTGCACACGCTGTTCTCTCCTGCGTAGAATGTTCTTACCCTAGAATACATATCGTTTGCTCCCTGGCTATATTTATGGTTTTGCCCAAAAACGATCCTTGGAGGGGCCTTCCCTGATCACCCTAAAATAGCATATCTGTCACTGTCCCCAGGTTCAACAGCACTTCCCATCACAGACTTAATCGCAAGATGACACTTCATTGTATACAGAATTTCTTCTTTCTGGCTTTGTCTCCCTGCACCAGGAGGGCAGAAATGTCACCTATGACCCTGCCTGCTGTGTC
The DNA here is from genome assembly GCF_902655055.1 of Lutra lutra. Taxonomy (NCBI): domain Eukaryota; kingdom Metazoa; phylum Chordata; class Mammalia; order Carnivora; family Mustelidae; genus Lutra; species Lutra lutra. Next base: position 8,728,818 of record NC_062281.1, on the reverse strand, counting down.
CCCCATGTGGGGGACAACGGTGGGCTCCCACAATATGTGCGAGCCAGAGGTAGGGTGAAAGTGCTCAGAGCTCAGAAAGCAGAGGTTCCTGTGGGTTTGTGCATAGGGAGAGGTGGAAGGGGGTGGTCCTTGATCATTGTGGGGTCTCGGGGTCCTCATATGGGAAATGGGATGGCGACACTGAGAACCTCAAGGCAGCCCCGCCCACGGATGGCCCAGGGCAACGTGCAGCTCGGGGCAGGTGCCCTCTCAACCCGGGCCCTTGTTTGGGGGGCCTCTTTGTCTCCAACTGGGCAGATCAGCCACCCTTAGGAAGGGAAGGCCGAGCTCGGCCTACAGACTTCCGTTGGCTTTTGAAAAAACAACAAAACCAAAAATACCATAAAACCACACTGTGCATCTGTGCGGCTGTCGAGAGCTGCGGCATGCAGGCGTGGGTCCTGCCCCGGGGGGTTGGTCCTCTGTGGCCGAGGCAGGATGTGGGGCACACAGTGTGGACGGGGACACCTGGCTTTCCTGGGTGGGGTGCACGGGCCTGGTTCCCAGAGAGTCTGGAGCCTCGCAGTGACTTCCAGGGAAGGGGGGAATGTCAGCCATGGGGATGGAGGGGCTCAGTGTCCCCCACGTGTGTGTGTGTGTGGCTCTGGGTCTGTCCCGACCAGGGTACCCACGGAGGATGGGGTTGTTTTATCAAATACCACCCCTTTCTCAGTTCCCTGCCCTGATGGCTTTCCTTTGTCAACTCAGGAACAGGAGCATCTGTGTGAGTATCATCAAAACCTCACTGCCATTCTGGCTGGGAAACCACAGCCAAGAATCCCTACTGTACATATGGACAAACTGAGGCCCAGCAATGGGAACACACTTAGCAAAAAAAAAAAAAAAAAAAAAAAAAAAAATTAAAGAAATAAAAATATGCATGCATGCAATAAAATTAAATAATAATACAAAATAAAATAGAAAATAAATATTTTTAAAAATTCACATAGTGTCACGTGGCAGAGCCATGCCTAGAACCAGCTCTCCAGACTTCAGGACGAGGATATTTTTTTAGCGAGAGGTTTTCAAATTTTCTTGAAACTCGGGTCTTCCCCAAGCAGAAACTTGCTACTTCAACCGCTTTTCCCTGCGAGGTGGTGGGGGAGATCCCTCAGACCGGCCCTTGGGTCTCACCACCCCGGAAGCTAGTTTGCAAAGCCAAGTCACACCCTCTCCGCCCCCACCGAGTACTCTCTGAGACTCCAGAGGCCTAATCAGGCAGTTAATCTGCGGTCACGTTACTAAATGGGGCTTGTTTGTTCTCAAAGAGTTTTCACAAACAGGTTCTAGGAAAACTTGTGAAAACAACAGAGTGGGTTTCAAGGACGAGGAAGTGGAGATTGGCACCCTCAGTGACGGGCGGGAGGGGACGGGAGAAGCAGTGGGACCAGGAGAAAACAGGGATGGTCCGAGCCACGGTGAGGTTGCAGAAAAGGCTGAGAGAGTGGGTTAGCCCCCCCGCAGGCCACCAAGGGCATGTGGGAGGAGGGCGCTGGGGGCCCGAGTTGGCGTCAGGCCCACGTTGGACTCCACCTCCGCCACCTGCCTGCCCCCCTTCCCACTGAGAAGTCGAGTGTCCTACTTTCTGAATCACAAAGACACGTCCACTGTCAAAATAATCTATCCGTATGGTCTGCCTGTACGACACGAGACAGCCTTTATAATCAGGCACAGAATGCATTTCTCATGCCATATGTGTTGGCGACCTGTTGATGTGTTTGAATGTGGCAAAAAGGGAACGCACTCGGTTAACCAGAACTTTCTGAAGATGAGAGGAATGTCCCATCCCCTGAACACTGCCCCACTGCCTGGGATTAGAAAGGACTGCCTTCGAAACATCCTGGATGTCTGGAGAGCCTACTGTGTCCTGGGTACCGCAGGAGATACAAAACCCGGGTCACAGGTCTCCCCCACTTGTGTGATGGGGGGGCAACAATTTCAACACAGTTCAAGGCAGAAAGAGCAGGCAGTTAAGAGCACAGATTCTGAATTCACAGAGAGCAGGGTTCAAATCCCAGCTTTGCCACTTACCAGCTGTGCCACCTCGGGGGAATTCCTTAACCTCTCTGAGACCCCGTTTCTTTATCTGAAAAATAGGAAAAAAAGAATACTCAGACTTACGACAGTGAGAAGGCATGAAGATCTCCCTGGAGAGTGCCAGCCATGTACACAGGAAGTGCTCTTTTGAGGGCAGAGCCCTGTCTGACCCTGCTGAGGGGAGAGAACAATAGTTACCTTCAGAGCGCTGGGTCAGAGTCAGGGGAGCGAGTGGCAAGGTTCTGTGCTCCAAACCCCGAAGTGAAAACCTCGTACCACCTGATCTCTGAGACCACTTCCTGCCCGAGACCCAGGACCGGGGGTGGGGGTGCACTCATTCGGGGATCCCTCATGCGCCTGGCAGGATTAGCCACTCTACACCCACAGCCTTTCATGGCAGCCGAGGCAGTTCCAGCTTCCTGTCAGACCAGGGAGGAAACTGAGGCTCACGCAGAGTGCCCTGGTTGGGCCTGAGGAGCAGCGAGCAGCAGAGCGCTGGGGCTGGAAGCCATTCTGCCCCAACGGCAGAGGACAGAGGGCTTTTCAGGTGCACTTGCAACAGGGCTAGTGGCGAGTCCCAGATCACACAGAAGTGAGGCAAGAGTCTGATTCTAGAACATTCTAACCAGCAGGAATCAGACGGCTGGGTATTTTGCGAAGGGAGAGGTTACATGAATCTGAGAATTAGGGAGGTGTTATTATTGTTTTAACTTTTTTCCCCCTAGATGCTGGGGGGAGGGACTTTCTAAACAGTAATAAGGATGGATGAAAATGCCCCCCCTCCACCCGTAGCATGAATAATAACCCCCAGCTTGGAGCAGCTTCAGTCACTTGCTGTCTTGGCTCTTGTCACCTGTGAGGCATGCAAAATGCTTTCCCCCGGAAGTGGGGATGCAGAGAAGTTTCTGTTGGATTCCAGTTTTAGTATGTGTGCTGCCAAGGCAGGAAAGAAAAGAACTTTCTGAATAGTCACGACCACCTGAGCTTCTTTCCCTCCCTCTCACCTGAGCGTACCTGCGCCCGAGGACCTGAGCTCACTGACCTCTGCACGTCAATAATGGATGACCCAGAGGCCCATGGGTGCTAATATTACATAGAGGCCATCCCAGCCAGCAGGAGGGACTCAAGGCTCAGGACGGGATGGCCTGCCTCCGAATCTCCATGGGAACAACATAAAAGGAGAAATTTTTGAGAAGTATAAAATAGTTTAATTAATTAAAGTAATTACTTTCCAGAATAAGCAGCATGGGTTGCAGGCACCCTCTCTCCCACTGCCTGCAGGGGAGCATGGAGGGCGACAGAGTCCTGTGTAACTAACATGGGGTGAGCCTCAAGGCCATCGCGGCCATGGCTGGGGGACCACCAGCCTGTCACTCCTGGCTGTGCATCTTCTGTGTGCCTCAGTCTCGTCATCTGTAAGGTGGGGAGAATGATAGTGCCTAGTTCCCAGGTTGCTGAGGCAATTAAAGTCAACATATGTGAAGTGTTTAAGGAATGCCTGGCAGATAGTAAGCGCTCTCTAAGGGATAAGTGGCTATCCTCACCATCACTACCACCACCACCATCTCCGTCATCATCATCATCTCCATCACCATCACCATCATCACCATTATCTCCATCACCATCACCATCATCACCATCATCCATCATCAACACTGTCATCATCATCATCATCACCATCCTCACCAACACCATCATCCTCACTGTCTCTATCAACATCATCACCATATCGTCACCATAAGAACCACACCACCATCACTATCATTATATCATCACCATCAGCATCATTGTCATCATCATCTCCATCACCATCATCATCATCATCCTCATCATCCTCACCATCAACATCATCATCACTGCCATCACCATCATTACCATCACCATCATCCTGTCTCTACCAACATTATCACCGTATCATCACCATCATCACAACACCATCACTATCATCATATCACCAACATCATCATATCGTCACCATCATCGCCATCGTCATCATCTACTCCAGCCCAGATGTGACACATCTTATGGAAAGTGTCATTTTGCTCCCATTGCCCAGATGAGGAACTTGAGCCTGTGAGAGTCCAAATGCACTAAATTATTCATCGTGCCAATAATTAACTAGCAGTGAGCTGGGAGGAGGCCCAGGATGTGTACATGGTGCCACCACTCCGGACACTGTTGACCTGAGCTGAGCCACATCAGGCGGTGACTTCGAAAGGCAGGCTGTCCCTATGTCCCTGATCTTTTTCTCCTTAGCTGATGGATCCCTTTGCTAAACAAACACCCGCAGGCACAGCCCTTCCTAAGCAAGGCCAGATGTGATTGAGAAAAAGAAACAAACATGGAGTTTGGAGGGTCACCACCAAATCCCACCACTGGCTCCGAGCCTGGTTGTTCTTTCTGAGTGGCCATTTGAGCTGAACACCCAGACTCATGAGCAAGACCCAGAAGCTTTCCCAGACACAAGGCAGTAGGAGTGAGTTCTCCTGATGCCCACCCACACCCAGCCGTGTCAGGCGGGGTCATCACGGTGCTTTACTGGTGGAGACAGTACGCGTGGGAGGGGGTTTGGAGAATCACTGCCACTTTGGACTTCCATACAGAATCTTTGTAAAAAGATCTCTTGGAGTCGGTTTTGGTTCTCAACATTGCCCAATTACCTTGGCATCAGCATGTAAGGCCCTGAGGAAGTGAAATCTCCTGAGATTTTGCTGGCGCAATTTTTGGCCTTTTTCTTTTCTTTTCTTTTCTTTTTTTCTTTTCTTTCTTATTGTTTTTTTTTTTTTTTTTTTTTTAATTTCAGTGTAGTTACCACCCAGTGTTTTATCAGTTTCAGGTGTACAATGTAGTGATTCAACAATTCTATACATTACTCCATACAGCGTTATTTACATTAGCCAAATTATGGGAGCAGCCCACGTGTCCCTCAATAGAAGATTGGAGAAAGGTGCGGTGCATACACACTAGGGAATACTCTTCAGCCATACAGAGAATGAAATCTTGCCATTGCAAAATACTTTCCTGAACTGATGGATCCTGGTGATGTGACTAAAGTCACAACAGGTTAGCAATGCCCCGGGCTCCCCAAACCTGGTTGGCCCCCCTTAACTGCCTCCTGCTTCGCTTTGGGATTCCAAAAATGTACTTTCTGAGCACCTGGTCTGCACCAAGGGGTAGGTGCCAAGGACTTAGAGATAAATGTTTTGAGAAATCACCACTGCAGGGAAATACTCAAGTCTAATGTGGGACAAGCTACAACCAAGCACTAAGAGAAGCCTAGCTTCTGTTCAGTGCATCCTTGTGAAGCCCTACTCCCCAACATCACTGTATTGGGAGACAGGGCCCATGGGGAGGTAACTGAGGTCAGATGAAGTCATAAGGGGGGTCCTAAGCCCACAGACTGGCAGCCTTGTAAGAAAAAGAAGAGATACAGAAGAGCACTCAGAGCGCACCCATGAAAGAAAGGCCAGCGAGGACACAGCGGGAAGGTAGCGGTCGACAAGCCAGGAAGAGAAGTCTCAGGAGACAACAACTAGGACAGCACCTTGACCTTGGACTTCCGGCTTCCAGGACTGGGAGTAAATAAGCTTCTGTTTTTTTAAGTCACCCAGCTGTAGAACTTTGGGATGGAAGCCCCAGAAGACTGATGCAGTGCTGTAATTACCATCCCCATTTTACAGATGAAGAGACTGAGCCACCAGGAGGAGACGTACCTTCCTGAAGGCCAAGCAGTTCCTAAGTGGTAGACCCAGGGGGTCAGACCCATGCATCTGGCTGCAGAACCCAGCACTTTATGGACGACTGCATTATGAAACTATGTAGTTTCCCCCTCCCTGACTCCTCCCTTTCACTGTGAGAGAGCTATCCCTCCCTCTCCATTGATGTTGGCTTTGGCCCTCCTGTCTCTTTCTTTGCCCAGTAGGATGTGAACAGGTACAATGTGTACCATCTCTAAGCAGAAGATTTCAATTTGATTATGTGGGGGTTTTTTAATGGGGATTTTTCAGCTCTGGCGTAAGTGTGTGATGTCTTAGATAATGATTCCCTTAGCCTGGGCCTTAGAGATGACTCAAGGCACATCATTGGCCTGCACTTGGCCCACAGTTTACTGCACTTGGCCCACAGTTTACTTGTCATACAAAAAAGAATTACACATTTGTGGTAAGTCACCGAGATTTGGGGGTTCTTTGTTAATGCAGCAGAGTGGACACAAGTAGGGCTCATTTTGTAATGATCCTATCTCCAACCAACCAACCAACCAACCAGCCCACATTCTGTCTATAAGAACGGAGTAGGTGCTCAGGAGATCTGACTTCCAGAACCGGCTCTGTCCTTCACCAGCTCCCCATGGCTTTCATTTCTCTGGGCCTTGGTTTCTTCTTCATCTGTGAAAATAGGGATCATAACAGCACTGCATTCTGGGTTCTTGCAAGGATTCCACAAGAGGTGATAGGAAGTTCTGAGCATGGTGCCTAACATAGTAAAGGCCTACTATGCCCATGGTTGCCACCTAGGATGATGATGCGATGTGTTGAAGCTGTAAGAGTTCAAATCAAGTGCTCCTTTTTCAGCTCATCTTATAGCTAGTGCTCCCTCGGCCAGTCAGTGTGGAGGTCCACATTTTACAGAAGGAGGTCCAGAGGCTGGTCCTGCTCGGGGAGGCAGCAGGAAGTAGGATGAGGGAGGACACGGGAGGCACTTGATTTTTGTGAAGGGGAAGATGGGGTCCCCTAGGCCCAGAGCTGTGGAAGCACGGTCTACAAAGAAGGGTGGGAAGAAGGTACCTTGAGGGGCTGGTTCCCTTTCTCCCATTCCTGTCCCACTTCACAGATGAGAAACTGAGGCCCGGAAAGGGGAGTGTCTTCCCCAAAGTCACACAGCTGGTTAGCATCAGAACTTGGGCTAGAACCTTGATCTCCCGAGACCAACTCAGGCAACATTCCACTGCCTCTTGCTCATTGATGATGAAATGAGACTCATTCTTCAGGCTACCTAGGAAGGCAAAGGTCAAGTTTCTCTATCTTTGTGGGTAGATTTACCAAAACTCCACAATTCAACAATCTTTCCTTTGAGTCACTTCAAAACACCCCCTTCTCTTTCTGGGAAACTCAGTCTTATTCACAACCCCTGGCTCCTGGAGTGGGCAGTGGGGTAATGTGCTGTGAATACAGTTCAGGGCACAAAGTAGGGGTTAGTGGTTGCAAGATTTTTTTGGGGGGGGGTCCCTGTTTATTGGCCCACTTTCCCCCAAACCTTCCAACAGGCACTGTGTGAGGAAATTCAGCACAGGAAAGTAAGGCTCTGCCTTCCAGAGCTGCCAGTCAGGAAAATGAGACTGGAGGCTCTATTTTAGAGAAGAAACAAACCGTGTCGAACAGGGAGGGCTTCAGGGAGGAGGCAACCCTGCGCTGGCTCTAGAAATATGGGAAGAAGATGATAAGGCAGAAGAGAAGAAGAATTTCAGAGTCTTGGAGGGTAAAGTTGTGAAAAGGATCCAAGAGGACAAAGGTCTCAAGTTTTTTATTTCATTTTTATTTTGCAGGGTATGGGGCAGAACTGACACTGAGTGACAGGTAGAACAGTTCACAATTTCAACTTTCAGGGAGCGTAACTGAAGGAAGCTTTGGTTTATTCATCTGAAAAATGGGGGAAAACTGAGGCCAATTCCAAGATGTAGAGAGAGCAGAAAGTAGAGGTAGTGGGTCCCCCTGGAGCAGAATTCAGATCTGCTTACCATCCAAGATCATAATGTCTCCCTCCAGGGAAAAGCTGGGGAGGTCTGCTTGTGGTCCATTATAAAAGACCACAGTCCCTCAGATGTGAAGCAAAGCCACGGGACATGGGGTACAAGTCGAAATGATGCAAACATGAAGCGCGGGCTGCCCAGCTGTGCTGGGAGAGATAAAGTCCTTTGTCTCTGACCCAGGAAACTCATGTTTTCTGCCAGCATCTGCCGTCAAGCTAATTGCTAGCTAGCCTCATGACCACTCTCCCAGCTAGCAAGTAGAGTAACACCTCAAGATTTCCTCAGTCCTGCAGGGCCACTGGCCACAGGTGACAACTTTTGATTAAAATTAAATACAATGTAAAATATAGCTCCTCAGTTGTATCAACCAAATTTCTAGCACTTAAAGGCTTTAGGTGGTTGGTGGCTACAGGTTTGGACAGTACAGATATGGACCATTCCCATCACTGGGGAGGTTCTCTTGGCAAGACCTGTTCTAGGAGATATGAGCACAGGGTGTGGGGTTCCATCCTTCCTCCTGCCACGTACTGGCTTCAAGAATGTGAGCAAGTTACTTCCTCTTCAAGTTCCTCTTCCTCATGTCTGAGAACAGAAAAACGGCTGACCTTGTGGGTTCTTGTGAGGATTCCACAATAACCCATACAAAGTATATCTAGTCTGGCCCTGTGGGAAGGGCTCTCCAAACAAGAGCTAACATTTTTAGGCCCCGAGCAAATGCCAATTCCCCCTTCACACAGCAGGGAGGGTGGCAGGCAATACCAAGGATGCGATGGAACAGGAAGGAAGGGAGCAAAACACAGAGGGGCGCAGTAGGAAGCCGGGCCCAGAGGTTCGGCCTTACCCCAAAGGCAAGTGGGAGCCTTTGAAGATCATAGGCAGAGGGATGCCTCATCTCCCACTACCCAAGCTCATAGAGGCAGAATGGCGAGAAGGAAGATCACAGGCTTTGGGACAGAAGACATGGGTGAGATTCTCCCCCTGCCACCTTCGAGTCGTGAGGCCCTGGGCAAGGCGCTGGGCCTCGAGAGCCAGAGCTGACACCTTGCAGACACTGGCCTCATGAGACCCACCTCACAGGGTTATTGAGAGGGTTCAGTGAGGTAACACATGCAGAGGTCCCAGAACAGTTTCTGGCACACAGTAGGGAAACTAAGGAAAGCAGCTCCATTCCTTTTTCTCCTCTCTGGAAAGGAAGGCTGGCCCGGAGGATGAGCAGGAAACCTGAGTGGCATGGAGGGGCGGGCACTGGTAACCAAGAAGTGCTGGGCTTTGCTTAGGTAGCAGATTACTCCCAGTGACCTGTGGACCTTCACCTGCAGAGACGGGTTTCAGGCTTTCATTTTCTTAGCTGGGGTCAAGCTACTTAGAAGGCTCCGGGTCCCTGTAGAACAGAGATGCTGTTGGCGTCCAGCCTGAATGGCCGTTCCCCCTTAGCTGCTGTGGCTTTTGGCTCCAGAGGACTGCCCTAGCTAGACAGGAGCCACCTTGCAGGGAAGGAGCCCACAGCCTGGCCCCCATCACCCCCGGAATAATTGAGGTGCCTGGGATTACATGATGCTGGCATCCTTTGCCTCCCTGTGAAGCCAACCCTGTCACGGGCACGCTTTGTGCTCTGGGTTCCCATGGAGTCAGCTGAGGGTTGACTATAGCTGGAGGCACATCTCTGCTTAGCTTCTCTCCTCCCCCTGCCCACCCTGTCTCCCTCACCCCCGCCTCATTCTCCAGGAGCACCTCCTTAGTAATCCACACACACCAAATGCCTGCCTCAGGCTCTGCTAGCCAGGAACTGAGATCCCTGCATGAGGCTGGTCTGAGCAGTGACTGCCAGTTAGAGAAATCCTCAGGAATGAAATGTTCTCAAGTGCAGAGAACCCTTCAAGAGCAAGGAATGTCTTCAGCAACCCCCTGGTCCAATCCCTTGGCTCCACATGAATGAGCAACCAGGGGCCACCAGTCATTTAACAAGGACTCCTTGGGGCCCAGAATGTGCCAGGCCCTGTTTAGATCCTGGTGATACAATGGTGAACATTCACTAACCGGCCAAGGTCCCCTCCTCTTGAAGCTCATACATCAAATCAAACAGCAGAGCACGGTGAACACTTCTGCAGAGAAAAAAGTGGGCAGGGAGAATGTGGACGATAGCCCTGTTTGGAGGCAGCCCTGGCGTGACCTCTCAGCCAAGCCACCAAATGAGTCACCCATACAAAGGCAGGGGTGAGGAAGCAGAGTTCAGGCCAAGGGGAGAGGCAGAGGGAGATCAAAGGGCAGAGACAAGTGGGTCGTCCTCAGCACAGAACCCCGTGCAGCGCGAGCGTGCCCATCGAAAGGGTGATTTTACAAGATGAGGTCAGACAGGGAAGCGGGACCTGATCATGTCAGCCCAGGAGCGTGGGGACCTGTCAGCCAGCAAATGGGCAGAGGTGACTCTTCTGGATTCCCTTTCCCAGTCAATTCCTCGGGTTTGGCTCCATCCTTGGGGAGCCAGGTGACACACCTGTTCCCACCCAAGCTCCTAGGTCAAGACCACATCTCACATCGGGATTTCAATGCTAGAGATCAAGCTTCGTGAATGAACCGAAGAGTGGCCTTTTGAGCACCAGCTCCGTGTTCCAAACTGCTTGCTTCTCTGTGCTTTCCTGGGAAGGCGCCCATCAGACACGAGGCCAGTAAATATTTCATCGTCCTTCATTTCATCCCACATCAAATGAGACCCAGCTGCAGGAGGCATTGGGAAGATCGGCGGGAGGTCGTCAGAGAGGAGCTGAGGCAGAGGGTGGACTTTTGGAGGGGCCCAAGGCTCTCAGAAGGCAGCTAGCTGTACCTCCTGCCACGTGTCACCAAGCAACCTGAAACCAGTGCCGAGAGTGTCAGGAGCCTCAGTCTCCTCCTCTGGAAAATGGGCACGCCAGTAACCATGAGAGAGTGGAGTGAAGGCGGCTCTGGGACTTGGCACACAGGGCACAGGTGTCTGGTCTCACCACTACTGACAGCGTCGCTTGCCTGGGCCCGGGGCAGGGGGATGGAGGGTCCTCCTCCACCCGGGGTGGCCACCGTGGCTGGGAGCAGCTTGGGGACACAGGGTGAAATCCCTCACGAGGAAGATGGGGAACGGAGGAGGACTCTGAGGAGGTCAGCCTTTGGCTCTTTCTCCCTAAGTCCTTACGCTAAGCAATTCTTCCATAATAACCAGTGACATTTTCAAACAGGATTTTTTTTTTTTTTTCAAACAGGATTTTAAGTGATCAACAGAGGGGCTGTGGCCAGAGAAGATAGAGGGCAAGGAAGGAAAACCTTGCCATTCTCCCTCCTTCAGTCTCCAGCATGATTATCCCATGCCCGAATTAAATCCTTGTGATATACTTGCCCATTCTGGCAGTAAATACTCATCTCGGGGGTTTTAAAAGATCAGCAGACACAGTCTGGAAATTCTCATCGAGCCAAAGCCTGCTAAGGACAGAGAAGCAAGGTTATCTGGGGGTATGCGGAGGTGGATGCGCAGGGGATCAGAAATCCTTGGGGAGGTAGCAAAGATGAATATGATGGAAACGTCCCGGCACATCTGATAATACAGAAGGGCGGCTGTCTTTAGTGAACAGCTACTATGTGCCCAGCAGGTCGCATCCAACAGCTACCATTCACTAACCAGGCACATGTGCACTGTTACAAACCCCTGATGTGGACTAAGCCATCTCATCTTGCCAACAACCCAGCATTAGGGGCCTAGTGGCACCCCACACCTAGGTAAGCACAGAGAGGGGAAGTCACTGGTCTAAGGTCACACAGCCAGAAGGTAGCAGAGTCAGTGCCTGAATCCAGATTGTCAGGCTCTGGGGCTGAGGCTGGGAGTGACACACGCCATCCGTTCATCTCTCTTCCCTTTGTCTCCAGACCCTGAGAGCTCCACAGGACCACTTGAACTCTTAGTGAGCACCCGCTGAGGTTCAGAAAGGTGAAGGGTCTGTCTGTGTGTCCTTGGAGACTCAGCCCAAGCCCTGCATTTGCAGGGAGCCCTGAGGCTAAGCAAGCCAAGGGGGTGGGAGGGAAGCAGAAGGGAAGGAGGAGAAAAGCCACTGGACGCGCAGACCCAGAGAAGGAAATCCATCTCCCCGTTTGCCCTTTGCAACACCAGGGGTTTATGAGTTTTTAATTAAAATTTTTGACAGACAAGCTGCATCCTACACGCTGCACTGGATATAAGCACACCTGTGAGAAAGGATCAGAAGAGGCCTGAGGGGTCAGTCAGTCTCCTCTGGCTTGGTATAAAATTCACATGCGACTCTTTAACATTAAGCTGACAGCCCGGTCCATGGAAGGGTCCAGAGCTGCGGGGGGAAGGGGGAAGGGTGGGGCAAAGGTAGCTTCTATGGAAGTTGGGGGTCCTTGTTTAGGGTCCCATGGGGGCTGCCTGGGACTAACTGGTTGACTGCACAGGTCTTTCAAGTGTCTCCCAAGAACACACCTTTCAAGGTCAGCAGTGAGAACACAGGTCAGAGAGGAGGGCATGGTGCAGAGGAAACCCCTCTGGAATGCCACCCTCCACTCTAGGCCACCATGTTCGGCGTCCCGATGCCTCTGGCCTTGACCCAGTCCTGTGCCTCTCCCTACAGCAGCGCCCTCCCTCACTTCTCCTGCAGGGGACTTGGGACCTACCAAGGTGCAGGGCGGCGGCAGCACGTCCAGGATGCCCCGTCTAGTACCAACTGGCAGAATTAATCACTCGTGGGGGCATTTTGCTCACGCTACTTTTGAGTACTTTTTTCTTATTCTAGCTTCCCCCCCCTTTCCCACTTAATCTTGGAGTGGGAAAGTCCTCTTTTGAGCATAAAATTCTGTATTTGCATAAAGGAAAAGACAGAACACATTAGAAGTGCAAACTTTCCTAAAACAGGAGCTGGGAAACTAGAGTCCGGCCCCCAGTTTTTGTAAATAAAGTTTTACTGGAACAGAGTTGTGCACATTTATTTCCATACTGCCCGCAGTGGCTTTTGGGCTACGATGACAGGTGAGTAGCTGTGACACAAAGGCTGTGGCTCTCAAAGCCTTAAGTATCCACTACCAACCCTCAAGGAAATAGGTGTCTGGCGCCAGCTGGATGGGATCAAATATCCTGAGCGACAGTGAAAAATCAAGGTGAACCAAGAAGCAGATTTGCAGCATGCCAGGCACCTAGTAGCCAGAATATATAAAGAGCACTTATAAAATAAGGACACACACACACACTTAATTTCTAAAAATGGGAAACCAAAAAAAAAGGCAAATCAACTGAGAAGAAATGCAAGTGACCAACTAGCTATAAAGAGTGGCTCCAGGTCACTGATAATCGAAGTGACACACAGGACAAAGAGATGTCATTTCTTCCCTATTGGAATCTCAGGGGTTGAAGAAGGAACCACAGGACTGACTGGCCCATAGTTCGTCCTTCTGCCTCTCTCCCACCAGATGTAGCATGCTCCCAGGCAATGGGGAATGGGTGTGCTTTGCTGTGGTTTTGGGGTCACCAGGAAGCTCAGAGTACCCCAGAGCCACATACCCTGGCTGTCTGTCGTGTCATCAGCATGGCATACAGAGCAGACCCCATGCTTTTCAGGGTAATCCGCTCCCTCACCCTACTGTCGTCTCCATTTTCTGGAACTCTCTGTTCTCCTGCCCAGCAGGCTTTGGTAGAAATATATGCCTCTGAGGGGTGAGTTCTTCCCCCACCATCTTGGGGAACAAAACCTTCCCACAAGACTCCACCAGCCAGCTGGCCCACCCTCCAGAGACCATACCCTGCTTTGCCTCCCTGGGCCACCTCTTTCTGCTTTGCCTCCCACATTCTCTCTTGTTCTCTCTGTTCTCATCCTACTAACTCCACAAATGGTCTTGAATTCTCCAAGCTCGTTCCTGCCTCAGGGCCTTTCCACCTGCTGAATGCCGACCCCTCCCTATCATTCCTGCTTTAGTTCAAGAGGAATTTAAGGCCAAAAGTAATTCCCATTTCTCTAACATTTTCTTTGGCAATCTGGATCCATCTGCCGGAATACACTCTCACAATAAATAGCTCTGTGAAGGCTAGCAGCACAATTACTAAAATGGCCAGCCAGTGTCATGGCTAGGACATCATGAACTGGAACAGCTCAGACTCTCGTAATTTCAAGCCCAGGTTCATTTTCCTAGGCCACGAGGTTGACCACAAGGGAGAATAAACATCCCCCACTCGGTCTGAGATGTCACAAGCAATCTCTTTTAAGAACGCTGGTTCAAGAGTAAGGACATGTCCTTCAATCAGGCTCCAGGCACTCAGTGGGCGGGACCCTCTGGCAAGAGGCCAAAGGTGTTCTCTGCACCACCGGGCTGAGATTTATGAGCTCAGCGAGCCTACAGACTGCTCACAAGCTGCCCTCCCGTCAGCAGCGGGCCTTGCCATTACTGGCCACGGGTGGGCCAGCCACTTCCTGTGGACTGGCCGCCACTCAGAATGTACCCTGTGCCAAGCTCCCAGCCAGGCTTCTGCTGAAACCATTCCAGGGTCACTTCTGGCAGCACAGTAGCTGGGCAATCCCATGCAGGAGGGCGCAGAAGCCCCAGCCTTCCTCCTGACTCTCATTACAAAGATGTGTGACTTAGAGAAAGGCCCTAACCCTCTCTGGGCTTTAGTTCCTACTTTGGAGAAAGGCAGCACCAAGGAGCCCCTCAGGGTGGTGGACAACATGCCTATACTAAGCCACAAAGAACTTTGGGTCACCAGTCCCTGGGGGACCCTTGACAAGTTCCTGAATTCTTAGCCTTGGTTTCCCGATCTGTCAAAGCTGGTGTTAAATCAGAGGGGGTTGAAACTGCTGCCTCATGGGCCTGTTTTGTCTGCGCCAAAACTCTGAATTAGCGAACACTTTTAAAATCAGAAAACTACACATGAAAATCTGAACCTCTGGCTTCCTTTGCTAGAGGAACAGATGATCCAGGAACCCGGGGCTCACATTCCCCCGGGGCTAGGCAAGAGCCATCTCCTTTGGTCAGGACCTGATCAGTCTGCCGGTCTGCTGCAGACCCCACTATTCCCTAGTGCTGACCCAGGCCTCTTTATCACACCTGCACTCCCCACAAGGCCCCTGTAGACCCAGGAGACGGTGATCCCTGGACTGGATATTCTAAGGGCCCCCTCGGCTCTGGCTTTCCGTGACTTTCCTGATATCCACACGCCGCTAGAGGCCGCCCTGCCATCCCCTGGGGTAGGGAGTGGAGGGCTGCCTCTCATGGCTCTGTGAAGGGAGAGGCCCTGCCTTTGCCAGGGTTCCGATCCGGTCAGCGGAAAGATGATAGCTCCTGGAGGGTACTGAGCAGCCATCAGGCCACACTGAGCTCGCACCGCCCTCCGTAAGGACCTGCAGTGTGTAATCCAGCCCCATGGAGAAACCTAAGGAAGGCGGGCTTTTTCCCCAGGCAATTTCCTGATCATACAATTTCAGGGTTGGAAGGGACTTTAAAATGGCATCTAGACCAACCCATCATTACTGTCTTGCTATTGGCCCAGCACTGCTGGGAACTGAAAAATACAAGACGTGGCCAAAGCAGCCCCACCCGGGAGCCCTCCCAGGCTGCGGAGGCCAGGAGAAGAAGCGGGTAATGACAACGCAGGATCACAAGGGCTCCGGGACCGCACAGCGACCCGGCACTCAGCCGTAAGAGGGGCCAAACACAGCGCGTAAATAATCTCCCCTAATTCTCCAGAGAACTCTCCCAGGAAGTGCTGTTTCTCATACCTGGTTTGCAAGGGAGGACTCTAAGGCTCAGAGAGGTTAAGGCCCTTGGAGGAAGTTGCACAGCCTGTAGGATGCTGGGGGCAGACTTTGATCCTGGTGATGTGAGACCCTAGAACTGGATTTGTACACACAACTTTATCTTGCTCTTCTGGAAGGGCAGCATGGGGAGCAGAAAGGAGAGGCCTGGGATCAGATCCTGCTGACGGGGCAAATGCCTACCTTTCTCTTGAAGGATAAGGAAGAGGGAGCGAGCCTGGGGTTGGGGAGGACAGGACAGGCACAGAAGTCCGGGGCCTCCTTAGCAATCCAAGAAATGCACATGAAACAGAAGGAGGCATCCCTTGACCCCGATAAGCCTGGCACAAATTTGCAGGCACCATGATGCCAAGTGTCCGGGGTACGTGTAGTCCCAGAACCTCATGCTGTGCTAATGGAAAAGTAGACTTGTCAGCCATACGAGGAACCACCGGGAGTACTGGGCAAGTGACATATAGGCAGGCTCCATGCCCCACCAACACTACTCCAAGGCAAACACCAGAGCCATCCAAAGTTATCAAGGAAAGTATGGAGCGCCTTCCAGAATGTTCTTATATGTGCGAGAGGAAGAAAAATCCTGGCTCATAGAAATTTTTTTTAAAAATGAGGGAACTGTTTCTGTTATAATGTCAGGGTGACAGGAGTCAGGAAATGGGCTGATTAGCAGGACGGCCGGGAGCAGTCCGGGATTGGATGCCAGCACAGATGAAGAACTCGAGAAAGGAATGCAGGCAAGAATCATTACTTCCAGCAACTTGCTTTGGGACCTGCAAGAAGCTCTTTCCATTCGCCTCCACTCGCATTCATTCATTCAACATGTCTGCATTGAACACCTGCCGTGCGCCCGGTAACCCGCCGCGCGGGAGGCCGAGGCAGGGAGCCACGCGGATGAAGCCGCCGCGGTCCGAGGTGCTCCAGGGAATCAGCAAAGCACGAACCACGTTCTCGGTCAGAGGTGCAGAGGCCAGTGATGAAGAGTAAAGAGGAGGGCCGAGAAGGAGCCGGCGGTAGAGGTGTGCATGCCATGTCCTGCACATCCTGCGGGGAGCCCCTAGGGCAAGCCAGTGCCAGGATCACAGAACCTTCCATGTCCTGCCGCTTCTGCCTTCCAGCGGCTGCCAGTCGTTCCAGCTTCAGGCGGAACTTAACCTAGACTACCATGACGCCCCTAGACGCCCAGCACGGCTTTGAGAAAAGAGGTTCCTGACCCACCTGGAACCTTCCCTGGGAGCTCTTGGATTCTGATCCCACTTCAGGGGCAACAAGAGGCCTCCCCACCCCCCGCAGAGGAGACCTTGCTCCTGCCAGCTGTGCGGGGCCACAGCCTTCTGTCTAGAACGAAAGGGACATTCATGTGGGCATCGAAGGCCTCAAACAGTAACCTTGCTTCCACTCTGCAATTCCCCTCCAGAAATCCCTACTCCAGGAAATGGCTTGCCGCACAGTTACTGTCTGTGATAAACCGAAGAGGTTTGTCACCGTGTTATTTTTAATAGCAAAATGCAAGAGAGCTGCAGTGTGCCCCACCTTAAGGAGGGTATTAAGAACAGCGAGGTGTGTTCAAGCAGCCATTCTATGACGAAGAAGTCTCTATCGTTAGTAAAGCCCCTGAAGAATTTAAAATAACACGGGGAAACATCTGCTGTACTGTTAAATTGGAAAAAAACAAAAGAAACAATACCAGAATCAAAACTACAGTCTTAACAATACAGGAACCAAAAATGCAGAGAAAGGAAATACTCTAAAATGCTAAAATCAGTACTTTCCGGGACAATTTTTGTTTTTTTGTTTTTTTTTTTCCTTTGTTTTGTTTCCTCTGGGTCATTATACTTTTTCTCTATTTTCAGGATTTTCTTCAGAGGTCATGGTCACTTTCATGGTAGTCAAATAAGACGATTAAAAACAAAACAAACCCTAAACCAGTAATGGCACCTTTAAAATTTTCTCTTGCGGCCCAGTGCTGGGCTGGCTGGGTTGGCATCTCCCCAGAACCTTGACCTAGTGATCTCTCCAGGGCTGTATGTAACGAGAGAGCCTCCCAGGATTGGGGATTTCATGAAAGTGAGGCTTAGGCCTCTGGAAAGGAGGAAAATAGGGAGCAATAAAGAAGACCAACAGGGACAGCAGGTAAGGATTGTGTAACCGTGCAGATCCAGCAAAATATGTAAATTAAAAAAAAAATACAAATGGCTCCCAGGAATGACGGCTGGAAAGACTGTCCTGGACCCCCATGCTCCCAAAGGCCTCACCAAGCCCACACTCCCCAGCTGGAAAGTCTGTGGGATGGTGGCAATGTCACTCAGGAACATAGACAAGTCCTTCCCGGACTTGGAAAGCTGTGGCCCAGGCTCACTGTGGTTCTATCTCCTCATACCCCTCCCGGTGGGAAGGTAACACAATGTCTTGTATGATACATCAGGGCTGAAGGTCCGGCTCAGAGAGGTCATCCACTTGCCTGAGGCCACACAGCTGATCAGGGACGTAGCAGGGAGTGGGACTCAGGCCTCCAGATCTGCAGCGCTCTACCCCAGAGCACAGCTGGCCCAGGAGCCATGTGCTGGCATCCAAAACTCTGGGTTCCAATCCACGTCAGAGAGTCACTCGGCCGCTGCGGGTCTCGCCAGTCAGCCCCGAGGAGATCAGATTTCATCTGTGAACTGGAGGTCCCCCGCAATGCCCCTGCCCCATCCAGCACAGACAAGGTGCCGGGCAAATGGGCGTTAGAGCAAAGAGATCAGCATGGGCTCCCAGGAGGAGAGCTGGCTCTGCTTAGACATTTGGCAGAACGTTTCCACACTGCTTTCTGGCCCAAGAGAGCCGGTTTCTGGCCAACTGTGCTCAATGTCTGTCTAATTCCAAACAGATGGGTCTGCGCCCTGCCCCCCACTCTTCCTCCACAGCCTCCTGCCCACCCCCCTCCCCTTGCTCCAGGGGCCTCCTGCCTCTGACAGGGCTGGAGGGAGGAGCTGAGGGCTTGCTGGCTCTTCCTAACACCACAGAGGCAGAGACTGGGCATCTAGACCCACACTAGCCAGAGGAGGGACAGACCCCATCCCCTGGGGACACCTCTGTCCCAGCACACGTCAGGTCACAACCACCGGAGTCTGATTCTGGCTCTGTCAAATCTTGGCTGGGACCACTGGGCAAAGGTCTTCCCCTCTCTGTGTCCCCTGTAAAGCAGGCAAAGCCAGGCTGAACCAAAGCCACATTTTAACGGGCCCGAGGGTTCATGCAAAAGACTTAAAAGAGGCATGCCATGGGGGGCGGAGATGGGCTCGGCTGTCGCCTCTCCTGCTCTGTGTCATATGCACAGTCCAGTCCCCTGGGATCCCCAGGACCTCCCTAAGGTGGGCAGCATGGTAGGCACTCTCCCCACGAACTGTGGATCGCTCCCAAAATACTTATCTTTAACGAGGGCCAAAGAAGTCATAATCATCCCAGTTTTTCAGATGAGACTTGGAAATACAAAGAAGTGAAGAACTCGTCCAAGGTCACCTGGCCTGGATGCGGCCCAGCCAGGACATAGACTCAGGAGGCTCCCCCCAGGACAGAGCCCTTAACCACCAGGCAGCACGGCTGCCTCCAGCAGACAGCACCATTCGGCAGGCGGGCGGATCCTGCAGCTTCTCCCAAAGGCAGCGCTGAGTGGGAAGGCCAGCCTGGGCTCTGGGGGGCCCGCAGCCAGATGAGCTCCAGAGCTGACGACCCCCTCCTGGCTTCACACGTGCCAACTTGCCCCAGTCCTGGAGAGATGCCGGAAACCCTCACCCCCTGCTGTTCCCTCTGCCATCAACCACTTCCCAGCCAGCACCCAGGGGCTGTGCCCCCGTACATTGTTCTACATCAGAAGGAAGACAGCCTCGAGGAAGAACTTTAAGGTCCCCCACATCCAGAGCCGGCCAACCTGTGTGGAGTTCTCACGAAAAGGGTCTGTCTAATCATAGTGTTTGCTTCAACCAGTGAATGTCTTTCTTTTTACCCAGCCATTTGTCTCCAGAGAAAAAGGCTTCCACGGAGGGGCCAGGAGCCTCGCTACTGTTGGGTTCCTGAAATAGATTACATGTCGGAGAGAAATGAGAGAAGACTGGGACTTTCAGGCAATAGTGAAACCACCGTAAAACCCTGCCAATTAGAGGGCTCAACAAAAAAATGGAGCTGCCAGGCATCTGAGGTGGAGGGAGCTCGACGTGTTTTCCTAGACTTGCAACACCACCCAGCATGAGGTCGGAGGGGTTCTCCCAAGGAGTCAATGCATGAAATTCTGCAGCTGAGATGCTGTGGTTCCCGGGAGCACTATGGGTGGGAGGGAGCTTCTGGAAGGAGTTAGGACGTGGGGACAAAGGACCACATCTACTGAGAACCCAGGGTGTGGGGTACATGGCTGGACTGAATTCTCAGGACCCTTCAGGCAAGCTGGGCCTGGCAGCCCCAGGAGCCGGAAGAGAAAACAGAGGGTCAGAGAGGCAAGCAGACCTGCCCAAGCCCACCTGAGTATTGATTCTTGAACTCAGATCTGGCTGATCCCGGGACACCCATCCATGGCCGCTAAGGCTCATGTTTGCACAATCACCCCCGGGAGAAGGGGCTGCTTTCTAACAAAGAATGAGGTGAGGTGTTGTTTTACTCAAGGTGGAGGGAGGGACCTTGCCTCTATTTATTTATAGGTCAAAAGCCCAAGAAGGGGTTTGAGGGTGAGGATAAAGCCCTGGATTGGGAACTGAATCACCCAGGTTTAAATCTTGCCTCTACGATGAGGGGCACATGGGGGGCTCAGCCATTTAAGCGTCTGCCTTCCGCTCAGGTCACGATCTCAGGGTCCTGGTATCGAGTCCCAGGTTGGGCTCCCTGCTCAGCAGAGGGTCTGCTTCTCTCTCTCCCCCTGCTCATGCTCTCTCTCCCTCTCAAATAAATAGATAAAATCTTAAAAAAAAAACAACAAAAAACAAAACAAAACAAAACAAAACAAAAAAATCTTGCCTCTACTATGAATGCTGTGTGATCTTGGGGAGATGACTTCAGTTCTCTGTGCAATGGTACCCTCAGCTGGGAAAAGAGGGCGCTGGGGTGGTAGCTTGTTTGATCCACGTGCTTCCCTCCAGCTCTGGATCCTATCGCCACGTGCCAGCTCAGCACGGGGGTTAGGAGCAAAGGCCCCAGCGCAGGATTGCTAGGTTCGAATCTCAGTGCGGCCCTGCATTCCATGAGCTCAGGCAAGTCGCTTTTCTGTGACTCATGCTGCCCTGCATAAAATGAGGATAATAATACCCAGGGCATAGGCTCTTATGACAATTAAGTGCAAATAATGTGTGTGGAGCACGTTGGGGGGGTGCTCTGCCTCAGTGGATATCAAGACTCAAGCCATAGCCACGCAGAGCTCAGGACAACCTCACTGCGAGAAGGAAACAGCTTTCCTGCTTGGGGCGGGGTGGTCTCGCACCTCAGTGCCTCCTTTCTGGGGGACTAACGGTAGACAGGAAGCTCCACATGCCCCAACCCCCACCCCAGCTCACAGACACGTCAATCCCGATGGGCCCCGGTCATGATTGGGTGCTTAGAAATCTGTGGGGTTGCCCACTGGCTTCCAGAAGGGAGGCATTCCCAGGATGTCAGCGTCTAGAGGGCTGCGCCGAATCCTCCCATAGGACCCTAGAGGGGACTGTGCCCACCCCCACCCTGAGCTCATTAAACTCATTCCAGAAAGGTCCAACTGGAGGAGGGAATGGTGTCTAATATCCCCAGGGTGGAGGAGGGTGGCACTCAGCTTAGATGCTTAGAGGGAAGGCGTGGGTCAAGTCCAGAAGACCAGGCTCAGCAGCTGTGCAAAGGTCATCCCTGCACTCACTGACCCATCGCCAGGCTCACTGTGCTGGGCTCCGGGCTAGTCACGAGGGCGCAGAGCAGAGTGTAGCACAACGGGACCCCCAAGAGCCCCTGTCCTGCGAGGGGCCGTGGGAATCAGTAGACAGTGCATACATGTGCTAATCCAGCTCTTTCCCTCTACAGCCTAGAAGGAGTCGAGACCAAGGGTCAGTAAACAACAGCCCATGGGTCAAAGCTGGCCTGCCTCCAGTTTTTGTAAACAAAGTTCTGCAGGAACACACCTGTGCCCGTCACTTAAGCACGGCCCGTGGCTGCTTTTGCTCCATGATGACAGAGTCCAACAGTCAAACCAAGACCCACAAAACTGAACATATTTACGATCTGGCCCTTTAGAGATCAAGGGTGCTGCCCCTGCAAGCCCAGGGGCCACCTGGATCCCTCTGGCACACTCAGTAGTGGTGAGATGAGAATGTCCCACGGGGATAGGGACAAGGGCAGAGGCCAGCATGAAAGCAGATGGGGCATCAGGGACAGTTGCCCAGGGCGGTGGCCCTCCTGCTGAGGTGATAAGGGCTTGGCAGACCACCCTGCTGGGTGAAGAAATAGGGGTGGGTGTTCTCGGCGGAGGGATGGCACGCGTGACGACACACGGAGAGTGAAACACTGAGCTGGTCGTACATGCAGTGCAGGTGGAGGGGGGCACATGGGGGACACCAAGGCCTCTGGGGAAAACCCGTAGCCATCGGTCCCAATCCGGATGGAACAGAGCAGCCAGTGAAGGACTTCCTAGTTCTCTAGCCTGGTACAGGTGACACGCCTGGAGTTCAGGTCATCTTTTCAGAGGTTGCCCAGTCCTCGCTCCATAGAATTTAGCATCTAGCAGGGGAATCTGACAGGCACACGCCAGGTCGGATGAGCTGAGTGCCCGGGAGGGGCACAGACAGAATGGGAGCAGGGTTCTGTGGAAGGAGGAGATGGGTCCATCTGGGAAAAGGCTAAAAAGGGTCCCAGGGGAAAGCCAGCATTTTTGGAGAGCCCTAGGAGCTCAGATGTTGGGAGCGAGTGCTCCTGAACAAAGATAAGAGGTCCCAAAACTCAGGACTGGTGGGCGGTCCCACTTGGCAGGCAGAAAAGTGAAAGACCCAGCTAATAGGGAGAAAAGTGGGCAGGCAGATAACCTTGCAGTTTAGGATAGGAGGCTAGAGGCCTACGCAGGATGACATGGGCACCCAGAGGAGGGGTAAGGCCAGTGAGGGTTGCAGGCGTGGCTGCAGCCGTAGGATGTCACTACTGTCCATTGAGAGGCACAATGTCACACTTGGGATATGTGAGTCACCTCAAGGCCAAGAAGACTACCACGACAGGCCTTCCCCCTTGCTCCCTGACCATCCGCTGGCCCCTCACTTGCTCTGTAGGGGTCCCCCTGTGTCTGCTGCTCAGATTCCCCAGGCATGCTCCTGCCCGCTTATGGTGTGGTGACAGCTGTCCCCCAGGTAACACATGGACAAGGCTGTCACCTCCTCCAAGTCTCCTGAGGTTGGCCAGCCCCAACCACCCTCCACTGGCCGCTCTAACTCTCACCAATTCTCACCCTCCAATGAATGCCAGACTCCATTTGCTAACTTTGGAGTTAACCAGAAGTCCCCCCACCCGGAGGTACAATTCACAAGGGATTGCTTGTGAGTTACCGAGGCATTGCCAGCTCTCTGAAGTCCACCTGGCGCAAAGAGGCATTCATTCAATACTTGTCAATTGATTTAAGGAATCAGCCAGAGTGGGGAGCCACAGTCCCCACCAGAGCAGTAGGAAGGGAAGCCGGCATTTCAGCGTGACATCTCCCAGATTCCTTCACGCGGGTCCCATGCTACAGGGACAGAATCGAAGCCAACCTTTTGTCTTTTTATTTTTTGAACTTCTGTGTCTTTTCAAAGGCTAAGAGGATGCATGTGCCTTTGTAGAGTTCATACCGTGAGCTTCCAGACAAAAGTATTTCAGGACAAGGCTCCCAGCCTGAGCTTCGCCCCTGACAGACACAGTGCAGCCCGTCACGTGCAGCCTGGGCTTCAGGAAATCCCTGGGCCCAGGCGCTGCGGGCTCCTTCTTTGATTTCGGCCCTGACTAAGGGGCCAGATGTTCTCATGCTGGTGGCTAAATGAAGACGGTTACGTCACCAGCAAACAGAGGAAGGAAAAATGAGGAGCATATTCCAAACTTGTCACCCAGCCCTTGATCTGGTTTCCAGGGAAGCGAAGGGGAGGGGAGCAGTGACCTCTCATCTGGGTCTCGGGCTTAAGGTCCAGCTCCATGAGGCACTCCCTGCACACAACCCTAGCTGTGTCCAAAGGTTCTCCCGCCTGGCAAAGGGACAGAAATGCCGGCTTAAGTCATGGCCGTATTGAAAATTCAATTTCATAGAAATGATGTATAGTGGGTGACTTCTGAGGCAGTAACTTTAAAAAATATCTTACTGGCATTAGAATATGCATAGTATATGTGATAGGAAGTATATATACACACAAATATATGCACATTCACATAGGGTATATGCATATATACGCACAAAGAGCATACATCTGCGTATGTGTGCACAGACAGCCCGAATAGCATTTAATACATGCCTGGCACTGTTCTGCGCGTTGCACATATCCACTCATTTAATGCCCGTAGGAATCTTATGCAGTGGGTTCTATTATCCCATTCTATAGAGGATGGAAATGAGGCAGAGAAAAGTCAAGTACCTAGTCCAAGGCCACTCAGCTGGTGGCAGGTGGACCTGGGATGTGAGCCCACTTCTCCTTTGGGCAGCCTGTTAGAAAAGCCATCTTCTCAAACACTGCACCTACACTCCTGAAATTATGTTCCCGGGACCCCCGGGGGTCACTGAGGCCCTTCCAGGGAGCTCATGATGCAAACCAGTTTCATACTACTCCTAAGACACCATTTCCTTTTCCCTGTCTTACGAAGGCATGGGGGAGTGTCCCAGAGGCAAGTGACGAGGGATGTCAGCACAGATCGAAGGCAGAAGCAGACGGGAGACCCTGGCTGTTTTCATTTAAGCCAGACACCAAAGAGATCTGTAAAAACAACAGGAGTCTTCTCTCTCGTGTTCTGTTTTGGCACGTAGTCATTCCTCATCGTCCGTATGTGACCACGTGATTCATCTATTATTGTTATTTTTCAAGGAAGGCACGTATCTGAAAAGCACTTCTCGGTGTTCATGACTAACATGACACACATTACGAGAGAGAAGCCACATACAGGAAAACTGTTTGGGGCCATGGGTAACGTTTAAGACTGCAAAGGAGTGAGGAACACAAGCAGCTTGAGAACCACAGCAAGACACCAGGCAACGCGGCTCCACGGCCCGACCGCAGGGTCCTGGGGAGGGTCAGGCGGTTTTGGACGGGACTCCTTCTGCCTGGAACAAGAGGTAGAGCACTCCAGGTCCCAACCTGCAAAATGCTCAGAGATTCCCCAGGTGCCATGCCAGCCAATATGCCTCTCCCCACTGTGTGTGTGTGTGTGTGTGTGCGTTCACCCTGTTCACGTGTGTGTGTGTTCACCGGTGCTAACGTTAGGGGGGAGCTGGGAAGCACAGCTTTGGAAGGCCATCTTCTCTTCCCTCCTTCCCTCATTCTCATATCCATCCATTCAAACCACCGAGGAACTAATTAAGAGCTGGGTAGGACCTGGTGCCTCTTGCTGTCAATTAATCTGCCGCTCCTGACCATTTTTATTGTGGAGGGATAACTTCTAAGCCACAGCTCTCTGGCTTCCCCCTGGATGCCGGAATGCTGGGGGCACCTAGGTTCCATGGGATGTGGGCATCCTATGCCCCTCAGGGTCCCATGGTGCTCTGAGTTCCAAGGAAACCCATGGGACTTGCAAACCCTGGAGTTCTGCGAAATTCCTGAAGCCTATAGGATCCAGGAACCAGAGCGAAGGATTTGCAGATATTGCCAACACCCAGAATGTCAGCAACCCAGTCGTGCTGCAGGAATATAGTCTTCCCCGTGAATTACCAATATCCCAGTTTTACAGATGAGCATGAACTGGGTATGCACTGGGACTCCAGCTCCAGTCTCACCTGCACACAGCTAAGGGCACCTTGCTTCCCCTGTCATGCCGCACGCTGCTCCCTAGAATGGGAGGGCTGAGGACCAGCTCCCTCTCCTAACAGAGGCTCGTGTCTCTGTCCCAACTTCCTGTCCCATCTGCCGCTCCCGGGCCTGGACTCAGGGCCCCACTGACAGCAGACCAACTGCCTTGCTAAGGTCAGACCCCACCTGCTGCTGCCTCCACGCCCTGGCCCCGTCTCTTCCTGAGTCCCAGCAGGGATGGCTTTCCAGCCTGCCTTCCTGCCTTTGTCCCACAACAAAGTCACAGGCAGCAAAAACATTTTCAGGGTAGTTCAAATGAAGGAAAATCCTAAAGCCTAAAGATGTTCAACAGAGCGCTGTTTATAATGACAATGATACCTATATCATGTGCCTGTATTACAGAGAAATACGTAGTAATGGAAATGGTTAAGTCATTCGGTACCACCGGACGGAACAGCACACAGCTGTGTAATGCGCCAGTCCTTCATGTCCCTTCCAGAAGCGCTCCCTGAGAGAGTCCCCAGTCAGGTACTGGGGACGCAAATGGGGAATGACCCGGCCCCACCCCCACGGGGGTTTCCGGTTAACTGTCCCTCCGTTTGTCTCTGAAGTGCTGAGAGCCAACTCCATTCTATTCAACTGACAGAAGGCCAATCCGTGGCTCCTGCCCCCAAAGCCTTCCCTCCCTTCTTGTTTTCCGCTAGCCAATCCCCCAACACAGGGGGCATTTTTATCACCTGGTGGAGGCGGTTGAGCAACACAGCAACATGGCCCTGGGACGTTGTCGGATGCAAGACAGTGCTTACCAAATGGATTTCAGACAGGCTGGCTTTGGTTCCCGGTCACGCCTTTCTTCCTGCTCCCCATTATCCAGATCAGAGGGGTGGCTTGCTTTCTCGGCAGGTGCACTTGCTTTACTTAACCTGAGGCAGGCACGTGGTCAACAGCTCTTACAGCGAGTGTCTGGGCCGAGCAGTGAGCAGCAAGGGGACAGCAGGTAGTCCCAAAGTGAAAGGACCACGAGTTACCAGAAATGGGATCCCCCCATTTCCAGTTCTTCAGAAGCTGGAGGCAGAAGTCACAAGAGGTGTGGAAGGCTGCCTGATGCCCCGGGGAACTGAAAATGAGAGAAATAGTCCCCAAGGGGGCCCAAGACTACATCTAGCCCAGCAGAGCCATCAGCTGGCTGGACAACATGTGTATCAGCCCAGCGGCTGGGGCTGGTCTTGTGTGATCGCGACAGGCGGTCAGCTGTGCCTGCCTTCATGCATCCGTGTCCTTGCAGATGCAGAGTGGGACCCGGCACAGGCGGGTTTTCAGTAAGTCCCCGTGAAGAGTGAGCCCCACTCTTGCTCCCCAAGGAGCTGCCAGTCGAACAGGGGAAAACACACACGGTCCCTGCCTGACGGGTCAAGTGTGGTCAAGCCACACACAGGGGTGCTCCAGAGGATCCAGCAGGGAAGCCGGGGAAGGGGGCACATCGGGGGAAGGGATTCCCAGAAGAGGTGACACTTGAGTTTTGAAAAGGGATGATTTCAACAGGAAGGTACAAAGAGGAGGGTGTCCGGGTGGAGGGACGAGCTCGTTCCGAGTCCTGGAGATGTGAAACTTACTTCATTTAGAATGAATGGCTATTCCTGATAAGCACAGGATGATCTAGATCTACACAGGCCTATCTAGAGCCCCCACAGAAGCCACATGCGTACGGAGGAACTGTAGCTCAGGTGCCTGACAATTAGCTTTTTCGACTGTGATATAACGAAGTCCCTGACATCAAACTTTTGATTGCCAAAACATTCACTTTGAAGACATCTCTCTCTCTCTGGCTAGACGGGTGATGGGCATTCAGGAGGGCCTGCTGCGGTGAGCATCGGACATTGCAGGGAAGATATGAGCCCCTGAATTCTACTCCAGAAACCAATATTGCCCTGTATGGTAACTAAGTAAAATTTACATTATAAATAAATAAATAAATAAATAAATAAATAAAAACAAAGACCTCTGTCTCCAAGACACGTATCACCAGCGACAAGAGATAAACAGCATGCCGCCCCACCCACAGAGGTCCCCTTTTAGAAAGCCGGGGGGTGGGGGGACAACTCGAAGTGACCCCACTCTTCCCTTCCCATGGCCTCATTCTTGCTTTTAAGTTTTCAGTTCACCAATAAAGAGTAAGCCTGCCAAAGCCCAGCACCCCACCCCTCAACCCCAGGAAAGGCAGGACCCCAGTATCCTCACTGGCTCGGATTGGGGTCCTGAGGGCTCAGCATAAGAAGCCCTGGAGGGGGGCTTCCTGGGGTGTGCTCCTGGCAGTTCAGGGCTTCGACCCAGAACAGTCCGGACTGCTGTGTGTCCACAGGGTCCTAAGCACCCTCATGTAAAGCAGCACATCTGACCCGCATGACATTCCTTATGAGGATGTCACTACTGCTGTCTCTGGTGCGTTTTGCCCACGAGAAAACGCGGATCAAGGCAGGTCCAACACCTTGCCCGACATGGCACAGTGGGCCACAGAAGTGTGATCGGAACTCAGGCCTTCTGTTCACACTCTTCACCCTACTCTTAAAATTCCTCCGTGGTTCGCAGGAGAGCGCTGATAAGGTTGGGATCCTGGGTGGGCCCCAGTCACGGTGAGCCCTGTCCCGTCCTGCTGTGGCATTTGGACTCTGTCCCAGGGCCAGGAGAGGCATGGACACTGAAGAGAGGAACGACATGACTGGACGCCCTTCGGGAACAAAGTGTATTGGTAAATGTCCAAACGCTTATCATCCAGACATGACTGGAATAAAAATTAGTCATTTGAGGCCGACTCAATCTGTGGGCTTGGCTTACGGAAGCACAAAGGAAATTTCCATGCTTCTGGTGGTCTGGTGCCCACCCTCCCCGCTTCTTGTGGCACGAGTGTCATCAAGGCCTCTGGGCCTGGCCACAGTGGTTATTCGGAACATGTGTCCTCCTGTGGAGGAAAGGTCTCAGCGTCAGCCAGACACCTGCCCCAAGCTGGCAAGGAGGCGACCTATGTGACAGCTCGCCCACAGCCTGCCAGTGTGGCTTGGCTAGGAATAACAATGCGGTGATGTATCACACTGACTATGGGCCAGGCTCCGGGCCTGGCTTTGTGCGCAGCGTCTCACCCTGACAGGCCCTCACGGGGGACTGCCTCCCTTACGGCTGGGAATCTGGGAGGCAGAGCTAGAGAGACACAGACAGAGGAACCTCCAGACCCACCTCATGCAAGACCTATTATGATGAACCCTCAGAGCCCGTAGATCCCCATGGGGTCCCCCACCCCTGCTGGGTGGGACTGGCCCCATCTTCCCAGGGGAACGAGGCTCAGCAGGTTAGGGACCACACTGATGCTTGCTACTTCCCCCCCTTCCAGCCAGGTTGTCAGCCAGGGCTGGACCTTTGAGCCCCTAGGGAGGGCATGCACCGTTGCCCACTGCCCCAGTCTCAGGTGGGTGCTGGACATTTCTGGAAGATGCTAATCACATGACCTTTCTGGAAGATGCTAGTCTCCTGCAACCACGGTGAAGAGCATGTGATTTGATGTCCAGAGGGTTCGTGGGTTCCCCACTCTGTTCTACAGATGAGGCAACAGGTGCAGGGAGGCCAGGGCTCCGAGGGCACTGGGACCAGTGAGGGACCGAGGAGGGCTGCTGCTGGAAGACACGGGTCTGCAGCCGGGTGGGAGAAGGTTCGAGCAGAGGGAGCAGGCAGAAACCTGCGCGGTCACCAGGTCTCCATTCCTCACTGCTGGCTCTCCTGTGCTGGCTCTCAGACACCGCTTGCAAATGATGTGTGGACGGATGAGCCTGGGGGACTATCTCGGACTGAGGGGGGGGGAGGGCTCAAACACTGTGACCATGCAGTTACCATCCCCTCTGGTTTTCTTTGTGTCCACCTTCACCTGCTAGTAAGCCCAGGTAAAGCTCATGCAGAGCAGTCCCGGATTGTCCCGTGCTGGCAACGTCCTTTGGCCCTTCTGACCTTGGCCACTAGGGCTGTCTCCGACACACTGCTCTAAAAGAATCAGGCAGCAAGGATCACAGACAGGCAGTATGGCCAGGGACCTGGGTGCCAGAGGCAGACCACGCGCCTCGAGAGCCCAGCTCCTCTGCTTACTGACGGCTGAGCAATCTGTGGCTGAGTTACTTAACCTCTCTGTGCCTCCATCGGCGACGAAACAAGGAGCATGACAGCAGACGGCTCCCAGGGTGGCTGGGGCTGGAGGAGAGCGGGGGACGGGTTAAATGTGTTGATGCTTGGGGCTCTAAGAAGAGCACATGGCCCACAGGCAGACCTTTGTAATTGTTGGCAAATGCTCTGCCAGCACCTGCACTCCCAAAGTTTGTGTGATTGCTCAGAACACACTTCCGGAAGTGGGATCATAAGGTAGATCTCTTGTGGAATGGCCAGGAAAGTGCCTTTGAAAGTCCCAGCAGCACTAAGAAGAGCAAAAGTCTTTAGTTCTCATCGGTTAGCCCAAGAACAAGGGCTCAGAGGGCTCGGAGGACCCGGAGGGCAAGTCCACCCTCCTAGAGCCCCAGGATCCCCGCTGCCAGCCTTCCTGCCAAGTCTCTGTCCTCAGCCTCCTGCTGTAATGAACCCCTGCGGCCCCAGGGTCCCCAGGAGAGAAGGCGTTCCTCCCGACCCCGCAGGAAGCCTGGCCCAGCTCAGGGAGGCTTAAGCTCCAGCCCTGGGCTGCACGTCACTTTCCTAGGGCTGGTCTTGTCTTATCTTTTCTTTCCTTTTCCTTTTTCCTTTCTTCTTTTCTTTTCCTTTTCTTCCTTCTTTTCTTTCTTTCTTTCTTTCTTTCTGATTTTATTTATTTACTTGACAGAGAGAGAGAGCACAAGAAAGGGGAGCAGCAGGCAGAGGGAGAGGGAGAAGCAGGCTCCCCGCTGAGCAGGGAGCCCGACGTGGGGCTTGATCCCAGGACCCCAGGAACATGACCTGAGCCAACGGCAGATCCTCAAGCAACTGAGCCACCCAGGTGCCCCTAGGGTTCATCTTTCATTTTAAATCCGTAACTCGTATCGTTATTTCTTAAAGAGAACGCCCCAACTGTATTAGCTACAGACCTCCCTGTAGCTCAGAGGTGCATCTGTGCCTAGCACCGATCTGTTAATTTGTCTGTTTCTCCTACTGAATTACCACCGTCTCGAGGACAGAGCTCTTGTCTCACTCGGTTTTATCCCATCTTCGACACGGTGCCAGGGACCCAGGAATGTCCGCTGCCTGAGCGAACGAATGAAAGCTTGAGTGGATGAGAAGGCAGGCAGGAACCCCACGGCCCCCACTGAGACCTCTCTGCGAATTCCACTCACTCCCATGGATTCCCTCCTTCAAATCGCCCGGTGCAGGCTCGCCCTTCTGCACCTGCCAGCCCGGCAGCTCCTCGAAGCTGGCTCCCCGGTCTCTCTCCCAGGGCAACGGCCCCTTTGCCCACAACTGTGGCTCTTTCTTTAAGGTTATCAGCAACAGAAATCCCACCCTGCTGCCCATTTCCGTATCTGTGACCGCTAAGACTGCCTCTTATCCACTGAGTGCCTTGGCCTCCAGTTCGCCTCTGGGCCAGCTGATAACATGTGCATTTTTTGGAGGAAATGCTTGAGTTCTGAGGGAGAGAGAGCCCATGTGCGTGACTCCTCAGGCCTGAAAAGATGCACAGGTGCAGACCGGCTTCGCTTTCCAGGGTGAAGTCCCGAGGGGAGGGTAATGAGTCCCCGGTGCGTGCTCTGATCAGCAGCCCAGGCTCCCTGTCTTTGCTGTTGTGCCCTCTCCTCTGGGCAGTGTGACGGGGTTCCACCCAGGGCTCCTCCAAGTGCCCCTCCGGGACCAGCACGCCACACATGCTCTCCATCCCACCCTGCCCCACCCTGCTGATGTTTATTTACGTCTTGGCTTACTGTCTATCTCTTCCCCTTGCCCTTCCCCGGCTTTTGGCTAACCCGTGAGCTCCCTGGGGCTCTGTCTGCCCAGGACAGTGCCTGGCACACAGAAAGAGCTCAGAAACAGCTGTTGATGCACGATCGGAAGTAGCATTTATCAAGTTCACCTCCTACAAGTGCTCTGCTGGGAGCCGGGACGCATATGTGTTTCCAGTTAAAGGCTCCAGGCTGTAGCAGCTCAGCCTGTTATGCCCCACAGCAAGAGAGGAAATGCCCTCCCCCGAGAGAGGCCCACTTCTGCTTTCATGCCCGCAACCTGAACTGATTGAGGGCTTGCAAGGAGGGGACCACAGCCGCCGCCCACCCCCCCACCCCACCCCCCACCCCCGGCCCAGGAAAAGGCTCGAGCACACACACAGCCGCCCGTGGATGCCCGAGAGGCAGACGGTAAACACCTGCTGGGAGTGAAGGACGTGGGCGTCACCAACACGCTGTCGCCTTCCTGCTGCTAGGAGCCTCAGCCATCTCGGGTCTGTGGGACAAATGCTCCCCTCACCCTTGGCTCAGGTTTTCCTCTGGGGCACCCGCATCCCCACAGGCCATCGGATCAGATGCCAACAGGCCAACGGGCACTCACAGTACGTTTGCCACACTGGCTCGTTGTACCACGTTGCAGAAGTTAATTATCTTTTCAGAGTCTTGTTTCCTCATTGGTACTTGGGCTGCTGGGTTGTGAGGAGCAGTAGCAGCAAGGGAAGGGTCTGGAACAGGGCCTGACCCGTGGTTTAATAAACGCGGTGCTCGGTGGTGTTGGCCGTGAGACTGGGCCAGCATCATTGAGACAGACGTGGATTTCAAGAATGTTGTGGCTAGCTTCGCCAGTGTGCGCTCACCGTGGTTTTAATATGCATATGGGCTCTTTAGAAACGATCTAGATGACGTGCCTCTATATGCATATTCACACATCTATAATGATGGGTACGCACGTATATGCTGATACATGTACACAGGTCTATAAATACAGATGTGTGTATACGCATAATATATATGCACACACGGATGCATGCACACACACCCACACTCCCTACTTCCCAGATCTGTCTGTTCAGAGGGCCCAGGGGGAGGCTATCTCAGCAGCCACGGACATATCCCATGACCAGATGGTATTTCTAGACACCATTCTCCACTGAAAGGAGCCAGGCCCCTTGACTAATGGCTGATGCCATCATTAACCAAGGGATAAGGCCAACATCACAGTAATGGGACAGACCAGCCCCGGCCCTCCACTTATGAGGCATGGAGGACAACCCCTGAATTCTGCGGGATGCCGGGCAAAAGCAGGAATGTAAATGTAATCACAAGGGAGCATCCGGCAAACACCAACCAAGGGACACGCTGAAAAATGATTGGCTAACACGTGTCAAAAACATGAACGTCACAAAATACAAGAGTGAGGAAGCTTTCCAAGAAGGCCTTGCCTTCTTGGAAAGTGGGTTTTCTTTTGCTGGAAAGGACCTCACTTGGGGGCCTTTGGTGAAATCAGAAGAAGTTCCGAGGCTCAGATAACAGCAGCAGACCCATGCTAAGTTCCTGACTTGGTTGTATCGCAGTTACAAGAATCTCTGGGTTCCGGAAAAAATGGGGAGAGGACAGGATAGAACAAATACAATAAAATGTTGGGACTTAAGGAATCCAAGTGAGGGGTATCCAGGAATGTTTTGGTTCTTCTTGCAACTTATCTGTAAATCTGAAATTATATCAAACTCGAGCAATTGGAAAAAATGTAATTGAAAAACATGCTCTGGATTTATGTGCTGAGAAAAAGTGACTATAGTGCTTAGCACAATAATCTGAAGCTATTATAATAACAATTATTATTACCAGAATGGTGTACATGGCACACAATGAGCTTGAAATGGATGGACGATATCATCGCTGTTAACATCATCGTCACTACCACCTCTGTTGTCCCTGGTGTGCTCAATACTATGTACTAAGAACCAGAATCTTTTCTAATTGTTACTTCTAATTACTTCATATCTGCTTAAAATCCACTGTTTGGAAGTGTGCTATGGAAACACCTGTTTCGAGTGACTCCAACACTCACCGGCAATGGTAAAAACTTAAAAACCAACCAAGAGGAGAGAGGCAGGGCCCATTTCCAATCTGGAGGTACAGATACACATCAGTTCAATCCTTTTCCATCATCTGAAACTCTGCTTCATTCTTGCTAGTTCTGGGAAAACCCAAGGCCAAAAAAAGCCCAGATCCTAAAGACACAACATGGGACCTTTGCCCATAGTCCTCCTGGCCACGTAGAGTTTCTTTTCTGACCCGTCCATAAACACCGTGCAGCTCAGTGACTGGCCCTCTTCTTCAGCACTGCACACTCCCTTGTTCAACAAGTAAAACCTTCGATTATGCTTCCAGTCCTGACCCATCCAAGATGGGGGGACTTTTGCCAAGTCCAAGCTTCTCCCCAGGGGTCTGTTGTATAGAACTGGCTGTACTCAGCCTGATTCTGAGATGGGATAAGTTCCCAATCATCATGATTCTGTTTAACACATTCTTTGAGAGTAAACCCATGGTCCCTTCCCTGTCATCTTTAGTCTCCAGCATTCCTCCTTCTTCCAGGACTCACAGGCCCTGTATCCTTAGCTCACTTTCTTCCTCTCACTATTTCTTATCTCTCTTACCCCATCTTCAGCCAATGGGGAACACTATGGCCACTGCTTCGTTCCCTTTACAGGAGACCCAATACTGTGTCTGATCTTCCTATGACCATGGAAAGGCTCATATTTGTATCAAGGTACCTGCATATGTAAAACTGATAAATCTCAAGGTCTAAGTGGCTTAGTTCTTACACAGACTCACATACAGTAGCCATGGGTTGGCTGGCCAAAGAAATTTTAGAAGTAATTCCATTTTTACAGATAGGTAAGTAGATAAATAAATAGATGTACTCACCAATAATCCTATAGAACAGCCATACACACACATACATGGACAAACCCTCCTTCTTCTATAATGGCCCCAATGATATCGAAGCTGAGTCAGACACTCAGAGCAAAGAGAGACATCCCAGCATGACCATAGTTTTCCCAAGCCAGCTTTCCTCGCTGATGGAAACGTTCTCAATGTACACTGTTCAAAAGGGAGCCACCAGTCACATACAGTTATTGAGCACTTGAAATGTGGTGAGCGTGACTGAGGGCTGCATTTCTCCTTGTGACTAATTTCAATGAATTAAAATTTAAATAGCCACACATGGAGTGGCCTCATGTGGACAGCTTAGCTCTAGATCAGGGGCAGGCACACTCTTCCCATGAAGGACCGGACTGTGAGTATTTTCGGCTTTCAGGCCACACAACCCTCTGTCACCACTGCCGTTGTGGTGTGACACATATCTGAAGGAAGGAGTGTGGCTGGGTACCAATAAAACTTTATTTATAAAAAAAAATGACCGAGCCACTTTTGTCCTATGGGTCAGAGTTGTTTACTGACAGTCACTACAGTACGGTGTCATTTCAGACCTTCTCTGGGATGGCAGGCACTGGTCACAAGAGGCTGTTTCTGATCCAGGTTTTACTTACTTGCTTAATGAGAACACAGAAGGCCTTCCTCTAAGAAAATGAGGCTGCTTAATATGCTAATGACCCTGCATTTTTCCTGAGGTAGAAAGTGTCCCCTCTTAATGGCATATCCCTGGGGAAGAAGGCCAAATTACAAAGATACCAAGATACAGGGGAACAGCTCTCCCTGCCTACTCAAAGTTAATCTATGGAAGAAACCAGAAAAGACAACACCTCTCACTCGTCCTGGACAGTCCCTCAGAGTCTTTTACCTCAGGACTCTGAGGGACTGTCCATCTCTGGCACTCAGAGGAAACGGTCCTGGTCACAAAGCTCAAAGCGTTTGCTCACCACAGCTCTTGGCGATGATTATTACTTCTATTGGCATTTCCAGGTCAGAAAGGTTGATCCTGAAAGTGGTCCCAGCTGGAAGGGAAGAGGAGAAAAGTTCAAGTCAGTTTTGACATTGAGTTCATCCACTGCCTTTTGAAGATTTTATTTACTGATTTGAGAGAGAGAGAGCACGAGAAGGGGAGGCTCAGAAGGGGAAGCAGACTCCCTGCTGAGCAGAGAGCCCAATGTGGGACTTGATCCCAGGACTCCAGGATCATGACCTGAGCCGAAGGCAGTCGCTTAACCCACTGAGCCACCCAGGCGGCCCATCCACTGCATTCTGAAGATGACAGAAGACAATTCAAAGGCATTTGCCCATCACTCCACTCACTCACCCAGTGATTTACACGTCAAGTTTTTTTTTTTTTTTCAATAAACACCTATCCTGTTCCACGCATGCAGCCAAGTACCAGAGACAGAAAGATGAGGAGACCATAGTTCAGACCCTCAATAAGCTCAGCCTCGTGGAGAAAACAGACAGATAAACGAATAACTCAGGGCAATGTGATACGAGGATGGGAGTGATATTTGGGAGAGCTAAGGGAGGAATAACCAAGTCAGTAGGAGAAGAGCACATGGGTTTTTAGTTGTTCTTCGCTCAAGGGAAATGCTGTGTGGCAAAAATAAAAGGTTTGGAGAAAGTGTCTCTGAGGGGCTTCTGGGTGGCTCTGTCGGTTAAGCGTCTGCCTTCGGCTCAGGTCATGATTCCGGGGTCCTGAGATCGAGTCCCGCATCATGGCCCCTGCCCCATGGGAAGCCTGCTTCTCCCTCTGCCTCTGCCTCCCTCTTTCTCTCTGTATCTCATGAATAAATAAATAAAATATTTTTTAAAAAAAGAAAATGTGTCTGAGGAAGAGGATAGGGGAAAATGTAACTAGTGAACATGTGAGATCAGGGCTAGGAAGCACCACCAGGCTGAGGCCGGGTGGGAGAAGGCTCTGGAAGGCTCCACCTGAAGAGCAAAAACAGAGACCCCCAGTTGAGCTCTTACTGCGTCCCACGCACTGAGGGATATACTGACCCACGTTTTCTCACGAAATCCCTGAGGTGGTCTCAATGACTAGTCCCGCTTTATGGAGGAGCCGCTGGGGTCTGGCCCCATTCTGTCCAGCTCCGCAGTCCTCATCTTAGCCCCTGGGACAGGTGCAGAGAGTAACGGCCCCCACCGGCTTGGGCCACCTCAGCAACATGGCTTTGCTCTGCCTCCCCACAGGCACTGAGGTCCACTTCTCCACCCTCTGAATTTGAACTTGGCCACATAACCTGCTTGGGCCAGTGGGTCAATAACAAAAGACACAAATAAAAGCTTCAACAACGCTTAGGCACAGAATATCCTCTTTCCTCGCTGCCTGGGATCTTCTGCAGCCGCATCACCCCAGCTGAGCTGGTCCCCAGGAGGCACGGGCCACGCCCCTGAGCCCCAGCCATGCTTCCCAGACACAAGAAGTGTCCGATCAACCCAGAGACCAGGAGACATGATGGACGCTTGTTGCCGAAGGCCCTGAGGCCCGGAGCTGCTTGTTATGCAGTGAAAGCTCACTGATATCACCACCAAGGAATCCTTCCATCGCCAAAAATGGTGATAAGACGCAATAAACTTGCAACTTAGAGAGAAAGACCTGCCGGGAGTTGATGATTGCCCTGAGATGTGGGGGGCCAGGACCAAGGCAGGGTGGCTGTGCGATGGAGGACAGATGGAAGATTCAAGAGCTATTTTATTGTATTTAAAGATTTTACTTATTTATTTGAGAGAGACAGAGAGAGCAGAAGCAGGGAGAGCAGCAGGCAGAGGGAGAAGCAGGCTCCCCACTGAGCAGGGAGCCCACTGCTGGACTTGCTCCCAGGACCCTGGGATCATGACCTGAGCTGACGGCAGACGCTTCACTGACTGAGCCACCCAGGCACCCCTCAAGAGCTATTTTAGATATAAAATCAACAGGATTTAGTTACAGACTGACCCAAGATTTGTCTAAGGCGCCTGGTGTCGACAATAAATAGATTCTATTTGGAGCTCGCCGGGGTGTGGGGCGCAGGATGTTTCCACGGGAGACACACAACGTGGCCTGAGCTGGGGAAGTCAGGGCTCAGTCTCACGGCAAAGGCAAGCTCCCGGAATGAAACTTTCTTTTCAGTCCCTGATATTTGAAAGAAGAATTAAGATGGAGTGCTCACTGCCCCAGCCTCAGACCTAGCGTCACCTCCTCTGAGGCCAGCGCCTGCTCACAGCAGCCCCCGGAGGGACCCTTGTAAGCTGTAACCCAGACCTTCCTCCCTCCCCTCCCCAGCTCACACTGTCCCCTTTCCCTGTGGAATGCCTCCTCATGCATTAGATTTCACTTGTGATGGCCCTTCCCAGGGACATCTTCACTGACTGCCCAGACGAGGCCAGGCAGCGTCACTACCCAGGATTCCTTGCACTCCCAGAAAGCAGGTGTCACCGGCCTGATAACCACCTGGGAGCACAAGGGTGCCTGTCCCACACATCACTCTGCCACCACACCGTTTGCCACGCACACCGCTTGCCACGTGGGAGAAAGTCAGTTTCTAGCTCCTGAATGAGAGAATGAACAAAACAATCTGTTCACGTATCACTCGTCCCAGATGTTTCCTTCCACCTGCTCCCTGCCACACACCAAGCCGAGTTAGCCACCTTCCTTTCAGCTGCCCAAGGCTTCCTGTGTGTCTCTCCATTCCTTTGCACTGGGATTCCCAGCCCCGACTGGCACACTGGCAACTAGGGGACTTCCACGAGCTAGAACTGTTCCCCAGGTGTCACCCACCCTCCAGGCCCCGGTGCCCCAGCTCCTGACACAACGCTGGGGTGCTAAACACACAGAAAACATAATTATCTCATATTCCGTATCTGCTAAACGATCTACTGAGACTCTCCTTGGCTTTTATGTTTTTGTTTTTATTTTTGTTTTTTTTAAGATTTTGTTTATTTATTTGCGAGAGAGAGAGAGAGAGAGAGAGAGAGACAGCACAAGTAGGAAGCAGACTACCTTCTGAGCAGGGAGCCTGACCCCCAGGACCCTGAGATCATGACCTGAGCCAAAGGCCAATGCTTAACTGACTGAGCCACCCAGATGCCCCTGCCTTTTGCTTTTCAACCTGCACCCTGAAAATTTCTTCTGGAATGTCACACCGTGGCTCTCTTCCCGTGCCCTGCCATCCTGCCCTGTCTCCCTGGATCGCACCTGCTTCCCTACCCTTTCTCCCTCCCTGGGCACTCACCCCTTCCTTTCTATCCGGAGGACTGGCAGCCACCAGGTACCAGCCCGGGCCCCCAGCAGCCAACTGCTGGGCTAAACCAGGAGACTCAGCAGCAGGAAACACGTCCACCAGCTCTACCTACCACACAGGAGGTGAGGGCCCATAAGCCACTCCTTCGCCCCTAACAGAACGTCACCATTGGCAGCCCCTGCACCATCGTGCACAAGGACGTGATAAATCTCCCGACAGAGGCTGCTCTCCGGTTTTGGTTCTTTGGGGAGCAGAGCAGAGAACCGGACCCGAAATTCCTCACCACGTCTAGATTGCTTAAGAAATCCCAGCCTTTCCCTCCACTTGAGAAGCAATCATCTGGATAATTGTGAACGCAGGGCCCTGCTGCATAATAGCGCTGCCCCTTCAATATACGGACGTCTCTTCTCAGAGGCCCGAAACAAGGTGCCCCGCGGCTGCTGTGCCGACCAGGAGACACTGTGCGAGCCAGGATGTGTGACGGCAAGCAGTCTTCCTTGGAGTCTGAGCTGGCTCCTTGCTAACACAGGCACCGTTCTGGCTTCAACTATTTTGCAAGGCCGTACGGAGCAAGTGGATAAAACCAACACGGGATCACTTAAAAAACAAAAACAGCAAAGTAAAACTAGTAGTAGAAATTGGGGCAGTTACCACTTTAAAGGGCTGGCTGGCACCTTCCCAAACTAAGCCCTTTGTCCTCAAAATCTCTGCTCTTCTTCACAGTGATGTGACGCCACCTGTTATGTGTATCATTTTGCGGATGAGCAAGTGGAGGCTTGAAGAGGGTAAGCAACTTGCTCAAGGTCACGGCCATGATCGGAGCCTTGGATGATAAACCAATTCTTCCCAGGACGAGTGCAGTGCACTTTGCATGGGCACTCACTGAGCCCCTCTGGGGTGCCCTGTGGGCTCCGTGCCCTGCCCTGGTGGGACCAGAATGCTGGATGGTTTTACCCCAGAGCACAAGTGGGGACGCTGAGGCTCTGACATGGAAGTCACCTGCCCCAGTCCCACAGCTGCCCCAGAGCCCATGTTCTCCTGGCCCTGCCCTCCCTCCTGTGCCCCCAGGCCTTCCCTGCTGGGGACACTGAACGTGCTTTCAGAGCAGGGAGACGCAGGACTCTGGGCTGCCTCCGCCTCCTCTGGGCCCCACGGGTTCCTCGGTGCTGCCAGAACCACACACAGATCTGGGAGGAACAGGGAACCGCGACGTACGGGTTTGTTTGCCAGGCAAGCACAGGCCTAATCCGGGAGGCCTGACTACGGACTTTCGAACAAGATTCTGTGGATGAGAGGGAGGAGGGAAGCTTGTGCTGAACGAGGGAAACCTCGAGCCAGAGGACAGGGCTGGCATCACACAAAATCTGTCCATGCTGAATGTGACCTGGGACACCACCCTGAACCATCCTATTTATAGTTCTTTGAAATATGGCTTGGGAAGGGGGGGACTTTGTTCTTTTGGCCTCTTATCTGATTCCCAAGAACAAAGGGAAGGGAGGTGTAGGAGGGAGGCTCATGACCAGTTGTTGGTGTGGGCAGTGGGAGCAGACACACTGGGCCCAGGAAACTTCTGGCCCATGTGCCCGTGGGGAGACAGTCGTGGTGGGGTGGGAGGGGTCGTCACAGCCCCCAACTCGACCCAATCTGGCGGACCTTAGGTCAAACGGCCAATGCCAATGAACTTCGGTTTTTCCAACTGTCAAAACACCAATAAGAGGAATGACCACAGAGCCCTGTTTAGGTTAAAGGAGTCCAAAATGTCCAGTACATGGTATTTCCTGGGCAGAAACTCAGGAAGGAGAAAAGGGCAGACAGCAGCCAGAATTCACAAAACCCAGCACAGACTTGCTTGGAGGGAGGTCTGCAGGAGCCCGTGGGCACGGGTGGTCTGGGACATGGGGCTGTAAGAGCCCACCAGCAGCCCAGTGCAGGGGGTCTGTGGGAGACCCAGCCCCTGGGGTCCCTGGCTGCCGGCCTGCGGAGGGCGCGGGCGTCTCGCTCTCTAGGACATCCTGAGCTTCCCAAGCTGGGAGGAAACCCAGCGGGGAGGCAGGACTTGGCAGATTGAAAAACTGCGGGCTGGCTTCCAGCCCTGGCTCTGCCTGTTCACAGGCTGAGGAACCGCACAGGCCGGGCCTCTGTCTGAGCCGTCTGCTCAGCTATGACCCACAATGCCTTGTCCTAGGTGCGCTCACCTGACCCTAGGGTCCAGTGGGCCCATCACAGCACAGCCCACGCTTTCAGCCTTAAATTCAGGTATCCCGAAAGTTGCACCCTACCACCTTCTCCGGGAAGCCCTCCGGGGTTGGAAGCTCTGTGTAAGGAAGAGCTGCCTCATCCACAGAGGTGTCCAGAGGACAAAGGGTCACTGTGTGGGGCACAGATCTAGTGATCAAGCGGACAGAAAAACCACCACATGGGAGAGCGAAAGTGAGGAGCCGATTCGTGGGAGATGGAGCAAGAGGCCCCTAAACCTGGATGGTGTTGAAGGTGATGGGAGCACGGACTTAGAACGCCCTTAGGGTGGGCGCTCTGCAGGGCACAGAGAGGTAAAGCAGCTGCCTCAAGGTCACACAGCTAAGTAGTGGCAGAGCCAGTGTTTTTTATTGGGCCAATCAATGAGTGAGTCAGAGAACGAATAATTGAAATCTTGGACTAGGGGAAGGTTGAAACAAGGGCACCGCTAAGCCTCTTTGCAAACGCTGGGGTTCTATGATTCTTTCCTGTTTCATGCTCTGCAAACACGCCGCCTCTGTCACTTTGTTATCATTCAATCTACTCACACACCCCTTCCCTCCACCCACGCCTGTCAAGGTCACAGCTTTTGACACCAGGGCCCCCCACTCAGAGAATAAGAGAAACTTCCTTTACTTCATCCCAGGGGCAGGTCTGCAAGGAGGCAGACATACTCTGATACCCAAAACTTGTTTGGCTTGGGAGAGACATCGGCTTAACTTTTCTAATCCTAGAGTTCCCAGATCAGTTTTCTCCGGCTCGGTTTGTTCCCGGCCACAGGTAGAGAAGGAAAACTAACAGCAGACCTTCTGTTGGCACCAATTCTTCAAACAACTCCGAGAGGCTTGTTTTTCATTTGCAATTTCTCTTAGGCAGTGGTGCATGATCTCACAGGCTTCTCAACTCCTCTTTTGGTTTAATTTCCTTTTTCGCCAAAAGACTGAGGTTTGAAATTTCAGATTTTTGCTTTAAGAACGACCAGGAATACTGCCCCCCCCCCCCCCCAACAAGGACATTCTTGTTTGTGGTAGCGCCTGTGTTTCCCAAGCAACCGTCTTTTTTCATCACTGTCCACCAGGTGGTAGAAAACAAACAAACGGAGGGTTTTGGAGGGAGGGGAGGGGTGGGGTGAGCTTGGAGGTGGGTATTCAGGAGGGCACGTACCACATGGAGCACTGGGTGTGGTGCATAAACAATGAATCTTGGAACACTAAAAAACTAAAATAAAAAAAGCCCCACAAAACCCAAAAAACTGTTTTCAAAGAAGAACAACAAGCTCCATTTCTCTCCATTGTGACGATGTTTATATTAAAAGGGAATTTTTCAATGTTGCCAGAGCAACTTTTACTAATCATTTTACTCTCAGCAGGCCCTGGGAGCTGGGTGGGTTTACACGCCTGGTGACAAACAGACTAAGCCTTCCTGCCCACAGTCCTGTCTGTGCTCTGCGACTGGCTCCCAGGCACCGTGAGGCTCTCTGAATTCCATGTATGACAACAACCCAGAGGATGAGTGCTTGTAACCAGCAACACTGGGACTCCGTGCAGATTTAAACTCCCGCCAGACAGCCACGGGTTAGCTAAAGAAACCCATCCGACCAGCACAAGTGGGGAATCTGGGAAGAGGCTTGGAGCCCCACCCGTGCACTGGGACAGATCTACCCGGTGTGATGTGTTCTCCATCCGCACCCCTTAGGGAAGCTGCCTCACCCTTCCCAGTCTCCCTGATGTAGAGGTATGCGATGATCTCAGGAATTACACGGGTGGAGATTTGGCCGTTAGGAATTCGGGCTCTGCCAACTTTCTAGCTATGTGACTTGGGGCAAGTGGCTTCACTTCTCTGAGCCTCAGTTTCCGCATCTGTAAAATGGGATTAGGGAAAAAGTACGAGCAGCAATTTTATAGGGCTGTTATGGAGACTAGGAAAGTCCTATTAAAGGAAATGTCAAGTCTGCTGATGGAAATCACGCATCCTGGCCCAGCCCCATGTGGAGATGCTGAGAGTAGACCCCGGCCACAGGTAACCCACGACAGTCATCATGAAGCCTCCACAGTTCAACTCTTGGGGTTTTCTAGGAAATCCACCAACGGAAAGGATATTCTTTGAACTCCATGTCAAGGACAGAATGCACACAACCTCCCAGCTCCCTGTCAGTTCACCAGTTCACCCTGCAAAAAGACTTAGAAGCAAGACTCCGGGTTCCCAGGATCTGCCAGTCGTGTCTCTCCCTTTCTCTTTTAAATTCTGTTTCTGCCTTTATTCCTTGCCTTTGACTACGCGTGCTTGCTTGCTGACTTCCTCACCTTAACAAGATTATTTACATACAAAATAACTACAGGGTTGGGAAGTCGACTAACCAAATGTCCATGTCCGAGTTACTTGTTGGCAGCTCCTTCCAGGGGGTTCTGGGGTGATCTGCCTCCCTGGGCCAGCACCCCTTCACCAGCAGAACCTTCCCTGGGCCCCTCCCGCAGGCCTCCCCTGGGGATGGAGCGCTCCAACT
This sequence comes from Lutra lutra, assembly GCF_902655055.1. Lineage (NCBI taxonomy): Eukaryota > Metazoa > Chordata > Mammalia > Carnivora > Mustelidae > Lutra > Lutra lutra. Next base: position 8,685,461 of record NC_062281.1, on the reverse strand, counting down.
TCCTAATGTCAAAGCTGGTTCTCGGCCAAGTCGGCTTCTTTCCGGTTCAGGCGGACCTACTCGAGGGGAACGGTAAACCGTCAGGACAGTTCAAGGTGAGAAGGTGGGGGCTGGGAGGGGTGAGCTGAAGAAGACGTGTTGGAAGCGTGGGCTTATGCCCTCCCACTCGGCAGAGACGTAATTTTGGGCACACACAAGGAAAATCTGCGTGCAGGGACCGTGTGACCTTGGGCCAGTCGCTTCCACTGCAACATGGGGAAGACCCTCATCCTAGCCCAGCACTTAGACAAGCTGGAGTCCAAGCAGAGCCAGGGTTGCAGATGCCGATGGCTGTGAACGCCGAGCTCAGGGGTTTCCGTTCTCAGACCGTGGGCGGCTCTCTGAGGATATGACACTCAAGAAAGGGAAGGGGGGGACACAGACCTTCGTCACCAGGCCAAGCAACTCATGGGCTTTATTTTGGGCTCCAGTTGAACCTTCCAAGGAAAGAGGCTTTCTTTTCTTCTTTCCTTTTCTTTCCTTTCCACTGAGCCTTTTATCTCTGAAAAGGTAAATGCCCAATTAGATGGATTTTCATCTGTCATGTGGAGTTGTTTTAGGCTCTTTGAGCATGAAACAATATTTTGGAGTCATTCCACCCTCTCATTTAGAGAGGAAGCTGGGTTTGCTCTCGTTGTGGTTCTTTCTCTCTCTCTCTCTCTCTCTCTCTTTTTTTTTTTTTTTTTTGGTTGAGTTTTTCTCAAGAGCCCTCTGCTAAGTAAATATTCATGAAGGGAATTTTTAGCCACTCTAGTTTGTTAGTTCAATGTGGACTCAAATGGATTTTCTTTTAATGTAGCATAATCTATCACAATGATATCTATTTGGGTTTGAAGCTTTTGAAGGTAGCTGGTGAAATTCAAAGAAAGGATTTTCTTTGCAGACACACATGGGGACCTACCAAAAGTGGTCTCAAACCCCTTTTTAAATTTCACCAATAATTTGGAATGTATGTTCTTTCCTTCTCGACTTCTCTGGATTACTGAGATTTTTAACTTGTATTGTATATTCTTTTAAGGGCTCCAGAATCAGACCTGGTTAGATAACTTTTACATATTTTAGAGGACAAAGAAAAAGTACACACATACACACATGTACACACACACACACACACACACACACACACACAGAGTCAGAAGAAATGGTTCAAGCATCCCCAGGTGTCTTTGGAAGGAAAAAACTTTTAAGATCAAAATATTCCAACAGTACTATCTGATTACAGAATAGGCCAGAAGGACAAGAGGGAGTACAGCCAGCCTCCACACCCCAAGTCAAACCCTTGGTCCTCTCGGGAAAAAAAGCTAACGTCTATCGAGTGACTCGTTCATTTTTCACATCAACTGTACAGAGTATCGTCCCCATGACAAAAGAGGAAACTGAGAGACAGGAAAGGTAGGTGATGTGATCACTGAGCAGTAAGTGATAAGACTCAGACCACAAAACCTTAATACTAAAGCTATTCTGCTTCTCAAAGATGTTTCCTAAAACGTAAAGGTCTTTTTTCTTATTTTTTAAGATTTTTTTATTCATTTGGGGTGGAGGAAGCACTAACAGGGGGAGGGGCAGAGGCAGAGGGAGAAAGAGACTCCCCGCTGAGCAGGGAGCCTGATGATTCCAGGATCCAGGAGCAGGACCTGAGCCAAAGGCAGAAGCGGAACCGACGGGGCCACCCCAGTGCGCTGAAAACATAAAGGTCTTAGCAATAACATCTTCCTCTTCATTCTTGCATCGTACTAGGGGAACAGAGCACAAGGGTTCAAACTTAGGCTCCAACCAGTGGTATGGCCCTCAGCAAGGGAGCTCCCTTCCCACCTCCGGCTCTGTTCTTCCAGGATCCTGGGACCACCCAGGCCCCTGGCTGCTGAAGGATCAAAGGAGATGACAGGTGAGTGCAAGGTGAGTGCAGACCTGTCCAGTTGCTGCGAGACTCCAACAAAGGAAGTCCCTGGCTTCGGGCAGCTGGGTGAGTAGGCGCAGCTCTTGGTGATGGAGGATTGTGAAAAGCAGGCAGGACACAGCAAGGGGGCAGTCTATCCTTCTGGCTGTTCCCCCCAGGCTGAGGACAGAGGCTTTCCTCCGAGACTTTGATGAGCTCTGATTGCCACACTCTAGGTTCCCCTCACCCATCCCTCCATCTGCCTCATGGGGGCTTTGGTGGTTGGGGGTGGGAAGCTGCTCAGGTCCTGCTACAATCCTTGCTGCTCTGGAGACATTCCCTTTATTAAAATCTCTGCTCCATTTGTTTCCTCCCGGAATCTGGAATGAGTCGATGTTTAAAATACTTGCCCCTGTTCTGGACATACCCTAAATGCTTAATAAAAATTAGAAGCTCCTGAATTTATTACCAATGAGGCAGGTTCATGGCCTCATCCTATGGGCCCCTCCCAAGCCCCCCCAGGCAGGGTGGGAATTGTACAGTGCCATCTACCAACTGAGGAAATGGGAGATTCTGGAGAAGTTCAGGGACTTCAGGGACGCACCCAAGGTCCTCGGCCAGGAGCAGGTGGAATGGGACAGGACCAGCAGCCAGGAGTTCTGAGTCCTAGGCCAGTGGTTGCCCTGCCTGGATCCACTTGACTCAGAAGGAAGTATCCTGACCCCAGCGTCTTATCTAACACTCTTTCCAGTGTAAACCATGATAGATAGTTCCTTCCTAGTGCCTCCAACTTGGGCACAGATCACACCTGTTACTCAGGCCCGGGGCATGCAGCACCCTCACCTGTGTATTCCCCTTGGACCCCAGATATCTCTGTTCCTAGTAATTCCTTGTGTTATATCCTAGAGATAAAGAAACTTTGAGTTTGTTTATCAATCCTCAGCAATGAGAAAAGCAAGCTGTACTCTAATCCCGTCATTAGGCTCTTTCCAGTGGGGGTTATTAACAACCATTTAACATTAACACCAGCCTCGTACGTCGAGTGCTCTTCCACCAGCTTTCTAGAACGTTCCATCTTCTGTCAACTTCTCTATTTCTCACATGCTCTGTTTGGATACCGTGCCTTGAGCATTGAGCACTTTCCATGCTAACCCTCCTGCACAGGTTCTTAGCTGGGCTATGAGGAGGCCCCTCCAGGGGCAGGCTCCAGAGCAGGATCTTTGATCCTCACTGAGCATCCAGAGAAAATAACCCACCAGCACTTCAGCCCCAGCCCCGGAGGCGCAAGGCTTGCTGAGCTCACACAGTTAGATGCGGTCCTGTGCCTGAAAACTTGGGCACTGTCCCCGCACATGCTGCCTGCCATGCCTTTAACCCCATCTCCCGAGACAGCCATTTAAATCTGAGATCAAGCATAAGGACAAGGATTAGAGATAAATCACCGAATCTTATTTTTCTTAAAGCAAAGCAGGTAGTCTCTATCGTACGTGCTATCACTTGCGATGCCCATGACCCTGGGAAGATCCCAATTCAAGGTCCTGCACTCTGGCTGAGAACCATGAAGAATGGACAGACCTATGCCTGGTCTGTTATTTTATTTTACTTTATTTTTCTGGGGCACGTGGGGCGCACGCCACTTTAATTAGATACCTTTTCAGTGCATGGAAGAAAATACCTTTGCTTTCGAAAGTCTGGTTCTCCTAGGTATTCAGGCTCTAACTTCTCAGCGAGTCCTCCCGTGGGTCTCATGAGGCAGAGAAATCCGTTCTCTTCTCTGTCCCAGCCCGCTCACCGCACGCGCCCGTGTCCCCCCTGTACAAACCACTGCAACGTACTCTTCACGCCCCTGGTGTCTCCCCACCACACAGTGACGTCTGGGGGCAGGCAGGGCGGGCATAAGGGGAGAGGGAGGGATCACATGTTCTTTCAACCCTGTATTTTCAGCATCTTGCACGATGACCAGAACATAAGAAATACCTAATAAATATTGGTTCAACTGAAATCAAAACAAAGAAACCAATAACAAGACCCAAGAAACAATAAAACCCCAGGCCTCCCAAGGAATGCTGGTTTCCAATGAGGAAACTGAGACGTAAACCTGCAGAAAAGAATATGGGTGTGGGGAAGGGGAAACAGAGAGGGCTCACCTAGTTGGGAGCTTAGGAGACCAGGGAGCGTTCCAGGTCAGCTCTGTCACCCAGTGTCCCATGATTTTCCCTCTGGGTCTCAGTATTGTTTTCATTAATATGAAAGATTGAATGAAATGATTTCTATGAAAATTTTCAGCTCCTAGAGTGGGAACAAAATTGGTCCTAGTGAGGGCACCAAAGCTCCTCTTGGCCACACGCATCACTGGGAGTCTCCACAAATGTCACCTCAGCTCTGCCGATGTTCAGAACCCAGAGTCTGAAACTTCTGGGTCAGCTCAATGTCCAGTGCTAAGAATTGCTGGTGAATGACTTCACTGATTGGGCGTGGGCTCTGGAGTCTGGAGCACTCTCTGTAAGGGAAGGGAGGAGGCCCCGTACGGATGGCTCTGTTTCTGTGACACCAGGAATGTCTGGAAGGTTCTGAGGATGGAGCTGAAGCAAAAGAAAGCAGGGTGCAGGCTGTCTTCATGAAGAAAGGCTTTAACGGCCCCAATGCCATGTCAGCAGAACTGCAAGCCTCTCATTTTGCAGAGAGTGAAACTGAGACCAGAGCCTGGAACAGTGTGGGTGCCAAGTTACAAAGCAATTGAGTGCTGGACCTAGGGGACTAGAGCGGGCTTCCTCTGGGGCCCAAGGCTGGCCTTGTGTGCCCAAATTAGAGGAGGGAGCTCTCAGATCCTTGGGTCTGCAAGGGGGATATGAAGTTTCCACACATGCGCCACAACTGAACAAAGTGCCTGTGAAACTTATTCCAGAATTTTCTGTTACTGGGCCAAGCAGCTACTCTTAGTGGCCAGTGGTGTCCGTCCTTGGTGCATATAGGATTTACTGGGAAGCAGGATAAGGAGATGACTGGTAGATTTTTTTCTTTTCTTTCTTTTCTTTTCTTCTTCTTCTTCTTCTTCTTTTTTTTTTTTTTTACTTTGGTTGCTTTACATGGTGTGGGAGGGAGCCTGGGGAGAGGGTTAGGGTTTAGCTCCCGTAAGACAAAAAGCCCTGTCCAAATATAGCTCCTCTGAGTCAGCAGCCTACCACAAAGTAAGGGACTCAAGCAAGGTGAACTGACTGGGTCATTCAAAGAAGCCCTTTCTTGGGGGTTGGGGAGGGAGGGCTGCTGAGAGTTTGTTTCCAGAAGATATCCGAGCCTGGGGGGCTGCTTGGTGCAGAGGGCCACAGAGACCCACCTGGCACAAAGCCACACAGACCCCTGCAGCTCCAGGACTCAAAAGGATCCCTCAAGGCCAGACCCACAGATGGATCCACCCCGCCATACCTCGGGGACCAAAGGCTCCAGATAACCAATTCTGTGGAGGTCCCCAACTTCAGCAGAGTGCTGGTAAACCCAGCTGGGGGAACGGCCAGTCTGTGCCTCCAAGTGGGAACCCAGCCCTGAGGTCAGCAAGAAGGCTGGTCAGAAGTCAGCCTCCACTGCTGAGGCAGAGCCTGGAGCAACAGAATCCACGCCCCGAGAGAGCCCTTGGCCCTCACTGCTGGCAACACTTCCTGTTTCCATTCTCAGCGCAGCATTCAAGAGGCACCCTGCGGCCTGCCAACCCAGTAAGGTGAGGGGAAGAGCCTGCTTCTGTCCCAGCCCTCGCCCTGTCCCAGGGGTAAAGCCTGGATGGCAAATGTGGGACTAGGAGAAGGCAGAGGCGGCACATTTCCAGGCTCGTGGGGTTGTCCAAAGACAGAGGAGGGAGCCCCCTACTCATTCTGTTATTTATTTATTCAGCAAAAACAAATTCTTTGTAAGATGAGATTCCCTTTCCCAGGTTTGAAGTCAAAGGTCACGCGGACATGCACGTGGAGTGTGAATGTGTAAACATGCATATCCTTACGTGCACACACATTCACACAATTATATGTAACACTGTGTGCCACACATCTGGAAGGTAACAATAAGGACCCCGTTTTACAGACACAGAAACTGAGATTCAGAGAGTTGGAGTCTGCTGCGGGAACATCAGAGAGGGAGATGGTGAGAGACTGAGATCTGGGTAAGGGCGGGGGAGGCTGGAATGGTGAACTCTGGTGGGTATTTTTAGCCCACCACGGGATTTCAGAACATGGCCCCGCCGTGGTGTCTGGGGCAGGAGGGGAAGGTGCAGGAAGGGATCTTGAGGGAGCCCAGACACCCTGCCTCTGAGGCCCCCTCCCCACCTCCGAGCCAAGCGGCAGTTTCCAAAACAGCCGGCAGGGGGCAGTGCACCTTGTCTTTTGCGAAAGTCCCGGGCGCCCTAACGCCGCTCCCGGGGGCAAGACCACCAGGCGACTCCGCCCTCAGCTTCTAAGAAAGCCCAGCTTTGAACCTGGCACGTAGTAGGTGCTCAAGGCACGTCTAAAACCTGAAGGGCTGGATTAGGTGGATGAACATGAATTCCGTAGAGGAAATAGGGAGGACAAGGAGAGAAGAGGCCGTCCGGCCCCTGCCAGCGCATTTCATCCACAGGCCTTTGCCAACAGCCTTTCCCTACTGTGTGTCAGGCACGGCGGCGACGACTCCTGGACAGCCTAATTCCCTGCTAATCTCGTTCTCCCCGCACTCCCCCCTCCCCGCCCCAACACACACACTCGGCCTCAGAGCAGGGGTGGGCGCTCGCTGTCTCCCTGGGGGACCATCTCAGCCCAAATCTGCGGGCCCGGCGAGGAGTCCCCAGAGGTGGGCACGTGAAAGCCAAGTGGATGCCTGAGGCGGCCCCGCGGCAAGGGGGTCACTGCCCTCAGAGACGGGGCTGTCTCCGGCTGCGGGACACGCAGAGCCCGCGAGACGCAGTGACCCGCCCAGCCCCCACCACCCGCTCACTTCTGGGCGCGCACGTGTCCACCCTCCAAGCGCCCCCAGCAAGCCCCGCGAGTGGCCGGCGCTGGCCAGGACCTTCGGGCGGCCGGCTGGAGCGACTCCCGGCCCCCGCCGCCGCGCAGAACCCAGACTCTGCAGACGCCCTTCCCCAGAGACCGGGCCTCGGGGCAAGGAGAAGGCAGACCGGGCGCAGTCTCAACCCCCATCTCAAGTTCAGCCGCACTTCCTCCCGCAAGGTCACGCTCAAACACACTCACGCTGGGCAAAAGGAGGAGCTCAAAGTTGCGCCACGGTCCCAATTCCGAATCTAGCGGTGGCCCCATCCGGGCGCTCTGCCCCAGAGTAGCGGCCGCCCGCCCCCGCGCTTTGGCAAAGAGCGGCCCCTGCCCCACGCGGGCCACACACCCGAGAAACGCAGACAAGTTGCTAACTTTTGTCAGACTATTCGCTGCAGCTGCGGCGCCTAACGGGGTTGGGGCGGACTCAAGAGTTTCGAGGTGCCACCAGCACCACCCCCGCCCCGCTGCCCTGCGCCCACCCAACCCCTCCCTGCCCAGCGCGCCACGTCCAGCTACCGCGCCAACTTCACCGTCTCCGGAGCAACGTGGGCCGGCGGCGTCCCCGGGGGCGATGGCCACCTCCCGGATGTGCTCCTGCTCGCAGCGGATTTGGAGGCTCGATCGCAACACCGTCCCGCCGCCGCTGGACGGGATCACCCGCAGCCTCCTCGCGCCCCCGCGCCCCTCGCTCCCACTCCGAGGCGCCGGAGCGAGCCGCCCAGAAGGGACCTATCCCAGCCGCGGCCCCGCTGGCCGCTTCGCCCTCTGGCGGCCCCGACCCGGGAGATTCCAGCCTGGCGCCGGTGCAGTGTCACTAGGGCCACCCCGGGGACCGCTGCCCCGGACCCGGAGCAGGCTCCCCGCTGAGGTCCCAGCAGCTCTTCTAATAACGGCTGAAGATCCCAGAGCCCCAGTCTCCTCCTGCACCTCCTCCCTCTCCCAAAGACCCCAGTGACGCCGTGGCTGGGGAAGGGGTCTCCCTACGTCTGTCTCCCTCCAGGCGCCGGGGGTCTTCAGTCCCACTTGCACTGTCATACCCTCCTAGACCCCTCCCGACCACTTCTGTTCCCGGCTCCGGGCAATCACCCCTCCACTCGGAGAACACACTCGAAACTGCCCGAGCCCCAACTCCGGCGGACGCAGCCCCCCGCGCACTCCGACAGCGTTGGGCTCGGCGCGCTCACTCACCGCAGCTGGAGACACGCTGGAGTTTCCGCGGCTTTGGGGATGAGGGGCTCCGAGGAGAATAAGGGGGGGTGGCCCGAACACCCGCCCCCACTTCCAGCTCACAGCGCTCGGTCCTCCTCTCCCTCCTCGTCCTCCTCTTCCTCCTCCCTCTGGTCTTTGTCTTTGCAAAGTGTCGAAACTGTCTGGCATAGTGGAGCTCCGCCGGCAGAGGCTGGAGCCGGGGAAGCGGGGAGGCGGGGTGAGGATGGGAGCGGTCTCGGGAACACCTTCCCCCGGGTGTAACGGGAGGGGCGGGCGGGCGGCCGGGGAGGGGCCGCTTCCCTGGCCCGCCGGGGCCGGGAGCCGGGCGCGCCGGAGGGGGGCGGGCGCCTCGGCGGCGCGCGGCCCTCCCCTTCCTCCGCCCAGCGCCCGCCCCTCGGGCCCCCGCTCCCCCCGCGCCCCCTCCGCCCGCTCTCGGCTTGGCTTTCCGCTCGCTCTGGGCTTCCAGCGAGCTCCGGAGCCACGTGGACCGCAGCCGGCTAGCGGAGGCCAGGCTGGGGAGACGCCGGAGGCGGCGCGGGGACAGGATCGCCGCCCAGAGAGGGCTCTGCAGGGACAGCTCTGCCACTCTCCGCGGCGAGGCCGCCGCCCACAGGCTGGCGAGACGAGGGAAGAACCGCCGGGGGACCTGTGGGGTCAGCCCCGGGGAGGAGGCGACGGGCGCCCACCGAGAGGACGTGGCGGTGCCCCCGAAGAGCCCGAGATGGGCGCGCACCGTAGCAAGAAGAGGCCGATCCCCGCTGGCGACCGGGCAAAGCCGCCGACTTCCTCTAAGGGCGCGGGACTCGAGGTGGGATTCGGGGAGGGGAGGAGCGCGGCGGGGCTGGGGCCCGGGTAAGGGCAGAGCCCTGGCCCCGTTCCGAGCCGCAGAGCGGCCCCCGCCCTGGCTCGCCTGCCCGCCGCGGGTTTTTCCTCCTAGATGCGGAGGCTGCACCGCCGCGGTCCAGAGGAGGGCGAACGCCTGGTAGCGGGACTGCAGGCAGGGGCCGGACCCGGGGAGGCCTGGGGCTGGGGTTCCTGAGACTGGACCCCTTTTCTGGCTCAGGTTTGCCCTTTCTCCCTTAGAGGGAAGTGGGGGCATTGGAGACATCTTGCTCAATGGCAGAATGCCAGGCTTAGAGTTTAAATGCTGGACACAAGGTTTAAGAGGCATTAAAAAAATGCGGCTGTACAGCTTTTATCCCCTCACAGGAATTGTACCTCTTTTACAACTTTTTTTGAGCAGTGCTAAGAGGAAAGAGGCACAGTGTGGTCTCAGGGACACTTAATTCTTCCAGCTTCCATTGCTTACCTTGGAGAGGTCAGTCTTTTGCGGTGGAAGGGGGATAGCTCTCTAGCCCATCGTTCTTCAGAGGGACGCTGTAGTGTGTGCTTCAGGCTAGGGCCAGCTGGATGGGACTTTCTGCCTCTGATCCTGCCTTGCCTTCGTCGGATGTGTGATCATAGACTAGATAAGGTAGCCCTGTGCCCCAGTTTCCTCTTCTGTGAAAACGGGCCTAATAATTGTCTAGCCCATAAGATTATTGTAATAATCAAGTGAATCTATACATGTTGAACCTTAAAACTATGCCAGTCATATAATAAGTACCGAGTGAACGTTAGCTGTTTCGATGGTGGGCCTCCTGCCTGGGCCTCCACCCCTGGGCAGGGAGGTGGCCTGCCCCAGGGAATGGGTAAAGGTTGGTCCAGGAGAGCTCTTGGCCTTGGGGAAGGAAACAGGAGCTCTTCACAGCAGAAAGAAGTAGAAAGGAGCAGATTGAAAAAGAGGGGAAGGAGAGAGGGAGAAATTCACCACTAGGAAATTAACTACTTAGTAGTTAGGACTGTACCATCATATCCTAGCAGAGTCTGGAGAAAAGACCAGATTGGGCAAGTAAGTGGCCCCGATCAACCAGCTGTTTTTTCCACTTGCAGCCAAGAACCAAAATCAGCACTTAATTTCAGCCCCAGGTTCTTGGCAGTTCCCCTAGGTGACTCCACAGTGACATGGGAATTCCTAATTAAATGACTCTGCGGTGAAGCATGCATAAATCATCACCGTATCTGTAAAGATGAGCATCCCAGGCTCTGATGGGGTAAGCTGGCAAGGCTTTTTTTCTGGCCCACATCCTTTCTGTTGTAATATAGTTCTTGGGAAGTAGGAGAGAAGGCTCCCCCACCCTCCTGTTTACTCTAGGGTTGTGATAGGCCACGGGGACAGCACCTCCAAGGCCTCTGGACCTTTCCGGGAGCCCACATCCGGGACTGTGTGTCACAGCATTCCCCGTTGTCACCCTGAGTGTGTCTCCCGACATGCCCTGCCCAAGAACAGCCGTCGTAGTCATTGCTGGGAGTGTCTGCACAGTGAGTGCCCCCAGGGAGCCCCGACATTGATTTAATGCTCACACACACACACACACCCTCCCCTACATACTCTGAGCAACTGCAAATCTCTCAGTAATAATGGCGAAAGAAATTGATCTCGTCCTCCCCCCACCCCCTTTCTTCACGCATCAGATGGAAGGATCCTAATGGGCCCTGATGCCATCTGGGTGATTAGGCAGAAAGGGGCCGCCTGGTTCGTCAGCGGTTAAGTTCAGAGCTGCTGTGTACTTGGTGGCTTGTTTGGAGCAGTGTTTTCCTTACCATGGTTTTGGGGGCCCCTCTTTCCTTAGATAAAAGGGGTAACAGAGGGATGTACTGAGGGAAGCTGGAAGGAGAAAGACAGCCAGTCTTTCTCACTCTAGCTCTGGCTCTGTAGCTCACCTTCTCTCCCTCATCTTTCTCCCCTTCCTCTCGCCCTCTCTCTGCTCTGTTCTCTCCCTGCCCACAGTCATTCTATGTTAAGCCCTGGGGTCTGCCCTACCATTTTTCTGGTGGTTGCAGCCGCAGCCCTTCTAAGTCCTGATGACTGTCAGAACACTCCTTCCAGTTTCACTTCCCACTGTTCATTTATTTTGGGTTTTAGTTTTTCCAGGAGAGGGGTCTGATTGGCAGGGCTCACTGGGTCCTGGGTCATCAACAATCCCAACCATGAACAAGCTGCGCAGGCAGCATGTGCCCATCTCAAGAATAAGCATGTGGAAGGAGAGCTGTACATTTTATATCACAGGGAATGCAGGACGCAGGGCCCTTCTACCCCTGGGAATCTTGGAGGCATTTGAGCCAGCAGAACAGACACACAATCACACTCTACACTAACGTATATTATACCCCGCATCCATGCTAAAGCAGCTGATTAATCTTGTCCAATCATGAACACCCTCTCCTCTGTGCCAGAATTCAGCTCAGGAAGACCTAGATTTAATCCCTGTTTGGATCAACAAGATAAAGAGAGAAATATACTGTGTCTTCTAGGAAAGGAGTCCTCTTGAATCCTGGGAATCTTCTCTTTACTTCCAACTGTACATGAACATGAAAGTATTTTTAATTCAGTAACTCAGTTCCTCTGGAAGACATCTTGTGCTGATGAGGGGAGCCAATCAAAGCTTAGTAGATCCAGAGCCCTGATCACACCATACCTGAAGCATACTTCTAGACTTTCTGTTGTATGAGTCAGTACAGTTCTTTTGTTTAAGCCACTTTGGGTCACGGTCCTGTTACTTGCTGCCAGGTGCTTGATAACTGATACAAAGGATCTGAATACAGCCAGATTCATTTTTCCTGAAGCCACAAGGCATTCCCAAGCTCAAAATCCTTAAAACTTCAATGGCTCCTTATTGGCTGAGGATGCAAATCCAACTTCTGAGCCTAGCAGTGAAGGTCCTCCTTGATGTGGTCCCAGTGTAGGTTTCTCATTCGTTTCCTCCCAGTATTTCTCTTTTTGAGTCCTGTGTAGCAGACATGATTCAGTCCAGGAGTTCTGGTTAAATGACATTTGTTATGTCCTTGAAATCAACATGGATCTCCATCTTGCTGGGCCCCTAAAGATTTCACTAACAGCCATCATGGGGCTCCCCAGCCCCTGCAGTATATAAAGATCTAGGGGTCTCATGCAAGGCCTGGTGTCTCTGCTTCCTAGCCGTCCTCACTATATCAGCTGAGCCTCTTTGTTCTGGACTATGGGACCCATAGAGGATCCTGGCTCCTAAACATGTTTGTCCCTGGGTTCAGTCTTCTTGGATGTGATCATTTCCTAGCACTGCGATAACAAATTACTACAAACTGGGGGACCCAAAACAGCAGAAATGGGTTTGCTCACAGTTCAGGAGGCCAGATGTCTGAAATCAAGGTGCCTCCAGACTTGGCTCTTTCTAGGAGCTCAGATAGAGAGAAATCTCTGAGAGAGAATCCGTGCCTCTCTCCCAGCTTCTGGTGGCTCCCGGCAGTCCTTGGCTTTCTTTGGCTTGTAGATTATCTCTTTGGTATCTGGCTCCCTCTTCACATGGCTGCACGTGTGTGTGTGTGTGTGTGTGTGTGTGTGTGTGTGTGTGTGTGTGTCTTCTGTGGTGAGGACAGCAGTCATTAGACACTTCGGATCCACCATAATCCACCAGACACTGCGCTAAGTGTTGGGGACGTGGAGGTGGACACAACATAGTCCCCAGCCTCCAGGAGCCAACCCAGATCCTCCAGGATCTGGCAGGGGACCAGAGTTGCAGGGAATTCCAACGCATTCGGGCTGCGCTGTGATAGGTTAACAGGTGGGCACACTTACAGGGTGTTGGTTCACAAGATCGGGAGCATATGGGGTGAAATCTGAAACTGGCCCCATGCACAGAAGCCAGGGAGAGATGAAAGAAAGAGACTGGTGAGTGTCAGGTTTAATAAGCAAGAGAATTTACTTGTAAATCTTATCTTGGGGGCCTCGAGATGAGTAGACCTCTGAACCTACCTTCTAGAATCTTAGAAGTTTATAGAGAGGTTTTAATGAGGTTCAGTGATAGACACTGTCCGGATGTTCTCAGCAACACCTGGCCCTCTGAAGGCTGGGCCCTGGAAAAGAGCTCCCATTATGGGAACAGGGTGTGGTTGAGGCGGGGTGTACATTCCGAGGACAAGGGAGGGGATGGAGATCCTCCACCTGTCCTGGGCCAGCTCTCTTTTCAGCTGGCGGTCACATCCCCTGGATGACCTCCTCTACCCCGGGGGTAGCTCCTGGGGACAGGTGTCCTGAGATCTCCAGGTGAACTAGGGCGTATGCGCTATGCGGAACGCATAAGCTCCTCCAGTCACCCACAGCCTTGCAAACCAGGCGGGGCGGTCTGGGCTTTATCCGGAGAGCCATTGGCATCTCGGAGACTTCACGTTTGGAAAGAGGCGCTGGGGACACAGTGATGTCAGCATGCCGCCAGACCACTCGGGCAGCCTTGTCCAGACTGGAGGCAAAGTTCCAATAATCCAGGTGTCCGGCCTCTGACCTGAGAAGGTGCAAAAGTTTCAGAGGAGTTTCAGAGGAGAGAAAACAAACAGAACACGCCCACCACAGGTCAGGGGCCACGAGAAGAGAGGGACACTTCCATCTCTGCATTGGCAACAAATCTGGCAGGGACAGGTACACTCTCCCAACATCCATCCCCTACTTCTTTCTTGCAACAGAGTTACATAGTTAACACACACACACGGAGGGGCACAGGACATCTGGGGAGATGACAGCCATCTTTCATGGCAAGACCAGCATGCATGTGATAGGGCTAAAAGCTAGAAAAATCTCTGGTCCCTGAAGGCAATGCTGAGGAACTGATTCAGTGCCTGCAACATCTTCTTCCCTCAGATCCCTCGGTCTGTGAAAGGAAAACACAGCAATCCTGGCCCTATTTCTTGAAAGTACCATAGTGAGATTTGTGGATGGTGGATGGCAGCCATCTCCAAAACATGGCACCTCAGGGAGGAGAAAGGAGTACTTTTTCCACCTGTCACATTTCCGTGTTTGTGGGACTTTCCTTTGCGGTTTGTTCTGCTTACCTATCCTGCAAAAATCGTCCCCCAAACCAGAGGCATGAAACGGTAGAAATATTGCATTTGATCTTAGGGTTGGGAGGGGTCAGCAGTTTGGATGGAACCCCACAGGGTGGGCTAATCTCTGTCCCACGTTTCTGGGAAGCTGAGGTTAACTGGAATGGCTGAGGCTGTTAGATTCACAAGCAACAGGTGGTGATGGAAACCAGGTATGAATAGGAGATCACCTGGGGACGTTGAGGAAAAGGAAGAGGGACAAGGTCGGAGGCCTGAGGACGGGGTGGTTGTCAGTAAATGGTTATGGAATAAATAATTCATTCCAGAACATAACTTTATAGATAGCCCCCCCAGGTCAGTGGCCCTTCCTTCTGACCCCAAGCAGGGGAAGGATCACAGCTAAGGGAGTCTCCAGTTAACTTCCTGGAGCCAGAAAAGGAGTCCTTCGAGTCTACTTCTCAAACTTCAGCGTGCACAAGGATGCCTCCGGGAGGCTTATTCTAAACAAAGAGTCCTGCGTCCCACTCATGGTGATTTGAAACTCACTAGACCTGCGGGTGGGTCCAGGACTCTGACTTTTTAAACAAATCCCTTTTGTAGTAATGGCCACAGGGGCTGGGTGGACAGCACTTAACCGGCGACATCCCAACAGGGCTGCGGACCAAGCGTTTTTGATAAGATGTTCTGGCCCCAAGTGTCGGCTCTTCTTCTTTGTAACCATCTGACTTTGGACACTTGCCCTTTTCTGATGACTTTCTTATCTGTACCATTAGGAGGTTGAGTTTGAGCAATGTTTTCAATTCATGCTCTGTAGGACCCAAGGGGATTGCACGCTGGGTATCCACCTCCATTAATCCATTTAGCAAATATTTATTGACTGGCTGGATACTGGAAATATTATAGTATCCATGATTAATTTTCATTACAGTAGTTATTTCCAAAGAGAAGCGCCAGACAGGCTAAAAGAGGGAGCCGACAAAGATGACTTAAATTCTGCGTGCCCTTCCACTTGGGATGCCATTTGGCCAAACTGTTGTCAGGATGGAAGCTACTGGCTTAGATAATATTAAGTGTCCTCGTAACCAGAAACCTTTTGTTCCATGATGTTTTTCAAAGAATTTATTTCTGAGTAAAGTCGAAACAAGCAGAATGCAATTTCTGTGTTTGAAATATGTCAAGGACCCCAAGGTTAACACTTTCATTCTTGAAAAGAAATTGCGGGCTCTTTAGGGATTGAAAATGGTCTATATCATGGTTTTCTGATATTTAAGAACCAGCACCTTTACCTGGGAAATTGAAGGAAATAAGTGACAGCGAAACTGAAAGGAAGCTCTGTGTGCTTGCAGGAGGAAACAGCAAAACAGGGAGAGTAGGACAGGGGCTCCAGCCGGACAGATGATTTGCACTTTCTGAGCCTTCTAGTTTTTGTCTGCAGAATGGGCAGATGGTACCTGCCTCCAGAGTCGTTTTAAGGAGAAAGATTATATATAAAAATTACTAGTTCAGTGTCAGATACTTAGTAAGCATTCATTCAATAAATGATGGCCATTATTAATTTAAGTATCTTTCTTATGCATATTATACTTGTCAACATTCCTGCAAATGTTTTATAGATGAGAATGGAAAAGTACTCAGTGTGGGAGTTGCCAAATACAAAGGCTTTGCCAGGCCAACGGCATCTCTGGGGGAAGAAAGCCTTATAATTCCCTCTTTTCTAAATTACATGCCCCTGGAGCTGGCCTTACAATTTTGAATTTGCCTGCACATCCTCCCCTCCCCCCACCAAGGAGAGCAAGTTACTTTTGCTCAGTAAAAACCAAGCCTGTATCCAAATTTGAGATAGTGGGGTTTCCATATTTAAAAAGAATAACGAAGATAGCCTTATACACTGTTGAGAAATTGCAAAGAAGCCCTGGAATAATTTCTTTGTATTTTTCTGGAGTCGAATAGGCGAACTTGCCTTAAGACTAAACCAGCAAGCATCTTTTCGTTCTCTTCTCTCTTGATCATTAAAACCATAGGGAGACTGCACCCAGGTGGGGGTCCCTCTAACACTTACAGGTTTGTGGAGAGCAGCTGCACATCTGAGCTTGGGTGAAACATGGGGCTGCAGCTTCCTTTTGTCTAAAATGAGAGTAATGACAGACTTCACCCCCTAGGCTGTTGGAAAACTTAAATAAGGTGGTTTTTAGACAGCCACGCACATAGTAAGTGCACAGAGAGCTAACTATCGCTATTTTCACGTGTATTGATGTACTGGATATTTTGGTGTTTGGTTGTATATGTCGAACTGCAAACTCATCAAATATAAATTAATGTTAGTTTCTTGCATTTAATGATCCGCATGTAATGATTCTGGAGGCAGCTGAATCGACCTTGATGTTGTGTTGGGAACTATGGCCTCAGTTTTAAGAGATGTGACATCTGCTCTGGATTTGGGGTGTCAGTTTGGTAAAATCCTGTAAGGCATTGGGGTGCCTTAGGACTGTAGTCTATAACCAGACACAGGAGAAGGTGGGATTCCATCAGGTGGTAAATCAGCTGGCTGGCGAAGA
Organism: Lutra lutra; assembly: GCF_902655055.1. Classification (NCBI taxonomy): domain Eukaryota; kingdom Metazoa; phylum Chordata; class Mammalia; order Carnivora; family Mustelidae; genus Lutra; species Lutra lutra. Next base: position 8,668,881 of record NC_062281.1, on the reverse strand, counting down.
ATGCTGTTGTCTGGGGAAGAATTTGGAATTTCACCTATGCAAACCAGGCAGGAGTGTCTTTAGCGGTTAGGATTGGGTTCCATGGCAGAAGACACCACATCACAGTGACTTAATCAGGTAGAAGTTAATCTTTCCTTTTTCTAAGTCCTGGGACACAAGGTTTACCTGACATTCTACAGTGTCAGAGACCTAGGTTCCATCCATCTGGTTCCACAGTAGGGCACACCACCCAGCCCCAAAGGACTTCCTAGTCCAGGTTGGCTGCTCCAGCTCTGGAGATCAAATCTGTATTCCAGTCATTCAGAAAGAGATAAGAACAGGCCCTTCACCTTTAAGGACATTTTCCTACAGATAGCCCACAGCACTTCCACTTAGGAACTCATTCCCCAGGCCACTCTGAGCTGCCTACCTGCAAGGGTCACTGGGAAATGTAGTCCTTATCCTGGGAATGCATGCTGTGGGAAATGGATGGCTGGGGACAATTAGCAGTCCCTGAAGCAAGGTTAGAAGGGGTTAGAGCACTCAATCCAGATGCAGGGGCAAGAGCGCAGAAGCGAATCCCAGGTGCACAGTGTAGACTTGGAATAGCTTGTTGCTATAGTAACTAGAAAAAGCCTGAAGGTGCCAACTGTCATGACAAAAAAAAAAAAAAAATGTCCTTGTCCCTCAGACCCTGTGTTCTGGCCAGAAATCTGATCGATAAGTTCGTAAGTTTAGGTCGGCCCTCCTTGTGATGTTGAAACAACTTGTTTATTCTGCTAGTGCTGACCGTTTTCCACCCTGGCAAAGGTTTGGAACATATTATACAGAGTGAAGAGAAAGGAAATCCCAGAAGTAATGTCTGTGGGGAAATGAGCATATGTTTGGTATTTGAAGTCTGTGATATAATAAAAAGAAAAAGAAAGTGTTTTGATACATTGGAGTCCATTTAGCCTGATAATGCCATTTTAAAATGTAACTGAACAGTGGTGTAATTTAGACTTGTAAATTTCCATTGAAAAGTTTTTAAAAAATTAGAAAGTTTACCATGTTTGATTGTTTAGAAGAATTGGAGAGTCTTCAAACTTAGTTATAAGTTGAATGATAACTTCATTAGATGTTTTCAGTCCTTAGGCAGGCTTTTGTCACATCGGTTTAAACAGTGGAGGGGATTTAAGGAATGGAGCTCTTACCTGGGCCAGTCCTTTGATGTTAGTTAGGGTTCTTCCAACACTGAACAAGAGACTCCTTGAAAGTAGTTGTTAAAATATAGTCCATGTTGAAAGAGATTTGTAGGTTGAATTCAAAGAAAGACCTAAGGAAAAAAATTTTTTATTAATTTTTAAAAGTTTTTTTGTTTAAGTAATTTCTACCCAATTTAGGGCTGGAACTCATGACCTTAAGATCAAGAGCGGCAAACTCTTCTGACTGAGTCAGCCAGGCACACCCAAAAAGGATTTTTGAATGATTTTCATATTAAAACATTTTTCAATGTACAAAAGTCTCGTAACAATAATAATATAATAATAATAAACAACACTACGCCAACTTGAACTTTTTCCTGTTTCTATTTATTCATATACAAAATAAGAAGGCTCTGGGGACAGGTTCCTTTTTTTTTTTCTTTTTGTAGCGGAACTCTTTTTTGTTTGTTGATCGCTTCACACTAAGTCTTCTGTGGGACCCCCTGTCGCCTGTGTCCCGAGAAATGCCCCTCCCCCATTCCAAGTAGTTCTAAGAGACTTCCAGCCACGAGACCGTCGCCTTCCTCAGTTACAGGTGGCAGGCGTCGCACACTAAGCTTCTCATGCATGCCACTTCCCTGAAGACACCGTTCCTTACTTCTTTCCACCTAGAGCACTAAACATTACCTTCCTGCTTCCTGTTTTTCAGCCTAGCAGTCAAAAGCATTGATTCAGAAACCAGATTTCATGTGTGTTCACATTGTGGCTCAGGGGCTACCTACCTGTGTGACATTGGGTTTATTACTTAACCTCTCGGAATCTCAGTTTTCTGAGCTATAGAATCAGCATTAAAATAGTGTCCACTTTCCTATTTAGTATTGTTCTAAAGCTTAAGTACCTTAACAAACGTAAAGCTCTTGGACAGACAGATGGTAGATGCTTGATATAGGTTTATTATTATTGTTAGTTGTTGAGCCTTCCTTTAATTTATGTAGAGTGAACCCACATTTTTCCATTGAATTCCTTTTGCCCTCCTTACTTTTTCACTGTGGACTGTTTCTGTTACTTGCAAGCAACATTTTCTGGTGGAGACAACCCTGGTAGAAAAAAAAAAAAAAAACGATATCCTCAGTGCAGGGGACGGGGAGCTCTTGGACCTCCTTTACCTGCCACAGCAGCTTAACATCCCCTCCATAGATCACGGACACAACTTGAGACCCACCAGATCCAGTCACGTCAGGGGCTCCTTGGTATAGGTGCTCTGATATTTTTTTCTCCGATTACACTTGCAGTCCTGGCCCTAAGATTTATGCGTTAAGTGATGACCTCAAAGTCTGGACAAATATGCAAACGTATTTGTGATATTCCCAAGAATCTCTTCTTTTTAAGACAAAAGAATAAACTTATAATTTTATAATATATTTGGGAAGGGTTAATTGAAAAAGGAAGGAGAAAGGAGGAGGAGAAGTTGGGGAGGAAAAGGAGGAGGAGGAGGAGAACACCGTCAGCAGCAGCATCTCGGGACTCCCGGGACATCCCGTTGACCCACTCAATGTGTTCTTCTGTGATCCCCCATCATGTGCAGGATATAAGTGACACCACATCAGCAGGGCACCAAGACCTCCCTGGACTGCCCTTGGCCGCCTCCCCATCCTAAATCCTGCTCCTTCTCTCCTCATTGTAGTTTATTTCCTAAGTACCAAACTCCCGTTGCATCCTGCCCATTCTGTGCTTTCTCACGCCTCCATAGTTTTGTGTATTGCCTTCTTGCCATCTTGCCCAGCGAGCCCTGACTGCTGGGCTTCAAGCCTCAGACGGCGTACTGTCATCCCTGAAACAGCCCCTGGCTTTCCCAGGCGTGTTCTTTTTTTTTTTTTTTAATTTTTTGTTAAAGATTTTATTTATTTATTTGAGAGAGAGAGAATGAGAGAGAGAGAGAGCATGAGAAGGGGGAGGGTCAGAGGGAGAAGCAGACTCCCTGCCGAGCAGGGAGTCCAATGCAGAACTCAAACTCAATCCCCGGGACTCCAGGATCATGACCAGGGCTGAAGGCAGTCTCTTAACCAACTCAGCCACCCAGGTGCCCCAACGGAATGTTCTTGAATCCCTTTTCCTAGTGCCCCTTGCACCTTACACATAATCTCCCTTTTGCACTCAACAGATGTGACTGTCTTGTAGGCAGGGTGCATGTTGCTCCCATCACTTTGTGCTCACCCCGCCTTGTCCCTGACCCAGAGCTGGTGATTGGAACGTTTACTAAGCATGGTCTCCCCTAGACCACGTTATCCTTCTCTGATGCTCCCTTTCCTGTGAGGAAGGGCTGTGAGGGCATAATCCCAGCTGGAATTTTGTTGTTGGAGGAGAGCACTAGTTCCATTTCTGCATTTCTCTTTAAACAATGCACAATGAGGGCAGAGACTGTCTTCCTTTCCTCCTGCTAGGTCTCCAGTGCTTAACATGAGAGCTTAAAAAGATATATGTATTAAGTAAAACAATAAACCCATCCACGTATCTACCTACAGATCTCTCGGTCCAAGACTACCATGTCCTTAAATGAAGTGATCTCGCCCGAACCGACGGACTGTCACATTCTGTTTGCCCCACCATAAGAGGCTGTCTGAGCCTCTCCCAGAAGCAGAAATGCATTACTTGAAATCTGTAGATGTCAGGGTTTGGTGTCAAAATGAGACAATTCCGATACCCATGAGCGATGAATCTGGTCCTGGATACCAAGACAGAAAGAAAACATGTCAGTGCCGCTCTCTGGGGACAGTGTGACAACGTCAAAATAAACCCACAGCAAATGCTATTAGCTTGGACTGAAGGGAAATGTTTGGACTTCCATAGACACGAGACACCCCCACCAGGTAGGGAGAGGGTGCCTGGGTGCATAGCTCCCTTCCTCCCTCCCCTGGCCGCCACCCCCCCCCCCCGCCCCCGCACCCTCACAATGTCTCAGCCTGACCTCCTTCAAACCTACAGAGGAAGTCAAAGGCTCTGGGTTTCTCCCATTGTCATTCTTCTGGGAAGGTAACAAAAGAAATCTTACCTTGTTTATTTTATGCAATAGTTTAAGACAACTAGAAGTGTTTTATGGAAGGTCATGTGACAGGTAACATCTCGGAAAAAGTTTTAAAAAGCCAAACCAAACCTTCACCTAGCCCCAGTTTCTGGGAAAGCTGCAGGGGCCACGTGCACAGCCATGCTGGGCACCCACTGTGTGCCAGATCCACGGTGATCCAGCAGACAGAGAAACAGACACGGGAGCTTGAATCCAAATGTGCTCTGGTCCTTAGGAGACCCCGGTTCACAGCATGCACCCCAGTCCACCCCCCCACAGCCACCTAGGCCACTGGGCAGCTGCCATCCTTTAAACCAGGAGTCATCGAGTGCGCAGAAGGACACCCATTTGATCATCTGTAGGTTGCCAGGAAAAGCACCCACCCGTCAAGATGGGATGTGGTCACATATTGAGCTCCGAAGCTTAGGTCTCTGCTTTGTCCCTGCCTAGGTCGTCCTTTGTCCCTGCTTAGGTCGTCCTTTGTCCCTGGAACAGGATCCAACAGCTCACTTCGCAACCACGTGCAAGTTACTCAACCTCTCTGACCCTTCCCTTTCTCACCGGCAAAATACAGGGAACTCATCACCACCTCACAGACCTCTTGTGAGGATTATTTGTGGCATAATACAAATCATAGGACCATTTATGTAAGATCTCAAGATCATCCCTGACCCGCAATGGTGCTGGATTCACATTAGCCCTCAGGTTCTCTTTAGAAAACGAGGCTCAGAACTAGATGAGCCCTTTATTAATTCAAACCTTTCCTTTTATTGTTAAACAAACTGTGGCCCAGAGAAACTCACTAACTTCTTTAGAGTCCTGCTTACAAGGTCACGGGATAGTCCTTAGTTGACTCGTATGTTTACTAAGCACATAAATAATACTGGCAATACAAAGGACACCAGGCTAGGTGTTCGACAAGTATCAGTACCCTTAATATTTGCAGAAACCCTATGACATAGGAATCATCGTCATCTGCACTTTCCAGATGAGGAACCAAAAAGTTCAGTGACTTGTCCAGTGACAAGCTTGTAACTAATGGAAGAGGGATGCCAAGCCTGGCAGTCGGTCGTGGCCTGCCATCAAGGCTGTGCACTGAACCACTGTGGCACTCTTGCCAATTGCTGGAGTGCTCTTGATGCTTCTTTAATACCCACCTCCAGCCAGTGGCACCTCCTCTCTCTCTCTCTGTCATGCTCTGCCTCCTTCTTCCTCCCTTCCTCCTGCCTTTTAGCTATCCTAATTAATAATAATGAGAAGGAAATTACTTTCTCTTAGAATCCCACTGAGCAAAGGCTGAGGAAGCAAAAGCTTCCTTGTTATTACTTTACCAGAGAGAAGAATTCTAAAGAAGCTAGAGAGAGGAGGGGGGAAAAGGTGGGGAGGGAGCAGAACACCCCGGAGGCTATGATACCCAGGCACTCCACATGGTCTTGTTCTACCTCAGGGACTGTCCCTAAGAGGCACAGCAACTTCTGTACCAGGGAGCAGACTGTTGGGGGGGAAGAGGAGGGAAAGATGGGGAGGGAAGGAAGCAGGTTCACAGCTCCCACTTCCAATCCATCTGAGGTCTGGCTTCATGGGTCTCTGGTCATGAATGCAGGTCATGTCCAGGGTTCCAGGAATCACATTTCAGGAGCAACAGAGACCACCCCCCCGCATTGGGGGGGCACTTGTCATGGTGAGAGGGGCTGGAGCCCTGCAGTGTGGGGTGGGAAAGTGGTCCAAGGACAAGTTTGGGCCCCTTGGGGATGGAGGCTGTGAGGAGCTGGGGTGGGTGCTGGTGGGGGTGCTGACTGATGCACTTGCCCAGCGGAGCTGTTGAATCCTCTCAACAAGGTCCAGAGCTAGCCAGGGACTCCCAGTCTACCGTATTCCCTCATTCCTATTTTATCCGTAGTCTAATTATCTCTGTAATTTGGGGCAGGTCTCTTCCTATCGCTTTTCCATTTATTAAATGGAATATTATGAAGATCAGATCAGCTGATGAACAGGAAAGGCACACATCCAAGATCACACAGCGGGTGGATGGCAGAGCCAAAAGAAATATCCAGCTTTTGCAATGACATTTTCAAGCAACACTCTAGAGGGAGAAACTCTTCACCATCTCCAAGCGCACCATGGAGAGAGAGCCTTAGGCATCCTTCTCCAGAGTCCTCTGTGAATGGCTTCCCCGCCCCGTCCCCACATCAGGGCCACCTGATGGAAACTCACAGAGAGCCCAACTCGCAGAGAGTCAAGAAAGGACGCTCTCCTGTTTCCCGACTTCTCAGTCAACAAAATGGGGCTTTATTCCCAATTTATAAACAATGCCGCTGCCTCATGATGGTATCAGTAGCTGACAGACCCTCCCATCTTTACCTGATCGCGACACACACAGGTCAATGAAGCATAAAAGGTGTTGGGTAATCTTGATAAAACACGAGATGAAAATAATGATATTGGTTAAGCTTCTCTTAGGTACCAGAAACTGGGCTAGGTGCTGTCTCTCCGGTGGAATGGTTAATACATATTGTGTGCTTCTGCCTTTCTGGGCACTGCTCAGTGCAGGGAAATGTGTGCAATTCGTTCTGTCCCTGCAGCGGCCTTGGGAGATCGGGACTGGTGTGAATTATCTCTGTTTCACAGATGAGATGAAGGAGGCTCGGAGAAGTTAAGTAACTCACCCCCTGTCACACAGCTGGTGACACAGGATTGAGATGACTGTTCGGGCCTCTGACTGTGCTAGAATTCATGCTGTACATGTCTACTTGCTTAGTTAGGACTCAGCAAGTCAGCTTGGGCCCCCTCCCACACCGGGTTGCCAAATGCCATCTTGCCCGTATGACAGAGTGCAGACTCTTTATGAAATGTGCTACCCAGCCGAGCTCCCCAAACCCACTGACCCCTTCCTACCCTCTGCCCCTCTGCTGGTGCCAGGGAAATTGCTGGGCAAACGCTGATCAACGCTCCAGGTCTATGACCTTGAACAAGTCCCCTTCCCCTTAGGACTTCTGTGTCCTTATCTGCAGACTGAGGGGAAGAAGCTCTTCCCTCATAGGGTCTCAGGAAGCACGCTCACCACTGTTTGGGAAACATGCCCATGCCAGGAACCGAGAGGAGTCTCGCTAATGCCCACTTTCGGGAGTCCCTTCCACCCAGTGGGCTTCTGAGCTGGAGCTGAGATTAGTTTGCAGCAGAAACCAGGCGCCTCTCGGCGGACATGTCCCTCCCGCACTTTGCACAAGCCTGGGGAGTGAGCACACTGTGTTATATTTATCACGGCCAGTGTCCTTCCTCCTCCGGGGTCATGTGAGGGGGAAACTTCTGGGATCACCTCTTCATCGTTGCCCCGGCGCTGCTCACGGTCTCTGACAAGCACGGAAGCTTCATGGATGACCGCCCTGCTGGATAAACAAGTGAACAATGCAATGCTTTGTTTTGGGGTGCACAATACACGTGCAAAGTGATGTGACAACCTGGGATTTGACTTGGTTGGATTCGTGTATGCCTGGCTGGATCTCTGGGCGGGGGGGGAGGGCGGCGAGCTGTCAGGGATGATCTTTTAGCTTTCCCATGCTCAGCTCTGTTCAGCCAGCACTAACACCCACAATGAACCCTCAGTGGGGATAGGCAAAGGCCTGATGGTCATGAGGAGCGCACGGCTCTGCCCTCATTTCTGGGCTTGTCGTGCCCGTTCTTCCAAAGCCATGCACAAATTAGCCCCTCGAGAAGCATTTTTAATGAATACACCTTTGTCTGTGTCCTTTGCCCAGGCTCACAACACAGGAGAAAAAGGAAGCAGACAGGCTCCAAGAGAAAAGAAATTTGAGGTGTTTACCTTCTAGTCCCCCCCTGCCACCGCTTACACACATGTGCACATGTGCTATATTCTCCAGGTTTAAGAGGAAGCCATCTCAAATAGCATGGAAAGAGCAGGCCTGCCCCTCCTTCTAACGGGGGTTTAAAATAGTTTGATGACTGCTTAGCCCGGGATTTGCAATGGAACATTTCCCAGACCCAGGAGGGACGTGCCCAAGCTCCCCCCACCAAGAAGGGGACCGGCACAGGACAAGTAGGGCCCAGACGCTCTCCAGATAGAGGCCACGCTGACGTCCTCACAGCGGGCCTGTTGTTCAATTCATCAGCGCACAAAGGCAGCCTCCCCAATTAGCGCGATGCTTGGGCTGAGCAGGGCCAGGGGCCAGGCAGGACGCACTGTGCTGCCTCCGTGGGGACCAACGGGTGGCAGACAATGCCACGTCATCTAACTTAGCGTGAAGGAACCATGTTCCAGGGAAGAAGGGGCCCTCCAGGAGACAGCATGAGTTCCTGCTGGTGGGTGGTGGACCGGAGCTCCTTGCTCTATGACCCCATTCATCAGCCTTCACAGGAGTAGCGTGAGGCTGAAATCGGATGAGGCCTGTGGACAGCATGTGCTGGAGAGACATGTGAAGGAACACGTGCTCTTTCTACAGGGAATGACTTCTGGATAGGGCACTGACCTTCAATGTCAACCTCAGTGACCTTGGACATGCCAGGCACCTGTGTAGGGAAGTTCCAGCAAGCAGGAGCAGCCCAGTCTTGGGATTCTGGAAGTAAATATCTCTTCCTTCCCCTTCCCCCAACATACATTACCCCTAGGTCCTAACTGACAGGGATGAACAAAGGCCTTTGAAATGTAGCATGCTATTGTAGCATGCTAAAAATAGACAATAACGAGGAAATCACCCCAATTTATTGCAGCTTCCACAGCCATTTTTTTTTCCCACCAGGTATGTACTGAATATTGTCATCAATAATACAATGACCATTTAAAAAGAATTTGCTTTGCCAAGAAGTTATGAAGACATGCCCCATCCTGTAGCCTCATCCCCAGCTCCCCTGGTCCTAACTGTGACATTTGGAGAGACGCCCGCAGAGACTGCCACTTGGAGTCAGATCCACTCCAAGCCAGGCCACAAGCAAGTCACCTCCACTGGGCAAGTCTGTCGGCCTCCTGGAGCCTGAGGTTCCCCATCCAAAACCTCAGGGTTGGGTGACATTTGCTTTTTTTTTTCTTTCTTCGTGCTTTAAAGTTCTTGTCCCCAAGAACACTCAGGTCTGGCTCCCTCTCCCTCCAAGTCCTCAGACACAGCTGGGACGTGGCTGGCTTCCATGGAGTCTCTGTGCAGTTAGAAAGAGGTGCCACTGCTTGCTGGATCAGCCCCACAGCTCAGGGAACGGGTGATCTCTTCATGAAAAGAAGACTCCCGCTTGCTTTGGACAGGTAAAGTCTCGCACCAGGGAACACATTTAGCCAGAAGATGGTGGGTTGACTTTGAGCCTCTGCTCATCTTCTTTGTGCAGTGCACAACCTGCAGAACTGTAGGGTGGTAGCAGCCTAACAGGTCTCTCCTGTATTGACACAGACCTTTGTCACTCCTGATTTAGCTGACTTCGGCTTCTTTGAGAGGGTTTCCAGCATGGACCATCCCCCCCAACCCGCCCCCCCCACCACTCCAGGTCATTGAGTGGATCCTTAGCATTTGAGGATTTTCCTTTCCTGGTTTTGACTCTTGCCAAACCCATTCAGAGGTTCTCAGTAAAGTGATTCATTTAGAGCAGGGGCACTCAACCCAGGCTTCACCACTCGTTAGCTTGGTGACTCTAGTCCCATTCTTTATGCTTTCCAGGCCTCCGTTTGCTCATCTGTAAAATGGGACAATGATAGGTGTCTCACTGGGTGTATTGATTGGGCAGAGTAAGCAGGGTCTTGTGGGAAGGCCACCAGACAGGGAGTCGACACTGGACAAGGGAGCTGTTCCCAGCATGGTTCTCTGATCCAGAGAAGCAAACCTTTCTCATATTCATTTTAAAAGTATAAAATCTATTCTTGGACGGTGGGCCACATAACATCGGCCATGGGTAGGTTTGGCCTGGGGGTCACTAAGTATATTTTATGAAAGAGAGCACGGGACTTGAAGAGCACTGGGTGTTACATGCAATGGATGAATTATTGAGCTATACATCTGAAATTAACGAGCTGCTATATGTTGGCTAATTGAATTGAAATAAAAATTAATATTTGAAAGAATCACCCACCTTCTAATTTTTCAGTTATCCTTCATTGAATTTTATGCAAGAAAATATGATTGTGCATGTATGTTGTTTGTGGGGTTTTTTGTGTGTGTGCATGTGTGTGTTTTTGTTTGTTTGTGATTCATGACATTTGTGGGGAGCGCGATCCCTCAATGACTTACTCTACAGTCAAAATACAAGCTCCCTTTTATTGAGTGTCTGTATGCGACAGGCCCGGCATCCAGTATTTTATAGACATTTAATTTAACCTCCAGAGGTTAGGTTCATCCCCATTTCATCCATAAGGCCAGAGAAACTCTGAGTAAGTAAGTAATTGATCCAAAGTCACCCAGCAAATAAGAGGCAGAACCAGATCCTATCTCGGTTCTGTTTGTCCCTAGAGCCCTGGGTTATCAACATTGCTCTCTTCCAGCCTCTACCTTCCTTAGCTGACCCCTTGGGTCTGAATCTGCGTTCTGAACAGCCAGCTTTCCCCAGTCCCAACCCCTCATCATGGGGTGGGGGGAGATTCTGCTTAGCACTACCTGAATATATTCTGAGCCTGGGGCCTCTTGTCTCCTAGCAGTCTCCGAGCCCAGCAATGTTGGGAAAGAAGGTCCGAAAAGGACCTCAGTCAAGTCCAGAAAATCCTCAAAGAATAGAAGACAGTAAGGACAAAGCCAGCGCTGGATCCCCAAATCACCTAGAGAATCAGAGGTGGGACACAGCTGTCTTATCTCTGAGACAAGGGTACGAGCCAAGGCCACCACGAGGGGCCCCGGGGACTTTGAGGGAGAGCCATCAGGTAGCTGCCTAAGCTTCGGTGTGCTCTAGGATCAAGGCACATCAGAAATTCAAAGAAACCAAAGACAACAGAAACAAGAGAGGCAGATTTACGTAACACACGTCAGCAATCACAATGAGAGAAGTACATCACCAGAAATGTAATATTGATCTCATTGGAGAAGAACATTTTGTCTGGCCAGAGGTTCTGAGGTCAGCTGTTGGGTGATAAGCAAAGTGGTTATAAGCTTTTCTGATCAGATGATATTTTTGAGACGTCCGGAGGCTGTCTGTGGCTGGACCAGGAGGCTGAGCCTCATGAGGACGACTCCAGCCATCCTTCTTGTGAGTGGTAAAAATTCCTCTTGAAAGGCTGAAGTGATAGCCCTAGACAGATGCTTCCCGAACTCTTACGTACAGACAGATCACCCAGGGAGCTTGTTGAAAATTCAGATTCTAATCTAGTGGGTCAGGGCTGAAACTCTGCATTTCTAACCAGCTCCCAGGGACTGAGGATGCTGATGGGCGGTGGACCACGCTCCAAGTAGCCAGCATTTCTGCACCACAGCCTGCGCACAGCTGGCCCCACTTCAAGCGACCTCCAGGATTCATGTAGGGTCGCTTTGCCAATCTGTTTGCAGCTGAGACATAGGAGAAGAGTCTGCCACACTAGGGAGCAGGATACTGGAGTCCGAATTTTGTCGGTCCTTGCCTGTCATGGGGTCTTTGGCAAATTGTTTTGGTTCTGAGAATCTCCGTTTCCTCACATCTCAAGTAGGGAAAATAAACGTCCCACAGAAAGGCTGAAGAAGTCAATGAGGTAACGTGTGTAAAGAGATTTGGCATATGCGTACAGGTATCTGAATCTGAGATCATTCTCAAGACCAGCCCTCACTCCAAGACCCTCAGGGCATCCCTGGGGGGCCACAGGCGGGAGCCCCAGAGTGCCCGTGGGGGGGGGTGTCAGCTCCATGCTTAAGAGTTTGGAAAAGCAGTTTCTTTTCTAACATCTGTTCTCACCCTGTCCCCAACCTGGATGTCCCTCTTTTCTCTTCTTCCTCTCTTGTCCCTCTCCTTTGCTGTCACCAACTCCCCGGTTGTTTTCACCTCCCACCTTCTTTGCTCTCTTTGAAGGTTTGAAATTCCCCTCACCTGTTAGGGTAGGGTCTTTCCAAGCCTTTCCTGCTGCCCAGTCCCTCAGGTCCCTAGTACTAAGCCCTACCGGCCAGTGAAGTCAGGTGGACAGGAAGGAAATGGCGATGGAGTCCCTACCCTGACCTTGAACTGTCCTTCACACAGCTTCACTCACTGGTGGGTTCCTACTGCCTCTTGGCCTTGTTCATTTTACCTCAAGTACAAGCGCTTTTCTCTGTCCCTCCAAAAGCTGCCCATATGTGGCTGGAGGGACCCTGAGTCCCTGCTTAGAGGACCAGGCTTTGCTATCAGCCCTGAAGACACCACAAGCACCAGCCACAAAAGAAAACATAGAAACTGGACTTCTTCCAAATGCAGAACTTCCGTGCACGAAGGGACATTACCAACAAAATGGAAAGAAAGCCCACAGAATGGGGGGAAATATTTGCAAACCATGTATCTGATAAGGGTCCAGTATCCAAAATATAAAAAGAATTTTTACAGCATAATACACACAAAAGGACAAACAACTCAACTAGAAAATGAACAAAGGATATGAATAGATATTTCTTGAAAAAAGGTACACAAGTGGCAAAGGAGCATATGAAAAGGGCTCAGTGTCAGCAGGCGTTTTGAAAATGCCAGTCGAAACCACAATAGAATACCGCTTTACACCCATCAGGATGATGATAAAAGCTTAGAAAGAAAGTCGCAGGTGTTGGCAGGGTTGTGGAGAATGTGGACCCCTAGGCTGTTGCTGCTGGGAATGGAAGATGGTTTGGCCATTGTGGAAAAGAGTTTGGGAGAGCCTCACAAAGTTAGACATGGCATTGGTGTATGACCCAGCAATTCTGCTCTTCGGTATATGCTCAAAAGCGAGTATTGCTTTTGGACCCGTTCTTGTCTGTGAATAGGTATAGTGGCCTTATTCACAAGCACCAAACATGGAAACTACTCGGATGTCTGTCGGTGGACGAATGGATTAAGAGATTGTGGCCAACGCGTACAACGGAGTCTCAGTCGGCCACCGGAAGGAATGAGTTCTGATACCTGCTGCAACGTGGGTGCATCTTTTTTATTATTATTAACATATAATGTATTATTGCCCCAGGGGCAAATCATCAGGCTTACACATTTCACAGCACTTGCCATAGCACATGGCCTCCCCAGTGTCCATCATCCAGCCACCTCATCCCTACCTCCCCATCCCCCCAGCAACTCTCAGTTTGTTTCCTGAGATTAAGAGTCTCTTTTGGTTTGTCTCCTTCCTGATCCTATCTTGTTTCATTTTTTTCCTCCCCTACCCCCCATAATCCCCCCTTGCCTCTCAAATTCCTCATATCAGAGAGATCATATGATAGTTGTCTTTCTCTGATTGACTTATTTCACTCAGCATAATACCCTCTAGTTCCATACGTGGATAAATCTTAAAAGCAGTAAGCTAAGTGAAATTCTGATTCCATTTGTGAGAAATTTCTAGAACAGGCAAATCCATCCTGACAGAACCCAGATCGGTGATTGCCAGGAGCAAGGGGAGGAAGAAATAAAGAGTAAACTGCTCACTGGGTGAGAGATTTTAATTTGGATGATAAAGATGTTTTGGACCTGGACAGAGGTGGCGGTTATCTAACACACCGTGAATGTAGTAAAGGTCACTGAATTGCACACTTTTTATTTATCTGAAAAAGAGAGAGAAAGCATGAGAAAGGGGGTGGGGTAGAGGGAGAGAGAGAAGCAGATGCCATGGTGAGCAGGGACCCCGATGTGGGACTCAAGCTCAGGCCTCTGGGATCACGACCTCAGCCAAAGGCTGACTTTTAACCGGCTGAACCACCCAGGGGCCCTGAGTTGTAAATTTTAAATCAACGGTTTACTTTTTCCATCATGTGACTTTCACCTCAATGGAAATAAAGTATCAGAGGAACTAAAAGATAACAATAAATGTTCCAACTTCCCTAAAAACCCTCCTGAGAGTGTCTAACTGTGAACTCTGGGTAAGTCTCATGGGTCCTCTGAGCCCGTGTTCTCTCTCTATTCTGTAGAATGGGGAGGATGACGGCCTTCCACGTGAACTGCTGGGACAGCTAGATGAGAATGCCTCTAATGTTAGCTTACATGAGATTTTAATGCTAAAATAATAATAATAAATAAAATCTGTGAAATAAGACACACAAAATAAAGTTTTTTATTGTTCAAAAAAAAAAGGAAATCAAAAGATGTCCCTCACATGTTTCATTTCAGTCTGAAGTCAGTGCTTCTCCTCCTTTTTCTCTCTTATAAAATCTGTCCTCCTAGCCACCTCACACAAAGCCATTTAGTCACTCCCTCCCTGACATTTGTTGCTTAAGTTCTCCCCAATTTGATGTCCTAGCTCTTGATCATAAATTCCAGGAAGGAGGAGACCAGGTCCATATTTACCCCTCTCAGCTTCTCAGTGCCTGGCCCAGCATCAAACACACAGGAATCACCCCAGCCGCCCCTGGGCAGTGCTCCTAGGAAGCTGGCTTTGAGGTTAAGTGTCTTACCCATGTGGTATGTTATTAAATTCTTACGGCCCTTCTATGACATAGGGATTGCCACACCCATTTTGCAGATGAGAAGGCAGGTGCGGGAGGAGGGGGGCATTTCCAAGGGCACACAGCTGGTGGGAGACAGAGCTGGGATGCGTGGGAAGATCTCTTCCGACTAGACCAGAATGCTCCATCCCTAGACTATATCCCATTCAAAAGACATGCTGGACTGAGTTTGACTTGCTTCATGACTGGGCATCAGCTTGGAGAAAATATTGGCAGAAAAGAAACACGATGGGCAGCCATGAAAAGGCATTCCTCTGACAGTCAGGAGACTTGTACCTTTGTCCAGGCTTTGCTGTTTTTCTCCCAGGGCCTCTGTGTTCCCATCTGTTCCGTGGGAGGGTTAGATGGGTCCTTCAGCTAACCGTAATGCTGTGAGTTCCCATGAGAGGCTCTTTATTGAAGAATGAGAACTTCAGACTTCCCTGGTTTCACTTGGAGTGCCTCATATTTTCTTCCAAGGGGAAACTGTACAGAGTCATTTCACTATGAGAAATGAGAAACCTTTCTCAGGTTGACTTCTATGAGATAAAAATAGGACAAGATCCCCTCTACAGAAGGTGGTGGGGCTTCAGGTTGTGTCTGCCTCCGAGTTCCACACAGCACACCTGCGAGCTGTGAATGGGACTCTGTCCTCCGCTTCCCAGGACCTCTGGGTGGGGAGACTCATTGCTTCGTTCATAGCTGAATCCCTTCCCAGGATTTGCCCTCCATTAAAGGGGTCACCCTCCTCCCCGGTCACATTCCCACCTCCAGGTCACCTGCGCCCCACTACTGGCCTATGTGGGGGGACAAAGCCAGGCCCCCTCACTCCGAGGGGCCACACAGTACAGAGTTCCCAGAGGAGAGGGCTCAGCCAAGGCCTCTGCTGGGACCACGCTACCATCCAGCTCCTCTGTCGGCCCCATCCTGCTTCCTTCCTGACAACGGAGTGGAGGGGGCCATGCCTGATGGACCTCCTGCACCCCGTCTTTTCCTCAGGGTTTGCTTCCCAGGGACCCCGAGCTGGGATGATGATGACATTATGGTTATTTGTTTTTAGGAGAGAAACAGAGAGGCCAGGGAATGGCACAACTTTCCCCAAGTCCCAACTTGTAAGTGCCCTCCCCTCTTGGCTAGTTTAGGGGGGAAGGGGACAGGGGTCTGTCCATGTGGCTTTCCCACCATACACAGCCTATTTCTCTCTCATGGTGCAGCAGCCCTGCCCTTCCTGGTGCTCACACCAAATATCCTTGACTCTCTTCTTTCCTACTTTTTCCATCTGAAGCAACGTCAAGTTCCCATGCACATGTGGTGATGTTAATCCGAGGGGCTGATCTGGCACCGCCTCAACTTTCTCCAAAGCGCTTCTACCTCCCTCGGTCTCCAGGAGGCTGATAGCGAGGGTTAGTGTTTGCTGCAGTTAGAACTGAGAGGGGGAAAGGGGAAGCCTGTGGCACTTCCTGAGCACCTGCCACGTGACACGAGTCATGGCCTGTGAGCGCAGCCAACATCTCGGGTGGCAGGAAGTATATGTTCATGTGACAGCTGAGACAGCAGTGGCTCAGAGCAGTGAGGGGACTTTCCCAGCCTAACTTCTAAGAAGACCCAGATTTTCCTGCATCCCAAGCCCTACTTTTTAATCCGGGGCAATTTGTGGTCAGGCAGAGTCAGCGGCATGATTGTCCTGGGAATGGGAACGGGGCAAGATATGGGGACATAGCCATACAGTGGATTGTTGGGGACCCAGTGGGGACTTTTTGTCCCCTCTTTTTGTTGCCCCACTGTAATGAGGCCCCACTTCCTCGTCTCCTGCCCGGTGCCCTCTGCTCTGGCCAGAAAGAGGGACAAGGGGACACGGCTAATCCCTGCTCTGGTCATTGATATTTTGGCAGACACACAACCCTGCAGTCGGGAATACTGGGTGACAAGGTGATTTGAGCAGAGGGGGAAATGTGGGATGTGGATGATCTGAAGTTGAGAAGAGGAAGAAACCCGGAAATCAGCAAGTGAGTGTCTGACCTTGTGCAGGGACACTAAGGTGTAATGGGACAGGAAGTCAGCATTGTGCCTTTCCAAATAAACTGGGTAAAAGTACATTTTTTTTTAATAAAAAAGTGATCAAAAACAGAAGAATTGAGTGCCCACTTGTGGAGACATGCACCACCCCCAGGGATAGCTGGCATGCCTCCCCCACTCTATTCCAGTTACATTCTGACTCTGTCTACACTGCGCTGGTCCCAAGACCTTGAAAACTCATGTTTTCATATTACTTGGTCAGTGGCTCTCAAACATCTCTGTCCATTAAAATCATTTGGCGGCTGATACCCAGGTCCCACCATGGACCCATCCAGCATGAATCTGAGCGCTGGTATTTTGTTTACTCTCCACACCTGGGTCTGCTGTACAGCTGAATTTGAGAATCCCTTTTTTCCTATGGGTTGACCCTCATAGACACCTTCCATGGATGGGTTTTCTTCTCATTTTGAGAGGTCTGTCTGCCTCAAGTGCTGATGCTCTCATGGCCTGCCTTGCCTGTGGAGGTGGGTTTGGGACATGCTGAGGACACTGGGAGACACGGTGGCTGAGTGGCTGAAAAGGCGGGGTTGCCACTGTGTGCACTCATGGTGAGCACTGGGTAGTCCTGGAGCCCCTGCTCGGAGCCAGCACGCATCAGGCTGGATGTGGGGGACATGCAGAGGGACGCAAGCTTGGCTTCTAATCTGGGAGGTCATGGTTCACTTGCTTCAAATCTGAGCTCCTGGATTGCACCTGGGAATTGGCTTGAAGTACACATTATTGGGGCCCAGAGGTTCTGAGTCAGAATTCTGGGTCCTGGGGTTCAGGAATCTGTGGTTTGACAGCGCTTGTGGGGGGGATTCCAAGGTCTACTCCAGTCTTAGAGCCACTAGGCAAGTGGGTCATGGGAGACAGGTCTCCAGAGCATCAATTTCCTTATTCATAGGATGGGGGGTGGTAATCCAAATTCCACAGGATGAGATCAGAGCCATGCGTAGACTTTGCAGAATTACCTAGAAAGCAGTAACCACGACACATTTAGTGTTTTTTGCTGTTCCTCTCTCACTTGGTCTTGCTCCATACTGCTGTTTCTTTGAAAGAAATGTTTGTCTGTCCCTCCTTCATTCCTCCCATTTTCCCTTTTCCCTCCCTTCCTCCTTTCCACTTTCCTTTCCCTCTTCCTTCCCTTCCCTCTTTCTTTAAACAATAAAGCATCACAAACATACAGAAAAATGCACTCAGCATACATACACTTACGTATCACTGAATGAACTCTCGCGAACTGCAGGGACCTCCATGCACCCACAGAACCTGCCAGCAGGTAAAGAAGAAGAGCATAGGCAGCTCTCTCAGAACCTTCCTGTCATGTCACTTCCACTAGCCACTCTCCAGCAAGGGCTCTGCACCCACTTCTAATGCCACCACCATAGATTAGTTTTTTTGTTTTTGTTTTTGTTTTTTTTTCTGTTTCTGGACTTCATAGGATGGACTCAGGCATGCTCATGCATGCTCTTGTCTCTGGCTTCCTTTTCATTGTGACATTGCTGAGACTCACGCATGCTGTCATGCGTAGTCATAGAGGCTGTGTTCTCAGGGCTGTGTAATGTCGCATGGAGGGAAGATGCCACAATTAATTTACCTATTCATTTACCTATTTGTTTATTCATTAATTTACCTATTCATTCTACAATGCCTGGGATCTAGGTGAGTCCCAGGGATGAACAGTGTTTCTCTGGGTATTCTAGCACATGTCCAGTTACACAGATCCAGGTGTGGAATTGCTCGGGCAAAAATCAGCACATATTCAGTTTTTGTAGACATTGCCGAGCAGACCAGGAGGTCCAGTTACTCCCTACCTTCTGGACACGAAGTAACTTTGTCTTCTACGTCATAGCCATTCTGGAGGTGCCACCCCGTATTTTGAGCCCAGCATTGACACCCTTATTGAATTGCTCAGAGACCATTGCAGACAAAACCAGGGAGATGAGGATGTAAGCAGAGGCAGGAAAGAGGCACCTAACAGTTACAGATACTAAGGTCAGATAGAGCATTATTATTTCTGCCTCACAGGTGAAGAAAAGATGCCCAGAGCACTGAAGTGATTTGCCTAAGGACACACAGCTAACAGAAGATAGACATAGGATTTGACTGAGGTTTGTCTGACTCCTGGTCCCTTGCCATAGCAGGACGGATGCTTGGACGTTCCCTTTGACTTCTGGGGCACCTGAATTCCTCCTTCCGCCTTTATGATCTTGGCTCTGGACCTACCTTTTCTGCACAGCACTATCCGTGAAGGCGAGTAAGTAACTGGAATGTGGTTTTCTACTTCTTCTTCTTCTGATTGGAAGACCAGTAGACTGAGGCTCAGAGAGATGAAGTGAGTTCCCTGGGTTCTGGAAGCTAACAGGTGGTTGAGTGGACTTTTGGCTTGATAAGGGGCTTGCCCCCCACCTCCACAGCCTCTGTGGTTTCCAGGACAGTGCTGAGAAGAGGAGAAGACACATTTCTGTTTTATTTTCTTGGCATGAAATCACATTTGTTGTGCTGTAGGGTGAAAAACGTTTCCCAATGGTGCGTAAACACATGTGTGCACACATATAGGCACGCAACATTCATGCAGGCCCACAGGAAGGGCTTTAACAATGCCCCTGTCTTGAGGGTGAGTAGTCTAAAGACTGAAATATATAAGTTTTCATTGCTCAAGGTAGTTGCCTGGGATTCCTGGAATAACAGGAAATGTGTTTACAATTTAGTCCTCGTTACTGGATATGACCCAGAAATAGGGGCAAGCCGGGCAAGCAGGGGCACCTGGCTTGTGAGGGGTCACGTCTATCCATTGAACATTTACTGAGCCCCCAGTCTTCACCAGGCATTGAGCAGGGTGCTGGCATATGAAGGCGAGCAGGACATGGTCCTGGGCTTCACAGAGGTTTGGAGATACAGACGTCAATACTCATACTGAGCACTCTGCAAAAGGAGCGCTTTGCATACGCTCAGGGTGGAAACTCCATGAGGACAAGGTCTCGCCTTTCCCATCCCCACTGGGTCCCTCGTCCCTGTTAGAGTTGCAGGCATGCTGTAGGCCCTCGTGGACACGCCATATATTGAGCGGGAGGGTGAGACTAACTTTACGCAAAGAATCACAGAGGTAGAAATTATCTAATATTAGAAGTTGGGTACCTGTGCACTTACTCATTCATTCTTCATTCTTCATCCTCAGATGTTAACCGAGCCATTTATTTGCTCCTGTGTTGGTCACAGGACGGGAGGAAGGGAGGATGAGTAATAGCTACATTGCAGCATATTTTGAACCTACTGCACCAAGGTCAGAATGGTATGGGGCTCCAGAAGAGGAAGGGCCAGTTAAAGCAAGGGAGGGCACGTGGTTTCCCAGAAAAGGTAATACTTGAACTGGCCTTTAAGGCAAATGGAAGTTTCTGGAGGCTCAAAGGGGATGTGGTAAGAGAATGGCAGCAATGTGAGGCCATTGCAAGGGAACGTCCCAAATCCTGAAGACCTCGATCTTAGCAGAACCGACAACACACTATAGTGCAACAGTGTTTATGAAAGTGCTTTACAAACTGTGAAGCACCTGTGAATGACCCCGGCAAGGCTAAGCAGAGGAACACTAACTTGAATGTTGGTACATTTTGATGCTACAAGTCCGCAAGTAGTGTTGGCTTTGGGTGGACATGGTAACATTCTTGAACCCCAGTCAAACCCAGAGCTTTGGTCAAGCTAGTGGACTTGGGAGCAATGAGGCTATCAAGACTCCATAATAATTGGGTTTTGTACTCATTCTTCTATTGACTTATTCATTCATTCATATGTAGCAGTGGATCTCTTTCTTCATTGGAGCCTCCATACATAGATTAATCACAATGGAATTACTTAGGTGGGAGGTAGAAGGGGGAACCTGGCCAGGACCCCACCCACTTCATCTACCTGCAGTTGCACTGCAGCCTCCAAGGTGCTTCAGGACTTCCAGGGAACACAGTTGGAAAATATCGCCTGGAACGTAGAAAGTAAGACCCAAAGAGAGCAGGTAACTTGTCTATTAGTTGGGCAAGTCTCTTTCTGTAAAAGTGTTCAGGAAACCCAGGCTCACCATAGGCAAGGAGAGAAACCATAGCCCCAGGAGGTCAACTGAGGCCCCTCCACCCCTCACTTAGGATGGCAGACCTGCCCTGGATGCTTGCTCCCTGACTACCACCTCTGCTCAGATATAATTGGCAGAAAGGGGACAGGAGCAGAGAACAGGGCAATGAGCCCATAACGCTGCTCCTGTTCTGTAATAATCACAGTCTTGGGAAGCACATTTTCCTCTCTCCGGCTCAGTTTTCTCATCTGTATAATGGAAGCATACTGAGAGGATTCAACAAGACAAAGTTTGTCAAGCATAGATCCCATGGCTGGCTCAGAGACAGTCTTTGATAAAGTGGGTCTTTGATAAATGCTATTGCTTTCTCCCTCATTACACCCCAATTTTTGTTTTGGAGATATTTGCACTTGACCCTGCAGTTTTAGACTTGTCAGAAAATAATTAGTCATAGGCCTCAGAGCAACATTCTTCTTTCTCAAACCGCCAACCTTTAAAAAGAGTCACCCTTTCAAATGGACCACAATGACTCTGTGGTTGCTGTCCTTATTTCCAATCTCTGGATTGTGTGAGAAGAGGGTTTCAAACCACCTGGAACAAGAATAAAGAGATGGGCCAGGAACAAGCAACAGAAAGGCTCCCAGCAAACCCATTGTCCTTTCAGCTGGAACTGTGTCCTCGAAGGACAAATGAGCCTGGAGAATAATACACAGCTTTTTTTTTTTTTTTTAACTGGTCAAAAACAGTTGGAGCAGGAGTGGAAGGTTTTAGAAACTCTAAAGAGACTCTGGGTTAACAGTTTGCTTTTGTCCTGCTCGGGACCCACCGCTGAGAACCCACTCTGAACCAACTCTGGTCTGAACTTGGGGAGTCAGAGCTAGATGAGAACCATGTTTTCCAAAGAGAGAAGGGATTGCCTGCTAAATATCTGGATGCTGGCACCCCAGCCCAGAGGCCCTGGTGCTAAGGCCCGAGGACATTTAGAAAAGCTATGTGAAATTCAAGGTCATTGCTAATGGGAGAGACAGGCAAGTAGGGAGGTATGGCTACAGACCAGGGGCCCCACCTACCATCATCACAGGACTCAGGGAGGTGGCCTTTAGGGTGATATCAAGCTGAGTCTTGAAGGTCAAGAAGGAGCTGGCAAGTGAAGTCTGAGCCTGTGAAGAGTGTGAGCAGAAAGTTCTGGGAAGAGGAAGAGCAGGGTGGAGAGAGGCAGCTCAGCATTGCTTTGTGTGGGGGTTGTGGGGGGGTTGGGACTGGAGGTGCAAGGGCAGCCAGATCACAGCAGGTATGGGAATCTCTGTTGGCCCTTAAGTTTTTGGCTCTTGAGAGCCTTTGGATGGCATTGATAGGGGCATAATAATACCTGACATATATTTTGGAATGAACACCATGGAGATAGCAGAGAATATGCTTACAGGGGAAAAACTGGGACAGGGCAGTTGCTGAGGGACATCAGGAAGAGCCTGAGAGGGAGGAGGGAGGGCCGGATCTTCCCAGGAGCAGTAAGAATGGAACCATGGAGCTGGGCAAGAATGGGGAATTCATATCATTTGGGTGGAACGAGGGAGGCATAGGGTGGACCCTGACATCTCTGACTGGGTAGTTATAGGGAACGTGGATCCAGTTTCTGAAGGACAGAGAAGAGGGTGCTGACTCGTGGTTATGTGTCCTGTGTGGTCTACCAAAGCCCTCTTGACTTGGATGGAAACACTGAAATTAAATCCCAGAAGGTTAGCTTCACCCAGAGTGACTCAGACTTTGTTTAGAAACATCAACTCCTAATATGTCAGACTTGACCCTCAGAGACCATCCTAATGAAAGAACCAAGAAGGGAGTATTCATGTGTCAGACATTGGGCCTCATCAGACCAGCCCCCAGAGTCATCTCTGTCACTTCCTTCTTTGTGATGGTGGGGTTGTTATTCAACCCTTCCTCTTGCTTCTTCATTCATAAAATTGGGAGGCTCCCCCCAATCAGTAAGTTGGTTATGCAGATTAGACAAGAAGGTGAATGCAACATGTTTAAGGCCATGGTGGTCTCCTCTGAGTTCAGAAAATATTTCTTCTTCTAAAATAACTGTGTGGTGATTAGATTTCTAGCCTATCCCTTCTCACTTGGGAAACCCAGAGGTAGAAGGAAGTGGCTTTTTCAAAGCCAAATAGCCACTCAGTGGAAAAGTGAGGTCTCAGACCACCCTGCTCCCAGTCCTAGTTCCCACCCCTCAGCATGGGGCCAACTTGGTTGTCCTTCCCAGCCCCAGGTTCCATCTTCCAGACTTCAGGGGTCAAAAGGGTCCCAAACCAGCCCAGTGGGCTGTGGAAAATCCTAAGGTGGCTTCTAGAATTTGCACAGGTGAGTTTCTTTGTGAAATTTCAGAGCAGTGGCTATAAGCCAACAACATACATGACTGGCCTGACCAAGAGGCTGTTGAGGTGGTACAGTCTGGCTTCACAAGGCCTTTCTACAGACACTATCAGTCAACCAAAGAAAAAGCTATGTTTAAGTGCTTGTCTTTTTGACACAGTGATAATGACCACTTCAATCAGTGTTCCCTAATTAATTAAAACACTTCAGTGGTTTGGTTGAGATTCAGCCAGGATAGCTAGTGTTTCTTGAGCACTTACTATGAGGAGATGGAGTGCTAAGTGCTTTCCTGTGTTTGTCCTCACTGAGACCTCATGACGGCCATATAAGTTGGCTGTGGCCATATTACACTTGAGGGACTTGGAGCTGTAGAATCATTTTAGAGTTGAGTGAACACATGGCATGGCCAGGATGGAAAAGCAGGCACTTGCCTCCATGTCTAGTGTCCTTTCCATCACAGGAAAGGTCCCTTCACAACACAGTTGACTGGTCATTCAAGTTGGGTTGGGTTTACCCCAAGCTGGCAAACTTTTCTGGCACAGTTCATCTGTAGTCACTGCCATGATTGACACCGTGCCCATTTAGTTTGAATTGGTGGTCCAACTGTTGTCCCTGGGCAGACGCAGAAATACTGTGATCTCATTTCTCCCAGGATCTGTCAAGAGCAGCATCATAAGGCTGGGGCCAAAATTCCCCAACCCACATCTGAACCTTCTGGGATGTGTTGATTGAGTTCTCTAGGAGGGCAAGAGAAGAAGCCAAGGCAAGAGAATCAGGGTGTATTATGATGAGCTTTTAAACAAATTCCAAGTTCTGTGGGGCAACGAATTTCAGTGGGTTGAGTGGGGCTGAGCTGGGTTCAGATCCCACTTCTTACACCTCCTAAGTGAGTGAGCTCTGACACTAGTGTTGGCTTACCTTCCCCCAGTCTCTGCTTCCACATCTGACAAAAGCTTTCAGAGATCATGGTGGAGATTACCAATGATGCCTCTACAATCAACTCTCATACTCATAGATCAGGCAGGGAGCTCTGTGGTTGAAAGCTTGGCTTCCTGAGCCAGGCCTGCTTGGGGTCAAGTCCAGGCAGTGACCTTGAAGCACTTCATTTGATCTAAGTTTCAGTGTTTTATTTATTTTTAAAGATTTCATTTACTTATTAGAGAGAGAGAGAGAGAGAGAGAGAGAGAGAGAGAGATCATGAATGGAGGGAGAGACAGAGAGAGACAGAGAAGCAGGCTCACTGCTGAACAGGGACCTAGATGTGGGCTCCATCCCAGGCCCTGGGATCATGACCTGAGCTGAAGGCAGATGCTTAACTGACTGAGCCACCCTGGTGCCTCCTAGGATCAGTGTTTTAAACCCCAAGATAGAGATGGTACACACTTGCTCATTAGCTATTCCAAGAATTAAATCAATTTAATCTCAGCTCATGCCAAGTGACCTGGTGGAAGGAGGTGCAGTATGGAGTAGTCCAGAATTTTAAGATAGAAACTGAGTCCTATTCACCAAAACATCATCATACAGAGTCATAGAGATCTGGCTCAATTCCTGCTATGCAGGGGTTGCTGTGAAAGCAAGAAATTTCTGCATGAGAAACACTCCAACCACGAAAATCTTGACACATATAAGGTAGGTTGGTGCTCAAGGCTTCAGCCATGGGCATGATCGTTCTATCCTGGCGCTCCATGTCCATGGCTTCTGGTTCTCTAAGACCACCCACACAGAGAAACCAAGTTCCCCCAGAGCTTCACTCAGTGTGTGGCATACGTATGGGGTTCCTGGTGTTTGCTGAGTTGTGTAAGTATCTGCTGGGGTGGGGGACTGATTTCCTAAGACTCTGAGTCCCCCACACTTGACGTGGAAATGAAACTCCAGTATGTTTTAACCGCTGCAGCTTGTGCTAATGATATGCACATGTGGAAGGTGCCTTGCCAAGTTTAGTGCTTCACCAGTGTTCACTAATATTATCATCTGCCAAGGGACTTCCCAGTGCATTTACCCTTTCCTGGAAGGGCAAAAAAGAAAAAAAAAAAAGTAGTTATCTGTTTGTAATATGCTTCACCTAGCATTTTTAATATGCAGCTTGTCATGCTTTTAAGAGATATGGAAATCAAACCATCTCCAGAAAATCTTTTCCCACTCTCTCTAAATTTTTGCATTGGCCTGATGTCCTTCAGTACAACCTGAAATCAAACCATGCTCCCCTTAAGTGGTCATTTGGAGATTTGCACGTTTCCAGGGAGGAAAGAGGAGGAGTGGTTGATTCTGTAAGACTTCTGCCTCTACGGAGACATCCTTGACCATCAAGAGTGTCTGGTTTCTGGCCTGGAGCACAGCATGAGCCACACTCAGGCCTCCATCCTGGTGCCTTCCTTGTGGTAGCTCTGACCCAGACGGAGTCTATTTCCTCTAAATATTCTAGCTACACAGCTGCAGGTGCCTGGGGCAGACTACCCCTTGGAGGCTGATCTTCTTCTAGGACATTCTTTCTTCCATCAGGGACAGTGTCTCCCACCATACACTCAATATGCCATCCCAGACACTGAGCAGGGCATTTATTGTCTTTGTTCCCAGGGACCCACACTTGGGTCTCTGATCAGAGCATATGACGTTCCCCTGGTGCACCACATCACCCCCATGCTGGTCCCCTGGGCTGCCTCTGCCCTCTGCATGGAAGTCCAAGTCCTTGCTCACGGTTCCAAGATGCTGCGTGCTCTCCTGTCCTACCCCCTCTGAGATGCTCTTCTCCCACAACACCAGGATCAAAGTGACCCTCAAGGCTACACCTCAAGGCTGTCCAGCCCCTTCTGACCTCAGGGCCTTGGAGATACTTATCCTTCCAAGCTCAAGCAGTTGCTTGTCTCAGTCCTCAGCAACTTCAGTTTCTGCGCAATGTCATCTCCTCCTCTGGGGACCTTCCCCAACAAAGCTTTAATATAGCTGCCGCCCCTCCCCCAGCCACTCCAGACCATCCTTAGTTCATTTGGCTCCCAAGCATTTTACTTACTACACAGCCAGTCCATGTTTAGCCATTTGCAAGCTTCCTGAGGGCAGAAATTCTGTTCCTTCTGTCCCGATGCTGCCTCAGCTCTCAGAGCAGGGCTTGCTTACCATATCCCTTAAAGAGTGTTTTGGAATGAATGTAGTTCAGAGAGAGGTGGTGTTCCCCATTCCTTGTTCCTCTTACTCCACAGATGGCATGCTTCCTCTGCCTGCCCAGGCAGCTCCTTCTACACTCCTGGAAGCAGGGATTGGCCCAGAGAGAATCCGTCATCCCAGGAGCCATGAAGAGGAAGCTCTTCTCTTCTCCAGAGTTGGCAGACTGATAACAGGTGGACTCCCAGCTATGGGAGGCCACTGACTATTCCTTAGGGAGATGTGCCCAAGGAGGAGCTCCTGAGAGCAAAGCCAAGCTAAGAGGTGGTGACAATCCTGCCCCAGGGCCTTTGAACAGGCTTTTCTTTCTGCTAACTCTCCTGAGTCCATCCATACCTGAATCTCTACCTTTGGGCCAAAAACATCCCTCTTTGGTTTAAGCCGGTGGGAGTTGGGATGAGGCCCCCTGCTCCACCAAGGATCCTGAGTAGTTTCAGTTAAAGTGCTTCCTCCCGGGGAAACTCTTCCTGCTTCTCCTGGAAGACCAGATTCTCTCGTTCTCCTCTCTTGTCCCGCACATTACTTTTTTCCTCCACGATGACTCTCCTGTTGTGTTGTAAGGAATTATCTGCCTCTCCAGTCCTCACCAGTCTGGGTCTTCTCTCAAGGCAGGACCCTATGTGAGTCATTCTTAGACATTCTACACTGAAACAAACAGGTAAGTATTCATTGAATAAAGCTCTGAATGAATGAAACAGCTCATGGGCCTCCCCTGGGTAAGTTTCATTCAGGGGTTTATGGGTGTTCAGACACATCTGACCTGAGTGCTCAGAGCCTATGGAGACCCCTCAGGTGCTGACGTCTTTCCATGTGCATGCGACTTCTTGAATGGTCAACCCAGGGCAAGCCGAGGGGCTGCTTTCTTCTCAAACAGACCCCCACCTGTGTCACTCAGCAAAGTGGCATTTCAAACAGATTAAGTACAGCAAACTGAACCCTGCAGGGAATTAGAAATTCCTTTTGATTAAAAAATGCCCTTTATTTCCAACACCGAGAGTCAAAGAGTTTTATGTTTTTAACCAGAGTTTCATAGTCTGAATATGATTCCCTTTTCTACAGTGGAATGAAAGGAAAACTGTGGTTTGGGGGGGATGTTTTGGCATCAAAGTTCTCATTGGCAAATGAGGTTTGGGGAGTGGGGAAGGCGGGAGGGAGGACGGCAAGGATCTGTGATTCGGGGGGTTCTTCAAGCCCCTGAGTCACAGATCAGGGAGCAAGCAGAGCTATGGGGGAGGCGGTCTTGTTTTGGAGGACAGTGTGATGGGTGGCTCCCCAGCTCGGAAGCCACCAGGGCCGATGCATTTTCCCAGGGATCTGTGTGCAGAGGCTACGTCTCCAGGACCAGACATCTCAGTTTCCAGCCCAGCAGGGGTACAAGAATATCAACAGCATCCAGCAGAACTTGAAATTAAGTCTTGCCACCAGCAGATCTCAGAGTGAGGGCATCCGTACTCCGTGCTGAATTATTCCTCTGTGGGGAGAAAGCGATAGACACAATCACCTGCCCTTTCCCTCCTGGGGAGGGTGCAGCTTCAGGCCTCCAGCCCGGCTTGCCCTGTGCCTAGGAAATCCAACACACTGTGTCTAAGTCTCCCAGCACAGATCATAGGCACAGGGAATGGTGCAAAGTTTCTAGGAGCCCCTGCACTGGGATTGGGAGACTGGGTCCCCATCTGGATGCTCCTGCCCACGTTGTGCATTCTCGGAAAAGCCATGAGACTCCTTGTGCCTGGTCAGTGGAATGCTGCACAGGTGGAGGACCTCTAAGACCCCTCCTGGCACTTATCCCTCTAAGATATATGGGATTTCTCTCCACCAAAACGCACCCGTATAAAAATTAGAGTTCTTGTCACCCTTAGGGAGACATGACTGATCCTGATTAGCTGAATTTATAGCAAGAGGAACTGACCGGTCCAACCTGTCTCTGGGAGCCCCTCTGACCTGTTCAACAGTGAATGTGGTGAGCACTGGCTTGGGTGTTCTCAGCCCCAGGGATTGTGGCCTGACTACCCCACATTAGCTCCTGGACCTGCTAAACTAATTGATTCCCTAGCAGCCCTCAGACTCTGGCTCCAGATCCTTCCTGGGCACTGGTAGTGCAGGCTGGAGTCCAGCTCTTAACCTTGACTTACCAATGCTTCTGGTAGCTGGCTGCAGCCTGCCTCCAACCTTATTTCATTTCTAGCCACATTCTCCACGATCCTTTCCAGGACACACCATGCTTATTAAGGCATCTGAGCTTATACACCTGGTCTCTCAGCTTGGAACACCCTTTCTCCTTTTCTCTGGCCAATGAACTCCTACTCACCCTGTGAGACCCAACTCAAATATCCCCCTGTCTAGGATGCTCTTTCTGATCTCTCCAGGCACACTGAAAATGATTGACTTATATTTTCCCAGCATAGCCATCTGCCTCTCAAACCCTACCCTAGTGAACCTTGACCCATCTCCAAATAATCCTTAGTCTCCTCAACAATATTTACTGAAAAGAGCTTGGCCTTAAGATAGAGATAGACTGGGGACCTGGGTGGTTCAGTGGGTTAAAGCCTCTGCCTTCGGGTCAGGTCATGCCCCGCATCGGGCTCTCTGCTCAGCAGGGAGCCTGCTTCCCACCCCCACCCACGGCCTGCCTCTCTGCCTACTTGTGATCTCTGCCTGTCAAATAAATAAATAAATAAAATCTTAAAAAAAAAAAGATAGAGATAGACTCAAAAACTTGGTCCTCTCTTGAGGGAAATTGGAAGGGGAGGTGAACCATGAGAGACTATGGACTCTGAAAAACGATCTGAGAATTTTGAAGGGGTGGGGGGTGGGAGGTTGGGGGCACCAGGTGGTGGGTATTGTAGAGGGCACGGATTGCATGGAGCACTGGGTGTGGTGCAAAAATAATGAATACTGCTATGCTGAAAAAAAAAAACAAAAAAAAAAACTTGGTCCTCTCCCCCTCCAAGAGCAAAAGGCAAATAAGTGGTCACGGCACAGTATGGCCAGAGCTGCAGCGGAGGAAAGCTCCAAGGTCAGTGGGAGCAGAGAGCACCTGACTCACCCAGCTGCAAATGCATGTTAAGTGTCTTTAGTTTCCCCACTGGACTTGAGCTCCCGTGGCTAGGGTCTGGGTAGTCCTTTTACCGCCCCAGCCCTTGTCAACCAGTGAGGACACTCAGGCTCTTTCTTGAGTGTCCTACAAGACGGAGTTGCTGAAGACCACACACAGCAGCCCAGGCAGTCAAAGGAAATAGTCTTGCTTCATAAGTACGGTGCTCTAAATGAGGTTATAAAAGATCATTGTTTACAGGTATCTGATATCTGACTCCTAATACGGTGTTTGTTGCATTATTACCTCTGGTGATACACACTTATTTATGCAGTTGGTGGATCAGGGTCACTCCTCCTCACCATGGGCACTGGGGGGGGGGGCGTGTCGTTTCAGCTGTTAGAGTTTTTCCTTTGTCTGTCCCAGTGCTCATCCCAGGACCTTGTATGTAGCAGGTCTCCCCAAGTATTTGCTAGGCGATGGATGGACAGGAAGGGGAGCTCAGGTTTGGGGCAACAGTTGCCTGCACCTGTTTTGTGCATGGCCAGTGAGAGTTGCCCAAGTGGTCCGCAGATACACAGCAGCAAAGAACGGGAATGGGCTGATGACGGTGACACCCGTTTCTTCAACTTCCTGACAATTCAGGCAGCAGACAATGAGGGTGGAAGTAGGGGTAGAGTTGAGGTGAGAATGGGATTCCTATTTAAGCTAATTTTCACCTTCCTTGAAGTGATGCCTCCCAGAAGCGACACGTGCACAGTATAGACTCAAATCATTTGTATCCACGTACTCTAAATACATACATGGAAATAATGCATATTTCTATCATTTATTTCTACTAACTAGACATGGAGTTTTTTGCATCTACTGAAAACACATAAATTATTTGTTTTTGTAAATTATAGGTGGTGTATTTGTAATATGCACATGTAAATCCTGAGTGCATTTTATAAATACACGATTCTGTCTGCTGACATTGAGAGCTGGGTGCCACGTTCTGTGCTGGGAATTTTACGTTCCATATTTCATTTCATCTTCATAGTCATCGCATGAAGCAGACACAAAGCAGTGCTTTTTAACTTGCTCTTTTTTTTTTAAGTGGAAACTTTAAAAATAAAAAAAGTCTACAAAAATTCCAATATACAGAACGGATGGAGGTTTACTTTATGGTTGTAGCAGACCTGGTGACCTTCTCAAATCTCCTACCTCTCTGAGCACCTCACCCCCACCAAATGCAGGAGGCAGACATCAGGATACTGGACTCTTAGCTAGCAGTTTCCTGCTTGCCATTTGTGTGATTTGGGGTCAGTGGCTTAGAACTCCGAGTCCTAGCTTCCTTACCTCTAATACCTCCGGCAAGTTCATTGTAAGAATTAAATGAGATAATGTATTAAAAAAAAAAAAAAAACCCTACCTCCTTGCCTGACACAGACTTACGATCTGCATTTGAGTGCATTTTGGGTTGGGTTCTCTAGAAGTAGACCCTGACATAATTCACATGGAAATGGTGTATTTGGAAGTGTTTGCACCAAATCACTGGTGTGTTTGGAAGGAAGTAGGATTGGGGTGGGCAAGGGTGAAGCAAGGCTGTGATATCAGGCAAAATCCCACAGAGGGTGACTTTTGCTCAGCCCCGCTGGGGAGTTTTGGGGACAAGGCAGGTCAGAACTTCAGAGCTGTATTCTCCAGGGGCCAAGGGCACCAGGATATTGATGTTCCTGCATCCATCAACTTGAGGCTGTTCCTAGGCACTTTGCTTCCTGAACGGACCAGCCAAATGGGCTCCTGCTGCCTCAGGGCATCCCTCCAGTGCAGTGCAGTGGTGGAAGGACAGAGATGCTGTTGGGAGCACAAATCCCTAGAGGCAGATGTTTTGAAATGGCAAATTTTCCCCAGGGGCATGGATGGGGGAATCCTACCACATGCAGTGAGGGCTGCAGAATCCTATTATGTGATGGTCTGTAAGAGATCTCTGCATATGTTAGAAGAGGCTTTTATTCATCACCTGTGCCTTTGATGGACCAGGTCAAAGGACAAAGTACAATTGGGCATTGCATCCCACTGACTTTCCCCTTGGTATCTGAAATTTCCTCCCCGACAGGCCCCCCCCCGACAAAGAGATGGAAGACCTTGTTTTGGAACCCCACTGGAGAGCTAGGCACCCCAAGACAAGGCTTTCTTGAGGACTACACCATGCTAGGTCCTTAGATAACTCTCAGTCCTTTGGTCCTCACACCAGCAACATGTGACAACTTGCTCCCCTTGTTCCCATTCTCTACATGGAGACCTTGAGGCTCACAGAGGTTGTGCAACTTCCCCGAGATCTCAGAGCCACTCAAAGCCCGAACAGGAATTCCGGGGTCTGATCTTTTGGATTTTGCTTCATCATTCTGCCCTTCAATTAACCTAAGAGATCTGGGAGCCTGGAGGGAGTCTTTAACATTGTTAATTGGAAAGAGGCTGCAGAGATATTGCCCAACCTGGAGAATGTACTCTGGGATCTCCAGGTATTGCCCCAGGACCTTGTCCAGCTGCCAAGCCTGGAAGCAAATGAAACTTCGGGGAAGGACAGTCTCTTTTGTCCACTGAATTAACCTATGTCAACTTCTTTCCCACTAAATTCCAAGCTGTGGTATAGAAACTCTAATTAACACTCAGAAGCAAGGAACATTCCAATGGGAATGTTCCAAGAACATGTGCAGATAAGCTTGTCCTCCAAACCCATCCCTAATACTAATGAGCCCCACAAGTTCTCCAAGGGGCTTGTCTGCTAATTTAGACCCTGATGATGAGCTCTGTCTCGGCCTAGCCTCAGAGATCAAGGACACACATCTTTTCATCTCCATTATTAGTGTCATGCCAATGCCCAAAGGGGATCTCAGAACCATCAGTGACTCCCTGTTGATCAGGTGTGAGTCCTTCACAAAGTGACTCTGTCAAGTTTGCTACCTCCTACTTGACTCTGACATGATGGGATTAATTCTGGTGCCTCTAGACTCAACCTGTGGATGGCACTGCCACAGTCTAAGTAGTGCCCTTGACCTCAGATGGAAATGTACATTCTGGACTTGAGCACAGAGATGGGGGACTTCATAAGCATGTGGGGTTGGCAGTTGGGAAAACAAAAATCTCCCTCCCATTCTATGCCAGTTTTCCCTGTGGAATTTTGTGCTTGTTCTCTATACCTCAGTTTCCATAGTTATAAAATGGGAACTCAATACTTACAACGACCTTATCTCATGGATGAACTTAATGAGTTAAAGCCTAGAAAATGCTTAGAAGAGGGCCTGACACATATAAGTGTTAGGAAAAATAAAGAAGATAATGTCAGTCCTTGGCGTTCACGTTTCCCCACCTTTGCCCGTGATTTCATGTCCCACGAGCTTCCTGTAGGGACTGCACCCTACCTCAACACACCAGGGGTTACAAGAGTCACAGTTCTTGGACCATGGTGGTCACCTCCTCAGTGGTCTCCTGTGTTATGTTTTATAATCCATTCTTGCCCTGTGGCCATTGCAATGTCTTTTAAAAAATAAATCTAATAGCTCCTCAAGTACAGATCCTTTACCTCTTTGGTTAGGTTTATTCCCAGATATCTTGGGAATAAACCTAACCAAAGAGGTAAAGGATCTGTAATCGAGGAACTACAGAACACTCATGAAAGAAATTGAAGAAGACACAAAAAGATGGAAGACCATTCCATGCTCTTGGATCGGAAGAATAAACATTGTTAAAATGTTTATACTGCCTAGAGCAATCTATACTTTTAATGCCATTCCGATCAAAATTCCACCAGTATTCTTCAAAGAGCTGGAGCAAATAATCCAGAAATTTGTATGGAACCAGAAGAGACCCCGAATCGCTAAGGAAATGTTGAAAAACAAAAATAAAACTGGGGGCATCACGTTACCTGACTTCAAGCTTTACTACAAAGCTGTGATCACAACAAATAGCATGGAAGTCAAGGGGAGTTAGAGAAGAGAAGGGAGTTGGAGGAAATTGGAAGGGGAGGTGAACCATGAGAGACTATGGACTCTGAAAAACAATCTGAAGGGTTTGAAGAGGTGGGGGGGTGGGAGGTTGGGGGAACCAGGTGGTGGGTATTAGAGAGGGCACGGATTGCATGGAGCACTGGGTGTGGTGCAAAAACAAGGAATACTGTTACGCTGAAAATAAAAAAAAATAAAATTTAAAAATAAATAAATAAATAAATAAAATCTAATAATGTTACTCCTATTACTTGGACTTTCATCCCAGGGTCTTACTTACTGATAAGACATACCTCTGACTACCTCTCCTGTCTTCTCATTTCTAACTGCCTTCCCCTCAGTTCATGCTTCTGCAGTAACCCTTGCCCCTTGCCCATCCTAGACATGCAGGAACATGCAACTGTCTCAGGATCTTTGCACCTGCCTCCCCTCCTCCTAGAACCTTCTTCACTAAGTTTTTTCAGCTCTCAGTTGGAAGCTTACTTCATGAAAGGGGCCAAATGACATGTGCCCACTGGAGAGGACAGGATGATAAGGAAGATTCAAAACCATGGCTTAAAAGAGCAGTGGAAGAGAAGGGGCAGTTTAACCCAGGGAACAGGCAACTGGGGTTGGGGAGAAGGACTGGAATGGGAATTGTCAAGCTTCTTGATGGCTGTCATGTGGAAAAAGAGCATATTTGCTTTGTGAAGCTAACTGAGAAAACCAGGATGAAGGACTCAAAGCCATAGTAGATGCAACATTCAGCACAACCTCAGGGAGAACACTAACACTGCCCCATGTCAGTTTGGAAATTGGCCTCATACTCAAAGGACAGGGAGAAACTAGGAAAGGGCCAAGCCACTCCAGATCAGTAGGTGGTGGCTTGAATAAAAAAAGAGAATTTATATACAAGGTTTATCATGGGCAGCTGCTAGATGAAGAGGCCTCGCCACCCATCTGCCAGAGTCTTAAAAGTTTATAGAGAGGTCTTAACAGGGTTCAGTCATGTGTACCATCCAGATGGTGTCAACAACAGCTTACTCTCTTTAGGCTGTGTCCTTGGAACAGCTCCCACCATGGGAACAGGGAACAGAGCATATATTCCAAGGACTGGGAAGGAATGAGGAGCCTCTGATTGCCTGGGGACAACTTGTAGGTCGACCTTCTTGATGACCTCTCAACCGCCCCAGCAGAACTGTCTAGAGCTGGATGAGCAGTCTCAGGAGTTTTGCAAATGGAGACTAAGGGACCACGAGGCAAGAGGATCCAGCCATTTCAACTGGAGAGCAGTGGTAATGTTGACTTTGGAAAGATTCTAAATGGGAACTTCTGGGTTTCCTGTCCTTGTTCCTGGGCACTCTATCTCTAGAAGCCTCGGGTGAAAACATAAATGAACTTGGAGGCGAGCAAGTTCCTTAGCCCTTGATCAGACATCTCATCATCGCATGCTACTGAGACTGGGAGAGTGTGAATGCAGACTCCTTTATTCTCTAAAACACTCAGTCCTTCTACACTCATTAAACTGAAATAGAAATATTTGGCTTCAGGGTTTTCAGAACATTTCATGACACAGAAAAAAAATTTTTTTTAATTTAATTTTATTTTTTCAGTGTCCCAAGATTCATTGTTTATGCACCACACCCAGTGCTCCATGCAATACGTGCCCTCCTTAACACTCACCACCAGGCTCATCCATCCCCCACCCCCTCCCCTCTAAAACCCTCAGGTTGTTTCTCAGAGTCCACAGTTTCTCATGGTTTGTCTCCCCTTCTGATTTCCCCCAATTCACTTTTCCTTTCCTTCCTCTAATGTCCTCCATGTTATTCCTTATGCTCCACAAGTAAGCGAAACCATATGATAATTGACTGTCTCTGCTTGACTTACTTCACTCAGCATAATCTCCTCCAGTCCCATCCATGTTGATGCAAAAATTGGGTATTCATCCTTTCTGATGACTGAGTAATATTCCATTGTATATATGGACCATATCTTCTTTATCTATTCATCTGTTGAAGGGTATCTTGGCTTCTGATGAAGGGTGCCATATTGACCCATTCCTCTCTGCCATGAGCTCCCTGGCATTTTGTACATAGGTTTATCCTGGCAATTGGCACAAGATATTGTATGGATGTGTTTGACTTCTCTAACGAGTTTCTTATGTATAGAGTTCAGGTCTAATTTATTTCTGTATCCCTAGTTGAGTTCAGTGTGCATGTGGAGGTGGGTGTGAGAAGCTGGGGTAAAATGTACCATCCAGCCCAGATCAGCAGGACATGAACTTTCACGGACTCACATCACTCTTGCCAAAAAAGGTTCTTCAGCAATCTTTTCTTATCTTCTTTCTGACCTTGTATCTTTTCCAATGAGGAATTCAGAGTAGCAGGACAGGCTTTTCTTCATTTCTCTTGTAAATTCTGCAGATGCATGTCTTTGTGTGGGCTTTTTCTACACCTATTTTGGTGTCCTATTCCAGATATCCATGTATTTTCCCAGCACAGCATTTAAACCAAAGCAGGAAGAATCCCATTGTGACAGCCTCGTGTGTATATGGCCTGCCATGTGCCAGGTGTTGGGTAGAGAACAGGGCTGGAAAGGGGAACGAGGCAAGTGCTGTGCTCTGGAGTTGTGCCTCATAGTCTGGTGGGACAGAGAGAGAGGGAGAGGCTTAGTCAGCCAACATTAACTGGGTCTACAAGATGTCAGGCATGATGCCAGGTTCTCTGCATGCTCAGGTGAAGAAAATAGACACAGTCCCTGACAGTAGGTACAACATCTTGGGGAGCAGGAATGTGGGGGAGAACAGGAAAGCTGAGATCAGAGGTAATGTGGGAGGGGGAGCACATCATTTATGCTCCCCTAAGTGATTGTTAGGACTTTGGCTTTAACTTTGATAGGAAGTTATTAGAGGTTTAAAGTTGCAATGTGATCTGATTTATATTTCAAAAAAGGCAGCAGCATCTGTCCTGAAGGGTCACAGGACAGAAGCAGTGACATCAGTCTGGTGGCCACTGAAAAAAATGCAGCAGAACAATGGGTGAGTGAAAGAGATGGTGGGAAGTGGTTAGCTTCAGGATAGATTGTCAGGTAGAAAGAATGCTTGCTGGTGGATTCAATCTAGAGGATGACTTCAGGGCTTTGGGCTGAGGTCCATAAAGAACCAAAATGACTATTAACTGAGATGGGGACAAGTATGAAAGGAGAAAGTTTGGAGAGGGCCTGGAAATTAGGAACTGGGTGGTAAATAAAGTTTGATTTGTCTATTAAGACATCCCAGTGGAGATGTCTGAGTTCAGGATAGAAGTTGGACTTCTCTTCAATAAAACATGGAGTCATCAAGTCATAGATGGTATTTAAGCCATGAGTCTTGGGGTGCTGACCTAGCAGGTGCATGTGGAAAGAGAAGAGGTCTGAGGAGTAAACCCTGGGTCACCCCATTGTTGGTTGGTGGTCGGCATGGGGACAGATGGGCAAAGAAGAAGCAGAGGTCATTGGGGAACAAAGTCCAACCAAGAGTGGTGCTAAGGTCCAGATGTTTATGTTCCCCCAATGTCGTAAGTTGAAACCCTAACCTCCAATGTGATGTAGTAAGAGATAGTCCTTTGGGAGTGTTTAGGTCATGAAGGTGGAGACCTCATGAATGGGATTAGTGCTCTTACAAAAGGGGCTCCAGAGATTCCTAGCCCTCCCCACCATGAGAGGACACTATGAGAAAACACTGGAGCTGTGAATCAGGAAGAGGGTCTTTTACCAAATGGGACCATGCTGACACCTTATTCTTGGACTTCTCAGCCTCTAGAACCATATGAAAGAAATGTCTGCTATTTACAAGCTACCCCATCTGTGGTACTTTGTCTTAGCAGCCCAAATGGTCTAAGAGCAGTGGTGTCCTGGATGTCAACTGAAGAGAAAGTGTCACTAAGGAAGCAGTGATTAACTTATGAAATGAAGTTGACAGATTGAAATATAAAAAGACTAAGGAAAGGCAGTTGGATACAGCAATGTCTGGGCCACTGGTGCCCTTGACAGTGGTTCTTTGGTGGACTGGTGGAGATGAAATTCTGACAGACTGGAGTTAAGTAGAAAACAGGAAATGGGTGAATATAGACAATTATCTGCAAATGAGGGAAGGGAAATGTGTGGTTAAGGGAGAATATTTGAAAGATAAAACACAATAGGACATACTTCCTGCAAATTAAATGATCCCATAGAAAAAGAAAATTCAATGATGTAAGAAAGATCAGAATTGTGAGGACCAATGAGATGGGGAAGAAGGACTAGACTTGGATAGGAAAATAAGTAATATCAGTCGTAATAGGACAGAAGGACAGGGGTACGTGGGTGGGTAGATAGTTACAGGGATGACAGTATGTGACATTTCTCTTCTAATCACTTCATTTTCTCAGCAAAGTAGCACACTGAAGGTAAGAATAGAGAGGACTTTTGGATGTTTGAGAGGCTGACATGATCTAGGAAACTGGGAGATTGAATTGATGTGGGGATTTCTGGGCAGTTATAAAGTCTGAGGTTGATGGTCCTTAATTTGGAATCACCTTTGGGTTTTCCTCCAGTGAAAGATAGTTCCCTGGGTTAGGAGGAGAGTGGAAGTGATGAAAATTTAACCAGGACTGGAGTTTTTCTAGGTGAGTACAATGACAGGTCGAGGAGATAACAGTGTATAAAAGAGATAGCTATAATGATGTTTTGCGAGGTCTACATTAGGTTGAAGGGAAGTAGTAACATGGGAGGGTGGGGGCAATAAAGTCGTGGCAGAATCAGTGGGTTGTAGGTTGTGTGGGGTGAAAGAACTATTGGCGTTAGCACTCTACAGCAAGCGAACTGTTGAAGTTAGTGTGCTATGACAAATGAGTTGTTGGAGTTAGTGCACTGTAACAAATGATCTGGAAATAAAAGGTGGCAGTCTGAGAGGGAGATGCATGAGGATGGGATGCTAATGGGATTCAGTCATAGATGATGATCATGTCTAGGAGTACGTTGCTGAGATGGGAGGGGAAGTCACATTCACAGGCATGGCCATGACCCAGGGAGAGATGCTGGTGGCTTGGATTGGAATGGTGAAGTAAAGATGGGGAGATGAATATGGTAACACATGTGCCAATGTGATCATGACAATCTGTTTTGCCTAGGGATTATGCGACCATGACTCTGGGGTTTGATCCCCAGGAGTTCCACTCCCGACTCCATTATTTATCAGCTCAGCAGTCTTGGGTAAACTATCTCCAAATGCAGTACAGGTCACTATAGCACCTATCTTCTGCCCTTGATTTAAGGATTAAATGAATTTATGCAGGTAAAGCACATGGCATTTAGTAAAACATCAACTGTTAATATTATATAACTCTTTGGACCCCAGCAGAGATTGTGCACAGAGGTACTTGCTTGAGGAGCCACTGGGAGCCACTGGAGGATTTTAAGTGAGAAAATGGCATGATAGATTTAGGTTTCGTAAAGGTCATTCATTTCACTATAGAGAGAATGTTTTATTTTGAATTTTTAATAATATTAAAGAAAGGCTTAAGATTTTGGTATTTATGAAGTGGGGCAAGCATTGTAAACTATATAGAAACAGAGATCTATAGGAAGGTAAAGATGCTCCTTGCCGTGGTACTCGGGCCTTCAGGATTTGACCCCTTCCTGGTAGCTAAAGCTTAAACTGCTGCCAGTTCTCAGCTTTATGCACAGAATTCCCTGGGCTAAACCTCACGTCTTGTCTCATGGGCCATCTTTCTTCTGAGATGTGTCCTCCTCCTCCGTCTCAACCCTTTCTTTAGCCACACTCTTATTCATCCTTCAAAACTCTGTCACAACTCACCTGTGAATATTTCTCTGATGTCCAAAGCCCAAGTGATTCCCAACTGCCCTCCTTGTTAGGACCACTGAATTAGTCATACGACTCTTGAATTTATAGAAGAATATCCCACAAGATTTAAATTAAGATTTGTTTCTTTCAGTGATCAAGTTGATCTTTAAAAACTCACTAGCTATTACTCTCTAGACTTGGAGGAGTCAAGTTGCCATCTTTGCTCAGGGACCAAGCCATGCCTTGGATCTTTTTGGTGCATGTAACCTGATGGTCTTTTGGACTATCAAAGAATAGAGCATGGGGACCTTCTGGGAGGCAGAAGTTCCAGAATGACTCTGTTCAGTCTCTGAAGGATGGAGGATGGTCAGTGGTACAATGACAGGGCCCCTCCATCTAGAAGCCTCTATTATTTTCCTCACAGAGGCCTGAGGCTCTGTTTCACAGATTTCTTGACTTTTTCCTCTCATGAGGAAAGTTGGAAATAGTTAATTGTTTTTTTTTAATATTTTATTTATTTATTTGTCATTGAGAGGGAGAGCAGGCAGAGGAAGAAACAGGCTCCCCATTGAGCAAGGAGCCCAAGGTGGGACTCGACCCCAGGACTCTGGGATCATGACCTGAGCTGAAGGCAGACGTTTAACCAACTGAGCCACCCAGGCACCCCTGGAAATAGTTAGTGATTTCTGGTTCTTTTTTTTTTTTTAACTTTATTTTTTTTTTCAGCGTTCCAAGATTGATTATTTATGCACCATACCCAGTGGTCCCATGCAACAACATGTGCCCTCCTTAATACCCTCCACCAGGCTCACCTAACCCCCCGCTCCCCTTCCCTCTAAAACCCTCAGTTTGTTTCCCAGAGTCTGCAGTCTCTCATGCTTCGTCTTCCTCTCCGATTTTCCCCAATTCACTTTTCCTTTCCTTCTCCTAATGTCCTCCATGTTATTCCTTATGCTCCACAAGTAAGTGACACCATGTGATAACTGACTCTCTCTGCTTGACTTATTGCACCCACCATAATCTCCTCCAGTCCCATCCATGTTGACTCAAAATTTGGGTATTCATCCTTTCTGATGACCGAGTAATATTCCATTGTGTATTTGGACCATATCTTCTTTATCCATTCGTCTGTTGAAGGGCATCTCAGCTCTTTCCACAGTTTGGTGATTGTGGCCATTGCTATGAACATTGGGGTACAGATGGCCCTTCTTTTCACTCCATCTGTATCTTTGGGGTAAATACCCAGTAGTGCAATTGCAGGGTCATAGGAAAGCTCTATTTTTCATTTCTTAAGGAATCTCCACACTGTTCTCCAAAGTGGCTGCACCAACTTGCATTCCCACCAACAGTGTAAGAGGGTTCCCCTTTCTCCACATCCCCTCCAACACATGTTGTTTCCTGTCTTGCTAATTTTGGCCATTCTCACTGGTGTAAGGTGATGTCTCAATGTGGTTTTAATTTGAATCTCCCTGATGGCTAGTGATGATGAACATTTTTTCATGTGTCTGATAGCCATTTGTATGTCTTCATTGGAGAAGTGTCTGTTCATATCTTCTGCCCATTTTTTGATATGATTGTCTGTTTTGTGTGTGTTGAGTTTGAGGAGTTCTTTATAGATCCTGGATATCAATCTTTTGACTGCTGGTTCTTATGCTCAAGATCTGTGGGGTATCTTTTCTCAAAAAGGAAAAAAAAAGAAAACAAAAAAAAATTC
This sequence comes from Lutra lutra, assembly GCF_902655055.1. Lineage (NCBI taxonomy): Eukaryota > Metazoa > Chordata > Mammalia > Carnivora > Mustelidae > Lutra > Lutra lutra. The sequence continues at coordinate 8,627,968 of NC_062281.1, read as the reverse complement.
ACATTGTTTCAACAAAGGGATCATGCAAAGTTGGTGAAGACTCAGACTTTGAGAGAAATCTTGTGTCAGCTTGTCGTTGGCATCTTCTAGAGAGGAAGAGGGGTGCCCTGCACAGTCTCTTCGGAGCACAGAGGCTGGGATCAGGCTTCTCCAGGTCCATGCTCCAGAAGCCACTTGCAGACAAGTGCCCAATTGTAGGCAAGACCCTCAGGGTCTTTCCTCTTTAAAGCAGAGGGTGGCTTTAGACTTACTGGAACTTTCGAAACCAAAGACCTTCTTCCCTAAGCAGAGGACTGAACCTATTGCGGCCTCGAGTGTTGTTCTGCAAGAGGATAAAGGGCTACAGGACAAGCTTCAGGGGGTCTCCAAGACTCTTCCTGCCTCACTCTTTCTTTTTTCCTTCCATTCATGGACAATTTTAATCATGGTAAAACACACATAGTGTCAAGTTCACCACCTTCACGATTCTAAAGTGTGTTCACATTGTGTGGCATCCATCCCCACTGTCCACCTCCAGGACGCTTGTCATCCGGCAGCACGGAAACTCTGTCCCTATTAATTCCCCATCTCCCCTCCCCTGTCCCTGGCAGCCACCATTCAACTTTCTGTCTGAATCTGACTCTTCTACATACCTCAGTGTGGAATCGTTGTGGGTTTTTCGGGCCTGGCTTATTTCACCTGGCATAATGTTCTCAGGGTCATTGCATCACGTGAGTCAGAGTTCCTCTCCTCTCAGGGACTGATTAACACTCCATCGCATGTGAGCCCCACATTTTGTCTCACCGTGTAGTGTCCACAGACACTAGCACTGCTTCACCTTTTGGCGATTATGCTGCTCTGCTGTGAATCTGGGTGTTCTTCACTCTTCATTTTAGAGGAACAAAATATAAGCTTTGCTCCTAGAGAGGAATACTCTGACTTTCGGGAGTATCTGAATTGTCCCCAGAGAAGGACCTCTCTTGACTTTGATCTTGTAATATTGGGCTTTTTCCTGAGACAGTCTTCTCATGTGCAGGCCATTCTCGGGGCTGAGCAAATGTGCCTCAAGGGGCTTAGAGATTTGGGGCCACAGGGAGAATTTCGTAAAGTTGCTCAGGATTTTGAAACTTTCAGGGATCAAGTCATCCAACAGTGATTCTTAGGGACCAGAATAGCTGGAGCATGGCCTAGATCCCCAACCTCCCATCAGGTGCAAACACCTGTCCCACTCATTCCTGAGCTCAGGGATTTCTGTGTCTCCAAGTTGAAGATCAAGGCCCACCGTGGCTGCTTTCCAGCCAGGCTGCTCCTGACACCTACATGTTTCCCCAGCAGTGAGGACAGGCAGTGTTTTTGTCCTGGCAAGCCAAAAGGGGAAGGGACCCCATGCGGAAAGTCAGATTTTCCCAAGGACCAGCTCACTGCCTGGCGTTGTGCGTCCCCCTCTACCCATTGCACATGGCATGTTGAGAAGACCACAGGGCCATAACCTATGGCTCTGGGTTCTAATTCCAGCTTTGCTATCATCACTAGTCAACTAACCTCTCTAAATGTTATTCCTCATCTAAAGAGAAAGGGGCTGTTCATACCCTCAGGGGGCTGCTAGGGGACCAGATGGAAGAAGATGTGGGAAAAAGGGTCCTGGGTCTAGTGGACCCAGGATGCAGACAGCACTGTTCTCATCTCTTCCCCATCACCCATGACTGCAAGATAGGCCCCACCATGCCAGCACCTTGTCTGTTCCTCTTCTTCCACTCAAGCTGCTCCTGGGGCCTGTGTGTTCTTCCATCTCCCCTCAGAGAAATCTTCCTGAGCCTCAAAGGTCCCATCCCCTCTGTGAAGGCTTCCTACCTGCCCACCTGGAACAGAATCATGGCTCTCTTCTCCGGGGCCCTGAGTTCCTTTGTGAATCGAACAGAAGGGCACATCTCTGGAGTGCCCAGAACTTGGCATTTTCTGTGTTATTAGTATTTCTAGAGTTAAAGCATTTTTAACTACATTACAGTTCTCTGCTGTGACAAGTTTCCCTAGCTCATTAGATATTTGCACACCCATGTATGTGCACAAATGCAATTTAACATTTAATTTAATTCGACATTTCCATTATTACCAAACAGATCTTAGAAATGTCAAACATTCACCATTCCTGCTGATGAGAGGCCGTCCCCACCATCTGTAGGGATTGTGGCCACCGGACCTGTGACATCACAGATCTTTGTTTGTGGCTTAGCAGAACACACCATCATTATGTGCCACCCATCAAAGCAAACTTCCTGTCTGTTTTGTTCCCTGATATCACAGAAGTGTGATTTATAACAAAAGAAGCTCTTTTCAGAATTTGGATGGAGCCCCAGAGTTGAGAACAAAGGATGAACTTGACCCTCACACTCAAAAGAGAAGTGCAAGTCCATTCATGGAGGAAGAAGGACCTGTCCAAGTGACGTAGCGATTCATGGGGGAAGGTCAGTGGGTTAGAGGATGGAAAGGCAAGAGAGCTGGGCTCCAGGAAACCGGATGTAGAGATGAGGGAGGGGTGCATATATGGAGAGGAAAGAGACAGCTGACCATTCAGACAGATACTGGGAAAGACCAGCAGCTTACCGAGCACAAGAACTCACTAGTTTCATTTTCTTACTGCTGGTTCCCAAGTCAGCCCGGACAGATGGCACTGGTGTGGGATGAAGTTTAAATATTACTCTAGGACCCTAATTATTCCTGAAAGGGACCTTAAAGTGTAAGGTTCTACCTGAGAGGGTATTCACAGGTGGGGAAGGGAGGAATGATAGACTATGCCCCAGGCAGGCTATTTTGTAAATTGTATCCTACCCAATTCAGCTGTTCAATAAGTAGAGTAATCACCCCCCCAAAAAAGTGACGATCTGAGAGCGCACACCGAGGGTGATTTTCTGAATGCTTCCAGCTTCAGAATATGGGTTATTCAGTCTTCTACTGTATTTCTTTAGAGCATGCATCATTTTGCAAAATATGCAAAATGTTTCGCTCTTTCCTAAACCACGACTATGGTGCCCTCTGTTGCTGCGTGCCGTGTTAGGCTCCAACAGTGCTCAGACAGAAGGGATTGTCCCAGTGAGCTCAGGCCAGCAATGGGAGCTGTATAATCACAGTGGCTGAAGCCCCTGGACACCTGTAAGGGCAGAGTGTTTTGAGACAAGTCCTGAACCAAACCTGGATTGGGCAGTGTAGATATCATGGAAACGTATATTTCTAAGGTGATTCCCCTTCAATAAATAAGAATTATCAGGGAGGAGAACAGAGCACACACATTGACCTGGAGGTTTGGGGGGAACTGTGCCATATGGCTGGGACCGGAAGTGCCAGGATGGTGGGTTGTGGGTAGACACCATGTCTTTCCTTAAGACCTTCTCCAGATTTCCTTGTGGAGGTCGGTTAGTTCCGTCTACTATGGACAGAACTATGGAGGTGGTTAGCATGCCAGATGGTGTTGCTTTGGAAAAACATACCAGCGACAGCTTGGAGACCGGACGGTGTGGGCTGGGGAGGAGAGCAGCGATGCTCATCTAGAGCTTGGGAAGCTAAACAGGCTGCAGCTGCTTTAATCCCGAGGGAGACGGGACATGAGCTAGTGATGGCTGGAGTTGATAAGGTCCCGCACACAGGCATTACTGATCACATTCAGAGGAAGAAAAGTGGTTTTCAGAGTATAGGAAACTTATTTGTGGGCTTGAAATTAAGTTAAATCATTTCATTCTTACTCCTGTTGTCCTTGGACAGGAGGAGGTAGAGAAAGTCCCAAGAGGCAGAAAAGCAAAAAATTGAAAGGAAAACTCAATATAATTTCATCCACATGAGCAGGGACTGATTCGGCAGTGAATTCACATATTTATTGAGAAACATCTTTATGTTTAAGAATAAAATGGAGGAGACCCGTGAATGTAAAACTGGACCCTGACTTTGGTATTCCCATTGGTGATTCAGCTTTCCCAGCTCCCTATAATTTGGCTACCATTTTCCTGTTGTCACATTTCTATCCTAATAAAGAATGGCCCTATGGCTTGTGCAGTCCTAGTGAAAATGGGTTATCTGCTTACAGGGGCCATCCTTATCCCCGATGGTCTTCAAATGATCCCGAATTGTAAAGTCTTAATGATATTCCCTTGACCCCACAGTTTTGTTTTTTGTTTTTTGGTTTTTTTTCCTTTTTCTTCATAGAGAGTTAGGTACTCAGAAATGAGCCTCAGTAGTAGCAAACTGGGTGTCGAGAGTGGAAATCTGCTGTTCACTTTGCTAGTCATTACTTTCTAATCTTCGTATACTTGCACCTCTAATTGGCATCATAAAATGTCTCTGGAGAGAGAGAAACCCAAAACACTTAATAGCTATAATGGTCCTGGATAAAAATAATGAGCTGGAAAAAAAAAAAAAAAGCCCTGAGTTTAAAAAAATATGTTTTTCCTTAAATGGTAATATCCATTAGAAATAAATGGAAAGGAACTCACATTCAATACATACTTTCTATGGGCCAAATGCAATGCATGGGGCACCTCCAAATAATTGTCAGAACAGGATTCTAAGGCAGATAATATTTGTAAAAGTGCTGAATTGAGGCTCGAGAGAGTTTAGTGGCATGCCAAGGGTTATGCTACTGCAGTGCAGACCTTTGTGACTCTGTGGCAAATGCTCTTTCCATGACCCAGACTGATTCCCAACCAGGACCATAACATACAAACATGGCAGGGTTCTGGTTTGTGGGTTTAGCTGAAATGGGAAAATTCAGGTTGGATGCAAAGGAGAACTTCCTAATTATTAAGTGGTGGGGTGGATAGAAAAATTATAGATGCCTTTTCTTCTGGTTTTGTTCATACCTATAGATGGCTAGAGCCATTTCCTTGCATAGTGGTTTGTACCATGACATTGTGGTACCTGTAGAACCATATTATACTAGCTACTAATTATGGGTTAGGCATAAACATATTAGATGGTTTCCAAGATGACTCCTTCTATTCTTACAAACTCTATGAAGTAAGTGTTATAGTTTCCAATTATATAATAAGGAGCCTGAATCTCAGAGACACCAACAGACTTGCTCAAGATCAGACCATTTGAATACACCACTGTCTGCCCTGAGAACTTGAATCCTTTGCAAAGTCAGAGGGTCTGAATATGTACTTTTCTCCCCTGATGACAGGATGACAAATGGAAGGACCCCACCAGTTGTCCATCAGACCTTTGCTTTCTAAGACCAAGATGGCATCAGTGCAATGACAGTTTCCAAATACTAAAACAATGCCAGAAGATCAGATGTTGATCTATTTACAAAGGTAGAACCTGGGTGAGGTACTGGTGATGGGAATGAGGGTTCAAGGAAGGAACTTCTGACTTGTTTGCACCCAAGGATGACATCTACAGCCTTCTCAGAGGGATATGTCCTCTTCTCCTGCAGGTCAGAAGGGCCTCCACATCCCTTGGCCCTGACCCAAGGTAGATGTTCAACAGAAGTCTCCCTCCCACCTCCTGGACCCACCAGTCCTATCAAGTGCTAGTTTATATATCTGAAAATCCCCATGGCCACGGCCTGTTTCAGCCTCATTTCTCTTCTCCCTAGTCCTCTGCCTCCAGGACCTCTCCACTGGAATTGGTCCTCCATTTTTCTGCCAGGCTAATCTATATCTAAATCTTTATCTATCCATATCTATCTATCTATCTATCTTTATTTGTATATATTTTATATATATTTGTGTATATTTTATATATATTTATATGTATTTTATTTAGTTATACATACATATAGATATGTATATATACAGTCTTATTTATTAAATACATACTCATTCTGGAATAGCTGGAAGATACAAAAAATTATGTCAGAGAAAAAGCAAAATTAGATTTTAGACTATCTCCTTCTAATTTTCATGATGTGAACATTCTTATGCTAGCTGGAATTAACTATCAGTTGTTACCAGGGTCCCTGGTGTCCAATGAGATAAACACCAAAGGGCAGAGCCAAATGATGAAACCAGGTTTTTCTTCCCACTTCCCCCGTCCAGAGGGAATCAGTACCTGAGACATTAAAGTTAAATGTCTTCCTGCGTGTACAGCCAGAGAGTCCCTAAACCAGGTGGAGAAAGACTATTATTTGTTCAAAATATTTTCTTGAATTCATCCATGCAGGAAAATTGTATTTCCCACCGATAGAAGGTTTGGCCTGCTGGTTTGCTTTGGCCAGTAAAATGTCAGTGGAAGTGGTGTGCACTGACTCTCTTGAATGTTTTAAGGTGTTTTCCTTTCTCTCTTTTCCCTCTGTTATGAGTCGGGTTTGTCCTGAACAGGGACTGGTTTTTAGCTCTGGAATGAAGAGGAGTGGAGCGAGAGGTACTGCATTCGTGGGCTGACACGAACGCAACTTGTAAGCTAGAAATGAATCTTTGCTGTTGTAATCCACCCAAGTTTGGGAGAGAATGTTTGTTCCTGCAGCCTAAGTGTAAGCTGACTGATACCCTTCTGTTGTGCTGCACAAAACCTGCATGCTCTGGGCAGAGTGTGCAACTCAAGGAGATGTGGTACTTATGAGGGTATAGGAGTAAGGCATGTTCTTGTGAAAGTGGAAATTAAGTAAGGAACCAAGAAGATGAGAGACGTTATTGACAATGTGAGCCATCCTTTATGGCCTTTGGTGCACCAGGAACCCTGCTGAATGAGATCACAGGCACTAAGTCACTGGATCTCCCATCAAGTTCTAGAAGGCAGATGTCCATTATTTGCAACATTTTAGATCAGGACATGAAGGGTAGGGAGGTTAGTAATATATACACTCACTAGTCCAGATGGAGTAGAGGTGGGATTCAGATCCAGGCTGCTCACACCTGCTCTGTCCCTGCTAATTTGGGGCTAACTCATAGGGTGGACCCCTGGCTGTGTTCCCCTCATGGTTGCCCATCCAAAGGCGGGTCCTGGTCAAGACTGCGTGGGAAAGCAGGTGATGGTGGCAAGATCCATTAGAATGAGTCGCTCCACTGGTAGACTCGAAAGCGCTGGTCTTCCTTCTTTCATTCTAAGGGAAATCCCTCTGAGAAAGGCTTGGTGAGTTAGTCACAGCTGCAAAAGTATAGATCTGCAATTAGAGGTGAGGCTGGGATGTGCAGAAATTTAAATGATATGTGATCATATTCTCAAGATTTTTTTTTCTGAATTTCAAAGGAAAGCAACTGCTATTAATTATAATTAGCAGGAGTGCAGCCAGAGGGAATCCCACTGGATCCAGCTTATGCAAGAGAGACAATTACGGATCCTGGGGTAGCTCCCAGAACCAGGAGACAGGAACTCGGTAGGGCCTCATGGAGTTTGGAAGCCAGAGCCTGCAACACAGCAGGATTCTTTCTGGCCCCGCTCTTGGCTCTGTCCCTCTTTGGGAAACGGTTCTTTCTTCTCTGTTTCAGTCCCATCCAACTGCCTCAGTTCTCAAGCTCCCACACCTTCTGTTTCAGCCACCTGGAGACAGACGGCTTAGTTTCATTTCCAAAAAGCTGGGGAAGGACTTTGATTTAGTGCATTTTATCCCAGGGTCCACATCGATCCACTGCAGCCCGTGCTGTGGTCGTGCTACATGGACGTGGGAGCTTGTGTGTTACAGGATTGAGTACATGGGAGGCGAGGTGCTGAGGGGTGGGGCAGGCAATTCCAGAAAGTCTCAGGGCACATGCACAAGAAATAAAATCTGGACAAAACAAAATTATAATGGAAGGTGAGAACCTGCCTCTCAGAGGCAACCAGTTGACATCTCTTAGCGTATTTCTCTACTACATTTTTTCAAAATTTTGAAAATACATGTTCTACTACATGGTTGAAACCAGGTCACATATCCTAAGTGAAAGCAAGTTAACAGATACAAATTCTAGGTCTTCAGTGGAAGATAATACAGAGAGACGTTTAAGGTCAAAGTATATTCAGCATTGATGGGTTCATTAGTTTTCTGATTGAAAACCAAACCCAGGGGCGCCTGGGTGGCTCAGTTGGTTAAGTGTCTGCCTTCAGCTCAGGTCATGATCCCAGGATCCTGGGAGCGAGTCCCACATCAGGCACCCTGTTCAGCTGGGAGTCCCCTCTCCCTCTCCTTCTGCCCCTCCCCACTGCTTGTCTTCTCTCTCTTTGTCTCTCAAATAAATAAGTAAAATCTTAAAAAAGAAAACCAAACCCAAAGCAAAACACAAAAATTCAGAATGTTGGCTATGAATTTAAAAGTTGCAATGCATATACTTATACCAAAGAATCTTTTTAACACCCTAAACTTAACATACCCCCCTTCCTGGTTAACTCTTTGTGACCTCTGGAATAAAACCCAAACCCTGACACAGAAAATGAGGTCCTCTGACAGCTGGCACCTGTCCTTTTGCCCTGCCTCTCCCCTGAAACTCGAGGTGGGTTCTTTGCTGGTTCATTTATTTACTCACTCATTCATTACACATTTACTAAGACAGGCACTGGAGGTACAAAAATGAGTAAGACACCTGCTTTTGGCTCAGGGAGCTTACAACATAGCAGCGGGGGAGAATGAGTAATTAAGAAATATCTACAGGTCGGTGAATACCAGGTAAAGGGAAGCCCCATGGGCCTGTGACCCAACCTCTACAACCTTGTGGATTTCTGTAGGGCAGAAGTGGGGAAGGCCAGTAGTAATTTGATCTGGATCACAGAGCCAAGAGCGCTCAACCCCAGCCTCTTCCAATTCCAATTTTTCTAGGAAATCGGCTCCTAAAACTTTGCACCACCTCTCCTGGGAATCTGGGCTTTTCCTTGCTGCCCATCGCTTTAGACTCCTCCAGCTCCAGAGGAGACAGTGGTGTGGGAGATGGGGCAGAGCCTCTGCCTTGTGGCCCCTTCCTCCCCTGCCCTCCTGCACCTGTTCCAGCTCATGCTGCTCCTGGAGCTGATCCCCACCTCCCCCATTTCCTCCAGCCCCTCCACTCCTTGTTCATTGCCCACCAGCATCACTAGCTTTAATGAGACAGACCTGGCTGCCAGTCGGTCTGGGCCATTATGCAATTGTCAAATTGACATTTCACTTTTCCAGTTGTTGAGTTACCTTCTGCGTGCATAATTACAAAAAGGATCTTTTTGCTTTTGGGTCCGCTGCTTATTTAATAATGGAGCCACAGTAGGAAAATGTGTCTAGTCAGTGAAATTAATTATGGGGAACACTTAATGTCTCTGCCGAGGTGTCTACACCCAGGTCACGCTGACTGTGGCGGAGAAAAGAGGCTCCTGATCCTCCTAAGGACGGGGGTGGGGTGATCATGTCGGGAGTAAGGCAGGTCCCTGGAATCTGGCATCAGATGGGAGTGTAGTGTGTATATGTGTCTGCATATGTGTGTGTGTATGTGTTTGCACGCCCATCTGGATGTGTGCTCATCTGTGTGTCCACGCATGTATGTGCGGATATGTTGCCTGGATGCTTACGGGCTTGAGGACGTGTTTGCATGCAGGTGATGGTGCATCGCAGATGTTTTAGGGAGGGAAGAATTCATTCATTCATCCCTCTATTCACCAACAGCAAAGCGTATTGGATTCTGAGGTTCTGAGCTGGTGCTGGGGATCTGACAGTAAGTAAGGTGGAGATTTCCACCTTCAAGCAATGCACATGGTCGGGAGCAGGATTTCTCAACCTTGACCCAGTTGACATTTTGGGCCAGTTAATTCTTTGTTGGAGGGCGGGGATGTTTTGAACAGGTTTAGCCTGGCCTCACCCAGTAGACGCTGGTAACAACCCCCCACTCCCAGCTGCGACAATCGAACATGTCCCCCAACCAACGTGAATGTCACCTAGGAGGCACAGCTCGCCCCCGGCCGAGCAGCACTGTTCTAAAAACGGCTGAAGCAGGTGCTTTTGCCAGGGTCAAGGGAGTACTTGATTGGAGATTGACACCGATGCTTTGGAGCAGGGGCCAGCATGACGGGTTCTGTTCTTGTCTGGGAGGGGGTGAGGAAGCATGAGGAGGAGGACAGGGAGGTCATATCCCTGTGACTTTGACCAGTTAGCAGGCCGTGCTCAGCATGTGGGCTCTACCTTAGAAGGCAGCACTGGGTGGCTCAGAGTGCGCAGAGCTTAGGTGCAAACCCAGCTCCCAGCTGCTCACTACTTGGTACAAGGTGCAGGGAGCATCTCATGAGTGACTCAGAGAACCAGTGTCCCCCCTCAGGTGGAGCCTGGGGTGGGGGTACAGAGCACAGGGAGAGAAGATTAACATCCCTGGGATCCTGAGAGGGAAAGAAGGACGAAAGGGGGGGGGAGGGGAGGAAACCTTGGATGTCCTGAAAGGGATTCTGATATGGGTGACTTCACGGGGAGGGGAGGGCTGCTTGGGGCCACCATCTGGACAGCGGTTTCAGACAATGGACTCTGCACGCACACCCTCCTGTTTATTACAGAAAAGAGAAAAACACATGGCTCATAGTAGGCGGCCATGAGATCAAAGGAAGCTGTGTATGTTCCAGTCCTCCTGGTCCTGCCTGGGTCTGGTGGAGGCTGTCCACTTCCTCTGTGAACTGTGAGATAAACTTGCCTAATGACAGACGGCTGGAGAGTGGCCATACGCACCCTCCATTCCATTTCGGGCTCTCTTTCTGCCTCCCATCCCGTCTCCACCATTAAGGGCTGCTACAGCCCTTCCCCTTTGCTTCGGTGACTCCTGTTTTCTGCATGTTCAGGCAATGACATCACACCAGGAAAGGTTCCTCTTGGGCGTGTGAGCGGCAAGGTCACCAACAGGGACCAGAAGTCAGGGGTCACACTTCAGTCCTGGGAGTGAGGGAAGGATGGGTTCTCAAGGGATGGGTTCTCTCAGGGAAGAAGGACAGGACTTGGTTTTTGTTTTCATTTTTAAAACTCAAAGATGTCTGAGATTCCAGAAAGAAGATGGGGTGAGGATCACTCCCCGTGTCCCTCATTGAGAATGGGCTCCTATCTAATTGAAATAACACTTTGGTTTTACATCTGGTAAGGGGATAGGGTGGGCGAGACTGGATTTCTCAAGGAGACCCTTGGCTTGGAGGAGACGTTTCCATTTCTTAAAGTCCCTGTGCCTCTGTGGGGGCCCCATGGGCACGGTGGTGGGCCATCAGTCCTTCCCCTGGGGGAACAGCCCCTTTAGGGCTGCTGAGAGCCCAACAGGTCACTTGGCCCAGAACAAGGATAGGGAGAGCCCGCAGGCCTGTGATAGCTGGTCTGTGCACAGTGATACCACAGGGTTTCCTGTCTGTGCTGCCCAGGGACCAGCACCAGAGGCAGGCGTTCACCGGGTGCTCGGATAATGCCACCATAAGTGAAACAGACTGATATAATCTAACCCACACCACTAACTCTCCTTGTGATCTTGGGAGCAACCCACTGCTGCCCTCCGTAAAGTGGGGACTTAGTATAGACCTTGGAGCATTTTGAAGATTCAAAGTTGAAAGGGACTCACAGATGAGAGAAGTAAATGTTAGGAAGCTGCCTCTCTGTTACTATTTCTCGAATATTCCGAACATGAATGTGGAGCCTCAAAGTGCTGCATCTCCCATGGGCATTGTTCAATTCTCGTAGTTAGCTATGCTGCACAAACATACATTATCCCCCTGGGGCTCAGGAAAGCTATTTGCATCTTGAGTGAAAAAAGAAAACACAGGTTGTAAATATTTTAATTTTTCCCAAACTGGCCTTTGTGCCCATAAATGTTGCTGAGAATGTCCTAGGTTGTCACGGCTTGGAGACAGTGTTTGGAGAGAGGGCAAGCTTGTGGAGCCAAAGTTTATCCTCTTTAAGTCAGGTGTTTGCCGACATCTGGTTCTCCATTCCTGGGTTTCTGTCTCTCAGGTCGTTCCCAGGGACCAGGCCCCTCCCATTCTATCCACCTGGGCAGAAGTCATGCACAGGCTCTGGGATGAACCCTCTGAGGGTTCCGATTTGGAATCTTAGGACTGGCCGCTCTCATTGTCAATGAGAGTCCTACCTGGCCCTTGGTAGGTCTGCCTTTATGCATTTATCTTTTCAGTCCATGAATATTTATGAGGTGCCTATTCCATACTGGGTACTGTCGGGGGGTGGGCATGTTAGTGAGCAAAACAGGTGAATAATAAATGTCTGCGCAAGGAGAGCAAAGACTGGTGACAAGCCATCCTCGAAAGTCCTTCCTTCTTCACCATTTCTTTGCAGCAGTAGCCACGCACCCTCTCCTGGGCAAACCCAGCTTCCTTCCTTCTAGCCTGCTCTCAGTGCTAGCTCAGAGCTCCTTCTGGACGACCGATGTGACCCCGCCAGGCCTTGTTGCCCATATTCCAAGAGCTCCTCCTGGAGGATGGTACCGAGTCTGCATTCTTGGCATGCCAGTCAAGGTCATCCATCATTGGGTCTCTGGGTCTGTCCTGATGTTTCTCAGTCCTGGCCCCTTCCTCTATATTCCCGTGACACTTCCTATGTGTCTCTGTTCCTGGGTTCCTCTTCCCGCAGCAACTGCCAACCTCTGGCCTCTAGGACTGATACCAGTACCTTGGCTGACTCCTGGAGGCAGATATCTACTACTCAGCTGTGGGGCTGTGGGTTTGTTGGGGTCCTGGTACGACACCATGGACTGGGTTTGCTGGTGAGAAATACCTAATACAGGGCGTCAGGAGGCAACATGACCTAGTATGTAGACCGGATTCCATTGCTAACTAGTTCTGGGGTGACTGTGGATAAGCCAATTCAACTCCTTCATCTGGGAGGAGGGGCTAATGATCCCCACCCAGAATGAACCTCAGGGACACCAAATCGAGTGACTTTCCCGGTGGGTGGCAAAAGTGCTCATTTCTTCATCACTGCGATGGAAAGCTTAGTATGGTTTTGAGGATGAATATAGCTAATGCGTAGTCTTCGGCTTACAGAAGGTGTTCTATAAACAGGAATTAATATTGCATAATTTTGTGTGCTGTCCTCAATGGCATTTTGCATTCTGCAAGATTTGTCTGAGCCTCCACAAACCACCGGATCCTTTAGGAAAGTCCTTAGCACTTCTCCGCACCCAACCCCCAACCAACTCCCCTGCCAAGATTTTTAAATTTATTTATTTGTCAGAGAGAGGGAGAGAGGGAGAGAGAGGGAGCACACGCGCACAAGCTGGGAGAGCAGCAGGCAGAGGGAGAAGCAGGCTAAATGCTAAGCAAGCAGCCTGACTCAGGACTCGATGCCAGGACCCCAGGACCACGACCTGAGCTGAAGGCAGAGGTCCAGCTGACTGAGACACCCAGGTGTCGCTGTCCTTAGCACTTCTTTTGGGATCTCCCAGTGTGTCCAACACTCACAAGAGCTACCCTGATTGTGTCTGAAATAAGAAGACTCGTCTTGTTACTTATTTACTACAAGTCGGCCGGCGTCTGAGCTAGGACTGGTTCTCTGTATGTGTGTGTGTGTGTATTCTTACATTCTGGAAACTTCTGGTGGAGGGACAGATTTCTTTCCCTGGCTGCCTCTAGACCACCACGGGGGCCCCTGAAATTGGCCCCATCCAAGTTCATTAAGTCAGCATATTCATTCTCAAGTTCCATTTAGATTTGAATTCAGCCATGACTCACAGACCCCTCCAGGGCCCCAGGCTCTCTAGGGCTTATCCTTGTGGGCTTAGCGGTCTGACCACCCACAGGTCCGAGGTTCTTTGTCCTCATCAGACGGAGGAGGAAATGGAGAGGAGCTGTAAATGCTCCGCTTGGAGCAGGCCTTGCCCTTCCAGAGAGGAGGCAGGGCAGTCGGGAGCGGCAGGGAAGGAGTAGTAGGACCCCTGCCCCTTGGTCGGCAAGCCAGGAGCACCCAGAAGGGTAGATCTGCAGCCAAACTGAGCGTATTTTCTGGGTGGGAATGACTAGGGTCTCTTCATTTCTGTAACCGAATAAAATGCATTGGTTTCCTCACGGTGGTGATCACGGTTTTCATTTTTTCTTTGAAAAGGCTTCTGGAGCAATAGCCACTTGAGAAGATTTATTGCTAAAATGAAAACTCCAAGAAGGTGAAATTAGAAACTATCTGTTGGGTTTGGATGTCATTTCTCGCCGGGGAGCGGGTCTGCTGCTGGGGCTTATGGGTGGAGATAAGGAAGGGAATGAGGCGGGGACCCCAGCTCTGATGACCACAGGTATTGGCAGAATCATGGGGCCTTTCCCGGGCCCCCTGCACACACACAGGTGAGAAGTTACACATTTTTTTCCTACCCCTATCCTCAGGCTTTTGTCCTGAGAGAGAATGGAAGGCTCAAACAAAGCCAGCAGGTGTCTTGAAATAGATATGCTATATAATCCTGAAAAGAGAGACGGTGGTTGGCCTTCAGGAGAAAGGGAGAGGCATGAGCAGAGAGAAGCTTCTGGAAAGTGGGTTGGTAAATAGGAAACAAGGATGAGTGATGGTGTCTGGGAGTAAAAGGCTTGGGTGCAGGGGCCGGGTTCTCCGAGGGGAGTGCTCTCCCCTCCTGCCCAGAGGCGTGGCCTCAGAAATGTCACTTGCCTGGCCTCGGTTGACTCACCTGTCAAATGGGGAAGCCATAATAACACTGATTCACCAAGTTGTTATGAGGGCTCAGGAAGAGGGTGTTTCAAAAACATAACTTGTTAGAACAATGCCTGGCTTATGAAGTGTTCAAAAAACATTAACTGTTGTTTAAGTGAACTGGAATATCTAAGTAAGGTTGACGAAGTTACAAGTGCTTCAGCCCAGAATGGCTTGTCATTTGCATATCGTCCCAAGATGACTATTTAAAGAATGTTTACTACGTATGTCAAATTCTGGGAGCTCCTAGGAGAATGATAGGAGGGAAGACTTGTATCTGTTTGAAAGGTAGGCAGATATAGTGTTATATATATATATATATATTTAAAGATTCCACTTATCTATCCGACAGACAGAGATCATAAGCAGGCAGAGAGGCAGGGAGAGAGAGAGAGAGAGGGAAGCAGGCTCCCCGCTGAGCAGAGAGCCCGATGCTGGGCTCGATCCCAGGACCCTGAGATCATGACCAGAGCCGAAGGCAGAGGCTTTAACCCACTGAACCACCCAGGCGCCCCTAGTGTTATATTTTTTTAAAAGTACTCTGAACTCCCCAAAATAGGGATCAAATCGTGCCATTTAGTAAAGGAGTGTCATTTAAATATAGCCAGGAGTGACCTTTTCCAGCTTTTAATCCAACCTCTGTCTTGTTTTCTGGTTACAGTTGAGGAAAGAGCCCCAGAGAGGCAAAGTGGCCATGTGGACGCAAAGCCAGCGGGTGGTCGGCCCAGGACCAGGCCCTTGGCTCTCTTCCCTCCTGGAGTTTGGTAAATGGGGGATCTTTTCTGCCGCTTAATTACAAACATCAGGGAGACAAAAGGGAAGTGCCAGCTGGAAACCACACGGAAATCTATTCTCTTGATGTCTCTGTGTCCCTGGGTCATTACCGACATGCTTTCAGGTACTGAACAAGAGAAAGACAAACAGAATTTTTTTTTTTTTTCTTCTTCCATGAAGGTCCTTCCAGCTCCAACCCTAGAATTTGGGCCTGAATCACCTGCAGGGAGCTGCAGTGAGAGGGAGCATGGGGGGTTGGGGAGGTGACAAGCTTGGGGGACTGGATCCCAGGGATGCATCCTGGGGCAGAGCCCCTCTCCACACAGGAAGGGCCTTGGATTCCACCCCTGGACCTCACAACCTGAGCCAGGGAACACTGTGGCCCTGACATCAGTGTGTGCAGAAAGCCATCCCCTGCGCGCAAGGACCACATTCCTGGGCACCGTCAGGTGTGGGTAAGGGCCACACTAGGGGACAGTTCTACGGCTCCCAGTGGCGTCCCCTTGACAATCCTTCCCTCTCCCGGTCTGGATGCCACCCTACTTGCTTATTTGATTTCCCATTCTCAGCCTCTTTTAGTCTTTGCTTTGCCCTTTAGAAGTGATACTTTGTAATAGGAGGCCTGTGGCTTTGAGTTCCTGTGATGGAAAATGCAATGATCCTTTCCAAAGACCAAGGAAGTGGTCACGAAGTCACTGGAAAGAGGCAAATGTGTGATTAGAGAACACAGAGCTTGATGGGAAGAAAACCCGCAACAACTAAGCCAGGGCAGCTGGAGTTCTTGAGCAAATGAACGAATGGCTTGATATATAAAATAAATCAACCAAATGAAAATGAATTTAAAACATACACACACATATATAACTAAGCTATTACTAAGTATATGAAAGTGCCCACACATAACACATATGAATGTGATAAGAAAGACTAAATCATAAGTAACCAAAAGGTTAACAGTACTTATTATTCCTGAAAATAGCAAAAAAAATCAATCATGTGATTAATAACCATTTAGCAATGACTACATCCTGGGCAGAGTTGGGGGCTTCCTTATGGGGGGCCTGGAAGAGGTGTACTGAAGTGTGTTTTGCAGGAAATTGCATTCTTTGCCTTTTTCAGCTCTCTGCCCTCTGGTAAGGTTGCACTCCTAACTTCTCTAGTGCCGTCCTGTGACTGGCCTGGGTCAAGGTCACATGAGCAGAGGTGATGGTGCTTCTGTGCCAGGGAAGTCATATGCCATGTTTCCTTCCCACTGCCAATCAGTGGCCACGAGGGACAGGGGCTACCCCCTGCATTGGTGCTGGCATAAAGACAGTATGGAGCAGAACCCCAGGCCCACCCTTGAGGGACATCTTGCATAAGAGAGAAGCAAAACTTGGGAGTTTTGAACTACCGAGACTGTGCATTGTTACACAGCATGGCCGTGTCTGTTCTGACTCAGACACCAGTCTTCTATTTTGTGTGTCTGGCCCTTGACCACATCTGTATCGACCTTGATGATGTATGTCTCTCTCCTTCCCTCCCTCCCTGGGAGCAATCCCAGCTCATGGCCTTAAGGCGCCTTCTGCACATGCTTCTCCTGTCCCCATCCTAGAAGCTGAGGGGAAGCAGACGCAAAGCCTTGGTGTGCTTTGTGTCACTTCCTCGCCAAGGTCATTGCAAATATCTCTACTCTGATCCTGCCAGTCCTGTCCTCAGTCTCATTGTTCCTGTTGTCTGTTCTATAGGTACTGTAAGCATTTTCAGTGTATTCTTCCCCATACCGTTGACCTCCAGCACTGTTGAAAACAGAGAGGTAAGGGCGTGTATATTGTAATTTCCCGCATGGGAGGTGGAGTTTGTGAAGGGATTTCTGTGGTTTCTTAACTTTGCAGGGACCTGAATTTTCCAGGGACGTGTTGTGTTTCCATAGTCAAGTGTATTGATGCATCTTCTTCACAGTCGAGTTTGCTCTACTTGAATCTGGGACACAGAGAGTTAGCACCGGCCGCTCAGGAAGGGTTGGGCCAACTGGGGACCGTGAATGAGACGGCCCCCTTGGTCCCAGAGATGGTGTCCTGGTTAGGATCGCCCCCAAAGCAGAAGGATCTGGGAGGAGGACTTATATTTATGTGGTTCATTTGGACGATGATCACAAGGAGCCCTCAAGGAGTGAAGACCCAGAAGAGGGAGACAGGTCAGAAGGAAAAGACACCCTGAGATGTGTCAGGAGGTTGCTGCTATGGGCAAAGGGGCCCCTGAACCTCCTGGACCTCTGGAGAGGCAAACAGCTGCTGCTCCAAACTGTCTGCAGGGAGGTCAGGAGGCTCTTGGCTCCCACGTCTCCCCTTCCTTGACGGTGCCCATCATGCCTACTCACAAGTCCTGTGCACCTGCCAGGGGAGTGTCCCTGTAGGAGGGGTGCACCTACACCCTGTGTAGCTCAAGGCCAGATTCTGCCTGCACAGAGTGAACGCTAGGCGAGGCTGGAATCGTGCGTCAGGGTGAAGCCACATCTCCTGTGAGCTCTGCCCCAATTTGCCACAAAAACATAAATGCCCAGGGTGCTTGGATGGCTCCCGGTGTTAAGTGTCTGCCCCCTGCTCAGGTCCTGATCCCAGGGTCCTGGGATCGAGCCCCACATCAGGCTCCCTGCTCAGCGAGGAGCCTGCTTCTCCTTCTCCCTCTGCCCCTCTCCACCTCCAGTAGTATTCTCACTAGCTCTGTTCTCTTCCCCCCCCAAATAAATAAATAAAAAATCTTAAAAACAAACAAACTTATCTGCGCAGTATTTTGATACAGCACCATCTTCCTGGAAAGGGGGGCTGGCTGTCAGCGCCTCACTGGTGTGGCTGGATGTGGGAGAAGCTGGGGTAGTGCTGGCTCTAGAAGGTGGTCCCTCACCAGATCCCAGCTGCTCTCCAGGGCTCCTCCCTCCACGCCCGAGGTATAGTGGGGACACGACAAATAGACCATTCGGCAGACTTCTTGGGCACTATTTTCCTGGCATTTCTCTACGTCTTACCTGCAGCCCCCTGAGACCAACGCCAGCTTCTGCACCCCCCGCCCCCCACCCCGGGTCCCGGATCTGGATACCTCGTGCCGGCGCGACCCCCTGCAGACCACGTTCAGGCGGAAAGACTGTCTGCCCTGGGAGTGGGGGTGGGGGCGGGGGCCTGCTGCTCTGGTGCAGAAGTCACCAGTTGCCGGAAATGTGCGCTCCTTCCCAGGGCTGCGCTGGAGCCGCCCGGAGGGGGAGGATCGGAATGGCCAAGGGCAGGGCCTCTGATGTGCTTGCGGCTCTTCCTGCAGTCTGCCATCTGTACGAGAGAAATGGATTTTTAAAATAAACAGGCTTTTTGTAAAATGTGTACATATGTATGGTGCCATTATCGGGCTTTGCAAATGACTTTCTTCCCCAGAAGAGCTGTCAGAGCTCCTTGTCTGCGGAGATGCTGAGGCTCATGACCAGGGTTTCCCTGCACCACACGCAGGGGCCCTGCCAAGCCCCTCTCAAACTCTCTGAGCTCCTCTGCCTCAAGGAGGACATGACTCTGGGCGACCATTCTCCTTGAGAAGCATTGAATGGGGCTTTTCTGGGCAGGGGAAGGCTGTGGGTGCTTTTCTGCCCTTGGACGAGGGCAGCGATAACATCCTGTGTGCATTTGGAAGTGTGCATTGTGATACAAAGGGCGACAGTGCCCAGACCTGCAGGGGTCTTGGTTGATCACAACTGCAATGGGCTCATCTGTGTGATTGTACTGTTCGCGAAAGTGGACTAGACGGAGCTCTAAGTTAACCCATGTAATTTAGTTTTATGTGTCCACTCCTTGAAGCCATAGGACCCAGTTATGTAATTGCATCTAATGCAGGTATTGCTGTTAAGGTATTTTGTAGGTGACATTAACATCTCTAATAGGCTGACTTTAAGTAAAAGACATTATTCTTAATAGTGTGGGTGAGCCTCATACAATCAGTTGATGGTTTGAAGAGCAAAAACAGGTTTCCCAAATGCAAAAATTCTGCCTCAAGACTACAGGCAACTCACCCCTTGTCTGAGTTTCCAGCCTGGTGACCTGTCCTATAGATCTCAGACTTGCCAGCCTCTGAAGCAGTGAGCCATTTCCTATATAAAATCATAATATCTATATATGTATATACATATATGTATATGTCTACTTATATCTTAATCTCTCTCTATATATTTGTATCACCTATTGCTTTTCTTTCTGTGGAGAACTTTGACAGATACAATAATCCTCGCTCTTGTATATTCTCCTCCCTTGAATTTGGGTGGTGTCTGGGTCATGATGATACATCTTTCCTAGGATTATGGCTCAAGGCCTTTGCCAACATAATTAGCATTCCAGATTGGTTGACTTTAACATCTAGAGATTACTGGGTGGGCCTGACTTAATCCCACAAGCTCTTTAGATCTTGGTTTGAAGGTCAGACACAGGAATTCCAAGATTTGAGAAGGATTTGATGTACCATCATGGGCTTGAAGAAGGAAAGGGTTCCCATGGGGGAAGGTGGGTGGCCTCTTGGAGTTGAGAATGAGCTTTGGCTGACAGCTGGCAAGAGAGCGGGTCCTTAGTCCTCAACTGTGAGGTACTGGGTTCTGCCTTCAAGATGGAATTTAGAAGAAGATTTTTCCCCAGAACCCCTAGATTAGAATTCAGTCTGACAAATGCCTTCATCTTAGCCTTGGGATGCCCTGAGCAGAGAACCCAGATACTCTGTGCCCAACTTGTGACTGGCAGAACCATGGGCTCATACGTGGGCATTGGTCTAAGCTCCAAGGTTGTGGTTCTGTGTCACACGGCAACAGAAAGCTAAGCTAATACCAAAGCGGACACATCTTGGGTTGTATCAGGAGAAGCAGACTCCTGATCCAGAGTGATGATAGCCATCTGGGAGCTTTGTTTCAGCTCTGGGGGCCATGCTTTTGGAAGGTCATGGCCAGATTAGAGAGTGAAGGGGCATGTTCTAGGAGGGATGGCTGGGGTACGGTGGCCATTAATGTTTGAGCGGGGTGTACTGGGGCATGCTCACTGGCTCACAATATCTACAGAACCGTGACGTGCAGAACCCCTTCCAGCTTGGGTGCCTGGGCAAGCAGCAGCCAAGAGGAACATAACTATGGGCCTGAGAATAATGCAGCAGGTTTCTTCACATCTGACCTAAAGGCAACACTTGACTGTGCAAGACTGCAACCCTTATAAAGTGCTCCACATACTTCTGGAAGCTTCCTGGGATCTCACAAATGATTCTGTTGTCCATATGTTGCCATTGTTTGGGAATCTCTAGACCAATGTCCTCTGACTCTGGAATCTCTGTCCAACAGGCACTGCTATCTTTTCTGAGGTCCTGGCATCCCCACTGTGCCGAGTGGACCAAGGCATGGGCGGGTCTTCATGCCCCCTCCCTCCCTGAATCGCCCCTCTCCTCCCATCCTTCCCTCTCCCCCTCTCCTTCTTTACAGGTAGGCAGCACTGAAGTACGTTATCCTCTGACTATACAACCTTTTACAACTTATGTCTGCTTAAGCAATTTAACTCAAATCAATTGGTGCACTGGGCCCTGGGCCGCCATTGTTGAGCCTCACACGTGTCAGGCATGTGTTAAGCACATGACACCCATTGTTTGAGCAAACACACTGTGCTCCTTTGAAGTGGGTATTATCACTTACAGATGAGCAAATGAGTCATGTGCGATTCAGTATGTACAAGGCACAATGGAGAAAGAGAAGAAAAGATTTAATGCACGGTTGATTGCTCTCAAAGACACACACCCAATGAGAGTTAAAAAAAAAATCACAAAGTGGTAAGGCAGACTCTAAGGACAGGGACATATATGCCTTAAGCGCATCTCCTGTTGTTCCCTCTCATCCTACCTCCTCTCTCGTTTCTCCTAACGGTCATTGTGGGTCTTGCAACTTTGTGTGCCAGCCCTCCAAGAAACTTCCAGCATCTACCCTGCACCAGATACTTTGGGGAACACAATTTGCTTTCTATCCAGTTTTATTTAATCCCCGTAAGACTTTTAGAAAGAGGTGGCATACATAGATTACTAAGTGATTAAAACAATCATCCTGGCATCCAGTGGCCAAGCAGGACACCCACCCCGTAAGAGGTGTTCTAGTGGAGTGGGATAGGCTGGGCTGGAGGACAGAAGTCCGTGCCTGTCACTTCTCAAGGTGGAAGCTTGACAGGTCATTTCACGTTTATAAAAGGGACCTGGTAATATTTTCCCCACAGGCTGGCCAGAGGATTAGAGACATGGTACTGACATGTGGTTAGTTTTCAGTTAACATGAGTGTCCCTGTAACTAGCATCTCATTACCAGTGTTCATTGAGTCTTGCTCTCTGGAAAATCTCAGTGAACCAAAGATCGAGGGTAAGTTAAGGAAATCATGGTCACCGGTTAACATTTTCCCCCTTTCCAACAAACACCCTATTGAGGGTGAACCAACTCTGGGCGGTGCAGAAGGAAAAAGCAGCCTCCATCCCTGTCTGGTGGGTCTCTTTTCCACATCAGACAGACAGACTAAATTAGCAATTAGCATCGGACACCTCCGCGCTGCTGAGGATGGATTTCAATTAGCAGGCAGCTGCTACACTCCCATTAGTTAATGTCACCATTCCTGCATTTCTTCTGAATGATAATTGCAGTATGTACCAATGCATATTTTTAACTGTTCCCTTTAAAAAAAATGGAAAGAATGTCATTCTCTTTCTATAAAAGCTCAGCTGCAGTATTGTTGCCCCTATAAAGAGAAAAAAAAAAAAAGGAAAAAACAACCTGGGACAATTCTACCCTAGCAAGTGGCTGCAGGAAACCCCAGGGCTCTCAGTCTGACAAGAGAATGTTGTGCGTGTTTGGAACCGGTTTTAGCAGCATGCTGTGTGTGTGTGTGTGTGTGTGTGTGTGTGGCGGGGGTGGGTGGTCTTTATGAAGGCACAGACATTCCAGGAATACCAGCTCTAAATTGTTCACAGCAAAGTGTTTCCCAAATATTCTTCTGCATTCCTCTTCTTGTGGGGATCATAAGCTGTTAGGGAGTGTCCACAAAATAGGGAGCACAGGCTTAGGAAACCTGTTTATTTTTGTTTTTATTTTATTTTAAGCTTTTTATCTCGGGATATTTTGGATTCACAAAAAACATTGTGAAGATACTGCAGCGCATTCTTTTGTGTTCTGGCGTACACCTATGGTACGTGGAACTGAGGGAGATAAACTATGGTGCAATTACCAGATCTAAGAAATTGATACTGATGCCGTGCTCTTAACTGACAGACGTCATTTGGAGGTCGGCTATTTTTCCGCTCACACCCTTCTTCTGCCCTGCGATGCAGTGCAGAAGCCCACATTGTGTTTAGTTGTCTTGGCTCTTTGGGCTCTTCTGATCTGAAGCAGGTTCCTGAGCTTTTTCTTTCATGTTCTGGACCATTTTGAAGGATACCAGGCAGGCATTTTGTAGAATGTCCCTCCACTCAATTTCATCTGATTAGATTGTAGATTTATTGTAGATTTTTGAGAAGCCATCGCAGAGGTGAAGTGTCCTTCAGGCTGCATGGTATCAGGGAAGCATGATATCAATGTAAGTTAACACGAGTGAGGGGAACTGGTCAGAATAGCCAGGGTTCTCCAACACAGAGACATAACTCTCCCTCCCCCCGTCTTACTCTTTGGAAACAAATCACTAAATAAAGCCCCAGATCAAGAGGAGAGGAATTTAGTCTCACCTCCCAGCAGGGCGGTGTGATCCATTATTTGGAATCCTTCTGGAACAAAGATTTGGGTAGTGTGGCTTAAAGGGCAGATCTGTCTCTGTGTGATTTTTGGTTTCCTAACTCAAGCCCTCTTGGCCTCAGGTTTTCCTTCCACGAAATGAGAGGCTACACAAAACCTGTTAAGGGGTTTGGTGAGCTCCAGCTCCACCACTAGCTACCAATAATGGCCTTTCAGAAGTTTCTTCAGCTCTGTCACCTTCAGCTGGCCGGTCTACAAAAAAATGGAGTGCTTGGGATATTGAGAGAGCAGCCGGGAGGCGTTTAGCACAGAGCATCTGTATGGGGACACGCAATGAATTTCAGCCATCATTTTGAGAAAACGGTGGCTCCATAATAGGCTAGTCAAATTTGCTCAATAATGGTATCAAAGGGGTTCACAGAATTATTTCCCTGCTACATGCTTGAAAAACTGTCTCCCGTCCTTTCGAGCTTTGTTGCAACATGAGACTGATAATAAGAGCGTGAGTGCACTGCCCACACCCAGCCTCGCCATTTGGTTGTGCACGGCCGCAGTTCTGGTGAAGAAAATAGAGCCCACATTGAATGTCAGGTGGAAGACAGCTCTGGCTCAGCTCTCCCACTAGAGAATGGTCCTCTGCCTGTCTGTGCCTCAGTTTCCCTATCTGTTAAAATAAGCCTGACCATTACAGCCCCTAGCGCAGGGCTCACCATCTGGCCAACATTCAGCTCTTGAGCTATGTAGCTGGAGTTACCCATCATAAATTGCTCGCTGCAAAAGAAGAGATGGGCATCCAGCCCTCAACTCTGAAGAGGCATGAAGTACCGTGACATCCAAAGTGGGTAGCGGAGATCATAGGAGTGGTTTGGTTTCAGGTAATAGAATCGGTGTCCATACTAATAGACAGTGAAGGTTCTGGAGGGCGATTAACATTTCCCTGTAAAAATTAAATAAATGTATGAATGGAAAGATGGAGGGAAAAGCTCATTAGAAAGGCATATATCTGTCGTTTGGTATTGGTGAAGTGGTGATAAAACTGGTATACTCTTTTAAAAATATTTTAATTCCAGTGTAGTTAACATACAGCATTTAATCAGTTTCAGGTGTACAGTATAGTGATTCAGCACCTCCAGACATCCATTCCACACGTGCTCATCACAATAATCATGCTCCTTCATCCTCATCACCTATTTCCCCCATCCCCCACCCACCTCCCCTCCGGTGACCATCAGTTTGTTCTCCACAGTGAAGAGTCTGTTTTGTGGTTGGTCTCTTTCCCCCCTTTGTTCACTGTTTTGTTTCTTGCATTCCACCTATGAGTGAAATCGTACTGTATTTGTCTTTCCCTGACTGACTTAATTCATACAGCATTATACTCTCTAGAGCAATCCATGTTCTTGCAAATGGGAAGATTTCATTCTCTCTTTGTGGCTGAATAATATTCCATTGTGTAGCTATACGCCACACCTTCTTTATCTGTTCATCTATTGATGGACATTTGGGTCGCTTCCACGGTCTAGTTACTGTAGATAATGCTGCAGTAAACATAGGGATGCATATCCCTTCCAATTAATATTTTCGTATTTTGGGGGGTAAATACCCAGTAGTGCAGTTACTATATTGTAGGGTACTTCTAGCTTTAATTTTTGGGGGACTATCCATATTGTCTTCCACAGTGGCTAAAACTGGTTCTGTCTTAACACGATGGTGTGCAAATACATCTAGAGAGAAGTCCTAGGACAGCTCATAGACTCTGATCCAGTGAGCCTGTTCATGGAGCTCAAACCTCAAATACTTTAACTGGAGAAAATAGCAACATGCGTGGAGACATTGACTGTTGCCTTCTAGATAGCGATGAGAGAAAAGGATATAATATAACGGGAATGGATAAGAAGGGACATTCCATAAATCACTCCGTAATAAGATGCTAATTACAGGAAGTGAAGCGACATCCAAAATACTCCTGGTAGATTGTTTAGTGAAAATAGTAGTAAGAATGTGACACGCACACCGTGTTGGAGCTATGGAAACACATGAGCATGTGACGGATTCCAGAAGGAAAGGTGCAAAAACAAACACATGCTTTTGTCACAAGAAAAAAGTAATTAATGAGGTAAGAGTTAAATACAGATTCTTTGATTTTAAGAGTTCAAGCAAATCCTTCAAGTTGAGAAAAACAGAGGGGCTCAAATTTTTCGGTGCTTTGGAATACATATCCAAATCCAAGGGCTCCCATGAACACTTTCATAGAAATATTTTCCCAGGCTCCTTTTTCCATTACGTGCCCCGTTAAACTCCTAAATAAAACTAAGATAGTCAACAGAGCCATTTTTAAAGGAGTAAGAGAAACAATTTCGGGACTCTCTAGAAGAAGGGAAAGAAAGAGCTTTTTTTCTCTTCATTCTTCAGTGGCTTGTTAGAGTCTCTCTGAGCTTGTGTTATTGAAACCTGAGGGTGACAGGCATTAAGGCAAATCTATTGCTGAGCCCGGGTCTTTAATGAGTGCATTGATCAGAGAAGAGACGCAAGAAAGCACAGTCCGGCGACACCTGAATGAATATAAATTTAGCCTTGACTGAAGATCTTCCACAGTTGGCTGGGTCCCTGCTGACAGTGTGAGCAGGAGGAGAGAAAAGCAATTTCTGTCTTCAGTCTTGATTCTCTTCACGCTGTTGGCAGTTTTTAAGAAGAACAAGTTATGACTATTTTACCTCTAAAAGCAACGGGAACTTGTCAAAGATTCCCTCCCTGGAAGTGACAATCAAGAATGACTCTACTCCGCACCTATTTTGATTCTGAAATCAATCCGTTTGCCTGCAGGAGGAAGTACTTTTAAACCATTAGATTTGTCCAGATATTGGACCAGTTGCCTCAGCAGAGAGTGAGTTCCCCATCACTGGAAGAATGCCAAAGAGGGGAAGCTTGGCCGGCTGGGAAGATTTTCAGAGGGGCTGGGGAGTGGTAGAGAGACTTGGGGAGGGGGGAGAGGGGAGAGGGCTTGGTATTGGGTCACCTTCCAGATCAGTTCAACGTCGGGTTTCTATCTTTCTAGAAAACTAGCCAGTGGAATGATAAGGATCACAGGGTTCGGGAACCCCGACAGATGGAGTTTTGGATTCTGGCTCCACTATTTATTGTATGACGTTAGACAATTCCCTGTCCTCGTGTGTATATTCCTCAGTCTCTGTATTAATCAAGTGGGGATTCGAATGTGACCTACTCCCGGACTCGTCATGAGTTTGCATAAAATAATGCGTGAATATGATGTGTTCACTACAGTGGTTAGATTGTAACATGTTCTCAATAAATGTTATCAGGATTATGATTATTGAATGATTTGCATTACATTTGGTGATTACACATCAAACCCTTCTTAGGCGCTTGGTCCTTTTACCTATGTTATCTCATCTAAACTTCTGATACGGGGTGACTTATGTCCTCCAAATTGATGAGTTGAAGTACTTACCTCTATCCAGGATCTCAGACTGTAACTGTGTCTGGAGACAGAGCCTTTTGACAAAGAATTAAGGTATAACGAGGTCATACGGGTGAGACTTAATCCAAGGTGAGCGTGTTCTCATAAGAAGAGATTAGGACACAGACACACGTGGAGTAAAGGTCATGTGAAGATGCAGGGGAAGATGGCCATCTACCCAGCAAGGAGAGAGACTCCAGGAGAAACCAACACTGGTGACACCTTGCTCCCAGACCTCTAACCTCTAGAATCGTGACAAAACAATATCTGTCGTTTAAGCCACCCACCCTGGGACACTCTGTTATAGCACACCTAGCAAATATAATAATAACATAGTCTTCCACCACCCTGGAAGGTATGGATGATTACCTTCATTTTCCAGAAGAAGACACTGAGGTTCCAAGAGGGACAGTGACATCTGCAAGGTTACATAGCTCCCTTAAGCAACTGTTGTTTCTCGAGTGTCACATGTAAGGTGACGAGTTCGGTATGTAGCACACAGTAGAAGCTCAATAAAAGCAAGGGCCTCCCCTGTGACCGAGCTGGAACTCTCACACTGCCTTCATGACTCCCCTTCTTTCTGCCATTGGCCCCTCTTCCATCCTCTCTGAAGTGCTCTCTTGCTCACCTGCTGCCCCTTGTGTGTTAAGACTACCGACTGCTCTCTCTCTCTCCCCTTTCTCTCCCTCTAGACTTTGGCACATCAGCACCTTTTTGATTTCTGCAGCCTCTTCAGAAGTATTTTTGACACAAACAATAGTCCCAGTTTTGCCTTTTCAAGAGTCCTCAGCACAATCGAAGCAGACACTGGTGACTCATTTTGATCATTGCCTTAAAGCTATTCCCTCTGTGAGCCCAGACTTGACAGGCCTCACTTTGCTGTGAAATCTTCTACTATTTTTATGCCTTTTAATCTATCTTTTAACAGCCTCCTTGTTTAGAACTCCAGGCCCTGGATTCACAAAAAGCACGTTTTCCAGAGCAGGGAGAACAAACTTGGCCTGTCTTAATCAAAGGCTCAGGGAGCCCCAGTCTGGGGTCCTTAACCAATCCTCAGCTTTTCTAGTACATTCCCCTATGGCTTCCCTTTATAATGGCCTCAGCGGGGACTCTCTGCCTGCTTGGCAGGGCTGCTGGCTGCCTTCTCCTGTCTTAATAACTGCTGAGCTTCTCTCCAAGGCAGGAGGTTGTCAAAATGTTTCTAAAGGGCCTGAGTTGCTCAACCAAGTCACTGTTATTGGAGGGTTATTATGAAGTGACATGTCAGGGTGAATGTCAGGGATGGGGTCAGTCATTCCCTTTGGAAATCTTCCCAGGTACCTTTGGACCAGGCAGAACTATGGGATTCTCCCTGGATTTCTTACAAACTTGGTACATCTCTTTGTTTTATGTTCCATTTAATGGAACATCACTCATGTAGGATTGACAGATGCATGCCATTGTATTCACATCAATGTCTTCCTACTGGACTCTACAGTGAGTCTCTGTGCCTTATTGGGAGTTTAAGGTGGGGGACACAGTACTCTACCTTACATCTCACTTCTCTTGCCTTCTGAAGATCCAGACCAAGATAATTGCATAAGGAAGAATAATAGCCTAGTGGGAGACAAATCAGTATTATTCATACAATAGGTGTGTAAGCAACTTGTATCCTTTAGTGCTGGGATAGGGTTTGGGTCTCCTGTGGACACCCCAGTACTCTAATCTGGAAACCAAATGCTGTATCCAGGCCCCAAGATGGGCCCTGAGACCTTAACATCACCAGCAGCGTGGATGAAATTTCAACAAGACCTCACAGGACAATCCTATCCAAAATGGCTTCTGCAAAGAAGAGAATATGAAAGAGAGACAAATCTTGAATCTGGGACTGATGGACTTAAGGTTGTGGCATATCAGCAGAGCAGTAACTTCTCCGAGTGATTTGGGAGGTTTTCAGGAAACCTCCTTTTCCCTATAGGAAGAATAGGAAGAGATAGTTCCCCTACCCAAATACAGTAGTAGGAGGGAAACAGGCAGAGATTATACAAGGGCTCAAAACCCATCACAGACACCACAGCTGGATGGACCCTCCAAGGGTATCTGTCTCTTAATAAGATTTACCCACAGTTTTTGGTTAAACAATAAATAATGTTTATAGAATTCCAACTATGTCAATATCAGTCATTGCTAGGGAAAGTAGTATGCAGTTAGGTAGATTATGACTTTTTTTTTTTAACCTGAGGTTAATAATTGCCTTGATTTTCTATTATTTTCTGTGTACCTATTGCTTTCTTTTTCAGTGTTCTCATCTTCTGTCATGTGCCTGTCAGTAGTTCTCCAAAAACTTAATCAGTTATACACTCTCAGTTTTATTTTTATGTTTACTGGAAACCTGTCTCCTGCATCACTATAGCTTTCTCTTTCAATCTGAATAGATCCCTTTCTCAGGTTGACACACAATGGCCATCCTGGGACTTCCCTTTGATCATCTTATTCTCCTGAGTTGAATTCTCTGTACCTTGCATTCTGGGTCTTCCTTTTCTATTTTTTTTTTCATTTTACTAAGTGCCTCTTCCAGTATTTTTCTAAGAAAGAACATGTAGAAGGACATTTTAACTTATTATATTATTATTAATTTTTTAGTCCTGGCAAGTCTGAGACTCTTTTCATTTTACTTCAAAGTTGATTGATAATATATTTCTAGATTGGGAAATATACTGTGGATTGGCTCAACCAACAGCCATTTCATCCTGCTTTTGCTATGCTTTCCTATAAATCAGTATGGGGAAAGTTAAAAATACATTGCACAAACTTCATGATGCAATAACTGGTATTGGATTATCTCTCCTGCTGTAAACAAACATAAAGCTGGAAATAAAAATAAAAGAACTGCTCTCAGGCAGTGGGCAATCAGCAATGCAATCCCTGGGAGAACAGAAATTCATGAGGTGAAGACCATGATCTTCCAGCTTTATGTCTGGGACATTCTCTTGACTGTGGCATGATAAGATGGAATCTAGACAGAGTCTGTGGTCCTACTGAGCTAAAGAAACAGAGATCAGAATTCAGGGTTTGAGACAGATGGAGTCCCCAGGATGGGACTTTGGAGGGGAGAAGCCTAAGTAGGAAAGGAGCCCCATGAATTGATGGAGGAGCCCCTGAGCTCCTGTGCCTGAGGTTTGACTGTATGTACACAGAGCAAATCTCCCAAGCCTTATCACAGAGCAGCTGTTATAGCATTGAGAACAGAGTAGAGTTACTAGAGGTCAAGGAGTGCTAGAGGAACTGGAGTTTTTGCCCTGCTGATTAGAGAAATTCACTTAACACACCTGGCATCCAGCTGAGACACCAGAAAGACCATGCTTTAAGAATAAGGATCCTGCCATGGACCTGCCATGTTGAGGTCCCAGCAAGTTAGAGGGGCTTGGAAAAGACCCTTTCCAAGGAAAATAACTTTCCACAGATCTGAATGAACAAGGTGTGAAACTAACCTTTGCAAGTTCAAGTGATTAACCAGTAATAAATGGTTTGTCATTTCAGAGGATGATAACTGAAGCCAGACCTTCTACGATGTCCTTTTCACAATGTTCACTATTCACTACATCAAAAACTAATGATGTAAAAAAACAAAAAAAGCTAATGATGTACTATTATGTTGGCTAACTGAACATAATAATAACAAATGAAGTAAATTTTTAAAATCTTGAAAAAAAATCAATGAGGGGCCCCTGGGTGGCTCAGTCAGTTAAGCAACTGCCTTGGGCTCAGGTCATGATCTCAGAGTCCTGGGACTGAGCAGCACATCAGGCTCCCTGCTCGATGGCCAGCCTGCTTCTCCCTCTCCATTGAATATGCCCTCTTGTTCTCTTTTTCTCTCTCATATAAATAAATAAAATTTTTAAAAAATTCAATGAAATTTTCATTAGACATAACAAAAATAGGAAAATGTAAGCCATTGCAAAAAACACCCCCCCAAAAAAACCCCACAACGGTTAATAGAAACCAAATCCAAAATAGTGCATACATTACGCTTAGCAAAGACTTTTAAGTGACCCTTGTAAGTATGTTCACATAAAGGAAAATTTGATTTTAATGGATGAGCAGATAGTTTTTTTTTTATTTTTTTTTAAAGATTTTATTTATATATTTTAGAGAGAGAGAGCACATGAGGGAGAGCATGAGTTGGGGCAGGGAGAGATGGAGAGGGAAAAGCAGACTCCCCACTGTGCAGGGAGTCTGATGCGGGGCTCAATCCCTAGACCCTGGGATCATGACCTGAGCTGAATGCAGATGCTTAACCCTCCAAGCCACCCAGATGCCCCCAGTCAAAAAATTTTACAAAAAAGTATAAACTATGAAGAATTGAATGAAAATTCTAGAACTGGAAAGAATTTGTAGAAGCATAAAGTTCACCAGAGAGATTTAAGAGCAGATCAGAGAGGGCAGAGGAAAGAATCAGTGAACTTGAAGATCAACTGCCCAATTGAAAAACACAGAGAAAAAGAGTATGAACCCTCAGAGCTCTGGCCGTCTGTGCATGTGCACATGGGCACACACCTGTGCGGCTGTGCCAGTGGAGACAGGACACTGGGTGCAGGGCAGGTGCCCATCTCTGTGTACAGACTCACCACTGATCTGGACCTCTAGCCTCGCAATTCCCTCATGGGTATGTGGTGCCCTGCGGATAGCATCTTGTGGTGGTTTTACAGGGTAACTTGACTCATTGCTCCATGTTCTGCTCCACTGCTAACATATCTGCTTTTCTGCTGTTCATCTCACTTTCTCCTTTATGACCTGAAGTTAGCAAAAACCTTCCTTTGAAGAAACCCTAGAAGGATTAAGTGAGGCGGTGCTGGTAAGGGGCTTGGTGTAGTTCTTGGCCCCCAGATCACTGATACTAAATGGTGTCTACTTTCACTCTCCCCTACCTTCTCACCCTCTCTCTCTTCCTTAGCCCCTCCCCTCCCAAGCATTATGCATTCATCTATTTCAGCCACCTCAGGTTGCTTGGGGACAGCAGTTTGTAATTACTGCAGCATAGTGTATAACGTCTGTGGCAAATTTATTTCCTCTCATATTTCTTGTAAGTGTTGCTGATGCAGAATGAACGCCTCAAATCACTCAGAGGCAGACAGACGAGACAGAAAACCCACCGGTAATAAGGCTGAATTGGAAGGCACATCTATTTTTTTTTTAAACAGTTGTCTTTTTTTGCCTTAAACTGTGTGGCCAGTTAGAGTCGTGGGAGATAACTCTCTGGCCCTTTCCTGGAGGGTGCTTCTCGCCAACAGGCTCAGTCCTGAGCTCAGAGGGAAGATGGGGGATTTGTAGCCTGACCTTAGTCAACGCAATGGCCTTGGTACACAGAGTATGTCAGAGGCCAAGAGGACATGGGATGATGTAGTCTAGCCCCTCCCAAGGGAAGGACACTGCATGATCCAGGCCACGGTGTGGAGCTGACTTCTGGGAGGGCCTGGAGGTCGGTGGCTGGGCCTGGGCTAGAACACAGGCATCACCTGGTAACAGGTTCCAGCCAGCCTGCAAGGTTCAAGAAACCATCTGTTCCTGTTCCTCCCCTTCCTGTTTTAGTCCAGGACTGTCCAGAGCTCCCAGCCAGTTGGCGCTGATTCTGTTTTTATTTTTAATTAATTAACTCAGCAAATGTGTGCGATATATTTCATGGTTCCAGGCATCAGCCCAGGTCCTGGAGACAGATAAATAAACATCTGTCCCTCCTCTCAAGGTGCTCATAGGTAGCCGGGAAGTTGGGCACAGAACAGGCTCTTTCCTGTAGCTGGTGGCAGAACACAGGGCAATCTGGGGACAGCAGAGAAAATGACCATCAAGCCTCCTTGCAGTGGGGGCGGTGGTGGTCTCCATGAATTTCTGGGTTCAGGGCTGCTTGCACTGAATTTTTAAAAGAGAGGGAAATTGAACTCATCAGGGAAGAATCAAAGAAGAGTTAGAAGGAGCTCATCCAAGTGGGAAAAGAACTGGAGTTGGATGGTGGAACTTGGATTTGAACTCAGGTCTGCTTGGGTCCAAGTGCCAAGCTGATGTTCTACCAGGTGCAGGATACAGCCCAAGTTCAAGTCCCAAGCCCCCTACCCTTGACGAGTTTCCTACACGCAAAACCACAGAACTAACTCTCTCAACAGCTTCACGGACTTCTTCAGGGGCAGCTCATGCAGTGCCCAGGGTCCACGCTTCCTGCCTCCCTCCCACTCAGTGTCCTCAGGGAGACCATGACAGAGTGGTGACCGGGGCAGTGGCATCTGGAAGCACAGGGCTCCCAGAGGTTTCAAAGTGTTTTATCACACCTGAAACCCTCTCCGGGAAAGGACTCACGGGATCATCACAGCCTTTGGGTGGGCACTTGCCTGGAGCTAGGCGATGGGGAAAGTTCTTTATAGCTTACGTTCCCATGGACCAGATCCTTAGAGCATCCTCAAAACAAGTGGATTTTGACCATGTGTTTTTACCCATTTTTAAGGTAAGGACATTGAGTTGAAGAGAGCTTCCCGAGGTTACTCAGCTGGTGAACTGCAAGCAAGGCGGACAGCAAGCTCGGGGCAACTCCAGAATCCTGACTCCCTGCAGCATGAATGCAGTGGGGCCCGGGGTGGGCATTCTCTCTAGAAATCCCGAATGATTTCTCCAGCAAGGATACACAACTGCAAAGAAAAGAAAACACACTCCATGAACTAAAAAATGTCCCTGGGATTTCACAGGAATGAGTGTAAAGCCCCTCATGCGGACTTAAAAATTGTATTGCCCTTGTCAGAGATGGGAGAGCCCTGGCTCGGAGGCAGATCAGGCCCCCACGGTCTGAGGTTTTTGGCCGTAGATGCTGTGATGTAGGTTCTTGTAGCCACACACGGAGCCATCGGCCAGGGGTTGGCCATTGAGGGAAAGGAAATTGTACTGAGCTGGGCTCTGCTCTGTCCGCACCCGTGGAGACTGCAACTTTAGAGATCTCTGATAATGAATGATGCTGCTTGTGAGCAAGTGAGTCACCCGTCCCCGGGCCTGTGCAAGCATTGGCAAAAGGCACTTGCTGGAGAAACTATGCAAGAAGTGGTGGGGCAGGTAAAGCGAAGCCCGCGGGGAGGAAGAGTCTGTCCAGAGATCTTGCAGTGTTTTGAGGTCAGCATCAGGGTTAAGTGTCGATGTGCTGAGTCCTAGCAGCATAAGGAACGTGGAGGGAGGTGGCATACAGGATAATTAGACTATGAAGGGCACCAGACACCCACCCCTCAGACCACAAACCTTCCCTGTCACACCGCATGTGACCTGGCCTGGGACTTAGGGAGTGTCGGGTTGATCTCGCCAGGCCGCAGGTGTTGAGATGCCTTCTGCATGCTGGGCTGCAGACTCCAGCATTTTCCTCAAAAACCTCCAGGACAGTGATCTCTGAGCTTAGAAGCAGATGGACGCAAGAACCCCTCCTCCCTCTGTCCACGTCTCCTCTGGGATGGCGCAAGGTCTGGAATC
Source organism: Lutra lutra (assembly GCF_902655055.1). Lineage (NCBI taxonomy): Eukaryota > Metazoa > Chordata > Mammalia > Carnivora > Mustelidae > Lutra > Lutra lutra. Next base: position 8,594,015 of record NC_062281.1, on the reverse strand, counting down.
CACTGTTGGTGTTGGCCTTGACTGATGGATGGAGCAGCGATAAGAGGCACATTCCTGGGACGAGGAATGTGCACCGCCTGGCAGGAGTGGGTGGAGGGCGCTGCCAGAAAGGGGACTCGGGGACGAACCAGGTCCCTCTGTGCATAGGGAGGTTCAGCAGATAAGTGAATGAAGACACCTCCGCCTTCACCATCGATGGGGGGCAAAGATCAGCTGCTCCAGGGAAGGGCAGTTGTGAAGGGTCAGGTGTTGTAACCAGGTTTTTCCATTTTGTTGCAGTGTGTTCTTTTTGCTTTTGTTTTTGTTTTGTTTGTTTGTTTGTTTGTTTTTGTTTTTAAACTGTCACTTCGTTAACAGCAAACCGAATTCCTTTTAGAAAACACTTACCCATCTGGGAAATTGTACATTAAGATGCCATCCCTCCCCCTGAGGAGTCATCACTCAGGGCTCAGTAATCCCATGGAGTCATCACTCAGGGCTGTGCCTTAAAGAGGAAGACAGCATCAAAGGCAGCCAAGGAGACCATCCACAATGTCCGGTCTCGTTCAGTTGCAAAGCATTTGTCTGCAACCCCTGAGCTGGTTTGGGCTGTCCAAAACACAAAATGCACCTTCCATCTGGCCTTGAAAAATAAGAAGTGTATTGGGCTCAAATCACGGGAGAATCCAGGCATAGATCTTGATTCTTTGGGTTTGGCTTGTGGAAGGCCAAAGTCACATTAATTAAGAATACGGGATTTTAGGGCGCCTTGGTGGCTCAGTGGGTTAAGCCTCTGCCTTCGGCTCAGGTCATGATCTCAGGGTCCTGGGATCGAGTCCCACATCGGGCTCTGCTCCGCAGGGAGCCTGCTTCCTCCTCTCTCTCTCTGCCTGCCTCTCTGCCTACTTATGATCTCTGTCTGTCAAATAAATAAAAAAAAAGTAAAAAAAAAAAAAGAATACGGGATTTTAATCTTTTACGCTAGAAACCACTATGTTTCATTCCTAGATCATCACTCATTCCGTGTTGTCCCTCCCACTGCTCCCTGTCTGCCTGACACACACCATCCCCTGTGCCCTGTCTCCCAGGACTCGGGTCATGGGAGGGGGACCCAGTCAGCCTGCATTTGTTAAACCCAGATAAAGTGGGGGGGACCTCCACTTTATGGAGAGTGGTGCATCTCCTCTCCCACTCTGCGGCAACCATCTCCAACCTTGTCTGGCCCCTCTTCCCCGTTGTGAGCTACACACTCTTGAGACCATATCTCTATTGTGATGTCTGGAATGGACAGGAATTCTTCTTGTATTTGCTTCATGACTGAAAGTGAAGGATGCAAAGGCATCTGGCAAATATTCTCTGCAAAAGATCTTCTCAGGTGCTACTAACTACAGACTTTTCTGGGAAAGGACATGGCAGGGTTGTCTCGGGGACTCTAGCCCTTGATTCAGAGCTTGGATTTAAATGGGAACTCAATATAGGATTTTGAATGGGCAATAAATCAATCAATTAAAGAGCAATAAGTATGGGAATGAATGAATGAATGAATCTTGTTGCCCAAACCTTCTCCACAGCTTCCACCCTCATTTTTGCAGAGGGCTGCCATGTACAGACGTTCAGTCTGCCCACTGCATAAGGTTGCCAGTTCTAAAGCAGCACCATTCACATTATAGACATGCAATAACTTATCTCAGAGTATGAGCAGGGGTAGAGCTTGTAGGTCTCACCACTTAGTCCTGGAACAATGGAGAAGAGACTCTTTGTCCATACAGTTATGTGCATGCTTGGATCACATCTTGTTTTAACCATGTTCCAGGCTTCCCCTGAGGTCCCTGCTCTCACCAAGACCCAGATCTCACCCTTGCTCAACACTGGTGCTGGCAGGGTGGTCTCATCAGGGAGGCAGTGGGAGAAGCAGGAAGTGAGTGCTGCTGGTTTTGGAGTGGATATGATCTAATGGGCTTTCCTTAGCCCTGTCTGCTTCCTCCTGTGGCATTGGGACCCCATCCAGCCCTCCCAGAGATAGACTGAGGCCGGAGAGGGTCTTTTCTACTGACAAGGACCTTGAGCAAACACTGCCCAGACCCCGCCCCTTTCCACATGAGTTGTGTTTGGGCTGTCCGCTATGGCCAGAAAGGGTATCTGCTCACATTCCCGCTTTGCCCCAGGCCTGCATGAACTTCCCAAATATGCTAGGCTAATATGCTAACTTCCCAAAATGTACTTAAGAAACAGGTGCCTGGAAAAAACATTTCCCAAATGTTTACCCCCACCCAATGCAGATCTGTATCAGTCTCAAGGAGCTGATCTGACTGTCTACAGTCCCTTTCTGGAATCCTGCATAGAGTTAAGGAAGATTACAGGGAGCACCTGTTTGGGCCAGCGGCATTGCCAAGCTCATCCCAGCTTTATCCCGCACAGCAGGTGCTGGGTGAGTGTGTGACTCCATTCTACACAAGACCACGAGGCTAGAAAGTGGTTCAGAGGGACCCAGGGTATAGCGGTGATGGCTGAGGTCGGTGACACGCTGCCCGCCATAGTCATCCCCACAAGGACAACGGTCACAGTTTAACCACAAAAAACTCCCCGTTAACCCCCATGTGTTCCAGGAACAGCTGCCGCGGAATCCTGTGGTCTCTGACATCCAGCAAACCCGCCCTGTTTGGAATTACCCCAACTTCCTGTCGCAGCTTACAGCTAGGGACAGCCAAATCCCTGTATAGACGTGCCAGAAAGACTCCCACAGCCCGGACCCCGCAAGGCTGGAGAGCTTGCCGATCGGAGAGTGGCTCAGCATTTCCTCTGCTTATGAACCAACTCACTTCTGGCACCTTAGCCCCAGGGAAACAGAAGTGCTGACAGGTGGGCTCTCCACTGAAGGTTTATGAATAAGCGGCCTGCAACTCATTAGGTTTTTATACATATTTGTTGATTTCATTCACAAAAAAAAGGTCTATGAAGTCAGATGATGATGTAGGTATTCTCGTCTTCATCATCACCCTCTTATACGTACATGAACTGAGATACACACTGGCTGATGAATTTGTCCCTCGTCATACCCCTGGTTAGTCATGGAGCTGGGAGGTGAACCCAGGCAGTCTGGCTCCAAATTCTATACTTTTCCCCCCTCACAAGATGTGCTTCTAACAGCAAGGAGGGGTCTTTGTTCACATTTCTGAGGGCAAGGGGGAACTGGTGGCATTTTTTGAGGAGGCAAATGAGTGATGTGCTGGAAATTGAAGCTCTGATTGCTTGCCCAGGCAATCCTGAGGTGGTCAAGGTGGGGACTGTTGGAAGGGATGGTCTGGACACTGAACCCAGATGGGCATTCCTGGACCAGACAGTGGCGGCCAGAATGGAAGCAAGTGTTAGCCTCAAGAGACCTCATGGAACTTGCTGTCACCTCTCCAGGCTTGAGACTTTAATTCCAACCACAGACCCTGGAATCAGGTAAGGGAGACAGCCTTCTGTAGAAGATGAAGACACCAGGGGGAGGGAAGAAATGTTATTTGCCTGGAGTTCTCAGCAAGCCTGTGGCAGAACTGATTTCGAGAAGGCTGTATGGCATGCAATTGTGGACACAAAGGCGAGGTAGGCATCAGCTGCAGCTTGAAGCCGCGATCCCAGGAGCACCCCTGCTCGCCTGCCTGCAAAGTGTTAGAACAGCGTGTGTCTTGCCCCGCCTGGGGCTCTTCCTGATAGACCCCGAAGGGGACATGCTTGTGTGAGTCTGAGAGGCACACCCTTGCACGGTGTTCCTTTGTCCTCGGGATAAATGTGAGTCCCAGTTGTTGTCTTCATTTGCACCATGGTTCAGGAGGTCAGGTGATTCGTCCAAGGTGATGCAGTCGGTAGAAGGAGAAGCCCACTCGTGGCCCCTAAGGGTACGGCGTGGAAGCCAGCCCCAGCCGCCTCCATCAACCGAGCACCTCACAAGAACCTAAGCAAGACTGTGAAATCGACCCTAAGCATCTGTGTGTCGTCTTCAAAAAGAAAGTAAGGGATCAGAGCGAAACATCAGGACCTTCTGGGAAGTGGAGGGAGCTCTCACATGGCCTCTCCACTCCTCTGAGACATGGCTCAGAGCTTGTCTGCTGGGCTTCCAGGCTCTTCCAGACGTCAGCTCGTGCTGACTCCCTGCCCTCAGGTTTATGCCGATGACAGTGGTATCAGGATCAAAATCCATCATTGGCCGCTGCTGGCTAGACTGAAATCTGAAATGTGTGGAAAATGCCTTTTCTCCGGGGAGAAGGTGACATCTCCTCTGAGAGTCTCAGGGCCCTGGTGGACATCATCATGGAGAAGAGAAGAAATCCCACAGGCCAGGTTATCCGTCTTCAGCAGTTTTTTTCAAAGGGTGTTGCCACCTCCCCGATGACCTCTGGGTGGAGGGGGCAATGAACGACCCCCTCAGAGGGAAAGGCTGGAAAATCCACTTTACCAAAGATAGCAGAAGTGCAGGGAAATGGACTGTTACTCAATGCACGTTTGTGCCTTTGCACATCTGTGTGCCTGTCTCTGTGTGTATGCACATGTGTATTTGCACGCGTGCATTGGTATACACACGTGTGTGTGTCCAGCGCCCCTGGGGCCTCAAGGAGAAGCTGATCAAGACAATACTTTAGAAACAGCCGCTCGTAAGGACTGAGAGGAGCGGCCTTGCTCTGGGAAGCTCTAAGCACCTGATTGTGCCGTAAAATGTTATATGACCGTCGTAGAAACAGACAGGGAAGGAAGGATTTTAAGGAAGCTGGGAATTCAAACCTGGCTCTGTCCCCAGCCTGCTCTGTGAGATCAGAAAACCCACTGCCCTCTCGGACCTTATTTTCCCCACACATAAAGCTGTAAAACCCAAACTCCACGCCAAGGTCCAAGCAGATGCTGTGCCATCTGACCCTTTTTCGGAACCAAGCCACTCATCTCCCATCTGCTAGAAGGGCCAGCATCTTGTCGCTCTCCAGAAATTAACGGAATCCTCTCAGCCATGGTCACACTCCCCTCTCTGGGACCAGCCGGCAGTGGGCCACTGGTCAAGGCAGGGTAACAGCTGTGGGCCCTTGGCCTTGAGACAGGGTAACTCTGCAGGTGGACCCCAGCTCCAGAGCTCCCTGTGAGGCCAACGGTGGCCTCTTGAGATCTGGGCTGCGCTTCTAAAATCCTGTTTCTCTTGCAAGTTGTGATCCCAGGAATCCTCCTGCTTGCTAATCCCCATCTCAGCATCTGTCTCTCAGAGAACTCAGACTAAGGCCCAGTGATCTGCCCCTCTGTGATGCCCCCCACCATGCCCTCCCTCCCCTTGCTTTCCACTCCAGACCTGCAGGCCTTTTCCTCATTAAACTTACCAAGCCTGTCCCAGCCTTAGGACCTTTGCACATTCGTCTTCTATAGGAAAATGCTTTTACCATTTAAATCTCAGCTAAATGGTCATCTTCTCAGCAAGGCCTCTGCCAACCACCCAGTCTAGAGTATCTCCTGCCTTTACTCTTCATACATTGCTGTTTTATTTTCTTCAAGACCCTTATACTTGCTGACATCATGCTTATAAAATACCCAATTCTGTATCTGCAGTCACCCACTCCACTCCTCCTTTGAAAGGCCAGCTCCCTGAGGGCAGAGACAGAGACTGGCATGTCTGCCCCGCATCTCCGGTGCCAACCAGGGGGTCCAGAATCACGTATGTGTCCCACGGATATGTGTTAAATAAATGCTTGTCACAGCTGTCCTAGAGCAGGGGTCGTTCTAGAATTTGGGACGTCCGTGGCCTTAGATGGTGTCTTAGTTTCCTAGAGCTGCCTTAACAAGTGACCAGGCACTGGCGGGCTCAAAGCAACTTCTCTCATACTCTTGGACGTGAGAAGCCTGGAATGAGGGTGGGGGCAGGCCTGCACGCTCTCTGAGCACCTGATGGCCTTGGGTGTCCCTTGGCAAGTGGCTGTACCACTTACATTGCTATCATATCGCCTCTCTCTTCACATGGCCGCTCCCTTTCTCCGTGCCTTGTCCTTTTCTGTCTCTCAGGAGGACACGTGTCACCGGGTCTAGGGACCCTCCCCCTCCCCACTGTGATCCAGGATGGTCTCATCTGGAGATCCTTAGCTTAATTGGATCTGTAAAGGCTCTTCTTTCCAAATAAGCTCACTGGCACGGATTCCAGACATTAGGAATTGGATGTATCTATTTTTGGGGTCACCAATCAACCCACTACAGGTGGGAACAAAAACCTGTTTTTATTTTCATGAACTTCAAACTGGAATGTAGGATTTGTCTCAATTATGGAAGCAGGCAATGGCCACTGCATTGTGGACCATACCTGGGACTCAGTCACCAACTGATCCTCCTGTCCTTCCAAGAGGTCAACCTTCCCAGACCTCCAGCTGCCCTTGCTATAGAATGTGGGGAAACATGAGTCCATGTGTTAGCATTTTACCAATTTATTATTCTGATAACTGTATTGAAGTATTACTGGTATCTCTCCAATCCTGTACAGTTTATTTTGTGGGAGGGGGGTCCGTGTCCCTGTGTCCATGTCACAAAAGAGGCTGCAAGCCCTTAAATGAATGGTTTCTGAGGTATCTTTTAATGAGCTCCTGACACGCTCGTCTGAGGTTCTGACACACAAGAATGGAAAGTGGGGCTTGGGAAAAAAAAATAGTCTGTATAGTGCTTTGCATTCTCTGTACGGCACGGTCTTAATGGAGGCGAGGGCAGGAGATGGCATGGGAAGGGCTCAGGACTTTGGCATCCTTCCGAAGAGGACTGTTGAGTTCTACATTAGAGCCCTGACCACACAGCTGGCTGGCGAAGGTGCACAACATGAATAGACACGTAAAGGACTGTCTGCTTAATGGGCCGACATTGGCAGATCTCCAGCTCAAGAAAAACCCCAGAGCAGACAACTTAAATCTTTTCTAAAATCCTCTTCCCAGATTCCACGTACCAGTTAAGGCCGAAGCAACTCTTCAGACACAGGTTTGCTCTTCTTGGAGCCAAATGACCTTAGGCCGCCCCAGGGTGGCCATGGGCTCACACTTGACTCCCCCGATGCCCGTGTTCAGGATGGGTCTCACCATTAAGGCATGAGTACTGACTATGCCAAGACCTGTTGGGGAATGGATTAGATAACTTGAAAGACCTCTCTGACCATCCATCCAGAGCTCATGGCTCACCCTGACATAGTTTGCAGACAAGGATGTTAAGCCTTAAAATGGAGCTGAACACAGTTTTGAACAAGAATCCATTGCTTTGGGGATGCCTGGGTGGCTCATTCGATGAAGCATCTGCCTTTGGCTCAGGTCATGATCCCAGGGTCCTGGGATCGAGCCCCGCATTAGACCCCTTACTCAGTAGGGAGCCTGCTTCTCCCTCTCCCCCTGTCTGCCACTCTTTCTGCTTGTACTCTCTCTCTCTCTCTGTCAAATAAATAAATAAAATCTTAAAAAAAAATCCATTGTTTTTTTGGGTGCCCATGAGCCTGACTCACAAGGTTGTGTGTCTCCAGTGTGTACCTGCCTGCCAGAAGCCACCCCCAGCAGGGCTTCCAGCATTGGGCTTGGAGCAAGCTGCTGTGGGCCACTACAACCTGCCGGGTCTCAGCGTCCTCGTGGGAGACAGACCAAAAGCACCCGTGGCTCTTCCCCCTTTTCGGAGTCCTGAAGGGCTGGGAGGGAACAGGGACTGGGAACTCCCATGTGAATCTGAAGAGCTATAGGGATGATTTCATCAGCGTCTGTCATGGATCTGAGCTTCTAAGCTATGTAACAAGAGAATGACATTGAGGTTTTCATGGCAGCTGCCCACCCTGCTGAGCGGGGCCCGCCCGATGGGCTTAGGGGGTGGGGCTGGCCCTCCCAACACTGCCGCTCAGGGTTGTGACTATGCCCATTTCACAGGAAATGAGCCCAAGGTCCAGAGAATTAATTCAGGTGCCAAAGGCCCACATTCTGATCAGAAATCAGCAAAGCCAGAGCATAACCTTTTGAGTTCTCCCTGGTCTAACTGCTCTGAAGGGACTTGTGCAGATGGAAGCAACTATTTTGGGTTTGCTCCGGTTCTTGGGTTATTCTGGTGTAAGAAAGAAACATTAGCCTTGGTGTCAAGAGTTTGGGATACTAGGATTGAATCCCAGTATTTCCCCCAAGGTGGAAGTGGGAGGGCTGTCGTGGCATGATTTTATTCTCTCAGTCTGTTTTTTTTGTTTGTTTGTTTTGTTTTTGTTTTTTGTTTTTTTTTTTTAGTAATCTCTAAAAGGGATAATAGTACTTGACCTTCATGCAATTAATTATCCAGGGAAATAACAAATGTGAACTTGTCCAGGTCATAAGAGATGCCAAATACTTGTTTCTAGCTTGCTCATTCATTCATTCATTCATTCACTACTCATTCCTCCTGTGAATTCTGGTCTGCAGGATGCAGTGGGTTAAATCCCTAGGGCTGCTGTTGAACAGAAACGCAGCTCCACTGCCCGCCAACTGTGCAAACCAAGCATGGCCATTAGCCTTTGTCAGCCTTGCCTTCCCATCCGTCACAAGGACACATCTGTGCCAGCACACTTAACCACTTGACTTGCAGGAACGCTCCAGGTCTTCTCAACACTCTTCCGTGTGGGCGTCTCAGGATTCCCTTACTACAGGTGAAGAGGCTGAGGTACAGGATGGGGGGGGGTGAAAGCCTTGGCCGGTGGTGCCTGGCTGGTGAGCGCTGGAACTGGAAATTGATTCTGTTGAAATCACACTGCGCGCTCACGAAACCATTGTGCTATCTCCCCTCCTCGAGGCACGCAAGGCGGAAACCCGGCGCAAACAGTCGGGTGGCTGGCATGCATCCAGAGTTCCACAAACATTAGTTTACCCTGTAGGGGAGACTGCAGGGATCACAGAACAGGCCCGCAGGGCGGGGTTCCCTGGGTCCTCCCTCTGCTCCATCACTGCGATGTACAAAATCTTGGACAAGAGTCTCAGTTTCCTGAGCAGCAAAAGAAGGCAAGAGGAACATTCTCCATCTGGGGGCTTCTGCGAGCCGGTGCCAGGGAAAGTGTCAGAACAGGAGCTGGATCGTTGTAAGCGCGTTACAAGCGTGGGCTTTTATTATAAAACCCCTTGCCGCTTGCTACTTGTGTCCTACTTAGGACTACACACGTTCCAGATCTTTGCCTAGCCTGTGTGATCCGGGAGGACTGCGGAGATGTTTTATTCACCGTTGCCTCCCTGCAGCCAGCAGCTACCACACAGCACACAGTCGGCTTGGGGTGTTCGTTAGAAATAGGTTGATTTGAATATATGCATGGCCAGGGAGGCTTTGGGTCGTGTTATCTTTGTGGTACAAGAGGTTCAGAGGACCTATGCATTAATAAAACTGTGTCTAAGCAACTCGCTCACACAACGGGCTCCAGGGCAAACGATAAATATGGAGCCACTGGGTACGAGCAGGCAAGGGGGCAAAGTGGGGAAGCCCAGGACGCAGTGCCATTTTACACCTTTTCTAGCTCTGACACTGAAGCATTTGTAATTTGTCTCTCCATTCATTCCATCACCCACACCTGGGTGTGTCCGTTTCTATTTATTTCCTCAAGAGAGAGGCAAAGCTGCACATTTAATTCCTCCTTCCTCTCTTCCTTTCTGAAAGCAGAGAACCTCAGTCACATGGTCATGGAACACACGAGCGTCTGCCTCGGGGAGAAGCCAGACTGTGCACCCAGTCCCCTCTTCCCTCTTCAGCAGCTTCCTGTACTTCAACCTCCAATTCTCTCTCTAACTCAGTCCTACCCTCGGGCACACCCACTGCCTAAGTCCCCATGCACACCTGCTGCCTTCATGGAGGTGATTTCTCTGCCCACCTCCTTTCCTGCACTCTGGCCTCTTGTAATCCATCCTCCCTCCTGCAGACAGAGCCCTTTCTGAATGCGACCCGTTCTCTTTCCTGCTGGAACTGCTTCGGGGGACCCCACCCCCTGTGTGCCAGGCCTTGTAAGGAAGGCCCTGGGCACATGACTGTGACTGTTTCCACCAGAAGTCTGTAAGACCTGGAGTGAGCACACAAGGAGCCTGTCATGAATGTCCCCTTAGAGATGTTGTGAGACTCAGAGATACTGCATTGAAAGCACCTGGCATCTAAGGTTCTGATAAGTTCCATTTCTGAGCTCACTTGCTGCAGTTCTCAGGGGTCCGTCCCAGCCTGATGAAGGATGCTACAAGCCTCAGGGTCAGGCCCATCAGCCAGATGCATCCAGGGACCTTTTGAGCAAACACAAGGGCAGACCAGAGCTAAGGTCTATTGACCCAGCAATGTCCTAGCAAAGACAGAATGTCCATCCTGACGTCGTCTTAACAAGCCTTAGGGAGGGCCTGGCAGAATTTTGCTTTAGTAGAAAGATACAATGGGTGGTTGAATCCACTTGTTTTCACTGGGTCCTGTGCCTGGAATCATCTGGTCCTAGGGCTGAGGCTTCCATAGCTGAAGGCATGAAGGAACCCCCACAGGGCCTAGCAGGTCCTTTCTGTTTAAACACACACTTCCCTATAGGCCCAGACTAGTGTCCTGGGGAAGGATAAAAGTCAAAATAACTTGCTTTCTGTTGTGTATCTGTCATGTCCCAGATGTTGGAGGAGACACTGGGTACTCGAGCATTTACTTCTCATAGTTGTGCTTGGAGGCACTGGTTCTCAGCTGGGGGTGATTGCTGACCACCCCGCCCCCTGACATCTGTCAACATTGCAGAATTTTGATTGACAAGAACCACATAATTGGGGCACATGTGTGGCTCAATCAGTTAAGCATCTACCTTTGGCTCAGGTTGTGATCCTGGGGTCCTGGGATCGAGTCTAACATCAGGCTCCCTGCTCAGCGGGGAGTCTGCTTCTCCCTCTGCCTCTACCCCCACCCCAGCTCCTGCTCTCTCTCTCTCAAATAAATAAATAAAATATTTTTAAAAAATCCAAAACCCCACATAAGCATCTTAATGTATGCAGAAAAAGAAGTACTTGACAAAATCCCAAACCTGTTCATTATAAAAACATTCAGCATGCTAGAAATAGAATTTTCTCAACCTGATGGAAGATATTTACAAAAAACCTACAGCTAACATCATACTTAATGGTGAAAGACTGAAATCTTTCCTTTTAAGATCAGAAACAAGAAAAGGGTGGCTATTTGCAGCATTTCTATGCAACATAGTACTGAAGGCTCTAACAAGGATAATTAGGCAGAAGGGAAGAGAGAAAAGAAAGAAGGGAGGAGGGAAGGAAGGAGGAAGGAAAGAAGAAGGAGGAAGGAAGGAAGAAAGAAAGAAGGAAAAGGAGGAGTGAGAGAGGAAGGAAGGAAGGGAGGGAGGAAGGGAGGAAGTAAAGAGGTAGGGAGAGAGGGAGAAAGAAAAGATATTCAGATTGTAAAGGAAAATAGAAAGCCATCTCTATTGGCGGATGACATGATCTTGTAAAAAAAATCCTAATTAATCTACTAAAAGACTACAAGAACTAATAAATGACTGCAAATTTGCATAGTAGAGTAATATAAAAATTGATTGCACAGGAGTCCTTCATTTTTCGAAAATTCACATTACAGGACTTTGCTTTTATGGAAGACCTACGTTGGTACTGGTTTGGTAATGGAAAGAGATCTGAAGAGAATTTTCACCTTTGCAAAAAGGGAACAAGCACTTATGGAGGCCATGTACCCCTAAAGTTGAGAGTGGTGCCCCCCAGATCCTTCCTGGGAAACCATACTCAGCCCCCTCAGCATCAAGCCTCTGAGCTTCAACCTGTGCCTGTGAGGATCTGTGCTTCATCTCCATTTATGTTGTGTAGCCATTAGCAAGATGTGTCCTAAGGGATCAGAAAAGCCCAAGAGAGGTTATTTTTTGGATCTGGGAATGCTTGCAAGGTTTTCCATATAAACTAATGGTAATCGCTCCTTTGTTTTACACCATTTCAGTTTACTGAAGGTTTTCATAGGAACCATCTGCTTTCAGGTAGCGGGGAAATCTGTATTTCTCTGCACTAGTGATGAGCATTCCAGAAATGAAATTAAGAAAGCACTTCCACTTGCAAAAGTACCAAAAAAAAAAAAAAAAAAAACTACTTAGGAATAAATTTGATAAAAGCAGTATAAAACTTACACTGTGGAAGCTACAAAACATAGGTGAAAGGAACTAAATAAAATCTAAATAAATGGAAAGATGACCTATGTTCATGGATCAGAAGAGTTAATATTGTGAACATGGCAGTATACCTCAAATTGGTCTATGTATTCAACACAATCCCAGCTGGCTTTTCGGGAGAAATTGACAATCAGATTTATATGGAAATTCAAAGGGTCCAATATAGCCAAGACAAAATAGAAGTAAAGAGGAACGAAGTTAAATAACTCACATTTCTGAATTTCAAACGTTACTGCTGTTGAACGGTATACTGAGGTGCATTAACATTTTCAGGAGTTCCTCTGAGCAAGCATTGGTTTGAATTGGGCAATATCAAAGCAAAAGTCATTGGATAGGAGCTAAGGGAGAGGTTCTTAATGAGGAGACAAAGAAGAAGAGGAAGCAAATTATTTGGCAATAGCTTGAGCGGTTGCCATATACGGAAAGCCTAGCTGACTGTGACTGGCTTTCCTTCAGTTGCATCGTCTTGGTCTTGAGTACTCTGGCTCTGGCATATGTTGTGGTTTGCATATGTCTGCTCCAACGCATTCAAGACACCTCAACCTACCGGGCTTCTTGTCTAATCAACACGACAAACCTGCAAAGATTAAGACACTGCAGTTCTGGACCAAGGATAGACGTAGAAAACCATGGATAGAAGAGAGAATCCACAATTAAATCCTTACGTGTTTGGTCAACTGACTTTCAACAAGGGTTCTAAGACCATTCGGTGAGGAAAGAATATTCTTTTCCACAACAGATGCTGGGGCAAGAGGATGTCCATATGCAAAGGTAGGAAGTTATACCCCTTCTTCACATCCTACATAAGAACTGTCTCAAAATGGATGATAGGCTTAAATGCAAGAGATGGAACTCTATAAGTCTTAGAAGAAAATATAGGAGTAAATCTTCATGACCTTAGTTTTGGCAAAGCTTCCTTAGATATGAAATCAAAAGCACTTTGACGTCTTCAAAATTGAAAACTTTGGTGATGGTAAAAAACATCATTAAGAAAATGAACACATCCAATGGAATGGGAGAATACATCTGCAAACCCTGTATCTTAGAAAGTACTTGCATCTAGAATATATAAAGAACTTCTACAAGTCAACAATAAAAAGACAACTCCCTTTGGGAAATGGGCAAAGGATCTGAATAGATATTTCTCCAAAGAAGATAAGCAAATGACCAAGAAACACATGAAAAGATGTCAACATCCTTCATCACTAGAGAAACAAAGCAACACCTCAGTGGGATACTGCTTCACATCCACTCAGATCATGATAATAGAGAATACAGACAATAACAAATGTTGGCCAGAATAAGGGGAAATTAGAATTGTTGTACAGAGCTTGTGCCAGAAGCCACTGTGGAAAACACTGTAGTAGCTCCTCAAAAGGTGGAACAGAGCTACCATGGGACCTAGCAATCCCACTGCCAAGTATATACCCCAGAAAAATGAAATTTACATCCACATGAAAACTTGTACTTGCACGTCTGTATGAGTATTCTTCATAATAGTCAACATGTCAAAGTAGCTTCAATGTCCATCAATGGATGATGGGTAAATAAAATGTGGTGCCTCCCTACTGTGGAATGATATTTGGTCATGAAAAGGAATGGGGTGCTGACCCATGCTACAGCGGTGTGCATGGTGCATACAGGGAGGAATCCTGAAGACGTTCTGCTGGATGACAGAAGCCAGTCATCAAGGACCACGTATCCTATGAGTCCATTTTTACGAAATGTCCAGAACAGGCAAATCAATAGGGACCAACAATAGACTAGCCTTGCCTAGGGCAGGGGAAGAGTGGGATGGGTGTGAAGTGGTAGCTAAAGCATGCCAGGTGGTCTTTAGGGGTGACAAATTTGATCATGGTGATGATTGCCCAAGTCCAAATACACTAAAATCTGCTGCATTGTGTACTTTATAAGAGCAAAGTGCGTGGTGTAAAAAATATGTCTCAGTAAAGCTGTTAAAACTAAAATTCAGAGGGCATTTGGGTGGCTCAGTGTGTTAGGCCTCTGCCTTCAGCTCAGTTCATGATCTCAGGGTCCTGAGATCGGGCCCTGCATCGGGCTCTCTGCTCGGTGGGGAGCCTGCTTCCTCCTCTCTCTCTGCCTGCCTCTCTGCCTACTTGTGATCTCTGTCTATCAAATAAATAAATAAAATCTTAAAAAAAAAACCCCTAAAATTCAGGCTCCAGATTCTAAAGCACATCCAGGGTGGACATCTGGGACATCTGGGGACAGGGGCTCTGGGTAAGTGCCACTGTGGCAATGACACCTCTGGGGTCCCTTCCTTGCGTGTCTTGTCTCACTAAGAACTGCCTCCTGAATTTGTTTATGGTCAAGTTCAGGTTTCTCCCGAGGAACTGGGGCTCTAGTACTTACTCTGTGCATACAGCATGGTGTTCTGAAACCGGTGGTGGGCTTTGGAGCCAAACAAAATTGCAGTTATCCCAAACTGGCTTTGAGTTCAACTCAGCTCTGTGGAAGTTCTGAGGCACTGGCATGCCACTGGCTTCTGTGGGATATGATCACTTCCTCTGAATGTGCAGGAGAAAAAAACTGCAGTTTCCAGACTATGTGAGTTTGGTGCTATAAACATTGGGGTGCAGGTGCCCCTTCAGATCACTATATTTATATCCTTTAGAGTAAATACCCAGGAATGCAATTGCTGGGTTGTAGGCTAGCTCAATTATTAACTTTTTGAGGAACCTCCCTACTGTTTTCCAGAGTGGCTGTACCAGCTTGCATTCCCACAAGCAGTGTAAGAGAGTTCTCCTTTCTCCCCATCCTTATCAACAACATCTGTTGTTTCTGGACTTGTAAAACTCTGGGAAGAGCCTAGATGTTCATCAACAGATGAATGGATAAAGATGTGGTATATATACACAATAGAATATTACTCAGCCATCCAAAAAAACGAAGTGTTACCGTTTGCAACTATGTTGGTGGAGCTAGAGGGTATGATTCTAAGCAAAATAAGTCAAGCAGAAAAAGACAATTATCATATGATTTCACTCATATATGGAAATTAAGAGACAAAACAAAGGATCATAGAGGGAGGGAGAGAAAAATAAGATGAAATCAGAGAAGGAAAAAGTTAAGAGAAAAGTTAAGAGAATCTTAACTCTAGGAAACAAACTAAGGGATGCTGGAAGGGAGGCAGGTTGGGGGATGGGGTAACTAGGGGATAGGCATGAAGGAGGGCACTTGATGAAATGAGCACTGGGTGTCGTATGCAACTGACAAAGCACTAAACTCTACCTCTGAAGCTAATAAGACACTATGGGTTAATTAGAGGAATTTAAATAAATTTTTAAAACAAATAAATAAATAAAGATGGAGTCCGGTGTCTGGTCCAGAGTGAGTGCCCAATACTTTTCTCTTCATCCTTCTCCAATATAGTGAATGCTGGCATGGATCTGCAGAGACGGTGTTGAATCCTGAAACAAGCTCATCCATTCTCTTATAACAATGCTAATGATAAATGACAGGCTCTTTTTGAGGTCTTTCCTGTTTTCAAGAAGCTTTGCACATCTAACTCACTCAACACTGGCTCAGCCCCTTGCAAGGAGCCTGAGACAAGGAAGCAGGGGCCTTTGGAGGTTTTTCTGGACAGCTGAGCTGGCCTGAGCTGGCTCAAGGCCTTGGTGCTGGCCGGACTCGGCCCAGGGAGGGCTCCATGTCCTCACTTTGATCTCCGACCTCCCACTGGGTCCAGGCAGCTTCCCCATCTTCCTTGGCACATTGTGCTGGCTGGAATATGCCACTCTGATAAGTCCAGTTGGTGCTCAGTGTCCTTGGGAGGTCAAGGAATCTGGGGCCCAAGTGTCATCTGTCCAGTGATGGAAACCAGATGCTACCGAGGAGACAGAGCCAAAGGGAAAGCAAGTTCAGTGGAAGGGTCAGGCACTCAGATCCATCCTCCACCCCTGGGCAGCAGGCAGAGGAAATGCCTTCAGCCCTGCTTGGGCCAGATGCATCTCCCTCACTTCCTTTAGATCTGCATTCCAAGGTGCACCATCAGCCAGTGCTAAGCACCTACTGTATGCATCCCAGCTCTGCCCTAGGAGGGACCTGGGCGGGGTGGGTAGGCAGGCACAGGGAGAGGACTGGGGATCTACATCTGGTGCAAGCCCCTTATCTTGTCACAGACGGGAAACAGAGTTTGGGAGTTGGTGGCAGTCTGTGGACCCCACTGAGGAGCCCTCCTCTCAGCCACCATGGCCGCCAAAGAACGTATCAGCATGTGATCGTGAAAGCTTATACCCGGTCTTGTGTATTAAGTTCTGTTACCTGCCAGATACTGACCTAGTGTTTTTTGTACATGATCTCATTTCATCCTTAAGCCAAAATAATGGTTTTGCTGTTGTTATTGTTGTTGTTTTAGAAAGAGGACATTGAGGCTCTGTGGGGCTAGTGACCAGCTAGCTAGCCACACAATAGGTCAGTGTGGCCACACAGCAGGAATGGCTGCTCATTTTGACCCTTATTCTGCCTGTTGCCCATGGTAGCTACTAAGTGTCCCATGGCAATGGGGCCAGGTCCTCTGTGTGGAACGGGGCCAAGGCATTAGCTTCGTAGCTCAAGTCCCAGAAGCTGAGCTCAGGCCCCCAGGAGGTTAACCAGAGTAAAGGGGAAGAAGTGGGGTTGGGAGGGGGCAGCCAGAGGAGTTGTTGTAACTGGGGACCCAGAGTATGTTCTGGGAGGTCTGGGTCAGCCTTCCCTTTGTCCAGTATCCCGTGTGGCCAGAGCTGCGGGTCACTGAGGTTTGGGGTTGGATCTCAATTCTGCTCCTTATGAGGAGTGGTTACACCTGGGAAAAGTTCTTTATACTGCCTTGTGCTTTTTTGCTCATCTGTAAACTGGAGTCTAGTCCTCCAGGGTCCTCAGGGAGGCTGGGAAGTGTAGTTAGTTTATTTTCTCAAAATTCTCACTGGGAAGGCAGGGTTTACCTGGAAGAGAACAGTCGAGGTGTTGAGAGGGTTTACAGAAGACTTTGGACAGCTACAGAAGATAAAAATTGATGGCTCAGGAGTGACAAAGCGGGATCAAGACCCACCAGCCTCTCCTTCTAGGAGAAAGAAGGTTGTTCTTGACCTTGACCTTGCGGGGCTGAGGAAGCAAGGATAAGCGATTGGCTGCCAGGGGTCATAGTGACAACTAGGAGATGTCTTTGGAGTTGCCAGATAGGTGAGGGGAAGCTCAGTTGGCTCCAGAACCTCTGAAGCCCTCACACCTCTCCCTCTGTCTCCATCCTACCCGGAAGACTTCGGGGTACCTGGGCCTGGCAAGCCTAGCTGGGGAGACACTTACCTAAACACTTTCTCCTTTGCTGTGGAGACACAGGGCTCCTCCCCTTCTCCAGACATGGTGCTAGTCCTACACAGATGTGCCCCAGAGGAATGCTCGGTGTCATGAACGAAAATGAGACTGAGCAAACCAGAGCAAGTATAGGTGCCCACGGTGGAAGTATGAATAAGGAAGGCTTCCTAGAGGAGAAGACAAGTTAGAGGAACCTAAATATGCATGTTTGCTTACCAGGCAGCCAGAGATAAACAAGGTGTGGAAATTATTATAGTTGTTCATTCAAATATTGCTGGCTCTGTGCTGTCTGGCTGCATTTCCAGACCCTTGACTTGCTTTGGCCAGTGAGATGTGAGCTTCATGGGAAGTTCTAAGAGATAATGCATGGTCTGCTCATGCTCTCTTCTTCCTGTTGTTTGTGATCTGTACTATTGGAGAGGAAGCTTCTATAGAGGCCTGGGTTGACGACTAAGGACAACAAACACATGCCCCCCCCACCCTGAGACAACTTTGATTATGCAGATGTGATTTAGGGGATGCTTGTTGCTACAGCAAAATCTTGCTTGCCTTGACTGATGAAAATAAGCCTCAGTTTCCACCGGCAGTGAAAACAATACAATAAAATACCTTGGGGGAGAAATAGCATCTCTTATTGGGTGACCCCTAAGAGTTCAGTATGGCTATTGTCTAAAGTATGATATGGAATGTAGGAGAGGTGGGCAGGCTGAATACTGAAGGCTTTCCTGAACTTTACCCAGGAGCTCCATGTTTCTCTTTCTTGCAAGCCAAGGGGAGCCATTAAGAGTTGCTTAAAAAAACAACAAAAAAAGAGTGGAAGCTATAATGTGAAGAATGGGTTGGAGGTGGACCCACCTTGATGCTGGGACACCAGGGGAGGAGTCTGTTCGAATAGTACAGGTGAAAGGTGAGGGGGACCCTAGTGAAGCCATGGCATGGGGTTGGGAAAGAGAACTCATCCAGCAGAATCTTTAAGACATGATGGTGGCTGACCTGCATTGAGGGAGGAGAGGGCAGTCTCCTCCCAGACCTCTGCTCATCCATCCTCTTGGCTCACTGTCTTCTGATCAACGCTTTCGCATTTGTTGTCTGTTTTGATCCTCAAGATTGCCCTCAAAATTCAGCTGGGCAAATATTTCCGCTTGACAGATGAAGAAACAGTCTCAGAGAAGTGCCTGGGTTGCTTAAAAATCCAAGGGCCTGAACTCAGGTCTCCTGCTAGCCAATCTGGCCTCCTTTCTCCAAATCCCTCTGACCTCACTTACTCGGATGTTTCAAGGGTGGAAGTAGGTATTTTGGGGAGCAGGGTGGGGAGCACCCAGGTAAGAGGAAGCTGGTAGGAGGTGGAGCTGTTGCTTTCTAGCCATACTTACCAGGCTGATTTATCTGTGAGTGTTCAAGCATACGCTGCATACATAAAAGGCAATATGCTCGAAGGAAACCCCATATACCACAGTCTAGATTTATAAGACTCAAATGAGTGATTTTTATTCCATTGTTAAAGGCTTTTTTTTTCCCTTTCTTACTCTATCAAACTATTCCTTATAGGGTTTCTTAAAAGAGCAATCTCTGTCTCCCATGATGCTTTTAAAATGCAATTTATTGCACACATTTTATTAGCATTCTGCTGCTTAGGAATGCAGCCCATGATCAAAATGACACACATCCTCTCTTACAGTAATGCCCGCTCGAGACGTCATTAGTTTGGTATTTCCAGTTGTGGTCATGGTTGTTTTGGACAGGAATAAAGTGAGCCCAGTCCATTGTATGTTTTAAAACGGCTTAATTTCTCCAAGTCAAACTCAAGATAAAATATTCTGTAACTTCACCGGCACAGAGGCGGGTAGGACTTCGAGAGATAGCAGCTGGGAGCCCAAGCTCCTCATGCTGTCCTTGACACCAAGCACCAAACACCACTGAGATCCAGGCCAGGCTTTGCCTTCTCTGAGTCTCACTCTCCTTTTCTGTGAGGCAAGAAAAATGGGAGAGGCCTTGGGTGGCACTTCCGAATTTATTCTTTTAATTATTCGTATCCTTACTTAATCTTTTTCAGCTGCTATACCATTCTCCCCAAAACAAAATATTATGCGGAAGTCCAAAATGTAAAGCAAATAAGAGCAAGCAGCTCTTGAAATCCTGTGTTCCAGGCCGTTGTATTTCCATGGGAGACCTTGGGAAAGAAGGCTATGGGGGATTTTTAGGCTTAGATGACCACTCATGTGGATTCTAGCTTGGGGTATGCGTGGAAGTTTCTCCAACCTCCTTCAGTTACTGAGAAGCTCTGAGAGCTCAGGTAGGTCACACAGCTACTTGTCCTTATCTGTAATAATTCATATTGCACTTGAAGGGTTCTGACATTGGAAAAATTCAGCACATCCTTCCAATGCACACGTGTTTCATGTGCATGCGCATTATGTACGTGAATGCTGTTTCTTCCTGAGCACTAAATCCATGCTGGGACTAACAAAAGCATTTTCATGTATTAACGCATTTACTTCTTACAACACTACCCACAAGGTACTTGCATTCCCCCTCAGTTTTTAGATGCAGAAACTGAATCTCAGATTGAGATTGAGGAACTTGTTCAAGGCCAAAAAGCTAGTAAGTGGTAGATAAAGATCTGGCAGTTTTATACATATTTGGTATAGATCTTGTCTGAACACCCAGCCCAATCTTTTAAAAACCCAGAAGCTCAATCTTGCACTTGCTGTTTGTATAGTCTGACAGAGTAGGGCTGGCTAATGTGGTGGATGGATTCTAGAATGGCCCCCATGACCCCTGCCTGCTGGTGTTCATTCCCTAAGGTGGCCAGGACCTATGGCTTGCCTCAAATGATAGAGTACAGCAAAGGAGACAGGATGCATGTGATTACATTACAGACGGTTGTAGCACCCTGTTCTGCTGGAGTCTCCCTCTTGCTGGCTTGATGAAGCAAGTAGTTCTGTAGGGTGCCCACATGACAAGGAACTGAGGGCAGCTGAGGGTGACCTTAGGCTGCAGCTGATGGCTAACAAGAAACTGTCCCACAGTTGCCAGGAACCTAGAGCGTCACTAGCCAAGTAAGCTTGGAAGCAAGTCCTTGCCCAGTTTAGTCTCCGGATGAGAACACAGTCCTGACCAATCCTTGCTGACGGGATCCAGGTAAGCTGTGTCTGAGCTCCTGATCATAGATACTGTGAAAGAATAAGCATGTACTGTGTTAAGCTGATCAGTTGGGGGTAATCTGATGACACAGCAATAGATAACCAACAGTCAAGCTTTCGATGTTTTTCCTTTTTGTTTTCATAATCATCACTATTATCCAAAATAGCCTTCTATCAAAAGAAAAAAATTAGATACAGTGGGTTTTCAGACAGCAGAAGGGAGATGATTTGATGTCCAGAATCCAGGTCTGGCATGATCAGTGCCTTCAGACCTAACTTGCAAGTACTGGCTTCGTGTTTTCTCGTGGTCACAGCCCCTTCACCCAGTCCCACACTGCCTGCCGATGTCCCGCTGAAAATGCTGTGGCAGAGAATTATGCATACTCTCCAAAGTGCATGCTTTCCTGTTGGCCCGTATCCATCCCACTCCTGTGGGAGGTAGCACTAATTTCTTCGAGGACCGCCCCCGCTCTCTGCTCCTGTAAATTACGTGGGATCTAGGAGGAGTCAGCACAAAATACTCATCATGCTGCATGTACTATTTCCCTAGCCCCAGAATGGGTTCAGGGATAAACACAAGACCCGAGCAGGCCAATGGAATTTATCTCTGGAACTCCCACGAGGCCTGCTGGGACAGTGACACCGCTCTTTCCACAAGGACTGCTGTCCTCTCTGAGGTTCATGCCAGCATAGGTAGGGTCTTGCCATTTTTCCCACTTTGCAGATAAGGAAATTGAAGCATACAGAGAAATGTAGTCATTTATCTCAAGTTTTCTACTGGTGACCATGGAGCTGACCTTGGAGCTCAGGTCTCTTTGGTTCTAAAGCCAGCTTGGAGCTACTGATGACAATGCTAACAGTAACAAAGCTGTCCAGTCATTGCTGGGATTACTCAGCAGGAGGCATAAATAGTACCTATTGGGCACTGCTCCGTGTTCATGATGGCGGAGGTGGAGGGGTGAGGCAGTCCTGACCAGGCTTCCTGGGAGCATTCTGTCTAGTTAGTGGCAAAGATGCAGAATCACAACAGTGTCAAATAGGGTTCTTTGCACTTATCTTGAGGCCCACCTCCCCATTTTACAGGTCAGGAAATTGAGGCCCAGAAGGAGCTGCCTAAGACCTGCAGATGGTGGGTTCCAGAAAGTTTACGTGATAACCAGGGCTGGGATAAGATCCTGTGATCCTGGGATTGAGCCGACATGGGGACCCTTACTCAGCAGGGAGTCTGCCTCTGCCTCTCCCTCTCCCTCTGCCCCTTCCTCCTGCTTATGCTTTTTCTCTCACTCTTTCAAATAAATAAATAAAATATTTAAAATTAAATTAAATTAAATTAAAATAAATGAATATGAAATGAAATGAATGAAATGAAATGAAAAAATAAAATTAAATTTAAAAATTAAATTAAATTAAAAATTAATTAAATTAAAAAATAAAAATAAAAAAATGAATGAATGAATGCAGCTTTCAAACTCAGATGCGGCTGTGCACTTTGCCTACTCCTTACCTATTCCTTACCTATGCCTCTCACTCCTGCCTCGCACCAGTCCTGACCTGACTACCAGCCAGGCCTCTGACCTCAGGATTCCCCCAGAAAGCCTGTCTTGGTGCGTTTCTACAGCATGTCAGACTCGTCAACTGTTTATTCTTTTTTATAACTTGTTCCCAACAGACTTTTATAGGAATATTACCAAGTGAGTTATTTTATACCTGTTGAGGTTTTAAAATCAGTCATCCACCAGCTCAGACACTCTAGGACAGGGGATTCTGCTCACCTAATTGTCCTGGGCATTGCTTCTTTCGTATCATATTTTAATCAATCTGAGACCAGGGTTTTTAAGACTCCTCCTATTTGCAGAGACATTAAGCTGTCTGTGTTTTTTTAAAGCCTGCCATAGACTCCGTGAACTAGAGTAAGAATGAGGGGCTCAATGCCCCAAATGAGTCCCTTTTGCAGGTGGAACAACTAAGTCTCAGTGAGTCTGTGTCATTCGTGGTCAGACCTCCGATGAGCAGCGTCAGCTCTGAAACCCAGCCTCCCGGCTCCTCTGTGATCCTAGAATCATGGCCCTTCCCTGCTGTGCTTTACATTGTAAATAAATCCCTTTCTGTGGGACCAATCAGGAATCCTCTGTGATTTAGGATTGGAGTCAAGCCAGCAAGGATGGATTTATTCTGCACACAGTCACTTCTATGAGGCAAAAGTTTAGGCTCCCCTTTATTTTGACAACCTTGGGGCTTTGTAAGAAAGGAGGGGCACAGAAATACGTAAATGACTCTATTTTTTTTTAACTCAGTCTTTTTTGCATTGTTTCCCTTCCCTTGGAGACTGTGTGGCTGTGTGTCACCGGGAGGATGGAGACTGCAGAAGAAAACCCAGCCAGGCCTCTTTCAGACCCTCAGGCCAGGCCGCTCTGCTCTTGGCCATGCCTCAGTGGCCCCACGTTACAGTTGCGGGATGAACTCTAAAAGGAAAACAAAGGGAAGCTTTGCATGTGTCCTTGGGAGATACATTTTCATCAGTCAGCAAAAATCAGATAATTTGTACAAATATTTGGGGAAGGACTCATCCCTGCCTTTAGAAGGGGGAGAAGTCAAAGATCGGAGATGTTCAGTGATGTTTACTCTAAACTATCCAAATATTAGCACTGTGCTCCAGCTGAGGAGGGCAGAAGGGTAAATAAACGCCCAATCCTACAGCCTCGTCATTGCCATGCAGAGTGCAGCGGGTGTTAGCAGTAGGAACAGACTCTCCCGATGGAATATTCTGGTTGATGTGGTGTGGGGGAGAGAGCGTGACATGTGGAGTTGGGCAGAGGGCACTTTGAATCCTACCCGAATCATTAGGAATCTGCAACCCAAATGAGGTGTTCCAGTTCCTGTGGCCTCCGTTTCTTCCCCTATAAAACGGGGATGTGAAATTTAGCCAGAAGCCCTCTGGGATCGAACGTGCTGGCCTGTGTAATTGTTCCATTAGGAACACCACAGGTCCTCAACATATAGGATTCCCCTTTCTACCTGCTTCCTCTAGCTGAAACCAGGCTCCCACCCACCCCACCCCACCCCCAGTGCTGTATGCTTTTGGGCCCTGGACAGTCAGGCCCCCAGACACAGTACCTGAGGGAAGCACTGGGTAATAGTAGTTTATTTTAGAAGCATCCCCAGGAAACAGGAACGAAAGAACAGAGAAGGGGACATGGGGAACAGAAAACCCATGGGAATGTGTGTCATGGAGGAGGTCTTGCTTTTGTTGGGCCATCTGAGATGTGTCCAGAATGCTTTCCAGAAGTCTCCCTCTGAGAACAGAGGGCCAGTGCGCTGATCCACTGATGGAAGGTTACTCGTGTGACATAACCTCCACCTCCCCAGTTCTTCTGGACTCTGCACAGAAAATAGGAAATACAGAAGCTCTTCTGAGTTCAGGCATTTCCACCACCACTGTGGTCAAAATCAGATATGAGTCAAGGGGTTTTGACACCAGGACCCAAATCAGCTGCTCCATGAGACCTAGGACAGTCTTTGCATGACACATCTCTTGTCCCTTGGCTGTAGAAACTGAGATTTGACTCTGGCTGCAGTACTTAGCAGCTAAAATGTCTCTCTTAACATTTCAAGCTTCAGTTTCATCCCCAAACTGGGAGGCGTCAGTGGGCATTGAAAGAGTTAACAACTATTCAAGAAGCAGGAGAGTGCCAGGGAGGAGAGAGAACCCTCACGTGCTGTGCTGTATGTCCTTGTGGACATGAAGGGCAGTGGCAATGTGACAGTAGTGGTCTAGGTGGTGGTGATATCAGGAGATTGGAATTTGCTAGAGCCTGGAGATTCACCCACAACCCAGCCCACTCTAGAACCCTGTTCTGCAAAGTGAGGTCTGCAGATCAGCAGAAGCAGCCTTACCTGGAACCTGCTAAGAATTCAGACACTCCACTCCCTGTTCCCAGAGCGAGGGATCAGAATCTACACAGTAGTGAGATCCCCTGGCTATCTGCACTGTTTGAGAAGCTCTAGGCTAGGCTGGTGAGGATAGAAATGAGGGCTTGGGCACTCTTTAACTGGGGTGGTAGAGAGAGAGGAGGGAAAGGCAGGAGTTTCTAGGCTGTCATCATCTTTCCTTTTTCCTTCCAGGATCTGTGGGGCAGAGATTTGAAGCTATCCCAGAAGCAGGAGACTCATTGCGCCTAGAACTCTGATTAGGCAGGAAGCTTTAGATTTGTGAGTTATTAGCACACGGTAATAACAACTAGCATTTATTGGATGCCTTTGATGTGGAGGTAATGGACAGGCCCTTTCCATGCACTGTCTGCTTTGATCTACACAACACTGGCGAGCGTGGTATGGTTATTGCCCCATTTTACAGATGAGAAGGCTGTGATGTGCACAAGTTATTTTTTGACCTTGATCATTCAGGTAGCAAGTGGAGGAGAGAAAATTCAAAGCCAAGTAGGCAGAGATGAGAGCATTTGCTCTGCCCAATGATGCTGTTTTCCACATAGAGAGACATGCAATTTCTAGAACATTCATGTCAATTAATCGTTTACTAATAAATGTCACATTGTATCACCTTGGTATCCTTAAATAGAAACTAGCATTGTTGTTTTCCTTTTTTGCAGAGAAGACACCTGAGACCCAGAAAGCTCATGTGAGTGTGGGAGCCCCATAGACAGCAAGTTGTAGAGCGAAACTGCAGACCTGACCTGAACACTACCGCAGACCTGAACATGGCTCAACCCTCCAAATATTGTGATGTGAGCTGCCTATTCGATATCCATTTCCTTTCTCTTTGCTTACAAAACCCTGATTTTGTTCAGCATGGCAAAGTACCCAGCCTCAGGCATTGAATCATGATTGATTGAAACTAATTATGACAATTCTATTAATCATAGCATGGCATTCTTCTTTTTCTAACATCCCTATCAGATAGAAGTGTTTTGGTAATGGATGTGATAGTTGGACTGACAGCAGCCATTTTGCAACCATGAAGCAACCGGTAAGAATGGCGAGAAAACAATTAGCAGGAGATTTGGTCTCTCCTATCCTGACCAAGCTGTGTAACCAATACTAGGAGCTCTCTACCCCTAGGCCTCTCATGCCTCCCCGACAAAAAAACCTATTTTATTTTAGATTTATTATTTATTTTAGACAGAGGAAGATAGAGGGAGCAAGAGAGCATACACAGGAGGGGGAAGGGCAGGGGGAGAGGGATAGAGAATGTCAAGCAGGCTCTGCACTGTGCATGGAGCTCTATATGGGGCTCAATCTCACAACCCTGAGATCACAATCTTAGCTAAAACCAAGAATTGGACACTCAAATGACTACACCACCCAGGTACACCAAAACTCCTATTTTTAAGCCACTATCCATCTCATTTTCTACATATGTCTGTGAACACATTCCTAACTAACAAACATATCCTTCTAAAAATGAGGTTAGTTGTTGTATTGATTCAATGATGCCTATATGAGAAGAGTGGAGAACACACATTCAGCACTCAGTTATGGTGGCCATTATTATCTTACTCTGTGGCTCTGCCTGAAGGCTGAGAAGCTTTTCCCATTTCCTGGGCTTATGGCATTCTGTATGGGTCTCCTCCAGTCAGAGGAGGAGACTTATCCCAAGCCAATTAGTCCTCAAGTTTTGTTTTGTTTTGTTTTTCCTAGAGAAAGAGGGCACCTGTGCATTTGAGTTGGGGTGGGGAGTAGAAAGGGAAAGGGAGAGGGAGAGAGAGAATCCCAGGCAGACTCCATGCCCAGTATAGAGCCCAACACAGGCCTATACTCCACGACCCTGAGATCATTATCTGAGCTGAAATTAAAAGTCAGATGTTTAACCAACAGAGCCACCCAGACATCCCAACCCTCAGCATTTGAACTCATCTCCTTCCTGTCTGACATGCATCATTTTGTCAGCCTCTCCCTCAGACTCTGCCAGATGAGGGTGGGAATGCTCTAGAGAGTTTCACAGAGAACACATAATGGATGTCTTCTTCTCTTCCAGCTGTTTCTGGTGTCTCTGAATGGGCTGTTCCTGGTGAATCTCAGACCCAGGATCCATTTGCAGAGTGATGTCAACCCAGGCTTTGTCCTTTGAGTGTAGAGGGGTCTGGGGAGGTGGGGGTCCCACACAGGTAGAGTTAGTGTTCTCCACTTTGGTACCACCCGCTAGAATGCTGAGTGGTAATTTGTTCCTCCAAATATCTGGTAGCTGCTTGCTTTTGAAACCTCATTTGTACTCCAGACATGTTTACTATATGATTGAGGAAATGAAGGAATGAATCTTCAACTGCTTTTTCAATTATCTGTAAAAATCTCCCTGTAGAGCCCTCGGAATCTTTTTATACACACCATGCCCAGGTTCCTCCTCATTATCCTCTTCCTTAAACTGCAGATATTGGAAGAGAACGTTCTTCCTTGGGCTATAACATCGCACAGGTTAGTACAGTGGCCAATTTGGAACAGTAGTGGTAACCAAAAGTAGAGCAGCTTGATTAATGGGCACACTGCCCTTAAATTCCTAAATATTGAGCCATTGTGAACGGATGGAAATAGCTTTCTCTGAAACAACTATATTGCCCCTTGTATAAGGAAATCAGCTAGCCCTTCGAAGATCACTGAGAGGTATAAAAGCACAAAAAAATAGCATAAAATCAGAAAGGTGGAAAGAGAAGACAAAGCCAGAATGGAGAGAGATTGGACGGTTTCTCTAGTGGCACCTGACTGATGGTGTCACCAGCTCCCTAATGAGAAGAGATTTGAGTGAAGACAAATAAAACTTCAAAAGATATTACATGCTAAATATACTATACAATTCAGTTTAATGATGTATGCTTTATTTTTTGGTACCATTCATCCAATCTCAGCTCACCTTTTGGTGTCTTTACAAAACCCTAAGTAAAAGGAGACTTTAGGTTGTAGATAATATGAATTGATCAACCTGACACTAAACGATGCCTTCAATGTTCTAGTCTCGTGTTGGAAGAACCAGTGAATAAATTCATGCTCCCCAAGGGTGTTTGAGCAAGGCATCTTCGGGGAAGGGATATAGTGCACTATACTAATGGTCTCCACTCTTTCTGTTGGGCCATATGACAAGCATGGTGAATGGGAAGTGGGATAAAACTCAATCCTTCCCCTCAGATAGATGATAGTCTGGGAGGGTAAGGCAGACATAACACTAGCATTAGCCCAATGATATAAATTTCATGGAAGCTTTGTGCCTGACTCTTTGGGTGGGGGTGGGGAGGATGACAGTTTGGAAAATGCCCATAGAGTTGGGGCCTTTACAATGGAGTCTGGGAAGGAATGTTGGTGGTGTGACAATAGAGCATGATGGGGGCCACTCTGCAGCCTTTGAAGGAGAATGAGCCTGTCGCATTAGTCGTTGGCTAGGCTGTCAAATGCACAGGACATCATAGGGGGGACATTAGAGGCTGTGCCCTTGGAAAGCTGAGTTTTCTTGGCATGCAGGAGAGAATGATAAAAGATGGCAGTTGATGAGGCTTAGGAGAGGGATTACACTTACTCCTGAAAGGTCTTGTATACCTCACCAGGGGGACCTTGCCTTGCTTCTACAGGCTGTCAGTCATGACAGCAACATGGCAAAATTTATAGTTGGACCTCCCAGCAGTTGCCCTCCTGGGGGACAAAGTGGGATAAAAGAACCAGGGAGGCAGTGATTCTTTGATTGCCTCGGGGTTGAAGAGCTTGTGGTCCCCAGCGTGGGGCTCTGATTCTCTAGGATTGCCAGTCTGGTAGGTGGGATCAAGAAGACCTTCTTGGCTCTAGCCTTTTAGAAAACATTGGGCATCAGCCTCTACTGCACGGTGCTGTTCAGCTGATCCTTCTCCAACCACGGTGGCAATGTGCGTGCAGCTCTGGGCCAGGATCCTCAATATGGATTCTTGAGAAAGGGCAAGACAAAACTGAATCTCATGGGTCACAGGTAGGAATAAAGAGCGATGGCATAAATCAGGTCTTCTGACCTTGATGTTACATGCTCTTTCCATAGATAGACATTGCCTGATAAGTTCTTCTTTCCCTGTTTCTTTCTTTCTCTCTTCTTCCATCTCTCCCTCCCTTCCTCCTTCCCTCTCTCACTCCCTCCATATTTTTCCATTCATCCATCATACATTGACTGAACAGCATGAGCCCCACTGTAGTCCCCCAGGTTATCAACTACATGATGTAACTCCTCCAGCCTCTGAGTTGAGTTCAGCAAATATTTCTTGGGCAGCTTCTATGTACCTGGCATTGTATAAGCCCTGGGGATCCCCTGATTGATGAGGTATGGGTCCTGTTCCCCAGATCTCTGTCTAATGCAAGAAAGAGATGTACAAACCAGAAATTATAGTACACTGAGATATGGGTTAAAACGAGCTATGCACATACCCCCTGGGGACTTCGTTTCCCCCATATAGTAAAGTAGATCATTTATTTCCACACTCTTTCCAGTTCTGACAGCCCTGTGCACCATGCTCTCCAAGGGAAGAATCAGCATACACGGGGCTAGTTCTGTTAGCCTACATTAACGCCCAGGTGGAGCACTCCTGTTCTTCACTGTCTGCGTTTCAGAATTCCTCATTAAATAAGGCAGAAAAAGCTGTGAAAAGTTTATATTTTAAGTCTGAATGCCGTATGAAATAGTAATAGACCCCACACAGAAAATTTCCTTTGGAATTACAGGGTTCTCTTTGTCAGTCTATCAAAAGATGCTTCCTGGATGTGCTCAGTGCCTCAGAGGAGTGAATAATGAAACATTTCAAGAGAGGTGGTGAATATTTACATGAGGTAGTAAAAGTTTGATTCACTCATAAAAGAATTCGAGGAAGAGGAAATTTAAAAGTATTGACATATGCATAGGACAAAATAAAATAAACATTAAGGAGATCAGATGAAATGTTACAGTAATTATCTTTGGGAGGGAGGACGTCACCTGACACTTATTTCCTTTTCTATATTTTTATATATCTTCCAAAAGTTCTGCCATGAACATGCATTGCTTATATTTTTAGAAGATACAAATTACTTTTTTACAAAACTCTTGATGATTTGAAGATTGAATCCTGTTAATGAGCTTCCATCTGTCCAGACCTTTCCTCGAGGGGATTGTGAATTACCTAGTGTGAAGCTCTTTTGTTCCTATAGTGAAACTTCAATAGGTTTGAAATGAATTTATGAGCCGGTGTCCTAAGGAGGCAGAGATGCTTTCCTCTGTGCCAGGTGAGAGGAGGGGAGGAAATGCCAGGTTTCTAAAGAAACCACCACACCCAGAACCTGAGGTTCACCAGCCACATGAGCCTTCAAGGGCACTCTGCACACGCTTGAACAAAATAGGTCAGAAGTCCAACCAGGCTTGCTATCACAGATAATAATAATGAGCAAAGACAAATGTCTATTCCTTCCCTGTGCTTTCTCCATGGCCCTCTCTCCTCTACGTCCCTTACGTGTTAATTTAATTTGATGATGGTTAGCAGAATGAACTGAGGGGACAGGTTCAGAAACATTTGGGGTTGGGGGTTTCAATTCTCCGGGCTCAGTTCTTTATCCCATACGAGACGCATACTGCTGTGCTCTTCGAGGAGTTCATCAGAGGCTGAAACTTACGCGAGTGAACCAAACTCCCTCACCAACTCATTTGTTCATCCACAAACATTCCCATATATTTAGTTTCATTCTCATGTTAAAGAGCATCTGATGCTCTTTTTGGGGGATAGTGACCTAGAGTTCCCCTATTTCATGGTGATCCTGCAAAGATCCCAAGCCTGATCCATTGGGGATTTCTGAAAAGACCTGCGGATGAGGGTCTCTTCATCTGGGATCACAGATGTGTGTACCCATGGTCTTTGCCAAGCCTAGGTCCAAGAAGGAGGCACAGCAGGCTGGGAGAGAGGGGCGGGTCCTGGCCCTTCCGAGGGGTGGGGTGGGGGCGAGACTTGCACTTCCTCCGCTGGAGCCCTGGGGCATTTTTTTTGACCCCCCAGACCACTGTGGCTGCAAAAGACTATTTTATGTGACAGGAAAGCTGGAAGGAAAGACATCAACACAGTAGCACTGAAGACAAGGTGATCTTTATTTCCCGCTTCATTTTTCCCTGCATTTTCTAAAGGATTTTATAAAGATCATGTTTGAGCCTCTCTCTCCTGAAAGCTCCCAGGGCATGAGTCCCCGATTTGTTGAATGTAGGAGGCGCAGATCCCACGGGCTGGCTCACATCCCACCGTTCCAACTCCCTTCTCATTTGCCTTCTCTTAGCTGGAAAGTTAACAATTTTTGTTTCCCAACTTCCTGTGATTAGCCACTCTGCTCTGTCCTGTCTCCCAGCCAGTGTGGCTGTCATCCCCCCACAGTGCCCCATTAGCAGTCATTTTGCATCCATGAGGCACCAAGGACAAGGAGGAGAGTCAACACACGGGAATGGCAGTCTTCCTGGAGGAGACTGGGTTCCTGCCTGCCTCACTGAGAGCTCACACTGGCCTCAGCCATCTACCACTGTGTTTCTGGTATTAGGAGAGATAGAAATCCTGTTTGTTTCCATCACTGTAATCAGATTTCTGTTAACAGACAGCAGATCTCCTATCTGATGCTGTGAATGGTGAGGAACCCTAAGCGAGCCAATGGGGCACAGACAGGGCATTGGGAGGGCATCAGCGCTGAGTCTGGTCCCAGGCCCAAGCTCAAAGTTGATATTCCTGGTGTCCCTGGACCTACCTCATGACAAGACCAACTGGGGTTTCCTGTCAATCCAGTGTCTGGCCTTTTGTCTATAAGAAGCTTTTGTTTCCAGGTCAGCAAATAGGATGCTAAGGGTAAATGTTGATATCACCCTCACAGATGAATGAAATGTTGGTACCTGGAATTGCAGAAATGAATCACATCCACTTGAACAAAATCATCCCAACTGTCCCAGTGAAGAACACCGACTCAGGGTCACATAGCAACTCATTGTGGAGGGAAGCAGGGGTCCTGATACTCTGACACCAAATGCCCTCTGTCCCCATCTCTGCCATAATGGTCCACCAGTAGTCAAGAGGGGTAGAGAATGAACTAAAGAAGCAAATAACTTACCAAAAAAGATAATTTTTCCCCTGACCAAGAAGAGTCTTTATACCTCTGTCAGTCCATCTAGGGGTGGGAGGAAAGAAAACCAGCCATTTGGGTTGCAAATAATCAAAATAATTCCTCTCTCATGGTTAGATCTTGAAGTTTTCCCAAGCACTGCTAATGTCACATTTCACATGGTCCTCATGCAACCATGTGCAGTGAGGAGATTTAGCTGTCCTTACCGGTAGAAAAATCAGTCCTCCAAGCACCCCTGGTCCAGTATCCCTTGTCATGGAGCCATCACCCTGGGAAGAGTCCGAGAAATGTGTGATGAGTCTTAGGATCCCACACAGGAATGACCAACAGACCAAAGGACTTCTGGATGAGAGGATATTCTGAAAAGTATGTGATTCAAGGTGTCTCGATGGCCCATTCAATTAAGTGTCCAACTCTTGATTCTGGCTCTGGTCATGATCTCAGGGTGGGATCAAGCCCCACATCAGGCTCTGTGCTGGGTGCAGGGTCTGCTTGAGATTCTTACATCAATCAATCAATCAATAATAAATGTGTGTGATTTGATTTTTCAAATCAAATTATTCTTACCCTCTTCAGTCGTGGTTTAATTTCAGAGTGGCTCTGTCTTCATTTCCAATTGAGCTTGAAAGAGTGAGCTCTGCATTTTATTGTTCTTACTGGTATTTGCCCATCCCCTCCTTCCTTCCCTCTCTTACCAAGGATAATATACTAACAGTCACTTGTCTATGGGAAACTACAAAAATCCGAATTCTTTTTGTAAAATGCACAGAACATTTTGTGAACTCTTCAACGGCTGGCCAAGGGGTGCCTTTGTCTGAATCAGAGGCTACAGAAGCTGACGAGGGAGAAACAGAGGACATCAGTGGGACACTGGTGATGCCCACAGGGGCTCAGTATGCTCCGCAACATCTCTTTAACAAACCTGCTGGGTGCAGCAGGCACTTAGAACCTCTTCACTTCCTTGCCTGCTTAAATAATTAGGGCAGAAATAAAATAAGCATTGCTTTTTTGGGGAGTTGCCTTTCTTTTTCTGCAGGAGGCCATCACATGATCTAACACAGCCTGCGACATTTGATATAAATGCAACATATTCCCTTTCTTGTCTGTCTAATCCTGGCATTTCCTGGACATCATCAGGATTATTGATTTTTGGACCAGTGCAAATGTTGATGGGATGTGTCACACTCTAAGGAAATGTCATTTGGAAGAAACAGATCAATACAGCTGATTAATCACATTATAGAGAAACCTGGGATAGAGAGCTGGGATAATTGGGTGTGGAAAGTGGACGACAATAGGGAGGCAATGAGGTGGGGACAGCCCCAAGGCTCTGTTCCACTGTCTGAAGGGATCCCTGCACTCTTTTCAGGTGATAGAAAAGGCAGTAGCAGGTGTGGGAGCAGGACTAGCAACAATGATGACGATGAGGAGGATGTCGGTTAAACCTCATAGAGCTGTTTTCACTACATCTATATCTTTGGGGTAAATACCTAGTAGTGCAATTGCAGGGTCATAGGAAAGCTCTATTTTTAATTTCTTAAGGAATCTCCACACAGTTTTCCAAAGTGGCTGCACCAACTTGCATTCCCACCAGCAGTGTAAGAGGGCTCCCCTTTCTCCACATCCTCTCCAACACACGTTGTTTCCTGTCTTGCTAATTTTGGCCATTCTAACTGATGTAATGTGGTATCTCAATGTGTGTTTTTTTTTTTACAGGCTAGGAAAAAAATATTTATAAACCACATATCTGACAAATGACTCATAACCATGTATAAATTCTCATATATCTAACATACATATTAGATATTATGTACACCTTATATTAATATGTTATTATATAATATACATTACATGTTAATGTAATATGTGTATTACTATATATATATATGTATATATATATACACATATATATACACACACACACAGTCAAAACTCAACAGCAATGTGGTTTTATTTGAATCTCCCTGATGGCTAGTGATGATGAACATTTTTTCATGTGTCTGTTAGCCATTTGTATGTCTTCATTGGAGAAGTGTTTGTTCATGTCTTCTGCCCATTTTTTGACATTATTATCTGTTTTGTGTGTGTTGAGTTTGAGAAGTTCTTTATAGATCCTGGATATCAGCCTCTTGTCTGTACTGTCATTTGCAAATATCTTCTTCTATTCCGTGGGTTGCCTCTTTGTTTTGTTGACTGTTTCCTTTGCTGTGCAGAAACTTTTGATCTTGATGAAGTCCCAAAAGTTCAGTGGCCACGGTCGCCAAACTGTGGAAAGAACCAAGATGCCCTTCAATGGACGAATGGATAAGGAAGATGTGGTCCATATACACTATGAAGTATTATGCCTCCATCAGAAAGGATGAATACCCAACTTTTGTAGCAACATGGATGGGACTGGAAGAGATTATGCTGAGTGAAATAAGTCAAGCAGAGAGAGTCAATTATCATATGGTTTCACTTATTTGTGGAGCATAACAAATAACACGGAGGACATGGGGAGATGGAGAGGAGAAGGGAGCTGAGTTGAGGGAAATTGGAAGGGGAGGTGAACCATGAGAGACTATGGACTCTGAAAAACAATCTGAGGGTTTTGAAGGGTGGGGGGTGGGAGGTTGGGGGAACCAGGTGGTGGGTATTATGGAGGGCACGTATGGCATGGAGCACTGGGAATGGTGCATAAATAATGAATTCTGTTACACTGAAAAGAAATTAAATAAAAAATAAAGATAAAAAAAACTCATAGAGCTGTTTTGTGAACTATTTGAAATAAAAACTATTTGAAATTAAAAACCCTAGGTTTAGGGCACTGCTAGACCACTCTTATTACAGAAATAAATGTTAACGATTATGGTTCTAGTTATGGGAAACTCTCAAATGAGAAGAAAGAACAAGTGCTTTGAAGAAGAGGTAGACGGGGAGACCTCTGTCCCTGGATCATGAGCAAGGCGACTCTCAGCAAAGACTGCTGGGCTTGGAAGCTTCTCCTCTCTAAAGCCAGACTGAGACTCCATTCACCTCTGGTCCCTTGGATGCCATCCCCTTACTCTTGGGGCACTGACTTTGACTCATGCTGTTAGGGTCAGAGGTGGCTCTTCCCTTCTCCAAGGACATGCTGTTGTCTAAAGGTCTGGGAGACAAAGAGTATTTTGTATCCAATGGACAGAGGGTGAACAGCATTCAAACATTCCCTTCATTCCTCCTTTGGTCAAGAGGCCACTGAGAGTAACAACACTTTAACTGTCATTGTCATGAGGGCTGAGACCATGCCCGCAACCCCAGCACAATCAGTAACATATAGGAAATGCTCCAGAAACATTTATGGAAGAAATGAAGGGAGGAAGGAGGTATGGAGGGAAGAAATGTCAGGTGGTTGGGACAAGAGATAACTGAGACCGCCAGACCCATGAACTATGTGACCTTGGCCACAACTTCTCTCTGCTCAGAATGCTGCCACTTTGGAATTGGCTCTAAGCCATAAAAAGAACAACAGATGTGACAAATAAGCTCATTTTCTGTTCCAGGTACGGTTGTCTCGTAATGTGATCTCACGATGATATCAACATGTTCTCTTATGCGGCCTCTGAAATTGACAAAAGTTGACGTGGAAAAAGGGCTTTTCTTCCCTCCAAGAAACATTCAGGTGCTAAACCTATAGGTCTTTCCATCTTCCCTGATTATCTCTCTGTAAGGAACATCAATGAAAGGCCTCAACCCCAAGCTATTCCAGTTTGGGGAAATGGAAGTAAAGAAGAAGCAAGTGTGGGGTCCCTGAAGCTGAGCGCACCCTGGGAATGTGAGGAAATCCCTCTTTGTCTAAGGATCTGAGTGTAGAGCATGAGAAGTCGGGGCCTGGTCTGATCCAGATTCTTCTGCCTCTGGGGCCCACAGTGTGTAGCCTGGTCTGGAAACCCCAAAGGCAGATGCACTTTCGGAGAGAGGAGGGAGGATGGCCTCTAACAGACAAAGAGAGGTTGCAGGATGGAGGGGAAGCTGCCTGGGCTCTGGCTGGAGCACATCCAGGCTACAGTCCTAGCTCAGCCCCTTAATGACTCTGAGACCCTGAGCCCCGCATGTGGCCAATCTGAGCCTCTGCTGTCTCCTCAGTGAAGTGGGATGGAAAGAGTGCTCCCCCAGAGCAACTGTAGGCTTGAGCAGGATAAAGTGGGTAAAGTTCCTTGTAAGGCACCTCCAAAGGGCCAGAACTAACAGCAGCTGCCCTTCAGCTTGTGGCCTGAGCTAGCAGTCCTGATCAGGCAGCAGGACACCAGAGAAGTGAGGCAGGGGCTGGCTGTCACCTGGTCTGTTAGCAGAGGAGAGGACAGAAGTTTGGGGAGGGGTGCCACTCACTCTACTCGCTCTAGCTCGCTCTGCACCTTACTGCCTGAGTCTGGACAGGCCTGACTCACTGTCTGGTCAGCCCGTTGCCTCTCCTGCCCCTTCTGCTAGCATTGCCCAGTGTCCCCACCTGCTCCTCAGCCCCACCCACGCCTTCTAGAAGGACTCAGCCACCTCCCGGATCGGTGATGTTCTTCTAGTTAATGTTTTTCTCTCCCACCTGAGTACAAGCCCTGGGGGGTCAGGTTACATGCCTGGTGATGTCTGCTGAACCCCACAGCCCAGCACAGTGCCTGGTGCTTAGTGGGGGCTCCATGTCATTTTTTTTTTTTTTTTTTGCATAAAAGATATCAGTGAGTGCACCTGCAATGCACATCAAGGCATGTGTGAATGAATAAATAACTCTTGGGGGCATGCTTCAGGCCTGGGGAAAAGGTAAGATTAGGAAGCAGGGCAGATCAGGAAATAAGAGAAGAATGGAGGAAGCTTCCTTGCGAATGGCATGCCAGGCTGTGGAGACTGCCATTGGCACTGAAGAGGGCAGTGTCCCCAGGTGGAGTGGCCAACCAAAGAAGTGTAGTGTCTTGGTAATGTCTGTGCCTCCTGTTGAGAAACACTTTCCCATTCATGGAGCATGATGTCTGTGGACCAGAGTCCAGGAACTGGTGAGTGGGACTGAGAGGAACATTCCAGTTGTGAGAGGATCTGCAGGAAGATGAAGGGAAGCCCACAGTGCCATCAGACCCGCCATGGGGCACCCGACCCATTGGTGCAAAGGCCAGGGAAGCGTGGCAGAAGCGGGTCCCTGGACTGAGTCTTAGGGTGTGTCGGAATCCTCCTTACATAGAAGATGGGACCCAGGCTCAGGCTGGCTCAGGGCACAGACGGCCCACTTAATGGCAACTCCGGCAGCCCCAAGGCACCCAGAAGCTTTGCGGACACTGGCTCTGACCTTGGGCTGGAGGACCTGGGGTCTGCGACTGGAAGAAAAGGGGCTGGGGAACGGGGGGGGGTCTCTGAAGCGGGGAGCTTGCAAACTTGGGTGGCATCTGTGGAAAGACAACTGGCAAGAAATGGGGCAAGGAATGCTGAAAACCTGTGGAGTTTTCTCTCACACGCGTTACTGGACGCAAAGTTCCCACCGCCTGGATGCAAAGCTGCGCGGTTTCTGCTTCTGCCCCGAGTCATGGCTTTTTGTTGTGATGGACATACTTGCAGATCAGGCACACGACTACAGCTGGAGAGCTCCCAGACCAAACACAAAGAGGGTGGGCTGGGAAGGGGGTGATGCTCATTGTGTCCCATCCCAGCCTTGTGAACCCATCCAGGGGAAGATAACTGCAAGGCAACAATTCTCTGTGCCTCAGCTTATCCATCTGTGAAGTGAGGGGAATGACATCCTCTTCCAAAGGTGCTGGGGCATGCAATCCTTCTAGCACATTCTCCACCCGAAAGGGGTTTAGTTGCTGCTTCTCTCTCTGCATCCCTGAGCCTTGGTTTTCCTCATTTGTCAAATAGTGAGGTTGAATTATAAGGTAAGAAGAATAAAGAAAGTCACCTTTTCTTAGACCTAATTTGATCAAGATGGTAAAGTCCAGGAGAGCTCCCATTTGGCCTCTGCTAGGTTCCCTGGGGGCTGGTCTGTAATGGGTATTGGGATGATATGAATGATAGCTAACACTTCTGAAGCATCTTCTAGAATCCAGGCCTCATGTGTTCAGTGTGATATTCAACTTCCTTCTATAAAGGTGAGGCAAGCAGGTGTTTGGTCATTCCATTTTTCAGACGAGGAAAGTGAGATGGAGAGGTTCACATTGCTAGGAAGTGACTCAGTTGAGATCCAAGCTTTGGATCTCATGCCCTCACTCTCTGTCCTAAATCATCAATAGACATTGGACTGGAGCCATGGTCCTTGAGTCCTTCCATGGGAAGCTTTTATGATGTAGGGACTCCTGAGGGACGACTCTATCCAGCAGTCTCCCGAGCACACACTCCCTTGGGATACTCAGGGACACTCACGGGCATCAAGCACTGAAAGAAGCTGCCTCCACCTTCCCGAAGTCTCCATTGCTCTTGGAAAAGTGGCCCACCTGAAAATGTGTCTGGGTTCTGTCTCCTTTCCTTTCCCACATCACCTGCACAGCTTTTCTGTTCCCACTTCATGAAAGAAAGCCATCTTCCTCCTTCATCCTGATCTAGGCTCTGGGGCATCAGACAAAGAGAGGAATTCTGTAAATGCCAAGCAAAGCAGCTTCTGTGAGAAATGTTGGAGGTGGCATGTGAAACTTTATTTCATCAAGGTAGCAAATGTGTGCAAAAACAAGATTCAGTTCTCATTCTTCTTGTCTATTTATCTTCAATCTATCTATCTATCCATCTATCTTCTATCCATTCACACGTCCACATATCCAATTGCCCATCTCTCTTAAAACTTGATTTCAGGAATGAGAAAGTTAACAGAACTTGTGCATTAACAGATCTACTTGAATTTTAAAATAAAGTCAGACTTTCCTGTCAGATATAAGTTGGATGTGGCTGATGAGTTTGACAATGAGCACTAGCTTTGACAATTAGGCTATGCGGCAGGTATTTTCCATAAATTAAACAAGTTGAATCAGAGCTTCCAAGGTTTTGACAGATTAGATTTAAAGCACTCATACAAGATTCCGGAATCACGCTGTCCAACTGGACACCCACTAGCCATGTGTAGCTACTGAGCCCTTGAAATGTAGCTAGTACAGGTACAGTACACACTGATGTTCAAAGACTTAGTATAGGAAAAAGAATGCAAAGTATTTCATTAATATTTTTCATGTTGATTACATGTTTAAATGATAATATTTTGAAAATATTGAGTAAAATAAAAAAAATTTGTTAAAATTTATTTCACCTGCTTCTCTTTTAATTGTAGAGTCTAGAAAATCTTCAGTGGCCTATGAGGTTTTCATTGCATTTCTACTGGGCAGTGTGACATGCCTTGGAATTATTGTAATATAAAACAAAATTTTTAGATTCTATCAAAAGTGTTAAAATAGTACATGATTTTCAGAATTCTTTTAGAATGTACACAAGCAAAAACTCCTTTTTTTTTTTTTGAACAGGTGGGGACATAATTGACCTAGAGAAAGAACATGACTTACTCAATTTGGAGGCTGTGTAAAAATTCTATAATGGCCATGGAAGATTCACTTGCAACCTGTAGAGTTGGACAGGGTTCTCATTTCTTCACATCCCCATCACATTTATTCACAGGCTCCTTTCTAAACTCAGCCAAGAGCCTATCCATGGGTTGCAGAGTTGAAGCTCAACAAACTGGATTCCCAATGAGTCATGGAACATTATGGCCACCACAAGAGTCCATCAGCCCCTGTGGTGGCCCCTCCAAGCCATTGGGATGCCTGTAATCCACATGTAACCATCAAGACAGCCAAGTTTGGACTCTCCAGACCCATTTATAAGGTAAAGTAAAATATCTGCCTCTTTGGTTCACATATAGAGGCTTTGGCCCTTCCTCTGTAAAACCCTAGGAGCAGAGAATCATAGCTTCAAGGCAACTCAGAAATTCCCCAAAGCCTCCCGTTGCTGAGCCTTCCCCTTAGGGGTGTGGCATCTTTACTCATCCAGGAGATCAGAGCAAAAGTCTTAAAGTCTCCTTGACTTGTCTATTTTGCTTGCCTTCTGCACCCAACCCATTGACAACTTATCGGTTCCACCTTAAGTGTCTACCAAGGACACCGTGGCTTCTTACTTCCTCTGCCTGGCCGCCTGACCCAGGACACCTTCAGTCCTCAGCAACTTTTATCAACCATTCAGAACTGTCTCTCTAATTCAGCCCTTCCCATTCCAGGCTAATGGGATACTTCACCTACACTTTGGGGCGGCTTATAGTGTCTATGTGCTCAGACCCTCCTCAGCTGTCTACGGCACTGAGGTAAGTGTCAGAGGAAGACCTTCCCATGGCCCACAGGCATAAAGGGTCTCATCTTGGCCTGGAGACTTCCCATAACTCAGCTTAATTACAATGGCGGCTCCCACAACGGGAATGCCCTTTTCCAGCCTGGTTCTTCCAGCAACTCTGCTTGAAAGCACCTGGTGGTGAGGACTTCCCCACCTCCCTCCATAAACTAGCACCTCCCCCTCCCCTGCTTTCCAGTTCCAGTCACATTACTCTTGAGCTCAGTTCCTGGGACTTCCTGGAGCCACTTACCACATGCTTGGTGACTTAAGAGAAAAGATGTTTATTCTTTCAGAGTTCTGGAGGCTAGAAGTCCAAAATCAAGGAGTCAACAGGGGATTTTCCTGCAAAGGGGAGGACCCTAGCTCTCCTCTTCTAGCCTCTGGTGGCTCCTGACATTCCTTGGATTGTGGTCGTGTCCCTGCGGGCTCTACCTTCACATCCGTGCGGACTCTTCTGTCTCCTATAAGGGCGCTGTCCTCAAAACTGGAGTTCCCCTTAATTGAGGAAGACCTCATCTTGACTCTTACCTTAATCACATCTCTAAAGACCCTATTTCCAAATAAGGTTACACTCTCCAGTTCTAGGTGGACATGAACTTTGGGGGCACATTTTCAACTGCCACATCCTTCTTCTTTCTTGTGAGTGTTAGTGTTCTAACTCCCATTATGAGCATGCAAGCTCCCAAACTGGGAATGGGAGTCTGGTTGTCACTGCGATGGCTCCTGTGGGTCCTGCCCCATCACAGGGGCTTGGTAATAATGTGTGGGCTGGACGAGGCATGCCAGGGCCCCTCAGGGGCTGCCTCTATGTCCCTGAGGGTCTCACTGATATCAACAGCACCCAGGCAGCTTGAGGATTCCCTCTCTCCCTGGAGACCCTGTACCGAAGGGGCACTGTCCCTGAGGAGCAGCTGAAAGAGAACTCCCTGGGGCCACTCCCCAAGCCAGCCCAGCCTAGTGGCACAGCTTCAAGTGCGCTCCTTCTGCACGGCCATTTTTAAATGAATTACCTTCTCTACATTTGTTTGTTCTGATTAAAGAGGGAA
The DNA here is from genome assembly GCF_902655055.1 of Lutra lutra. NCBI lineage: Eukaryota > Metazoa > Chordata > Mammalia > Carnivora > Mustelidae > Lutra > Lutra lutra. The sequence goes on along the minus strand of NC_062281.1, from coordinate 8,553,024 downwards.
AGCATGGGTTGGCTTGACCAGGTGGGTAGAAGATTATTAATGTCTTGGCTGTAGTTTTGGATTTGTTACTTGTTTTCCCATCATTTTTGGAGTTGAAAGGAGGGAAACAAATTGCATGAAAAGGCACTGCAAGCTCACTGAGAAGAAGAAGCCAAAGGCTGAGCAGTGAAATATGAAGAAGGGGGGGAAAAAGCATCTATTATCCCACGACCCACAGACAACTGTCCTTGGCTTATTCTCAGTCAGTTTTCTATACAGTATGAATCCTGGTGAAAATCCAACCCTCTATGCAATTTTAAGTTGTGCTCTCTATCCCTTAAATTAGACCATAAGGGTTTTTCATTTCATTAGAAACTAGTAACAATTACAGGGTCTTACAGAGGGATTATGCCAGAGTGGGGCCAGGCCAAGCACTCTACCTGATTCACTCCCCTTGCCACAGCCACTGCACGGTGGGACAGAGTGAGAGACAGAGGGTTGGATGGGCTCTGGGGTGGGAAGAACTGGGAGTCCATTCAGCTTTGTGGCCCCCAAGCTGTGCAACTTTGGGCGAGGTGGCTGTGTTCCTGGGGCTGCTGTGTGGCTTAAGACAACAGGCATTTATTCTCCCAGCTCTGGCTAGAGGTCTGAAATCAAGGTGTAGTCAGGGTCATGCTATCTTCGCAGACTCTCCAGGAAGAATCCTTCCTCCCCCTGTTCCAGCTTCTAGCAGCTGCTGGCAATCCCTGGTTTATACACTCAGCACCCACTGGCTGCCCCAATCTTCATACAAGCTTCTCCCCTGTGTGTTTTTGACTCTGTGTCTTCACCTGGCCTTGTAAGGACACCAGCCACTGGACATAGGGCTCACTTAAGACAATCATATTAATCAGGGCAAGTGAATCATTTCAACTAATCATATCTGCAAACGCTCTATTTCTAAATAAAGTCCCATTCTGAGGTTCTGGCTGGACATGAATTCTGGGGGACATGATTCACCCCAGGACAGTGAGTCACCTCTCTGTGGTTCTCCCTCATTATCTGTCAGATGCACAGACTAGTGCAATATCAGGTGAGGATAGACATGAGCACAAGAGGCTTAGAATAGCACCCATGCATTGCAACCTCTAGGGCCGTGTTTGCCATCACAATGAAGCACTTCCTCCATCATTCCCCCAGTCCAATGAGGAAGTAGTGCCACAGAAGTACCACAGGATGCTTGGCACCCTTCAACCCAGGATGACCCAGCTGGCAAAGCTGGGGTTGCTACGGAAATTCTGGGAAAACTGTAGTGGGTTGGGCCCCTAGAAGCCACCAACAGAGTTACTCCGTGGGAGAGGCACATTGCCCAGATTGAAGATTACTGGAGAAAACCCCAGGAGGGAAATCAGGATAAGATGATGAAAACGTAGTCTAGGGAACAAGAAGTGAGACAGCCTGCCTGGTCCTCAGAGTCACAAAGTGTGTGGCCTCTGCTCTTGTGAACGAAGATAGCATCAATATACACATTGCTGAGATACTCTGCAGACCCGGACCAGTGAAGGGAATGACCACCTGACCACGGTCTGGGTGAAACCAGACAGACCAGCGCCAGAAACAAGTCAGTCTTGAAGTTTTCCCAATCCCTGACCAATCAGAAGAACTCATGACTTTGAGGCTTTTACCCTTGATTTTGCCCTTAAAACTCTCACTCACAAGCCACCGGGGAGTTTGGGAGTTGAGCATTAGCTTGCTATTTTCCTGGGGTGACACCACACCGGTAAATAGCCTGTCTTTCTTCACCACAAACACCCAGTGTCAGCTTTTTATGACCTTGGTGTCCACCAGGTGGACGAATGTTCGATTACACCCCACAAACTCATACATTGAAATCTAACCGTCAGGGTGATGATGTTAGAAGAGGGGGCCCTTGAGAGGTGATTAAGACAAGAAGGTGAAGGCCTTTTCAATGGGATTGGAGCCCTTACATAAGAGATCCCAGAGAGCTCCCTGTCCTTTCTGTCCTGTGAGGACACAGTGAGGAAACAGCTGTCTCTATGCGAGGAAGCAGGCCTCCTAGACAGAACCAGGCTGGCACAGTGTGCTTGGACTTCCAGGCTCCATGACTGTGAAGAACAAATTTCTGTTGTTTATGAGCCACAGGGTCTCTGGTATTCTGTTACAGCAGCCCAGACTGACTAAGACAGACACATTACCTTTTTAGGAAATAGTATCAGAGAGCACTCGAGAGAAGAGGCTTTCACGCCAGCCAGTGCTGAGGACACTCAACTGTAGCCCCAGCTGTGTGGCCCGGAGTGAGTAGCTCCAACTCTCTCAGGCTCCCTTTTTGAGCTCCGACGCTGGACCCAACCAGGCCCATCTCACAGGACAGTTGTGACGCCAACGCAGAGCGAAGCAGAGTTCTTAGCCCGCAGGAAGCCCCCAAAAGGCACACAGAAGATGAGAGCTGTTCCTCTGCTCCATTTAAATCCCGTCTTCTGATTTGACATGTCCATTTCTCTGCTTCAGAAATACCCTTCATTGTTTCTCTTTTTACGGAAGTCATATATGTTCATTATAGAACACTTAGAACACAGAGATAAGCAAGGAAGGGGTATTAGTCATCTGTAATGTCATCATCCAGAAATAAAACCTACTAACTACCCTTTTAGTTTTGCATATGTATATATGTAAATATATACACACATAGAACATGCATTTTAATGGGATATTGCCATCTTATCTCAGCTATATTCTCATATATTTTCATGTAAATATATATCCTTCACCACATCAGGCAGTTGTATGGTGGGCTATGGACCACATCCTTATTTAGATAGCAGGTTTTTTCCTGTCTCATCCATGGTTCATTTCCGGAATGTGCCCATCTCCACCCTGGTGGCCTGGGTCTGTGGTACAGTGTGATGAGACTGCTTCCACATCCGACCTGGTGACCACACAGGAGAATGGGAATGTCATCAAGGATATGGCGGTAAAGGTTGTCATGTTTCCTGGACCATCTCCATGGCCTTATCCCAGTGGGTCATTGCTCTGTCTATTTGGGGTTCCCTTTCATAGGTCAGGGACCTGGAGGTTCTGAGAAGCCAAGAAAGTACCCAAGAAAGTTGACGTCAATGCCTGGATCTGAATTCAGAACTCAGTTTCCCAGAAGGGGCTCTGCTGTACCACACAGGCACGGGGCCAAGCGACAGGACACCTCTTGTAACTTCCTGAACTGCAGCCTGCTCCTCTGCCCCTCCCCCCACCCAGGAGAATAAACGGATGAACCCTCACTGTGTTTTGGGGATCCCACCATCTTGCACCCACAGGACAAAGTGAATGTTCAGAGCAACATCTAGAGAAGATGCTTCTTATCCCTCCTGGATGCCACAACCATGTCGATTTCAATTACAACAGCTCTTTCCCATCCGCCCCCTTTGTTAGTCAGCTTCTGAGCCTCTGATACGGGGCTTTGGTTTTCTCTCACCCCAAATCTACCACCGAGGGTTACAGTAAAAGCCAGGCTTGTTAGATCAAGTGCCCAGGGAAAGATGAATGCTGGGATCTCAGGCAAGCGCTGTCTGCCTGGCTAGTGCCTTGTGGCCATTGTATACCAAAGATGCCTGATGCTTACGTGACATTCTACAGATTACAAAGGGTTTTGCTTATATCCATCACCCCATAAGTCAGGCAGAGCTCCAAATCCAAAGACGCAGTCTCACAATGAGAATGATTTTTTCCCTCGGTATTCACTTTTCTCTTCGACTTCATACATTATTGGTGGCATCCTAGGTCATACTGTGAATTCTTATTTTTAGATATGAATTTGATGAGAGCAACTTAGTGCTTCTTTATGTTAGTTGACTTTTGCCAAGTTTCAACGGTTTTGGAAAGTGCTCATTTCTGTTCTTTGCTCATTTATATTTTGTGGTCTCAGTATACTATTTTTCTTCTTTTCTTTTTAATTTTTATTTATTTTTTAAATTTCTTTTCAGTGTTCCAGATTTCATTGTTTATGCACCAAACCCAGAGCTCCATGTAATACGCGCCCTCCATAATACCCACTACCAGGCTCACCCAACCTCCCTCCACCCCCGACCAAAACCTTCATTTAGTTCCTCAGAGTTTTCACCAATACAGTGCACAGTAAAGAATGTAATCACTGTAGGTCATTGCTGTGACAGTTTTTCCTCCAAACCCTTTGCTGTCTTAATTGTAAGTTCAGGGTTTATTTTCATAAAGTGTAGCATTTTCATGGCCTTTCCCACTCAGATCTCTTGCATATTTTCTTTTGAGAGATGTCTTCATTCTAAAGTTTAAAGGGTCTTCTCTGTTAAAGAGACTTGGTAAGAAGCTGATCTAATTTAGCATATGTTACGTTTTAAATTCTCACAGTTCACTTTTTATGTGGAGGTTATTTTGATGCTGGCTATGAAGTGAGACTCCAAGCTCACTTTTCTCCCTAATATTATAATCCATCTTTTAATTCCACTTAGAGGAATGTATGTGATCTTCATGCATACATGTACGTATACACACACACACACACATACACACACACACTCCTTTGTTTTATTTTACAGATAAGAACATTGAGACAGAGAGAGGTAAATTTATAATTTTGAACTCAACAAAGCAGTTAGTAGAAGATCTAGAGGCAAGCTCATTTCTGTGGATTCCCAATTCAGAGCTGTTGCATCAATTTTATAAAATACTATGCTTATTTTGTTAGACACCACAATTTATGAGATCACTTATTTCCACCATCTTTCTGATTAGAGCTACACTACCCAGTTTGGCAACTACCAGTTACATGTAGCTGTTGTGGCTAGTCCCAAATGAGATACATGGCAAGCAACAAACACACTGGATTTTATTTTTATTTCATTTTATTTTTGAACGCACTGGATTATAAAGACAATGCAAATAAAAAAAAAAAAACAAAACAAAACCCAGAATGTAAATATCTCAACAATTTTTATATTGGGTACACATTGAAATGATATTAGATATTTTGGGTTGAATAAAATGAAGCATTGACATGAATTCACCAATTTTTTTCATTAAGTTTAATGTGACTATTAAATAAAAATCACATATGTAGCTTGTATTATCTTCCTACTAGACAGTGTTGGAAACTAGAATCTCAGTTCTACGTGGGACTGGGGTTGTTTCATTTTGTTTTCTCATCATTTGATCCTATCTGTTAATGTTCTTCCCGGTACGTAATAGATGCTTACTAAACGTTGGTGAAACGAATGAACATGCAACTACTTGAACACAACCTCAACCACGCCCCCTTTTGAAAGGATCTGGTTTTCAAAAAGCATGCTGGCCAAGTTGCTTTTTCTCCTTCTAGCTTAAAGGGATGGGTAAGGCCACATGATAATGATCTAAAAGTGTCCCTTCATCACTAGGGATCAATAGGGAGCAATCCAGAAGGGTACATGAACTCAAGCCAAATGGGCTGTCTGTTTGAGAACCCTGAAGTTTCAACGGGGGTATAGACCTGTATTTCTGACGACACTGTGGCTGAGCATAGACAGATCTATAGGTTTCCACTTACGTCAGTGCTTCTCCTCACTCTCTCTCTCCAAAGCAGATGACACCCCACATTCCAGTCCCTTGCCTCAGCTCCTCTTTAAGCAAGTCCTGTGCAATCACACGTCCTTCCTCAGTCCCTCGCCACACCTATAGCTGGAGAGCACAGCACTGGGGTGCAGGCTCAGGAGCTGGAGGACCCAGTTTTGAATCTTATCCTTTCTACTTATCAGCTTTTCAGTCATAGGGAAGTTGCTCTACCTCCCTTTGCCTCCTCTTCATTTATGGAATCAGCACTGTACGTAATAATTCTATGGTGTTGAGAGCATTCTTGGACATAGCTATTACTTAATAGATATTAATTAACCCTCCCTATTAGAAGATAGCTATGAACATTGGGGTGCATATGGCCCTTCTTTTTACTACATCTGTATCTTTGGAGTAAATTTCTGGGTCCTAGGGCAGCTCTATTTTTAACTTTTCGAGGAACCTCCACACTGTTTTCCAAAGTGACTGCACCAACTTGCATTCCTACCAACAGTGTTAGAGAGTTCCCCTTTCCCCAAACCTCTCCAACATTTGTTGTTTCTTGTCAATTTTTGCCATTCTAACTGGTATAAAGTGGTATCTTAATGTGGTTTTAGATTTGAATTTCCCTGATGGCCAGTGATGATGAATGTCTTTTCATGTGTCTGTTAGCCATTTGTATGTCTTCTTTGGAGAAAAGTCTGCTCACGTTTTCTGTCCATTTTTTGACCTGGTTCTTTGTGTTTTGGGTGTTGAGTTTGAGAAGTTCTTTTTTTTTTTTTAAGATTGTATTTATTTGACAGAGAAATCACAAATAGGCAGAGAAGCAGGCAGAGGGAGAAGAGGAAGCAAGCTCCCTGATGAGCAGAGAGCCCAATGAGGGGCTCTCCAATCCCAGGACCCTGAGATCATGACCTGAGCTGAAGGCAGAGGCTTAACCCACTGAGCCACCCAGGCACCCAAGAAGTTCTTGGTAGGTCTTATATATTAGCCCTTTGTCTATAGTGTCATTTGCAAATATCTTCTCTCATTCTGTGGGTTGTCTCTTTGTTTTGTTGACTGTTTCCTTTGCTGTGCAGAAAATTTTTATCTTGATGAAATCCCAAAAGTTCCTTTTTGCTTTTGTTTCCTTTGCCTTCAGAGACGTGCTTTAAAAGAAGTTGCTGTGGCCGATGTTGAAGAAGTTACTGCCCATGTTCTCCTCTAGGATTTTGATGGATTCCTGTCTCACATTGAGGTCTTTCATCCACTTAGAGTTTATCTTTGTGTATGATATAAGAGAGTGGTCAAGTTTTATTCTTCTGTATATACCTGTCTAATGTCCACAATAGCCAAACTGTGGAAGGAGGCAAGATACCTTTCAACAGATGATTGGATAAAGAAGATGTGGTCCACATATACAATGGAATATAACTCAGCCATCAGAAAGGATGAATACCCAACATTTGCATTGACATGGATGGGACTGGAGGAGATTATGCTGAGTGAAATAAGTCAAGCAGAGAAAGATAATTATCATACAGTTCCAGCTATTTGTGGAAATAAAGAATAGCATAGAGGACATTAGGAGAAGGAAGGGAAAAATGAAGGGGGGGACATCAGAGGGGGAGATGAACCATGAGAGACAATTGACTCAGGGAAAAATTGAAGGTTTTGGGGGGAATGGGTGAGCTAGGTGATGGGTATTAAGGAGGGCATGTATTGCATGGAGCACTGGGTGTTATATGCAAACAATGAATCATGGAAGACTACATCAAAAATTAATGATGTAGTGTATGGTGACTAACATAACATAATAAAAAATTTTAAAAAAAGAAGATATCAGGGCAACCAACTCATTCTAATTTGTAAATCACACTCACCTTTTTTTGTTTATCTTTTATCTTCTCTGGGTCCGGTGACACAGGCTGGGAGTTCAAGCATTCCATTTTCTGTACACCCCCCTAAATTCCTGATCAGCATGGGGGAGTCGAGTGAGGACGAGAGGCACATGACCATGTCTGGCCAGACAGGAAGCAAAGTTTGGCTGTGTGGGGTGATATAAAGGGCCAGGTTGTGGTGGGGGGGAGCTGGCTTGAGATGTTGTTAAGGCTCTACTTGGCATTTCCTCTCTCTGGAAATCAGTTTCCTTATCTATAAAAAGAAAAGTGTTGAAACTGGTAAGTGTTTCCCAAAGTGTTTTCTGCAAAACTCGGGTTCAAATCAGACAGTCATTGAAAAATGACCTGTTTTCGTTTGGGTTTCCCTGCAAAGCTCTGAGAAGAGATTTGCAGTGACAAGTGGATTAATCAGGAATTGATCCTAGGAAGCACAACGAGGGTGGAGAAATTGGACAGGGAATACGGGAAAGTTGCAGAGGGTGGATTCAGTGAGCAAGCTGCCAGGGTAGGGAAGAGGGCCCCCATATTCCTGGGATCCCTTAAGAGGCCAGAGACAACATGTCATGGGTTGTCATGTGAAGGGATGATGAATCTGGGATATTTAACACCCAACTCTTGTGCCTCATTCTTTGAGGATGGTTCTGGAAGTGTTGACCCTACCTGGGCTGAGAAAGTCTCAAGCAAAGAGAAAGAAGCTTCTTGAGGTCAGACTGTCCATTGAGGCCCAAGTAAGTCCAGAAGGACAAAGGGGACGTGCCCTTTCCATGTCCCTCCTGGAGAGATGGATATGCAGCTGTGGGAAGCAGTCAAAGAGAGGGATAAAGATCTTGAGGTTGGTTGAAACCTTGTCACTCTATGGCCATGTGACTCAGAGCAAGTGTCTCAGTTGTTAAACGTCAGCTCCATAAGCATGAGAGGGTTGAAGTGGGGAGTAAAAAAGACTAAAATGTACAGAGCCCTCTTCTCAGTACCCCACCTGTAGCTTAACACTCAGTAAATACTGCATATTTTATTTTATCATTATTATGCCAAAGGTTATGCATCAACCTACAGGAAAAAAAAATTGGTAGAACTGGGTTGAGCACAGCACCCCCACGGTGCTTATCTGCAGATCCTTTGTTGATGCTACGTGAGATGAAGCCTCAATTTTCTCCTGGCTTCACGATGGTCTGTGAGATGTAGAAAGGGTCCCCCTGCCCCTCAACAGGACACTGACTCATCAATAAGCCCAGAAATGGCATTGGCTGGAGCTTTGCTGATTTCTGGGGAATCTCTCTGATGCCTTGTCATGAAAACACAGCTGTGCAGAGAACCCTAAGTGGACAGGCTCCTCTGACCATGCCAGAGATTTACGTGGTTTGGCCAAACCACACTGGGCCACCACCGTGCCATTGCTGAGACAGGAGCCTATCCTTCCACTTTTATTTCTCTGTTTTATTGTCGTTGTTTTTCTTTTCAAAGTGAGAAGATGAAAGTCAAGCAGTTTGGGTCTGTCTGTTTATTGATGGTTATAATTAGAGAGCACCCACTTGTTAAAGGGATCCACTCCAATGTGTATCAGTAAAGGCGCGTATACATAAACATCGAATCTTGGAACATTCCATCAAAAACTAATGATGTCTATAAGGCTTTCTTATACACTAACAATGAAAATACAGAAAGGGAAATTAGAGAATCGATTCCATTTACTATAGCACCAAGAACTATAAGGTACCTGGGAATAAACCTAACCAAAGAGGTAAAGGATCTGTACTCGAGGAACTACAGAACACTCATGAAAGAAATTGAAGAAGACACAAAAAGATGGAAGACCATTCCATGTTCTTGGATCGGAAGAATAAACATTGTTAAAATGTCTATACTGCCTAGAGCAATCTATACTTTTAATGCCATTCCAATCAAAATTCCACCAGTATTCTTCAAAGAGCTGGAGCAAATAATCCAAAAATTTGTATGGAACCAGAAGAGACCCCGAATCACTAGGGAAATGTTGAAAAACAAAAATAAAACTGGGGGCATCACATTACCTGATTTTAAGCTTTACTACAAAGCTGTGATCACCAAGACAGCATGGTACTGGCATAAAAACAGACACAAAGACCAGTGGAACAGAGTAGAGAGCCCAGATATGGACCCTCAACTCTATGGTCAGTTAATCTTTGACAAAACAGGAAAAAATATACAGTGGAAAAAAAGACAGTTTCTTCAATAAATGGTCCTGGGAAAACTGGACAGCTATATGTAGAAGAATGAAACTCGACCATTCTCTTACACTGTACACAAAGATAAACTCAAAATGGATAAAAGACCTCAACATGAGACAGGAATCCATCAGAATCCTAGAGGAGAACATAGGCCATAATCTCTTCGATATCAGCCACAGCAACTTCTTTTAAGATATGTCTCCAAAGGCAAAGGAAACAAAAGCCAAAATAAACTTTTGGGACTTCATCAAAATCAAAAGCTTCTGCACAGCAAAGGAAGCAGTCAAGAAAACAAAGAGGCAACCCATGGAATGGGAGAAGATATTTGCAAATGACAGTACAGACAAAAGGTTGATATCCAGGATCTATAAAGAACTCCTCAAACTCAACACACACAAAACAGACAATCATATCAAAAAATGGGCAGAAGACATGAACAGACACTTCTCCAATGAAGACATACAAATGGCTATCAGACACATGAAAAAATGTTCATCATCACTAGCCATCAGGGAGATTCAAATTAAAACCACATTGAGATATCACCTTACACCAGTTAGAATGGCCAAAATTAGCAAGACAGGAAACAACATGTGTTGGAGAGGATGTGGAGAAAGGGGAATCCTCTTACACTGTTGGTGGGAATGCAAGTTGGTGCAGCCTCTTTGGAGAACAGTGTGGAGATTCCTCAAGAAATTAAAAATAGAGCTTCCCTATGACCCTGCAATTGCACTACTGGGTATTTACCCCAAAGATACAGATGGAGTGAAAAGAAGGGCCATCTATACCCCAATGTTTATAGCAGCAATGGCCACAGTTGCCAAACTGTGGAAAGAACCAAGATGCCCTTCAACGGACGAATGGATAAAGAAGATGTGGTCCATATACACTATGGAGTATGATGCCTCCATCAGAAAGGATAAATAGCCAACTTTTGTAGCAACATGGATGGGACTGGAAGAGATGATGCTGAGTGAAATAAGTCAAGCAGAGAGAGTCAATTATCATATGGTTTCACTTACTTGTGGAGCATAACAAATAGCATGGAGGACATGGGGAGTTAGGAGAAGGTTGTTGGGGGAAATTGGAAGGGGAGGTGAACAATGAGAGACTATGGACTCTGAAAAACAACCTGAGGGTTGTGAAGAGGTCGGGGGGTGGGAGGTTGGGGGAACCAGGTGGTGGGTATTAGAGAGGGCACAGACTGCATGGAGCACTGGGTGTGGTACAAAAACAATGAATACTGGAATACTGCCTTCCAATTTCCCTCAACTCCCTTCTCCTCTCCATCTCCCCTTGTCCTCCATGCTATTTGTAATGCTTCACAAATAAGTGTCAGACTCGTAACCGACTGAGCCACCCAGGTGCCCCATATTGTTACTTTAAAAATGTATACTGTGGCATGGGGGTTACCAGAGGCAGGAAGTGTGGGGAAATAGGTAGTTAGGGTTTAAGGGGTACAGAGTATCAGGGGTTTCTGTTTGGGAGGATGAGAAAGTTCTGGAGATGGATGGTGGCGATTTGCAGCAACATTGAATGTACTCAGTGCCGCTGAACTGCATGCACACTTAAAAGTGGTCCAGATGGTATTTCATATTATGTATGTTTTACCACCATTTTAAAGAGAAAATTTAAATTTCCAAAAAGAAGGGAAAGCACCTAGAGCATGGAATATCTGTTATGTCCCTCCAGAGGGTGGGGTGGTAATAAAGGACCCAGATGCTCAGGACCCTGGGCAGGCCTAGGCCCCCCTTCTAGTGGGGAAGACAGGCCCATGAAGAGAGTTTTATGGTCCACAAAGAGAGGTGTCCAAATGGCAGATTCCCGGAGCTGTGGATGCACAGAGAACAGATTCTGGGAATGATGGTTGCCTGGAAATGCTTCCGGGGCAGCAGCAGGATCAGGGGGCAGATCTGGTTCTGGCAGAGGGCAAAGAAGGTCTGGACACCAGAGGCAGGAGAGAGCCCGAAGCAGGTGCCTCAGCCAGACAGAGACAGGCCCAAGGTGGCAGGGGAGGAGACAGCGAGGGGTGAGGGCCTGGAGGACGGAGCCAGAAAGGGAGAAGCTGCCAGATCAGGAGGCCCATGAATCATTTCCCCCAGGGGCACCGGAAGATTTAGGAAGGGGAATGACACATTCAAATGAGCCTTTCTGACAGCTCACTGTGGCAGAGGCAAGAAAGGACAGGTGAGAGTGATAGGGAGGGAGATGGGCCACCGAGAAAGTGGGCAGGAGGCATTCCAATACAGTAGAGGTGGGCTCTGCGGGATGGCAGTGTCCTTGGATCCAAGTGTGCAGATGGAGGCGGTTGTGTAGGTCAGGGAGGGAAGAGTCACTATGGGGACACAGATTCCTGGCTTAGGCCAGCTGAGCAGACAGGGAGCTCAACAAATATCTGCTGCCTGGCTGTTTGGGCAAGTGGATGGATGGATACTGGGCTGCTTCCGAGTCTTGGTGCCTTTGAATGCACTGTTCACCTCAAGATGTTCTAATTCCCCTCAGTCTCTAAAAACGCATCTTAAGCCTCCTCTGACCCTCTCCTTCCAAGCTTGCTCATTTAGGTTCCCTTGGCATCCTGCCATTTCCTCTTTCTAAGCGCCATTAAACTTGCTGGCTCAGTCCTCCACCCCTGCAGGCTTTAATGAAAGGAGGGACTGTCCTTCCTCTGTGCTCCCAGTGTCCGCCGAACGGAGGATGGTAAATTAGTGCTTGTTGAATGGACCAGCCTGTTCACCCAGATCCAATTCACCAGATTCTAAACCCCACGAGAGTGAGAGCCACACCTGCCTCGTTCACCATCCTGTTCACCATAGGGAGTTTCTGATGGGGGGGATTTGGTCTGGTTTAACTAGCAGGACTGCCTTTGCTCAGGGCTACAATAGGGCTTTTCCTAAAGGGTCCCATATGAAAAATATATCTGAACAGATCTTTGCTCCTACCAGACTCCCACAGTCCCGCGGGACAGCAAAGTATAGTGTTCTCTCTACATCTCTCTTCCACTGTGAGAGAGAACTTGACCTCTCAGGGCGTTGGGACTCAGCACAGGCACTTGTGCACTTCCTCAGGCTCTCATTCATTCACTCCCTCAGGCATTTAGCCTTTCAACCATATCTTTCAACCGGCTGTGGTCACGGAAGCCCAGGTATTGGTTTGCTGGTTCTGGGCACCGTCGTCATCCTCCCATGAACAGGGCGGAGGGCAAAGAAGGTGGTCGTCCTGAGGGTGTCCTCTCCAGGACGTTCGGGCAGAAGAACACATAGGAGATGCGGATCTTTTTCTCCAGACTTCTAAAGACCCATGTGAGCAGGAATAGTCTCTGGGAATTATGGGAAGCAGATGTCCGCTTCCCGAGGAGGCCTAACCCTGCCAAGGGGAGGCTTCTCAGTGAGCTGTCGCTCTGCCCCCTCCTGCTCCCCATGCGGGAAGAGCTTCCTCATGGCTGGGTGTGGATGTGACTGAAGTCTTGCCCGGGTACATGTTGGGATGGGTGAACTCTGAGCTCTGCTCTAAATTCCTGGAATCCTCAAGCCGAGTCTCTCCTAGGGTTACTTTCCTTCAACCTATCCTTTGTGTTTTTGTCAATGAATTTGTCAGCATCTCAAATGGAGGAACCGCATCTCATCAAGTCAGGGCCATGTTCCAAACATGTGAGATCTGAATCTTGGCTTGGCTTCTCATTAGCTGAGTGACCATAGGATAGTGACACAACCTTGCTGAGTCTCATTTTCCCTTCTAGGTGGATCAGTCCCTCACCTGCCCAGGTTGCCATGAAAATTATCCAAGACAGTCTACGTGAAGACCCCAGGACCACCTCTGGTCCAGAATGCGAGGGGAGTGTAACCATTTATCATCTCGGATCTACTCCCTGCTCTGACTTCTTTGTCCAGTGACTTTGGAGAAAATAATAGAACCCACCTTCATGCTTCCCTTAATTGATACAAGCAAAGCTGTTAGGACAATGTCTGCCACAGGTAAAGCATTAACATATAAATGTTGGTAATAATTACTACCTGCAGAGTGCCCTTTGGACACCCCCCCCCCCCCCCCCCCCGCTCCCGCACTCCCCTCTCCTACCTAGGGCTTCTTAGTGTCTTGTAATTACTAATCTTCACCTGCCTCATCCACACCCACAGTTCTGCGTCCCTCACCTTCCTCTCCTCCCGGCCCCAGGCCCCTGCTGCTGCACCCATACAGAGCCTGGGTCATAGCAAAAGTCCATGTCATTCACGGAGGTTAATGAAAGCTGTGGCCACTGTCACCAGATGCTCTGCTTTGCAACATCATGTCCAGCTCACTGATTGGATTTTCCAGAAGCACTGTGTAAGGAGTCGTGCTTCAGGCCAGAGCCCCCACACAGCTCTGCGGTAGGGGGTTCCCAGGTACTCTGGGGGTCTCTGCAGATACCCGCACTGGGCAACCCATTCTCTGTGTGCCTGCTCTCTCTTGGTGTTGTGGAGAACTCAGAGCCCAGCTTGCGGTGCAGGAAGCTCCAGCCCCAGGAACTCCCAGGCATGGCGGACAGTGCCAGACTAACAAGCATGTCTCTGGGATAAGGGAGGCATTCCTGGGAAGCCGTACTGACTATCTAAATAGAGTTTCTTTGGCAATAAAATATTCCAGGAAAATGTAAAGTGCTGGCACGAACCTCTCATTTCTGACTCTGCATCTGGGGAGAGGCTGGTGCTGGCACAGATAAGGAGGGGGAATGCTGGGGGAGTGTCTGGAATTCCAATTAGTTCTGGGTTTCTCCCAGGCTGGACTTCACGGACTCAGGACTGACCCTGTTTTGAAACATTTGGGCAAAGGGTGTTGACACAAAGCTGTTTGTATACAGTTTTCCTGTGGGAACCAAGTCCCTACCATGGGTCTCAGGGGCGCTTATGCTCTACCCCTGGCAAGGAGTCCCAGGTGGGAAACGGTGGCGGGGCTCCTCTCCCAGGGGGATTCAGTAACATACACCCAGAAGTGGGTTCAAGGAGCTGGAGGTAGGGTGCGGGGGGGGGGGGGAGTCATGTATTCTGAAATTATTTGGATTGTACGCAACATAAACAGACTCCCCTTTGCTTAATTAAGCCTGAAAGATTCACTGGTCGGAAGGACCCTGGCTAGCTCAGGGACTGAAGCAAGAGCAGAACAGCAAAGATGGCCAAAGGCAGGGGACAAGAGCGGTTTGGGAAACCCTGTGCAGCCGTGTCTGGGGCTGTCTCAGAGCAGGGGCTGCCAGTGTTCTCTGTGAGATGACCCCGGGTAAACATCTGCTTCAGGGCCACGTTCAGCTCTGACCTGAGGATGCAAAAGCAGCCGTGGACCACAGTATACACGAAAGAGCCTGCCTGTAGCACTTTATTTACCAAAGCAGACAGTTGTCGGGTATGGTCATCAAGCAGGGGGTGCTGCCCTCGCTCCAGCGAAAGATGTGCCGCGCAGTGTCCCTCCCCCTCAACCGTTCTTCCCTCCCTCCATGAGGAATTCCACCCCCAGCTCCTTCGAAGGGGTTCCTGATTGGTAAATGCTGGGCTGTGATTGGGTTGGTAGCCCAGATCTAAGCCAATCAATTCACTGACACCCTACTGTCCCCAGTGATTGGCTCAGGTTGGTCCAATCAGTGTAAAGAAGGGATTTTTGCTTATGGAAAAGAGGGAAAGGCCTCTCCTCTTTCCTTCGTTCTCCCTCTACTATCCTTTAGCCCTCTTTCTAAGTTTTCCCCCCTCCGTCTCTTAACTCTTTGTCTCTTTTGCTCTCCTTCCTCCCCTCTCTCCCTCTCTCCTTCCCCTGCCCCTCCCTCCCCTGCACAGGTGTAGTTGATACCTGTGAAGGAGCTCATAGAATTTGGGGTTTTCATCAACCGGGATCCAGGGCTTTTGTCCACATCCTTTTCCACTTCACATTAGGTCAGACTGAGGTAAATCTGTGTTCTGAGCCTTTACTATGTGTCAGGTGACAGGGAGTCCTAGGCCCTGGGGGTAGAGCGATGAGCAAGCCGCTCCCTGTGTTCCCAACAAGTGCATGGCTGATGAGGAAGACAGACACACAATCCGGAAAATCACAATACCACGTGGCACAGCGAACATTAAGCATGAAGGGCAGGCCTCGTCCTTGTGCAGAGAGGGTGGCTCGTGGCTGCAGAAAGGAGGTGGCCCCAGACCAGCAGATGGCAGGGAAGAGACTGAAGAGAGTCTGGAGGGAACTGGAATATGAGAGGAGCGCACGCAGGGACACGTCAATGTGGTCACAGTGGGTGGGACACTCTAGTGTGTTCAGAGTTTGCTCGTCGCATTTTCCATACTCCACCTGCTCCTGACGCCTGGCCTTCTTCAGAGTGACTGATCAAGAGCGGGACCTTGACAATGTCACTCAGCAACTTCTGGAAGCCATAGCTGGCAGGTGCTAGGAGCAGCCCACCTGGGCAGAGCTCCGTGATAGCATCGAGAGGAGCTGGCTCTCCAGGACAGACATCTCCAGACCCCATGGACCGTTCTCGGGCCTTTGCCTGAGCTGCTACCATGCATTTCTGCAACCCCCTGGCCTCTTTTAATGGGCGGTCTGAGGCTAGAATGACGTCATTCGAACAGACCTCCTTCCAGTTCTGACTCAGAGATGTCCCTTCGGGTCACCCTGGGCACGTGACTTTACCCATCCACACTCTATGAGCTCATTTGGCCAATGGTGCGCATCTCCAGGAGAGGCACGCGGGTCTGAAAAGCATGGATACCGAGTGTCTGGCATACAGGAGGTGCTCAGTGCACATAAGATGGTGATGTTATCAGCTCAACAAGGCAGGTGCCGGGGTGAGAAAGGGCCCATGGAAGGTGTGGGGCAGGTTGGTGGGCAGCCCATGTGGAAACACGTGGAGACTCCTGTCTACTCCCCTGGGTTGCTTGAGTCATTGGCTGGCCCAGACGTGCCCTCTATTTTGTGATTTTTCTCAGGACCAACCCACATACCCACCCTTGGAAGATGTGCGCTTTAACCCTTGGGGTCCTGTCCAGGTCATTCTGGCCACCAAAATACCTGAACACTCAAGCTCCCGCCGCTCACCATGTAGATCTGTTTAAAAAGTATATCTGTTTATAATAATTGATTATTAATATATTAGTGGACATGTCTGTTTTAAAAAATTAAGCTCAATACTATTTTTTTAAAACAGTTTTGCAGACCCAGAATGTCCTGCACTTTGAAAGAAGACACTGCTTTGCTTGGCTTAGTTGGCAGGTTTTACAAAAGCTTAATTTCCTTTTCTCCCCCTGCCTCCCAAATCTTCAGTGAATGGCCCCTGAGAGAAATCACTGTCTCGTGCATCTTGAGGCCCTGGTGGTTTTAAGATCAAGAGCCTATTTGATGTTTGGGAGCAGAGCCCCCAGGGGGTGATTTGTTTTTATGGCCGGGTCTGTCTCTAGCACTTGTGTGTGATATGTTTTCATAAGCCTGGGGTGACCCTGGCTGGCTTTAGCCTCTGCAGGTTCATCCTCTAATGAGCCCCGAAAGGGAGCAGAGCCTCAGCTGCCCTGGTGGACCCAAGCGGAGAGCAATGTTTCCAACCAGACTGTCCACTTATGCCAGATGCATGGAAGGGGGTGGGACTCAGTGCCATGGGGATGCAGGGTCCAGCATGTTTGGATCTGGGGCTCCCAAGGGGCAGCCTCTTGGAGCAGTTGCCTCGGTCCTCACGTGGTGGTGTGAAGAGCACAAGGTTCTCAGCAAGGAGCCCCTGGGACGCGTACACACATCCTGACATCGGGGTCATGATTGGAGAAGCAGGGGTCAGAGCCGCCATCCTCAGGACTGCTCCCAGGGAGAAGCATTGAGTGTGACTTGGGAACAGGGACGTAGGTCAGACCAAATGTCCTTCTGTCTAAGGTGACTTTGAGATAGCAGTGACTGAGCGTGGCATTCTAAGTGATGACAACCTGGCTGTTTCCAGGACAGTGAGCAACAGGGCCTCCATGGCAACAAAGTGTCTTCTGTGTCCCCTTTATAGCAGGAGCCCTGAGCGAGAGCTGTGGCCTCGCTGGGGGACATGGGTGACTTCAGGGCCCCACATTCAGAGGAGAACTGGCTCAGGGTTCAGGGCCCGTGGAGGGCCTCCGTGGGGAAGCGCCAAGGGACCGCCTTAGGTGGCCTCATAAGCAGACTCCCTCCCCAGTATTTACTCAATAGGCAGATTCCTGGGCAAGGCCTGGGAGCTGAGAGACCCCGAGAGAGTAGCGACAGGCATGGCCCTTCCTATAGACATCTCAGTCCAGTGGTTGCCTTATTTTAGCTCTTTGGGCATCTGAGAAGTGGGGAGGGATGTTCCTTTGTTCTAAATTGATAAGCTGTAAGTTAAAGACCCCCTGTGCCACGGAGTCTGCTTTAGGCACTAGGGACACAGTAAATAAAGCCCACTCCTTGGCCAGAGGTGCTCCTTTTCATTGGGGTGGCTGAGCAAGAGGCCTTGTCAAAAAGGAAATCTAAACCCTTTGGCGGGATGTTCAAGATCTTTAACTATCTGGCTCAGTCTGCCTTTCCCTATCTTCCCTCATCCAGTCTGCTCCTGATCTCGCTGGTAGGTCCCTGCACTGCTCCAGGGCCTGGAATGTTCAGGCCTCAGAGCTCTGTCCTGCCGCTCTCTCCACAGGCAGACTGCTTTGCCCCACACTCCATCCACTCATGCCATCCTTGTCCTTGACGGTCCACAGCTGACATCAGGAGGTTCCTACACATGTTGAACAGTGGGGCTCAGTCTTTTGGGCATGGGATCATTCACAGGACTATGGAGCCTTCATCAATGCAGGGGAATGGAGACGGTCAGCTGAGGGGTTGGCACACCCCTGCCTTCTAGATTTAAAATTAGTCTGGAATTCTCCATGGGGCGTTGGAGGTGTGGGGGTGGGAGAAAGAAAGAACTCACTTTTACTGAGCACAGACTTTCTGCCAGACTGGGCAGGGTCTCCTTCCCTTTCTATTTGTTCTAGCCTGTCCAGGTCAAAATTCAGGCTTTACCCATCTTCCAGCTGTGCGACCTCAGGCAATACTATGAATCTTTGCTCTTTGCTCTTCACGTCTATAAAATGGGAAGCCTTACACCCTAGGCCTTGCTGCGAAGTTTAAATTAGTTCATGCACTTTTACAATTCTTAGATGCAAAATAGCTGCAGTTGTTCGGTCGTGATCCCCAACGCCACGGTTGCGACATCCTTATTTTTCACTCCTTGAAGGATGTTTCTTCTCTTCTCTGCCAGCAGGTGGTACGAGGCTCACGGAGGCCGGTCACATGTCCGGAGCCATAGGGGGGGGCACGGCAGGGTCAGGTCTCACCACTGGAGCTCTCTAGGCACTGTGATGCCTACCACTTGGGCTGTCTGTTCCCACTGATTCCGAGTCCTGTGCCCCCAGGCTCTGTCAGTTCAAGTTCCCGGTTCGCTCCACGGCTCCTCGCTTCTGTAATGAGTTCTCTGTCAATTACCCGCTCCAGCCCTGGCCATCTCCAGGGCAGGGCTGGCCAATTGTGCTGTCAGACCCGGGTCTGGGCAGGCATCTCAATTTGGGCAGCTCTTCAGTGGTCAATCACAATCTAAAACAGAGACAGCAGGGCAGCCTTACGCCCCGTGATTTCTGGAGACCAGCCAGCCCTAGCTCCCAATAAAGACACTCAATCTCTCAGCATGGAGTTTTCCAGCAGACATTTCATGCTAAGCCAGGCTAGTGCTAATTATAATTGGTTCTGGCTAGTTCCCGCAGGAGCTGTTCAATTCTTTATTTGCCCACTTTCTGGGGTTGTTTTCTACCTTGGAGAAAGAGCTCCTTGCCTCCTTGAAAAAAAATAAAATAAAAGTTTCCCCTGATCCGGGCTAGAACACAATCTTGCCCCTGCCATATCTCATCCTCGCCATCAGTGGTCTCTGTAAGTGGACAGGTTTTTGATCCACCGGAAAATGAGTGCTGGTCATCGGCGTAGTGGCTAGATGGTGTGGGCTCTGATTTCTTTGAGAGACCTCAGGCTTGGGGTCCCAGACATCAGATTCTCTGTAGGGAATATGTATTGGCAAACCAACTTTCTCTTCAGTAAGGACCAGCCATTGGCATCCCTGCCAAGTTATCCTTGTGGTTTGTACAGATTTAATTGGAAGTTTATGGGGTTCAACACATGCCATCACTAAGCTGAAAGGCCGTGTTTATTTAAGATTTGCTTTTTAGCTGGTTTGGCTTCTCATCGGCCCAGGATCTTGGTAACTGCATGGGCAGCTGGGCTCTCCTCGCCAGTTATAAAATACTGGCCACGTCCATTATCCTATTTTGTCCCGGGAGTAAGTCTCGGAAGCAAGGATTATTATTTTCTCTCGTAACCAGATGAAGAAGTGAGGTTTAGAGTGCTTAAGTAATT
Organism: Lutra lutra; assembly: GCF_902655055.1. Taxonomy (NCBI): domain Eukaryota; kingdom Metazoa; phylum Chordata; class Mammalia; order Carnivora; family Mustelidae; genus Lutra; species Lutra lutra. The sequence continues at coordinate 8,533,052 of NC_062281.1, read as the reverse complement.
TGCCTGAGGTTACACAGTTGCGACAGACTGAGGATTAAAACCTGGTATTAATTGGAAGTCAAGCCTCTTGTCCTTTTCTTCCTCTTTATTTTCACTTGTTTATTTGTTTATCCCAATCCTACTTATTGGGACCTTATCAGATACTAATCTTGCAGCCATGAACTGGTTTCTTCCATGGCAGGAGATAGTCACCAACAATGTCTCCTGGAAATGTGTCTGCAGAGGCTGGTAGAGACAGAAACCAAGACAGCATCCATGGAAGTCAGCTGGGCAGCAAACAGCTCTCAAAATGTAAAATGCAGTCTCACTTAGATCCAGCCCTTTGGCTCCTAGGTGATTTATCCCACAGTCACAGTCATATTAGCAAAGATGCAAAGCCACTGATCAACGTACGAGCATATTCATGGCATCACTGAACTAGCAGGAGAGTGGAAACAGCTGGAATGCCCATCGCAGGGGCTGATAGATAGGACATGGCGTGTCCCTGCAGTTCAGGACATCGCAGCCATTTAAAAGAGGAGAGCAATCCATAAACAGATGATGGGGTGCTAGCTAGCTAGTTTGATAAATAGAGGAAAGGACATCTAAGATATTTTGTCAAGTGAAGGAAGTGACTGGTAGGAGAGTGCATGTAGGGTGTTACTGTTTAATGATGGGAGAGCTCAAAAGAATGGGTGCGTATTGCATAAAGCACACCGGGAAAGACTCTATCAGAAAGTGGGACCCACAGTTGCCCTCAGTGACAACTAAGATGGCTGGAGAAAGACAGAGGAAGAACCTTCCTTCTTTTTCCTGTACATGGCCTCTGGTATCACTTGGATGCCCATGCAGTGTGTGTTCCAGAATATTCCAGAATATTTGTAATGAAATGTAAATGAAAGAAATGAAATGAAATGAAAGAAAGGACCATGTGAGAGTGACAGGTCATGGGCCGGTGAAGGTCTCCATGTGGAGTTGACATTTAAGTGGATGATGTGGATAAGAGAGGGGGTCAGGGCTGATGACAGACTTTTAAGCTGAGGGAGCAGCTGGCTGAAGGCCTGACAGAGGGAGACTGACAGGAGGCCAGTGAGGGTCTGGGAAGCTGAGGGGAGATGATGGGCAGGATGGCAAGTCTAGAGATGTAGGCATACGCCAGAGTAGGCAGACATTTTGTCAACCTGCATGAGGAGCTGGGATTTCTCTGCAGATGATGAGAAGTCGCTGGACTTGAAACAGGCAGTGGCCAGGCAGATGATTACTCTGCTGGGAGAGGAAGAGTGGAAAGGGCTAGAACACAAGCAAGAAAAACAGAAGGAGGCCACCCGGGTCCATTGGGAGAGAGATCATAGTGACTTGACTGGAGCCATGAGGGTGAAGGTGAGCACATGCACAGATTTGGGACGGGTTTTGGGGTGAGGCCTACTGGACTTGTTGGCCATTGAGTGTGGCATCAGGGTACAAGTAAATCTCAAAGACAATTTCTAACATTATAAATTCAGCTGGAAGACCCCATACCACATGCTGCCATGAAGAGGAATCCTGGGAAAGAGAGCAGACTTGGAGGAGAATCTGTCATTCCACTGTGACCACATGACCCTTGACATCCCTACTGAGATCATGTCAGGACGTTCGGTAGATGTTTGAGTATAAGTGGCTGTGGAATTTGGTAGCGGTGAGTGCTGCAAACAGGGTCTCAAGTATCATGAGTAATTAGATGACACTTAGAGCTATACATCCAGATAAGAGAGGGTTTAATGAAGAAGGAAGGACCCTAGGGCTCTCAATCCTCCCCAATGGAAGCAGAAGAAAAGGGGGGCAAGATGAATAGGATGGAGTGGTGGACAGGAGAGCTAAGGAAAATTTTTGTTTTATATTGTTTTAAATTATGGGACATGCTAGAACACTTGGTATGTCCATGGGAATGATCCAAGAGGGGGGGTGTAATTGAGGAAGACAGAAAATGGAGGATGTAATTGCAGAAACAAAGTCCTTGAGTGGATGAGGTTGAATGAGGTCTAGAAGACAAGTGGAAGGCTCATCTGTAAGGACCAGAGACACTTTTTTTTTTTTCATGACAAGATTGATAGAGAGAGCATGTGGGCAAGTGTTTGGTATGGGTAAAGGCAAGATGAATGAGACCTCCTACAATTCTTTCCCTATTCTCCGTGAATAAAATATATATTTTGATGTATCATATGAAGTCATAATCTGAGAATGCCATGGAGACAGGAGATGGAAGAGGGGTTCAATAAGAGGGAAAATGTGGCCTTGTCACTTTGGAAAGTAGGAAGAGTGGTAGAAAAGCAAACATGGTTTGCAGGTTGGTTTGAAATAGGTTGCCCTGAATTTAAAGTAAGATAGGTCAGTGAGGTGACGTGTTTTCCTTCAGCAATATTCAGCTTCTCTGGTGTAGGCCGCTGATGGGTGACGAAGTGAGTTAATGAGCTTTGGGCCTTAACTGAGTAAGAATGATGGGGAGGTGGGGAGGTGGTGGCAAACGAGCTAAGGGTGTTTTCCAGCAAGTGGTTCCAGTAATGAACCACGGTCTCTCGCCAGGTAGCATTTTAAAATGTAAAATGATAAACTGGTCAGGTTAATGAATTCTTCAATAATTGTTTCAATGGATATACTCCTGGGACTAGTATGTGGTAGGGAACGTGCAAGGCACCTTGGAATGGATGTCAGGTGGGTGCAGCTGTGGGTAAGACAAGGTCAATAGTATGACCATAGGACTGGGTAGAGAAGACCACAGAGAAAGACCGCAGAAGTGGGGGAGGAGAGAGGAACTGATTGTTGGAGGTGAAGTCAAGGTTATTAGTGGATCATACACAAGGATATTCACATCTTCACGAATAATGATAACATTGAAGAAAAGGAAGACAGTGATCCAGGACCTAAAATTATTAATGATTAAACAGAATAACAGAGAGTCAGCAAGGTGATGTGTTTCCCTAAGCAATATTCGGCTGCTCAGGTGCGGGCCCATGCATACAGGAAACAATCAGTTGATGAGGTCTGGAGCTTGCTCGGGTCAAAATGGTGGGATGGAGGCAAGGAGGTTCAGATTGTTTGCAAGCAAGAAATTCCAGCAACAGGCCACAGTCCCTGGGGGCAGGTAGGGAAGAAAGTGGGCATGTGTGATGACAGTCGAGCACCAGAAGATGATGGTCGCTGATGGCAGACTTTGAAGGAATTGAGGTTTTTGTAGATGGGGTTTAAAGATACGGAAGAAATAATAGGGTAGGGAGTGGACACCCACCCTCACATCTCAGGTCTATGCCAAGTGCTCAAGAGTGTGGCAACAGATCACCTGCCTGCTTGGGGCTTATGGTCTAACCGGTAGGACTCCTGTAGATCAGTCAACAATAGAGCACAGGGCACAGAGCACCATAAGAGTTTGGAAGGGCCAGCTTGGCTCTGGACTTCAGTGCTGGTACATGGATGACTTCTCAGCTTTTAATCTCAATCTCTCACCTCTCTCTCTCCCCTCTCTCTCCCTTACCACCCCCTCCTCATTGATCCATTCATATTTTTCTTCTTTCTCCAATAGAATAGAAAGTTCTTCAAGGGGAGGGAATGCGTGGACCATATTTTGCTTTCACTACAGAGCCAAGCCTCACAAGGTCAGGGATGAAGGCATATTTTAAACTGGTTTATTAGCCATGATGTTGGTTGCAAATGACAGAAAGCCAACTCTGTCTGCCTCAGGGGATAAGTGGAATAATGGCCTCAGAAGACTGGGAATTTTGTGGGGTGGGTCTGGCTTCAGGCACACCTCTCTCCTGGGAGCCGGTCTGGCTGTCACTGGCCATTTGTCTCTGTTCCTCCATCGGCCCTGACTCAGTGTCACATAGTGTCTTCTGCACGGGACAGAGAAGGCCCCCAGCAGCCTCAAGCTTCTGTGCCAGTAAATGGCCGTCGTCTCCTCCCGTAGCATTCCTATGGCTGATGTGGTGGGTCTTCCTTGGGTCTTATGCCCTGTGTGCAAACCCAGGCTGGAGGGATGGCGTCTCTGATAGACAGGGTTGTGAGCTCACTTCCGAGCCACAGAAGGGGTCAGCCCTATCAAGCCTCACAAACAGAGCCTGAAGGATGCTTTTCTTGATCAGCTGAGGCATGTGACTTTGTTTGTTTCCTGGAGACTTGGTGGCTGTTTTAATGTGGATGCTTTCCCCTTCCACTGGTTTTTATCTAGTTCTCATCTGGGTTTTTAAAGTTTTGCTCTTTTACACCTTCATTTTCAGTGCATTGCCTGATGAGTTTTGTTTGGAGTTGGACTTCAGAGGACACTGGCTGTGTTCCCTTGAGCAGGTCCGTCCCCGAGCGTCACTCACCTTCCATGTTAGAGACCGTTAGTGTTGACCTCCCAGTTCTCAGAAAGGATGAAATGAAACCGAATGCCTGACGGTGTTAGCACAGTGCCTGACATATAGAAGGAGGCTGGTCTGTGCCGGCGCCTTTCCTTCCAAATGATTGTTACCCTCGTGAACCTCCTGCCATGTGACAGGTTCTGTGAGGCTCACTGGGTCTGCAGAGATAAAGAAGCATCAAGGAAGTGATGTCGTAATTAGGATTTTTTTTTTTTCACACTGTAGTACTGAGTCCAGAGGATCAATGAACCCTCAGGGAGATGCGTGCTCTCGTCTACAGTGAAATCATGGAATGGCCATGGTGGAAAGATCATGGAATAGCCATGGTGGAAAGATCTGCCTATTGAGTGATGGTTAAGGATCAGGGATTGAGGTCAGGCATGCTTGGTTTCAAACCCTATTCTTCGATGTATAAGCCCATGACAACTACATCAACTGTGTATTTTCCAAACCAAATTCCCTTTCTTCTTGTTTTAAAATAGAATTGGTTTTCTGAATTTAAAAGAATGATGGCAGGGCACCTGGGTGGCTGATCGGTTTGCTTTTAGCTCAGGTCGTGATCTCAGGGTCCTGGGATCAAGCCCTATGTTGGGCTTTCTGCTCAGCAGAGAGTTCTCCCTCTGCCTCTGTGTGTTCTCTTGCTCTTGTGCTCTGTTTCAAATAAAGAAAGAAATTCTTAAAAAAAATAATGATGGATGACAAATGAAGCAATTAAACTATGAAAGCAACCAACCTGCTCCCTAGAAGGATGGATTTGGTCCCAGTGAGGGGCCTGCTGTCCTGGTACACCAGGGGCAGTTGGAGAAGAGGCATTGCAGACAGGTGGAGAAAGCAAGTCCGTGAAGGGTCACCAGTCCACAGAGAAGACTGTCAGCCCAGAGCTGCAAACAGCATGGTCTGAGACAGACAATAAGAATTATCGGTGAAGAGAGAGCAAGTTGTATGTCCCAAGAAACTTCCACTGGAAGCTCACCAGCCTCGTGGTGGTCAGTCCTGGAAAAGCCAGGCTGAATTAGCAGAAAGTGAGAATTCTGGAACATTGTTTTAGAGCCATGTTGCATTCATCACTTCTAAAGTAAACACTAAAATGCAGACTGGGCTTGGTTTAACGATAAGGAGAAGTTTCCTGTTTAACTTTAAAGTTTTTGGAAGGAATATTTAATTGGTGGATTGCTGTTCTGCTTGACACAGGAGGCCAAGCTGTCATCCCTGCTCGCCAATCGATCATTCTAGTGGGAAACAGTCATGGACACAGAACACAGCGGAGGGTGTCCTTGGAGACAGAGGTGCACACTGGCAGGTTGGGGGGCGGGGCAGCCAGGAAAGGGAGCTGAGCACATGTTGTTAGGAAGGGAAAAGGATGCTCATGTGAAAGGCCTGGTGGGTGCAGCGCTGCCAGGTGTGAGAAGGTCAGATTGTGTTTGGGTCTGGGGTTGGTCCCAGAGAAGGGAGAAAACTGTGCATGTGCCCTTGGACGAGCTTATCTAATAGTTCAAAGAGGCTGCGTATTATTTGCTTCTGTATCTTTCACAAACCCCATCACAATTCCTCCTCCATATCAAGATATTATATCTTTGGTAAGAATGGATGAATGAACGAATCACGCCAACATCTTGAGTAGCGTGGCTGGTAGAAGTAGAAGGAAGGGGCTTTACATGGAGGGAGGGATCCCGAGTTTCATGTCTCCAGTAGCAGTGCAGAGATGGCCCTCTCTGAGGCCACAGGGAGATCTGAATGCGGGTTGCTATGGACTCAGGTGAACCAGAGACTGATCCCAGCCACGCCAAGAATGCTGTGTGTGCTCCTGGCCAACTCATGGAGCCTCTCAGAGCCTGCCTGCCTGCCTTCTTTCCTTCCTTCCTTCCTTCCTTCCTTCCTTCCTTCCTTCCTTCCTTCTTCCAACCCAAAGACGTTAATACCAACGTGATAAGTCAGCACTCCCATCACCCACAAGGGACAGAACACCCAATTTGAGATCAGTTTGGGAAAAGGGGAGATATTGGTTCACGCAACTGAGATACTTGCGTGCTTTGGTCCAAGGGCACAAAGTCAGGTGTTAAGACCCCATTTTTCTGCCATTCGTTAGCTCTGCTCTCCTCCAGGCTGGCTCTGTTCTCACAAGCAGCATGTGGGTAGGTGAGCCATTCAGACTCCATCAAAAAAGGAGGCTCGTCCCATATTCTAAGCAATCATTACTACATTACTACATTACTACTACAAAGCAATCATTACGTTTTACTTTTCGAGGCAAGCACTGTGACCCCTCTCCAGATCGTCATGCTTTCTGCCCCCAGACGAATTGTGTGATACCTTTGTAGATCCTCCATTTTTTAGTGGGGAAATATGATGACCTCCTTCAAGGGTATGTAAGCAGCATACCTCTTAAATAGTCTTTTCTGAACATTGTTCCTTTACATTTTCTTTACAGCATCTCTAGGTCTTTCCTTTTTCATCGAGCACCATGAAAACCTCTTCTCCTCTACTAATCTGAAGGTGATTATTCAAGGGGCTGTCTTAGATTTCACTGATTAGTAACATAAAGCCAGGGATTGCAGTACATTAAGGAACAATGCTTTTCCCTCCTTCCTTCCTACAATACAGTTCTCAGAATGGCAAAGTTTTATTTTTACATGTCATTTCTGAGTCTTAGTTTCCACAGCACAAAATTTGGCCCACAGCTCCAGTCTGCCGTTCCTAGATTCAAGTCTGGTACAAAAAAGATCTGCTATCTTTCCTTTAGTTAGGTCTTGTGCCCATCCTGGACTGAAGCCCTGGGGCTGGTGGGAAAGGCTTTAAGAATTGGCATCTGCCGGATCACACGTGCTTCAGCAGTGGGAGTGAGGTCAGCCACACCAAATGACGTGGATCAAGAGGGATGGTAGAGTGATTTGCCCAAAAGCAATTCAGGGTGTTGTTACTATAAAAAAGCAATGACTGCTGGACCACGGCCAACAGTACCCAACATACTCTACTCCTTGATGATTATATGAAGATGGACTAAGATGGACTACAGAAAGGTCCTGGCATGTGGTAGGTACCCAGTCCATACACATGACCTCCCGCTTCAGGTAGTTTAGTAGAGGAAAAGAGGGCACTGGTTCTAAGGGCAGCCAATCCCAGCATTTCCTCTCATTTTTAGTTTCATTGAGGTATAATCGAGCTATGAAAATTGTACATATTTAATGTATACGTTTTAATGAGTTTGGACATCTGCTTACACCTGTGATACCATTCACTATAATCAAGGTACTAAAATATCCATTGCCTTCAAAAATTCCTCTGTGTTGTGTGTGTGTGTGTTTTGAAAGAAGAATGCCTAACATGGTATCTATCCTCCTAACACTTTTTTTTTTTTTGAACAGGCTCCACCTAGCACAGACTCCAGTGTGGGGCTTGAACTCACAACCCTAAGATCAAGACCTGAGCTGAGATCAAAAGAAAGGTGCTTAATAGAGGGAGCTACCCAGATGCCCCTATCTTCCTAACATTTAAAAATGTCCAGTGTTTTACTGTTAACTATAGGTATTAAGTTGAACAGCAGATCTCCTGAACTGACTTATCTTGCATAACTGAAATTTTATACCCATTGAGCCATGATTCCCCTTGTCTCTTTCCCCATTTTCTGGCAGCCGCTATTCTAGTCTCGGATTGTATGACTGTGACTATTTTAGATATCTCATATGAGTGGAATCATACAATATTTGTCCTTCAGTGGCTGGCTTATTTCACTTAGCATCATGTCCTCTAGATTCATCCATGTTGTTACAAATGGTAGGATTCCCCCCTTTTCAAGGGTGAATATTATTCTTTTGTAATATATGCCAAGTTTTCTTCATCCATTCACCTGTTGATGGACATCTGTGTTGTTTCTGTATCTTGACTATTGTGAATAATGTTGCAATGAACCCAGAAGTGCCAATATCTCTATAAGATCCTGATTTTAATTCTTTTGGATAAATACCCAGAAGTGAGACTACCAGGCCATAGGGTAGTTCTAGCTTGAATTTTTTGAGGAACCTCCATACCTTTTTCCATGGTGGCGGCCCCATTCTGTATTCCCACCAACAGTGTGTAAAGGTTTTAATTTCCACACATGCTTGCCAACTATTGTTATCTTTTATTTTCTCTCTCTCTCTCTCTTTTTCTTTTTTCTTTCTTTCTTGTTATTAGCTATCGTAACAGGTGCGAGGTGGTATCTCATTGAGGATTTGCTGTGCATTTCCCTGGTGATTAATGATTCTGAGCATCTTTTCCTATATCTGGTAGCCATCTGCATGTCTCCTTTGGAGAAATGTCCATTCAAGTGCTTTGCCCATTTTTAATTTTTTAAAATTTTTTTTGTGATTAAATTATATGAGGTTCTTACATGCTCTGAATAGTAATCCCTCATCAGATATATGGCTTGCAAATATTTTTCTCCCATTCCGTAGGTTGCCTTTCCACTCTGTTGATCAAGAACAAGAAAAGCGTGGCTACTCTCGCCACTTCTATCCAACATAGTACTGAAATTCCAGATTGAGTGATCAGTCAAGAAAAAGAAATAAAAGACATCCAAATTGGAAAGGAAGAAGTAAAATTGCTTCTGTTCATAGGTAGCATGATCTTATGTATAGAAAACTCAAAATATTCCACAAAAGAATGAACAAACAGAAATCAAATTGTATTTCTATACACTTATAACAAACTAACTGCAAAAAAAAGAGAAAAAAAATCCCATTACAATAATATCAGAAAGAATAAAATGCTTAGGAATAAACTTAAACAGGGAGAAGAATTTGCCTATCTGAAACCATTAAAACATTGATGAAAGAAATTAAATCAGACATGATAAATGGAAAGCCATCCCACGTCCATGGATTGGAAGAATTACTGTTGTTAAAATGTCCATACTACCCAAAATGATTTATAGATTCAATATAATCCCTATTGAAAGCCCAATGATTGGGAAGCCTGGGTGGCTCAGTTGGTTAAGCATCTGGCTTTGGCTTAGGTCACGATCCTAGGGTCCTGGGATCAAGTACCACATCAGACTTCTTCCTTAGCGGGAAGCCTGCTTCTCCCTCTTCAGGCTGCTCCCCTTGCTTGTGCTCTTTCTCTCTCTCTGACAAATAAATAAATAACATCTTAAAAGAAAAAAAAAGCCCAATGATTTTTTTTTTAACAGAAACAGAAAAAAATTCTAAAATGTATATGGAACCACAGAAGACTTCAAATAGACAAAGTGGTCATGCATAAGAACAAAGCTAGAGGCATCACACATCTTGATTTCAAAATATGTTGCCAAGCTACAGGGGTTAAAACAGCCTGGGACTGGTATTGAAAACACACAGACCAATAGAACAGAATGGAAAGCCCAGAAATAAACCCATGAATATACAGTCAACTGATCTCTGCTGAAGGAGCCAAGAACACACAATGGGGGAAGCACAGTCTTCAACCAATGGTGTTGAGGAAACCCGATATCCATGGAAAATGAACTTGTACCCCTATCTTGCACCACACACACAGCTCAACTCAGAATGGCTTAAACACTTAAATGTGAGACTTAAAACCATAATCCTCATGGAAGAAAACACAGGAAAAAAATCTTCTGAATATTAGCCTTGCCAGCAATTTTTTTGGATATGACACCATGAGTGCAGGCAACAAAAATAAAAATAGATAAGTGCAATTATATCAAATTAAAAAGCTTCTGCACAGCAAAGAAAATAACTGGCATTTCCTCTTGTCGGCTGTGGTCCTTGGTGAAGAAACATATTCTTTCTGTGATGCAGGGAGTCTACTTCATGTCTTGTGAGAATTAGATGAGTTAGAATATATATTTAGTATAGTATCCAGTGCACAGAAAGAGTGAAGCATGTGTGGTTATTACCGAGAAGGTCTGTGACCAATTACCCAGCAAAGAGCTCTGACCTCTGCCCATAGACAGTTAAACGTGTGGAAGGAATGGGTTCCAATGACCAGAAATCATCCCTCAGTGCATGATGAATAGTCCTGGTTCCCTAACTAAACAGTGCCGGGGGCCATCTGGAGTTCCTCAGGCTGATGTATGAGAACCACAGAGATCCAGGGCCTCCCTGGATAGGGAAGTGTGGTTAGAGACAAACAAGGTCCAGCTGGAGACATAAAGTCTAGGCTGGGCTGAAATGGATGGAGTCCAGAGGTCTGTCTCCAGCCCTGCAAGATTTGGGGCCAGGTCTTTTGAAGAGTTAGTGATAGCCAGCAGTGTGCTGGTAAATGTTTAACCACTGGCTTCCCAGGGAGAAGAAGAAGCCTAACGTTATAGTATTTGCCAATTTCCGTGGTGTAAATACTCCCAGCCATGGCGGACTTCAAGCTCCCAATGTGATGTCATTTAACAAGAAGCTGGGAAAGAGAAGTATGCAATTGGCTCTCATAAGCCTGCATGAGATCCACTGCCAGTTTCCTTTTTGGAGATTTTCGGCTCTGCCTCCCCTCTCTATCCTAGTATATGGCTAGTATCACCCTCAAATCTGTCCCCTGGGCTTACAGGGTGATGTACAGTTCCCTGAATGCACTGTGCCCTTTCCCAATCACTGTCCCCTTCTTTCTGCTTTGTTTCCCTTTGATGAACCATCTCAGTAGGGATACTGTGTGAGGTAGACCAGGATGTGTACTGCACACATCCCAGGAAGCCATCAACAAAGGCTGGAGCTATACAGGGCACAAACTATACCACCAGCTGGGATGGCTCAGTATCCAAGGTTTTCCTTGCTTCAAGAAGTCTTCCTTGTCCTTCTAGACTGAGTTATTGCTGCTTCTCTGAGCTCCCAGAGTGCTCTGAGCATCTCTTTTCTTCCCAAACTTCGAGTTGGTGTCTGTAAGGCATTTCCCTTAAGTTATTGAAAGAGCCTCTTTTAGTGTCTGTTCCTACTTCCCTATTGTAAACTCTTTAAGAAAAGGGACCAAGTCACATTAACTTCTCCATCCCCAGCACCTACTGGAGCTTGTGATACAGTACAGTGTAGCTCTATCTGGGGTACTTTAGCTTAAGGCAAATAAAACTCAGGGGAGGTAATTAGAACTGCACCAGAAGGGACTGCATGTGAAGGGGTAATTGGATTTGTTCTGTGCAATCTCAGTGCACTGATACAAGCCTGCTGGGGGGAGAAAAGCATTCTGGGAGACAGATGACAATTCTGTCTCAGGAACAATATTTTAACCGGCAAAACTCTTCTGGCAGGAGAAGAGCTATGTGGGAGGTGGCGAGCTCCTTGTCCCTAGGAATATGTAAGCCAAGGTTGAGAGATACACAGAAGGCAAACTAAACAGGGACTTCTTTTGTTGATTAAGAGGTTGTGGCAGGCTGAGTGGGGCAGCCTAAGGGATTGGAAAAGGGAACAGAGGTGGCCAGAAGAAGGAGGATGAATTCGGTCGGGTGTCGTGTCTGGACAGGGGAATGGGAGGAGGGGCGAAGATGTGCCATAACAGAGAAATGTCTGAATTGTTATTTTAATTTTTTTTAAATTGTGGCAAAATATATTTATCATAAAATGCAACCACCATAACCATTTTTAAGTGTCCCGTTGAGTGGTAATCAGTACGTTTACACTGTTGGGCAAACATCCTCCTCATCCACCTTTAGAACCCTTTTCATCTTGCAAAACTGAAACCCTCTTCCCATCAAACAACAACTCCCCATGCCTCTCTCCCCACAGCCCCTGGCAACCACCATGGTATTTTCTGTTTCTATGAAGTTGATTCCTCTAAGTACCTCATATAAATGGAACCCTACAGTATTTGTCTTTTTGTGGCTGGTATACTCACTCAGCGTAACGTCCTCAAGGTTCAGCCATGTCCTAGCCTGTGCCAGACTTTCTTTTTTTTCTAAAGGCTGAATAATGTGCCATTGTGTGTCTACTTCACATGTTGTTTATCCATTCATCTGTCCATGTGCACATGGTTGTTTCCACCTTTGGGCTATTGTGAATAATGCTGCTACTAACATAGGCGTGCAAATATCTGTTTGTCCTTGCCTTCAGTTCTTTTGTACATAGACCCAGAAATGGAAATTCTGGATCATATGGTAATTATGTATTTAACGTTTTGAGGGGCATCATATTGTTTTCTACAGCAGCTGCGCCATTTTCCATTCCCACCCATAGGGCACAAGGGTTCTCTCCCATGGCTCTGCATCCTTGCCAACACCTGTTATTTTGTTATTACTTTTTTTGATGATGGCCACCCTAATGGGTGTGAGGTATCGGGCTCTGAGGCATGGAGAGATAGGACTGTGAGGGGGGCAGGAGCAGATTTAACGTGCACTGTCTTATTCTGGTTCAGTACTCCCAGGCCTTGGCTCTGGTGCAGGTGCAAGGGAGCAGAGAAACCTCCACGGGTTGTGTGGGGAAAAGGGGTAAGAATTACGGCATCAAGATCTGAGTCAGGATGGTTACTAGAATCCAACATTCTAGCTTTTCGGTCTTCTTCTATACTTGGATTCACCCCATCACTGAAACCACAGTTTGGAAGGGCACCAGAATCAGGCACCTGTTCTAAAGGGCGTGTCCTGATAAGGCTGATCATGTTTTAAGCAGCAGTGGTTTCTGGAACACTGTTCTTGGACTTCTGGCATCCAGAAGCAGAGGGTCAGGCCCGGGAGGGTAGAAAGAGCCCAGTGCAGGTTGTCCAAAGACACAAAAGCAAGTCCTAAGGCCCATTGGCCCTGGCTTTCCCACCCCTTATTAAGAGCCAGGCAACAGGGTGAATTAGAATCACTCTCTGCCTTGTTGACTTGCAGTCTGGCCACATATACACACACAGTCACAACCACACGGTTGCTCCCAATGCAGTGAGCACTGACGGAAAGCAAAGAAGAGCTGTGCTGAGAAGGGCAGAACAGAAGCATTACAGAAAAGTAGAGACCACAGCGTCGGCCATGTGCCCGGGGCTCGAGAAGACCACTGCTGCTGATGCTGGTGGCAATGATGTCTGCCAGCCCAGAGCTCCCCTGCACAGCTCGCTTCTTCTTGGATGCTCAAAGTTTATTCAAGTAAAGCCACTGTTGCTCCAAAGATGATCAGCCTTGTCACAACACGCCCTCTAGAACAGTGATGCCCCATAGGAAGACACTGTGAGTGACATGTGTGGTCTTTCCTGGCAGCTAGATTTAAAAAATTAAGAACCAGGTGCAGTTCAATTACATATTTTACTTAACCCAAAGTACCTCCAAATCGTATCATTTCAACATACAGTCAGTATGAATACTTCTCATGAGACAGTCTATATCCTTTCTTTCCTATTAAGTCTGCAGTCTCCAGTGTGCACCATACTCTGGGAGTATATCTCAGGTCAGATGTTCGGTCTCTACTCAAAATGCTTCATTGATATTCAAGTTCATGTTCATGAGATGCGATCTCATAAAATTTGCAGCTGAAAAAACAGACACGTATACCCAGTGGCTCCAAACATCCTCAAATGTTTTCCAACAATGACGTACTAATGGAAAAATATGTTACTCTGTTTTAGTTTTTAAGTTTAAATTTAAATTATTTAAAATGAATGGAACTTAAAAATGCAGTTTCTCACTCATATTGGAGCTATTTCGAGCTCTCACTGGCCACATGTGGCCAGTAGCTACTCCTTGCCAAGCACCGCTTTGGAGCCCCAGGACATCCCTCTGAATGGTGCTCAGTGGGGTTCAAATTCTTTCTTGAGGTTGGTTTTAAATTCTTCAAAAAACACTCCCAACTCTCTGGGAGCCCTGCCATTTGCCGGGAGATCGTGGAGACTGATAAAGAGCTTAAGTTCTGTCTGGAGACTGAAGACACTTCAGAAGAGTCGCTTTTTGGCGTGGTTCCTGGCTGGGATTGCCTTTGTGGTCCTAAAACCTAACCTAAAATGCATCTGAGTAAGTGGCTAACCGGCTTGCTTTCCAAATCCCTATGTCCGACTCAGGTTGCAGGACAGCGAGTGTGACCCATGCATAGAGACACAGAAATCTCAGCAGTACTCACGAGTGCCTTGGCTTGGGAAACAGAAGACAGGCTGGGCGCAGCACCTCGTCGTTAGGGCTGTGGAACCCCTCTCAGCCTGTGCCGTCCCTCAGTGGCCAGCCCCTGGCCACACTATCCACCCAGGCCGCACGATGGCTAAGGCAGGGCCAAGCATTTCAGCTTGGGGTATTTCCATCATCTCCTCTTGGGAGCCTGGCCTCATAGCCTGCTTTTTCTTTAGCTCATTCTGAACCAAGTCTGAAAATGACTTACAGGTAAATAGCATCTTTGTAAACTAGCATTGTATCCAGCAATGGCCTCAGCAGGTGCACATGTTGAATCATACTGAAAGATATTTGGGGCCATTGAATGCAAGGAGGTCCCCACTAGCTACACAAATTCTCCAATATGAAAGTTTTCTGCCATGAACTTGGTCAGGTCATCTGAGGATTACACGGTATAAGATATGGTAAGTCTCAACCCCAGCTCACCCATGGAATGGTAGGTAGTCCTAAGAGCCTTAGTGGGGATGATCCCCTCTCTCCCCTCTTCTCTCCTGGCTGTTCCCTTCCCCTTAGCTTCCATTTCATTCATTGAAGGTAACTTTTTAAAAAACACCCCATCCATGCAGGTCCAGGCTGGGAAATAGTGTTTCTGAGATTCATGAGTCTAGTTACGTTACTTCCTACTGAGTCACCTACTTTAACCAAGAGACAGATACACGAACATATATGTATAAATACGTGTCTTCATAATAGCCGCTCCTCTATCAGTTCAAATGTTTCTCTCCGTGTTACTCCACTAAGCCACTGCAGGGAGAAGGGGTCTGCGTTTGAAAGCATGGATCTGCATTTGGAACCCTAAGTCTCCCCTGAGTTCGCTGTTTGTCTTTGGGCGAGTCTCTTGACTCCTTTGAGCCTCAATGTCCTCATCTCTACTACCTGCTTCCAGGGCAGTTTTGAAGTTTAAATGAGACAACTAGGGTACACGTTCCTGTAACCCCTGAAACAAAGCGCTCAGTAAATACAGTGCTGGTGAGCCTTGTTTTTAGCAGTCCTTCCCGCAGGTTTCAAATGCTCTTTTCCGTTGTGCAAATCGAAGTCCAGAGTGGGGATGTTTGCTATGGGCTCCAATGTCACGTGCTTGCTTTGGAATCCCAGCCACTTGAAGACTAGCAGAGACCTTCACACCACTTCAGGGTGCTGGAGCAGTGTACTCGAGGAGCGCCCGAACCAGTCCGCAGGGGGAGGGGAACTCCTTGGAGGAGGTGTCTTCTCAGGGGAGATCTCAGAAAATCAGTGAGTTGAGGGGGTAAAGAAATGAAATTGTGACTCAGGCCACAGGGAAAATAAGCAAAATGACCAGAGGAAGGAAAACACAGCATTTGCAAAGGACAGAAAGAAATCTAGCCTGGGTAGAGTGTGTGTGTGTCTATGTGTGTGTGTGTGTACGCATACACACGCATGGGCGTGGGTGGTCACTGGAGAGGTAGGATCCTTGTCAGTTAGCAGCAGAGGCGTGTGTGAAACTGAGCTTTCCTGTTTCTCTAAAGTTTGCTGGCTATTTGGCTTTTGGAAAGTCCCTTAACTATTTTAAACTTCTGTTTCCTTATTTCAACATTGGACTTGATGATTTCCAAAATGCCTTTGGACTCTAATCTTCCATGTAAGAGAGAGCTCTGCTTTCTGTCTCTTCTGAGGAATACACTGGGGACTGCTGTTTCCAGAAATGCTTGGGATCTCCAGTGTAGTTGACCAAACCATGGCCAAGGAGTTAGACAGTCTAGACCAAACTGACACGCTCCATGTATCGAGATCTCTGATACTTGCTGTGCCATCATCCCTCATCTGTCTTGGCAAGGCCACATGGGTGAAAATGCCAGTTTTGCAGCTACAGAGAGGAATCCTTCGTTCCACAGGGTCACTGAAGAGAGTCCTGGGGCCCGGCTGCTGGTCCGATTTCTGCCCAGGACTAGGGTTTCCAAAGGGACTGTGGTAAGCATGGGTGAGTGAGTCACCCCCTCTACCGTGCAAGCCAAGGGATAAAGAAGGGTTGCTCTCCAACCACTCAGAGCAGGAGACAGTACAGGGAAAAAGAAGCAACAGAGCCTCTGCAAGAGGTGGAGCTTCACTTGTTCTTTCTGCACCTCCTTCTCTCTTCTGGTAGAGTGCTTTGATTTTTCTAGAATCCTCCCCTTTCCTTTTTGCCTTGTCGATGACTCCAAGGGGATTATCCCATCCCTTAACACCCCAGTCCAAAGTCAGTCAGCCTGGTCAGAGAGATTGGTTTGAAGTTGGCCAAAGGTATTTCGTGGAACTGATGGAAGAAAAGTGTCTGTTTTCTCTTCTGGGATTGCTCAGGGGCGGATGCCCGAGAAGAAGCTGTCAGAGAGGAATTCCAGCTGAGAAAGGAGAGAACTGAGTCCTGATGACCTGTGCAAGACCCTGGAGCTCGCTATCCCTGAGTCTTGTATCACCAGTAGATCCTGATTACCCGCCCTACTGAGGATATTTTAAGGGGGGAAAAGGCAGGTCTGTTCCTTGCAGCAGAAAGGGCTCTGACTAATCCAAGGGGGCACGAGATCGCCTAAGCTATTCAAATAGGGATAATTACAATAATGTTGGTAATAACCCTCCTCTGAGCTCCTGATGGCACCTCGCAAATATGGACTCTTTCTCTCCTACCAACTCACAAGAGAGATGCAATTATCACGGTTATATAGCTGTGATTGCTATGTTTCTGTTATGTTGAGTGATGTGGCCAAGGTCAAATTGCTTGTAAGTTCTGGTGCAGGGATCCAAGCCCACTTCTGCTTATACCGAATTCTGTGGGCTTGTCACTCTACCACATGGTCTACTCCTGCAGGGAGAGGCTGAATAAACATGGAGAAAGGAAGATAGAGAACATAGTTTGTTTGGATATCCAAAATCATGAAAAGGATTCCCCATCAAAGACACAAACATCTAGCAAAGAGATTATTGTTGCAGGAAGAACCAGGTCGAGAGGCAACAAGAAGAAGAAAACCAGTGCTACTTGCAAAAGGCACTCTCCTAATTAGAAGGAACGTTTATTTTTCACTTGCCATGCTGTTAAGGTCTTTTCCCTGTTTTGGTGAGTGGAATAGAAACAAAGTGAAACTGATCTGTTACAAAGATACAATCTTACAGAGCCCAAGGTTGGGGATTTGGCTGATTTCCAGAGAAGGTTTGGAAGTGGAAATCAAGAGGACTTCAGGCTTCTAGGTCTTATTTTTACTCTTCTCTGCTTGTCCCTTTTAACTATGTCTGCCTCTGTAGGCAGGCTTCCCCTAATCTGTGGTCTAGGGGGCAGATTCTGGTTGTCCCAGGACTTCCTGATTGTCCTGTCTCGGCTCCCACTTTCGGCCACTTGCAGGTTTATAGTAAGAGCTGAAGGGTTTGGAGGAGGAAGCTGTCCACCCTCGTACCTTCAATCCCGATCGCCACTGGAGGGATGTGGAAAGCAAAGCAACCCCAAGACACATCAGTTAGCTGCCCACATGGGACTGTGACAGGATTGCAGGGTTCTTGTCTCACAGAGTGGAAGAATGCATTGCACGGACACAAAAGGTGACATGAAGTGAAAGTTTGCTAAGTGAAGGTGAGAGCACAAAGGAAAGAAAAAAATCTCTCTGGAGTGAGAAGGGTCATGGATGAGTTGCCACTGAAGGTTTTTTCAAGCTGGTCTTTTATCAAAAACTTGGCCGGGGAGCTTGTGGCCTTGAGATTCTTATACTGTCTTGGTCTGAGCAAGGACTATTGATAACACCCTTAATGACTTATTTCTTTAAAAAAAAAAAGATCTTATTTATTTATTTGACAGAGAGAGAGAGACAGCAAGAGAGGGAACACAAGCGGGAGTGGGAGAGGGAGAAGCAGGCTTCCCATGAACTAGCGAGCCCGATGTGGGGCTTGATCCCAAGACCCCAAGATCATGACCTGAGCTGAAGGCAGATGTTTAAGGACTGAGCCACCCAGGCGCCAAATGACTTACTTCTTTAAAGTTTGGTCGTTTTCTGTGATTAGATTATAGCCACCAAAGAAAAATGCTTCCTAACATCTGGGGCTTAGGGTGTTCTGGTCTATTCCCTTCTCTCTTGTTCACCCTGGCTTCGTGCTTCTGCCTGCCAGGAAGAGTTTCAGAGTCTAGTCAGGGGCTCCCTACCTCTGTCTGTACCATAACCCTTTCCTTACTCAAGAGGGCTCTGTGAAAACCTATCATTTGAGCTGCTATCACCCCCTTCTGACATTGCTGCACCTGAGGTCAAACCACATTTATGGGGAAGGGGTCCTCTTCCCCCAGCAGGGACATCTCTGAAGGTCCCTCCAGGCTCCAGTGGTCCTAGTTGGCTGCTTAGGCATGTTCTGTCTTGAATCACAGCTGAACTTCTTCTTCGCAATCATGTGTCCTTTGTTTCTAGCCTGGGAAAAGATCACTCTTGAATAAACTTCCTTCATTCAGGGGCACCTGGGTGGCTCAGTAGGTTAAACCTCTGCCTTCGGCTCAGGTCATGATATCATGGGATCGAACCCCGAGTCGGGCTCTCTGCTCATGGGGGAGCCTGCTTCCCCCTCTCTCTCTGCCTGCCTCTCTGTCTACTTGTGATCTCTCTTTCTCTGTCAAATAAATAAATAAAATCTTTAAAAAACAAAAAAACTTCATGCATTCAAATTTTGCTGTGAATCTGCTTTCTGGAGAACCCATCCCATGGCAGTTGGTTCTAAGGATTGCCTAAGAAGGAAGTCACGAAGATGAGACTCCAGAACCGTATACACCCCTGCTTATGCGGGGGTGAAGACCCCATTCCTGGGAGTTGGTGAGGCATAGAACATTGGTTCTTCTTCCCCGGCTGTAGGCGGGCCAGTCAGTGGCAGCCGGGAAAGGGGATGCTTTAGCTGGTGTAACATACCAGATGCTTTCCAAAAGAGTAAATATCAGGGCGGTGGAATGAAGTGGCTCTTGTTTAGTGCAGTTGGTACTCAGGGAGATGGAAATAAAATATGAGAGTGATTAATGGGCAAGTAAGGCCTAAGTGTGCAAGACAAGGACCTCCTGGTTAGCTGTAATCCTGCGTCAAGAGGGTAGAGAAAGCAGAGAACTTAATTATCAGAATGCTTGAACTCCAAAGATCAACTACCCCACATAGGCAGGTTTGCTATGCCAAGGTCCTCTGACTCCAGCTGGGAAACATCGGGGTGGATCCATGCCCCCGACCTTGACACTCCAGATTCTGTTGGAGCTCTGGGCCCCTCACACTTATTAAGGACTAGCATTCCCCCTCTCGTCTAAAGAGGATATGGAGGCCTTGACTCTGCAAGGGAACACCAGCCGCCCTCAGGAACTGCATCCTCTTCTCCCCATCCCCTAGCTGCTGTATGGGGTCATCTGAAGCCTTTGCTGGGATACATCTTCTCCCTTCGCTAAATCCTGCTTTCTCTCCCTCTGTTTCATAGGTATTGATAATAAGAGCAGTCCCCCGGACACCCTAATTTTTATTTAAACGTTTATGGCCAGAACAGCTCCTCCTGCCACAGGCACCAGCCCTCTTGGTGGGGGAGAGATCCCAGAGTCGAGGTGCTGGATACCTGCTCCCTTCTCTCTCTCTCTCTCTCTCTCTCTCTCTCTCTCTCTATATATATATATATATATATATATATATATATATAGTAGGAAGAGCAAATTGTTCGCTTTAAGGAAATTGGTAGTGCTACCAAGTTTCAGACCCAGATATGTCTATCTTCAAATCCATTCTCCTTCGTCCTCCTCCTCCTCTCCTCCTCATCCCCCTCCTCTTCCTCCTCCTCCTCTTCTTCTTCCTCCTCCTCCTTCTCCTTTTTTTGCATCTTGTTGTGTTTTCCCATTTAGTACATATTTTTATAATTGATTTGTTGGACATAAGTCTAAATTTGCAGGCAGAGAGAAAAATGGAGCTGATAGATATGAACTATAACATGTAGTTGGAAGCAGTTGGAAACTGTGCAGAGGAGGATGAGCTAAGTGTCTGTGAATCATCTATTTGCTTTTTGATTTATTCATTTAACAAACTTTTATTAAGCCTTTATAGTATACCAGGCCCTAGACTGGGTCCTAGGAATATAGTAGGAATAAAGATTAGATTCTGATTCCAAAATTTATGGTCCAGCATAAGAAATGACATGCAAATCATTAAGTTCAATAAATCATTGAAAGGCAGATAAAGAATGGTTAAAGCTTCCATTTACAACCTATGAGAGTCACTGGGCACCATTTCCTGAAGATACGGGCCTGCAGGGCTGCTGTGTCTCCTAAAGTCAGTAAAATTCTGGCATTATCTGGAATGGAGCTGGCAAGAAAACTGAGAACCCTGCCTTTCCCTTTACAACTGATCCTGGTGGGAGTCCAAAGATGGCAAGAGTCCTGAATTCCATATTTGAAAAATGATAACTCGTGCTTTTTTTTGTGATGGCAACGGACAGGAGTGGCTTCATGGCCACTCTGGGGCAAAGCAAATGGCATCGGCAACCTTTCCACTTGAACTTCTCTAATTGGTGATGCTTTCCCTTGTCAAGGACGATGAGACGCAAGACCCCTCCACTCAAAACTGTTGTGTTGGAGGCTAATAAAACACAAAGATGCGATGCACAAAGGAAGGGGCGAAGCATGAAGAGGGGATCCCCTTTTCCTTTCTTCCTTTTTTCCAGCACTGGTTACCATAGTGCCCAGCAGTCTAGAGCTGCCATCCTACTCAGTGGGCACATACCAGAGCTTCCTACAGTAAGAAGTTAATGGGAGAAGGGCGAAGTAGTTGTCAGGTTAACACAGTGGAGAAGAGAATGATTATAGATAGACCAGGAGGGTGAGAGGGGGACAGTTAATAACCAACCAACAAATGAACACTGTTGTTTTCCTAAAAATAGAAATCAGAGTATGCTATTAAGTGGCTTTTGGTAGGAGAACAGATTAATTTGGACAGAAAACTGCCAAGAGGGTTTATTATCAAAAGCTGTAATGGTAGGAAAGGGGAAATTTGGGGAGTCAGAATCCAGGCTTTACTTCTTGCTCTATGCCAGTATCCCGCCCAGGGCTTGGCGCAGAGTAAGAGCTTAGGACATGCTCTAAATAAACAAATTCATGACTGACTGAAGGGACAGACACTTAGCTCATTGTCTTATACATCGTGTTCCAGTTGTTTCCAGCTATGTGTTTAACTTTCATAATATCTCCCAGCAACTGGTATTTATCACCTGGGTTTTCTCTTCCTGCAAATTGAGGCCAATAGATTGATTAGGGAAATACGTACTAAATAGAAAACATAGCAGGATGTAAGAGGAAGCAGGATAGCGTTAAAGATGGATGGATCTGGGTCTCGAAATTGGTGGTAGCAGCAAGACTAGGCAAATGATGGGATATTCCAACCCTGTGCCCTACTTTGTACCATTGAGGTTAGGACTAATTTACATCATGTGTATGTAGACTTTCACCTCATTCCAGAGAGCTACAGGGGGTGAGGGAGGGCTGATTTTAAATGTGTTTGGACTCGTA
Source organism: Lutra lutra (assembly GCF_902655055.1). Classification (NCBI taxonomy): domain Eukaryota; kingdom Metazoa; phylum Chordata; class Mammalia; order Carnivora; family Mustelidae; genus Lutra; species Lutra lutra. Next base: position 8,511,205 of record NC_062281.1, on the reverse strand, counting down.
AGATCAGGTTGTTCAGACATTGGCCGTAGGACTCTCCTTGCCCACAAAAGTCTAAAGAAATTAGGAAAACAGAACACTCCCCCAACAGACCACGTTGTTGGAAGGTAGGAGCTATGTCTTTGCTTATTTAGACTCTCAGTGCCTAGGAGGTAAGAGATTCCCAATAAATGTTTGCCTTTTAACTTAGTGACTCTACCCGTTTACTTGCCTATGATGTTGCTGACCTTGTGAGTTTCATGAGGATAAGAGTAATACAAGTCAGGTGACATAGGGTTTCTGACTCTGTTGCAGGGTTCCTGTGTCACAGAGCTGAAGAATGGATCTCGTGGACAAGAGGGTGAAGTAAAGTGAAAGTTTTTAATGCGAAGGTGAGAACAGAGAGGAGAGCTCTCTAGCATGAGAGGGGTCCTGAACGGGCTGCCATTGAGGACGTTTATGATTAGTCTTTTATAGGAAACTGACCAGGAAACTTGGTAAATATCTTGTCTATAACATTTAAGACAAACAGGTGCATTTGTAAATATTATGAAAATATCTCATCTATCTTTAGAATGAACAAGGTCGATTTGTTATGTTCCCTTTTGTCTGGCTAATATCTTGTCTGTGACATTTCTCCATATCTGGGATTTCTGTGAGCCTGGTTACGTGGTCCCATATCAGTCTCTCCCTCCCCAGCCTCGCCTGTCCCTTATTCAGCACAACAGAGGGTCCTGATGTATTATAACCATGTATTATGGGCTGAACCCTGCCCACCCCTGTGCCAAATTCATATGTTGAAACCCTAACCTGCAGGACCTCACAATGGAACTCTATTTGGTATGAGGGTCTTTAAAGAGAGGCATGGAGGGAAAATAAAGGTCTTCAGGGTCTTCAGAGTGCCACCAGACATCCACATGCAGAGAAAGCAGAGAAATGGCCATCCACAAGCCAGGGAGAGGGGCCTCAGGAGAAACCAACGTTGCTGTCCCCTTAGTCTTGGACTTCCAGCCTCCAGAGCTGTGGGAAAGAAATCTCTGTTATTTAAACCACACAGTCTGTGGCATTTTCTTATGGCAGCCCTGGGATCAGTATGGTTATAACCTTAGGGATGGGAAGAGCTTGCCCCAGCCCCATCAGAGCAGGCTTATATGTCTTTTATGTTTTTCTAAGAGCTCTGATCTATCTCAGGTTTTTAATGATCTTTTCCGTACCTAGCTTTTTCCTTGTGTAAATGCCGCTTCAGCCGTGGGATTAAGATGTCATTAAAAACAATCCAGATTGTAGCACGTGAACACACACATGCTGAGTCTGTCCTCTCCTTCTTGAAACCCTCCGCCCAGCCAGATGGATTGAGACCTGCCACTTGCAGCTGAGACCTGCAGGGTCAGTCCTCACTCTCTGGCTCAGAGAGACAGGGGAGGAAGGTCAGGAAGCAGCCACAACAAAGCAAGAGGGCAGGGCAGGGCCTACAAGGACCCAGCGCACAGTGCCACAGTGGGCTTCTGGGACCTGTTCATTCAAACTTGAGAAGCAAGGAGCTCACCAACACTCAGATCAGACGCTGGGTCCAGGCCCCCACCATTTTCCTCTATAAATATTTCCTTATCAGAGGAAAAGTAAAATCCATTTGTCATCTACGTGAGAGAAAAAGCACACACATCCAGTAATCACATACAGCCTCTGGGATTCCTGGATCCCCTGAAGCTCAGCTGGGTCACCAGGAGAGGCAGAACCCTGGGTGGGGGGACCGCTCCCCCATGCCATGAGCCAAGGGTCCCGGCATGGGGGAGCGGCCACATCACGAAGGGTTGGGGCAAAGCCTCAAGACCTGGTTCCTCCTCCATGTTCTTCCTCAGGGAGAAACATACCAGGTAAATTCACACGACCACTCCTGAAGAGACTTCATGAGTGAACAGGTTTAAGGTCCATTCCATTTTAAAAAATAGGTTTCTGTAGGTGTCATTTGTATACCATAAAGTTCTTCTGATTTAAGCACGTCGTTCAGAGTTTTTTTGTTTTTTATTTTTTGTTTTTTATTTTTGTAGTATTATGCAACCACGGTGGAGAACATTCTCATCATCTCAAAGAGAAACTGCATGGCTGTGAGCAGTCACTCCCCACGCTATCTCCAGCCTGGGTAACACTCAGTGTGTCTGGAGATGTCCTTTCTCTGGACATTTCCAATGAATGGAATCAGACAATATGTAGTCTTTTGTGTTTGCCTCCCTTCATTAGCCTGATGGGGTTTTTATTAAGATTTTATTTTTAAGATTTTATTTTTAATGTCTTCCATGTTATTCCTTATGCTCCACCAGTAAGTAAACCATGTGATAATTGACTCTCTCTGCTTGACTTATTTCACTCAGCATAGTCTCCTCCAGTCCCGTCCGTGTTGATACAAAAGTTGGGTATGGTTTCACTTACTTGTGGAGCATAAGGAATAACACGGAGGACATTAGGAGAAGGAAAGGAGAAGAGAGTTGTGGGAAATCAGAGAGGGAGATGAACCATGAGAGACTGTGGATTCTGAGAAACAAACTGAGGGTTTTGGAGGGGATGGGGTGGGAGGTTGGGTGAGCCTGGTGGTGGGTATTCAGGAGGGCACGTATTGCGTGGAGCCCTGGGTGTGGTGCATAAACAATGAATCTTGGAACACTGAAAAAATAGAATAAAATTTTTAAAAATGCTTAAAAATGTTTTTCAATAAACCAAATATTGATATAAAACCTCAAAAAAAATAAAGTGGGATTAAAAAAGAAAAAAAAGGTTTTTGTTTTTAAGTAATCTCTATGCCCAACATGGGACCCAAATTCATGACGCTGTGCTCAAATATTGCAAGCTCCCCCAACTGAGGCAGCCAGGCGCCCCTACGTGGTGTCTTTGAGGCTTATTCATGGTGTAGTATGTGTTATTACTTTGTTCCTTTTTATTGTCAAATTATATCCCTAGGGTGGGTAGAATGATAAGGTTACAGTTTGTGCGTGTGTGTGTGTGTGTGTGTGTGCGTGCGTGTGTGTTAGGAGTTGGGACCATGTGGGCAGAGCAGGGATGGGTTGTTATATCCCAAGTTATTTCAGTGTCTGGGGCTGAGGTGACCCATATGCTGGGGCTCGAAGTTAGCTGGGAGGGTAGGGTAGGGAGGTAGCTGGGAGGGTAGCTGATGATTCTGTCTATCTCAGAGGCAAAGATAGGCCAGAGCAGTCTGTTTTCTCCTCCTTACCAAGTCCTTATCAGCACATTTCCTCTGAAAACAAGAGGGATTTTCCGGTTGCTTGGATTATAGGACTTTGGGAGCTTCTGCAACAGAGCTGAATTTCTTCTGTGCTTGACCTACCTGAATTCAAAAGCTTGATGCCCTCATTCTCATCTCAGCCTGAAGGGTAGGCTGCCTCTTTATGCTCTATCCCACGAGAGAAGGTCTGGGGGTTGAGATGGGAGGGAGTTCGGTGAGGAATTGTAAACCCCCTCATGCCCCATCGGTGACCCAGACCTGGGTCCAGTTTTGACCTGAGCTGGAGAACCAAGGTGGGTCCTAGAGCTTTGCTGACATCAGGAGCCCATCCCAAAGAGGCCGTCCTACAGGCTTATAGACAACCTCGTGACGTATTCAGCCAAGCTCGTTAAAATCTTGAAGGGCTTGGGGTGCCTGGGTGGCTCAGTGGGCTGAAGCCTCTGCCTTCAGCTCGGGTCATGATCCCAGGGTCCTGGGATTGAGCCCCGCATTGGGCTTTCTGCTCAGCAGGGAGCCTGCTTCCTCCTCTCTCTCTCTCTGCCTGCCTCTGCCTACTTGTGATCTCTATCTGTCAAATAAATAAATAAAATCTTTAAAAAAATAAAATAAAATAAAATAAAATCCTGAAGGGCTGCCACATGGGAGGATATACTTATTCATAAGGATGCAGAGGGCCAGACAAGGATAAGCATGTGTGTTATAATGTGGGGACAACACAAGGGGAACTGTGGCAGGAGACAAGTCACCCAGCAAGGGGCTAGAGATTTGGCCAGAGCACCTGGCCCAGCAGGTGATTTAGATCCCAATTAAGATTTTAGATGGAATCCTGGTCATGTCTGCTGGGAAAGCTCAGCCTGGGCTGGTGCCATAGGCTGGTTGGTTTGTGGTTGGTGCCATAGGGTGGTTGGGGCCAATTTCTTTTTGGTCACCATAAACATTGTGCCATTTCCCAAAGCTCTGGTCTTTAGGGTGGAATGACTGGGGTTAAGTAGTAAGAAAGGAGTCCGTCTGTGAGTCATGCCCACATCTTCTGACATGCTCATCTCTGTTAGCCCCAGTAAGTTCCCCTGAACCTTCCTGCTCTTCCCGAGAGTGCCGTGGTTCCTGCATCTAAGAGGGCCAGTGAACCTGCCTCGAAATCACTTTGATAAGATCCTTTATGAATAGCAATGACTTCCACATTATGATTTTACATTCCACTTTAATAAGGATCAAGTAGACGTGGGCGATTTTGAATGAGATGGTCTTGTCTTCTGACTGCAGTAAGTCTTCTGGCAACAGCTGTGCTGTTTCCTGGCTCTTCACCATATTAAATTAATTTTTTCCCCACTTCATCTCCTAACCTCCTTGGGCAGCCACCCAGATGGATGGGTCAAAGACTTACAGAATTTCTGGCTCTCCAAAGGTCTTAGAAACTCCTCAACAGAGTACAGAAATCCTGGAAACAGCAAGAAAGACCTGTGGATGGTCCAGTCTCTGCTTGATCACTGTCGGGATGGTCTCCCTGTTTGGGCAGCAGGCCGTTCTTAAGTTCTTACATCGAGTAGCTCCAAGGAAGTTCCTCCCTGCATTGAGCAGAGTGGAGTGCACAAGGCAAAAAGGTTTTGGAGACAGAGATGTGGGTTCAGTCTGATTGCAACGGTTTATTTTAATGTGTCAGCTTGACTGGGATAAGAGACACCCAGACAGACAGCTGGCAAAACACTATTTCTGGGTGTATTTGCGGGTGTGTTTCTGGAAGAGATTAGTATTTGCCTTGGTAGCATGAGCATGGACGATTGCCCTCACCAGTGTGGGTGGAAGACATCTAATCCGCCAGGGCATGAAGAGAACAAAAGGTGGAGAAAGGGTAGATTTGCTTTCATCTTAAGTTGTGACATCTACCTACTCCTGCCCTTGAACATCAGTGCTCTTGGTTCTCAGGCCTTTGGACTCAGACTGGAACTACATCACGGGCTTTCCTGGGCTTGCAGCTTGCAAACTCAGGGATTTCTCAGTCTCCATACCTCATAATCCCTTAAAATATCTCTCTCTCTATGTATGTATGTATGTATGTATGTGTGTGTGTGTGTGTGTGTGTGTATGTCTCCTATTGGTTCTTTTTTTCTAGAAAACACTGGCTAATACACTGGCTATGTCAGCTTCTTGGTGCATAGCATTAATCATTACTTAATTTCTCTGAGTTTCAAGCTTATTATTGGCAAAATATATGTAATAATACTAATTACACATGCTAGGGAGTCTTTGCTGTGGTAGTGCTTGGAAGTGCTGTGGCTGGGACAGGTGTTTAACAAGCTAAAATTATATTTATCAGCCATATTGATATCGAGCACATACTACAGTTAGGCGCATTCAAGACCTATTCCAGATCACTTCAAACGTGCCTTTACAGTAAAGGCTGGACAAAGCTCAAATAAAACTAAAAAAAAAATCTACATTACCTAAATTCTCTTGCATCCTGGTTTCTGCCTTGACCCAAGGTCTGCAAGGATTTGGGGAAACAGTGAGGGAGTGGAGGTGGCAACCTTGTGCAGGGTAACTGGGTCTTCCTGGTGGTGGCAGTGGGGGTGTCTGGGTCTCCTGGAGCAGTCCTGGTGGACTTCCTATCCTCTGGTTCCACAGCATCATGGGACCTAAGTGGAGCTCCAGGGTGAGGTGTCTCCTGGGGACTGAGGCAAGGTGGGTCTCTCTCGGGCTATTGTTCCTGGATATAGAGATTTCAAATCTGATTCTCTAGTCCTTCTGGAGATGTTGAAAGCTAAATCTTTAGTACATCTTACTGTGAAAATTAGTTGGAGTTGATCCTTTTTCATTTTTTGAATCTGTAGCCTAGAACCTTGATCAACACAATTTTTGATGACAATTATAGCTGTTATTCAAAATGCTATTTAGAGATCACAGAACTCATCTGTTTATAGACAGTCAGCAATGGAAGGGCCCACAGAGTTCATTAATATAGGTACCTTATTGTACGGAGAGGGAAACTGAGGACAAGTATAGGGTTGTAACCCTCCCAGAATCCCTCATTGTATATTGTATATCAAGTGTTTGCTCCCACTGCACCAGGCTGTGTACTCAGTACCATATTTGTCATTTCATGTAAATCCCTACAAAAGTCTCAAAGGATGGACATCATCATCATCCCTTTAGGGAGGGAAGGGAGAGTCAGAGAGCTTAAGAAACCAGCCCCAGAAGAAAAACAGTATGCGGCAGGGCTGGGACTTCAGCACGGATCCAGCTCCAAAGCCCATTCTTTGAACCTACACACTTTGCCACCTCCTATGACCTGGCTTCTAATCCCTCCCCTCCATCATCCTAAATAACTGATCCGACTTAAATAGGAAAGAGAAAGGATGCAAAATGGAAATGGTGCCGACTCTGCATCTGGCTAGAGCACCATTCATGGATGGTTGCAGAGCAGCAAGTAGAGGCAGGTGACTGATCTCTGTGTGTGGCCGGAGACAATGGCCAAGAGGTGGAGAAGGAAGAGGAGCCCAGATCACGCAAGACGCTGTAGGTCATGTAAAGTGCTCTGTTGTCCAATCCCAGCCACCACCAAATATCACACCCAAAAGAGAAGCCCAGGCACTTGGCGTGTACTTGTCCTTGCTCCTGCTTTCCCTGCCTTCAACCTTCCCCTGCCAGATTCCCTCTTGGTTCTTTTCCCCTTTAAATCTACCTAGGAAAGTGGTTTCAGGGGCATTTCACTGAGGTCTGACTGTGAGAAGCAGAGGACTGCTGTAGACTTAGACGTCACCCATATCCCATGATGTCACACAAACAACATGGCTCCAGGCCAGAGTCCATGCAGCTTGTATAGCATTAGACGATTTGGTGGTCTGAGCACCCCATGAGTTAGGAGTCATCAGCCCCTTTCATAGGTGAGAGAGGCCTAAAGAGACTGGGTAAAATCTCCAGGGCCTCTCTGGGTCTTGGTGACACAGCAAAAATCTTGACAGTTTTGACCCCGGTGTTGGTGTGCCCACTGGGATGGGAGGTAATTCCGCCATCCTCATCCTTGGCCTTGGCCAGACTCTTCTGGAACCCAGGCAAAGTCCTGCTAGACTGGATGTCCCAGAAGGAGCCAGGACTGGTTTTGGGCTTGTTTCTTCTTGAGTCTCTGAGCCTCCCCATGTTGTCAGACAGCCTTTAGGGCATGAAGTCTCCTGGTTGTTGGTACCAGATGGTTGGCTGGTAAGAGAGAGCAGAGCCAGAAGGATTACTAGAACCTAGCCTTGCTTCTTCTTCACTCTTTAGTTTCCTTAACTGTAAAATGTGGAGGTTGAACAGTCTGGTTCAGCTCTGACTGCTCACCAGCCTACGGTCTTAGAAATGGAAAGCTGAGGAAATCCATAGTTAGGCCAGTTCCTGCTTCCCTAGGTCTATCACTGAGTTTCCGCCCAGTTTCTGAGCTGATAAAGGTCAGGGTCAGTGTGGTGATAGGCTTCATCTCCTGATGACTCAAAATTGGTGGATTAAGTTTGCACAGAGAGTATGTTGAAATATTTTTAAGGCTAGCCTTGGGCTCAGGTTGAAAAGAGCTTTGTGTGTACAGGATTTGGAAGTTGTAACACATATCACATAGCCAATTCTAGCCAGTGGTGCAGTGAGCTCATCAGTTCTAGAAACACTAATTTTGATTCCCATTAGCCTTGAATCAGTCCTTGCACAAGTGAACTCTAGGTCTCCTTTCATCTGCAAACCATGCTTCATGGAGAGATAAGACAGGTCCTTTCTATATGAGTAAAGCAATGCTCAGAGAGGTTGGGTGACTTGCCAAAGGCCACAGAGCTAGGATATGATGTATCCAGGACTCAAATCCAGATCTGTCCAATTCCAGTTTGTGTCCTTTCCACACATTAGTGCACTCTGCCCCTTATGTTCCTCGTTGACATGTGTGGAGTTGAAAAATGTGCAAGTATGTACGTGTTTTGTGAAAAAACAATCGGTAAAGGAAAATTAGCTTGAAACTATTTTTAAAAAAGATTTCTCAGTTAAAGATAATACTCCATATGAAAATTAAAATCATAGAAACAGTTACAGGAATACTTGTAAGGTCCTTCAATATTTGTTCCTGACTTTGAAAGGGAACAGCTTCTTGAGAGCTGCTCTAGGTGTTTGAAAAGGTGACCTCGGGCCTTTCCTGAGATTAGCGCAAAGTAGATGGGGATAAAGTGTTTTCATTAAGGCTATTAGAGCTGGCAGGGGACGCCAACTCTGGGCCACTCCAGCCATAAGCCTCCAGGTATTTGAGGACCACAGAGCCTTACAGCAGAGGAAGGGTTAAATTTGTCTCGCACTACAAAGCAGGAAAATCCTACAGTAGATCTGGCAATGAGTTCATCCTCCTCTGGTCTATTTTGACATTACATATGATCATTATTTTTATTCCTTCCCAATATCTAATATATGACATATCACATGGTGGAATGGGAAGCAAGTAGAGATGAAAAATGTGTTAGACATGGTCCAAGGGTTCATGGCCCTTAAACTACACCCTTCAACAGCCCTGCTCTTTAAGATACATTACCTGGGCCTCTATTTTCAGCTATGGCCTGGGTGTGACAGGTGACCCACCTGAGAGTGGAGGGGCCATGGGTGCTTAGCCATGGGTTAGGGTTACTTGATTCTATCCTGTGGAGAACAGGGGATGGACCGTGTCAAGGTCACACTGTACACACACTGTTCTAGCTAAGGGCAGAGTGCAGACAGAAGAGAACAAGCCTGGAGGAGAAGCCAATGGAAAAATGTTTGACTTTGACTCAACTGTCTTAAAAGGGCAGGGATTATGCCTGACTTGTCCATCCCCATATCTCTCGGGCTCAGGACAATCTTTGCCTCCTAGTAGGCCCACAGTAAACACAGGTTCAAGGATCAGATAACATAGTTTCAGTAATTTTTTCCCCCAATGAACACATTGCATTTCAAGCAGGCCTTGATAGAGGGAACTGAGAGAAGAAGTTGGATTTGAGAAATAAGGGATAAAAGTTGAGAGAGCTTGGTAATTGATAGAATTAGAGTGTGAAGTCAGAAAGAAGTCTGAAATGTCCCCAGCCTTCTGACCTGGGGCTCTCACTCAGTGAGATGGGGACCAATTGGGGGAGATGATGTTGGCTCAGGATGATGTTGAGATGCCTGTGGACACACAACTGGGGATGTCTTAGAAGTGATCCCCTGAGCGGCTGGTCTATCCCCTCAGCATTGGCCCTTTTCATTGCTGTTCCGTCTAGACCAGAAGCCCTCCCTGCCCTTCATCCAGTTAACTCTTCCTTCCTTTGGACCCAGGACAACCTCACTTTTACAGGGGAGCCTTTCCTGGATCTGGGTTGGCTAGTTGGGTTGGTTGGCATCAGACCCTAAGCACTTTCCTTCCAGCCATGGCTCTCAATTAGCAATGGCCCCCATGATTAGGGGTTAATAAGTTAATGTCTGTGACTCCTCTAGAGGATCAGCTTCATAAGAGCCAGGACAATGTCTTTTTCTGGTCACCAGTGAATTCCGACTGATAAGAACCATGCCAGGTATAGAGCAGATGCTCAACAAATGAGTGGAGGATGAATGAATAAATGCTCTTATAAGTGAATGCGTGCACAGATGAACGAGTGTCAGGGCTCTATCTCTCAACACCTGATGTGATTCTAGTCACTGTGAGGCAGGTTTCCAGAGGAGAGACGTGAGTTCCTGGGTTTGAACTCACGTGTCTGCCATATAGTGGTTTCTTGGTAAATAATTACTGAAGCATTTCTGGCTTTCCTTAACATCTTTCTGTCAGCAGGTAAGAAACATAACATTGGGGTGGTCTTGATTTTCTTGCTTATCAAGATGAAAATAAGGCCATCTATCTCAGCTTCTTTTTTAAAAAAATGAGAATTCATTTGAGGGAAATTGGAAGGGGAGGTGAACCATGAGAGACTATGGACTCTGAAAAACGATCTGAGAATTTTGTTAAGGGGTGGGGGGTGGGAGGTTGGGGGCACCAGGTGGTGGGTATTGTAGAGGGCACGGATTGCATGGAGCACTGGGTGTGGTGCAAAAATAATGAATACTGTTATGCTGAAAAAATAAAAAATTTAAAAAAAAAAAATAAAAAAATGAGAATTCGATGGGATAACTTGTATCAAAAATATTGAATATAGGCTTATTGTCATCTACCAGGCTAACTACGGAATGAAAGTCTCCAGGACTTTACAGAGGAAAATAAGGAAGAAATGAGCACAGCCTTAAGAGGCCCAGGGTCCTTACACACACACACACACACACACACACACACCCTAATCCTCCCTCCCCATTTTTCATCAACTGTCTACACCTGGTCACACTCCTAGAAAAAGACTGGCTTTTGAGCTGGGAGCAGTTCACAACTATTTTTGGCTGTGAGTCAAACAGAGAAGTGTCTGAGCTTGTGAATCTGTGTGAGTGTGATCAGCTGCACTGCCCGCCGCTCAGCAGACGCTCAGCACATGGCCGCTTCCGGCCTGTTCCCCCGACCCCGGGATACCCAGCTCTTCGCCCAGGGTTTAGCCCATAACAGGTGCCCTGTGCGAGTTTGAGCTAAGGATACAGCAAGAGAAGAAATGAAGGGAGAGGGGTTGTTGTATGTGCTCATGTTCTGCTCTCTTTCCAGGCACATCAGTGCCATCAGGCGCAGGTTTCGGGAGAGAGGGAAGCCTGTGGAAGCTGTCAGAGTAGGTTCATTGTCTGAAGCAGCCTCACACCTTTTATTTATGATAAACACCATGTGGAGTCCCCAAATGTTGGTTCAGGCGGGCTCTCTGTTGCCTGCTGTGCCAGAATGTTGATCCTGCAGCTGTTGCTAAATTACCAGGGGATCCTGGCCCCCTCCCCGCCACTTGCCAGACTCTGTTAATGGATGCAAGAATTCAGGGATCTTTCCAGCAAATTGTAAGCCATGCAATGACAACTCTAGGGTTACAGATCTCCCTCTGCAGACCACAGCTCTCTCCTGAGCCACCTCCTAGACATCTCAGCATGTACAAAATGGTCTCTTATTACCCATGAAAAGACTGTTGTGCTTAAATTGGCAAAGGTTAAAGCAAGAGGAGCGCCATCTTGACTCCTGGTGACTGTAATCATGGTATTCCTAATTAAAGGCTGCTGGCGGGAAGGCTTTCCTGGCATCTGAAAACTCCCTCTGGGACGGCTGCCCAAAGGCCAGCAGTCGGTGGCTAGAGCTCTGGGAGGAGAGCTCCCTGGGGGTTCTTGGGACACTTGCTCCAGAAGATTCTTTGTAGCTCCTGGTCAGCCTCAGAGAGCTGTCAGGGGAAGCCAAGGGGTTCTCAGCAGCTGCACACCTTCTGTCCCCTGGAACCTCTAGAGGGTAAGTTGTGTTCCTTCTTCACCTTCTCTCCTGCTCACACTCGTGGGTAGTTCTGAGTGGGCATGAAGTCAAGGTGAGGGCTGCAAACACAGGTCCCCATGCTCAGAACTCAGGTTGGGTTTTTGCCCTTGTTTTGGCTACTGGCTGTTTCATGGGCATTGAAGACGTGGCCACACATTCCTACACATGATTTCATTTGCTGCCTGTTTGAAGAGGTTTTTGTGATACACAAAAGCTTCCGGAGAGTCGTAAAAAGAAGAGGTCTGGGAGTCAGAAGGCCAGGGTTGGAGTCCAAGTGGCACTTGGCTTTCTGTGGGAGGCCACTGCGGATGGAGCCAGCCCCTGTCACCCCAACTCTGTGGTCAACAAGGGAGGCACCCACATCTAGACAGAAGGGAGGCACAGAAGTGAATGGTCCCTCTGCTCTTCTGACAAAACAACTCCAGCCATAGCTCAGGACATCCTCTAGAAATGCAAAAATAAAACAGGAGGTTATGTGTGTATAGTTCCTTCTATCTGGGTCTCAATGGCTGGGTTAAATGAGGTCTTAGGGACAGCTGTTTTTTTTCTTTTTCTTTTAAGGATTTTATCTATTTATTTGACAGAGAGAGAGAGCACAAGCAGGCAGAGTAGCAGGCAAAGGGAGAGGGAGAAGAAGGCTCCCCCCTGAGCAAGGATCCCAATGTGGGGCTCAATCCCAGGACCCTGGCATTATGACCCGAGCAGAAAGCAGTCGCTTAACCTACTGAGCCACCCAGGCGCCCCTCAGAGGACAGTTCTGATTGTACTTGCCCAACAATCCCCTGCCTTTTGAACAGCAGGGTGGGAGGTCCACTTTCAAAAGTTCTAACCCCACCTTGGACATCTCATTAAGTGGTAAGATGTATAAATGCCTTTAAGTTGTATTTACTTGTTTATTTATTTTTACAGTTGAGATAATTAATATATAACATTATATTATTTTAAGATGTACAGGGTAATCACTTGAATGCACACACACACACACACACACATATATATATATATATATAGAGAGAGAGAGAGAGAGAGAGAAATGAAGACCACAATCAGTTTACTTAACATCTATCCCCACCCATAGTCACAGACTTTTTTCCTTGTGATGAGAACTTTTAAGATCTATTCTCTGAGCAATTTTCAAATACACAGTACATGTTGTTAATAGAGTCACCATGCCGTACATTCCATTCCCAGGACTTACTTATTTTATAACTGGAAGTTCATATCTTTTAATGACCTCCACCCATATTTCATTTATTATATAACTGTATCATAAGACTCATGACATATATGATATACATATAGAGGGGCCTCTGGGTGGCTCAGTCATTAAACATCTGCCTTCAGCTCAGGCCATGATCCCAGGGTCCTGGGATCGAGCCCCACGTCGGGCTCCCTGTTCTGTGGGGAAGCCTGCTTCTCCCTCTCCCACTCCCCCTGCTTGTGTTCCCTCTCTCACTGTGTCTCTATCAAATAAATAAATAAAATCTTTTTTAAAAAAGAAAGATATACATATATGTGCACACACACATTTCTATATATATTCTATGCATATGCATACGATGAGTTTATATTTGGTATATGCCTACCGCAATACCCTGACATGTATGTATATATCTCTATATATACATATAAGACACATGTATTATATATAAATATGTACATATATACACACATCTATACCTAAAGATACACATACACATGCACATGACATATACCTAATACACACTCATATACACATACACACACGTATACACATGCATGTGTATACACACAAACATGAACACACACATACATGTGTACACACACCTGTGCGTACACATAGACATACACGTGCATGTGAACAGGATGTGATCAGGTGTCACAGGTGTATTTCAGGTGCTCTGAGAGGTCAGCTGGGCTCCCGGGGTCCCTCACTGTCCTTTAGGCCATTCCCCGGTGGACCCCTGAGGCTGATGTCCCTACCACAACTGGCTTCTCAGCTTCTACTCAGCCCCCGTCATCAGCCCCTGTCAGCCCCCCTCTCACCTCCTGCTGCTCAGCTCGGGGCCCCAGGCATTGGCGGAAGAACGAAGAACGGTATGTGCCCATCTCAGTCCCTCCTGACTCCAGAGACTCCCCCGCGGAGCGGCTAGGGTGCTGAGATTAGTAGGCAGCTCTTCCTTTTCTCCCAGGCATGACGGGCTCAGAGTAGGGCCAGGTGAGGCTGCCCTCTCTTTCCACCCCGGGCCTGGGGCTGAGTCCCATGTGTCCAGGACCTTCTGAAGCCCCTCCCTGCAATAGACCTCAGCCTCCTGCTGTGTCATCCACCCTTCCCCCCAAACACACCCAATGTCATAGGTGTCTGCACAGGCCTATGGATGTTTCCATCCTAACTTAACCTCTGCTGCTGGTTCTCTCCCTGGGGGCTTCTCAGAGGTTTCAGTGGTGCCTGGTAATCCCACCTAGTGGTGATACGGGAACGCTGGAGACCAGACTGCAAGGTACCAGGCACAGTGTGACCATATGATGACTGAAAGGTGGCAGTGTTGTCCCCGTGATACAGCTGAAGGAACAGAAGTGAATGAACGTACCCTGTACCACCCAGCTGAATAAGCAGGACCCTGGGACTCAGCCCTGAGCTTGCCTGTCTAACTCAGAAGCCCATGGTCTTGTCTCTGCACAGCCTCCTGGCATAGGGGCAGAGCTGGGAGACTCCTTCTGGGCTCCTTTGGCTCCAGGCCAGTGTCCCTTGTGGAATGCTGGTCCTCTTTGGGCTCAAAGCCAAAGCTCACAAGCCCAAAGCTTGCAGGACCCAGGCTGCTGATGGTATTGGGGGCCAGAGAGACCCTAAAAGTGGGATGAGCACTGAGACACCCCCTCAGGGACACGGGGAGCCCTGACTGGCTAGAAAGCACACACTCCACCAAAAACTAGGGCAGCTGTTCCTCAGCCCTGCCCCGTAGGCTGCTGGGAGTGAAGGTCCAGAGTTGCTAGATCTCCTGGTGCCTTAAGGGAAGCGATGCATTCGGGATTTTAGGTAAAATTTCCCAAGGGTCAGCAGCTACTTCAAGTAACATGTGTGTGTACATGCATATCATACCGGCCAGGAAAAAAAAAAAAAAAACCCACATATGTTCACAGAGTCTTGTGGCAAGCCACCGTTCTGCCTACTCTATAAGCCATTTTATAATTTAATGAAGGCATTTTGGGTAAATTACTTTTCCTTTGCAGATGAAGCTAAGAAACCAACCTCAGCTACCCTAGACCTCTTATGACTAGCTTCCAATCAGGTAGAGGCAGGCAAAAACAGCCAGCCTTGTTCCTGGGAAGGACTGGGTGGGGAACGGCAGTGGCTGAGCCGATGGTTTGCTCTACCAGCCTCTGATGCCACAGCTGTGGGACCCAGGGCAAAATGGAACAATGGGGTCGCTTCTCAAAAATATTTAAGAATTTCACTACCGCAAGAGCAGAGCATTAAACCCTAAGGTCTGCTGAGGGCTGGGTCCAATGTTGCTGTGCGGGTCATATACCCACGCCGCCCACCCCGGCTATCAGCATTTAATTAGTGAGTGCCGCACCCGCACCAGCGACTGTGCAGCATGGCAAGCAAATCGCTTCAATGGCTGCTAGTCCAGGGGTACGTGCCTGCAGTGGCTAAGCCCTCTGGTATTGGGTCGCAGAAGCTCCCAAGAAGCTGTGTTCCACTCCTGGGGACCTGCTGGGCCGCATTCAGCACCTGGGTGTTTCTTATCACCATTGCTTTAGGCTTATTGTTTCTTGGCAATCGCTCTCAAACAACAGAACTGTTACAAATAAAGACTCTGATCTAGGTCAAGCTTTAATCATTATGCTTAAGAATTCTTCGAGGTCTTTTGGGAGATTTTAGACGCCTTACAAAAGTTAGAACTAGGAAGACTTACAAGAAATAGGAATAAGAGATCCACACAAAGTGAGACTAAAAGTAAACACGATAATGATGAAGATTATTATAAACATTTAGGATTAAAAGTACGTCGGGGAAATCACACATTGCAAGTAAAGATTGAGGGAAAATGGTGGACGCCTGGCACGTATAAAGGTCCTTATAAATTGCAACCCACTGATGCACTACTTCCTTACACAGGAATATATGATTCAAGCCTCACGCGGTGGGTTACTCATAAGGGAAGGAAAGTAAAATATAGTTCCCTAAATAGATGGGAGCAACTCAGGAGAAGTCGACCCCCATGGTGTGTGTTAAGTGACGAAGAAAGGTGGCAATTGCATTGGTGGATGTATCAATACCTTGCTGTAGGACCAGTTGACCAAGATTATAAATATCATATACAATGGGAAAAATGGAACAAAGATACAATTAAGCAATATCTGTTAGCAAGGTTCGGCTCACCCACTGAAGGGACTAAATAGACAATAGGAAACTAGTCAGAACCGCATGTCTAGCAAGTATAACCTCAGGCTAAAAGGTCATTACGCAGTTCTGTTGAATGGCTATTGTTTGGGCTAACTTTAAGCTAATACGTAACCAAATGTTAGGCTACTCTGAGTAAGATACACATCATATTTGATCCTGTACCAATGTTCCATGTACAATGCATATAAAAACTGATACTCGCCGCAATAAATCGCAGCAGCTGATACACGCCTTGAGTGTGCCTCTCTGTCTGTCACGCCGAATCCACCCCATACCTGCTTATCCAAGGATCCCCCCGCAGACTCACCGCTGACAGTCCGCGGCAAGTGAGCACTTGTCAAGTATCAACTGCAAGCCGGGCTGTATTTTTAGGAACTCTTTGGAGTGAATTAAAGATTGCTCCCATTTAACAGGTGAGGAAAATGAGGTACAGACAGGTTAAGTCCCTTGCTCAGGATCGCACAGCTGGAGAGTGACAGAGCCAGATGTGACACAGGGAATCTGGCCCTGGAGCCTCACCTGCCATTATCCTCATCGTTGTCCTCTTCTGGACTGGAACAGGGAGCTGGGTCTGGCTGGGAGGGAGTAACCAGAGATACCCTGGTCCAGGCACAGAGGCCGGGACCTCTACTATTATGCCCCCACCAGCCAGACCTGGGCACAGGGGTCAGGATGGGTCCTACCAGACAGGCTGCGGGGAGGTCCGGAACCCAGAGAGGAAGGGAAGAGGGTTCAAATGAGGACACTCCTGATATTCATCCATCCTGAGGCCTCTGCAGGACTGAGAGCTCTGAGCTTTATTCTTTGATCCAAACTGTGGGTCAGAGCCGAGCATCTCCAAGGCCATTACTCACCTTACAGCTTGGGGCTGACTCAGCACTCCGAGAGCCCTTGCTGAGAGCAAATGCTCCCCTTCCACTGGCATTCAGTTTCCAGGGAATGGAGGGGGGGGCGCCCTAGGACAGAGGAGGTAGCAGCAAACTCTCTCAAGGGAGACCAGACCTGGGTTTGCCTCTGCTCCAGGAAGATGCTTTCCTCCAGCGGCTTCTCCTTCTGGCGTGAAGCAGTGAGCAGAGTCTGCAGTGGTCTCACCTTTTGTCCAAATAATCTCATGAATTTCAGACTTGAGAGAAAGGATGATGCATCCATAATAATCATGAAAATGTTTAAAAAAAAACAAAAACAAAAGAATATGTCTTGATTTTGATGATTTTCCTAGAGTAATGATTTCATTTCTTGTGCAGGAAATATAAACAGTGATGCATGGGGTTAGGTTGATGACAATCATAATAATAGGGAGCATACATCGAGCCCTCACGATGTCCCAGGCACCGCGCTAAGTGCCCCACTCAAATTATCTCATGCACGCATACCTACTTGACACGGGTGTGATGCTGCTGTCCAAGCCACTTACAGTCTTTCTTCAAGTCACACTAAATTACAGCGCAGACAATTTGCGTGCACTTAGTCTCCTTAATTGAACGTTTATGGTTGGATAATATAACCAAGGTGTGAATGAGCGATAATTCATCCAGCTCCTGTGCTCAGGTTGGATCTGGCCTGTTCCAAGGGGAATCAAGTGGACGGGAATGTCGGAAAATGAGGCAGGGCTGGCTTGCTGATCAGGTGCAGATCAACTTCTGTCCCTGCCGCACCCCCTGCCCCTCCCTCCATCCCCCAAGTCCTAACACATTATCCTTTCAGTTCTTCTTTTTTCCTTAAATTCTGTGTGCATGTCAGGGCCTTTGCAAATGCTGTTCCCTTCGGCTGACCATTTCTTCCCTTTGCAGGGGTAATACCCAAGCATCATTTAGACCATCTGCTTGGACAGCCATGGACCTCAGGTCTTCATGCTGGGCAGCTTTCTTTTCATGGTGTCTGTCAAAGAGACAGCTGGGCATTCCTTTGGGTTATTTGTCAATGCTTCTCATGCATTAGACTCCTTATACCCCTACGACAGAGACCACTTCTAGCTTATTTATTATTGTTTATTATTGCATCCTTATCACCTAACACATGGTATTGATTCAACTGATGCCTATTGAAAGAATGAATAAGTAGAAAGGTGGGTTCAGGCAGCAGGTGGAGGTGGGTGATCTGAGCCTGACCCTGTCCACTTCTCAGGGAAAGAGCTAAGGTGTGGTGGCATCAGCTGGAATGAGGGGTGCAGAGATCAGCTCATCTGATACTTAATTGCAGACGGCTGATAGCATCTTGGAATCTGATCTTTCGGGGCTGGGGGGTTTGTCCTTGTATGGCCTGGATTTGAAGCTGGAAGAGGATGGAAGCTGGACGTGGGTGTTACGCCACCCTGGCTGCTTGCAAGCAGGTGACAGGTGCTAGGATAATGCTCTCACCCCCCACCCTCCACCCCTGACCCAGAGTTCTCTTCTGCCCAACGCAGAATCACTGTGCCCTCAAGGTCCATGTCAGGGACTGGCAAATGCTCTCATGAAGGAAATATTGTGGTCTTTGTGGCCCATCTGGTCTCTGTTGCAACTACTCACCTTTGCCATCATAACACAAAAGCAGCCATGAACAATGCAGGAATGAAAGAACAAGACTGTGTTCCAATAAAACTTTATTTATGGGCACTGAAATTTGAATTCCATTTCATGAGCCACAAAATATTTTCTCCTTTTGATTTTTATCCCCAGCTGTATTAAATTGTGAAAACCACTCTCAGCTGGTGGATGCTACAAAAACAGGTGTCCTGTTGGATTTGGCTAACAGGCTGGTTACTACCCTCCAGTCTATACCTTTGTCCCAAATCCCAGGGTGTCTTCTCTGCCAACTTGCAGAATGATTACTGGATTCAAGCCCTCACTCTGTCCTTTACTGCCCGTGTGAGGCAGGGAGCACTGCTCCATCGCTCAGGACACAGGTTCCATCAACCGGTGGGTGATGATGATGTCAGAAGTCATGTTGGGGGTCTCTGCCAGGCCCTCTCTGGGCAGTGAGGGGTAAATAGGGGGGCTCCATTCAGCAGTGAAGAAGACTCTGAGTGTCAGAGTGGGACCAACACCATAGTGAGCTACCAATAGCTGGAGAAGCCAATGCCGGATCCCTAGGCTGTGGGTGGGGTCTGGCCAACTTCCCATTCACCTGGAAGGCTCATATTCACGCTTAAAACTGGATCTCAGCCACATACTCTTTCATTTTTCCAACCAGCAAAACTATGCAAGATTATGGGGAATCCATCTTTACTTTTGCACACTTTGTTTTCATGAAATAGGATTTGCATCCATCAAGGCTATGGAGATAAGACGTGGGGTGGGGTAAGGGATGTGGGTTAGCGTTACATCACACACTGTATGGGCAAGAAGCACAGAGCACAGCTGGTTTTAAAAACCTAACCAACCTGTTTTGTCTCTTACAACCTTATTCTCATAAATGACCCCAGTACGTACACAACCAGGAAATGTGGGTTTACACTGGACTCCGTTGCCTCCCTCCCACACCATTAATCACACAGATCCCTGTGTGATTTGGCCCGGGACCACAGAACCCCCCTTACCCCTCCTGCTTAACATTCTGCCCTCCTTCATTTAGGCCACATTTGACCCCCTAAAATCATGTCCTTAAACTCATCTAGATCATCATCATCTAGATATTCCTTAGTTTTGAAGTTATGGTTTATTTCCCATAAAAAAAATCTGATCATAACACTTACTTGACAGAAACTCCTTAATGGCTTTGGATGATGAAAAAAGTGCTGGAGATGGATGGAGGGATGATTGCACAACAGTGGGGATAGGCTTAACATCGTCACACTGTGCACTTAAAGATGGTTAAAATGGTAGGTCTTTCTGTTATGTATATTTCACTACAATACAAAATTCTTTAATGGATCCCAATGATCACAGAATGCCCTTGTAAGGTTAGGAGGGACCTCAGAGAAACTCACGTCCTGTGTGACACAAATTTTATTCTATTCCGTACTCTTCCATCTTAACCCTCACTAACATGAGGTTCCCATTCACCCCTTCCTGTCTCTGTCTCATCTGCCTGATGCATACCTTGTTCTTCCCTCTTTTCTGCTTCCTGAGCAAATTCAACCTTTAAGATCAGGTCAACAAGATCCTCTGTCAGCCTTCCATCAACTTTTTCCCATTGACTTCACTTCTCTCATGCAGGTAGAACTAAATGATTCATTGTTTGATGATAATATTAAATACTAGATCAGAGGGGAAAGGGACTAGTCATAAGTTGGATGTTAGATAAAAGAACCATGTGATACAAGTAGCTGTGTGGTTGCCACTTGGCCAGTAAGTGACATCATGACTTTGCATTCTTCCGATGACGTTCCCCAGACTCCTCTCCACCTCATTCCCCTTCACATTTGAGCCTTACTGGAAATTTTGCAATTACCATCCTGTTTTTTTTTTTTTTAAGAGTTTTACCACGTTCTCTTGTTTCCCCAAATAATATGCTATTATTTAGCTGTACCTGGTTTTGAACTTTATATAAATGGAATCATATTTCATATTTCCCATGAGTTGCTTTTTTCCCCTCGAAACAACTCTCATGAGATGCATGCACTTTTTTTTTAAAAGAAGATTTTATTTTTTTGAGAGAGAGAAAAAGAGAGCAAGAGGGATCGCAGAGGGAGAGAGAAAAGCAGACTCCCCACTGAGCAGGGAGCCCGACACCCGCCTCGATCCCAGGATCCTGAGATCATGACCTGAGCCAAAGGCAGATGCTTAACCAACTAAGTCACCCAAGCACCCCAAGACACTTATTCACTCTTTTGCACTTTTCTGTAATTCCTTCATTTTTACAGCTGTATACTTTCCCCATTGGAGGAAGATAGCACACTTGAAAAAACCCGTTTCTGCCAGTAATTGACATTTCAGTCACTTCCAAGATTTTCTATTAAGATTTGTGCTGATGCGGCCAACTCTCTACAGGTGTCTTGAGACAATTGCAGGACTCTCCAGGATCTGCCCAGAAGAGCATTGCTGGGGTAGACGCACACACTATCTGCGATGCCAGATCGAGATCGGCAGTGATTTTACCAAATTCCGCTCTCACCCAGAATTGGTGGGAGGAGGGACTGCCCGATTTCCTTGCATCATTTACTGTCAGACTTTAATTTTTGCTAATCCGGCGGTTGTGAAATGACATCTCATTGTGGTTTTATGTCTCCCTGCTGACTAGAGAGGTTGAGTTTGTTTTTGTATGGTGATTGTTCATTCATTTTGCCTTTTCGATGGAATAGAATCTGTTTTGCCCATTATTCTACTGAGCTGTTTGTTCTTATTGATTTGTAGTTTATTGCATATTCCGAAAAGCAATTCATTGTCAATTTCAGATGTACAAATATTTCTTCCTCATTTTGGCTTCTCTTTACACCCCTCTATGGTTTCTTTTGATACATTGAAGCTCTCCAGTTTAAGGCAGACAATTTTTTTCTCTTCATTGTATGTGCTTTTGTGTTGTTGTTGTTTTTTTAAATAAATCCTTTCATACCTTGAGGCCATGAAGCAACTCTTCTGTATCTTCTAAAATTCCCACAGTTTTACCTTTACTTTCATAGTCTCTGAGGCTCCTGGAGTTGATATCTATACATAATATGACAAGAGTATCCCAGTTAAAATATTTTCCCACGTGGATAAAACTGATTCTAGTATCTACTCTTTTCCTCGACCAGCTATACTGTTCTCATAGAAGGAGTTTCTGTTCTCAGCCTCTCCATTCAGTTCCAACGTCCACTCCGTATCCACACGACACAGTCTTCATTCCTAGAACTTGATACCAAGTCTTGATATCTCATAAAGTAAGTTATAGCACCGGTTCTTCACATTTTATAATCAGCTTGCCAATTTCCACCAAAAAAACCCCCAAAACCCACAAAAAACAAAAAACAGACCCCCCCCAAAACCTTGTCATGATTTGAATGATCTGATTCTTAATCACGGCTCTCATGATGGTTTGTTTGTTTTTTTTTTTTGGTTAAGGAAATTTTTTTTTTTTTTTGCAGTTTATAAACATATGTTTTTATCCCCAGGGGTACAGGTCTGCGAATCGCCAGGTTTACACACTTCACAGCACTCACTATAGCACATACCCTCCCCAGTAACCATAACCCCACCCCCCCTCTCCCAACCCCCCTCCCCCCATCAACCCTCAGTTTGTTTTTGTGAGATTAAGAGTCACTTATGGTTTGTCTCCCTCCCAATCCCATCTTGTTACATTTATTCTTCTCCTACCCCCTTAACCCCCCATGTTGCATCTCCTCTCCCTCATATCAGGGAGATCATATGATAGTTGTCTTTCTCCGATTGACTTATTTCGCTAAGCATGATACCCTCTAGTTCCATCCACGTCGTCGCAAATGGCAAGATTTCATTTCTTTTGATGGCTGCATAGTATTCCATTGTGTATATATACCACATCTTCTTTATCCATTCGTCTGTTGATGGACATCTAGGTTCTTTCCATAGTTTGGCTATTGTAGACATTGCTGCTATAAACATTCGGGTGCACGTGCCCCTTGGGATCACTACGTTTGTATCTTTAGGGTAAATACCCAGCAGTGCAATTGCTGGGTCATAGGGTAGTTCTATTTTCAACATTTTGAGGAACCTCCATGCTGTTTTCCAGAGTGGTTGCACCAGCTTGCATTCCCACCAACAGTGTAGGAGGGTTCCCCTTTCTCCGCATCTTCGCCAGCATCTGTCATTTCCTGACTTGTTAATTTTAGCCATTCTGACTGGTGTGAGGTGATATCTCATTGTGGTTTTGATTTGTATCCTGGATTGGAAGAATAAATATTGTGAAAATGTCTATGCTACCTAAAGCAATCTACACATTTAATGCAATTCCTATCAAAGTACCATCCATTTTTTTCAAAGAAATGGAACAAATAATCCTAAAATTTATATGGAACCAGAAAAGACCTCGAATAGCCAAAGGAATATTGAAAAAGAAAGCCAAAGTTGGTGGCATCACAATTCCGGACTTCAAGCTCTATTACAAAGCTGTCATCATCAAGACAGCATGGTACTGGCACAAAAACAGACACATAGATCAATGGAACAGAATAGAGAGCCCAGAAATAGACCCTCAACTCTATGGTCAACTCATCTTCGACAAAGCAGGAAAGAATGTCCAATGGAAAAAAGACAGCCTCTTCAATAAATGGTGTTGGGAAAATTGGACAGCCACATGCAGAAAAATGAAATTGGATCATTTCCTTACACCACACAAAAATAGACTCAAAATGGATGAAGGATCTCAATGTGAGAAAGGAATCCATCAAAATCCTTGAGGAGAACACAGGCAGCAACCTCTTCGACCTCAGCCGCAGCAACATCTTCCTAGGAACATCGCCAAAGGCGAGGGAAGCAAGGGCAAAAATGAACTATTGGGATTTTATCAAGATCAAAAGCTTTTGCACAGCAAAGGAAACAGTGAACAAAACCAAAAGACAACTGACAGAATGGGAGAAGATATTTGCAAATGACATATCAGATAAAGGGCTAGTGTCCAAAATCTATAAAGAACTTAGCAAACTCAACACCCAAAGAACAAATAATCCAATCAAGAAATGGGCAGAGGACATGAACAGACATTTCTACAAAGAAGACATCCAGATGGCCAACAGACACATGAAAAAGTGCTCCATATCTCTCATGATGTTTTATATGATGTACACAAATCTATGTACACTTACTTATTCACAGAATGCACATCTTATCCTAAAAGCTTTCCATCATGCCTTACACATAGTAAGTTTCTTGAATGAAAGAATGTATGAATGAATGATCAAATTCCTCTATTCAGCTGAGATTCACTCTTAGATAGAACTCCAGATTTATAGCGAGATGAACAGTTCATCTTTTGAAAAGATCTTTCACTCCGTAAAAGATGAGGGAAAGGAGTATCTGTCATTATGTGAGCACCTACTATGTGCCTGGAATGATGTCAGAGAGGAAGGGACAGGAGCCATTTTGGAATCACATAAAAAGTTAAGCTCCTTCAGTACTTTGAAAACAGGATAGAGTTTTCAAAAAAGAGGATGTGTAACCATCTTCTCAGGGCTTCGTGGAAGGTCTCTTCCTTAAGCTTTCATGTGTGTGGGCTTCATGAGTTGCTCCCAGTGTCAACTTGCCCAACACTTTGTGCCTGAGACCAAGACCTTCGGAAGTTGAACGCCTCATTAAACATGGCTCACAAAAGACCAAGTGGTTCGGCCCTTCCCGTGTATACAAATGAAAGAGTCACACCCTTGCAGGAAGCTAGTGCTTTTCTCTGCCTGGGAAATCTTAGGAGAAAACACCCATTTAAACAATTTAAAGATAAGTGTGTGTGGAGGTGGGGTAGGATTTACTGATGAATTTTTAAGTTTGCTCATAGAGGACTTTGACACACAGACTTAACCCTTGGAAAACAAGGGGTCTTCTGCTATATGGCACCATGAACAAAAATCACACCTCCGACTTCGCTCCCTGAGCTTGCAGATCCCTGCTTGTGTCACAGTAGATGGGCACCTGACCTCTTGGGTAGAGAGAGTCCTCGTTGGCAATGGGAATAGAAATAACCAGGCTCACCATAAGAGGGGCACGTGCTAGGAATAGGATGACATTTTGGGGAGCTCTTTGTAGCCAGTAGCATGTCTTAGAAATTCTAGAATTCTTATGCATTCACTCAACAAAAAAGGGAGAGACAGTGAGGGCTGAAGGTCAGCAGGAGGGCAATGAGACCTCTACAGGAGACCTGACCACCCTTCACAGCACTCCCCACCTCAGACAATCCCTCATACTATGCAGGTCACTTCTTCAGGAAGCTTGGAGGCATCTCCTCAGGGCTCCAATGGCTTCTTTTCCTGGGGAAACTTACAGGAGGAAATCTGGTGTGATATGCTCTAGTCCCCAGCACTGCAGCTGGCATCAGGATGGAAAAGACAGTCATCATCCCCCTCGTCCATGGCTCCTTCTAGATTCCCTTCACCCTCAGCCAACACCTCAGCCTCAGTGGCTTACCTGCTGCGGTGACTAGAACTTTATCTCCGCAGGTGCTCGAGCTGGAGCCACCATGCTCTGCTGACATCGAGGCTGCCACCCTCCTATGTACAGTACAAATAAGAAACGGTGTATCAGGGACCAAGGACCCAAATAGATCAAGCATATGTCCCATGACCTGATGTGTAGCAGCAACACAATACCGCCACCTTGATCAGTCTGTAATCCGGGCCAGCATGGTCCCTGCTCTCCTTGCTTTGCTCACCCTTGGCGCGGAGAACCGCAGTTTGCAATTCATCCATCTTTCTGTGGAGGATTGCTTGGATGATGAGGCCACCATGTCCTGAGGCCTCCTGCCAGGAAGAGCCTGCACCTAATGGCTGATCCCTGGCAAGGCGCAAAGACTCAGTCCCTGTACTGCATCTCAGGACAGCTCTGCAGGCCCACCTCAGCTTCTGAGCTCTCTGTGGGGCTGGCTGAGCCTTTGTCAGGACATAGTTACAACCCAGCTGCTCCCTGGGCCCAATCCTGCTTCCTTACCCCCCTCTTCCATAGATGTACCTTCGTTCTCATACCTAAGAAGGGTCAGTGGTAGCAATACATTCATGGAAAACTTCATCACGCATTTGTTCATTCATTTATTCATCTGCTCATTTACCGTGCAGTTACTTACTAAGCTCCACCTGTATGTCAGGCTCTACATTACATGCTGGAGGACTTAAACAGTAAGACGTGGCCTCCTGAAGGAGATCGATGCGCAAACAGAGACGTTAAATTGTGAAAGGAAAAAGCTCTCCAAAATCATGCATAGAAACTGTAAAAAAAATTAAATAAAAATAAAAAAAAATTAAAAAATTAAAAAAAAAAAGAGCCTAGGGAGGGAAGTGATCAACTGCCTGGACAAGGCTCTTCATAGGTGGGGCATTGTCAGTGGGGCATGTGAGATGAGTAGGAGTTCACCAGAAGAACAGGGCTCTTAGCTCAAGCTTCGCCCTCTCTGAACAGGCTGAGGAAGTGCAAGATACGATTGAAGCAAGACAAGCAGCCTGGAGAGGCGCACTATCTTTCTTTGGCACGATTTTCCCCTAATGCTTCTCAGACTGTGGTTCTGGGGATGCTGGTAAAGGGAAAACAAAGCCTCTCAGGGGTCTAGGAGGATCGTGTCTGGAAAGTTGGTGTGGGGATGACAGACAAGGGAGAAGGCACTCAGGCGAAAAGCTGCCTAAAAAGTCATTATGGGCTTTTAAGTAAATTCTCAATTATAATTATTCTAATGGCTTTAATAAGTCTGCAATTTGGAGCTATGATGTTCTAATGTGTCAGCTGTCGTATGTCTCAGCGAAAAACTCGTTTTCCCTTTGAAAGCCAATATTAAGAGCGCACCTGCCACGGTGAATCCTGCCAATTTCTCACTCAACAGAGGTTGGGACCTCTTATACCATGTTGAAACCCAACTCAGCCCCAGCTGCGAGGTGCAGCTCGCAGCTCAACCTTCTCAGAGCTGTCTCCCCCAGGGTCTACACCTCTGAGTCTTCAGCAACAACAGCAGAGATATGCCGGTGGGGATGGTTATGGTGTTAGATGTGGATATAAACCCCCCTCTGCATCATGGTAGCTAGGCAACCTGAGGTGAGCCGGTTCCCTTCCCCTGGTCTCCGTCTTCTCACTTGTAAAATAGGCGTGACAGTGAAGCCAACCTCACAGTGCTAGGACAAACAATCCCATACCGTAAAAGTCCCTATTTATCCTTTTAGGGTTTTTTGGGTTTTGTTTTTTGTTTTTCCCATTAAAGCCCAACTCCGTTTTTTTTTTTTTTTAAGATTTTATTTATTTATTTGACAGGGACAGATCACAAGTAGGCAGAGAGGCAGGCAGAGAGAGAGAGGGAGAGGGAAGCAGGCTCCCCGCTGAGCAGAGAGCCCAATGCAGGACTCGATCCCAGGACCCTGAGATCACGACCTGAGCCGAAGGCAGCGGCCCAACCCACTGAGCCAACCAGGCGCCACCCAACTCCGTTTTTGCATATGAGAAAAAAGGGATCAATCACTTCTACAGTGTCACTTTGCTACGAAACTGCTAACACCGCGAAATGGGGTCGAAGGCCAGTTGAGAGAGTTCTTTTTGAAGTCAGAAAACGGCTCTGCCTTCTGTCACTTGTGGTACCCATGAGCGAGGTACACTCTGGCCCCAGGGCTCTGGCACCTGCTTCCCCCCAACTTCCCTCCCCTGGTAGCTCTTCCTCCAGATCCTTCAGGGCAAACATTGTCTATTTATTTAGGACTCTGCTCCAAAGGTGACTCTATCAGGGAGGATTCCCCGAGGAAAGAAGATTCTTCCTCCAAAGAGCCCCCATCACTGTCTATGCCCCATATCCGGAGGTGTTAGCCTTCATTTTGCCCTTTGCCATCTGACATAAGGACTCGTCTATTGGTTTATTATCTGCCTCCACCCATTAGAAGGCTAACTCTCTGGGAATGGAGGTATCAGTTTTATTCACTGCTGTGCGTCTGGGTCCCAGAACAGCCCCCCAGAGCAGACCGGCTATGTAATACCTATTTACTGTGCAGAGATCGAGTGAGCATGTCAATTTCTCCAAGCTTCTGACTCTTCCTGGGAATGGAAGCACCTCCCCGCAAGGGTGATGCAGGAATAGTTTATATGAAATGTCCGGCGTGGGCCATGGCACGGCATGCAGGAGAGTGTCAGTTAATGGCTCTGATTATGATAATCGGACCCAGCCAGCAGCCCCTGTGGCTGGGGCAGGCCTCCATGTCTGACCCTGCTGCTAAAAGCCAGTGTTTCCCAGATCTGGCTGCGCATCAGAGTCACCTGAGGAGCTTTGGGAAAACACAGCTGTCCCGGCCTGCTGCGGTCATCCTGACCCATGCCTGCTAATGGGGTCAGAAATCTGCATATTTTAAATACTGGAGTGTCCCCAGTGTTTCCCATTCAGACAGGAGGCGGCTCTGGAGAGAGATGTCCTGATGTGGATGTCTCCTGAGAAGTCATTTTCATTATGATGAGGAATAAACCCTTCCTGAGCCAGGTAAGGGCTATCTATGAAACCATGTTTATAAGTGAGGGAAAGGGAGTGAAGGGCTATGTAGCAGGGAGAACTTGCTGGAAGAGAGACGGCCACATGATCAGACTGAGAGCCCACGCCAGTCCCCTTCAAAGCCCGGCCGGATACACTTCTGCAGGTCAAGCAACCGGACCTGATGCGATCACTGCGCTGCTTCTTTCTATCTCAGTGGCGTTAGGCGGCAGGTGGGCAGTGAATGCTTGAAGGCTGTTTGCATTTCTGAGTGTTTAATCTTTTAATTATGACTCAGAGTCTTTACAGCATAAAGCTAGTAAACAAACACATGGCCTCTTTCTTGACCTTCATTTCCCGCATAGAGTGTTTACACAACTGTGAATCCCCACGGTGTAAAATACTGGGGCCAAGAGGTAAACCCACTGGGTAAACAAACTGAAATCACTCCATGTTTACAATAACATAAGTGTATACAAAAGTAACTGGGTGATATTTTCTCAGTAATTATCTAGATGTGTTGCTGTCTAATGCTGTCACCATTAGTCACATGTGACTATTTAAATTTAATTAAAATCGAATTAAAAGTTCCGTTCCTCCATGGTCCTCACCCCATTTCAAGTACTCTGTAGCCACATGGGTCTGGGGCTCTGCTGCCGGATAGCACGGCCAGGGGCGATTCCCACCACCGCACAGTGAGCGCTGATGTGAATTTCCAGCAGAGGACAGCTGCGATGGAGGAATCTGTAACAGGTGGTATGAGCCCAATGAGTGGTAAAACCCAAGAAAGGGCAAAACCAAAACCAAAACAAAACAAAACAAGAACAAGAACAACCCCCTCACCCCCCCCCAAAAAAAAACCTAAAAAAAATGTGAGTCTCTCTAGGGCCTTTATCATCTTGGATATTTAAGAAGAGGTTGACAGTTACTGATAGGAGAACATGGTCAGTACCTTGAACAGATCATAAAAGAAAATATGACTTTGGACAGGCGGTTGGTAAGTTTTCTCCCAAAGAGTGGCTTTGCCTGTCCAAGGTATAGAAACGTGGGACCCCAGATTTCTGCCACCTCCCTTGAGACTATGGCTGTACCGTTCACAGCCCTTGGAGAGCCCAGGTAGGATGGGAAGCCTCCAATATTGGGTTAGTGTCTACATTGCTCTTCAGAGGAAAGAAAACCCTATTGAATTTGAGAATTCTGATCACCCGAACCCACACTTTCTCTCTATCCGTACCTGCCCCCGCAGGAAAGACCAGCTGGATTAGGACAAAGGGAACGGTGCCCCTCACATTGAAACGTTGGGATCTGGCATCAGGATCTGGCTGCAAGGAACTGGTTCAGTGGTGTCATCTCAGAGAGCTACAGTTTGCTCGTAGGGATGCAGGGGTGCTCATGGGCCTGTCAGATGGAGTGGTTTCAAGAAGGAAATGGGACAGTGCATGCAAAGCGCTGAATTCAGCCCTCACCTCTTGGCGCACACATAATCGATGGTTTATTGTCATGTGTGCACCTGAGTTAGTAGGTCAGGTTGCTGTCCTAGCGCCAAGTCTCCACGTTGGCTCTCGTTAACTGGCGGCTTCCCTAAATATATCTACATTTTTTTTTATGTTGATTTCCTCATCTGTAAACTGTGAACGGAGCTCCCTCTGTGCAAATCCGTTAGGAGAAGCAAATGACGTGAAGAATGTCGAGGAGCTGCGAGGGGCTGGACGCACGGGAAGAGCTCCCAGAGAGCTGTTGCTTCTCTTCCTCTAAGACGCATCACTGGCGCACAATACATTTTCGGTCCCCCATCTTTTTCCTTGTTCGGGCCGAAACTGGGCTGGACCACGGTTGACCTCAGATGAATTTGCCTTCCACTGCGAGCCCTGTTTTGTCCAAGCATCCCTTCTACCCCCTGGAGTTTGTAGGCAGAGAGGCCGTTCTTTCTCAGAGCATCCCTGCTGGCCCAGAATACCTGGGAACTGAGGGCAGGTCAGCAGGTAAGAACGGAAAACCTCAGCTGAGCTTGTTGCTTGATCTTTGACTTCTTACCCTGACGGCACTTGGCTCAGCATGAGGCTGGGTCCCTGCTGGAGCGGGACTTGTCCACAGGGTGAGCGAGGCACGGAGAGTGACCAAGAGAATCCAGAAGCACCAGCTTGAGCAGTAGGTGATGGAGCTCTGGCCTGTTCCGACTTTCACCCCCAAAGTGCCAACCCCTCACGTTTGCCCGGACCTTTCATTTCCCAGGGGATTTCACTACACCCCGGGGCAGCAGACAGACAGGGGGGTTTCTAACTCCACTGCAGAGATGGAAGCTGACCCTCAGAAAGGAGGATGACTTTCCAGAAAGGCATGGAACCGCCGAGAACCCAGGAATAGCAAAAAGCCTACCTCTCCTCAACCAGATGGAAAATGGGGAGAGGTGGTGATACACAACACAGAAGACAGAGCTGGTAGAGGCTGTGTCATCAGGTGAGGGGACAACAGGGTGAGGGGCCCTGAAAATGCCCACAGGAGAGACAAGCCTGCCACTGAAGATGGGAAGTTTCAAGAAATACCCACTCCCCCCTTTCTCCTGCCCACCAGCCTTCTGCCAGTGTTTTCCAGAGGCAGCTGGTGTGGGAGGCCTGGAAGGGCAGTCCCCTGCATACAGAGTGGAGGGAAGGGTCTGAGAGGAGACAGGCCCATGACCAGCCTAGAAAGCTCAGCCATCCTGGCTTCTTAGAGTGACTCTGGGCAGCCTCTCTCAGGGCCTAAATGGTTCCCTTCAAGGTTCAAGTTCCCTAGCCAGGACTGTGAGGACTCCAGCTTGAAATCATGGCTTCCTACTTCGCTGGCTGAGGGACCTTGGCCTTCTAGTGTGACCTCAGTTGTTATCTGTGTAAGGGGAGTGGCTATATGCACCTCATAGTGTTGTTGGGAAGATGAAACATGCATGCACACACACACACACACACACACACACACACACACCCCTGACAATCTGATATTCAAAATCACTTATTCCTGGCAGAGCAGCGGCTTCTGTCTGCTTGCCATAACCCAGTCAACCCATGGAAGGTCAGTGCGAGCTTCCCCTCATCAGATTAGGCTGTTCTAATGTAAAAGGCATGCAGACTGATCAGCATGACCTGCGAAGATGGAATCCAGACCTTCCAATCTGTGTACACTCAACACAGAGGGGGAGGGGGAACAGGTTCTTGGGGAAAGAAAATACTGTTCTCCTTTGGTGGATAAAGCACAGATATACATGTGGACTAGAAAGAAGGATGAAGTCTGTCTTTGGCATTAACATTTCACGGTGAGGAGGTGGGGGTTGGGGGACTAGATCTAAAAGGTTCCCTAGATGGACAATAAATGATGGTGTCTTGGGTCCCTCTGGAATTGCTAAAAAATTCGGGGGGAAGGGGCCTCAACCCCTGACCTGAGAGTAGCGGAGGGTACAGCAGACTTGGCATGAGCTTTCACATTAGATCCAAGCAATGTAAAGTCCCCACTGCATGATTTCTAGGGCACACAGCTTTCGGAGTTGGGGTGGTCATGTCTTCTCCAAGAAACATGGGAGTTAGGGGAGGTAAAACCTGCCAGGCACCATAACTGGTCCGTTTCTGCCGCCCCACGTCTGAGGCACGGACTAACAAGATTTTGCTCAAAGCCAAGTCTTGGGACCTTTTTCTCATTTCTGAGTTTCAGTTCATGGCCCTCTCCCATCTCCTGACCCTGGACTCCCCTCGCCCATCGAGTGCCTGACAACTTTTCCCTGGATCTGTTCTTCTTCTAATGAATAAGGCGCCCGTGGCCTCAGCCAGCCTTGGCCAGTGCTGGGCCTGGCTGGCCTGCTCCTGGTGCCTTTTGAGGACAAATCAGACTGTCAGTCCCTGAGTCCCCTTCACTCACCCTCAACTGTAATGCCACAGCCATCAACGATGATCTCTGTGCCTCAGCGTCTAGCGACAACTACCCAGTACAGTCTACGCAGCATTGGTTCCAAAACAAGGCCCCTTCTCTCCCTCGAAGCCTCACAGCTTGATGTCTGTGCTCAGGTGTGTTTAGGCCCGATCTGGCCTAACACTGCATTCTCTCGTTCTCTGCTTTGCAGCTAAACTTCCAGCACAATTACGAATGGCAAGAGGCAGGTGAGCTCCTGTCACTCCCTGCAAACACTCAGGAGAAGTCTCCTTCACAGATGCCTGCCTCCACTTCGTTCTAGCTCCCCTGCGGCTTCACCCACAGAACCGCCTCCAAGCCTCTTTGGATCTGGTGTTTGCAAACATTTATTAATTGCCTATTGTATTAGTTTCCTGGGTCCGCCCTAATAAAATACCACAAAATGAATAGCCTGAAGCAGCAGAAATATGTTCTCACAGTTCTGGAGGCTAGAAGTCCAACAAGGTGTGGCAGAGCCAGGCTCCCTCTGAAGACCCTGGAGGAGGATTCTTCCTTCCTTCCTATTAGCTTCTAGTGGTTATTGGTAAGCCCAGTTTGGTAAACACAGTTTTTGATCTGCTCAGGCCTCATGTTAATATATAACTCCTTCTTTTTTTTTTTTTAAAGATTTTATTTATTTATTTGACAGACAGATCACAAGTAGGCAGAGAGGCAGGCAGAGAGAAAGGAAGGGAAGCAGGCTCCCCGCTGAGCAGAGAGCCCGATGTGGGGCTCGATCCCAGGACCCTGGGATCATGACCTGAGCCGAAGGCAGCGGCCTTAACCCACTGAGCCACCCAGGCGCCCCTATATAACTTCTTCTTCATGTGGCTGTCACCCTGTGGGTTCCTCTGTCTCTTCACAAGGCCTATGTCCAAGTGCCCCTCATTTTATTTTTTTTTATTTAAATTCAATTGGCCAACATACAGTACATCATTAGTTTCAGATGTAGAGGTCAGTGATTCAACAGTTGTGTTTAACACCTGTGGTCATCACATCACGTGCCTGCCTTAATGTCCATCACCCAGTTACCCCATCCTTCCACCCACCTTCCTTCCAGCAGCCCTCAGTTTGTTTCCTAGAGTTAAGAGTCTCTCATGGTCTTTCTCTTTCTCTGATTATTTCCCGTTCACTTTTCCCTCCTTTCTCCTACCGTTCTCTGCCCTGTTTCTTATAGTCTACATATGAGTGAAACCATATGATACTTGTTTTTCTCTGTCT
Source organism: Lutra lutra (assembly GCF_902655055.1). Classification (NCBI taxonomy): domain Eukaryota; kingdom Metazoa; phylum Chordata; class Mammalia; order Carnivora; family Mustelidae; genus Lutra; species Lutra lutra. The sequence goes on along the minus strand of NC_062281.1, from coordinate 8,478,112 downwards.
GACTTATTTTGCTTAGCCTAAATACCATCCAGTTCCATCCATGTCAATGTAAATGGTAAGTCTTCATCCTTTCTGATGGCTGAGTAATATTCCATTCTATATATGGACCACATCTTCTTTATTCATTCATCTGATGAAGGACATCTTGGATCCTTCCACAGTTCGGCTCTTGTGGACATTGCTGCTATAAACATTGGTGTTCATGTGTTTCTTTGGATCATTACATTTGGAACTTTGGAGTAAATACCCAGTAGTGTAATTGCTGGGTCATAGGGTAGCTCTCTGTTTAACTTCTTGAGGAATGTCCATTCTGTTTTCCAAGAGAAATAACAGCAAATAAAGCCCAACCCAAGCAGGAGAAGAGAAATAATAAAGATTAGAGCAGAAATCAATGAAACAGAAACCAAAAAGAACAGTAGAGCAGATCAATGAAACTATAAGCTGGTTCTTTGAAAGAATTAATAAGATCAATAAACCCCTAGCCAGACTTTTCTAAAAGAAAAGAGAAAGGACCCAAACTAATAAAATCACAAATGAAAGAGCAGAGATTATGACAAACACCAAGGAAATTCAAACAATTTTAAGAACATATTATGAGCAACCATATGCCAACAAATTAGGCGATTTGGAAGAAATGGATGAATTCCTATAAACTTATAAACTACCAAAACTGAAACATGAAAAAATAGAAAACCTGAACAGACCCATAACCACCAAGGAAATTAAAGCAGTGATCAAAAATCTCCCAACAAACAAGAGTCCAGGGCCGGATGGCTTCCCAGGGCAATTCTACCAAACACTTAAAGAACTAATACCTATTCTTCTGAAGCCGTTACCAAAAAAATAGAACTGGAAGGAAAACTTCCAAACATGTTCCATGAGGCCAGCATGACCTTGATCCCAAAACCAAATACCCCTCATTTTAGAAGAGCTTAAGTCATTAGATTGAGACCCACCTGAATCCACTACGACCTCATTTTAGTTTGATGATATCTACTAAGATCCTATTTCCAAATAGGGCCCATTCCATTGCACAAGGGGAGGAGTTAGGATATCAAGATATTTTTATTAGAACACAATTCAACCCACAACTTCTAGTATTTGCCAAGTCTTGTGTTAGGCACCTGCACGGGCCTGACGAGTCTACACCTTTAAGGTACATTCAAGCCATGAGGTTCTTCAAACAGATTCTTTTTTCTGTCCACTTAGAATCCCCAGGCTCAGCTGCCTGGATCCCGGGCTTTCTTTTTCCTCTAGAGCTAAATTTCCCAAGATTCTTTTTATATTATCTTTCTTGAATTACTGCAATATCTGCGTCTAATCCCTAGGAAATAGGAAGTTTCGTGCAGTGTGGTATCTGTGCAAACATCAGTCGGGCGAGGCCACACCTCTGGCTCAGGGTTTAATAAGGAAGACATAGGAAAGGAATGAATTAAAGGGAAGAAGAATAATCAGGGGTCTCAGTTTCTTTGAGGAAAAAAAAAGAATTTCAATAATTTTCATGGGAATCCTTACTTCCAACTCAACAACTCTACTCAGTTTTCCCTCCAGAAACTGACAGAGTGAACAGATGCCCTGAAAAGTAAGCTCCAGTAAGGGTTGGCCAACTCCTTCTGGAAAGGGCTTTGTGGGCCATCAGGTCTTTGTCACAACCACAATGATGCAACTTAGACATTGTGGTGGGAAAGCAGCCGCAAACTATATATAAAGGCAGGACATGGCTATGTTCCAATGAAAGTTTATTTATGAAAACAGGTGATAGGCTGGATTTGAGGACCAGAAAGCATCCTGAGTGGAGCCAAGAGCAGGTGGCTGGACTATGTCTGAGCAGCTGGCCGCAGCTGGTGCACATCCCTCCATGGGAGTCTCCACTTCTCCAAATGCCTGTTCTGCACATTCTGGAAGAAGGGCCTCTTTCATACTGAACCGGGTTCTGTCTCCAACCTCCCTGTCCCCTCCTTACTGGTCCTGGGCCATAGAGCACAACCCCAACTTTCTCGCACCCGGGAACACTTTGAATATTTATTTCCTCAAGAGTCTTCTCTCCTCCAAGCGAAATGCTCTTGAGTTCTTAGGATTATTCCTTGGCCAGCATGGTTTTAGCTTGTTTCCTTTTTCAGGTCACCCTTCGCTTTGTGGGTTATTGGCAGAGGCTGTATTTGAGCTCCTACCTCACAGACTCACCTACAGGGCCAGGTGACTGGCTTCTGGGAGATAGATAGGCTCCTCACCAGGGGACAGGATAATGATGCTGCTCTGGGGGGCTTTCTGCCACAGGAAATGGAAGCTATTTGCCACAAGGGTATCTGACATTCTGGTTGCCGTGGGTAAACAACAGCATTTCACCCTGGGACATCAGCAGGAATGGTCAGGGCACATGGGAGGAATGGGACTTCTGGAGCCTGCTTGACCCCTGACGTGGCACAGAGAGCAGGGGCAGGTAGAAATGGTCTTCATGGTCATGACACAGACTCAGAGGATTTAAAATCCAGCAAGCGAGGGATCCCTGGTGAGTCTACCTGTGTGTGCTCATCAGGGCATGTTTGTAAGGTTTTATCAAGCCATGCAGACATACAAGAAGCCAACAAAGTCCAGAACAGACCATCAGGGTATCAGGGACCCTATCAGCAAAGGAGACAGTGACCTGACCGTCCTTCCTTTCAAGGAATAGAACAAAATCTCAACCTTGTCCTTCTCCTTAGGAAGTCTTAAGCTCTCTTGTGTCTCCTCAACTATGCTAATTCTGATCTTACTAAATTCTGTTTGCTAAGTATACTTGATTAGAAGGGTCTAGAAGGGTCCAGGCTGGGTTGGGGCTGGAGAAGAACTTGGGTATCTCTCTCTCCATGCCTCTGTTTTTCTGGGTCTCTGCCTCTCTCTCTGTTGTCCCATCCCCCCTTTCCCACACAGATCTGACAGGTTTGAAACCATTTGTTTTATTAAAAAAAAATTAGAACTCCTCACTTCCCTTTTCCCCTCTGTTAAAACCACCTGTCCAGAATCTGTAGGAAGCATGGGGACTGAATTCTGTCTCACATTGTTTTAACAGCTGATGCCTTGTGATACTAATAGTCTCAGAATAGGGCTGGATTTGGCTGATACACACTGTCCTATTCCTCCAAGAGAAATAACCACCCCCCAACTTTGTCCCACCCACCACTGAAGGAAAGAAAGCACTCACCACCCCAAGGTTAAGTCTAGTAAACATCAAAGTCCATTCGCCTGGTGCTCCAAATTCAGGTTTATTTTCCTCTTAGTCCCTTTCTTGGTGGATGAAGTCAAGGAAAGGATTCTAATTTCATGTATTTCTTTGGTCATTTAAAAATATGAGTTGAGAATCTACTGTGTGCAACCCCTATGCTAGGTACTAGAGAGAAGAATATGAAAATATGAGCTTTGGCTTATACAATGTTATGGTTGAATTTGGGTGATAGACGCGTAAACAGAAATTGTAATATGACAAGGTACTAATTAAGGTGTTTGTGATATTGGGACCATAGGAGAAAAAGCCCTTATCATTGTCAGGGATGGAGAATTGGGCATGCAAGGCCCCACGAAGGAGGCAGCACATGCTCTGAGTGTCCCCAGGGAAGATGCTTGTCAGTGCTCGAAATGAGCATCAGATCTGAACGTCCCTGACCTGAGGATCTTTTGTGATTTCACAGTGTTCTCCAGAGGTGCCTTTCATGGAAAATGAAAACTGTACTGGCTCCGTTGGTCTCCTGATTAGTGCTCTGTGGACATACTGTGGGGTCTGATGTTTAATCTAGATTCTCCTCGTGCAATCCTGATACTCACTGAGAGCCCGAGGTGTCGGACGCTGTGGTAGGAAATGGCGATATCCTGGTATCAGTTGGGCTTCTCTGGAAACAGGTGCAGCCGCTGAGTTTGGGATCCAAGATATTCACTTGGGGCCAACACCTGTGAAAGGAAGGGGAAGAAGACAGAAGGAAGCTCCCATCCACCTCGGACTGTCGACCCCTGGGGTCAGATAATTCTTTGCTGTTAGGGGGTCTCGTTGGGGGACCCCTTAGCGGGGTTGCTGGCCTTCGCTCACTCAACGCCAGTAGCACTTTCCTGAGTTATGACAACCACAAATGGATCCAGAAATTGCCAAATGTCCCAGCAGGGGGGTACTGTGCACACTCACCTTGGTTCAGAGCCACCAGATGTTGGGCTCTGGAGTGAGACACATTTGTAAGAGTTGCTCCAGTGTGGGCTGAAACATCTAAGCCTACACAGCCTGTCCCTCTCTGTCACTGAGAAGGGAGTGACCTGGAAAGGAGCTGACAAAGGTCTACGCCACACTCCCCATGGCCAAGCAATGTGTTCCTCCTTCTGAAAGGGAACATGTGGTGCCTCTCCTGTCCCCCCCAGTCCATGCTTGCACTCCCCCAACTCTCTCAGCTCCTCCAGGGTCTCAGCTTGCCCGATGTCTCGAGAGGCCATTTGGAAGAAGGAAGTTAGCAGGACAGGCCACAGTCCCTGCCATGGCAAATGACATCAGGGCCACAGCTAGCACTCATTCCCGTCCCCTGATGAAAGGATAAGTTCCTCTCATCCTCAGCGACTGCCCCGCCCTAGCTGGTCATGGGGCGACCAAGTATGCTCTTGTTATGGTCCTTTCAGGCCACCGCTCGGTGGGGCCACGGTCTATGTGTGTATTGTACCCATGTAACAACTGACTCAACCGTACCGAGCTCAGACTTTCTTCCACCTCCTACTGCTGGCCTCATAGCATCCCTCACACAGGCATGGCCGTGAGGGGCACGGTGGCGGGGGAGGCTCCCTCGTGTGACAGCAGCAGCGCCATGGCTGTCTACGCCACCTGTGTGTCCTCTCTGCTGCTGCTCCTGCTTGGGATGCCCATCTGGGATGGATTACGTCTCATCTCCTGGGAGATTGCGGCTCCTTTCAACCAGCCTGAGGTCTCAGTGTCTGTGACTGAACCCAGCTCAAGGTAGGCAGTTGCAGCCAGTTGGTCACCCGGGGTCTCCTGGTCATTGTTCTGTCTCTACCAAGGACCAGTGACATGCAGGGGTTTTTCAAAGGCATGGGATTGTCTACTGTGGATGGCATGGCCTTTGGCTAAAATCAGACATCCTGCTGTGGATCTGTCCACTGGAGCCTGCCACAGGCTGCACGTGGCCTCTCTTCCCATTATGATACCCAGCAGCACCGGCTCTGTGAGTCCCTGAAGCCGGGACCTGCCACAGACAGGTGTTGAGAGCCTCCCGGGGCTCATGAGAAGGTTCTAATGCCACCAGGGGACTGAATGCTCACGAGCTGGCCAAAACAGCCCACAGAGGGCCCACACCTCCCACGTGGCTGCTTCTGGGAGCTCCCCTACCAGCCCTGATAGTGCACTCTCCTCTTGTCAGAAGTGCTATGGTGACAAAGAACAAATCTGGAGGGTCTGTGAAATGGGGTAACCAGGAAGAAAGAATTTTTAACCAATATACATTGTTTTCCAAATTATTCCTTTCACTGTACCTGAGAAATCCATCCCATCACCAGCAAATGCCCCAGTGGGGGCCACGAGGACAGAAGAGGGACACAGAACTGCGAGGGATACATCAACCTTGTCCCCATTTGGTAATTCTGGTGAACCCTCAGCTTTTGGACTGGGATTTTAGGTGGAGGAGGGAAGAATGAGTCACAGCAAAGTCCCTTAAGAGGACACAGTCTCTTGAGAATGACCAAGGAAGTTAGCACCTACTAATCCCATTCTCCCAACAGGGAACGTGATGTGAGGTTGGCCGGGAGACATCACCACCCATCCCACCATTTCGCACGGGAAGGAACAGAGGCTCAGAAAGAGGCGGTGACATGCCTGAGGCCATACGGTCTGTGCGTGGGGGTGCTGGGGCTGTTCCCAGGTCCCCAGGCTAAGTGATACATGTCTGACCACCAGGCCATGTGGCAGGTCGCTTAGGGCTGGAGCAGAACCAGAAGCCTGTCCACCTTGGCATCATTCTTCTGTCCCCAATGCCTTCCTTAGCACAATCCTGAGGTGATCATCTGCAAAAGAGAGAGAAGGAGCAGGCCAGCCCAAGCCCCCCTCTGGCTTCAGAGAGCATGCTCGGCTGTCATCTCAAGGAAACGCAATGGGGAAGGTGATTTGTGGCAGACACTGTGTTGTTAACTCTTAGGCCGGAGAGTGGGGCTCAGGAGGGAGAGCAGGAAGCTCCCAAGAGCACTGAGGTGCCTCCTGGCCCAGAATAGTGACATGGGGACGGTCCAGCACTGGGTCACTAAGCCCCCTCCTGGACATCAGCCTGGCAAGCCTGAAGGACCGAAGAGATGGCAGGTCCAGAGAGACGAGGGTCTGGGCCAAGGTCATACACCTTCTGGGAACACACGCTAAGTGGAAAGAGAGACAGATCTCCAGATTCCTAAGCTAGGCATCCTCTACCACCACCCACCATGTCTCGAGGGGCCCTTAGCCCTTGGCTGCTCAGTTGTCCTCATGCTCCTGTCCTCGCTCCCAGCACCAGGCTTCCCTTTGCTGGCAGTGTGGCACTTATGGGTGCCGTATCAGGTTCCACTGGCCTCCTAGGCTGGCTCTGGGCCCCGCATCCCTAACCCTGGTAGGTTCGCAACACCTGCTCTGCTCACAGCCTCTCAGGCTGGCACACGGGCTCATCTCTCACTCCTCTCCTCCTTCCCTCACCTGTCAGCACAAAGCCCAGGCAGCTTGTAATGTGACAGCCTGCGTGCCTATAGCTTTACCTCCTTGTGCTCTGTGGCCTCACACCCTTGTCTTGCCTCACCCAGTCAGCCTCCTTCCCCCGTGCGCACCCACCTCTCAGCTGCCAGATGCCATCCCATCCAGGGCGCACTAGTTCACTTAACCAGGACTGGCAGAGGGCCAACTCTGTGCGAGGCTCCACTCTAGGCTTCGGATAGAGGCTATGAATAAAATGGGCAGACCCTGTCCTAATGAAGCTGGCATCCCAAAGATGTGGGCACAGACAGTCAACAAGCAAATAAATCCAGCTTGTCATAATGCTAAGCATGTCCCATGGGTGTAAGCACACCTGCACACCTACAAGCTTACTTGTGCTTACTTATGCACATGTGCACATGTGCCCAGAAGAGGGGTGGGGAGTGCCCAGAGTGAAAGGTTGACATTTTAACATTTTGGTCAAGGAAAACCTTAGGAAAGGGGGCATTTGAACAGATCCTGATGGAGGCCAGGCAGGGACCCACACAGCACACGGGGTGTGCATCAGAGGCAGAGAGGAGAGAAAGGGCAAAGAGCCTGTGGTGGGAATTGCTTGGTGTGACCAAGGCACACAGGAGGCCTGTGGGGCTAGCGTGAGAGGGGCGCACATGGAGACTGTGGGAGAGCAGGACCAGGGGCAGGGGTGGTTGCTGGGAGGGGATTGAGACCCAGTTCCAGAGGCTGGTGCAGGGCACAGGAAGGAATTTGGCTCTTCCTCTGAATGAGGTGGCAAGCGTCACGGGCTGGGAGGTCAGGTCTGGCATGATCTGAGTCAGGCTCGGGCAGGAACGCTGCAGCCCTAGGACATGGACGGGGAGGGAGGAGGCCAGGCCGCCACAGCACAGGTGGTGGGATACGGTCAGATTTAGACAGGCCATGAAGGTGATGTTGGAAAAACCTGCTGCACTCTGGGTGTGAGTGAGGAAGACGCAGCAAGGGTTTGGCCTAAGGCCTTGAGAGAACAGAGGCACCATTTCCAAGATGGACGGTACTCGAGAAGCAGGTTTTGTAGGGGAAACAGAGAGGGGCTTTGACACCATCCAAAAAAGATATATTCACAAAACATTAGCTGTTTCAGAGCATTTTTATCCTATCGTCTTTCACAGGATTTTGTCCTCACAGCGATCTTGTACGGTATGCGGGAGTGCACACACGTTTCTAAATATACCAGGACACTTTTCAGAAAGGGGGCAGACAGATTTCAGGGGAGGGCAGTTGCCAAGGCAATCGCTTTTGTCTTGTCGCTCTTCTTATTGTGAAATTACCGAAGTTTATTTCTCTTTCGTGAACGTTCCCAGGCAATCTACTGTCTTCAAGAGCGATGTCCATCTCTGTGTCGGAAACGGTCACCCCACTTTCACCCGGAGGGAGAAAGGGAAGTGCCGAGTGAGCCCCTTTCCCAGTTGGGGCACAAGGAGGGAGTACACAGCTCCTCTGTCCAGTGGTCATCCCACAGCCTCTCCTTGCTGCAAGATTGGCAGCCGCTGGCCTCATTCCTAGCTGCACTTGGGGCTGCGTACTTCTAGAAGAAGATGGGGATGGGCGCGAGGGATCAGCTAGCAGCCTAAACCACACTCTCCCCAACTTCCACTGAATTTAGAACATGACCTTGGCAAGATGGCAAATCCCCACATTTCAGATCTGACTGACGATGTCTTGAAAGTAATACTTTACTGACTTTTTTTTTTTGCACCCCAGCAATAGGTTGGTAAAAGGAAAATCTCATTGTGTAATGTCCTAGAGAACCTTCTGAAAGTCTTCCTTACCATCTCTCGCTCCAAAATTTCTGTCTCAGCACAGTTTATAAAGATCATTTTAGGCTCTACTGATCTTGCCAGTTCCATCTAATCCAATTGCCAATTAGAAAGCCCAGTAAAAAGCAGTCGCTGCGAACAGATGTCAGTGTAGCTGGTGGAGAAGAGTGAAACAGGATGAGTATCTGGTAATGTAACGTTCTGTCTTGCGTGCGTGTGCGTGCGTGTGTGTGTGCGTGTGTGTGTTGGAACGTCTTGCTGGCCTTCTTACCTCTTGATAAAATTTCCTCAAGTCTCCCAGTGCCCATGCAGTCCTAGCCAATCTTCCCCCTCCTGGCCCCAACATGTGATTCTTTGTCAACTAGGAAAGGAGGAACATCGTTCAAGTGGCTTTTGTTATTCATTCTCCCTCCCTGGGTCCTCTCTTACCCAGCCCTGCCCCTGGTCCTCTCCGAAAAAATACACACACGTCTGTCCCTTTTGTTCTGCAGGCAGGTTCTATCCCCAAAAAGGAGGATGCAAGGCCTAGGCTTTGAGGGCTGAGTAAGAATCCACCCACAGTGGACGAAGGCATTCCGGCATCTCAGAGCGTGAGATGAGGGGTCTCTGAGGTGCGTCCCGGCAAAGCTGCCATGATGCTTTAAATTTGATGCCTAATTGTTTGGGCCCACTGAACTCTTTCTCCTTCCATCCTATAGCCATCCCTACAGGAAGAGCTCAAAAGGACTCGCTTTCCACGCACTCTCCGTGCCACCCGGATCTCTGCTGAGGAAAAGCTGTGCTGGTGACCGATTGTGCACTGAATGTGACAGAGAGCCAAGCACAGACCAGCTGGAGCCCCTGCACAAGTCCACGCTGAGAAGTGTCGCTCCTGCCCATGACACCTCACTGCAGGCATGAGTGTAACCAGGAAGGTGCGTTGGGATAGAGGGGGTGGGCATCAGGGTTGGTGTGAAGGGGTATTTGTTCCCTGACCCACAGTGGTGTGAGGAGGTGGAAGCAAGGTGGCAGAGGTGGTAGAGGGTCTGAGCCAGTTTCCTGCCTCGGCCACCTCCCCGCCTCGCGTCTTCTCCCCCACTCCTTTGAAAGCCTGTGCCCTTTCTCCTTATCTGCCTCCACCATTGGCTTACAGCCTCTGCTCTCATCCCCTCAAACAGATGGGCACTTCTCCCTGCCAGGGCTAGTCAAGGTGGGACTAGTTACCTAATTCAGAGGGCCAACGCAAAACGAAGGGAAACGTGTGGCCCCTGGTGCAAAATTGGGGTTCTGGCAATGTTAGCTGCCATTGGCTAAAATAAAAATATCAGTAGCTCCCTCTTCCTTAGGGCCCAGGGTGTGCCAGGCATTTGCCCAAGTGCATTCTATAGATACTAAGTTACGTGGCCGGTCTACCACGGTGTCCACTATACAGAAGTGAACTTGCGTACCTGGCCAGTGAGTGCTGGCACCAAGATTTAAATGCAGACAGACTGGGCTGAGGGTCTGTGCTCTCGACTAGCAAGATTACTGCCTTCCTGGCAACCAGGGGGGAACCAGGTCCTCCAGAGCAGGCTTGTTACCTGCAAAACTCCAAGTCTTGCTTCTCTATTTACTCATGATATTTTTTAATTATTTAAAAATTTTTTCAAACTGGGGACGCCTGGGTGGCTCAGTTGGTTAAGCAGCTGCCTTCGGCTCAGGTCATGATCCCAGCGTCCTGGGATCGAGTCCCACATCGGGCTCCTTGCTCGGCAGGGAGCCTGCTTCTCCCTCTGCCTCTGCTTGCCATTCTGTCTGCCTGTGCTCGCTTTCTCTCCCTCTCTCTCTGACAAATAAATAAAATCTTTAAAAAAAAAAAAAAAGAAGGAGCGCCTGGGTGGCTCAGTGGGTTAAAGCCTCTGCCTTCGGCTCAGGTCATGATCCCAGGGTCCTGGGATCGAGCCCTGCATCGGGCTCTCTGCTCGGCAGGGAGCCTGCTTCCTCCTCTCTCTGCCTGCCTCTCTGCCTACTTGTGATCTCTGTCTGTCAAATAAATAAATAAAATCTTAAAAAAAAAAAAAAGAAATGTTTAAAAAAATTTTTTTCAAACTGATTTTTCAAATTGCGGGAAAAGGCACAAAACATAAGTTTTTATCATCTTAACCGTTTTAGTGGCGTTAAAGACAATGCACATGGTTGTGTGGCTGATCTTCAGAGAGTATTTCATTTTGCAACACTGAAACTCCGTACCCCTTAAATAGCTCTTGGTTGCTCCCTTCCCCCATCCATGGGCAAGCACCATTCTACCTCATACCTCTATGAATCTGAGTACTCTAGGAGCCTCAGAATCCTACAGAACTGGTAGAATCCTAGTAGAATCCTACGGAACTGGTCTTGTTGCGATGGGCTGATTTCATTTAGCAAAATGTCCTCAAGATTCATCCATGTTGTAGCACAAGTCAGAATTCCCTTCCTTTCAAAGGCTGAATCATATTCCATGGTACGGATAATGCTACATTTTGTTTGTCCATTCATCTGTTAAATACTTGGGTTATTTCTGCCTCTTGGCTACTGTGCATACTGTTACTGTGAGCACGGGCGTACGTACAGGTCGGCTCAGTCCCCTGCTTCAGTTTCCTGGACGTGGAAATGCTGGATCCTATGGTGATTTGATCAAGCTTTGCATGTGAAAAATCCTTGCCTGCCAGGAATAAATCCTACCTGGTCTTGGTGCAAAATCCTAATGGCAACACTATCTAATGTTGCTGAATGGGTACAGTGTGCCGCTTTTAATATTACTGGCAACTTATGAATATTATTTCTACTACTAGCAGTAACATTAATACCTGATGGGACATGCTTGACACCTAATAGCAATCCTGTACTACTGCAAAGATTTGATCCTCTCGGTTACTAAAAGAAAGCAGTACCATCTCTATTTGATAGACAAGGAATCAGTGGGACAAGAGAGGTGATGTCACTTTCCCCGGGGTCAACAGTGACGGCTGCCATATTGATATGGATCACTGACCGAGCCTCTTCTGTGGCCCTAAAAATGCCAGGCAGGAGCTGCTGAGTATAAGGCGTTTGAGAAGACAGACTTCAGCGAGTAAAATTATAGTTCTGTGATTGTCAGAACTGCCTAGTGACAGAACAGACCACACTGGTCAGTGTGACCTCCACGGAGGAGGGTTCAGCTGCAAAGCTGAGAGCTCTCTGCCAAAGCCAAGGCTATGAGGGAGGTGGTTCAAACATCAGACAGGTGTTAGACACAAATGCACATTATTGAAAAGCTCCTTGAGCTTCTAAGACTGTATAATTCATGGTTCTTTTCAGCACTAAGCACTAAAGGTAAGCAACATTTGCGAATGACAACGATGTTCTGAAGGTGCCCTTTTATGCTTAAGAAGTGTTATTTGGGAGAAAAGTCTAGAATCTAAAGATGATTCTTCCACTCTGGATGTTCTTAAGGACAGCAGTGTTGTCTTAAGCATTTATCTCTTATGAGCACAGGATGTGGCCCGGGAGTAATTATTTGTTGGATGAAAGGACAGCAGAAAAAATGTGTGAACTTATAAAATGAAATGGATTTTGCCTCCAAAGTAATTTCAGAGGGACATCTGTAGCTGGTTGGGGAAGGAAAAGACCATAGAGATTCCTGAATCCAGCATCCCTTTGACACAAGGAACTCAATGGCCAGCATGGCAAAGAAGCTTGCCCAAAGTCACCTAGCGATGCTGTGTTCCTCACCTTCCTGCCTAGAGCTTATGACCAGCTACCACCGACGTCGCTCCCATGTTCTAAGATCTCCCACAAACAACGTAACAAAATGGAGTTTCCGCAGGCTTACTGAATAGAGTTACAGAGGGCTCGCTCTAGGATACAGAGCTACCTTCAGTTTCAAGGCAAAGCTAGAAGTCACAAATTGTATCATCTCCTTTGGAAGGACCTTTTCAGGCTTCATCTGCCACAGAGGTTCCCCTGAGAGCTAACCTGAGTCTCTCATGCTATAATGGTCCTGTTTCTAAAATTAAATGGATGCTTTTCTCTGGGTCCTCCCAGGACTATGCCTCCCTCTGCTATGACAGGCCTGACATTGGGTTTGAGATGCAAGGGGTCTTGTGATGCCTCCCTCATTAAAGCTTAGGAGGCTTCAGGCTGAAACTGGGCAGGTGCCTGTCCCAACCATAAGCCCGGCATGGTAAACACATTTAAGAGATGTGTTGGATTCACGCCCCGACGCCATGGAGCTCCAGACCTTTGTGTTACAGTCAAGGACACTTAGGACTAGGCAGCCTGAGTGAGTTACTCCAAGTTACTTTGCAGTGTCTTGGCAGGGCTGGACCTCCAGTGACTTCACACACATACATGACAAGGACAGTGACTTCACCTGAAAGGCCTCTGCCATTCAACCAGTATCTGCGTTTCCAGATCAGGTGGCCCCACAATGACTTCACGGTTATGATGAATCAGATAAGACTACTCCCAGTGCTTATGGCGCCCAAGTGGAGTTGAGGGGAAACCCTGCTCAGACCGTTCTCTCCCACCCTCTGTTCCCATGAAAATCCTGCCCCTCCAGCAAGAAAACAGGAGCCCTTCTCCACAGCACACACAAACCTCTTCGTCTGGACAAAACCACGTTACCCACCACTCCCATCTGTTTCACCTTTCTTTCTCTGCATTCAGAGTCCTCCCATACTCTTGTTTGGGAACAAACCTTCAGAAAACAGTGTCCCCACCCTCCCCATTAACTCTATTTCATTTGTGGAGCTTTTGAGTTGTTTGAAGATTGTCTTAAATGCCTTCATGAACTGCCTGCAAGTTTATTAAGTACCTACCCTCTCCTTAGCCATAAACATTATTGTACTTAAGCTCTTGCATGTAAAAGTCAGAAAACGACCGTCTCTTGGGAATTCCATCCCCTGACCATGTTCCTGCTTTAATCCCTTTCTTACACTTTCTCTTCTGTAGCTGGAGATCCAGAGTGAGACCCTTGCAGTGTCCCAGACCCTGAGGGGGGTGAGAAGGGGCAAGCAGCCTGGCCTGTCCATATGCGTCCACAACGACTGCCGCAGTTTTTGATGAGGAACAAAGATGCTGCCCAGACTGCTCACACACACGGTACTGTGTACTAATACGACTGGCCAGAGGCCACGAAACAGAGACACTAAACTTGTAGCAGGTAGAAGAATGGGAGACAGAGAAAGAATCCGTTTTATCTCACTGCTCCCATACCTTTCCCCCGAAGAGTCCCGGGAGGGAGTCCTGGGAGGGAATGCGATGACCAGGGGAAACGGGGTAAAGGAGGGCACCCCAGATTTAAACCATTTCGCTGCACTGGGCCACAAAGGAACAGAAGCCAAGATCCTTCTGTCTTCTGCTTTCCTCCCTCAGGATATGCCCGCTGGGATGTTATCTGGGAAATCAACGGTCTAGCAAGGGAGGGAATTTTTTTGCACACTGACTTCAGAAATTCTTTTTACGGGGATGTGATTCCTTTTATTATACAGGGGGATAAAAAATGCAGATGCATAGGCAATTTTATGGCTCGGTTTGAGCATTATACTTTATTAGCATAGTGGGTGGGTTTTGTCACGCCCGTTACCAACTGTTAGCAGTGGGGATCAGAGAGCTGGTGCACATGAGGAGAGGGCCCTGGGAGAGCCTCGTAGAGCCACACTGCTTCTCTGAAAGCTCGTCCAGCTCTGCCAGACCTATAGGACTCCGTGAGGGCAGGGTCCACTTCTCACTTACTCTCTATCCAGCATGTTGCTGGACACCAAATCTGTGCTCGATAACTATCCTGATCTACATTTTCTGCTTTTAATTCTGGTTGCAGTGTTCTCCCCTCTGTCCTGCCCTGCCCTGCCCTTACAGGCTTCTGCCTGCTGAGTTCCATTCTGGCCCAGTTGACTTCCGTGTGATCAGCCTAGGAAATGAATCGGCAGGCCAGTGGGGAAATGTTACCAAATGAATAGTCACTGAGAACTCCATCAGGAGCCGGAGCCAGAGCCCACAGAGAAATTTATCACCAGAAACAACAGCACTGGGACCTAGTGACAGGTGTCCCCGGATGCTGGCTCTTGTCCTGAGGTCTCCTGTGAGTTATTCCAGTCCCTGCAAGAGAGGTATCTACACTCATAAAAGATGTGGGGAGTGATTGCAAGTTATGGGGGAGTGCAAGCCATGAAGCCAGGCTAACCTGGCTTAGATCTGACCCCTCCATTTACGTGGTGAGTTTCAAGCAAGTTGTAAAAGGTCCCCAAGCCTCAGTTTCTCCATCTGTAAAATGGGTATGACAACACTTGATTTTGTGAGATCTACATGAGTTAGCAGAGATTTGTACATAGCTGTGATAAATACTCTGTTAAATGAGTCACTGACTATAAATCACCTTTTCCAGTGACCAGTCCATCATTTATGCTTTTAATAAATGAATAAATGAATGGATGAGTATAAATTTCCTATCATAGTACATGGCATATAGTTTGCTATTAAATTAAAGTTAATTCTTGGGGTGCCTGGGTGGCTCAGTTGGTTAAGCTAACTCTTGGTTTGGGCTCAGGTCATGATCAGATGTGTCATGGGATCAAGCCCCATGTCAGGCTCCATGTTCCATGAGGAGTCTGCTTGAAGATTCTCTCTGCCCCTCCCCCATGAGCATGTTCTTGCTCTTTGTCTCTCAAATAAATAAATAAATCTTAAATATATATATATATATATATATATATATATATATATATATATGGTTAGTTCTCTCACCTACCAAAATGTCATCTCCTCCCACCTGTTGGCCTTCATGATTTGGATATACTGGCCCAGAGAGGTGAAATGATCTTGTCAAAGTTACAGAGAGACAGTGTGCCCCAACTCCCAGTTACTGCCCCCATCCCTCTGCCCCATTTGACTCCAGCTAGCTCACCCCCACACTGCTTCCAGAGTCATGCAGATCAGTTGTCCTCTCTCTCCCACAGAGATCTTCCACACTCCCTGGGGTAACACTGAGTCAGGCCCTCCAACCCTGTGTCTACTTAGCATCACCTCCCCTCTTCCCATCAGCAATGGTTAACTTTACATATCAACGTGGCTAGGTCATGATACACAAATATTTGGTCCAACAGTATTCTAGATATTTCTTTAAAGGTAGTTTTTAGATGAGATTAAAACTTAAATTAGTACATTTTGAGTAAAGCAGATTACCCTCCACAATATGGGTGGGCCTTATCTCATCTGTTGAAGGCCCGGATTCAAAACAAAACAGACCACAACAAAAAAAGTGAACCCCTCCCAAAGGAGGGAGGAATTCTATTGTCAGATAACTTCAGCCTGGTGGTCAAGGTTAAATACCAACAGTCCTAAAACAGGTTGATTGTATGTATTCTTGATATATGAAGAAAATGGCACTTCTCTCCTTCCCAAGAGTGCATAGCCCCCATGTACGCATGAGCAAAACATCAGACAAATTCCAAGACAGGAGTGTCCTACAAATCACCCTCAAAACTGCCAAGGATGTGAAAAACAGGTGAAGTCTGAGGAACAGCCAGGAGGAGCATAGGGAAATGTGATGACTGTATATAACGGGGTGTCTGAGAGAGAATCCTGGAACAGAAGAAAGGACATAAGGTCAAACCTAAGAGAATCTGAATAAACCGTGACTTAGTTGACAATAAGGTATCGAGATCAATTCATTGATTGCAAGCCATGAGTCACACTGGTTTGAGATGTTTGGGCAGAAGTTCCCTTATCTCAGTTTTTGCCTTAAGCCATTTCAATTAACTGCAGTCAACCCGGTCCAGAAGCAGATGGTCCTCCTCGTGACCCCTTGTCAGAAGGTCAGCTGTAGTCTCCCATTACATCACATGCCTGCGTCATCCCCCTCACTCCATCTGGTCACACGGGCTTTTTGTTATCTCAAATCATCATAAGAAAGGTCAGTAGGGTTCAACAGGTATTTGGAGAGAAACCACATATACCTGACTTTGATTAGAGCATATTGCTTTAATTTTTTTATTTTATTATTAGTCATTGTTAATCACTTACTGTGCCTTATCTATAAACTTTGTCATAGTGTGCGTGTATGGACAGGAAAAATCATAGTCTGTTTAGGGTTTGGTCTTATCTGGGTTTTTTATCTGGGTTACAAGATTTTCCTTTCCTTCTGTGCCCGTGATTCTTGGTCACCCCATGGTAAAGAATGAAGAGTTAGACCAAAGAATGGTGGACAGCAAAGCAAAGTTTACTGAGTGATAGTAAAGTTTATTGAGCAATAGTACAAAGCTCCCGAAGAGGGAGGGGACCCAAAAGGATTGCCACAGCAGTTTCTCCATCTAGGGGTTTTTATGGGCTTGTTGGTGGGCTCTTTTCATCTGATTAACCCTCCTTGCACCTGTCCTCCAGTCCAGTTTTTGTCATCCATCTATCATTTGGGAATGGGTGGAGGGCTCCTTCCAGGGTGTTGTAAAAGCCTTGAAGAATGGTTTCTTCTAGGGCAGGGCCCCTTGTCCCTGCCTGCCTTTCTCCCAACTCTCCTTCATCAGCTTCAGGCATCCACTTGGGGTCTTGCATTATACCAGTCATGGGTAAGTGGGGATCACTGTGATAGGAGAAGTCAGGTATCGAGTACCTGGGTGTGCTCCATAATATCTTCTCAATTTTTCTGTAAATCTAGAAATGTTCTAAAAAAATAAAGCCTATTTTCTAAAAATAGGGAAGTTATTAAACATCAACAAATCTCAGGTGGCTCAGTCAGTTAAGCATCTGCTTTTGGCTCAAGTCATGATCTTGGGGGCCTGGGATTGAGCCCCACATCGGGCTCCCTGCTTCTTCCTCTGCCCACCCCCACTCATGCTCTCTCTGTCTGCCTCTCAAAAATAAATAAAATCTTTTAAAAAATCAGCAAATCTCAGTATCTTGGCCTTAACTCAGATCCTGATTCACCAAAAATAAAAGAAAGAAAGAAAGAAAGAAAGAAAGAAAGAAAGAAAGAAAGAAAGAAAGAAAGAGAAAACTGAGACTCAAAGCTAGGGCTGAGCCTTTCAGGAAGATTTTGCTGATTACCTGTGACACCGTGGACAGATTTCTATTTCTCTTAATGACTTACCCTTTTTCCACAGAACTCAGTTTAAGTGGGCCATTCCTTCTAGCCTTAATCTTTTGGGACTTGGAGAGGTACTTCTTAGGAATTCATTTCCATCCATTCCAAGCCCAGATCATACTAGTGATTTGCATTCTGAAGAAAAAATCAACTACCTCGATTATTCTGGTGAGGACGATCAACAGTCCATACGCAGGTGTTCTGTTCCTCGGAACCCCCTACTCCTCCTCCACCAAGGGCAGCCCGTGTCTGCTCTCTAGCTCCACCTACTGGACTTGTCTAAACCACCTTGATAAATGCACGTGCCCTACAAGACCCAACGCTAGGTAGGCACTAAGGAGATAGAACAAGAATCCAAAACATCAGAGAATACCAGGATTACAGAAAACTCCTAAGATGACTCTCTTCTTTTTCTGAAAGGAAAACCAAGGGTCAGATCCACTGGGTATTACCTGGTGTGGAGCCAAATTGACTGAGGTTTGAACCCTGGTCCTGTTGCTTCTTCGTAAGGATGCCCTGGCAAGTCGCTGACTCACTTTGGTATTCACCTTCCTCGTGTAAGATGGGGATGATGAAACTACCCCCCATGGCTGTTGTTCGTTTAGTTCTTTTTGTTTTTTAGTTTTAAATTTTGAATATGAGGGTGCAGAAAGTTTAATAGATATTTCTTGGTTGATACTTGAAGTTACAAACATGACGTCCAGGTCCTATGACACACACGTGCACACGCATGCTTACTTGTGTACATCCTTTCCTTGAGAGGCTGGGAGAATGAATGGTCAGAGGGAAAGAACCAGGACCATTTCAGTCTGGGCCAGGTGAAGAGGCCAAACAAGGGAGGAGAAAAGCAGCTGGAACCAGCAAGATGAGCGAAACAGGACACCTGCTCCATCCTATATCATATTCCATGAAGCCCGTTCCTCTGTTCATCTCCTCATCCATTCAGAAACTAGTCACTTCAAGCCCACTATGTACCAGATGCTGGAGAAGCAGCAGCAATCCCTGCCCTCATTTCTCATCATTGTTGGCCCTTGGCTCTGACCTTGTATTTGCACTGAAGAGAAATTCCCAAAGGAATGTCTTTGGTTTCTCTAGTAATATTCAAGGGAGATGAGTACCCAAATCTGCCCACATGTTAATCTGGTCAACTCAGAAAGTCAGTTTCAATGGCAAAAATGGAGTCATTTGGTCTACCATTGTTCCAAGTCCGGAGTCATTAAAATTACCTGACAACTCCACTCACTCCAAATCCACATTGTCAGCGACACTGAGACTAGTGATGGGGATAGAACTCGGTGTAGTCTGGTTTTGTTTTGTTCTTTCAGAGAGCTGTTCTCACGCCCAGTGGATGCACAGATGCTCAAAGAATCTGGCCACCGTCAGATGATAGGTGAAGATCCTAATTCATAATTATTGGAGCTCAGTCTTTATCTGTTGAATGAAAAAATGAATGAATAACTGCTAGCCTCTAGGGGATTGGTTAAATGTAATTAACAAGAGACAGGTCATCTACCCAGGCACTAGTCAAATGGAGTTCTGACTTATAGCTCTCACCTTGGATTTTGTTAACAATACCAAGACTTCATGCTCCTGTTTGTAAATGACACAAACAGACAGCTTCATTTTCTTATGCCCTAATACAATGCACACAATTTATTATACGCCCTTTTTAAAAAAATTTTATTTATTTGACAGACAGAGATCACAAGTAGACAGAGAGGCAGGTGAGAGGGGAGGGGGAAGCAGGGTCCCTGCTGAGCAGAGAGCCGGATGTGGGGCTCGATCCCAAGCCCCTGAGATCATGACCTGAGCCGAAGGCAGAGGCTTAACCCACTGAGCCACCCAAGCGCCCCTATTATATACCTTTCAAAAGTCATGTTGTAATTGTTACCTGTACACCTAACTTAAATTCCTAACTAGATCATGGACATGTTTTGAGAGTGGAATCCATACATTTTCTCATGGTAATTCACCAAAGTTCCTGCCCTCCACTCTGGCTTTTCTCTCTATTTCCATTTATTCAGCACCTACTTACTGAGAGCCTGCTGTGTGCCGAGGCCTGTGCTAGGCTGTATGAAATAGAGATGGATGCTGTCTATCTCAACTGTCTCTTATCAGATTTTATCTCTAAGTCACTGCAATTAATTTGAGGGCTTGCCTTCCATGTATATAAATGTATCTGACAAAGGAAAACATTGGCTTCTTTGTTGCAAACTATGAAACATGCATCCCTTTATTACTGTCTTGACCTTCTGTGATGCATCTAATTCCATTTACCTTCCTTTCTTCTAGAAATCCCTCACTTTTCTCTGCCTTCCAAGACATGATTATCATCCAGACTTCTTCACTTTCTTTCCAGAGTTTTGAACCAACATATCCAATTGTATGTCTGTTTGATAGCTCCCCAAGTATTATAAATTCAATGTGTCCAAATTTAAACCTGTCATTAGGGTTTGTCAAAGAGGAGTACTAAGATCGAGGAGGGTTTTCTGAGCTGGGTACTCAGACTGGGGAGAGATGCACATGGCTGTGTTCTACAAAAGGTTTTAGAGGTGAAGGTGGTATCATGACTCCAAAACTAAGTGGCTAATGCAAGGTTCTAGATATAGAATGGGGCCCCCAACTGGAGGAGATGGCAATGCAAGGGGGAAAGCAGAAGAGGGAGGAGGAGCTGAGTGGATGTTGGAAGTCAATGTGAGAAAAATATGATGTTAATTGATACACAGCTGGTAATGGAATGATCCACAGGTTTACATGGATACATTAAGTTTATTTAAGCAAGTCATCTGGGGATGCTTGGGTAACTCAATCAGCTAGATGTCTAACTTTATTTCAGCTCAGGTCATGATCTCAGAGTCATGAGATGGAGCCTTGCATCGGGCTCAGCACTAAGCATGGAGTCTGCTTGAGATTTTCTCTCTCTCTCTTTCTCTTTCCTTCAGCCTCTCCTCCCCATCCCCCACTCATGCTCTCTCTCTCTCTAAAATAAAATTTTAAAAAGTAATAAATGAGTAGTCTGTCCTCAAAGCCCATAACTTTTTAACTACTAGAGATCTCAGAGAGAAGATAATACAATCGACAGGAATGATATCTTTGGGAACCCCAACAGTCATCCTTGGAATAGACCATGTGAATCCTTTGGAAAGGGAGCTTAGAATTCTCGATGCAGAGAGAAAAGCACATTAATGACCACATCCATGGTCCTTTCCTCTTCCAAAACGAGTTTAATTCAAGTACAGAGGTCTGTATAGCCATATGCTTCAGACCAGGAAGTGGTGGGGTCAAGAAAGAAACTGTGACAAGAACATGTCAAATGTTTTTGCTTTAAGGGAGGGAGGGAGAGAGAGAGAAAGAGAGAGGGAGAGAAAAGAGAGGGGGAATCATACAACTGTGAAAGGTTAATTAGTATTTAAACACACAATTGTGTTTTCTATTTGGTCTGACTGAGAAAATAAATTATGTTTTTCAAAGCGCAGGCTTACAGGCTGTAATTGAAAATGGGCATGGGGAGTGCAGCTCAGCCAATGTGGCAGAAAACAAGAGGAATCTAATGGAGGCAAGCGGAGGTGTTCCCTCCCCCTGCCTGGGGCTGAATGAGAAAGAGGGAACAGGAGATGGGGCGAGAGGGAGAAAGAGAGCTGGCTTCCCACCCTGCCCCAATCCTGCTGTTCCATCCTGGTCATCTCAGGCAGCTTACTTTGCTTTTCTAAACTCCTAGGTTCTCATTTGTAAAATGAAGCTAGTAATACTTTTTCTCAGTGTGTTTTTAAGGATAATGGGATGATGTTTGGAAGAAGGGCTGGTCTGGTGTCTGGCATAAAACAGGTGTTCAAAAATGGGTGTCTGCAGTAAATGCTTATTCGGTCCATGTTAATCTCTCTCCTCCCTGAACATCTATAATATTTCTACAAAAGCCAAGAAAACAGCCCTTAATGAGATGGTGTCTTCCATTGCATTCTAATTGTATTGTGTTTAGATTGTCAATTCAATCCACTTTCATTTCATTTACTTCAATTAAGGAACATTTGTTAAGAGTGTTCCTAGCACAATACTAGGGAATACAAAGATAAGTAAGATCCAGTACGTGTCCTCCAAAAGCTTAAACCACGGGGCATCTGGGTGGCTCAGTGGGTTAAAGCCTCTGCCTTCAGCTCAGGTCATGATCCCAGGGTCCTGGGATCGAGCCCCGCATTGGGCTTTCTGCTCAGCAGGTACCCTGCTTCCTCCTCTCTCTCTGCCTGCTTCTCTGCCTACTTGTGATCTCTGTCTGTCAAATTAATAAATAAAATCTTAAAAAAAAAAAAAAAGCTTAAACCACATTGAGCGAAATAAGAAACATAGTTGAGGGGCCTCCGATGAGCGTTTGGACACCTATTGGTGATTAGCAGAGAGCTCCTACAAGGGGGTGATCCTGTCCTTCTGTGATTTTTCTAGCAACCTCATGGATTAGTGATTTTTACAGAAGAGCAAGCAGAGGCTCAGAGAAGGTCACTGACTTGCCCAAAGTTGCTCAGTACAGACAGACAGAGGATGGAGCTCTAATCCACATCGGCTCTCACAGGCTGGCTCTGGGATTTGATCTCCCCAGAGCCCCCTGCCCCACACCTGCTGGCCGCACCCACGACTTCCCATCTAGTGTTCCGTTGTGTGTGTGTGTGAAATCTCAGCTATTTGTTACCCTTCATGTTAAACCCATATGAAAAAGACTTATGTCATATGTCAGGTTAATTGCTAAGAACTGTGAATGGAATCTGATTTTTCATCAAGAAGGCTTTCTGGATTACCAGTAAGACCCTATCTATGGTTTATATGCACCACCTATTCCTGGAAAGGAAATCTGAAGTGGGTCTCAGCATGGGCACAAATAACCAAGGTTATTGTGGGCACACGTTTCTAGTTAAATAAATAAATCCACATGGAAGCAGACTTTTCTCTTTTTCTTCTCAGTATCACCAGTGCCTAGAAGAGGACTTCCCCCCATCTCCTGGATCAGGAGCACAATTGGTGTTTTATGTATTTACTATGTGATGATGAATATTTCTATTCTTTGTGTTGTTAATCTTTATTTCCAATAGTCATGCTCAACTCATCATTTTTCCAAGTTCTAAATATATTCTTTATGTCAACCATTCTCGTGAGGCACCAATTACCTCAGACACTTATTACATATCCTTGTATTTTCCTTATCATTTTCAATACTATCATTTTAAAAACACAAAATAGAAATTATTATTAATTTCTTACAATTAACTGTTAAATAGATTTGGCAATCTAGTTTTCTCCATCCCTACCCTTCCTCTTGCAGATTTTGTTTTCCCATGAGAGCCGTTGGTTAATAACTTCCTTGTGTGTCTGAAAGTCTTTATTTTACTCTCAAGAAATGATTGTCCTGTTGAGTACAGATCTCTGGCTTGCCATATGAAGTGCTCAGAAGTTGATTGCTGTTATTTATTATTATTTATATTAGATTGTCAGTAATGTTTCCTCAGCACCTTCGAGATGACATTCCCTCCTTCCCGCCACCTGTGGTTAGGATGGCAAGTCTGTTGTAAGTTTAATTGCCATTGTTTTATGGGTACCCTGTCTTTTCTCTGATGACTTTTAATTCTGCCTGGCTTTAACTTCGATGCTTTGAGGTGTTTCTCTTGAAAGTCTAGGCAGCAGGAGGGTGAGTGTTGCTTGAATTCACAATTTCAGCATTTTGTATCGCCTTCCCATCTGTGGGGTTCATAGGTGCACAGTCCCAGCACTCGAAGTCTGGTCTCAGCAACCCAAGTCTCCTACCTGTCCCCCATACCATGCACCCCTTCCCTCAGCTTCATCAAGGGACCCACTGCACCCAGCTGTGAGAACTTTTCACTGATCCTCACCAGGGACCAGGCTTCAGTGAGGTGAGTGAGGAACCCAGGTGTGCAATTTGAGGAAGCTCTCACCCTCAGGTGCCACCCCTGCACTCAGACAACCCCGGCAGTGAAGTTGTATGCCCTGGACACCTAGCTTGCTTCATCCTTGTCCAGGAGCATTCCTCAAAGTTTCAGAGTATGATCTCTAAGACAGGAGGCCTTACTGTATGGTTGGCTTTATGTGTCACCTTAAGGGGCTATAGGGTGCCCAGACATTTGGTCAAACATTATTCTGGGTGTGTCTGTGAGGATGTTTGGGGATGGGATTAACATTTGAATCGGTAGATTGAGTAAACAGATTGCCCTCCCTAACCTGGGTGGGCATCCAATCCGTTGAAACCTGAATAGAACAAAAAAGACTGAGGCTCCCATGACTGAGAGGGAACCCCAGCTTACTACATTTTGCTGGGACTTGGATTTTTTTTCCTGCCATTGGACTTTATCTGAAACATGGGCTTTTCCTGAGTCTTAAGCTACTGGCTTTCAGACGAATTTACACTGGTGGCTCTCTGGGCTCTCAGGCCTTTGGACTCAGACTGGAACTTACACCACTGGCTTTTCTGGCTCTTTAGCTCACCATCATCAGATCTGGGGACTTCTCATCTTCCATAACCACATGAGCCAGTTCCTTACAATAAATCTGTCTTCCCCCCCCCCCCTCTCTCCCACATCTTCTCCATCACATTCGTCCTGTTTCTATGGAGAATCCTGACTAATACAATTACTAACCCTTTTGCTTCTCTGTTGGAAAGACTTTAGGATGGTCCCATGCCCTCCTCTCCTGGTATTCATGTACTCATGTTATTGTTCTTTTCCCTTGTGTGTGGACAGGGCTGCTGCTTCAAACTCACAGACGTGGCAAAGGCATTGATATGTCTTCCTGTGATAACACTACATTATATAACCACATAAGCATCTCCATCTATTTACTCAGAATCTATGATCCAAAGGACCCTATGACAAATGACATAGTAGCTACTCAATAAAAAAGTTATTTTCTAAGAGAATAAATATATTTCACTTCTCTACCTTATCAGTCTGTGATACTGTGATGTTCAGTGCATATGTCCGTGTGTGATCAAGGGCCATGATCTAGCTGAAAGCTCCATCTACACCACTTTCCTTTCAATAGATGCAGGCTTCCTTCATGATTCTAGAAGAAATATTAGGGGCTCTGAGCCTACATAAAGAATATGCAGTCTAAGCCTGTGGAGTATGGGCCTCTTTCAGGGGCTACACGCCACCCCACTAATTGATGGAAAGTCTACAGCCCCAGCAACTGTCCTATGGGGACTTGATTTGATGCAGGAATGAACATCATATCATACCTAAACAAAGAGCAGCAGCTGTGTGTGATGGGTTCATGCTCATTAACTCTCTGTACGTTGTAGAAGAGAAGGGGAGACCAGGAGCCCTCTTGCCCGAGGCCCATTCTGCCTGTGTGATGTGTGATCCATCACTGATCACAGCCACAGCAGCAATGCCACCTCCATCGCAGTGAGCAGGAGCTGGGTAACCACTTGTGCACAAGAATGTTAGAAAGAATAAGGATTCTGGATGCAGATTGATTGGGCTTTAAATCTCAGTTTTGCCTCTGACAAGCTGTGAACTCGTGGGCAATGCATTTAATTCCCCTCTGCTTTGGTTTCTTTGTCTGTTAACTTGGGATGACAGCAGCTCCCTTCCTGGGTTAGGATGAGGATTAGAACACCGTGTCAAGCTCTGTAAAGCCTGGTTATTTATCTTATGACCCTCGTAAGGCTGCTGCAGCCTTTCTGACTGGTGACCATCCATCTTTGTCCCCCTCCTTCCAGACCCTCTTCCCTCCTGCTTGGTACTCCCGATTCATCTTCTTCTTCTTTTTTTAAGAATATTCATTTATTTATTTTAGAAAGAGAGGTGGGGGCAGAGAGAGAGGGAGAGAGAAGCTTGAAGCAGATTCCATGCTGAGTGTGAACCATCACACAAGGCTTGATCTCACGACCCTGAGCTTGTGACCCGAGCCAAAACCAAGATTTGGACACTTAAATTGACTGAGCCATCCAGACACCCCAGATTCATCTTCTTAAAGTTCAGTATTGATAATGTGGTTCCTCAGCTCAAAAATAACCGGTGGCCCCCTATTGCCTACTTGGTCATATTCAGATGCTCTGGTATAACTCACAAGTCCCTCTGTCTGGGAGATCTGTCTTTCATGAGGCTCTTCTTAATCCCCGGCTAAGGAGATGCTGGATGGTACTGACTCAGAGGTCAGGAGTGTTGTTTGCTGAGTGCCCATATATGGGAATTTCTCTTTGCTTTGGGAGCAAATATATTCAATCACTGATGGAGGTGGGGGAAACAAAAACCCTGCCTTTTTTCCTAAATATGTGATGTACTCAGAGGGCCCTCCCAGCTTCAGAGCTACTTAGGAAACAAACTGAGACCTCTCCTTTAACTGGACTGCAGGCCAACGTGACCCTCTGCCCAATTCTGTGGACTTAATGATGCAGAGGCAGAGAGGACAACATTTTGCAACAGGAATTACCAAATAGACTTGCCTCCACATAACCCTCATGCTCCAAAATTTCCAGAGCCTCATAGAGTGCCTTAAAATGCAGAAGATGGACTATGTCTGGAAGGCTTTGAACCCTGGCATTGGCTGAGGTGGTATTGTACTGAGAAGGAGTTAGAGCTATGTCTCCATACAGGTGCCCCTGCTTGCCCCATTGACACCTCTCCCATTCCTGTAAGGCTCCCAAAGTTGCCTTATTTTATGACATCTTTCCAATCCGTTTCCTGTTCAGACCCAGAAGTCCAGCTGACTGCAGGGTATCTCTACCTGGTCATCCTCCATGGGACACCACCATCTCACTCTGCTCCAGCATTCCACTATCTCCATTCCCCAAGCTTTTCCCTTCAACTGTGCTTTGGATGTCACTCAGGGTGATTTTTTTCAGTAAATCAAATCCCTGAAAGATGTTATAAAAGCTTGTATTTAGAAGTATGCTGCCTGTTCTTCCACCTACTCCTCGCCAAGTGTCCACCATGTGTCAGACTCCACTGAGGAAAGGTGCAGACCTGCCCCTTAGAAAAGTCAGAGTCTGATGAGAGGACCATGTGGTCCGCAGCACCACATGCGCATCACCCAAGACTAAATACCCATGTTTTCCTAGCTTCCTCTTGCTCCTTCTCTATCTGCACCCCACGCAACTGTCATGTCTTAGAGTGCAGACTGCCTATGAAAGCTCTCATATGCATTCCTTGTCTCCAGACCCTTCCCCACTGCCCTGACAGGATCCCACAAGTCCAGGGCAAATTCTAAGCTGGTCAGGCATGCTTGGAAGGTCCTTTCCTCATTGTCTTCCCCTCCTGCCCCCTTTGCTTGTAAAAGTCAACAGTATGGAACTATTTAGCTTCACAAAACATGCTAGACTCATTTATACTTGTGCCCCTCCTGGAATAGCATTCCCTTTGCATGGACTATCCTCTCAGACATGACCACTAGGCAAAGTCCTCTCTTTCTCTTGAGCTTGAGGTTAAGCATCCTCTCATCTGTGAAGCTTTCTGGAACCTTCTAGGAATGGTTGCATTGTTCTTTTATTCTTTGCTTGATCTTGGACATCTCTCTATTGGCCAGATATTGCCAGACCCTTGTGCATACTTGTGTCTCTAAATAGACTCCCAAGTTCCGTATGGGGTGGGCATCCTTGGCACCCCACTAAAAGACTGACTATACAAAAAAAGATATAAGCATAGAACTCTGATCTAAAACTCATAGCAACACATTACCTACCATAAAGCCCAGGAAGCCAGCTTCCACAAGTCAGACTTGCGAAGTCAAACCACTATCTTTAGGAACAAGCCAGGAAGCTAAACAATAACCCCTTTCATAATTGGCCCCAAACAACCAGCTTTTGATTAATAACAGCTTCTTTAATTTTTTTGTCTTTGATTCCAATTAGAACCACCAGAGAAAGTCAAATATGTATCCCGAACCCATCACAGAAGATGGCCACTTCTAGCAGCCCTCCTGCAGCTCCCCTAAGCCAATAGCCTCCAATCAGGACTCACCTGAAGCCCCCCTTTCTTTATGCTCCCAAACTTTCCGCTTGTCTGCCTGCCTTTGAGTCTCTGCAAAATGCAGCCTTTGCTCCTTCCTAACTTATTCCCACACACCACCCTGAGGATGCTTGATAGAGTGACCACTGAAATTGTCCATTACCTCAGAGAAGTGACCACTGAAATTGTCCCTGTTACCTCAGAGAAGTGACCACTGAAATTGTCCCTGTTACCTCAGAGAAGTGACCACTGAAATTGTCCCTGTTACCTCAGAGAATTGAAATGGTAGTGAGTGTCTGCCTCTCTTTCGGAGGCAAAAGTTGCATGAAGCCAACACACCAGCTTTGCGCATGTCCTAGGGCACTTGCCGATCCATCTCACGTGCCTGTCCTGGCTTCCACCTGCCGCGTCATTGCTATGTGACCCCAGGAAATTCAGGACCATTTTACACCTCAGTTTTTTCAAAGTCTGCTGCCCACAAGGCAGCTTTTGTTCTTTCAAATGACTTGGGACTAGTTCAGTTTTCACAGTTAAGTGAATATGAAACTTTGAAATACATAACATAAATAGGGCAAAAATGTGGCCCATCAGATTTGGCAGCTTCACAGAACTGACCTAAATCTTCCCGTGACTCTTGGATTTTAGTTTCCCAGCTTGAGGCGGGGAATGGGAGATACACTGATGTATTTAATACTCATGAGAACCTCTAGAAGGTGGGGGGAAGGTAGCCAAAGCAAAAGGTTCTGGGAAGAAAGAGGAGGTGATAAGGGGAATCTTTCTGCCCTCTGGAACTTAACATGCAGAGACAGACTGAGCTTTAATTTGGAGCTATTCTGGGTTTCTTCATGGGACAAACTAAAGAAAGAGGGTTCGGTTGCAGGGTTCAGGATTCCCTGGAAGATAAGAGTGAAACACCTTCTCTGATACCTGCTCCTTTCTGTCTACGCTGCTGCCACCACCTCAGGCATCTGTCATCGGATCTCTCTGGGGTGCAGCAGAGCCTCTCACTTGGCCTGTCTCTCTCACTCTCCTTGGATCAGGTAACTCGTCCCTTTCTTGCATCTTGGCTGTGGATCCAATAAAATGGAGACCTCCTGATCTGGTACCCAGGCTTCCTGAACTATAACCCCCACTTGACATCCCGTCAGAACTTCAGCTTCTGTGTGCTGAAGTCTTCAACAAGTCAGTGATTCTCCCTGCATCTGTGTCCCCTTTTTAAAATGGAGACATAGATGGGGCTGCCTGGGTGGCTCAGTGGGTTAAGCCTCTGCCTTCAGCTCAGGTCATGATCTCAGGGTCCTGGGATTGAGTCCCACATCAGGCTCTCTGTTAGGCAGGGAGCCTGCTTCCTCCTCTCTCTCTCTCTCTCTCTCTCTCTCTCTCTCTACTTATGATCTCTCTCTGTCAAATAAATAAAATATTTTAAAATGGAGACATAGGAATGTTTTGAGAATCAAAGGAAATAATGGACATGAACATTTGTAGATTGTCAAGTCTTAAAAACATTGCTATGGTTATTATTGTTATAAGAACTCGATACATATTAAAATGAGTTTCTTGGTTGGATAGTTAAATATCATAAAAATTACTTAAGATACATGTAGAGCCTCTTTGAGTAGATCATAAAATCAAACAACTAGAAAGATCTGCCATGGTGATTAAAACTCCACTATGAACAGTGGTTTTATGGTGCATATCAGCACCTTGGTGTTAAGAACAGTGTCCATATCAGATCTATGATAATATGAAGCCTAAAGGAGGTTGAGGGTCCTCCAGTTTGATCCTGGTTACTCAGATATGGGGAAATAGAGCCCCCAGGGAGCTGGACACCCAAGGTTGTTCAGCTAGAGAAGCCAAAGGGCAACTTGTAATAATAGTATAGAACCACCAAGTTGTATACCTGAAACTAATGTATCATTGTTGTCAACTGTACTCAAATTAAAATAAAAGTAAACAATACTCTTAAAAAACACCCCAAATCATAAAAGACAAAGACTGAAAACTGTTAGCGATTGAAAAAGACTAAGGAGACATGACAACTAAATGCAATGCAGGATTCTGGATTGACTCCTAGAGCAGAACAAAGGACCGTCACGGAAACACTGGTGAATTCTGAATCAGGTGTGTCATTTAGTTAACAGAATGTACCCCAGTCCATTTCCAACTTTGGATAATTATACTAGGGCTACGTAGGTTGTCAACACTGGGGAAGCCGGGTCAGGGATACACAGGGCCTCGGCTTTTTAGCAACTTTTCTATAAGTTTAAAACTATTTCAAAATAAAAAGGTTTTGACCCGTTTTCTCTTGAAATAATATAGAACAGGTCTGTAGGGCTTACAGTGAAGACGCAGGTGATACCCTGTCCCACTCAGGCTTCAGCACCACTCAGCGATGGACAGGACCATCTCGCCATCATGTCTCAAGTACTGATTCTTCAAACCAGGTTGCAGAGGTTCTTAAAAACAAAGGAGCACAAAGCTATTATAGGTGTTGCTCTCCCATCAAACCAGGCTGATTTAAGGCTGTAGGAACCCATTCATTGTTTTTATCTGTTTTATATGTCTGGGTGTTGTTAAAGATTTCCTTTGAAGCCAAGAGTTCAACTACTGAACATGCTCGAAAACCATGTGGGTGAGCCTGGTGGTGGGTATTAAGGAGGGCACATATTGCATGGAGCACTGGGTGTGGTGCATAAACAATAAATCTTGAACACTAAAAAAATAAAATTAAGTTAAAAAAAATTCCCTGGAAGAAAAATCAAATGCTGAAGGAGCAGGGACAAAGTTGCCTGTGGGTGGGTTTGCATGGATGTGTGGAGGCGGGGTTTATTAGGTTGGAGGCAGAGGAAAGGCAAATTCATTCATCAGATATTTTCCATGCTCAAGTAGGTACATGTGACTCCCATGGGAAGTGGACTTTCTGATTCTCAGAGTCTGCTGACAAGTCTTTATCACTCTATGTTCCCAAAAAATCTCTCCCCCGACAGGGACTCCGATCCTTGCATACCTGAACCATATCCTCCTTGCATTTGGCTCTAGTCTGTGAGGACAGATTGTTTCCCTACCCTTGGGGCAGGGAGTGGGGGGCGGCCGTGGCTGCTGGTCTCCGTGTTGCAGCTGAATGTGATGATGAGGCTGAAGGGCTCATATGAGGAAACACATCAGGGAGGATTTTATTGCATTTATTTTATGTTACTTTTTTCTTTTAAAGGGCTTCATATTTCAGAAAGAGAAAAGAGAGAATATTGGATAATTCCAGTCAGTTGGGCTCCAAAATATTTCATATGAGGACTTCAGAAAATGCTTTTTAAATTGTCCCATCCCACGATGTAGAGGAAAAATACATTTGACATCATGCTCCACCGTGTGCACCGACACACACACACAAGTGCGTGTAAAGATACATAAAGTTGAACCAAATATATTACACAATACATGCCCTCATTGCATGCTACACACTCATTTTGTATTCTATGCTATTCTTCTATTCCATTTTATCCATCCTACACTTTTTTATTTAAAAAAAAATAGAAAGTCACTATTAACTTGACTTTAACATCCTCTAATATATTTGCAGTTTTAAAATATTGATGTAGGGACAAAAATCAGGAAGATGGGGACTAGAGGGCTTATCTTTTTTTTTTTAAGATTTTATTTATTTATTTGACAGAGAGAAATCATAAGTAGGCAGAGAGGCAGGCAGAGAGAGAGGAGGAAGCAGGCTCCCTGCCGAGCAGAAAGCCCGATGTGGGGCTTGAACCCAGGACCTGGGATCATGACCTGAGCCGAAGGCAGTGGCTTAACCCACTGAGCCACCCAGGCGCCCCTAGAGGGCTTATCTTAAAGCTGGCTTTGTGTTGCATGTGACAGACAGTAAATTATGAAAACATCAACTGACCATATCATCGAAGGGGACAGGTGACAGTGATGGTGGAGCTTTTCACCTCCACCCCTGACACACACACCAGATCCAAATCTCCCCTTGGGATAGCCAATGATGGTGGTGAAGTTTTAGTTTCTATTGATTTGACAAACATTAGCTTCCTGGTGTGTCCCCAGAGGATTGTGATGAGACAGGATGGGGCATTACATCCTGTCTTAGGCAGAACTGGACACTGAGAACAGGTAGTTTGGAGAAGTCGAACAGGCTTTGCCTGTGGGTTTCTGCGGACTGGTCAAGGGCAGAGTGTGGGCCTCCCGGGAGACAGACTAGAGGGCACATGAGGCTGCATGGTCTCGTAGTCTATCACAGCCTTCTGGGGTGGTGTTCCTGGGGAGCAAGTCAGCAAGGACAAGGAGAGCAAAAGCCAGGAAAGGGCACTGCTAGGAAAGCTCTGTTGCTTTTAGTTACACATTCCCTGCCTTTATGATAGTCGTCTATCTGTAATTTATATTATCAACTGAGTGTTTGTGAAGTTATTAAGCCTCAGTGCCTTGCATATAAGGACTTACTTAATCCTATAATAACCTTAGGAGGCTCGATTTATTATTACCACCCCTACTTTGCAACTGAGAAAATCAAGGACCAGAGAGATTAAGTGAATTGTCCCAGATCTCCATCCAGATTTGGCCTCACACCTGGCCCAAGAGCCTGCTACTGATCTCAGAACTGTGTTGGCTCCTAAAGAGAGGCCAGGCCCTGGGCACGCTGGCTGACATGGGTCAGGGAAACAGCCCACAGAGAAAAAGAGAGACTCAGCATTCCCAGTGATGGGTCTCTCGGAGCATAACGTGCGAAACTGGGTTTGGTAACGAGCGAGACTGCAGAGACAGAGGGCAGGCATTCCCCGAGAAGGCCATCTAAACCCCACTAGAAACCTTGCCATTGATTCTAGAGGTTGGAGGTTTCTGAGACACTGGTTCTGAAGGATAGGACCCAATAAGTTTTGGGGAAATTAGAGTTAGAAGACCCAAGTAAGCTCCTCCTCCATAGGATCAGTCACTACTTGGGGAGGAGAAGCAGAGCCTGGAACACCCCCTCCCCCAGTTGTTGTTTGGTCACTGAGACTTTCGCCCTGAACATCTCCACTGGGTTCGGGCAGTACTTGGTGACGGAAATAGGGCTGTTGTTACAAGGTTTAAGGCAGGGCAGGGACATGGTCGGCATCTTAGAAAGATCATTCTGGTTTCATAGTGGAAAGTGGATAGGAGGGAAGAGGGAGGGAAGAGTATAAGGATGGCTCCAAGAAGACTGGTTAGGGGACAGAAAGATGAACCCAGGACACTTACAGTGGACATCATGAGGTCGGATAAGTGAGAGCAAAAGTTAGGGGGCAAGGTTGATGGGACTTTCTGACTTCCTGATGCAGCAGGTGGAGCAGAGGAATGGATACAGGTGACTCCCTGATTTTTTTTTTAAATCTGGGACAGCCTCAGGTGGCTTATAAGTGGCAATGGGAGAGGTGTTGGGGGTGAGGAATGCAAAGCCTTGGGGACACATGGAGTGTGAGGTGCTAATGGAAGTTTTAGTCAGAGAAGTCCAGCAGGGAGGTGGACCTATAAGGAGCTGAAGTTCAGGACCAGGGACAGGCAGAAGAGTCAGACCTGATTGGCCTACTAGTGGTAATTAGACTCACAAAACAAGTCTCATCATCTAGAGAGAGGGTATAGATAAGAAGAGGGCTAAGAACAGGATCCTGTCAATTACCAATCTTAGGCAGAGGACCAGAGGAACATGAGTTCAGGGGGAAGGACAAAAAATGACCAGAGATGCAGAGCTTGCTAGGAGAGGGGAAATCATGAGTTCCTTAGGGTTCCTGAAACTCTTAGAACTCCTGAAACTCTCAAAGTAGGAGAATTTGTGGTAAGGAAAACATGTAAATTTGAGCTAGAGGGACAAGGTCATGAGTGACATTCTGACATCACCAGAGATCCTCTTTGAGCATTTACCAATGAAACTGCACATTATGTCAAATAATTTAGATCTTGTATTAGTAACAATACAACTAACGTGTCAACTATGTTTTTGTTTTCCATGAACACAAAATGAAATCAGTGATATCATTCAATACTTAAAATAACCGTATGGGGCAAATACTATTCTATGCCCATTTTCCACATGAAACACACAGACACCCCACAGGCTTGGCATAGTTATGTGCCACTCCAGTAGTAAGGAGCAGAGCCAGAATTCTCACATGGATTTGTCTACCCCCAGAAGCTGGGCCGCCGGCCATCGCGCTGTGCCATCTCAAATACAGTGGATTGTAAATATCTAGTGAGAAACCGCTCTGTCACTAGAAACTCTTCAGGGTATCTTTTAGCAAGACGCTTACGCATTCTCCTCACTCCGAACACACACACTAAGAACTAAGCTTTAGCTTCTAACTGACTGTTTAACACCCCTCTGAGCTTCACCCCTTAGGATTCTCTGTCTTTCCTCCTAAGATACCTTGAGGAATGCCTTGACATTTGCATAAACTCAATCAGAAATGCTTAGGTAAATAGAAGGCAATCTGGGTACCCTACAATTAGGTAGCCGTATTTGAGGATGGGGAGGGACTGTGATATACTCTAATTTTCAAATGTAATCATTTGTATATGTCAGAAGAAGGGAACAGATCGAGTTGTAGCATCCTAAGGTGAGGAAAATCATATCCTGCAGCCAACATTTTCCTAGAAACAGAGCTCATAGATGATGGCCTTTTTGCATCCACGAACATTGTCAGAAAGCAGAAAAGACAAACCTCTTCCTTGTGCTTGTCTTCCAGGCATCCTCTCTGATCCCTGTTCAGGTGGATGAGAAACTAAGGAGAAGGTCCCTTGACTTCATTCTTCTAGAGAGAGAGAAAGGACTGTATCTCCTTACGATGTCTATCAGCTTGAAAGAGCGATGAATCACAGCAAAATGGCATTTTATATTTAGTAATTCATTTCCCGTTCAGATCAAGGTGACAAAGCATATGAAAATAACTCCTCGTGACTCACATCAGCTTTTTAAGATTTTGGTAATGAAGTTGGACGACTTATTATCAATCCGGCACTGAGAGCATATACAATGTATCTTGGCTATTAATAAGATACACAGTCTTCGTCGGGTTCAGAATGTGATTGTTATTTCTCTCTCTTGGCAGACCACTCACAAAAAGGGACAAGCTGTGTTCTAGACTTAATGGAGGCAGCCTCGGGAACCACACTGAAACCTAGCTTCTTAATTTTGCCACACCTAGAAAACGTAGGATGTACTCACTGTGTGAGACAAAGTTGCAACATGCATGAAGAGTTTATTAATACCAAAATTTGTAAGATGAAAGATGTGAAAGACTGAAAATCTCATCATTTAGAAGGTTCAGAATTTTTAAGGTTCAGAATGACTTCATTCTTCTTTCCTGTGACTAGAACTTGGATTTTATCTGTCATCGTCCTGCTCTGAAACAGTACCTTCTAATTGGCTGTGTCAAAACTAATCTCTGTTTAATTAGTTAGCTCATTTTTTTTCTTGTGTGTGTGTGTGTGTGTGTGTGTGTACACATTTAGTTTTACTGTAGCAAAGCAACTTGTACAGTTTTAATGTTTAAAACTGAGCATCATCTTTCCTTTCCAGTGAAACAAAAAGAAAATTTTAAAAATAAACAGGCACAAAATTACAATAGAGAATGTCAATTCCAGATAAGATCCTACAGGTTTTGCTGATTCTCCAATCGAGTGGCAGGGCTCAAGTCATCCTTAGGAGAAAGTTTTATTTTAAAAGTATCATCTTAAACTGCAAGGATGTCCATTAAAATCACAATTAAACATGCCAAAGGAGAAGCCATATTGTCAAAATCTCCACTTACCCACCCAAACATCTCAAACCCACCCTTTGCTGACCTTCTATAACCCCATTTTTAAAATTTTTTCCCTTTTTTTTTAAACAAGAGAAAGTAGACAGATATATGTTAGTAAAAGCTAACTGTCCGTATTCAGTGTAACCTCTGAGCCCAATATACAGAGAAAGGAGGAAAAAAAGCTAGAATTGTATGCACTACTACACAGGGGCCTAGCACCCTCCAGCTTGCAGCAGAGCTGAGGGAGCAGAAGGTTTTTCTCTTTTCCCACAGAGCACGATGGTGTTGATTCCAGAAAGTTTTGTTGAGAAAAGAAGGGCTAAAAATGAATTTGGAACAAAAAGAGGTACACAGAATAAAGCCAGAAGGAAGAGACAGCATGAGCAACCAGAGAGCTTCTTCACCTGGCCATTCTGATGCAGGCGCAGATGAGTTAGGAGAGGTCATCAAAGATGATATTTGGCCAAATCCATTACAGGACTTCTTGATTCCTGATACAGATGATGAAGAAGGGGAAGGAGGAGAAGAAGAAAGAAGAAGAAGAAGAAGAAGGAGGAGGAGGAGGAGGAGGAGGAGGAGGGGGAGGATTGGAAGATATTGATGAAGAAGGAGATGAGGAGGAAGGTGAAGAAGATAAAAGTAATGGATTCCAAATTTCCTTTTCTTAATTTTCTTCAGTCTCTGGGAGAAAGTTGCCATCTTTTTTTTTCCCCCCCTCTCATGCCCATTTGCCCTGTTTTTTGAAGTCTCTTTTATCTCCCTTTATACCATGGTTCTCAGCTTATTTTGGGGGGAAATACCTTGAGCAGAATACAGTGGGAAAAGAATCTCATTTTTTTCCCAACCAGAATCCATTCAAACAGCATCCTAGGCACTGGGGTTTGAGGTTGGATAGTCTGGTCCCTGGCTCAGAAGGTGCCCGTGGCCCTGGAGAAATCTATGATGTAACCATTGTATTTTGATCCCCCATAGATAGAGGTAGGAATGTGGGACCACAAGAAGAGTCTGAACGGTTTTATGTGTGGGTGGGCCCAATCTGATTTCAGAGAGGGGCAGACATTTGACTGAGGTATGGCACAGGAGTTAAAGTTCACCAAGAGTCAGTAAGACCTGGGCTTGGGTCTTAGGCCGGCCATTTTGGACATGGTGTGTACCTTTTTGTGCCTTGGTTTCCTCATCTGTAAGTGGGGACAGGATAGCCCTGCACTCATCCCTCAACAGTATTTGGGTGATTAAATGAGGCCACTCATGCGGGGGGAGCACTTAACTGTGTTTGGAAGACAATCATGCTCCAGACCTGTCTTCTGAATGGGTGAGGGAGTACCCAATTTGGGTCAGGTACAGTCTTTGGAATCCCTTGCTAATAACCCAGAGCTGGAGGAAGAGACAGACTGGAACAGAGCATGGGACCTCATTCTGAGTGAGCAGTGCCCCCTCTCTCTGGTGCCCACTCATTCATGCATCCTGGCTCAACACAAGATGACATCCTTAGCTCCTTCCTCTCCTGCTTTCCTGTCCTCTCCTCCATCATTTGTTCTACCACCCATGTGATTCTCACCTGTGTCAGGAATGCTTTTGGTGGCAAATAAAAGACAATTCAAATAAAAAGAATTTAACCATGTAAGATTTCTTTGCTTCACATGAAACTGTTGTGGTGGCAGCATTAAGAATGAGCTCAGGCCCCTGTTTATATCCTCATGGTCACATGAAGGCTGCTGCATCTCCAGGCCTGGTGTCTACATCTCAGGCAGAAAGAAGAAAAGGTGTAGGAGCAAATGCTGGCGAGTCTCTTTTAAAGAGTGCTACCTCATTCAGGACTTCTTCTTATATCCCATGGAGGAGACAGAGTCACGGGGCCACAGCCATCTACAAGGAAGTCTGGAAAAAAAAGGCCAAAAGGAATGAGTTGGGGGTGAATTTAGGGTTGCCCTAACATGGTGTATGCAGCACTAGCCTTCCTATGTTCCCTAACCTAACTACCACTGGTACCATGAAAACTGTCTTGACAGCTGCTGTGTTCACTGCCACCCCTGTTCCATGAAAGTCACAGCACACTGTTCCCCACCAGTAAGCCTTTAACACCTTTAAACCCCACCTTTAAACCTTTAACACTAGCACTGAGGACGTCATTCCTGAGCACGTCACTTCAGAGGTTCCAGTGCACTTTCTACCGTGACCTCCTGTATCAACCACCCAGAGGCCATGCATCCTTTCTGAAGAGACAACTGGCCCAACTGAACACAGCAAGAGGGTGATTGGAGGCAGAAGTGGAAATTTTTAGTCCTAGTTCAGGAATATTTTGCAGTCACTTGGAACAGGATTTCAGTGTTCATTTGGCCGCTTATTAGCTGTGCAAACCTGGCAACCTCCTGACACTCTCTGAGCCTCCATCTTATTACCTTTAAAATAGGGATTAAAAACCCAGCCACTGTGGATTGCTGTAGGGATTAAGTGGTACAACATAAGCAAAGTGCAATCCTTGAGCTTACAGCAGGCCATGAGCCTCTGGTAACTCTTATTCATCTTACTGGTTGGGTGACCTGAGGCAAGATGAGTA
Organism: Lutra lutra; assembly: GCF_902655055.1. Classification (NCBI taxonomy): domain Eukaryota; kingdom Metazoa; phylum Chordata; class Mammalia; order Carnivora; family Mustelidae; genus Lutra; species Lutra lutra. The sequence goes on along the minus strand of NC_062281.1, from coordinate 8,440,312 downwards.
AACTCTTTGGGACTCAGTGTGTAATCTCTAAAATAGAGACAATTAAGGCCTACCTAATGTCCTATGTGGGACCACCTGAGCACACACATTTGTTAACCATAAATATCAGTTAACTGTGAGCTGAATGAATAACTGTCCCTTGATTCGTGATGAATCTAAATTCTACATGTTCCATCAAGGCCATGAAATCTGAAATAGCCTCACCAGTAAAATATGGACTATGATGGTGACCTGTTGACGAGGTACCCGGGGCCAGATGCCACATCCCTGGGGACCTACCACCAGTTTGCCAATGATGGAACTGAGTATGTACGTGTTTAGAAGCCTTGCCCAGCTCCCTCAGCTAGGACCAGACTCTGGCTTTGTCTAAGGGCTTAGCACACTCTCCCTAAGCAACCACACCGCTTTCCAGTGACTGGGAGGAGGGCAGACAAGATTTCAGCCTTGATGTTTTGGGCAAGCAAGTGGACACAGAAACTGGTCATAGAATAGAAGTTAATGAAGTAGAGCTCAAAAGCACAGATACTAAGTACTGTCTAACCTGGCTTCCTCTGGCTGACTTTGAGAACCTCAAATCCCGCAATATTAAGTGCTTTGTTCGGTTCACCCTACAATGCCATGAACACAATAGGACTGAAACTCAAGTCCCCGAATGCCCAGGACAGATGCCTTTGTAACAAACCCTTCAGAAATAAAGCCACACCAGCAGCTGGTTCCCAGAGTGTTTCCCTCCAGCTCTGTTCAAGAGGAGATGTGTAGCCATTTGTTTGATATGGCAGCTGGGACCCCAGAATTACATGAGCAGTTAGGAATAGGATAGCTAGAGCCCCTCATTTATCTGCATTTATTAAGTACCTACCATGAGGCAACCATGCTGGAAGGCACAGGGATGCTGTCGTGAAAGAAAGGGACCTCATCCTTGTCATGGAGCTTAGAGTCCAGCATAGAAAGAGACTAACGACAGAGAAGCAGACACAAATAAACATGTCATTACTGATGGGAAAAGACATTAGGAAGGAAGCCCACATTACAGTGTGTGAGAGAGGGACTGTCCACATGGTGAGGGTCTGGGAAGGGCCCCCCCCCCGAGGGGGAAACTTCCAACAGAGAACCAGGAAGGGGAAGAAATAAGGCTGGCCTCCTGTCTCTATTTGCCCCCCATACCCACACAGTGTGGGCAGACTGCTGTGGGGCCAGGGCTGTGGCTAGGTGGGTAATCTGGACGCTCCTGAGTGACAAAAGCCTGGAATGACACATTTTCTTTCATTCTCAAACACTAAGCTGCTCTGTAATCGAACAGATATACACATGCCATTCAGCAGCTGATAGATAAGGTGGAGGCCGGCTGTCAGGGAGGCAGGCAGATGGGAGGGCTCTCTGGCAGGAAAACCCTCCTTTCTGGTGGTCTTCTGGGGAGACCAGGCAGTGATATCCAGATACATACAGCACCTGGTCCCAACCCCTCTCATAACCTAACCCTAAGATATTGTGCAATTTACTTCCACATCTGGGTCCCTGGATGGAGGGAGTTTCCCATGTGTGAGGCCATTCTAACCCACTCAACAAGTGTTAAGTGTACTGCACACCCACAATGGCCATCACCATCTCTCGCATCTTTCCAAGACATACATCATCCCAATAAATCCCCATGGCAATAGCAACCAAGGGATTCTACAACCATTATTTCCTTTGAGACTTACAGGAAGGCGGTGATGTAGGCATTTGCCAACTAGTCCCACAGTAGGGAGAAGCCCGGGATGTGCAGACCTCACTATATGGTGAGTCATGGCAGGGTCAACATTTGAACTCATGCCTGACTCCACACCAGGTGCTCTACAGCCTGTGGAAGACCACCTGCTCTGCAGAGTACTGCATGTCTTTGTAGCTATGGGGGACACCACATTGGGGAGCACTTACCAGTAGTAACACTTGTGGCCCCAGCAGCAGTAGAGATGGACCTATATGTACTCCAGGAGGCCCAGGGGAGACAGAGGAGGCTTCATATATAACAGGAACAATAGTCACTCACCTATAGTTAACACCCCAACCCCCCCAGCCCCACTTAGGATTCAGGACTCAGGATGCCTGTTTCCCTCCTCCAAGGGGAATAATGCCAATAACGTGATCCTCAGTCACACAGACTGGATTTGACCCCTGGCCGCCTCACTCATTAGCTGTAACCTTGGGCAATGCTCTTGACCTCTCTGACCTTTTCCCCCTTCAACTTTGAGCAGAAAGTATTTGGACTATTGCGAGGGTTTAATAAATCCAAGCCACCATAGTTTCCCTTCGTCTCTGCTAATTCATTCAGCAGGGACTGGCCAAGTGCCCACATGATGACAGACCTGCACCAAACATTATTAATTAGACAAGATTACATTTTACTTTCTGGAACCTACCCTCCCTGGAAGAGAGAGGGAATGTACACATTATGCTGTACCCCAAGCGTGATTGGCATCACAGATGGTCCAGCCCTGGTATAAAGTCACAGCCAGAGAAGCCCAGTCCAGACATGGAATGCCGTCTTCCAAAGTGATTCCAAAGATTTCTCACGTCTTCTGAGGAATTTTGGCAGGGATCCAGGATGTAATCCACGCCAGCCTTGCACAAATCTTCCTTGAACCCATTCATTCAGACTCTGCACCGGCTCTGGAATCTCTCCCATGCCCCTCTCCCCAGCATCTTCTATAAGCTTCTGGGCCATCATTTTCCTTCTCCCTCTTGTTCTCTTTATCCCACACTCTTTAGTATAGATCGGCTTAGCCTTTTGGGCTGAGATCTCTCTCCCAGCCTCTCAGCTCTCATGTTGAGATTTTCTCGATCTGCTCTCCTTTCTTGACATTAACACTTCCTTGTAACTAATCTGGCAAGTACTTTCCTTTAATTAAGAAAAACATTGGGATGCCTGGGTGGCTCAGTTGGTTGGACGACTGCCTTCGGCTCAGGTCATGATCCCGGAATCCCGGGATCGAGTCCCACATCAGGCTCCCAGCTCCATGGGGAGTCTGCTTCTCCCTCTGATCTTCTCCTAGCTCATGCTCTTTCTCACTGTCTCTCTCTCAAATAAATAAATAAAATCTTTAAAAAAAAAAAAAAAAAAAAAAAGAAAAACATTGAGTCCTGCGGTGAGGACGAGGAACACATGCTTGAGTGGTTCCTGCCACTGTGGTCATGCAAATACAATGTGTGGGCTGATAACTGCTTCTAATAGTTAATAATTCCCCAGAATACATCTGCTTCACCCATGTTGTCCTTCAAAACTCAGAAAACTCCTGCAAGCTAAGTGCTGTACTAAGCTGCATCCGTTTACCTCCCCTTTCTTACCAGAACCCTATTAACCCACCCAAGCTGCAGAAAACTCTTCAGCTGTAAGTATCAGTGGGTTTCTTCTCTCTCTGCCCCTGGAGAGGAACCAGGAAGCACATGGCTCCAGTTGCAAAGGGATATTCCCCTGGAGGCAAAATTTTGAGAGGCAGGTGGAAAATCATAATAAAATAAGTGGAAGACGACCACCTCATGCCTGGGCTCAAATTTCATCTTCACTTTCTGCCCAGAAATTTGCTTATTTCCTCCGAGTTCCCGCAATTACCGGGAATAGCAGGTCACTGTAAAGTTTGAGGTGATCTAAATTTCTTAGAGGTAAGTGTGTGTTTTCCATTTTTTTGTCACGAAACAGGCGAGTTACAAAAATAATAAAATAAAACCAGGAAAAATATTTGTAAGAAAGAAGCAATTTCTATGGCAACTTTCACTTTGGAAGCACATTTGAGGGAGGGCCGGGTTCATTGCTGCTGACTTCATCATGGCTGGTTACAAGGAGCTGACATCACTGTTGACTTTGGAGCGTGTTCCGTGATCCAGAAAGGAAAAGGGGTCTCCACCAAGTAATTCCCTGGAATTACAAATGACCGCAAGCAACGGTTTCTTTGGAGCTGAAGTCTGGACAGAGTTCTTTTATCTTAAAATCAAATGAGATCAGAGGGTGAACGGCAGGCCCAGAAGAGGGTCCTCACAGGCTCTGTTGGCCCCTGAGTGTGAGGAATAACTGAGCTGACACTTGTCCTGAAGGGAAGAGAAACTATAAACACAGACATTTGGTTCTAGGACAAAGATCCTGTGTGGGAGGGGAACAGTGACCTGAGTTCAGTTGGAGTCTCTCACTGAGAGGGTCAGCAGACCCCTGGACCCATGTCTTCTGGCCTCAGTTAAGGGTGGGGGCTATGGCTCCAAGACACTGAGATGCTGGAGGCACAAAGCAGCTGTGCTTTAGGGTCGAGGGTTAGGGACACACAGTACGGAGGAACGGGTGTCCCCTAACTTCAGCAGAGGGCACCTAGTAGCTTTGTTGATAGCCTTGGAGGGGTCTAAGTTGTCAGCCAGAGAGGGGATAGCGAATGGCTGGTTTCAGCCATGGGGAATCCAAAACCCCAACAGGAAAGGCAACTGAGAGGCCCACGCTCATGAGCATGCAGCTAGTTCTGCCCTTCACTGAACCCCCAAAAATGAATGGAAATGCTTCTCCCCGAAGAGGCTGGAAGTAGTCACTGACACCCTCTTTCCACTCTCCAGCTGGAGAAACCTCAGGTCAAACTGAGGTTAAAAATATAACACGATCTCTACATTTTAATAGGAAGATTAGGCACCATCTATTGTGTTTATTTATTTTCTCCCCTTAGACCCCTGAAGAGGTCAGAAGACTGATCTCCTCACCTCTCCCCCCATGTTGGCTGTCAGCCCCCAGTTCCTGCCTTTCTGCACAGAGAGGAAAGAACAAGATCAAGGTGCTGAGCAAAACCATGTCCCTGGAACCAGGGAGAGACCCAGATGGGCTAATCAGAACTTTTCTATGAAAAACTGTATAGATGCTGGGAGATAAAGGGTCTTCATGTTTTGGGGGACCAGGGACTCTAAAAATAGAGGTGTGGGAGTGCCAGCACTGCAGGGAGACCCCAGGAGAACGAAGCTGACACACTAATACACAGGAGCAAAACACTGTTAGAAACGTGGCCCCCAGTGGCATCACTGGAGTCCCATGATCTGGCTATGCCTCTCACCTGTTTCTAGCTTGGATTTCTTTTACTTTAAGCCTCTATTTCCTCCCTGATTTCTTTCTTTCCTTCCTGACTCAATTTGCTATTAGCTGACAGAGCTCTGTGGACTGGGAAATGCACACTTGGAAGCAATGGGCCCTATGCTAGAGGGGGTCACTGGGTCAGGCAAGGTGTAAAGTTTGAGAAGTTGACTACTGCACCTGGGAAGATGGCAGCCCCTCTTAGGCAGTCAGTTAAATTGTTAAAGTGGGTATATTAAACCTCAGACCCCCAGACTTCAGAGGCTGGCATTTAGGGGACTTCATAGAAAATGTCAGAATGTTGGGATTCCCTTCCTCTCTAAAACTTGACCTTTGCACTGTGGTCAAGAGACAACCTTCCATCTAAATCAGTCCTTTAAAAGGAAGAGAGTTGTAGGTGCCTGTTCAGAGGCTGTAAAGGGCAGGGTGCACAGGGGGTACTTCTGAAGGAGTAAAGGGGTCGAGGGCAGATCACTCCTCTCTGTCTTTCCATGCCAGCCACCCAGTGAACCCATCTGGCTGAGGCCTGTGGGGATGGGCTGAGCTTTGAGACCCATAAATAAGCAGGGCAAATGTCAAAGTTGTATCCAGATGCATGAACTCTAACTCAAGAAGCCCTGGTCTTTGGTTACCAGCCAGTGTTGTTTCCAGAAATTGAACCTACCAACAGATGACCGAGATCTTAGGGCAGTTGTACATGGGAGGAAGTTCAGTTCCAGCAAATGAAGGTCTGGTTACACAACCCCTGGCTTGAGGCAACAGGAAGCGGGTTGCTCAGTCACTGCCTGCCTGGGAGGGGAATCCTCGCCAGGGCCTGACTCAGATGTGGTCAAGGAGAACCGTGCACAAAAGGAAGCCTTTAAGATCAGAACTGGACAGGCAGGTTAGCCGATCCAAAAACTCTCTGAACTAACAAATTATTGATTCTCTCTTGGCATGGGTTGAGCTTCAAGTCCCAATCCTCACCATCAAATTATCCTGATGCAGACTTACGTATGATTCTTGGGTGCAATTCCACAGCTGCAATTTCTATTGTTCCATGAGCTCTGGCACTAAGAGTGACCCTTTGCCCTCCCAGCCATGCAGTTGGAGAACCCATAATCATTTTCATTGTTCTATCAGCTGGCCGTTGACACACAGCTGGAAAACAGAGAGGCCAGGACTGAATTCAGTTCTGCCCGATTCTAAAGACCATGCTCTTCCAGCTGAGCAACATCACATGAGGCGAGGTGCTAGGGAGGCTGATACTAATTACAATATTGAAGTAGAATCATACAGTGCTTTACAAGTCCAGAAAAATGTCAGATTTTCTCCTGCTCTCTTTCCATAGTAAGCACCGGGCATTTTCTCTTCAAAGCAGAATAAGATTTTACAGCTTTGGATGACCAGCGAGTTCTTTTCCATATGGCCTAAAATCTTTTTTCTTTGGTATTTTGGTGGCCCCGCTCCATTCGTTGTAGCACCACTGCCATTTCCAGAATCCTTCTTCCAGAATGGATCCCCCTCATAAAATGTATTTAACTTGGAATTTTTGTTAGGTAATTTGGAAAGCTGAGGTCAGTTGAATTGTAAATTTTGGAATCTCAAGGATATAAGTCCTCTGAATGAGTTAGCATTCCAGACTCTGATCCTGCCCCAGGTAAGCAGGCTGCCCTGGTAAGGGCGTGGGGGGCGGGGAGCAGTCATTGGAGTAATGCCAAGACACTTGTTTATAAAAACCTTCATAAAATTTCTTCCTCTCAGTTGAGCTAGGACTGGAATGTTACCTAAATTCTATGCATACTCATCTAACCCTACCCAGATTAAGAAATAGAACATGTCTGGAATCCCATAAACTCTTCTTAGACCATGTGCCTCTTCTCCCCAGAGGGAAGCACGATCCTCACTTTTAATGCTGTGAGATAGAGATGCTGGCTTATGTTTAACAGTTGTTGCATAGAAATAAGCCAAACAGAGAAAGACAATTTTATGGTTTCACTCATATGTGGAACATAAGAAACAGCACAGAGGATCATAGGGGAAGGGAGGGAAAACAGAATGGGAAGTCATCAGAGAGGAAGAAAAATCATGAAAGACTCTCAGCTCTGGGAAACAAACTGAGGGTTGCTGGAGGTGCGTTGGGTGGAGGGATAGGATAATTGGGTGATGGACATTACAGAGGGCACGTGATGAGAGGAGCACTGAGTGTTATACGCAACTGATAAATTATTGAACACTACATCTGAAACTAATGATGTTCTTTGTGTTAGCTACTTGAATTTAAATAAAAATTTTTAAAAACACAAAAATTTAAAAAAAAATAGAAATTGTGGCATAAAACTCATCAAAAGGTATCTATTGAATGTGCCTCATTTCTTACCTAAATAACATGATTGTGAGCTTCATCTGTGTGGTTGTCTATAGCAATGTTTCACTCATTCGCATCAATGTTTTGTTTCTCACTATGTGGATGTATCACGAATTACTGATCCATTTTTCTACGATGGACATTTGAGGGGCACATTAGTCAGTGTTCTCCAGAAAAACAGAACTAACAGAGGATGATGATAGATGGGTAGATGATAGATAGATTGATAGATAGATAGATAGATAGATAGATGATAGGAGATTTATTACAGGAATTGGTTCACCTGCTTATAGGAGGCCAAGAAGTCCTATGACCCATCATCTGCAAGCTGGAGTACCAGGAAACCAGTGGTATAATGCAGTCTGAATCTGAAGGCCTGAGAATCAGGGAAAACAATGGCATAAGTCCCCATCTGAGTCCAAAAGCCTATGAATTGGAGCAAGGGTGTCTCTGCTAGAATTATACCCTCTCTCCTTTTTTCATACTGTGCCCTGTGGAAATAAGTCACTAAGTATAACCAACAATGAAGATATGGGGAGTTAGCTACGCCTCTCTGAGAGTAGAGTAGCCACAAAATCTATTTGGAATTCTTCTGTATGGGAGATTTATCTCTTCTCTTCCATTGAATTATTCCATCACTTATTTATGTTGGTATGGATTCATAGATATTGAATTCATACTTTGGGCTATCTATTTTGTTCCTGCTTTGGTCAGTAGTTCTTCTTGATCCTGTGTCCTTTTGACATGGCCATGCCTTTTTTTTTTTTTTTTTGCACAGCCTTACTTTCTGGCACCATAAAATGCCTCAAACTCTTTTAGTATTTCCATTCTCCAGCACTAGAACCAGCTATTTCTCTAAGAAACTCTGACTTCTTTCATTGGAGAATAGTATTAAAGACCCAAATCTGGATCCCAGTGTATTGGTTGCTATGGGGCCTTGTCAGAGGGCAGAATGAGGAAACGTGCGTATGTTAAAAACAAGTGTACATGGATACACACACATCTAGGTCTATCCAAAGTATCTGTGTGAAGCCAAATTTGTAAATTCTGATGGGTGTCTCAGACCCTCATCCAATACTACATGGTTCATCTCAGTCTTCTTGCTTATCTGTAACCTCCAACTCCAAAGTGAGAAATTTGGTTTCCATCATTGGCCATTCATGCACTTACTTGTTTCATTCCAGCAAGAGTGTGTGTGGGTTTCAGAAGTGTTAAGCCCGTAACCCATGGGAAACAACCTTATCAGCTAAAGCGCAATGCTCATACACAGTTCCTTCTGCAGTGAGTCTGACAGTTTCTATTCCCTCCCAAAGTTTTGTAGGTCAGCACCTCTTCCCCCACCCTCCTCAGAGAGGTTATGTCACCCATTAGTAACAGAGTTAGATCCTTTGGCCACAGTCTGCATTCAACCTTGAGATCTCCCACCTTCGTACTTCTTTAACATTTGCAAACATTAAGATTTACGCTTTGTGCTATAAAGTTCCATGGATTTTGACAAATGGATAGTGTCATGCATCTACTCCCACACAGACACTTGAAAGAGTTCCATAGCCATAGAAGAGCTCCTTGTGCTTCATTTAGTCAAATCAGCCTGTTGCTAAAGCCCTGCAACCACTGATCTTTTGTCTGTCTGTACAGCTTTGCCTTTTCAAAATGTTATATGAATGAAAGCATTTCTCAGACTGGCTTCTTTCATTTATCAAAATGCATTCAAGCTTCATGTATGTTGTTGATTCTGATGATTGAACACATTTATTTTGTATTGTGGATGCCATGGCTTTCCTGTCCATTCATCTATTAAAGGGTTTCTTGGTTGTTTCCAGTTTTTGTCAATTACGAATAAAACTACTGTAAATATTTATGTATAGGCTTTCTGTGGACATCAGTTTTCTAGTCAGTTGTGTTCACCCCTGGAAGCACAGTCCCTGAATGGGATGTTAAGAGTGTGTTCAGCATTATAGGAAACCACCAAACAGTACCCCACACTACCATTCTCCATTCCCACCAGCAATGAAAGAGAGTTCCTGTTGCTCCACGTCCTCATCAGAACTACATTTTATTGGTGTTATTTTTCTTTTCTTTCTTTTTTCTTTTCTTTTTTTTTTTTTTACTTTTAGCCATTCTCATAGGTGTGTAGTGGTATTTCATTGTTGTTTAAATTTGCATTTCTATAACGACAAATGATGTGGAACATCATTTTATAGGATAGGTTGCCGTCTTTACATCTTCTTTGATGAGTAGCTCCTTCTAACTTTCCCCATTTTTAAGTTGAGTTGTTTCCTTTCAGATTTTTAAGACTTGTTTTCATATTCTGCATAAGTGACATTCAATGTGGCTCTCAGTATGTGTCTTCTCCTTTTGTTCTCCTAACATTGTCTTTTGCAGGGCAAATTTTTCAATTGTAGTAAAGTCCAACTTATAAATTTTGCTTTCCTAATAAAGTTAACTTTTTAATTTTATGGTACTTTTTCGTGTTGTATCTCAAAACGTATTGTTAAACCCAAGGCCATGCAAATTTTCCTCCATGGCTTCTTCTAGAAATTTTATCATTTTACATTCCACATTTAAGTCTGTGATCCATTTTAAGTTAATTAGAAGCTTTCTTTTTTTAAGCTTTTACATTCAGACCTCAAAAACCTCATGGAACTGATTTTTATTTAGGGGACAGAAGAGGGGTCAAAATTCATTTTTTGGCATATGAATTTCAGTTGCCATAGTGCTATTTATTGAAAAGACCATCCGTTACTCACTCTGCCATGTCACATGTGTCATAAATGAAGTGTCCTTATTTGACTGGGTCTATTTCTAGACTCTCTTCTGGCCCATTGATATATTTATCTGCCCTTGCACCAATGCCACACTGTCATAATTAATGTGGCTTTATAAGAAACATTTATGCTGGCTGGTATAAATCATCCATTTTTTTTTTTTTAATTTTAAGCTCTTGGCTATTGTTTGGCTCTTTGCCTTTCCACATATACCAGAGAATCAGCTTGGAGTTTCTATAAAAGGTTTTGGAATTCTGGGGTGCCTGGGTGGCTCAGTTGTTAGGACTCTGCCTTTGGCTCAGGTCATGATCCCAAGGTCCTAGGATGGAGACCCCATTGGTGTCCCTGCTCACTGGGGAGTCCTTCTCCTTCTCCCTCCTCCCTGCTCATGCTCTCTCTCTCACTCACTCCCTCTCTCTAATAAATAAATCTTTTATTAAAAAAAGAAATTTGGGATTCTGATTAGAATAGCATGAAATCTATAGATCAACTCTGGATAATACAATATTGACTTACTAATAATACTTCCTTCAAGCCATGAACATGATATAGCTCCCCATTCATGTGGGTCTTCTTTAGTTCACCTCAATAATGTTTTGCATTTTATGTGCAGATATCTTGTCCATTTTTATATTTATTTCCATCTATTTGAAGTTTTTTGGTTATATATGTATATATGTATATGTTTAGTTTTGGATTGCTCCTGAGGTATGTAGAAATACAACTGGCTTTTTAAAAAAATCTATATTTTTAGCTAGTGATTAATTATATAGTTTTGTGCATTCCTTATTTGGATACTGAGCTGAATATCTACTGTTTCTCTCTACATACAAGCTACTGTTCTTCACCCTGATCTGTGCCCTAATGGATTACATATCAAGGGATCTAATGCCCTTTGGCCTTCTGCTGAGCTTAGCCAATGAATCCCATGGGACTGGGCACTGGGGGAGGGAACAGAGTGCAGCCAGGTTGTTTATTCCTCTGGTTCCATCCCAGTGAGATTGCCTCTTGCATCTCTCAACAGAAGGTCATGGCTCCTTTCAAGTCAGCTGGTTCTGGGACCATTCTCCTATATTCTTTCTTTCTTATTTTAAAGATTTTATTTATTATTTTGAGAGAGAGAGAGAGCATGACCAAAAGGAGGGACAGGGAGAGAAGCAGGCTCCTTACTGAGCAGGGAGCCCAATTCAGGGCTCAATCCAGGGACCCTGAGATCGAGACCTGAGCCGAAGCCAGACATTAATTCACTGAGCCACCCAGGTGCCCCTACTCTCCTAGTTTTCTAAGATCCTTCCATCCCCTTGTTCCCTTGAGCTTAGAGGTGATGAGAACACTAGTGCTGTTGGCCCTGAGTCCTTCACCATCTCTTGTGGTTCCACTATGTCTTGCCTACAATTTTGTAAGAGTCTTCTTATAAATAACCTCTGCTTGAATTACCCTACTTTGCATGTGTTATTTCTTTGGGATCCTGACTGAAACAGGTGCAGAGAATCCTAAAACAACAAAGTCCATAATTGCAGGGGTGGGAAGCTGAAACTCTGTAAGCAGGTCATTAGTACAGTCAGAACTGCATCATTTCCATGTTTGTCTATTGGTTCCCACTCCCTCTATTCTGCCAATGAGAGAAATAGCACCAAACATTGGTTTCTGGTTCCTAGCATACTCCACATATGCAGGATGCCCCCTCCCCACCTACTGAGAGAGGTGGTCTCCATGCTGACTCCAAGGGTGAGCCATCAGTAAGATACCTCATCTCCTTATTTGGCCATGTGCTTGCTTTCAGGCAATTAGGTTCATTATAAAGCAATGAATCCCATAGGCATCTCTCTACTGTCCTACCTCATTACAGGAGCAACTGTTTCTTGGTATGAGATACCAGAGCAATGAATAAGGCATTCTATAAGTCCACAAACTGAGTAAGCATCTGAGACTGGGGAAGCAAATTCAAATCTAGAGTAGGCATCAATTCCAGTGAGGACTAATTCCTTTCTCACCAAAACGAATGAAATTCATTTTAATCCATCAGCCTTCAGTGAGGCTGGCAGACCCTTTCAAGGAGTGTTTCCACAAGCAGTCTCAGACTTGGTTTTTGTTCCTGCATTGAGCAGTGGCAGGAACTGAGTCAAGCCAGGTGAGGGGCAGTCTTGCTTTTGAGAATGACTTCTGTTTGTGCTACTGTGGACATCTGTCCATAAGTCCTCTGAGCAAGCAGAGGTATTGTTGAGAGAGAAGGCTGAATATTATCAGTCAAAAACTCTAGCCACTTGATTCCTGAGGACCACTTCTACAGGAAGTCATTTCAAGGGACACAGCTCAAGTTTTTGTTATTGAGACAGACAAGACACAGTCTTGATTCACTTATGCCGAAAAAATAATTTATTGGAGATGCTGAGGCAGATTACATGATGGAAGAGGATGTTGACCATCCAGACATCATAAGACATCCAGAATATGGGGAACTATGGGAACTGGAGTGGTAGTTAAGGTGACTATATAATTTAAGGTGACTATAGTATTTATTATCTCAACCTGATGCTCTGGGGAGTGAAAAACACTGTTATCAATAACTGTGTTGGACAATGGACACAAACTGCAGTGTGCTGTCTCACAGGACTGGTCTCCTTAGAGGTTCTAGTTAGGAAGCTTCACTCCAACTGGTTTTCACTGTTAGACTCTCCATTTAAATTTCAGATTCTAGGGAGAAGGAGACAAATTGCAGAACTTAGGTCACATGTCCACACCTTGGACAGGGGAAGGTAGGAAGACATGATTGATGGTCTCACTGTGATTGAATTCAAGAACAGAGAAGTACCCAATGCCTATCCCAAGGGAAGTAAAATCAAATAGACAAACAAAATCAGAGTGGACAAAGAAGATGTGATGTGTATATAATAGGATATTTCTCAGCTATCTAAAAGAATGAAATCTTGCTATTTGCAATGATGTGGATGGAGCTAGGGTGTATTTTGTTAAGCAAAATAAGTTAGTCAGAGAAAAACAAATGCCAGATGATTTCACTCATATTTAGAATTTATATATTTAGAATTTAGAACAAAACAGATGAACATATGGAAAGGGAAAAATAGAGAGAGAGAGAGAGAGAGAGAAGGAATCAAACCATAAGATACTCTTAACTATAGAGAACTGAGGGTTGATGGAGGGAGATGGGTGGGGGTGGGTTCAATAGGTGATGGGAATTAAGGAGGACACTTGTTCTGGGACATCTGGGTGGCTCAGTAGGTTGAGTGTCCAACTCCTGATTTTGGTTCAGGTCATGATCTCAGTGTGGAGTCTGCTTAAGATTCTCTCTCTCCCCCTGTTCCTCTGCCCCACCCACCAATGCTAGTTCACATACATTTTTTTTTTCTCTCTCTCTAAAAAGAAGGTACCTCTTTTGATGAGCTCTGGGTGTTGTATGCAAGTGATGAATCATTAAATTCTACCCCTGAAAATAATACTATGTGTTAATTAACTTGAATGTAAATAAACAATTGGAGGAAAAACAAACAAACAAACAAACAAACCTTTTACCAGATTAACAAAAATTACTAGGCAGGCAAAAGAGGGCATGTAAACTCCCAGGAAGGAGGGGTATAAAAAAAATAGCTGACATAGTTTCCTATAGACAAATTGCATGCTGGAAAGTTCTGCCATGTGGCGTCATGCAGTGAAAAGAACATGGTAGTTTGGGGGCAGAAGGCCTGGGATGAGGCCCCGACTCCGTCATTTCTCAGCTGTTATGACTTTGTGCAAGATGCTGGGCCACTCTTAAAAGACACTGTTGCTTTAGCTCTAACATGGAGACCAAGAAGCTTGGCCAGAGGAGGGCTGTTCCCAACCCTGAGGAACACAAACAACACAGGAAAATGCCTGTGGGGTTCTGGAGTGCCGCAGATCCTCAGTGACTCAGGCCTCCACTGCCTGTAACTAAACTCTTTTCTCAAGGTGTTGACTTTCTTGCGGTGGAAATGGAATTCTTCCAGTTTTGGAGAAGTATATGGCCTTGGGCAAGTTTTGGAATGTCTCCAAGCTTCGATGTCTTCAAAAAGGAAAAGTAAATCCACTCCCAGGGGTGTTTTTGGAGGCTTCATTGAGATGAGAGTTTTGTAAGTGCTTGGTACTCTCTTCAGCGCCAGTAGGGGCTCAAAGAACACAGGAGAACCAGCACATTCATTTCTGGCTCTTCAGAGCTGTTCAGAGCTTCTGAGGTAAACAAGAACCCCTGCTGCAAAAGAAAATGTTCTCCAACCACAGAGCAAATAAGTAATTTGTCAGTCAGTCCAGGAGGCAGGAAGGAATGAATAATTTCCAGAGTGTCCTCTGAGGTAGAACAGCATTCTCTGGTGGTTCTAGAAGAGTCTGTTAAAACTGACTACCAGAAGGAGCCTGCGTCTGTACGGAGAGATTCCTCCTGTCCTCGGATGAAACTGGAATCTGCCAGACCTGGTTTTCTGCTTCTGTTTCCCCCCAGTACCCACCACTGGTCAGGAAGCTCAGGGGAACAAAGCACACTTAGAAAGCTGGAGTGGACTATGTCAGTTCCATCCCTGTCACCCTGTGTTTGACTTTGGGAAATCACAGCCCACCTCCAACCTTAGGTGTCTCATCTGTGAGAGAAAACAGGGCTCTGGAGCACAGGGGAGCACCACACACAGGCGCCGCGCCCTCCTGCAGCCAGCCCATGGTGCATCACGGAAGTGTCCACTGTGAATCAGCGTGAAATCAGGAAAGAAGCCGTGTTTACAGAAGCAAAGTAAGAGCTCATGCCATTTGCATGCCTGCCGTGGCTTTCCACACTTGCACTCATTCACGCCTCACCCCAACGGAACTCTGAGGTGCAATTACTGTCTCAGTTTTGCATAAGGGCACGCACCAGGGCCGAGTGACTCCTGAGGTAAGAACCAATGTGAGAGCCATTCTCAATGTTTAGTCTCCACTGGGAGCAAAGATGAGGGAATTCCTGCCAGTGCTTCTACCCTCTCCAGGAAGTGCTAAAAAGATGCTTTTGCCCCCACTGTCTTCTCTACTTCCAGATACAGTTGTCTACTGGGAAAGAGGGTGTTAGCTAGTGACATCAGTCAGTGAGAAATTGGTTCATAAATATAGGCGCAGGGATACCCAGAAGGTGCATTGCCCTGTGTCCCTCTGCTGACTTGTCATCAGGCTCTGGGCACAGCCTGGCAGCACCAGCACCCTTGCCTGACCATCCAGAAACCCCCAAGCTCCTGCTCTGGCAGTCTTTCAGGAGGGAGAGTAAGAGGGGGCCCATCTGACCTGCATACAAGGCTCTAAACTGGATTACCCAATCTAACTTTCACTGGTGAACGCTGCTTAAGGAGGAAGAAGGCCAGGCACCTGCCTGACATTAACAAAACTGACGACTCTTCTGCAATCGACCAGCAACACTGGACATGTACTCACGCTCGGCCCAGAGAGAGGGCTGGGTATTCAGCCCCAAACCGCTTAGCCTCTGAGCTGCATTAGAGCACATACAGTCAGTGACGCCACCTCCTGAATTTCTCCTGGGGTACTATGATCTCAGGCAATTCCCGTTCTCTCTGTAATTCTTGTTCTCGGCCCATCTGCTCTGTCTCTTCATGTCTTGCCTTGTCACCGTCTCTTCAGTACCTGCTCTACTAGCTCATAGCCAAGCTGAGGTGTACAGACCGACACTCAGTTCTCTTTATGGTTCAGAATGTGCCAAGACCTCCTGTTGACCCACAGTCCGCCCTGCTGCTGGCATATGGTAATGACGAAAGAAGGGGTTTGGGGATCCCTCCTCCAATAGTATCATCAGATTTCATGTGTTCTCATAACAGAACTTTTTGACACATGCTGATCTGTCTTATAGCCCTCTGGGACAGATAGTTTTTGTCACTTTCCCTTTGATGCATGGAGAGACTGAGGCTCAATGAGGTAAGCCCCACTCAGATTCTAAGTCACAGAGCTGGGTTTCTAAGTGCAGTTTTCAACTTTGAACAATGATCTGTCTAGACCTCAGCCTCTCTGCCCTCACTCCCCTCCACCTAGCTTGGTGTCACCTTCTAAGGATTCTGAGGCCGAGCAGAATAGGATATACATGTTCCCGGGGCTTCCCTGGGATGTGTGGCTAGGGGCTCTTTCATAGCTGGTATGGGGTTTGGGGTGCAGGTGGGGCCATGGGGATCTTGAGGCAGGAAGCAGATGGGCTAGAGATCAGGGCACTAGCCAAGCAAACTGCTACTTCCTGGGCAGGGTTCCTGGGGACAGAATGAGGATCCAGAAGAACTCACTGAGGCAGACCTGTGACAGAGACTACAGGGTCCCCAATCATCAGGGTCTATCATGAGGAATTCTAGCTGCCAGAAGCCCACCTGGTATGGTCTCCAAGGGCTCTGAGCTGGGGAGGCTGAGCCCAGAAGGCAGAGGGTCAGGGCATAGAATGGGGGAAGGCACAGACCAACACAGCTGACCAAGAGGGCTGCCACCTCAGCCCCTCAGCTGTCCTATCTCCCTGCAGTTCCAAAACATGCAGAGGTAATAAAGGCCATTGAAGGGCTACCTTCCCCCCATGAACCAGCTTTATAGTAATGGATCTGGCCCATCTGTCTGGATAACTGTGGGCCCTGAGTGACTTTCAAGCCAGACTTTTCATTTTGGGTCAGATTACATGGGGTTATAACTTAGGAACTACGCCCAAGTCCCTCTGGAAAAGCTTTGATGTCCATCATGGGGAAGGCAGCATAATGAGCTTCAGCTCTAGAAAACATCAAGCAAGAAATACAGGCTCCTCATGGGGAGGACAAGAGCCCCATTTCTCAGCATTCAGAGACCTCTCTGTTAACTCACAAAATAATAAACCCTCCAAAGAGACATGCTCAGAATCTCCTTCTTATTTTCCCTGTGGATCTTTCCAAAGGACTCATTGTGATCAAGTTGTTCCCAGTGCCTGCCCCCTCCAGAGTTATGACCTATCGCTTTACCTTGGCTTAAAGAGCAAATTGTAAGACCCAGGCATTTTTAAAAATATTTTTATTTATTTAACAGAGAGAGAGAGAAGGCACAAGTAGGAGAGGGGCAGAGGGAGAGGGAGAAGCAGACTCCCACTACTGAGCAGGGAACTTGATGCAGGGCTCAATCCCAAGACCCTGAGATCAAACATGACCCAAGCCGAAGGCAGACTCTTAACCGACTGAGCCACCCAGGCACCCCTTCTCCAGGCATTTTCTGCGGAATTTTTTCCCCATAATTTTTTTGTACTATTCTGCCCATGGCCACACTTCTCAGGCCCAGGCACACCGGAGTCATCTCTACCCAGGGAACCTTCTGGATCCTGTCATGACTCTGCATTTCCCACACGACTTTACTGGGTATCTCAGGAGTACCACACACTGTGTTCCAGGCTCAGGGGAGAAAGAACAGAACAGGCAAATTTCTTACATTCTCTAGGAGAAACAGACGACCAACTAACAAGTAAGTACATAAACAATGTCAGTGATAAACACTCCTCAGACGGCTAATGCCAGATAAGAAACAGAGAGATCGAGGCCACCATTTTAAAGAGTGTAGATAAGGAATATATCACTGAAGACAGGATGCTCAGGCAGAGATCTGAATTAAAGAAGAGAAGAAGCCATAAAAATGTCTGGGGAAGGAGAAGGGACCCCAGGTTGGGGTGACAGTGGACTGTTGCTGCACAGGATCGAGAAATGCCCTCTTCTTGCAGAGCAAATACTCGAGACACACACGAAGCAAATAATTACGTAACACCTGTCACACGCAATTACCCAAACAAGAAATAGTAACCGGTCTAATGTAGACGATAAACTAGTCAGTGTGTGTTGGATCAACTCTCCCAGTTACCAGCCCCGGTTCCTTGAGCCTCGACTCTGCTCCACATCTAGCAGACCTCGGGGTGGTGGAAGGGAGGCGATAGAGCCTTGGCGGTCGTCCAGCAGGACATGTCCCATTTGTATGTCCTCATCAGAGTCACCTGGAGTGCTTCCACAATACTCTCATGTCTGGCTTTGCCACACCCCTGTGGAGTCAGACTTTCTGGGGACCGGTCCAGGGACCTTCATTTGCAGTGGGTCTGACACAAAGTCACCCCTCTGCAACCCCAACCAACGCTTCAATATATTTTTTTAAGATTTTATTTATTTAATTGTCAGAGAGAGAGAGAAAACAAGAGAGCACACAAGCAGGGGGGCTGCAGGCAGAGGGAGAAGCAGGCTCCCTACTGAGCAGGGACCCCCGAGGCAGGGCTCAATCCCAGGACCTTGGGATCATGATCTGAGCTGAAGGCAGATGCTGAACCAACTGGGCCACCCAGGTGTCCTGAGGCTTCAACATTTTTGTCTACTACCCTTATGCTTGAACGTCTCTAACGACAGGGGTGCTCACTCTGTCACCCCAGCCCATGCCCAGTAAATCCCATCCATTCTGAGCAGCTCCACTCACTAGAAATCAGTCCTTTATTTTGGGTAGAAATGCAACTGCTGATAGTTCTGCAGCTCTCATCAAAGGTGTATTGGAGACACCTGTGGCCCTTACGGATATTTGCTGTACAGCCTGTAGTTCTAATGTTTAAATTACATTATTCACAATAGAAACAGGTTTCATTTTATCTGGTCTCTTGTAAGATATCAGCTCTGTAAATGGAAGGCTGGTTTCCAAAAGGGGAAGATGGGCAAGAGCTGGATAGCTGCCATCTGACTTTAGTTGGGGGACGAGTGACCACCATACCACCACCCCCGCACACCCCGTGTCACCTCCACCTGGCCCAAGTTTTTGTCCACTGCCCAACCTCTCTGGATGGGGGGTTCGAGATCCCTCTTTTCTGCCTCTGCTTCTGGGAAGAACAACGATACTCCACTGCCCTCCCTCAGATGACCCACCTGCCCAGACTGAGGGCCCCCCCCCCCGGCTCCGGCACGTCCCCAAGCCCAGCGACTTCAGCACGTCAGCCACCCACAGACTCAGATTCCCACCATCCCAGCTTCTTCTCTGGATTCTTCAATCTGTTAAAATTTCCCCAAAAGCCAGAGGCAAAATTCGCCTCCTGGGCAGCCAATGCAGCTGATTTGCTTTGGCTTTTCAGCTTCCTCTCCTCCTTGAAAATCCTGGGTGCAGCCCTCAACAGATTCCTCCCAGCCCTCCACCTGCCACTCTGTTTCATTTCACTCAATGGACCTTTGGCTTTTTAATTTTACCCTCCTTTCATTTACCTGCTGCCTGCTTAATTCCCCCACGCATCATTCATGATTTTATTGAGATTATTGCACACCTACGAAATAAATCTCAGATCTCAGTAGCTGTCAGTTAATAATGTCCTCCTTGATCTTCTGCAGATGGTTTCGCACTTCATTAAGAATCCTAGTAAACCTTCCCAACACACACGCACAAACACTTGCCCACACGCTAATATGCAGCAGGAGGCTACGTGATTGATTCCTGGGACTTTCTGATATGTAGAAAATTGTCTTGATAGAGAAGGAATGCTTTCATAAGTGTTTTGGTAAATAGAATAAGGGTAGGTCCGGACCCCAGCCCGGATTCCCACCCTGCTGCGACCCGGGATCAGCTGCCAACAAAGTCACCTAGGAAGAGAATGTTGTTCTGTATAACAGATGGAGAAAAATTTGAATTTCTTTCTTGAAAATCAAGGAGAGAGAATGGAGGCAGCTGGCAGCCCCACAGGCATATTGAACAGCAAACCTTCGCTGTGTGTTGGAATGTGGGTGCTTAGTGGGTTTTATAGATTTCACATAACTGAGAAGTAGAAAGGAAATTTGTGATTCTCTTCTCAAGTGTTTGAATCTTCTATGCCATCTCTATATGCCTGTCCAACCTTGAAGACACCCTCCTAGCTCTGAGGCCTACTGCGACCCCCACAGTTCCATCCATTTACCCCGACCTGCTTTGGCTGTACCTGGAACACACGGCAATTGCCGCACACACTTTGAAAGTCCTTGAACAGAACACATTCCCAGGCTCATTTCCTATGTGAATTCCTTCCACTTTCCATGTTCCTCCAGCACCATGCTTTTTATCCCCCTCGACGTCCCTCCTGTGGGTGAACTCCTTAGGTGTGTGTTCCCAAACAAATGTCAGACCTGATACAGTATTCTGCACACATGGCCCTCCCATTCCCACTGATTCCATACATCCAGTAACTTTGCCCTTTGCCACGTGGCCGAGGAGGGTTCCCATGCCTGCATGCGTGCACGTCTTCTGCAGTAAAAGGCAAGGTGAAACTGAGGCCAGCTGTCTTTCAGGGTCGTGGCATGCATTTTGTAGTTAAAACAACTTCCCGTTCAGAAGATCTGGCCATAGGTTAGAGAGTCATCTTAGGGACCTAAACTCCAAGGCATATGGATCCCAGAAGGATCACTGCTAGCTACGCTTGCAGCTCCTGAGAAGTTCCACAAGGCCATCTGGGGTTGTGACTGGCAAAGTCCAGTTTCTGGAATGCATATCAAGGGAAATCATGGAATTCAAGATAGGCTCAGCCCAAGCTCAGTTCTCCTCTCCTGATCTCCTCCTAATAGAAGTCCTCAGCGAAACTGCCGTCTCTTTGGTGTGTACACTGCCGGCTCCAACAGCTCAGTTGTCTTGTATATTAAAAAATTAATTTAGTGTCCTCTAAGTACAGCTCTGCTGAACCTGCAACAAGCCGTCTGGAATGGAGGGAAAGTAAGAGGGATGAACAAAAAGGAAATGGGAAATGGATTTTCTTTCTTCGCTAAATTAAATCGCTCCTTGGCTTCCATGATTTTCTTTGTTCTAGAGAGGCAACAGCAGTGAAATTAGGGTTGTAATGGAATCATAATTGAGCACTTACTGTATGTCAATACCGTTTGGGTGTTTTCTCATTTAATCCTGATAGCAGCTTTGTGGAATGAGGGAGCAGAGGCTTGGGGCAGAGACATGACTTCCAGAGATTAGCTGTCCAGATGTGCTGTTTCTGCATCTCACTAGGTGTAGGCAGGGGTGGCAGGGAGAAAATTTCCCCGCACTTGACTGAGCTATTTCTGGTCATGTTAGAGGAGCTTCTCTCTCCTTAGCACCCGGGTTTCCTCAGTAGCATATTGGTTACTATTATATAAGGCATCAGGGCAGATTCACAGATGAAAAGAATGTACCCAGCAAAGCTTTTAGCACATAGTATGTGCTCCATTAAATATCATCCAAAGGAGTGTGGAACTCATCAGGATAGGCAGAGTTATACTCTTTTTTTTTTTTAATTTACTTTTTTTTTTATTTTCAGCATAATAGTATTCATTGTTTTTGCACCACACCCAGTGCTCCATGCAATCCGTGCCCTCTCTAATACCCACCACCCGGTTCCCCTAACCTCCCACCCCCCCGCCACTTCAAAACCCTCAGATTGTTTTTCAGAGTCCATAGTCTCTCATGGTTCACCTCTCCTTCCAATTTCCCCCAACTCCCTTCTCCTCTCTAACTCCCCTTGTTTTCCATGCTATTTGTTATGCTCCACAAATAAGTGAAACCATATGATAATTGACTCTCTCTGCTTGACTTATTTCACTCAGCATCATCTCTTCCAGTCCCGTCCATGCTGCTACAAAAGTTGGGTATTCCTCCTTTCTGATGGAGGCATAATACTCCATAGTGTATATGGACCACATCATCCTTATCCATTCGTCCATTGAGGGACATCTTGGTTCTTTCCACAGTTTGGCGACTGTGGCCATTGCTGCTATAAACATTGGGGTACAGATGGCCCTTCTTTTCACTCCATCTGTATCTTTGGGGTAAATGCCCAGTAGTGCAATTGCAGGGTCATAGGGAAGCTCTATTTTTAATTTCTTGAGGAATCTCCACACTTTTCCAAAGAGGCTGCACCAACTTGCATTCCCACCAACAGTGTAAGAGGGTTCCCCTTTCTCCACATCCCCACCAACACATGTTGTTTCCTGTCTTGATAATTTTGGCCATTCTAACTGGTGTAAGGTGGTATCTCAATGTGGTTTTAATTTGAATCTCCCTGGGCGCCTGGGTGGCTCAGTGGGTTAAGCCGCTGCCTTCGGCTCAGGTCATGATCTCAGGGTCCTGGGATCGAGTCCCGCATCGGGCTCTCTGCTCAGCAGGGAGCCTGCTCCCTCCTCTCTCTCCGCCTGCCTCTCTCTCTACTTGTGATCTCTCTCTGTCAAATAAATAAATAAAATCTTTAAAAAATAAAAAAATAAAAAAATAAAATAATTTGAATCTCCCTGATGGCTAGTGATGATGAACATTTTTTCATGTGTCTGATAGCCATTTGTATGTCTTCATTGGAGAAGTGTCTGTTCATATCTTCTGCCCATTTTTTGATATGATTATCTGTTTTGTGTGTGTTGAGTTTGAGGAGTTCTTTATAGATCCTGGATATCAACCTTATGTCTGTACTGTCATTTGCAAATATCTTCTCCCATTCCGTGGGTTGCCTCTTTGTTTTCTTGACTGTTTCCTTTGCTGTGCAGAAGCTTTTGATTTTGATGAAGTCCCAAAAGTTTATTTTGGCTTTTGTTTCCTTTGCCTTTGGAGACATATCTTGAAAGAAGTTGCTGTGGCTGATATCGAAGAGATTACTGCCTATGTTCTCCTCTAGGATTCTGATGGATTCCTGTCTCACATTGAGGTCTTTTATCCATTTCGAGTTTATCTTTGTACAGTGTAAGAGAATGGTCGAGTTTCATTCTTCTACATATAGCTGCCCAGTTTTCCCAGCACCATTTATTGAAGAGACTGTCTTTTTTTCCACTTTACATTTTTTCCTGTTTTGTCAAAGATTATTTGACCATAGAGTTGAGGGTCCATATCTGGGCTCTCTACTCTGTTCCACTGGTCTGTGTGTCTGTTTTTATGACAGTACCATGCTGTCTTGGTGATCACAGCTTTGTAGTAAAGTTTGAAATCAGGTAACATGATGCCTCCAGTTTTATTTTTGTTTTTCAACATTTCCTTAGCAATTCAGGGTCTCTTCTGATTCCATACAAATTTCTGGATTATTTGCTCCAGCTCTTTGAAAAATACCGGTAGAATTTTGATCGGAATGACATTAAAAGTATAGATTGCTCTAGGCAGTATAGACATTTTAACAATGTTCATTCTTCCGATTCAAGAGCATGGAATTGTCTTCCATCATTTTGTGTCTTCAATTTCTTTCATGAATGTTCTATAGTTCCTCGAGT
The DNA here is from genome assembly GCF_902655055.1 of Lutra lutra. Taxonomy (NCBI): domain Eukaryota; kingdom Metazoa; phylum Chordata; class Mammalia; order Carnivora; family Mustelidae; genus Lutra; species Lutra lutra. Next base: position 8,416,951 of record NC_062281.1, on the reverse strand, counting down.
ACAGATCCTTTACCTCTTTGGTTAGGTTTATTCCCAGGTATCTTATGGTTCTTGGTGCTATAGTAAATGCAATTGATTCTCTAATTTCCCTTTCTGTATTTTCATTGTTAGTGTATAAGAAAGCCACTGATTTCTGTACATTGACTTTGTATCCTGCCATGTTACTGAATTGCTGTATGAGTTCTAGTAGTTTGGGGGTGGAGTCCTTTGGGTTTTCCATATAAAGAATCATGTCATCTGCAAAGAGAGAGAGTTTGACTTCTTCATTGCCAATTTGGGTACCTTTTATTTCTCTTTGTTGTCTGATTGCTGTTGCTAGGACTTCTAATACTATGTTGAACAAGAATGGTGAGAGTGGGCATCCTTGTCATGTTCCTGATCTCAACGGGAAGGCTGCAAGCTTTTCCCCCTTGAGGATGATATTTGCTGTGGGTCTTTCATAGATAGATTTTATGAAGTTCAGGAATGTTCCCTCTATCCCTACACTTTGAAGCGTTTTAATCAGGAACGGATGCTGGATTTTGTCAAATACTTTTTCTGCATCAATTGAGAGGACCATGTGGTTCTTCTCTCTTCTCATATTAATTTGTTCTATCACATTGATTGATTTGTGAATGTTGAACCATCCTTGTAGCCAAGGCTATCCACCAAGATGATCTAACAATTGTAAATATCTATGCCCCCAATATGGGAGCAGCCAATTACATAAGAAAACTATTAATCAAGATAAAGAGTCATATTGATATGAATACATTAATAGTAGGAGATCTTAATACACCTCTCTCAGAAATAGACAGATCATTGAAGCAGAAAATCAATAAAGAAACAAGAGCATTGAATGACAGAGCTATACTCTTAATGGTCATGCAAGACAGTGACAAGTAGAGATGTTCATTTATTCAAAAAGTATTTATAAAAATCATAATATGCTCCAGACAGAAGTATAAGAGTAGAAGGGAGGGGAATCTTCAAGTGCAAAGTTCTTATTTTCTTAGCATCTTGGCCACATGCTTTCCTAGACAGGAAAGAGGAGAACTAAAGCAAACTAGTAACTTACTCAAGGTAACTGGCCATCAGAAGAGACTAAGGCTGAACCTGCATATGCTTAATTTGCCCAAATGTTTGATGCTTCTCCTGCATCGTTTAGCTTCTCAGGGAATGTTGCAAGTTCCTGGCACTTGATCTGGAGGCTGCAGAGCTTGGGAAGTAAGGGCAGGAGCAGGGGTCGGTGATGGAGGAGAGAGCAGTAAGGGCAGGTGCCTCTTGTACTTTAGGGCAGGGATCATTGCCAGATCCAAGGGAAAGCTTCTCAGGACTTGATAAGTCACAGAGTGTCTCTTAGAGCTCTGCCACCCTCTCCTCATCTAAGACCTCATTGCTGGACTCCCTATTGTGCAATCACAAACAGCCTTTTTAAAAAATTTAAATTCAATTAGCCAACATATAATATATCATTAGTTTCAGATGTAGCATTCAATAATTTATCAGTTTTGTATAACACTCAGTGCTTATCACATCATGTTCCCTCCTTAATGCCCATCACCCAATTACCTCATACCCCCACCCACCTCTCCTCCAACAACGCTCAGTTTGTTTCCTAGAGTTAAGAATCTCTCATGGTTTTTGTCCCTCTCTGATGACTTCCCATTCTGTTTTCACTCCCTTCCCCTACAATCCTCTGTGCTGTTTCTTATGATCCATGTATGAGTGAAATCAATTACAGTTATCTTTCTTTGATTGACTTATTTCACTCAGCAGAATACCCTCTAGTTCAATCCATATCAATGTAAATTGTAAGTATCCATACTTCTTTAATGTTTTCATATTTTTTATTTTATTTTTTCAGTGTTCCAAGATTCATTGTTTATGTATCACACCTAGTGCTCCATGCAATATGTGCCCTCCATAACACCCACCACCAGGTTCACCTATCCCTCTACCTCCTTCCCCTCCCAAACCCTCAGTTTTTTTCTCAGAGTCCACAGTCTCTCATGGTTTGTCTCCCCCTCTGATTTCCCCCAATTCACTTTTCCTTTCCTTCTCCTAATGTCTTCCATGTTATTCCTTATGTTCCACAAGTTTCTGATGGCTGAGTAATATTTCATTGTATATAGGAACTGCATCTTCTTTATCCATTCATCTGCCAATGGACATATTGGCTCTTCCCACAGTTTGGCTATTTTGGACATTGCTGCTATGAACACGGGTTCAGGTGCCCCTTTGGCTATTAAGGACATTCCTGCTATGAACACTGAGGTTCAGGTGCCCATACTTTTCTCTACATCTGTATCTTTGGGGTAAATACCCAGTAGGGCAATTGCTGGGTCATACAATAGCTCTATTTTTAATTTCTTGAGGAGTCTCCATACTGTTTTGCTGGCTACACCAGCTTGCACTCCTACCAGCAGTGTAAGAGGGTTCCCCTTTCTCCACATCTTGCCAACATTGTTCTTTCCTGACTTGTTAACTGTAGCCATCCTGACTGGTGTGAGGTGGTATCTCATTGTGGTTTCAATATATTTCTCTGATGACAAGTGATATTGAGCATTGTTTCATGTGTCTGTTGGCCATTTGTATATCTTCTTTGGAAAAATGTCTGTTCATGTCTTCTTGCTATTTTATGACTGGATTATTTGGTTTTTGGATGTTGAGTTTGATAAGTTCTTTATAGATCTTGGCTACTAGCCCTTTATCTAATATGTCATTGCAAATACCTTCCCCCATTATGTAGGTTGCCTTTTAGTTTTGTTGACTGTTTCTTTTGTTGAACAGAAGCTTTTTATCTTGATGAAGGCCCAATAGTTCATTTTTGCTTTTGTTTCCCTTTGGGGAAACGTTCTTTTCACCAAAGCCTTTGGAACATTCTTTTCATCTCCTGAACAGAGAAGGCACACATATGTTTTTATTATTCATACATTAAATGACATCTATCTTTCATACTTTTTAAAAATTTTTATATATTTTTATTATTCCCCCCATTACCTAAGGTAAAAGTAAAGCTCATTATTAAGAATATGGGAAAGTTGGGCGTCTGGGTGGCTCAGTGGTTTATCCTCTGCCTTCAGCTCAGGTCATGATCTCAGGGTCCTGGGAACTAGTCCCGTCCACATTGGGCTCTCTGCTCAGCCGGGAGCCTGCTTCCCTCTCTCTCTCTCTCTCTCTCTGCCTGCCTCTCCGTCTACTTGTGATCTCTCTCTGTCAAATAAATAAATAAAATCTTTAAAAAAAAATCTTCAAAAATTTTAAAAAAAAGAATCTGGGAAAGTGACAAAATGAGTAGAACAAATTTCCCATATTCAGCATCTGCATTCAGGTAACTCCTGTATGATTACCCAAAATATCTAGCCCATTCAGTCCATGCAGTATAACTCTTGAGTATGTTTTTGTAAGTTCTTATAGAAGAGGGTATAGTTCACATGTGGCCTGGGATTATGGTGAGTCAGGCATGCCTACTAAGAGAAGGAGAATGCTTTCAGATACTTATTTTCCTGTGTTCCTTTGTAGACAAAAAGGAGCCTTCTGGAGGAGAAGGAATTAGAGTGCAGATGGCATGGTCACTCTCATGTTTCTAAGGTGCCCACATGGACTCCCCTCTGAGCTTGAGGGACAAAAAACCTTCAGATTAAATTCAAGGGGGAATTCTTTTTTTTTTTAAGATTTTATTTTATTTTATTTGACAGAGATCACAAGTAGGCAGAGAGGCAGGCAGAGAGAGGCATGGAAGCAGGATCCCCGCGGAGCAGAGAGCCCGATGTGGGGCTCCATCCCAGGATCCTGGGATCATGACCTGAGCTGAAGGCAGAGGCTTTAATCCACTGAGCCACCCAGGTGCCCCTCAAGGGGGAATTCTTAGAGGGAATTTCATGGAAGGGATTCAATGAGGCCCTGGTGCATTAGAACTCCACATTCCTTGTCATTGGCCAGCACCCAGGAGGGTTACAGTTCCAGAAGCATCAAAGACAGCTGTCCTGGGCCAGACTTGTGGGTAAGCACAGTGAACCTGGAAGCAGGGTTCCTGAAGGCAGTGCTATACACAAGACTCCAGAGAAGGAGAAAGCGAGCAGAAAGAGAATGACCTTTCAGAGATTCCATACAGACTCCAAGGTGAACAGGTGTAGGACCTTCTCCAAGACAGGAGTAACCAATGAGACTTCTTAACCATGTGGGGACGGAAGCTCGTGACTTTGATATACCACTACTGTGTACTCAGGTGAGGAGTAGGGAAATTCATTATAAATGGGAAGTAAGCATTAGCTTTACATCTGTATCCTATACTATCAAAGACAGGCCCTGGTTTCTCTTTATTCAGTGTCCTATTATTTACTGTTTGGACGGCTTCCAGGTGTTCACTATAATAAATTCTCTGGTAATGAACAGTGACCTAGTAAGCCTTTTGAGTCATGTTAATTTTTAAATGCAGTATAAATGAAGGAAAAGAGACTTTTTGTGCCCCCAAAGAAGAAAGGAATGGGATCATTATGCAATGATTGATCATAGTACAAATTGGTGAATGAAGTAATTGTAGTGGATCAAGATGTATAATGTCTTTAACTTTTATAAATTGTTTTTTAATATCATAATATATAAAACATAATCAATGTAGCTGTGCATATACATATGCAATATAATTACAGATATTTATATATAATATGTATATGCACATAACATATATTCTACACAGAATTATCCACGATGATAACTCATTGGATCTTGGGCTATTCTTATGTTCGTACACCACCCAAGCTAAAGAAGAGTTTACTTTTTATTGGCATTCATCATGAGCAATCACTACTATGGATCAGATGGTAGTGGCTTCTTTCTTTCTGACCAAATCCTGATTCTGTAAGCCAAACTGAGCCAGCCAAGAGTTGGGACCCCAGTGGCCCACAGAAGGTATCTATGGTCCTTTGGCAGTCTTCTAGAAAAGAGGTCTTAGAAGCTGGAGATTCTGCAAAAGCTCTCCAGGAATTTCCATTATGGTTGGATGGACTCTGGAGGGCCCTATATACTTTAGGACCACTCCTACTTCTTCTAAAACATTGTTTTCTATTTGTTTCATTTTAACATCCCATAAGATGTTTCTTTGGAACTTAGGACTTACAGGTAAAGTTCTTCATTCTAAACAGCCTGGCAGGATCTCTATGGATCACCTGGTCCTTCCCAGAGTTGGATTTCTTCTGGAATCCTCTCCTCTAACAGCTGAGTTTTCCCCTTGGGCTGTAGCATTTCCTATTTTTACATATATTATATTACATATTAAATGTAATATGCATTACATATTATATCACATATTGTTACACATTAAAGTACATTGATTTTCCCCACCTCAGTGGTCAGTCCCAACTACCCCAGCATGAGGGACAGGGAAGAATTAATTTTTAAAATTTTCCTTTGTAAGCATTGTTAGTCCAATTTTCCACAAAGAATCGAGCCTTACTGAGCTTTCTTCCAACCATATAAGTAATGTGAAAAAATTGAACCATACAGAAAATTATAAAAAAGAAAATAAAAATCAAATGAAATCTCAGCTCTCTAAGCTAACATCATTAAAATTTTATTATCCATATTTCAGAACTCTCTTTATGCAAACATAGAGGAAGAGCCTTATAATTTTAACTAAATGGGGGGGATATAACACAATATTATTTTTCCCTTCCTTCCCCCACCATTTGCCAGATAACACATTCTGTCTGTCCCTCTCTCCTCTATACATAAACATGTAGAGAAGTTTTTAAAACTTGTTATTGATATTTAATTTTTAAATCAAATGTATATGTAAATATATATGTATATGTATAGAGTCATTAAATATATGGGTTCTATACAAACTGCTTTGGGTAGATAAAGATCATTAATTGTTAAGGAGAAATCCATATTGAGGGTATACATTATATATATCTATATATACTTATTTATTGACATCTATATATTTATAGTAAGATATAGATATAGATGATATTCTCAGTATTCTAGAAACATGAGGGAGGCAGGCCCGTGCAGAAGGAGAAGAGAAGGCACAATACAGTTGTAACAGAGTCCTTAACTCCACTCAGAAAGGAGCTATGGAGCTGGGGAAACCATTACAAGATGTCTTAAATTAGGGGAAAGGTGGCAGGCCTTGTTGCTTGAGAGGACTGGTCCCTGGATGTGGATGAGGCCCTTTGGAAAACTCCTGGGCAGAGACTCAGCTATGAGCTGTAGGCAGCCAACACTCCTGGCAGCTGTGAGGATGAGTGCCTAAGCACCCAGGGGAATCTGGGTGACTTGCCTCAGCAGCCATGCATGGGAATGATGAACTTGACCACAGAATCCAACAGCATGGATGTGGTCTGTGATCTTCACATGAGCATTTTGGCTCCAACAATAATCAACATTTTTATAGTTTCTTGCAAATGCAATTTAACATAAAATGAAATGATAGTTTAAGAAGTAATTTGTAAACTGAGAGTTGCTGGGGGGAAGGGGATAGGGAGAGGGTGGAAGGCTAAGAATGAAAGCCAGCTTGGTGTGCTTTAAGAATAACTGAGTAGTAGGGGTCTGAAGAAGAGCGAATGCCTCAACCGCCACTTTCATGTGTTTTGATGCAGAGAAGACTACAGATATGCTGTGGTAGCTGGAGGAGGAAGTGAGGTCAGGAAAAGTTAGGCTGTTTGTCTGTCCATGGTCCTGATGCTGAAGGGGCAGAACAGTGAAGAGTGTAAGAGTGAAGTTTAAGACATACAAATGTCTATCAGACACATGAAAAAATGTTCATCATCATTGGCCATCAGGGAGATTCAAATCAAAACCACATTGAGATACCACCTTACACCAGTTAGAATGGCCAAAATTAACAATGCAGGAAACAACAGGTGTTGGAGAGGATGTGGGAAAAGGGGAACCCTCTTGCACTGTTGGTGGGAATGCAAGTTGGTGCAGCTAATTTGGAGAACAGTGTGGAGACTCCTCAAGAAATTAAAAATAGAGCTTCCCTATGACCCTGCCATTGCACTACTGGGTATTTACCCCAAAGATACAGGTGTAGTGAGAAGAAGGGCCATCTGTACCCCAATGTTCATGGCAGCAATGGCCACAGTCACCAAACTGTGGAAAGAACCAAGATGCCCTTCAATGGATGAATGGATAAGGAAGATGTGGTCCATATATACTATGGAGTATTATGCCTCCATCAGAAAGGATGAATACGCAACTTTTGTAGCAGCATGGACGGGACTGGAAGAGATGATGCTGAGTGAAATAAGTCAAGCAGAGAGAGTCAATTATCATATGGTTTCACTTATTTGTGGAGCATAAGAATTAACATGGAGGACATGGGGAGATGGAGAGGAAAAGGGACTTGAGGGAAATTGGATGGGGAGATGAACCATGAGAGACTATGGACTCTGAAAAACAGTCTGAGGGTTTTGGAGGGGTTGGGGGGAGTGGGAAGTTGGGCCAGCCTGGTGGTGGGTATTGTGGAGGACACGTATTGCATGGAGCACAGGGTGTGGTGCATAAACAATGAATTCTAGTACACTGAAAAGTAATTAAAAAATAAGAAAATTAAAAAAAAATACTGCTAGAGCAGGGGTGCTTGGGTGGCTCAGTTGGTTACTCATCCAACTCTTGATTTCTGCTCAGGTCATGATTTCAGGGTCCTGAGATAGAGTCCTGAGTTGGGCTCTACACTCATGGGTGAGTCTGCTTGAAGATTCTTTCTCCCTCTGCCCCTCCCCCTGCTCACGCTCTCTCTCCCTCTAAATAAATAAATAAGTGAATAAATAAAATCCTTTTTAAAAAGCTGTTGGAGCAGTATCTTTGAGGATCCTTTCACAGCGCTTTAAATTATCATTTCATTTTTTATTATTTTTATTAACATATATGTATTATTTGCCCCAGGGGTACAGGTCTGTGAATCATCAGGCTTATACACTTCACAGCACTCACCATATCATATACCCTCCCCAATGTCCATAACCCAACCACCCTCTCCCTATCCCCTTCCCCCCAGCAACTCTCAGTTTACAAATCACTTCTTAAACTATCATTTCATTTTATGTTAAATTGCATTTGCAAGAAACTATAAAAATGTTGATTATTTTTGGAGCCAATGGACATCCCATCTAGTGCTTGATTTTAAGAGAAATGGCTTCAGAATTTCTTAGTTGTTTTTTTTTTTTTGTATTCAGGAATGTGATCAATTTTTGAAGATATTCATTAGGCATATGTAAAAATGTGTAATATACTCAAAGAACACAGAATAATTTGTATACATATATAATTTATAAATGTGTATACAATGTGCAAAGTGAGTAATTCCCATATATATGACACCTGTGTTGCCACTTGGCTTTCTTATTGTATGCCTGGTAGATCTTTATATGGTCTTTTTATTTTCAACCTTCTCTACTACTTTGTCTCAAATTCACTTTTGTCAACAGTATGGAGATAAATTTTATCTTTTGAACAAATAGGGCAGACTTTGCCCATTCACATATGATATAAGAACAACTGGATATGATTTATTCTTTTCACTCTTTATATTTATTATGTATTGCACATTGTCATTTCCAGTTTATACTTCTTTATTTTTGTTAGTCTGTTCTAGTAACTACATATCCTTGTTTCTTCCCTTTGTTAGCTCAGAATTTATGTCATTCTGTTGCATAGCCCCACCAAATACCTCCTCTTCCTTCAGGTCCAGGATCACTCACTATTGTTCTACTATTGTGATAAAGTAAGGTAGCAGTTATTACTCCTAACTGAGCTTCTTTAACCTGCCTGCCTGCCCATTGTTATCCTCCTACACCAAAGTAATGAGCACTTAGAAATGTTGTCATTTCTCCTCTCTGGTCTATCCCATGTCTTCATAATTTTATTCACAGAAGGAATTTAGTTCTTCCAGTTTTAAAAGCTTTCTCTGGTAGCATGACTTCTGTTTCAGGAAATGTTCTTTGATATGTGTGCCTTGCATCCCAAGGCTTTCGGTAATTATGTGTATCTGTCTGTACATTTATCCTTTTTTTTAAGATTTTATTTATTTATTTGACAGAGAGAGATCACAAGTAGACAGAGAGGCAGGCAAAGAGAGACAGAGGGAAGCAGGCTCACTGCTGAGCAGAGAGCCTGATGTGGGACTCGATCCCAGGATACTGAGATCATGACCTGAGCTAGAGGCAGCAGCTTAACCCACTGAGCCACCCAGGCACCCTTATCCCTTTTTTTTTTCTTTTACTAATTATTTCTCTACATTTTACTAATATCTATGTTCTACTTCTGTCTTTACTTACTTCACACTCTTCTCCTCCTCCTATCCTCTTCTGTTTTGAGGTCTCTTGTCAAATTCATTTCTTGGTTGATTAGGGTCCTTACTTCGGAATTTTCTTCAGCGAGGTATAGGTGACGTGTTCCCTGAATTCTTTTATATCTGCAGACATATTTCACACCAATGGATAAATACCATCTTATTTTGACATAGAATTCTTGGTTCAAAATTGATTCTTTGAGCTACCTCACAGCATTATTCCATTATCTCTAATTTGGTGCTCTGGGTAAGAAGTTCCATGCCAGTTTGAGCCTGTTTTAACTTTACAAATTATTTTTCTTTCTGTATGGAATATTTCAATGCTTTCTCTGTGTTCCTGAGATTCAAAAATGAAGAGCATCTTCAGAGTTTGTCTTGGTGTGTGACTTCTATTATCCATCTTGCTTAGAATTGGTTGAGGTTTTCAGGATTCAGACTCAAGTGTTTCTTTAACTCAATGAATTTTTAATGTATTAACTGTTTTATTATAACCATTCCTCAGCTGTTCTTATTCTGTTCCCCTGGAAGCATCAATATATGCAAATTAGCACCATACCCATCTTATCTCATCTCTATCTTTTGCCTTTATATCTCCTTTTCTTTAGATTTTTTATGATTTAAGATTTTCTTCTATTAGGTCTTCCAGATTCTAATGTAACCACCTTCTCCTTCAACTTACAAGGTTTTTATTTTCAAAAATATTATTATATACACTTGATCCTCATTGTTGATGGATTCTGTGTTGGTGAATTTGCTTACTTGCTAAAATGTATTTGCAACCTCAAAACCAATACTTGTGGTGCTTTTGCAGTCATTGGAGACGTGCTCATAGTGGAGAAAATTTGAGAAACTCAGCATTCATGCCCCCAACTGCCTTCTTGTTTCAGCTCTCAAACTACCAAAAAATGTCTTTTTCACAGTCTATGTAGTGACACATTTAGCCACAATTTTTTGTGGTTTTTTTTTTTTTTTTTGGTTGGTGATTTTGTTATGTAAAACAGCCCCCAAGCACAATGGTGTAGAGCTGACTAGTGTCCCTCAGGACAGAATGACTGTGACATGCCTTCCAGAGCAAATATATGTATTAGATGAGCTCCTTTCAGACATGAGTTATAAGAATGTTGGTTATAAGTTCAATGGATGAATTCATGATATGTACTAAACAAGGTGTCTTTAAACACAAACACACATGAAACAAAGGTCTGTATTGATCAGTTGGTGAAAATGCTGTGACCAGAGCCTGGCAGAAACCTATCCTTGTATTTCCTCCAGCAGCAATGACCCAGTATTTGTTAATTCAATGTTCACAGCAACTGTATAAAACAACTACCACAGATCATGAGAATCACCTGTATCTGGTTCTGTGGAGTCTTTTTTTACATGCTATAATGTGATCTTAAGTATTATTATTTTTTTTTTCTTTTTAGGGTGCCTGTTATTCTCCAGTGGTTCTTTCTGGCTTTTAGATATCTTCTGATTAGTTGTAAAGTTTCCCTTACCATTCAGTGGGCTCAACTTCACCCATAGGATACCTTAGCATTGACCCCCAAAGATAAGAAAGGTACCTTGGCCTCTGCCAGACTAATCATCTACAAGACGATAAAAGGGACTTAGCCTACATGTTCAGTTCCAATAAAGCTGCTCTGAAACCAGAAAAGTCAACAGGTCTTCCCTTCCCCCCACCCCTACCTGCCAAATCTTTGGGTGTGTGTGTGTGGCAAGGGTGTCCAAGATCTACACAAGTCCATATACTGTAGTGCTGCCATGGTTCTCTCCATTCATTTCCAGGCTCTCATCTGACCTAGGGAGAAGAGATCCTTAAGCATCATTTTCTGTCTTAACTTCTCCATGCCCCAAAGCCTGCTTACCCTTGCCAGGCCTCTGGTGTCTATGGACACCACATTTAAAGGGGTGGTTGGGGACACTTGGGTGGTTCAGTGGGTTAAGGCCTCTGCCTTCGGCTCAGGTCATGATCCCAGGGTCCTGGGATCGAGCCCCACATCGGGTTCTCTGCTCTGCAGGGAGCCTGCTTCCTCCTCTCTCTCTGCCTGCCTCTCTGCCTATTTGTGATCTCTGTCTGTCAAATAAATAAATAAAATCTTAAAGGGGTGGTTGGCAGTAAGAGTTGATAAGGGGATGCAAATAGGTGATAAAGTTGCCATTTTTCTAGAATTGGATTCTAAAAAGTATTATACATCAGTGAATGCCACCAGATTTGATGATCACAGTCTTTCTCTACAAGTTAATGATTTACAAGTCTTGAAATTGAATTAAATACAACCATATCCCCCCTACTCTACATTGTCATAGGAGACGTCCCTCCCACAGTGGTTGTTTTTTCATGCACTGCTGTTCATAATGCACAGGCAGATTGGTTTATCTCTTTTTTTTTTAATTAATTTTTTATTTTTTCAGCATAACAGTATTCATTATTTTTGCACCACACCCAGTGCTCCATGCAATCCGTGCCCTCTACCATACCCACCACCTTGTGCCCCCAACCTCCCACCCCCCACCCCTTCAAAATTCTCAGATCGTTTTTCAGAGTCCATAGTCTTTCATGGTTCATCTCCCCTTCCAATTTCCCTCAACTCCCTTCTCCTCTCCATCTCCCCTTGTCCTCCATGCTATTTGTTATGCTCCAAAAATAAGTGAAACCATATGATAATTGACTCTCTCTGCTTGACTTATTTCACTCAGCATCATCTCTTCCAGTCCCGTCCATGTTGCTACAAAACTTGGGTATTCATCCTTTCTTTTTTCTTTTTCTTTTTTTTTTTTTTACAGCTTTATAAACATATATTTTTATCCCCAGGGGTACAGGTCTGCGAATCGCCAGGTTTACACACTTCACAGCACTCACCATAGCACATACCCTCCCCAATATCCATAACCCCACCCCCCTCTCCCAACCCCCTCCCCCCATCAACCCTCAGTTTGTTTTGTGAATTAAGAGTCACTTATGGTTTGTCTCCCTCCCAATCCCATCTTGTTTCATTTACTCTTCTCCTACCCCCTCAACCCCCCATGTTGCATCTCCTCTCCCTCATATCAGGGAGATCTTGAAACAGTGAAAAAATAAAATTAAATTTAAAAAATTTTAAAAAGGAGAAAAAAGATTTATACATTTGGATATGTTCATTCATTTAAAAAAATTTCATAAAAGTATACTATGAAACAGGTGGCAAAGTGTGCCCACATTGACATCAGTTAAAACTGATACAGCCAAGTGGATATAAAAGCTGTTAGTGGGAACTGCTTGAAGTGAATTACCCCAAATAGAAAGTATGTGTACAATAGGAGAAGCTATTGATTTTGGGTGTGTTAACAAGAATTAGTGGGCCAGAAAATGTATGTTCATTTCCTCATTCTGAAAATAATAGACTGTATGATAATAGAATTGTTATCACAAGTGCAGGATCAAAATCTCATGGGCAAGTCTTATCTGAAGCAGTGTTGGTAAAACATATGGCATTTATGGAGAACCCTTCCCTTCCACGCTCATAACTACAGAGTTCAACTGCCCAATGAGATGCAAACAACCTTACCCATAAAATAAAAAAGAGATAAACCCTACTCAGCGCGGCCCGGGTAAGGTTTATCTCTTTTTTATTTATGGGTAAGTTGTTTGCATCTCATGGAGGCAGTTGAACTCTGTAGTTATGAGCGTGGAAGGGAAGGGTTCTCCATAAATGCCATATGTTTTACCAACACTGCTTCAGATAAGACTTGCCCATGAGATTTTGATCCTGCACTTGTGATAACAATTCTATTATCATACAGTCTATTATTTTCAGAATGAGGAAATGAACATACATTTTCTGGCCCACTAATTCTTGTTAACACACCCAAAATCAATAGCTTCTCCTATTGTACACATACTTTCTATTTGGGGTAATTCACTTCAAGCAGTTCCCACTAACAGCTTTTATATCCACTTGGCTGTATCAGTTTTAACTGATGTCAATGTGGGCACACTTTGCCACCTGTTTCATAGTATACTTTTTTTTTTTTTTAATTTTTTATTTTTTTCAGCATAACAGTATTCATTATTTTTGCACCACACCCATTCATAGTATACTTTTATGAAATTTTTTTAAATGAATGAACATATCCAAATGTATAAATCTTTTTTCTCCTTTTTAAAATTTTTTAAATTTAATTTTATTTTTTCACTGTTTCAAGATTATTCATGAAAGACTTTGTTTTAGAAAGTGTTTCATTTAAATATAGTTCTTATAACTCATTATTTTTGTAAATTCTCTAATTAACTCTATGTGGCCCTAACTTCTATATCATGTATCTTTAATAGTTACATACAGAATTTGAAAATTTCAGGAACATAATTATATATAAACTAAACGTGCATTTTGTTAAATATTCATGAACTATGTTGAAATGTATTCTGGGGGCTAAGTATTTAATACCATAACAAGAGCATGGGATTTAAAAGCAAAAGGTTTAGGTTTAAATTTCTCTACTGCTGAGAAGTTAGTTTGTTCTTTATCTGTGTGACTCTAAGTACTTTAGTTAACCTCTGTGAACTTTGATCTCCTTTTAAGTGAGGATGAAAGCATCAATCTTACAGAGTTCCCATAGTGAGTGAAGACTAAGAAAATGGCTGAGTCACCACAAATACTCAATGAAATGTTCGCTGAATTTGAAACCAGGGAGAAAAGTCTTCTACATATAATGACTAATATAAATACTTTTCAAGGAGAAAGTTTGATCTTCCTAAGTAAACAAGCAAGTCCTTTGAACCATTTAAAGAAACCCAGTTTGTAGCTGAAGTGTTAGTTTACATTCCTGTTCTTATCCATAGCAATATGTCTGCCTTATCTCTGTTTCAGGAAGATTTCTTAATTCATTTTCCTATTTCCTATTACCGTGTTTATTCTAAATTGTGTAATACTATGCTTGAAAATAGTCCTATTTGCTATTTAGACCTTTTGCTAAATTAGATTTTCTTTTGCCTCAAATTGGGGATCCCTGACTCTATTAAAATCCTTTAAAAAAAAAAGAAGCAGAAAAAAGTCACCTGAGAATCAGGAATCTAGGGGGAATATTCCAATACTCCATAACAGAGGATAAATGAAATACGTATATATCATGTACAGTGCTAGTTAGAAACAGATGGGACACCCAAAGCAGTAGTTGAAGAGAACTTAATGACATGATATCACTATTCATAGAGACATGGACAGTGTGAAGAAACCCAAAGGATGGAGAAGCATCCAGATAAGCGATAGCAGAATCCTTAACCATGCAAGGCTCTAAAGGGTGTGGGAGGGATCTGTCTGTGAAAAACAGCTTCCAGACAAGTAATGTGGTCACAGGCAGAGAAATGTGACCTGGTGGAGGGGAACAGGGAGAATCTCTTGCCCTCTGATGTCTGCTGTTCTTGGAAGCAAATGCAACAGGGCGTGGGAGAGTAAGAGAGCCTGGGTGAAGACCCCTATGGAGCATGGAGCGGAAAACACTGAGAATGCGGTGAACAACACAAGGAGAACCACCAGTGCAGGAGAAGACAAACCCCAATGGCTTCTGAACATGGAAATGTTCAGTATCACTAAGCTGGTAATGGGTGAAAGAATGACAATATTTGGTGAGGGGAACAGGTGCTGTTACACTTTTCTATAATGCTAGAGAGAGGATGGATTGAGCCAGCTTTTTCTGGAAAGCAACTGAACAGCACATGGGAGACATCTTAAAAATTTGCATTTCCTTAGACCTAAGTTTATCCTAGAAAACTTTAATCTATAGAAATACTTGAAACATAGTCTAAGAAAATAATCGCACAACTTCACAAACATGAATATACAGGAAAATTTATCACATCAACCATTATAATACCAAAATTTGAAAGAAATCTAAATGTATAGTAATTGGTATTATCTAATGATCATATATGTGTATGTATATGCATATATATTTAATATGTTTATAACTATATAAATATATTTAATAGTGGCATATTATGGCAAACACTGAGAAAGATATTATAAATCAACACTTATTTTCATAGAAAAAGACTCACAATATACTGCTAAATGTAAAAAAGCAGATTGACAAAATATTCCTAGTTTGTAGACAAGCTGGAGTTGGAGGTAAAGGGATTTCTCAAGCTCACGCAGTCAGAAAGAGAAAGGACTAAGATTTCAAACCAAGCTTAAGCAATACCCTTAAGCAGGAGTCCTGTGCCTTCCACTATGAATGACTGCCTTTCAGCAAGTTCTTCATGATCCACTTTTGGGAAAGAGGCTTTACCTAAGGCTACCTAGAAATTAAACAAGAGTCTCTTGGGTGGGTGGGGTAGGGTCTGTGGAGTCTCCTTAGCATCCAATTCTGGTCTCAGTTGTTTCTCAACCTGTCTCAAGCTGTGGGCAAGTTCTAGAAATATATGGATCCTGTCATCCTGAAAGCATTTCAAAAGCAAGAGGTGTGGGAGAGAATATGGAGGAGGGGAGGGGAGCAGAAGAGAAGGAAAAAGAAGACAGGAGGAGAGGGGTTTGCAGGGAGAGAAGAACCAGCCTTTTTCAAGAGTTCTTTGAGCACCTGCCACCTACCAGTCCTGGTTAGGGACATTGGTACCTGAGGCAGACATGACTGGCCCTATGGTCGAGGGGCTCTCTAACCCACAGTACAGTTGTAATCACTGTACTAGTTTGCTAGGGCTGCTGGGATACAGCACCACAGGACTAAGTGGCTTGAACAGCAGAATTTGATTACATCACCATCTGGACGGCTGCACCACGTGATCTAGATGTCCAGAGGATTTGCTCCCATGCCTCTCTCTTAGACTTTTTGGCGTTTTTCTGGCAATCTGTGGTGCTCTTTGGCTTGTAGAAGAGCCTCCCCCACCATCTCTGCCTTCACTTTCCCATGGCTTTTTCTGCATCTGTATCTGTGTCTAAATTTCCCCTCCTTATAAGGACACCAGCCCTACTGAATTAGGGTCCACCCTAATGAACTCAACCTCCAAATTAGGTCACATGATGAAGTCCTAGGGGTTGGAGCTTCAACATACAGATTTGGGGTGAGGGAGGAACACAATTCAACTCGCAACAATCACAAGTGGAGATCACTGGTGGGAACTACTTGGACGGGCATTTATAAAGCCTCCCCGAGGAGATGACATTGAACCAAATTCTGAAGGAGTAAATCAAGGCCACTTTGGAAAGACACAGAAGCACATTTTAGGCAGAAGGAAGAGCATCCATGAAAGAGACTGCAGTCAGGAGAGATCTTGGCCTGCTTAAGAAACTCTGAAAACAGGCAGCTGGGCTGGACCAGAAAGAACATAAGAATGTGCCAGATGAGATCCTAGTGGTAG
The DNA here is from genome assembly GCF_902655055.1 of Lutra lutra. Lineage (NCBI taxonomy): Eukaryota > Metazoa > Chordata > Mammalia > Carnivora > Mustelidae > Lutra > Lutra lutra. The sequence goes on along the minus strand of NC_062281.1, from coordinate 8,400,335 downwards.
CAGGGCCAGGCCGTTCCCAGCTCTGGAAGCCACAAGGAGAAGAGTACATTCTGTTCAAAATGCAGCAGGACCTTAAGTGCCAAGGCTCTGGCACACCTGCCTGGCAAACTCCATCATCCTCCTGCTCTCTCCCTGGGGCCTTGAGGCAGCCCTAGCTCCCCGCCCTCTAGCAACACAGCATCCTCACCTTCTTACTGCCACTAACTCACTCTCTCCATGCCCCACTCAGTTCATCTCTGTGAGAAATAACATGGGGCCTTATCTGCCTTGCTCTCCATTGTACATCTAAGCGCCTTGCCCATTGCTGGCCTCAAGAAAGTATTTAGTGGATTTGTATGATTTAAATTAAAAGACACTTTCCAACCCTGGCTCCGACACTGTGGATCAGTTTCCCTTTTCAGCAACCATTTCCTAAGCTATTAAATAAAAGGGTCCTGTACCAGCCAAGAACTTATATTCTGGGTTCAGACTATCAGGTTCACACCCCAGCTCTGTTACACATTTGGTATGAAATGTCATGAGAATCCTCAACCTTTCTGTGTCATTTGGTTCATCAGTGAAAAGGGGATGCTCTTGGTACCTAACTTACAGGAAATTAACTGAATTAATACACACAAATCACTTAGTGCCCTGTACATAGTTAAGTACTGGCAGTCATCATCATTATTAATGAAATTGCTCTTGGAAATTCAGTAAATTCATCTAAACCAGGTTGTGTTCATAAATGACCAAGATAGAATAGCTTAATAAGATAAAACCTCTAATTTCACAGATCAATTTGTTCATGAAACAGTCCTCACATACATCCCCACACACTCTCCATGGGCCCTCTTCCCTCCAAATTGGAGAGCTGTGCATCAAGATGTTCCCATGGACCCCTTTACTCATGTGTGTGGGTCTGGCCTATGCACACTTGTCATCAGGCAGCAGACAGAAGGTACTAGTCCCTATAAGTGCCATGGGTCATTGCTTCATTTTACCAGTGGGTTTTATCAGTGGAAATACATCTTTTGGAACTACAACTTCTAATCTGTTTTTTTTTATTTCAAAGGAAATATTGAGTATGAATGTGTGAAGTTTAAGCACTGAAAGTTAAAAACCAATACAGAGCTTTATTCTGATCATCCATGGAGTCAATAGACATGTATTGAAGACCAAGTGAATAATGGTCACTGAGCTCAGGGCTGAAACACTCACCATCACTGAACAGCTGTCTGTCTCTATCAATGTATCTATATTGGCTTATTACCTACTTGCCTACCCAGATAGCTAGTGAGCGAGCTATCCCCAGCCTCATTCAACAAATGATTGAGGTATTAATCCACCTTTAGCTTTAAAGCCCTCCAGTGAAGAAAGTACTATTATTATCCATTTTACACATGAGAAAACAAAACCACCTGGAAATTAACTTTCATTTTTCAGTTCTTATTAAAATATTTATAAAATTTAGAACCAGACAGTGCATAATGTTGATAAATATCTTTGTGAAGGCCTTCGTGTATATTTCTGAATTTCTGTCCAAAATCTGCACCCTAAAACAGCCAGAATATGATTCGTGATGGAGCTCTGCATACTTGGCTGATCGAGATCTCTGATATCCATTAGCAACCCACGTGAGACTTGACAGGTTTGAATGATAGCAGGTTACGTTCAAAAGGATGGAAATTATATTGGAGAGTGTCTCTTGTCCTCCCTTCCCTAAAATCCTAGTGATTACAACTATTATTTTGGAGCCCTGGACATGGGTCCAGCTGGGAATAAAAAAAGTATTTCTGAAGCTGTAAATGAAGACTGGTGGCTGTGTGTTTGAAAGAAATTTACAAATAGGTGGGTAGTGGATTCCAATTATTCATCTGGTACACTTAGGGAATTGTATTCCTGGGTTCACCCTCATGCCTTGAAATAGCTTAGTATCTCTCACACGGACTTTACAATGGAGCACTGAGCCTCCCTCTACCTTTCCTTTTCTGAGGCAGTACCTAAAGGCTGTAGTTGGAGTCCAGAAAGATCTTCTCTGAGCCAAGTTAACATAATATTAACCACGATCCTGTGGGTGCCACTATGGAAAGAAAAGCCAATGAGCACCCATTTGCAAGTGTGGGAAGTAGCTGGCTGAGAAAGATGAAGACCAGGTGTGTCGAAGTGTTTACTGAAACATGTTTCATCATGGTGTCGTTGGGACTTTAAAAGATGCTATTAAAATCATTGCTTCAGAAAGATACCAGTTCTGTTTTTATTCAGCCACTCTTGTTCTGAAATTGTCCCTTGGTGAGGTTTTCTTCAGTTAAATCCCTTAATCCCTTGGGTGTGACTTCCTGCTGGGACACTGAGCAATATGGAGTCCACGTCCGTGTGCATGTGGAATGACCATGACTGAGTGAAGAATGAGGCAAACCTCTTGTTCCCCCTTCCTCATACTTCCTGGGTAAGTTATTGCAGGACTAGGGTGATGACATGCTTGGGTCGTTGAGTGCAGGTCAGGGATGTACTCTGAAACATAAAAAGTATCTGCTTTTCAGCAGTGTGACCTTGATATCAGTGTATCCCAGAAGGGTTCCCAGTGGACCGAAATTTTCCAGTTTCTACTCTGCATGGGAATTTGCAACTACAACTGACTCCTGGGACCAAGTGAACCCCTACGACTTGGATTTTTCATGAGGTAGGAGACACCTAAGGAAGAGAAAATTTAGGACCTTTTCATGGGAGAAGAAATGGATGATGAAACACTTAACTATACAATAAAATGGATTTTTCTTGGAAAGGCCTTATATTAAATGCTCAAAATGAAGCATGCTAATGGCGGGTATGTTGATCACAGAACCTTTTGGTCAAGAAATATCCATTCGTGGCTGAATAATATCAGATATGTATGTATATATACCAGAACTTTATCCATTCAGCCCATTTATTGATGGGCTGCTCCCACAGTTTGGCTACTGTAAGTAATGCTTCAATAAACATAGGGGTGCATACATTCCTCTGAATTAGTAATTCTGTATTCTTTGGGTAAATACTCAATGGTGCATGGAATTAAATAAAATAAAGTATAAAATAAAATAGAGTAAAATAAAATATGCATTTATATGTCTTAAACTTATTTTTCCTTGGATTTATTTTGGGAAATTCAGAATTCCTACTTGTTCTGTTCCTGCTATCATTAAATGATCCATATCACTTAATGGCTTTGAATTTCCCTCCCTTCCTCCCTTTAATAAGTTTTTATGATCTTCAATTCAGCAGGAATTCTGCTAAGAGGAATGGATAAAAGAGAACAACACATTTCCTACACTCTGGAAGAGGAGAGTAATATTTACTTAATACCATCTGCATAGTTAAGTTCTTTACATACAATATTCCAAAAATACTCTTCCCAACTTTGCAAAGCTAGTAGTGTTATTTCTGATTTTAAGGATGAGAAGATGGAGGATGAGTGAACGGGTGGGCCTTATTCGCATAGCTAGTAGAGGTGAATAAAGGGGCATACTTGAAATCTGCCCTGAACCCTGTGACTTGCCAAGACACCTGTACTGCCTGACTCCCACCTGAGCCCAACTGTGTATTGGGGAGGAACGGGCAAAGCGCTAAGAGCCATGGGAAGGATGACCTGGAGAAGGCTACTCTACTTGGAGGATCAGGAAATACTTATTAGAGAATATGTGAATTGAATTGAGCCAGCCTATAGAGGTCCTCTCACCACAGTGGGGAGATCAGCCACGCACACTGGGCTGGACTCTTGGTAGTTGCTCAGTTTGTTAGATTAATAGGATTCACTCAACAACAACCTAAATTAGAGGGGAATTAATATGCTGAGTGCTCTACAGAAGGTTTGGTGGTTGGACCCTCCCTGTCTATATGGGTCATGATTCATAAACAAAATATACAGGGAACTTGTGATCCTCTGAAGAAAGCCAGTATATGAAATCAAGGTATGATTATGGCCAATCGCCATCTCATCAGGCACCATACACTTGTGATTGTTTTCCCACATGCAGTTCGTGACCATTCTTATGGTTAGGGACCTATGTTTTATTGCCTATAAATCCTGGATATTATACTAGTTGGAAGCATAATGCTACCATAAGTTAAAAAACAATAGCCCCACAGACCCTGCCAATTAGAATTTCTTTAATGTTTAGGGGCCATTAAGTAGCAGAAACACATCACTATGAAGTCATTATACTTCCAACATTTGGACCTAAATGGCAAGTGTTTGGGGCCATTATAGATCAATTCTTCATAAAGACTGAGAGTCAGCTTCATATTGAAGGGCAAGGATTAAGTTATCATAGTAATAGGGTGTGAAAAGGACACATGAACACACTACCTTCATGTCACCATACTCTTTAATACAGAAATGTATGTATTTCTGTATTTACATACAGAAATGTACATACAGAAATGTAATTCTGTATACAGAAAATACACAGTGGTGAAGGGGACCTACTTGAGATTTGGGGGGCTGCCAATTATTGTCATGGAAAAATGCAAGCCTAGTGTTGTCATTTCAGTTTCTCAAGAGAAGCGTGATGATATGCCAATTTTTATACAAAATTTCCAATTTAAAATGTCAAAAAGTTAAAGATATTTTGAAGGTCACAAATCTAGTCACAGTCGCGGTGTCCCCTATATTCTCTCCTTTTATGATTGCTGCCTTTAAATCTAGGATAATGTCATCTCGGAAAGGAAAAGATCAGACCAGAAGGTCAGGAGAAGGCATCAAGTGTCTGGGTCAATTCAGACTCAAGGGAGAGAATTCAGAAGCTTGGATAAACCAGACCAAGGACAAGAACTTGACATCATTTTATGTTCACAACTTTCTGAGTCATTTTTATATCCTTGGAAAGGGCAGAGGAATAGTAGTAGTTCCCTGTTTGGGCTTTGGGGTCAAACAGACCTGAATCTTAGATGAGTTTCTAAAGCTCTCTGATCTTTAATCTGTTGGTCTTAAAATGATAATCCATCTATCTCATGGGGTTATGGGAGGAGTAAATGAGATCCTTCATCTCAAGCACCTATCACAACACTCCAAGCATGGTATGGGCAGAACAAATGACAGCCAATAACACAACCATTCTTGTATCTCATTCATTATAGTTGATTCCAGAGAGTTAGCAACTTATCCAAAATCACAATATATAAGGGAAGAATCAACATTTGAGCTCAGGTCTGTCTGCTTCTTTTTTTTTTATGTTATTTATTTATTTATTTGAAAGACAGAGAGAGAGCGAGCAAGCGTAGGAAGGAACAGAAGGAGAGGGATGAACAGACTCTATCCTAAGTGTGGAGCTGGACACAGGGCTCAATCCCATAACTCCGAGATCATGACACGAGCCAAAATCAAGGGTCTGATGCTCTACCGACCGAGCCACCCAGGAACCCCCTTCTGTGTCTTTAAGTCGGTTTGCTTCTCCTGACTTACTCACCGTCTGGGATGTCTCCATCTACCACATCATCCTGGTGAACATCAGGGCATGTCACAGTGATTGGGCACAGAGACTCTCCAAGACCCCAGGTTCTCTGTGGACTTTACACCCACCCACAGAAAGTCCTTTGGGGTAGCAGAAATCTTTCATTTCATGTGAGCTACTCCCATGACAGGAATCACATTATAGATAAGTCACTTCACATTTCCTCATGAGATGGTAGATTCCCTGATGGAAGGAGTTTAGACTGTACATGTGATACTCTTTTCCTTCATAGTACCTAATAAGGACTGACTGACCATTTGTTATACAGATCCCATATCCACCATTCTGAAATCCAAAAATCTCTAAATCTCTGTATTTTAAAAAATTCATTTGACAATAAGACCAAAGTGACCTTTACCAATTTAGGGGGAAAATTTGACCTGAATGACTGGGAGGCCATGTGTGCTCTCCATTGATCCCACACAGAATATTCATATGTTTTTGTGCAGATATATTAATAAATTTGAATAGTGCATTTAGCCCAAATGTGTCAGTACCATTATATTAATGGCCACTCCATGACACCAGCAGGAGATCTAATGGAAGCTAAAGAGGTTTAGACTTCAGGGCTTTTGTGTCTGATATCATATTCAAAATTTGGTAATCTTTTACCTGAAGAAGTTCCCCAAATTGCATAAGCTTCGGGCCTCACAAGGGACTGGCCCTGGAACACTACATTAATTTTGTAAAATTTGAAAACTTTTCAATCTGAAGCATGTCCCACTTCAAGGATTATGGATTTATGTAGTTGGAGAAAGATGAGCAAGGCAGGAAGACAGAAAGAAAAGAAGACATGAGGGGAGGGAGGAAAGAAGGTAGATACACGTGGGTCATTTTGGGTAAAAAAATGCTGTAACAAATAGGCTTTCACACTCCGTGGCTGAAAACATAACATAACAGTGAGGTACAAGTAATTAATATGATGCCCTGTCACATGTCCAAGGTGGAAGTTCAAGTCAAGAGCAGTTCTACTCCCCTAGATGGTGAAGGGACCCAGGCTGCAGACATTCCCATGTGGAGCCCAGGGTTTCCCTCATTAGTGACCTTTTCAGGCCATGAGGAGATAGGAAAGCAACAAGTGCACATAGGAGGTATTTCTCTTTTTTGTGTACCTTTTTGTGCCTAGAGGAGATGCGTTGTGCTTCTCTGACAGTTCATTGGCTCTAACTTGGACTTGTAGTCACAGATAACAGTCTCACTGCAAGGGACATGTGGTGTGGCTGTGACTTGGGAAGAAGAAGGGATCAGACTTTAGTGGAACAGAAGCAAGCTCTATCACCCCAACCCATTCTCCAAATGAGGCTCCACAGACAACGGGTGACTCATTACCTCTCATAGTCTGAGAATCTAAGTAAGCACTTTGGGGACTCTCATTCTAGACCCCTAGCCAATGGCCAAATCCCCAGGATGTACAAAAACAAAGCTGGATGTTAAAGAACATCAGCTAGTGGTACTTGGAAAGTTCATTGAGTCTGGACTGACCCAACAGAGTAGTTTCTTTCCTTATTTGGTAATTTTCCAATCCTGACTTTGTAATGAATGAATAAGTGAATAAAACGAGGGAACACAGGCCTTTCCTGTGGGCCCAGAGGGTGAAGTAAGGATGAAAGCTAGAATCAAAGTCTAATAATGATGATGGTGATATTGAGCAGCCCGTCAGCCAGCACTAGACTTGCAAGTCCGCTTACAAAGCAGGAGCGTGTGTGATATCACTGTGATCTTCGCCCCAGTCCTCCCCTGTAGACACACAGCCTATCTTGTAGATGAAGACACTCGGGCTCCAGGGCTGGGGTCGGTGGCATGGCTGGCCTAGGATTACACAGCACGTGTCCAGGTCGTCCGACATCATGGACAGCCCCATTTTCACACTATCACGTGTCCTTTTGTTTCGGCCCATGCAAAAACCCACAGTATATATCGTGATGGAGCAAACGTCAGGGGCAGAGGGGCCCCCCAGCTTCTCTTGGCAACCAGGGACCCACTCCAGATAGGAGCAGAACATACGGATGCAAGAGAACATTTCAGGGCCAGACTGGAGCCCAGAATTTAGAACAAATACATTTTTCCAGTGTTTGCTTTGACGAGTCTGTGCTACATGAGTGTTGATAGAGCAGGAGTCGGGAACTGTGGCCCACGGATCAACCCGGACCCAGCTGCCTGTTTGTTAAATAAAGTTTATTGGAGATACAGCCACCCTCACGTGTTTGCCTACTGCCCATGGCTGTTTGCAACTCAACAGCACAATGGAACTGCTACCCCAGAGAGCCTCAAAATCTACAATTATTTACTCTCCAGACTTCTACCAAAAAAAAAAAAAAAAATGGTGGATTCCTGAGCCAAAACAGTGACGAGCAGAGAGTCAGAGAAACTGCGAGCAACCATCCAAGAAGGAAAGGCTGACAACAAAAATAGGACCGAGACACAGAAGCCGAGCACAGGAGGGAACGTCATTCAGCACCATTTTGTCTCTACAAGAGAAACGGGGCAGTGGCCTTCCACAAAGACACAATGAATGACATCTGGGTGGCAGAGTGAAATATTGGCAGTAGTTGGCGAAGTGTGGGAGGAATGAAGGCACTGGAGCAGCTCACACTAAGGTGCTAAGGCAGGAATCAAAATGCTTTCCTGGGAGCATCCTCTTCAATAACGGAGATGCGACCCAGGGAAGACTCCCCTCTGATGAGTCAGATGAGTGAGGCATATCGTCATGCGAAATCTGAAAACAGACCCGCCAAGCCAGTCTTACCCCCATTTTACAAAAGAGGGGACCACAATGAAAAGAAACCCAGTAACGTGCCTCTGCTCTCAGAATAAGAGGTAGCTTCTTCCCAGGCTCCCAAAGTCTCTGCCTGGCCTTCCCCCGCACAGCCAGTTAAGTCACCTCCACCTGGGGCACCCAGCCTTATCCCGACCCAGCAGCCATGCCTGCTCACTTGTTTAGCGGGAAGTACCGCGGCAGAGGCGAACCTGCCTGCAGGTGGGGGACCCCACCAGGCCGGTGCTGCAGCTGTCGTGACCAGATTAACTCCAGTAATATTGAGGCTGGCTCTCATCTGCATGCGGGGATAAGCCTGGATTGAAAAGGGCAGGGGTCAGTGACAATTAATTATGATGAAAAGTGGCCACAGTCACAAATTCAAGGTGAGCTCATCTTCCCTGCGCTCCTGCCATCCCCTCACCTTATTTTGCTGAGGAGCACTGCATCAGAAGTTTGTAATCAACCCGGGTCCCAGGCAGCTGTGGCAACCCGAACCCGAAGGTTTGATAATAATCCACTTCACCTTCACACTCCAATCCCGCCGTGAGAATGTGTGAAGGAGCAATGCCTCATTTTATTACATTAATGCATATTTAAAGGACCATCAAGGGATACAGTGTCTAAAGCAATAGGCAGAGGTGATAAAACTATTTTTTGCGAAGCTTAGCTCATTTGAGCTTTGAAAATCAACTGATTGTCTGAATATCTTTGCAATCACCATGTTAAGATAGGATATGAGAGTTTCTTTTTCTGCAAGAAAGAAAAAAAGTGGTCATCATGGCAACTTTGTAAGAACTATGTTTCATGTATTTTATTTTTCATTGTGGTAGAATACACACAACAAACTTCAACATTTTAGTATTATTATTATTATTATTATTTAATGAATGCTTCTCTTTAAAAAATATTTTATTTACTTATTTGAGAGAGAAAGAGAGAGAATACAGAAGGAGAGTGAGAGGGAGAAGCAGGCTCCCACAGAGCAGAAAACCCAATGTGGGACTCAATCCCAGGAACCTGAGATCATGACCTGAGCCTAAGGCAGATGCTTAACTGATTGAGCCACCCAGGCGCCCCCAAGGTTAATATTTTCGATATTTTTCAGCATACAGCTCCGTGGCATTAAGCGTATCCACATTGCTGTACATCCATCCATTCCCGGAACTTTTTTCATCTTTCCCATACTGAAACTCTGTTTCCACTAAAAGAGCTCCCCATTCTTCCCTCTCCCAGATTCTGACATACACGATACGCCTTCTGTCTCAGACTCTGATTTCTCCTGCGCTCCTCATATAAGTGGAATCATAGAGTATTTGTCCTTTTGTGGCTGCCTTATTTCCCTTAGTTCTCAAGATGCATCAATGCTATTGTGTGTATCAGAATTTTTGTCCTTTGTAGGCTGAATAAAATTCCATTGTGTGTATATATATATATATATATATATACACACACTGCATTTCATTTATCCACTCATCTGTCCATGGACACAGGGCCTGCTTCTACCTTTTGGCTACTGTGAACAATGCTGCCATGAACAGGGGTGTATAAATACTAGATTCCTTGCTTCAACTCTTTGGGGCATAAATCCATAAGTGGAATTTCTGAATCATATGGTAACATTATTCTTGTGTTTTTGAAAACCCTCTATACTGTTTTCCATAGCAGCTGTACCATTTTGCCTCCCCATCGGCAGTGCACAAGACTCAATTTTCTCTATATCCTCACCAATGCTTGCTTTTCTGGTTTTTTTGACAAAGGCGTTCCAAGCGGTATCTCACTGTGGTTTTGATTTGCATTTCCGTAGTGATTAGTGGTGGTGAGCATCTTTTCATATACTTAATCGGCCATTTGTGTATCTTCTTTGGAGGCTTATTCAATACACTTACTCAAGGTTTTTGCCCATTTTCTAATTGGATCATTTGGGGTTTTGTTGTTGTTGCCTCATGAGGTGGAAGAACAAAGTTTGGGCCAGCTGCATCATTTTCAAGAGTGAGAGACACAGCAGGAGAACCTAAATTACCAGAGGCATCATGTTTTTAAAGATTTTATATATTTGACAGAGAGAGAGAGAGCACAAGTAGGGGGAGCAGCAGAGGGAGAAAGAGAAGCAGACTTCCTACTGAATAGGGAGCCCAATGCAGGGCTCGATCCCAGGACCCTGAGATCATGACCTGAGCCAAAGGCAGCCGCTTCACCAACTGAGCCACCCAGGTGCCCTACCAAAGGCATCATTAATGTTATTCTTCAGGATGTTGGACCATTTGCACCAGGAAAGGGAGCCCATCAAAAGTTGGGAGTCCTGCTGATCTGGAGAGAGAACCACACTTAGGAACAAGAGATGATGCTCTGTTTTGCCCTTGAGGAGGACAAGCTCTCCTGCAATGTGGTTAGCCTGATGGAGGGAGACATTATTCTGGAATCTGCTTGCTGTGGGAGTGACATTGGGTCCACTTAACTCATCTGGGACCCCAAATCCCTGAAACATCGCAGCTGAACATGCCTCCAGCCTTGGTGACCTGATACCTTTTATTTCTCTTTGTTGTCTGATTGCTGTTGCTAGGACTTCTAAACTATGTTGAACAAGAGTGGTGAGAGTGGGCATCCTTGTCGTGTTCCTGATCTCAACGGGAAGGCTGCAAGCTTTTTCCCATTAAGGATGATATTTGCTGTGGGTTTTTCATAGATTTTATGAAGTTCAGGAATGTTCCCTCTATCCTTATACTTTGAAGCGTTTTAATCAGGAATGAATGCTGGATTTTGTCAAATGCTTTTTATGCATCAATTGAGAGGACCATGTGGTTCTTCTCTCTTTTCTTATTAATTTGTTCTATCACATTGATTGATTTGCGAATGTTGAACCATCCTTGTATCCCAGGGATGAATCCCACCTGGTCATGGTGGATAATCTTTTTAATGTGCTGTTGGATCCTGTTTGCTAGGATCTTGTTGAGAATCTTAGCATCCATATTCATCAGTGATATTGGTCTGAAATTCTCCTTTTTGGTGTGGTCTTTGCCTGATTTGGGGATCAGGGTAATGCTGGCTTCATAGAAAGAGTCTGGAAGTTTTCCATCTGCTTCAATTTTTTGAAACTGCTTCAGGAGAATAGGTGTTATTTCTTCTTTGAAAGTTTGGTAGAATTCCCCAGGGAATCCATCAGGTCCTGGGCTCTTGTTTTTTGGGAGGTTTTTGATCACTGCTTCAATCTTGTTACCAGATATCGGTCTATTTAGGTTGTCGATTTCTTCCTGGTTCAATTTTGGGAGTTTACAGTTTTCCAGGAATGCATCCATTTCATCTAGGTTGCTTAGCTTATTGGAATATAACTGTTGATAATAACTTCTGATGATTGTTTCTATTACCTTGGTGTTAGTTGTGATCTCTCCCTTTTCATTCATAATTTTATTAATTTGGGCTTTCTCTCTTTTCTTTTGGATTAGTGTGGCCAATGGTTTATTGATCTTATTGATTCTTTCAAAAAACCCAGCTTCTAGTTTCATTGATACGTTCTACTGTATCTCTGGTTTCTACCTCATTGATCTCAGCTCTAATCTTGATTATTTCCCTTCTTATGTGTGGAGTTGGTTTGATTTGTTGTTGATTCTCCAGTTCTTTAAGGTGTAGAGACAGCTGGTGTATTCTGGATTTTTCAATTTTTTTGAGGGAGGCTTGGATGGCTATGTATTTCCCCCTTAGGACCACCTTTACTGTATCCCATAGGTTTTGGACCGGAGTATCTTCATTCTCATTGGTTTCGATGAATTGTTTCAGTTCTTCTTTGATCTCCTGGTTGATCCAAGCATTCTTAAGCAAGGTGGTCTTTAGCTTCCAGGTGTTTGAGTTCCTTCTGAACTTCTCCTTGTGATTGAGCTCCAGCCACCTGAAAACTGATAACCCAGAATTTCCAGTCTCTGCCACGATCTTGAAGACATTTTTACAGAAGCTCAAATTTAGTATCTCCTGTAAGGACTTTTTGGTCTGCTATGTGCATTTTCATTTCTAAATTCATTGTGGTTTCTTTGACCAGTCTCATCAACCCTAAATTGTCAACCACTTATTAGGAATTTTGTTATAAAGGACAATCAACTGGCTTTACAAAGAACTGAGGAATTTTTCCATTTCTTCTTAGGCCTAAAGCTCATTTGTTATAGTCATCCAGCACCTTAGGGGCAAGACTCTTGCTTTTATCTGCTCAGGAAATTTTTCTGCTACCTCTAAAAGACTTCTCCCCTCTAGAATTCATTCCTGTGAGGTTCCCCTTCATTTTCTTGAGTGAGTCCATTCACTCACTTAAGCTTCTGTTCAAAAATTTAAACCTCAATATAACCCATGGATTTTGTGATTTCCAAGGATATATTGGCCAATTTCACTATGATCCTTAAGAAATTTTTAATTTTGTCTTTTCTACTTAACAATATTTATTTGTTTACTCTTTTCAATTTTTGTAATAAAATTGTATTATAATAAGTTATATTAAATAACAACTTTTATTATCATAAGCTTTGTCACTTACTATAAAGTTGGCTTTGAACAATAAGGAAGTCGACTATGGCTGCTGGACTACTGATCTCAGTAGACTTCCAGAGGTCTGAGCCTGGACCTCAGACAATGCTGCCCTGTACCCCTGCGTATCATTTCCAAGGTGATCCAAAGGTTAAGCACTGTGCCACCAACAGGATCTCTGCATCTGGAGCTTGCTCAGATATAGAGTGACCAGCTTTATAGTAAGATTTCCTAGAACTGTGAGTTTCCTCATGATGAGGGACTTTCAGTGCTAAAACCAGGAAAATCTAGGCAACTTGAGATGAATTGGTCACCCTACCTCGAAGGCAAACACACACCTGGCCACCAGAACCAAACAGCAGGTGAAAGATTCAAGATAAGAGGCAAGGATGATAAAGAATAGCTTTTTCACAGTTTTCAAGGTATACCTGGAAACTGGTAATATTTTGACACATTGTGGGGGAAACAGGTGGTGTTGTTCATGAATGTAGGTGATCGGCATATGCGTGTCACCCTGTGTGCCTTCCTGGGTCACCATAGAATGTTAAAGGCGAAGGGCATTCTCCTTAACCCATTTGATCCCCTCCTTAACTAGGAAAGCAAGCTCCTGGATAAAGGGTGGGAATGTTTCCAAAGGGGACTCACAGGTACTGCCAGCCTTTAGACCAGCCCATCACATCACCTGCTCTTCCTCCCTCTTCACATGACCCCACACCGGTCTCCAGAGAATATGGACATGGTATTCCCTCCATATGATGTTGCTCCCTCCCACACCAAAGATTAAGTCCCAGAACAAACACCTAGTACAAGATGGCATGGCTGAGAAACTTGAGACCCTACAGAAAGATGCCAGGTTAGAGTCATAGAAATTGGGTACAAACAGAGGCATAAGATAATAGAGAAGCTTACTAAGTAAGACAAAGCATACATATTGCTCTGTCCTCACATAAAAATGAGAATTTTACAATGTAGTTTCATTTACCATCCCTTGCTCATTTGTTTCCATGAGTTTCTTGTGAATAATTTTGTGTATTTTCAAAAATGTACATATGAAGAACCACTTTACACCATTTTCTTGATCATCACATCAGGATAATTGTGATCTGGAGTTGCAATCACCATGGGGACATTTTGTGTTTAAGAACAAAAATTAGGCAGAAGTAACTCAGTGTGTCTGCACCTGAATGTCCCTAAATCACCTAGAATTTAAGGGATTCTTTAAATACTCTCCAAATTGTTTGATCCTTCCCTGCACAGCTCCTAGAGCAGCAGGTCCCAAGTATATACGTGTTTGTACACCTGTGCTTGCATGAGTCTCTTCATTTCCTAAGCTGGTATGGGCTTCCTTCCATGTTCCCTGCTTTCACTTTGCTTCCAGCCACTGTTTGAGCTAATACTCTTCCATCTCCCTTCATTTCCTTATAAAGCCCTGAGAAAGAGTTGTGGTTTGTAACAGACTTCCACTGAACACTTGTGGAGCAATGTTGTTTTGCATTCAGCTACAAGTTAAAAAAAGATCTATCTTATGCATCCGCTCGAGGGTACCTGGGCTAAAGTTTGTGAAATCTTTTAGCCTTTCCCTCAGGATTCTAAAACAACTCATGAAGGAAAATAGGAGGAACAAAGGAAATAGAGAAAGAAGGAATAGTTTCTGCGATTAGAGAAGCAGAAATCTTTCTCAAAGATCCTTAGTAAATATCTGCTTGTGTCCCATTCTCTGAAATGTGGCCTCCACTGGCTGTAAGAGGGCCTGGGCATGTAAGTCTTTAACTCCCCAGCCACTACAATAGAGAAAGGGGAAGAAGAAAATAAAAAGTTGGAAGAGTATTGAGTAACCTACCTTCCAGAATCTGTCTTGAGAGTAGTTCACTGATCATTGTCCTTACTCTGGAGTCAACATTGTGTAAAATTATTACACCTCTATCAGCTTTCTTTTGATTAGTGTTAGTATGGTATCTCTTTATTTATTTCCCTATTTTTAAAATATCTATAACTTCCATTTAAGGTGTTTTCTTATAGACAATACTAGTTGAGTCTTGTGTTTTATCTACTCAACCAGTTTGTCTTTTAGTTGGTGTATTTAGACCATTAATGTTTAAAGTGATTATTGAGAAGCTCTTTATAGATCTTGGATACTAGCCCTTTATCTGTAATGTCATTTGCAAATATCTTCTCCCATTCTTAGTTTTGTTGCCTGTTTCCTTTGCTATGCAGAAGCTTTTTTATCTTGATGAAGTCCCAAAAGTTCATTTTTGCTTTTGTTTCCCTTGCCTTTAGAGACATGTCTTGAAAGAAGTCACCGTGGTCAATGTCAAAGAGTTTACTGTCTATGTCTCCTCTAGGATTTTGATAGATTCCTGTCTCATATTTAGATCTTTCATCCATTTTGAGTTTATCTTTGTGTATGATGTAAGAGAATGGTCCAGTTTCAGTCTTCTGTATGTAGCTGTCTGATTTTCGCAGCACGCTTTATTGAAGAGACTGTCTTTTTTCCATTGGATATTCTTTCCTGATTTGTCAAAAATTAGTTGACCATGAGCTGAGGGTCCATTTCTGGGGTCTTTATTCTGTTCCATTGATCTATGTGTCTGTTCTTGTGACAACACCATGCTGTCTTGGTGATCACAGCTTTGTAATATAGCTTGAAGTCAGCCATTATGATGCCCCCAGCTTTGGTTTTCTTTTTCAACAATCTCCTGGTGATTTGGGCTCTTTAATTGTTCCATAAAAATTTTAGGACTGTTTGTTCCAATTCTGTGAAAAATGTCGATGGTATTTTGACAGTGATTGCATTAAAAGTGTAGATTGCTCTGGAAAGCATAGACACTTTCACAATGTTTATTATTCCAAGCCATGAGCATGGAATATTTTTCCATCCCTTTGTGTCTCCCTCAAATTCTTTCATAAGTGTTCTGTAGTTTCTAGAGTATAGATCCTTTACCTCCTTAGTTGGGTTTATTCTTAGGTATCTTATGGTTTTTGGTGCTATTGTAAATAGAAGCAATTCCTTAATTTCTCTTTCTTCAGTCACATTGTTAGTGTGTATAGAAATGCAACTGATTTCTGTGCATTGATTTTTTATCCTGCCATGTTGCTGAATTGCTGTATAAGTTCTAATAATTCAGGGGTGAAATCTTTTGGGTTTTCCACATAAAGTATCATGTTGTTTGTGAGGACAGACAGTTTGACTTCTTCTCTGCCAATTTGCATGTCTTTTTTTTTTTTTAGCATAACAGTATTCATTGTTTTTGTACCACACCCAGTGCTCCATGCAGTCCGTGCCCTCTCTAATACCCACCACCTGGTTCCCCCAACCTCCCACCCCCCCCACCTCTTCAAACCCTTCAGATTGTTTTTCAGAGTCCATAGTCTCTCATTGTTCACCTCCCCTTCCAATTTCCCCCAACTGCCTTCTCCTAACTCCCCATGTCCTCCATGCTATTTGTTATGCTCCACAAATAAGTGAAACCATATGATAATTGACTCTCTCTGCTTGACTTAGTTCACTCAGCATCATCTCTTCCAGTCCCGTCCATGTTGCTACAAAAGTTGGGTATTCATCCTTTCTGATGGAGGCATAATACTCCATAGTGTATATGGACCACATCTTCCTTATCCATTCGTCCATTCAATTTGCATGTCTTTTATTTCTTCTTGTTGTCTGATTGCTGAGGCTAAGACTTTTAGTACTATGTCCTTCAACAGATGAATTGATAAAGAAGATGTGATGCATATATAATATGGAATATTATTCAGCCATCAGAAAGGATGAATACCCACCATTTGCAATGACATTGATGGAACTAAGTGGAATAGGTCAAGCAGAGAAAGACAATTATCATATGGATTCACTCATATGTGGAAAATAAGGAATAGTGTGGAGCACAACAGGGGAAGGGAGGGAAAACTGAATGGGAAGAAATCAGAGAGGGAGACAAACCATGAAAGAATCTGGACTCTGGGAAACAAACTGAGGGTTACAGAAGGGAGACAGTGGAGGGATGGAGTAGCTGGGTAATGGGTATTAAGGAGGACAAGTGTGGTGATGTGCACTGGGTGTTATATGCAACTAATGAATCGTTGAACACTACATCAAAAATTAATTATGTATTATATGTTGGCTAGTTGAACATAATAAAAAAATAAAGTAATTATTTATATAGCTGGATTAATATCTACCATATTTGTGATTATGTTCTATTTATTGCCTTTTTTCTTTTTTTAAATCTTCCTCTTTTATTTTGCCCTCACAGATTTTAACTGAGCATTTTATAAAATTTCACCTTTGATCCCTTCTTAGTATATTAATTGTACTCAAAATTTTTGTTTATGTTTGTACCAGGGTTTGTAGTACACATTTATAACCATTATAAGTCAACTTTCAAATTACACTACACCACTTCCAGGTAGTACACATACTCAGAGTATTCCCAATCACTTACTCCATTATCTTATTACATTGCTTTCCTTAATTTCATTTACATAGAAGCTATAATCACCCAACACATTGTCACTATTATTATTTTTTTCTGCTTACAAATCTATATTTCCTTCCCTTGTATTTTTTTTATTTTTTAAATTTATTTTCAGCATAACAGTATTCATTGTTTTTGCACCACACCCAGTGCTCCATGCAATCCGTGCCCTCTCCAATACCCACCACGTGGTTCCCCGAGCCTCCCATCCCCCACCCCCTCCAAAACCCTCAGATTCTTTTTCAGAGTCCATAGTCTCTCATTGTTCACCTCCCCTTCCAATTTCCCCCAACTCCCTTCTCCTCTCTAACTTCCCTTGTCCTCCATGCTATTTGTTATGCTCCACAAATAAGTGAAACCATATGATAATTGACTCTCTCTGCTTGACTTATTTCACTCAGCATCATCTCTTCCAGTCCCGTCCATGTTGCTACAAAAGTTGGGTATTCCTCCTTTCTGATGGAGGCATAATACTCCATAGTGTATATGGACCACATCTTCTTTATCCATTCATCCGTTGAAGGGCATCTTGGTTCTTTCCACAGTTTGGTGACCGTGGCCATTGCTGCTATAAACATTGGGGTACAGATGGCCCTTCTTTTCACTCCATCTGTATCTTTGGGGTAAATGCCCAGTAGTGCAATTTCAGGGTCATAGGGAAGCTCTATTTTTAATTTCTTGAGGAATCTCCACACTGTTTTCCAAAGTGGCTGCACCAACTTGCATTCCCACCAACAGTGTAAGAGGGTTCCCCTTTCTCCACATCCTCGCCAACACACGTTGTTTCCTGTCTTGCTAATTTTGGCCATTCTAACTGGGGTAAGGTGGTATCTCAATGTGGTTTTAATTTGAATCTCCCTGATGGCTAGTGATGATGAACATTTTTTCATGTGCCTGATAGCCATTTGTATGTCTTCATTGGAGAAGTGATGGTTCAACATTCGCAAATCAATCAATGTGATAGAACAAATTAATATGACAAGAGAGAAGAACCACATGGTCCTCTCAATTGATGCAGAAAAAGCATTTGACAAAATCCAGCATCCGTTCCTGATTAAAACGCTTCAAAGTGTAGGGATAGAGGGAATATTCCTGAACTTCATAAAATCTATCTATGAAAGACCCACAGCAAATATCATCCTCAATGGGAAAAAGCTTGCAGCCTTCCCGTTGAGATCAGGAACACGACAAGGATGCCCACTCTCACCACTCTTGTTCAACATAGTATTAGACGTCCTAGCAACAGCAATCAGACAACAAAGAGAAATAAAAGGTATCCAAATTGGCCAATGAAGAAGTCAAACTCTCTCTCTTCGCAGATGACATGATTCGTTATATGGAAAACCCAAAAGACTCCACCCCCAAACTACTAGAACTCATACAGCAATTCAGTAACATGGCAGGATACAAAGTCAATGTACAGAAATCAGTGGCTTTCAGTGAATTGGCTAACAATGAAAATACAGAAAGGGAAATTAGAGAATCGATTGCATTTACTTTAGCACCAAGAACCATAAGATACCTGGGAATAAACCTAACCAAAGAGGTAAAGGATCTGTACTCGAGGAACTATAGAACACTCATGAAAGAAATTGAAGAAGACACAAAAAGATGGAAGACCATTCCATGCTCTTGGATCGGAAGAATAAACATTGTTAAAATGTCTATACTGCCTAGATCAATCTATACTTTTAATGCCATTCCAGTCAAAATTCCACCGGTATTTTTCAAAGAGCTAGAGCAAATAATCCAGAAATTTGTATGGAATCAGAAGAGACCCTGAATTGCTAAGGAAATGTTGAAAAACAAAAATAAAACTGGCGGCATCATGTTACCTGATTTCAAACTTTACTACAAAGCTGTGATCACCAAGACAGCATGGTACTGGCATAAAAACAGACACAAAGACCAGTGGAACAGAGTAGAGAGCCTAGATATGGACCCTCAACTCTATGGTCAAATAATCTTTGACAAAACAGGAAAAAATATACAGTGGAAAAAAGACAGTCTCTTCAATAAATGGTGCTGGGAAAACTGGATAGCTATATGTAGAAGAATGAAACTCGACCATTCACTTATACTGTACACAAAGATAAACTCAAAATGGATAAAAGACCTCAATGTGAGACAGGAATCCATCAGAATCCTAGAGGAGAACATAGGCAGTAACCTCTTCGATATCAGCCACAGCAACTTCTTTCAAGATATGTCTCCGAAGGCAAAGGAAACAAAAGCCAAAATAAACTTTTGGGACTTCATCAAAATCAAAAGATTCTGCACAGCAAAGGAAACAGCCAAGAAAACAAAGAGGCAACCCACGGAATGGGAGAAGATATTTGCAAATGACAGTACAGACAAAAGGTTGATATCCAGGATCTATAAAGAACACCTCAAACTCAACACACACAAAACAGACAATCATATAAAAAAATGGGCAGAAGATATGAACAGTCACTATTATTTTGAACAAACTGTTATGTACAACATCAATAAAGAAGAAAAAAATATTTTTAAAAGATTTTTATTTATTTGACATAGAAAGAGAGAGCACAAGCAGGGGAGTGGCAGGCAGAGGGAGAGGGAGAAGCAGGCTCCCAGCTGAGCAAGGAGCCGGAGGCAGGACTCAATCCCAGCACCCTGAGATTATGACTTGAGTGAAGGCAGACACCTAACCAACTGTGCCACCCAGGTGCCCGAAAAATAGAAGATTTTATCTTAGCTTCTCTTATGAACTGAACTGCATCTCTTCAAAATTCGCATGTTAAAGTGCTAACCCACAGTAACTTAGAATGTGCTTATATCTGAGAAAAGAGGTAATTGTGCTAAAATGAGGTCACTGGGTCAACCTTAATCCAAAAAGATTGGTGTCTTTATAAGAAGAGGAAATTAGGACACACATATAAACACACACATGAATGCAGAGGTAAGATGTGAAGACACAGGAGAAGACAGCCATCTACAAACTAGAGAGAGATCTCCACAGAAATAATCCTGATGACACCTTGATGTCAGATGTCTAGCCTCCGGAACTGTGAGAAAATAAATTAGTGTTAGATTGCCTGATCTGTGTACTTTGTTATAGGAGTCCTAAAAACCAATACAACTCCATTTATTTCTCTAATGTTCTTCTCCTCTTTATGAAGATTCAAGCTTCTGAGCTTCATCATTTTCCCTCTCTTTGAAAAAGTTTTTTCAAGATTTTTTGCAAGACAGAACTACTGCCCACAAATCACCTTGATTTTTTTCTGAGAAAGTCTTTATTTTTCCTTTACTTTGAAGGGTGATTTTGTTTTACACAGAATTCTAGGGTGTTTTGTTTCAACACTTTAAACATTTAGCTTCAATCTCCTCTTGCTTACATGGTTTCTGAAGAGAAGATGGATGGAATTCTTATCTTGTTCATCTGTAGGTAAGGTGGACTTACTTCCCTCTGGCTTCTTACCCCCCATCCCCAACACCATTTTTTATTGTGGTAAAATATACATAACAGAAAATCTACCTTCTTAACCATTTTTAAGTAGATTCAAAATGTTGTGCAACATTACCACCATCCATCCCCAGAACTCTTTTCATTTCATAAAACTGATTTCTTTACCAATTAATTCTATACCAATTCTGTACCAATTCTACACCAATTAAATTCTATACCAATTAAACAATAATTCATCCTTCCTCTGACAATTGCTGTTCTACTTTACATCGCTATGATTTTGATTAAATACCTCATATAAGTGGAATCATATAGTATTTGGTTTTTTGTGACTGACATGTTTCATTTAATATAATGTCCTCATGGTTCATCCATATTGTGGCATCTGTCAGAGTTTCTTTCATTTTTTGAGGATGAATAGTATTCCGCTATATGCATTTACCACATTCTGTTGATCCATTCATCTGTCAATGGACACTTGGTTTGCTTTGATCCTTTGGCTACTATGAATAATGCTGCTATGAAAAGAGGTGTGCAAATATAGGATTGAGCCCTGGCTTTCAGTTCTTCTATATATACACCCAGAGGTGAAATTGTTGGATCATTTAGTAATTCTACTTTTAATTCTTTTGAGAAAACTTCCATACTGTCTTCCACAGTGACTGCCACTTTTTTCATTCCTACCACCAGGGAACAAATCTTCCAATTTCTCCACATCTTCACTGACTCTTGTTATTTTCTGTTATTTTGATAGCACCTATCTAAATAAACTGGTATCTCATTATAGTTCAAAATTGCACTCTCCTTTTTTGTGTGTCTGTGTGTTTCCAACATATATTTTTTTTAATTTTTAATTTTTTATTTTTTCAGCATAACAGTATTCATTATTTTTGCACCACACCCAGTGCTCCATGCAATCCGTGCCCTCTATAATACCCACAACCTGGTGCCCCCAACCTCCCACCCCCCACCCCTTCAAAATTCTCAGATCATTTTTCAGAGTCCATAGTCTCTCATGGTTCACCTCCCCTTCCAATTTCCCTCAACTCCCTTCTCCTCTCCATCTCCCCTTGTCCTCCATGCTATTTGTTATGCTCCACAAATAAGTGAAACCATATGATAATTGACTCTCTCTGCTTGACTTATTTCACTCAGCATAATCTCTTCCAGTCCCATCCATGTTGCTACAAAACTTGGGTATTCATCCTTTCTTTTTTCTTTTTTTTTTTTTACAGCTTTATAAACATATATTTTTATCCCCAGGGGTACAGGTCTGCGAATCGCCAGGTTTACACACTTCACAGCACTCAACATAGCACATACCCTCCCCAATATCCATAACCACACCTCCCTCTCCCAACCCCCTCCCCCCCTCAACCCTCAGTTTGTTTTGTGAGATTAAGAGTCACTTATGGTTTGTCTCCCTCCCAATCCCATCTTGTTTCATTTACTCTTCTCCTACCCCCTCAACCCCCCATGTTGCATCTCCTCTCCCTCATATCAGGGAGATCAAATGATAGTTGTCTTTCTCCGATTGACTTATTTCGCTAAGCATGATACCCTCTAGTTCCATCCACGTCGTCGCAAATGGCAAGATTTCATTTCTTTTGATGGCTGCATAGTATTCCATTGTGTATATATACCACATCTTCTTTATCCATTCGTCTGTAGATGGACATCTAGGTTCTTTCCATAGTTTGGCTATTGTAGACATTGCTGCTATAAACATTCGGGTGCACGTGCCCCTTGGGATCACTACGTTTGTATCTTTAGGGTAAATACCCAGCAGTGCAATTGCAGGGTCATAGGGTAGTTCTATTTTCAACATTTTGAGGAACCTCCATGCTGTTTTCCAGAGTGATTGCACCAGCTTGCATTCCCACCAACAGTGTAGGAGGGTTCCCCTTTCTCCGTATCCTCGCCAGCATCTGTCATTTCCTGACTTGTTAATTTTAGCCATTCTGACTGGTGTGAGGTGATATCTCATGGTGGTTTTGATTTGTATTTCCCTGATGCCGAGAGATATGGAGCACTTTTTCATGTGTCTGTTGGCCATCTGGATGTCTTCTTTGCAGAAATGTCTGTTCATGTCCTCTGCCCATTTCTTGATTGGATTATTTGTTCTTTGGGTGTTGAGTTTGCTAAGTTCTTTATAGATTTTGGACACTAGCCCTTTATCTGATATGTCATTTGCAAATATCTTCTCCCATTCTGTCAGTTGTCTTTTGGTTTTGTTCACTGTTTCCTTTGCTGTGCAAAAGCTTTTGATCTTGATAAAATCCCAAAAGTTCATTTTTGCCCTTGCTTCCCTTGCCTTTGGTGATGTTCCTAGGAAGATGTTGCTGCGGCTGAGGTCGAAGAGGTTGCTGCCTGTGTTCTCCTCGAGGATTTTGATGGATTCCTTTCTCACATTGAGATCCTTCATCCATTTTGAGTCTATTTTTGTGTGGTGTAAGGAAATGATCCAATTTCATTTTTCTGCATGTGGCTGTCCAATTTTCCCAACACCATTTATTGAAGAGGCTGTCTTTTTTCCATTGGACATTCTTTCCTGCTTTGTCGAAGATGAGTTGACCATAGAGTTGAGGGTCCACTTCTGGGCTCTCTATTCTGTTCCATTGATCTATGTGTCTGTTTTTGTGCCAGTACCATGCTGTCTTGATGATGACAGCTTTGTAATAGAGCTTGAAGTCCGGAATTGTGATGCCACCAACTTTGGCTTTCTTTTTCAATATTCCTTTGGCTATTCGAGGTCTTTTCTGGTTCCATATAAATTTTAGGATTATTTGTTCCATTTCTTTGAAAAAAATGGATGGTACTTTGATAGGAATTGCATTAAATGTGTAGATTGCTTTAGGTAGCATAGACATTTTCACAATATTTATTCTTCCAATCCAGGAGCATGGAACATTTTTCCATTTCTTTGTGTCTTCCTCAATTTCTTTCATGAGTACTTTATAGTTTTCTGAGTATAGATTCTTAGTCTCTTTGGTTAGGTTTATTCCTAGGTATCTTATAGTTTTGGGTGCAATTGTAAATGGGGTGGACTCCTTAATTTCTCTTTCTTCAGTCTTGTTGTTGGTGTAGAGAAATGCAACTGATTTCTGTGCATTGATTTTATATCCTGACACTTTACTGAATTCCTGTACAAGTTCTAGCAGTTTTGGAGTGGAGTCTTTTGGGTTTTCCACATAGAGTATCATATCATCTGCAAAGAGTGATAGTTTGACCTCTTCTTTGCCGATTTGGATGCCTTTAATTTCCTTTTGTTGTCTGATTGCTGAGGCTAGGACTTCTAGTACTATGTTGAATAGCAGTGGTGATAACGGACATCCCTGCCGTGATCCTGACTTTAGCGGAAAAGCTTTCAGTTTTTCTCCATTGAGAATGATATTTGCCGTGGGTTTTTCATAGATGGCTTTGATAATATTGAGGTATGTGCCGTCTATCCCTACACTTTGAAGAGTTTTGATCAGGAAGGGATGCTGTACTTTGTCAAATGCTTTTTCAGCATCTATGGAGAGTATCATATGGTTCTTGTTCTTTCTTTTATTAATGTGTTGTATCACATTGATTGATCTGCGGATGTTGAACCAACCTTGCAGCCCTGGAATAAATCCCACTTGGTCGCGGTGAATAATCCTTTTAATGTACTGTTGAATCCTATTGGCTAGTATTTTGGTGAGAATTTTTGCATCTGTGTTCATCAAGGATATTGGTCTGTAGTTCTCTTTTTTGTTGGGATCCTTGTCTGGTTTTGGGATCAAGGTGATGCTGGCCTCATAAAATGAGTTTGGAAGTTTTCCTTCTATTTCTATTTTTTGGAACAGTTTCAGGAGTATAGGAATTAGTTCTTCTTTAAATGTTTGGTAGAATTCCCCCGGGAAGCCGTCTGGCCCTGGGCTTTTGTTTGTTTGGAGATTTTTGATGACTGTTTCAATCTCCTTACTGGTTATGGGTCTGTTCAGGCTTTCTATTTCTTCCTGGTTCAGTTGTGGTAGTTTATATGTCTCTAGGAATGCATCCATTTCTTCCAGATTGTCAAATTTGTTGGCATAGAGTTGCACATAGTATGTTCTTATAATTGTCTGTATTTCTTTGGTGTTCGTTGTGATCTCTCCTCTTTCATTCATGATTTTATTTATTTGGGTCCTTTCTCTTTTCTTTTTGATAAGTCTGGCCAGGGGGTTATCAATCTTATTAATTCTTTCAAAGAACCAGCTCCTAGTTTCGTTGATTTGTTCTATTGTTTTTTGGTTTCTATTTCATTGATTTCTGCTCCAATCTTTATGATTTCTCTTCTCCCTTGGGTTTAGGGTTTCCTTCTTGTTCTTTCTCCAGCTCCTTTAGGTGTAGGGTTAGGTTGTGTACCTGAGACCTTTCCTGTTTCTTGAGAAAGGCTTGTACCGCTATATATTTTCCTCTCAGGACTGCCTTTGTTGTGTCCCACAGATTCTGAACCATTGTGTTTTCATTATCATTTGTTTCCATAAATTTTTTCAATTCTTCTTTAATTTCCTGGTTGACCCATTCATTCTTTAGAAGGATGCTGTTTAGTCTCCATGTATTTGGGTTCTTTCCAAATTTCCTCTTGTGATTGAGTTCTAGCTTTAGAGCATTGTGGTCTGAAAATATGCAGGGAAAGATCCCAATCTTTTGATACCGGTTGAGACTTGATTTAGGACCAACAATGTGATCTATTCTGGAGAATGTTCCATGTGCACTAGAGAAGAAGGTGTATTCTGTTGCTTTGGGATGAAATGTTCTGAATATATCTGTGATGTCCATCTGGTCCAGTGTGTCATTTAAGGCCTTGATTTCCTTGTTGATCTTTTGCTTGGATGATCTGTCCATTTCAGTGAGGGGAGTGTTAAAATCCTCTACTATTATTGTATTCTTGTCGATGTGTTTCTTTGATTTTGTTATTAATTGGTTTATATAGTTGGCTGCTCCCACGTTAGGGGCATCGATATTTAAAATTGTTAGATCTTCTTGTTGGACAGTTCCTTTGAGTATGATATAGTGTCCTTCCTCATCTCTTATTATAGTCTTTGGCTTAAAATCTAATTGATCTGATAGAAGGATTGCCACTCCTGCTTTCTTCTGATGTCCATTAGCATGGTAAATTCTTTTCCACCCCCCACTTTAAACCTGGAGGTGTCTTCGGGTTTAAGATGAGTTTCTTGTAGGCAACATATAGATGGGTTTTGTTTTTTTATCCATTCTGATACCCTGTGTCTTTTGATTGGGGCATTTAGCCTATTAACATTCAGGGTAAGTATTGAGAGATATGAATTTAGTGCCATTGTATTGCCTGTAAGGTGACTGTTATTGTATATTGTCTCTGTTTCTTTCTGATCTCCTACTTTTAGGGTCTCTCTTTGCTTAGAGGACCCCTTTCAATATTTCCTGTAGAGCTGGTTTGGTATTTGCAAATTCTTTCAGTTTTTGTTTGTCCTGGAAGCTTTTAATCTCTCCTTCTATTTTCAATGATAGCCTAGCTGGATATAGTATTCTTGGCTGCATGTTTTTCTCATTTAGTACTCTGAATATATCATGCCAGCTCTTTCTGGCCTGCCAGGTCTCTGTGGATAAGTCTGCTGCCAATCTAATATTTTTACCATTGTACGTTACAGACTTCTTTTCCCGGGCTGCTTTCAGGATCTTTTCTTTGTCACTAAGACTTGTAAATTTTACTATTAGGTGACGGGGTGTGGACCTATTCTTATTGATTTTGAGGGGGGTTCTCTGAACCTCTTGAATTTTGATGCTTGTTCCCTTTGCCATATTGGGGAAATTCTCTCCAATAATTCTCTCCAATATACCTTCTGCTCCCCTCTCTGTTTCCTCTTCTTCTGGAATCCCAATTATTCTAATGTTGTTTCGTCTTATGGTGTCACTTATCTCTCGAATTCTCCCCTCGTGGTCCAGTAGTTGTTTGTCCCTCTTTTGCTCAGCTTCTTTATTCTCTGTCATTTGGTCTTCTATATCACTAATTCTTTCTTCTGCCTCATTTATCCTAGCAGTGAGAGCCTCCATTTTTGATTGCACCTCATTAATAGCTTTTTTGATTTCAACTTGGTTAGATTTTAGTTCTTTTATTTCTCCAGAAAGGGCTTTTATATCTCCCGAGAGGGTTGCTTTAATATCTTCCATGCCTTTTTCAAGCCCGGCTAGAACCTTGAGAATCGTCATTCTGAACTCTATATCTGACATATTACCAATGTCTGTATTGATTAGGTCCCTAGCCTTTGGTACTGCCTCTTGTTCTTTTTTTTTGTTGTGAATTTTTCCGCCTTGTCATTTTGTCCAGATAAGAGTTTATGAAGGAGCAAGTAAAATACTAAAAGGGTGGCAACAACCCCAGGAAAATATGCTTTAGCCAAATCAGAAGAGATCCCAAATTGTGAGGGGTGAGAATGGGGATAAAAAGGGTTTCAAAAAGAAAAAAAAAAAGAAACTATTTTTAAAAAGAAAGCCGATAAAGAAAAAATATAAAAAGAGGAAAAAATATATATATATTAGATAAACTATTAAAAAACATTAAAAAAGAAAACGGTAAAAGTTAAAAAAATTTAGCAGAAGAAGAGAAAAAGAAAAAAAAATTGAAAAAGAAAAAAAAATTAAATTAACTGCAAGGCTAAAAAATCATGGGGAGAAAGCCATGAGTTCCGTGCTTTGCTTTCTTCTCCTCTGGAATTCCGCCGCTCTCCTTGGTATTGAAACTGCACTTCTCGGTTGGTGAACTTGGTCCTGGCTGGGTTTCCCGTTGATCTTCTGGGGGAGGGGCCTGTTGTAGTGATTCTCAAGCGTCTTTGCCCCAGGCGGAGTTGCACCGCCCTTACCAGGGCCGGGCTGAGTAATCCGCTCGGGTTTGCTTTCGGGAGCTTTTGTTCCCTGAGCGCTTTCCGTAGAGTCCGGAGGGCGGGAATGAAGATGGTGGCCTCCCGGTCTCCGGCCCGGAGGAGCCGAGAGCCCGGGGCCCCACTCCTCAGTGCGCCCTCAGAGAACAGCACCCAATGACTCCCGTCACCCTGGTCTCTGGCCGTGCTCCGAGCTGACCGAGTCTGCGACCGGTTCAAGGCAACCCCGAGCTGAGAGTCACTCCTCGGCTGTCTCTGTAGCTGGCTTCCCCGTTCTAATACCGGTGAGCTCTGCGACACTCAGACACCCCCGTTCCTTCTGCGACCCTGCGGGACCTGAGGCCGCGCTGACCCCACCTGGGCTTCACCCCAGTTAAGCCTCTGGAGCAATGTCCCTCAGCGGAACAGACTTTTAAAAGTCCTGATTTTGCTCCGTTGCTCCGCCGCTCGCCGGAGCCGGCCCCTCCCCCCGCGATCTATCTTCCCGTCGCTTTGGATTCACTTCTCCGCCAGTCCTACCTTTCAGATAGTGGTTGATTTTCTGTTTCTAGAATTGCTGTCTTCTTCTCTTCAATCTCCCGTTGGATTTGTAGGTGTTTGCAATCTTTAGATAAGCTATCTAGCTGATCTCCCGCTACCCGAAGTAGTCTCAGCCTGCTACTTCTCCGCCATCTTGACTCCTCCCTCTCACTCTCCTTTTTTAAAAATTTATCTTTTCAGTGTTCCAAGAGTCATTGTTTATGTATTTTCTTTTTTTTTTTTAAGATTTTATTTATTTATTTAATAGAGAGCTAGAGAGCACAAGTAGGTAGAGCAGCAGGCAGAGGGAAAGGAAGAAGCAGGCTCTCCACTGAGAAGGGAGCCCAGTGCAGGACTAGATCTCAGGACTCTGGGATCATGACATGAGCTGAAGGCAGCCACTTAACTGACTGAGCCACCCAGGCACCCATTTATGCATTTTCTTAATGATTAATAATTTTAAGCATCTTTTCATGTATTTGTGTATCTTCTTTGGAGAAGTATCTATTCAAGTCTTTTGCTTATTTTCAAATCAGGTAATCGTTTTTTGTTGTTGTTGAGTTTTAGGTGTTCTTTATATATTCTGGAATTAATCCCTTATCGATATATGATTTGTAAATATATTTTCCACTCTATGAGTTGCCTTTTTATTCTTTTGATATTATCTTTTGGTGCATTTTTCTAAAAAATTTTCAGGAAGTCAAATTTGTCTTTTTTTCCTTCTGTTTCCTATGACTTTGGTGTCTTATCTGGGAAATCATTGTCAAATCCAATAGTGAAGCAATTTCTAAATGTTTTCTTTAAGTTTGATAATAATTTTATAGTTTTAGGTCTTGTATTTAGGTCTTCTTTCATTTTGAGTTAATTTTTTTATATGATTTTAGGTAAGCATCCAACTTTGTCCTTTGCTATGTGCATATGCAGTTTTCCCAATACCATCATTGAAAAGATTTTCCTTTCTCCATTGAATGAGCTTGGCACTTACCAAAATTCATTTCACCATACATGTGCTGGTTTATTTCTGTGATCTTTATTATTTCCCAATGGTTTACGTGTCTGTCTTTATGCAAATATAACACCTTTGTGATTACTGTAGCTTTGCAGCAAGTTTTAAAATAAATGTAAGTTCTACAGATTTGTTCTTTTGGAATTCATTTAGAATTCATTTGGAATTTCTTTTTTTTTATAATTTTTTTTTAAATTTTTTATAAACATATATTTTTATCCCCAGGGGTACAGGTCTGCGAATCGCCAGGTTTACACACTTCACAGCACTCACCATAGCACATACCCTCCCCAATATCCATAACCCCACCCCCCTCCCCACCCCCTCCCCCCATCAACCCTCAGTTTGTTTTGTGAGATTAAGAGTCACTTATGGTTTGTCTCCCTCCCAATCCCATCTTGTTTCATTTACTCTTCTCCTACCCCCTCAACCCCCCATGTTGCATCTCCTCTCCCTCATATCAGGGAGATCATATGATAGTTGTCTTTCTCTGATTGACTTATTTCGCTAAGCATGATACCCTCTAGTTCCATCCATGTCGTCGCAAATGGCAAGATTTCATTTCTTTTGATGGCTGCATAGTATTCCATTGTGTATATATACCACATCTTCTTTATCCATTCGTCTGTAGATGGACATCTAGGTTCTTTCCATAGTTTGGCTATTGTAGACATTGCTGGTATAAACATTCGGGTGCACGTGCCCCTTGGGATCACTACGTTTGTATCTTTAGGGTAAATACCCAGCAGTGCAATTGCAGGGTCATAGGGTAGAATTTCTTTTTGGAATTCATTTGGAATTCATATGAAATCTCCCTTGAGAGGAGAATCTCCCTCAAGGGAGATTCCATATGAATTTCAGTATGGGTTTTTCTGTTTCCATAAAAAAGTAATTGCATTTTGATA
The DNA here is from genome assembly GCF_902655055.1 of Lutra lutra. Taxonomy (NCBI): domain Eukaryota; kingdom Metazoa; phylum Chordata; class Mammalia; order Carnivora; family Mustelidae; genus Lutra; species Lutra lutra. The sequence continues at coordinate 8,370,408 of NC_062281.1, read as the reverse complement.
GGGGTTACATTGAATCTATAGATATCTTTGGGTATTAATAGACATGTTAACATTATTAAATTTTCCAGTCCATGAATATAAATGTGATTCCATTTGTTTACATCTTCTTTTTTTTTAAGATTTTATTTATTTATTTGACACAGGGAGAGAGATCACAAGTAGGCCGAGAGGCGAGCAGAGAGATGGGGGGAAGCAGGCTCCCTGTTGAGCAGAGAGCCCAATGCAGGGCTTGATCTGAGTACCCTGAGATTAGGACCTGAGCCAAAGGTAGAGGCTTAACCCACTGAGCCACCCAGGTGCCCCTGTTTATGTCTTCTTTAACTCCTTTCAGCAATGTTTTATATAATTTTCATCATATAAGTCTTTTGCCTCCTTGGTTAAGCTAATTTCTAAGTGTTTTAGTCTTTTGGGTGCTATTATAATTGGAATTGTTTTTATAATTTCCTTTTCTGATTTTTCACTGTTATGGTATAAAAATGCAATTGATTTGTGTGCCTTAACTTTGTATCGGTTACTTTGCTGAATTCATTTATTAGTTCTAGTAGGATTTTTGTGAAATATTTAGGGATTTCTACATATAAGGTCATATTATATATGAACAGAGATAATTTTGCTTCTTCCTTTCCTGTTGAAATGACTTTCAATTCCTTTTCTTGTCTAATTGCTATGACTGGAAATTCCAGTACTATGTTAAATGGGTCAGTTAGACTTTAGCAAAATTCTAGTGAGTTAAGCCCTGACAAAACCGTTTCCCTTAAGGATAACTTTAGTAAAGATAACCAAAAGCTCTGGGCATATTGCAAAGTCTTTACTTTTCTTTTCCCTCTGCTGGAAGCATGAGGGGATTTTTCTCTAAAATTCATCCTGAGAACCTAGTGAGATTCTTGGCAGTAAAGCTTATTAAAGTGTGGGTCCCTGCTAAGAGCATCCCCACCCTGGATATTCTGTCAAGCCATCCATACGGAGACTCCCTCAAATCATCAAACATAGTTTAATGTATCCCGAATGATACTGTCTCCTGCTGTGGACTTCTGCTCCTAGTAAACTGTGATTCTCTGTATCCACCTTTTGATGTCTCTAATTTTAGTGGCAGCAGATTGCCCTGGACCTCAATTCTCTGGCAAATCTAAAAGAGTTGTTGATTTTCAGTTTGTTTGGCCTTTACCATGTTGTGAGGATGGGAGCGACAACTTTGAAGCTCTTCATGTGTCAAACCAGGAACTGAAATCCCCTCTGTGTGTTTTAACTTACTGCATTAAGAAAATCTGTTTATTAGTTTAATATTTTCTTACACATAATAAAGCTGTTTTTTGTTAATGACATTACTTTTGAATAAGTGAATCAAAGCTTCCCTCTGAATTTGAATTGTGAATATGGAGCTTACTTACACATGACCTGTCCTCACACTCTCTGGGTCCCTTGGCTGACAGGTGCAGAGGGAGTAAAAGAAAGGGCAAGGGGTTGGGTGAGACCAGGTTCGTATTCCTGCTCTGCACTTCTCTTGAAGTGACCCAATTTCTTTGAGCCTCCCTTTTCTCATTTGTGAAATGGACAAAAATGGAATAACAGTTTGAAGAACTAATGATTAATCATACCCTTCCTCCATTATGGATTTTTAACCAATAAAGAAAAAAAACCAAGAATTTTATAATAATAAAACATAATATTTATGTTATTACTAAGATGAGTAAAACCATCGAAAAAAGACTATAAGAACTGTGTGTCAGCATGCTCTGAAAGTAAGCAGAGGAAACAGAATTGTTTTTCTAAAACTGTTTCCTCCTAGTCAACCCAAAAGAAAACCCCCTTCCCTCAATTTCCATGTTAATATAAGGAACACAGTAACTAGCATCTCTGCATCACCACCTTCCCTAACTGTGAGGATTAAATAAGATAATATAATGTAATGATAATGAAGATGATTGTCAATGGCTTCTGAACTATAACTTACTCTATTCCAGGCACTGTACTAAGTACTCTACATGCTGTCCTTTCAATAGCCCTATTAACATTACCTCCCAACATCTCCCTTTCTTCAGAGGACAGGGGCCTCTGGGGATTAAATAATTTACTCTGGTCATTCTGCCAGCATGTGGTTTAGCTCAAGTATTAGTTTATAGGTTTATAGGCAAAGGAGTCATTAGAGCCCTAAGAGGAAGCTTGAAATCCCTCAAGGAGGGAAGGAGTGAGCACAGGGCCAGACACAAGAAAAGCATTTAATAAACACCTGTGGACATGAGGGCAGATGTTTAGGAATTGCTGGCTGCTTTACTCACTATATTTAAAGGCACTGATATATACCCCACAACCAGATAGCACACACCCTTTGCAGGGATGGAATAACTATGTTACTTCACTCAACCTTCCCTCTGTGGGGCTGAGTTCTTCTCAGTACTTAAATATAATATAAATATAAGACTTATTGATTAATTCCAATATTAAGAAATTAAGGTAAAAGATTTATAAAGGAAGAAAAGAACAAGGTTAGTCTACTAAAGTAACAGTGTATGTGCTTATGTGTGTGTGTGTGTGTGTGTGTGTGTGTGTGTGTGTGTTTATTTTCTTAGGGAGTCAGGGTAGAGTAACTAGAAGGTGGAGATGGGGAGGAAAATAGCACTCAGTAGGAAATTTCCTGTCCAAGGTGTCCTGGGTATACTTTTCTCCAGTGGCTCTTTAGAGTAAGAAATGTGACAATGATAGACACTACCTGGAACTCACTAATCCACTTATACTATTTGAACAGGAACTATGCTCAGTGTAGGACAGGAACTATGCTAGGTACTGGGAAGCTAGTGTAGACAGAATGAAGAAAGCTCCTCTTCTCACAGGGCACCTGGAGAGACGAAGTCAATGAGAATGCAGTGATATAAGCTACAAGAATTCTTACCAGAGGAGCACAATGTGTGCTAGGAGCACATAGGGGGAACATATTTCACAGACTTGGGCATTATATGGGAATCCTTCCAGAAGGGTGACATCTTATCTGAGGTCTAACAGGTGTGTAGGAGAAAGGCAGGGTAGGCATTCAAGCAAAGGTTGAAGAATGTACAAAGTCCCAAATCACAGATGTTAATTTTTTTGCATTTTTAAAATTTTTGTAGTTTTTTTTAAGTTTTTAATTTTTATTTATTTTTAAAATTTCTTTTCAGTGTTCCAGAATTCATTGTTTATGCACCACACCCAGTGCTCCATGCAATACGTGCCCTCCACAATACCCACCACCAGGCTCACCGAACCTCCCATCTTCCTCCCCTCCAAAACCCTCAGTCAGTTCCTCAGAGTCCACAGTCTCTCATGGTTCATCTCCCCCTCCGATTCCCCCCAACTCCCTTCTCCTCTCCATCTCCCCATGTCCTCCGAGTTTTTCCTTATGCTCCACAAATAAGCAAAACCATATGATAACTGACTCTCTCTGCTTGACTTATTTCACTCAACATAATCTCCTCCAGTCCCGTCCATGTTGATACAAAAGTTGGTATTCATCCTTTCTGATGGAGGCATAATACTCCACAGATGTTCATTATTAATGTTGCTATTATTATGTCTTTAGTGTCATGAACTACTGAATCAGTGATATCCAAGTTCACATCCTGGTGTCGTCACCTCTTATTGTGTGGCTTTGGGAAGGCTGCCTTATCTTTCTGAGTCTGTCTTGTTCTCTGCATCACACATATGTAAACTTGTAGAAATGTTATGGAAAGATGAACAGATAGCAGCATGAACCCTAGCACTGTGCCTGGCATTTAAAATACTATAGCACATTTCTCTTTTCATTCTCTTTAAAAAGTTTGAGTTTTTCATCTTATGAATTCCAAAGTCTTCTGGACACCAGATAACTTCTATCAACTAACATTTTCTGAAAGATGTGAGATGCTGAACAAATATTCTATATAATTACAGGAGAACAACTAGCTGGCAGGCCATGCAGTGAGATCCCCCTGGGACATTATATGGTGGAGCACACTGTTAATTCTAGAAAGAACCCACAAAACAAATTTGTAAGATAGTAAAGCTGTATTATAAATCAGCACCATAATTCTAGGCTTTTAACTCAAAGTGGGCACAATACTCACACCTCAGCTGACTTTGGACTTTTCTTGAAAATGCATTTTCTATATCTAGAGGAAAAGAATAGCTCTCAAATGTTTTGGGCTCAATGCTTCAGAAGGGGGCCAGTGGCAGGTCAACCCCATCCAACTGGAGTTTGAATCTATGCTTCCCCCCAACTCCTTTTAAGTCCATGAATAAATTGTATTATGTTTGACATAAAATCAGTATCTGTCATGCACTCTTAGGCAAATGATAATTTTCTACTGAAAACTATTTCCTTAGTGATGGTAAATCTTCAACTGCTGTTGACAGATTCAATTTTTGCAAAGCACCAAAAAGTCTAGAAGGTGTGGGGAAGTATAATTCAGCTTAGCAGATATTATTGAGCACTTAATACCTGTCATTTGCTTGTTTGTTCTTAGTTTCAATCCCCTCCCACCCTTTCTCTGCAAACAAGCTCTCCATGTTTAACTCTATGGTGAAATTCAACCAATAAAAATCATGTTAGCGCAAGAACGTTAAGAAGTATGGCACAGATATTTTTGGTGACCCATTCAGATCCCTGGGGGACCTTTTAAGTTTGGGGTGCCCATCTCCCAGCTTCTGAGTGTGCTGCTGCTAAAAGCTCATGCTTACCATCTTCTCTGTGGGACTGGCCCTATCTCATCTAGAATTGGCTCAGAGTTATACAGCCCTCTGGAATGCTTATCCAACCCCTGACTTATATAGGATGTACAAAAGCCCATCTCCATGCCTAAAGCATAACAAACACTCAGATGCAATTTGTACCCCCAAAGCTCTCTGCAGTATGTTGCTGAGGTTAGACCTTACCTAGGAGCCCATCCCTGCTTAAGTCCCTGCCTTTCTCTATTAGGCTCCCCCAGGCTTACAGATTTCTCCTGGGAGGCTCTCTTAGTGGATGACTTGCACACAACCCCCTGTGTCAGGCTCTGCCTCTGGAGACCCCAGGCTAGGACAGTGGGAGAAGCTGACATAACTCTGCTTCTGACAAACTCTCATTAGTGGTTCTGGCTCTTTCCCTATTTTGGCTTTTACCTTCATCCCTTTCTCTAGGGCCAGATCCCTCCTGGTCATTCCAGAACCTGAAAGTAACTCTGTTCTCCAGACCCTCAGCTACCTTCTGGAGGTTCCACCTCCTCCAGGCATCCTCCCATGCTCAACTCGGGCTGAATCCTCGAGAGGCCCCTCCTCCAACAGTCCAACTCCCTTGCACAGTGCCAGCCAAGGGCCTTCGGCAGCACTGCCACCCATGGTCCTCAAGCCAGAGGGGTGGTAGAAGTTTTCTGTACAACTAGGGGTTGCCTCACTGTTCCCTGATTTCTGCTCTTCCAACTCTCTGTAATTAGTTCCCTGTATTAGATTGAGCACAGACCTCTCTGTTGAGCATGGATTCTCTGTTCCTGACTAGATACTGACTGGTACACAAAAATTCTTGCATTATGCTGAATGCAGAAGATGGAACAATAGTACAACTTTGCTTTATCTTCCAGTTACTCACAGGCATTAACCTTACAACACAGGCAACCCCTGTTCTGATAGAGAGTCTATGGCAGGAGTGGGGGGAGATAGCACAGGATCATCCTAGGCAGGGCTGGTTGTGCAATGGTCACTTGGCAAGGAAAGAGTCCCCTGGGGTGGGGGTGACTTTGGAGCTGAATGAAGGGGTGAGATTAGGCAGGATTGAAGCCATAGGTTTTTTTATCCCTCTGCTCCAAGCCAATTTTCCTCTTTAATGATAACAGAAAGGTGTTCTGATCCTACTTAAGCCGCTCTCTCTACTCCCTCATCTGGCTGGTGGTTAGTCAATTAAACTTGTAGCTATCCAGCACATGGACGTGAGGAGACTGGGCTTGGGATAGTGAGCAGGTGCTCTGGGAGATGCACGTGAAAACTGAGATGAACATCAGCGATTACTGATGCCCACTGAGGGAGACCATAGGGCAGTGGGGCTGGAGAAAACATTACCAGAATGGGTCACTTCCGGAATAGCCAGTCTTTCCTCTTCTCTGAATCTGGACTTTCTAGGCTACACAAGGAGTGTTCTCTCTACTCTAGCGTTCTCAGAGTATTGTCTGTGGCTGGGTGGGATCAGCATCACCTCAGAGCTTGTTAAAAACACACATTTTCCAGCCCGTCCTGGTCCCACTGAATCAACAAGGACTGGTTGGGTGCCTCAGTCTGTGTGTTTTAACAAGATTCCAAGTGATTCTGATGCGTGCTAATGTTTGAGACACCCAGGTCCAGATGACCTCAAGGTCCCTTCTTGTTCTAAGGGCCTGATGAGAACACACTTGGCATCTGAATTGGGAAAGAAACAGGACCACATCACAGCTGAGGAGGGCCTCACAGCGATAAGCACTCACCATGAGGCAGGTACACAAGTCTCTCTGCTTTATTCAGGCCCAACGAGTCCTCTCTTTTTGAGCTCCTAGTTATGGCACCAAACTCTCCTGGTTTTTCCTTCTAATTTTCTAGTTCTTGCTTCCTGGGTCCTACCCAGACTTGCTTCTCTATCACTGCTCGAATTTTGTTTTTCCCAGCTTTCCTGGTCTTAGGTCTCTCCTTTACTCAATGACCAGAATTCCAGTTAAGGCCCGGAGCCTTGCCAAACCATGGCAGTAGTTTCCCTGACCTCTGCTAAGAGGCCCATGCTTCCAGCCACTCTGCCCTCTGCCACCACTGGGAGCTTTCCTGACTGCAGATCTGAGGTATCTGTGTCCTGTTAGAGACTTCCACTGCTCTCTAAAACCACAGTGGATATCAGTGAGCATCCAAGTACATGAATTTCAAAGTCCTCCATAGTCTAGCCCTAAGCCTGATCTGTTTCTGCTCCTGCCTCATCTGGCACTTCCTGTTCCACACAATGTGTCCTCTACAGTCACTCCAGCCCCCCTCACTTTTGTTCCGTTTGCTTCCCTGTCACTTTTTTCATGCAATCATGGGGAATGCATCCATCCATTCTACTTTCCATGTGAGAGAGACTAGATAATTGTCCATCAAACAAATGTTTGTTCCTCCTGGAAACAAATCTAGACTACATTTTCCAGTCTCCCTTGCAGTTAGGTAAGCCACAGATTGACTTTTGGCCAACAGAATGTGTGTAGAACCCATAAGCCTCTCTTCACTCATCTGTTGACAGATGTGTAGAATTTAGAGAATGATGGCACCATGAGAGGCCCATGAGATGGAAGGAGCCTGGGTCCAAGAATGACTATATAGAACAGAGCTCTTCCTCAAGCCATACCTCCTGCTGATCTTCAGTGGACTGTGGCCTATATGGGAAATCATATACTTTTCATCTGTGATGCACATGGGAAAACAGTATCAAATAAAAATTAGAGTAAAAAATAGTATCAAAAAAGTCAGTATTTGTGAGCTATCCCTACATCGATATTACATAATGAAATGATCCAGAACTCAATAGCCTACAAACACTTCTATTCCTGTGCACATGGATCTGAAAGCCAACATGAGTTTGGCTCATGTGGGCTGGTCTCTGCTGGGCAGATCTGCTTTGGGCAGCAGGCTTGGCTCCAGACTGCAGTTGGGTTTGGGTTTGTTCCATCAGTCCTTATTATGGGACCAGGTTGAAGAAACAGGAGCATCCTGGCCATGCAGTTATCAAGGCAAATCACTAGAGTCCAGGAGCCCAGCCAAACAGTGCCAGCACTTTACATAGCATTTGCATTATTTGATCTTTTTAAATCTGCTCAGTTTCTATTATCTAAGCAAAAGTTAGTGAAGCAGGAGAGTCCAATCCACTCCAAAGGTCGGAGAGAGTGAAAATGTGCTAAAGAATAACTTGATAGAAGATGTGGTACCTCACAGAATTGTCACTGTCACAGCCCTAGTCTGAGGTTTTCGGGTTCTTCTTAGGAGTATCACTGGCCTCACCCTCATCCCATTCAAAAGGAAAAAAGAATTCAATGAATTCCCCTCTTTCCCAGATGGGTAATTCCTTACTTTTTCTGTAGTTCCCAACCTCACCCAACCCCCACATGACATGAATTATAAAAAGCATCTCAAGCATAACAAGCTCTCAGACTCTGCTATCGATAAGGCAGACTCTGAACCCCATGTCATCATGGCCCCTAAATCATGCTGAGCTAATTACAAACCTACCCATTTCTCTCCTACACTATAAAGCATATTCATAATCCAAGCATAGGAATTCAAATTCACGGGAAATGCTCATTCTAAACATTTGTATTGTACTAGTAGTAGATGATTCCTAACACCTCTCATAAGTGATATACACGTACCAGAGTACTTTCTCACATTAGCAGGTGTAAGTTGCACTGACCCTTTCTCTAGGAAGATCTTTCTTTCACTGAAGTAAGTCTGACTGCACATTCAGAGAAGGATGGGAGTTGAATCCAAGCCTCCCAGGAGCCCAGCTGTCTCATCATAATTCCCATCTTAGAAGGCTCCTGACATGCACGGAAACTGACTGAGCAAAGATGTCTAAGTGTCACATCAATATTTGTTCCTACTACCTCTATCTTAGTTAAAATATTGGCTGGTTCCATGTTCCCCAGCTTGTTGTAGTCAGGGTTCTCCAAAGAAACAGAACCCATAGGATATGATTGATAGAAGATAGATAGAGGCATGTGGGTGGCTCAGTTGGTTGAGTGTCTGCCTTTGGCTCAGGTCATGATCCAATGGTCCTGAGATCAAGCCCCATATCAGGTTCTCGTGCAGTAGGGAGTCTGTTCTCCCTCTCTCTGCTCATGCTCTCTCTCTCTGTCTCTCTCAAATAAATAAATAAAATGTTATAAAGAAAGAAGATGGATAGATGATAGAAAAAGGAAGAGAGAGAGATACAGAGAGAAATATAGAAAGAGATTGAGCATAAGGTATTGGCTCATACAATCATGCAGGCTGAGAAGTCCCATGATCTTCCATCTATAAGCTGGAGATCTGGGGAAGCTGAGGGTATAAATTCCAATCTCATGCTGAAGGCCTAAGGACCAGGAGCCTCAAAGGCAGAAGTTTAATATCCTAGCTTAAGTGGTCAGACAATGAGAGAGAATGGATCCAACTTTCATCTACTGTTTTATTCTCTTCAAGTTCCCATTGGATTGGGTGATGCCCACTCACAATCATCTATTTTACTCAGTGTGTCAATGCAAATGTTAATCTCTTCCAGAAACATCATCACAGACACACACAGAAATAAGAACTCACCACATTTCTAGGCATTCTGTGGCCCCACCAACTTGACACATAGGATTAACCATTACACAATTCAAGACTATCTTTCTCCACCTCTCTCAAAGCTAGCTCCTGACCACCATCCACTGGTGTATGGGGATAATATGGTGAGAGCTGGAGCAACCATTTTGGACCCACCATCTTGGACACAGAGAAACTGAAGCTGTGTTGAGAAGGAAGAACAACAAAATAAAAGAATCCCAGGTCCTCAGGGCCATGGAGCTGCTGTATCAGCCTATCCTGCTCATGTTGAGGTTGTCCTAGGAGACAAAAGCAAATGCAAACCACTGTTCTATTTGGTCTTTCTTGCCACAGAAAGAACCTGTATTTTTTTTTTTATTTTTTTTTTCAGTGTAACAGTATTCATTGTTTTTGCACCACACCCAGTGGTCCATGCAATCTGTGCCCTCTCCAATACCCACCACCTGGTTCCCCCAACCTCCCACCCCCCGCCCCTTCAAAACCCTCAGATTGTTTTTCAGCAAGACAGGAAACAACATGTGTTAGAGAGGATGTGGAGAAAGGGGAACCCTCTTACACTGTTGGTGGGAATGCAAGTTGGTGCAGCCACTTTGGAAAACAGTGTGGAGATTCCTCAAGAAATTAAAATAGAGCTTCCCTATGACCCTGCATATTGCACTACTGAGTATTTACCCCAAAGATACAGATGTAGTGAAAAGAAGGGCCATCTGTACTCCAATGTTTATAGCAGCAATGGCCACGGTCGCCAAACTGTGGAAAGAACCAAGATGCCTTCAACGGACAAATTGAATAAGGACGAACTGTATTTTAATAATATACCAACCTCTGTGTCTATCTATTCATAGCCAAGTACTTTGTATGCTCCTTGAATTTGAGCACTGGCCCTTTCACTGGATAGTCATGAAAAAATATTGAGCAACAAACACACGCGAGACATTGAGCTATATGCTAAGAGACAGGAGTGTCCTACACCAGATTTGTCTCCTAACCCTCTGTTCCATGCTCACCTGAGCTTTAGCCATGTCACTAATCCCCAGCACACTTTCATGTCCTTTACACCTTAGCACATATTCTCTCATCTGCCCTGGGGATGCCCAGCCTCCCCATTTTAGCCGGAAGAACTCCTACTCCCCTTTTAAGTCTCTGCATCTAGAAAGATTTCCTCCATGGCCGGAGTGAAAATCCTTAGCCTTTTGAGTTTCTCCAGCACTTTTTTACATATAACTTTTATCATACAATTTGACATGTTTGACATCTCTGCCAAAATGCAAGGCCTTCAAAGGAAGAAACTCTTCCTCCATTCCACATTCAACAAATAATGACTGAGTTCTCGGTATGCACCACGCCCTATACTAAACATTGGTGATTGAGCCAAAACAGACAGAATTCTTATTCTCATGGGGCTGATGGTTTAGCAGATGGAATGGTAATTGAATTAGCACACAGAGGAAATGTCTAACGGTGACAGGTGCTGAAAAGAAGCAGCCCTGGTTTAGAGGAAGTCATGACAGGGGATCTAACATAGAGATTAAGCACACAGAAGGCTCCCCTTAGAGTGTCATGCTTGAGTTGAATCTCAAGGTCTAATTCATCCTGGGACCATGATGAGTACCTAGAAGGTTGCTTGACACATAGGAGATGCTCATCAAATATTGGTTGGAGGAAGTAATAATAAGCTATAGATAAATGTTTACATTTTCTTTGCATGGCACCGCTTAAGCCCCTGACACATTGTATCACTTAAGCTCACAATAATAGAATATAGAATATATTCTATGACTAGTATTCCCATTTAATAGATGAAGAAACAGAGGCAGAAGAACTTATGTAATTTTTCCAAGGCTACACAACCAGGAGGGGTTGGAGCTGTGACTCGAACCCAAGCAGTCTGGCTGGCATCCTGGCAATTAACCATGACATGGCTGTACACCCATCTGGGCCAGCTATTCCGCTTACATTATTTCATCTCAGACCTGGGACATATAGGTACTTTGTGTTGGCGTTTTTTTTCTCCTTTTATAAATGCCAGAACTAGAAATGAGGCCTAAAAGTCTCTCTACCCAATACAGTAAGGTCAAGAATAGAGTCAAGTTTGCCCCACTCCCCCCTCCAAACCTGTACCTGTATTCTCTTCACAGTGCCAAAGTGCCCTCTGGGGCCTGAGAGGGTGACAGTAATGGCCAAGGGTTTATAAGAAAGAAAGAGGAGGAAAAGAAGGAGGAAGGGAAGAGGAAGGGTCTAGGTTTCTCTTTAGACCCTCTACTCTTTTCTTGGGACTTGGATCTGGGCTGTTAGAATAATGTGAAAGGTAAAGGCAATCAGCCCTTCAGGAACACCCTGGAGCCCTTCCATTTCTTTATTGCTCTCTACCTTTGCCATGTCACTTAGCATTTGTAAAAAGCGTTGCAATCACTTGTAACACCGCCTGATTACAAGCTCAGTCTATTTTCCTATGCAAATAGGACGCTGCCCATAGTATGAAAATGTTATAGAAAATTACTTGTACTCAATGGATTTTCTTAAAAAAATTACAAGTTGCATCTGCAGATTTTAAATCCAGTTCCCCTCTCTCCCCACTCCCCCAAGTGGATGGAATTAATATGGAGCTATTGTTAAGCACTCTAAAAGGTGTGTGAGCAGGGAACAGACCAGAGAGTGGAGGGGTCTCAGAAATCTCTGCTGATTCAGCTACAGAGCTGCAAGATGCGAAGTATCTAGACCTAGCTGTCTGAGCACATTCCATACCAATCATGTTAATTGGAAACTGGAAAGAGGCAATGGTCACAATCAACACAGATAATCAACATTTATCACCCAGAGGGCTGAGCATTTCATAAATTTAATCCAGCAAAGGAACTGGAAAATAGGATTGATGCCTATAAGAATCCAGGGTGGGGAAGGGGCCCCTCTAAACAACCTTCTCCGGCCATATGGCTGGGAGTGCTGAAAAATATTTTATTTGAAGCTATTAGAAATATGAAAAGGCGGCTTCCTCCTGGTCCCTGGCTAAAGTATTGTAGCTTTTTTTTTATGGTCTTTATAAAAGAAGAGCAATAAAGAGACACAAACAGGGTAGTTAAGTTTAATGGCGGTAAAAAGCAGACACCTGAATATATGTAATTTATTTTCGTAAAAACTCAACCAATTGAGGCTGCTATTAATTAGCATGGAAATATATCGTGGAGCCAAGACTGCATGAGGTCTGCTATCTTGGCTACCTTATAAAAAAGAAAAACAAAACAACCAGAAAAATCTTTGTCACTTCCTTGTAAAAGGGGGTAGAGGAAAGTCATCCAAACAGTTTGGAGGCTTTATCTGGAAACATAATTGTGTAAGATCCCAGCTCTGCAGAATTTGGGCAGGAGCCTTGCTCCAACAGGGAGTGGGGGGAGGGGCAGCATGGGGGAAGAGGAAGGTACATCAGCTGAGGACCTACTATGGCCCGGGACAGGGCTGTGTGCTCTACAAATGGCAGGCACTTAAGATCATCCTCATTCCTCAGACAAGGAAATCGGGGCTCAGATCAGTTAAGAGCCTTGGCCCAGGAGATGCCTCATTAAACAATGGTCAAGGTCAAACACAGGTGTGCCAGTTGCAAGGCCCGTATCTGACCAGTTCTCTGGGTCTTTCTCAATACAGCTTCTTAGCTGCCAAATAGACCACGTACCTGGGTCCTGGAACATGGAGGAGGCAGAGCCTGGAAATGAGCAAATTACAGTAACTTCTCTAAAGCCTTCATTTACCTGTCTGTGGAATGAGAAGCGTTCTCCATTTGCTGCTTGTTTATCTGCACTATTCATCACTGCAGGCCTGAGTGGGATGAGTCAATAAAACTCAGTTGAACAACTACAGTATCTACAGCAAGCTATTGCTCAATAAATATTTAGCAAGGAATGTGGCCAGAGCTACACAGATTGGTGAAGGTGATCCGATCTAACCACCTTATATCTGCACACTTTTGAGAAAGATATCCCTTAAGGAGTTGCTTGCTTCCCCCCTTTCTTTCCTTCCTTCCTCCCTCCTTCTCTCCCTGCTTCCTCCCTTCCTCCCTCATTCCCTCCCTTCTTCCCTCCTTTCCTTCCTTGCTTCCTTTCTCTTTCTTTCTTGTTCTTTCCTTCCTTCCTTCCTTCCTTCTTCCCTCACTTCCTCCTTCCTTTCCTTCTTTGCTTCCCCTCTCCCTCTCTCCCTCCCTTCTTTCTTGGCTTCCTCTCTCCTTCCCTCTCTTCCTCCCTCCCTCCCTTCCTTCCATCCTTCCTTTCTTGGAAAGAGAGGGTCAGACCTCACTTTCACTATTCACTTCCTGTGCATCTTTGAGCACGTTACTTCACTTCCACACCTCTAGGTTTGCTGTCTGTAGTGAATGCAACCTGGCTTTGAGTGGGGCTCAGAGGAGAGAACATATGGGATGGTATCTGGAGCCCTGCCAGGTCACAGCATTGCTCACTCCATAAATGCCAGTTCCCTTCTCTTAAGTGCCTTCTCAACTCTCAGGCTGTAACAGTAACTTCCAAAGTTCTGAAGAACAGTGGACTTGCCTCACGCCGTGTTCTTTCGCCTGGTCTTCACCTCGGATTTGTGAGGTTAGCGGGACCAGGCCAGCCTCCCCACTTGTGTGCACTGAGGAGCACGCTAAGGTACCAGGAGATGAGACTGCCTGTCTGAGGCCACACAGCTCACAAGGGTTGCCTTGGGTGGCTCCTGGATCGCATGTCCCATGGTGCTATTTCCCCTCACTGCCAGCACCCCACATTTGCTATTTAACAATGTCTACCCCACACCACCATTCATGTTGTTGCCTGATACCCTCTCACGCCCCTCAGGTCCTCACGTACAAAATGGGAACTGTAAGGTCACCCTTATGGGGTTCCTGTGCCAAGTCGAGTGCCTACTCTGTGTGCTGGCCCCTGCACTGTGTCAGGCAAATGCTCCAGAAAAGGCACGGTTGAGCTTGTTTGGCTGTGACGTCATCGTGATTGTCCTGTGCTGGTCACAGGTGCCAGTGGGTGTGGGGGCTCCTGTTCAGACAGTGGTGGGAACACCTTGTTCCCAAGTATTCCTGTTGCTTACACAAACATATACACGCAGGGTGGAAGAAGGAAGAACACCAGGCTATTTGTGCACATACATGCAAAAATCACTCTGAAACACTTCTCTGCTTCCTTAGATGGAGGAAATATTAACCAACAAGGCCCCACATTGAAGGAGTAATGCAATGGCTGGTATGGATGGAGAGAGGGAGCCCATGGGCGCCCATCACTTGGTATGAAACTCTGACTTGCCAAATGGTGCCTTCCTTTAGAAAGCGGAATTTCTTTCCAAAAAGAGGCAAAGGAAACGTTCCCGTGATTAACAAGGTGCCAACAGGCTGGCCAATAACTCAGAGAATCAGCAAACACAGCTAACAGCTGGTCTGAAAACACTGGGAAACAATTTATGAGCTTCTGCTTGAGTCAGAAAACAAGAGGCTGCAAGTTCTGGCATCAGAAGCATATTTCCTACGTGTTTTGTCCGAGAAAAATCTTCGCCCAGATGAAGAGGTTTGTTTCCTTTGATGCTCCTACATCCTGATTAGAGAAACATAAACCCTTTTGTGATTACCTCTGCAATCCAGTGGCCGCCGGCCAGGAGACAAGGCCATACTGTCCCCGTGCCGTAAACAGCGGCTCACTAATAAATCAAGTCTGTATTGATGTTTGCTGGTTCAAAGGGCCCTGGAACCCAACTGAACATTTCAGATGAATGATAATGTAACTTCTGGTCAAGCTGATTATTGGGTAATCACTGGAGATGAATTACAAAGGGGAGATGAAGAAGGAGGGAGGAAGAATTTATATACTCGAAAGAGGAAAGAGTCCATAAGGAGGAAGAAAGGCAGGGAGGGGGCTGGAGCAAGGGCGAGGATCAAGAAATCAGAGCCGATAGCGGCCCCCAGTTATGAAGCCCGTGTTAAGCACCAGAGAAGCCATCAAGGACCACACACGCATTTTCTCATTTTAAATATTAAAGATAGGAGTGGGGCGCCTGGAAGTCTCCGTCGATTAAGCGACCGACCCTTGGTTTTGGCTCAGGTCATGGTCTCATGGGTTGTGAGATTGAGCCTCACATCTGGAGGGATGTGAAGCCGGCTTAAAGCTTCTCTCCCCCTGCCCCTCCCTCCATAAGCATAACCACTCGCTCACTCTCTCTCAAATAAATAAATAAATCTTCTCAAAAAATAGAATTGTAAGTGGGAACCATCACTTCAGACAGAAGGAAATGGATACGAGCAGGTTAAATAATGTAACCAAGGTCACCCAACCAGTACTTGGAAAAACCAGGATTTGAACACAGGAGGGAAGAAGGGAGGAAGAAAAGGAAAGGAGGAAGGGAGGGAAACTAGTCTGGGAGAAGTGACTGACAGAGACGGCAAGCTTCTGTGTTGGAAAATTAGTGGCTTTTCCATCATAGGCAAATGGGCATAAACAAACAGGCCCTTGAATTGTGCCGAGCTTAGCTTTCCACTCCAGAAAGTGAAAATTCCCACTAGAAGTGAATCTGGGCTGGAAATTCATGCTCACTAATAGGGACAGAGGACATCAGCCTGATGGGCCAATGCATTAGTAGCAGCCACTGTCTGTTCATTCAGACTGTGGAGGGAGTTTATAAGCTGCTACAGCCCTGGGCTGTTTTGCATGATAGAAAGGAAAACTCCAGGGAGCAGGGACATTCTACCACCTATTTGGTCCAAAGAGCTAGAAATATATCAAAGCTCTAAGAAATCACCTTCTTATTGGGCTGGAAGAAGGGGCACTAATAGCATGATCACACTAGAATCACAGTAGATGCATTTTTTTTTCCACTAGAAATAAACAGGAATGCAAAGAACAAGGCGATACGACTACATAAAAGTTGTTTAGTGGGTCTATGGCTGAAGAACAGAAAACTAGTAGAAGCAAAGACACTGGAAAGGAAGAAGGGCAAATATGTTCCCTTGTGCATTCTTCCAACACTCAGCGCTGCTCCCTGTCCTGGGCACCAGGGACACTCCTGGGGTATGGAGTCAAACTTTCCAACTGGGTACCCCGACCTCAAGTCCCAAGGATCTGGCTTCCTGACTGCTATTTGAACCTAGTGACCCTAAGGCTCAGCTTTGCTTCAACCAAATACTTGATCAGTGTGGTTTTGGCCTCTTTGACAGAAGCTTCTTACAAGACAGAAGAAACACATTTAAAAACACATCAAGCATGAACGTGTTTGTTCATTCAATGAAAGTTTATGGAGCCCTGGACAACAGGGGCTCCGCAGTGGACGAGGTCTTTGTCTTCATGGAGGGGACCCACAAAGGGACCCAGACAAACCCCAAGGGACTGAGAAAAAAAAATGCAAGCCTGCGGTGTGCTTGGAAGTTCATGCATACTGTCCTGCAATGGAGGCTAATTGAGGCAGGTGGGCTACTTAAGGCTCCAAGTGCCTCTTTAGGGAGGGGGCATTTACCATTCTGGTCACCAGGATGAGAACAGAGGCTGCGGGAAGTCCCCATGTCACAGCAACAGCGTGGATGGGGTCCTAAGGATGGAGGGGCAAGAGCACTGGGCTGGAGCCAGGACAGTGGCCCTGTACATAACCCTCTCCTTTAATCCTCAAGTCAGTTTAGGTATAGGGAACCATATCAGACATGACCCTAAGCAAGGGATTTTCAGAGAATATTCTGCAGGTCAACAGCCAGAAATACTGACTCTTAGAGAATTTTTTTTAAGATTTTTATTATTTATTTGAGAGAGAGAGAGAGAAAGAGAGCCTGGTGCGGGAGGGAAAGAGGGAGAGAGACTCTCAAGCCCACTCCCCACTGAGCGCAGAGCCTGATGCGGGCCTAGATCCCAGGATGCCGAGATCATGACCTGAGCCAAAATCAAGAATTGGATGCCCAATGGACTGAACCACCCAAGCATCCCAACTCTTAGAGATTTTCATTGCTGATGCTCTGTCTGGACTCCTCACAGCCAACACTGCCCCATTGATGCTGAACTATCACCTACTTCCCATCAAGCAGTTCTGCTCCAGGGCTCTGGTCCTGCCAACACCCCACTTAGGAATGTGAGGGCTGCTACGTCCATCTCAGCTCAGGTTTCATTCTTCCCCTTTCCAGCCAGCCCATCTCAGTCCCACCTAGCAATCCTAGCTGTGCTCTGAGCACCCTGTATCTCTTTGTGCTCCTCTGTCCTGAGCTCAGTGCCCTGAACACAGCTGACTCCTGGCACCTCTGAGAAATGGAAATATGAAATATGAACCACATAGCACGTGTCCTACTTGACCCCCAGGCACACATTGCAGGAGGCCACTCTCCATGCAAGCAGAGAACGTGAACTCCCAACATCTGGGCCTTGCCTCCCCCATGCCTGCCAGGAAGCATGGCTGCCACACTAATGAACACATTCCCTTTGTCAAAATCATCTTCTAAGTCCCATCCTGCCTTCACACACTCTGCTCTTACACCTTCAGAGCTATTCTGAGATGGCGACTCACTTCCTCGTACATTTGGTGAGTGGGTTCATGAACGAATGGACCCATTCGTTTGTGCAGTTAGAGGATGCTGGAAAGGAAGTCTTGGCTTAGCCACATGTACAGAGGTAAGACTGAAGCCCAGCCTTTTTGATGGTCTCATATACACTGGTGGAGTTCCTGCGCCCAGGAACACAGCAGGCTGGCCCCTGTCATTGGCTGGAGGTGGCTCAGGAGGGGACTTTCAGCTCTGGTCATTGTGGTAGGCAGAATAAAGTAAGCTTTCCCCCCACAGATGTGCAGAGATGTCCAGGTCCTAATTCCCCCTCAACCCCTTTCAAAGAGATGTTTAGGTCTTACTCTCCAAAACCTGCAAATGTATTACCTTAGATGAAAAAGGTACTTTGCAGATATGATTGAGATGGATAAATTATTATGGAATATTCAGAAACTCAACATAAACACAAGGGTCTTTATTAGTGAAAGAGGGACACAGGGAGAAGGATCTGAAGACAGGGGAAAGGGTTATGAGTCAAGGGATGCAGTCTCTCTCTAGAAGCTGGGAAAGACAAGGAAGGGAGTTCTTGTTAGTGCCTCCAGAAGGAAAGACGCCCTGCCAGTATATTGATTTTAGACCCAGTGAGACTCATATCTCCAGAACTTTGAGAAGTCTCAGGAAGAAGTAACCCAAGTAGCATAATGCAAGCTTAAAATGTACTTGAAGACTCCCAGTTTTATTCTTTAAAAGACATGTGCATCAATTGATCTCTTCAACATAACTGGTTTTCCACCAAGATCTTTCAGAAAAATTTGCAACCCACCAATATTTGCCTTCTGTCCTTAAACTTCATATCCCTGGTCCATTTCATCTCCTTGTTGTCCCAGTTTGAGAACTATAGTTGAGATGGGGATCCAGGAGGGTGTTAAGCAGGAAAATGACCCAGTGCAAGGAAGTGTATGTCTTCAAAGACTAAGATCTATGCCACGGAAGACAGGGGACACACAGCGGAGCAGGGCAGGTGGCAATAGAAAGCAAGGGTCGCATGACATTAAGGGTCAATATTGTTTGGAACCCAGAGAAAAGTGGGATATACAGAAAGAATGCAGAAGTGTCCTAGTTCAAATCAGATGAGTCAGATCTGCCTAGCCAGGTGTGGTGAGATGAATAGCCTGCCCCATCCATGTCCATCTGGAAACTTAGAGACCTCATTTGGAAATCAGGTTTATGGAGATCTAATCAAGTGAAGAGAGGCTTTCCTGGGTTAATGTGAGCCCTGAATCCAATGACTGTTGTCCTTACAAGAAGAGGACAGGACACACAGAAATGCACCCAGGGAAGAGGTCATGTGAACATGGAGGCAGACACAGGAGAGGTGCATCTATAAGCCAAGGAAGCTGAGGATGAGTATGAGGCCAGGGAGGATGCTCCTCTAGAGGTTTGGAAGGAACAGAGCTTGCTGACACCTGGATCTCAGAGTTCTGGCCTGGGGAACTGTGGGAGAAATCCTTTCTACTGTTTGAACCCACCCCCCTCCCCAGTTTGTGATTTGTGAGAGTAGCCCCAGGAAACTCATACACTGGGCAAGAGGCTAGGTCCCAGCCTCTGGGAAAAGATGTCAGGGTAAGTTTCCAGTTCTGTAAAAACTAACGGAAATGCTGCATATTGGTGGGGGTTCTTCCATTCAACTACTACTCACTGAGGCCCTGTCTATGTCAGGTACTGGGTTCTGGGGGCTGTGGCACAGCGTGGGGAAACATAAATAAGCCAGAGCCTACATTAAATAGTTCTAGTGGAGAATTCATGAAAGTGTGGTCCCAGATCACCTTCATCTGAATTTTCTAAAGCAGTGTTGGTCAAAATGTGGTCCATGGACAGGCAGTATCAGTCTCCCCTGAAGCTGGGCTCCGTCCCATACCCACTGAGTCAATCTCAGGGAGAAAAATCCAAGAGTCTGCATTTTGAAGATGCTCTCCAATTGATTCTGGTGAATGCTAGGTTTCAAGAGCCTAGGACCCAGTGATGGCAGCTTAATAGCTAATGTGTGGCAAAGTGGCCTAAGGCAAGACTTCACAGGCTGAAGTCAGCTAAACCCTTTCCAGAACACCCCTGCTCCCACTGCTAGGTGTAGTCCAGATCTGGAATCAGAGCTGCTCCAGTGACAGGTGAAGACATCAGTGTCCACCAGCAAGGGACAGAGAGGGGTGAGGGTGGAAATGGGAGATTCGTACTGGTCAGAATCTTACATAGCCTTTGTCCAAATCTGGTGCACCTGGTTCACCCCCTCTTCCCCACCAACTCATAGTCAGTTCCCATGGAGCCTTGAGGTAGAACCCACTAAGGGAGAGCTTGTGGAGGCTGCAGTGGGTGGCGATGGGGATTACCAGCCCTAGCATCACCAGGACTGCCACTTCCACATGTGTCTACCATCTGTCATTTCTTAGACACCATATGAAGTTATATTATACATATGGTATCATGTTAATCATCCTCCCAACCACAAGAAGTAGAGTCTATTGTGCCCATTTTCTAAGAAGCTCCTGGGTGATACCCACGCTGCTGATCCCTGTGCCTTGTTACACTTTGAGTGACAAGTAGATGATTTCTGGTCCACTGCATTTCTAAACCAGGAAGACAAGTAGAACCCTCTCAGAATTGGTTTGTAACACAGTTAAGGCAACTGGACCTATTACTTAGACAACTGGGTGGATTTCGGTGAAGTTGCTGTCCGACGTGGAGAAAGCAAAAAACATCAAAAATGAATCGGGTGCAGAAATTCAGATCTGGCCAGCTGGGTAGACACTGTCACTTCTCTCTTTTCCATCCTCACCCAGCCACAGGCTGTCAGGTCCTGCCCCCTGCAGAAGCTACCCCAGCTGGTCCCTGGGCCAATATTGAGCAAAGAGTTTTCAAGATGGCCACAATCCCACTCCTGCAGCAGGTGGATCCCAGACAACCATCCTCAAACCAGGGCTGCTGACTTTGGCTTGGCGCATGGCCTCTTGTGGTATGTCTGCACCAAGGACCAGCCCCCTAAACATTTCCCTCGGCTTTCATGATTTCATTTCTAACTTGACTCTTTGTTTTCTTGGCCTCTTGCCCTTCACTCTCTGTAGCATCTACACTGGCCTGTATTCTCCATTAGGGGAATGATGCCCCTACCTACCTTGCTCAGAGAGTGGATTCCCACTCTGCTAGGCTAAGCCCATTATGTCCAACCTCCTCCACTAAGGAGTCCTCCTGCTTCCCTGAGACATTGCTACTGAGCCCACCATTTCTCTCAGCAACCTCAGAATCAACCGAGTGCCCTAAACTCACAGCCAGCCACTGATCTCAGCTCTCTCTTCTTCCCAAAACCATGTCCTTAAGTAACAGTCTTTTCACTTGATGCCACAACCCTGTGTCTAATGAAAAGAAGTCTCTTTGTTCCATCATGGTGTTTCAAATGAAAAAATGTTAGAAAAAACCTAAACCTCTGTTCCTTCAATGGACAGATATAGCCTGGAAT
Organism: Lutra lutra; assembly: GCF_902655055.1. NCBI lineage: Eukaryota > Metazoa > Chordata > Mammalia > Carnivora > Mustelidae > Lutra > Lutra lutra. Next base: position 8,349,157 of record NC_062281.1, on the reverse strand, counting down.
CATTCTTGAGTATGAACGTGGTAACATGTCGTAAAATCTTATAGGAAGTTAGATTTCATTTAGATTTTGTTGTCATGCTAACTTTGTGTGCAGACAGTGATTAAGTTTGTCATTTTATAAGATAAGGACACCTACAGTCAACATCTCTGGGCAAGATTGACTATATTCTTTTGAGTAAAATACGAATGTTGTTGGACCAAAGAAGGAAAGAGGACAGGAGCGTTGGTTTTTTAACTCTGTACATACCATATCTCATATCTGATTAATTCATGACTAGCAGCAAATACAGTAATAGGATGAACAAATATTGAGTGGCAGATTATGAATCAGAGAATTATTAAGCTCAGATTATTAAGCTTTCACTACACTCCAGCAATTCAAGTTCTGTGTCCTTCTGCTGAAATTTTGTATAGACATGGTCGGGCCCCAAGGTTGGCCTCATAGGGAGAGACCATAACAAAAAGATTGAGAGTTCTGGTCTGTGTCTCACAAGAACTTATCTTCAAGTCCTACTCTGCTACTGGAAAGTTTTACCATCTCATCCAAAATATGTAACTTCTCTCAGCCTTGGTTTCCCCATCCCCCAAACTATAATGACCATATCACCAATCTCACTGGTTATTTTGAGGGGGAAATGAGGTTTTCAGAGGAAGGACTCCAAGACCATGCCCTGAGACTTTGCTGAGCCCCATCTAACCTATCTTGTGTGGATAATCAACCCCTCTTTTTTATGACTTTTTCTTTTAGGCACAGAAACCCAAGGTTGGGTCTTAGTTGTGCTGGGACCTGGAAGCTTGGGTGGAGATGGGGCAGAGCCCTGCACCAGACCAGAAATGAGTTCCATATCAAATCAACGATAATTACTATTCTTGACGTGGCTGAAGCACAGTGTTAGTCTGGGGGCTTAAATGTCAGATGTCTTTTACAGCACCCCTAAAAACATGAGATAGGAGCATTAATGAAGAGTGGGAACCGGTAGGAGGGGTGCAGTGAGCCTCCTTATCCAGAAGCATTTTGTGTGGGCTCTGATCAGCACTGTTGTGCACATGTACCTTCCCCTGCTTACATTGTTTGGCTCTCCCTGTATCTTTGAACTCATTTCTGGCAACTCAAAGCCATGTGATCACTCATACCTCCATCCAACTGATAAACGATGATCGAATGTCCACTGCTATGAACGGTGAAGAATGTGAACTCTGGTACCAGAATGCCTGGGTTCAAATCCCACCTCTACCAGAGTCCTTGTTTGGATCCTTTTCATTTGAGCCTCTCTAGAAAACCCTGGCAGGTGGGTTTTGCTACCAGCCTCCAAGTACAGTCAAAGACTTTCCTTCATACCGGGTTGCTCGCTGTTACTGAACATGCCTATAGGTTATGTCCCCCGGACTCACATTTGGGTGACCTCTTCCTGCCTCTCTAACCCATGGGAATCCTCCTATCTTAAGAGGGCCAGCTTAAGAGCCTTCCTCTGTGTCACAGTAGCCCTGAGACTGGTTCTCCAGTGAAACAGTCCATGCCACTGGGAGCAGTGTGGTGCTCTGGGGACAGAAATTCTCGACTTCCCACTGTTGCTCTCAAGGACCAAAACCCCAGTACCTTCATTATTCCTGTGAGTCTCTGCGATCATTAGGAACATCATCTTCACTATGCCAAAAATGTATTTCCAAGTTCCCACAGAGCGGGGTAGTAAGTTAATAAACCACAAATAGGATGTTCAACAAGCATATCCTCTCGGTTTTCTGCATCTGACCCCCTCTGCTCTGGGCCTCCATCCCACTGGGTAGAGGAAACACACACTCCACATACCTCAACTTGCTGAGAATGGCTAACTCATCCTTTAATTTTCCAGAATGCCTCTTCTATATAGAAAATTCCTCAGTCTCTCTGAGATTCCCCACCCCCTTTCCTCCTGGCCATTGTGGGGTCCTGTGAAGAGAATGTGTCAGTATTGTAGTGGTGGCCTACATAGAGAAAATTCGGGCTTTTGTTTTTTAGGGGTCCTTGCAGTCTAGAGAGGTCACTTTCTCTGCTTGTCACAAGGCTGACATGTGCCACAAAGATCTGGGGCTGATGATGTGGGCAGAGGGCAGTGAGGAGGCTCTCTCTTCCCTTGCTCTCCTCTCCTCCTTTCCGTTAGGCCCATCTCAGCTCTGTTTCTCAGCTTTGACTCAGGACGGAAGCCAGCAGCCTCAGCAATCTGCAGGATGGCGCATGCTGGGTCCTGGCTCTCTAGCCTCAGCTCCCGTGTACCTTGTCTCCTCAGAACCAAGCAGAGATGCAAGATGCATGCTCCCTTCTGCAAGCTGGAGCTGAGGGGCCTTGGAGTGCTCCCTCTGGCCCTGTCTTAGCTCTTCACAAATCCATCCTGGGCCCTTGCCACTGAGCCAGCTACCCTGGGGCCACGTGCTGGTGTGCAGGTGCCTTGCCAGGAGTCTTGCCCAAAGTTTGAACAGGGCAGTGAGTCCTAAGACCTGTGCCTCCTGCCTTCCCTATACTTTCTCTGAATTTTCTCTCCTGGCATTGCCATCCTAGATTGAGATCAGACAAGCAAGGGATGCTGAGCCCAAGGCCCAAGCGGACCCTTCCCTGCCTCCCCTCTGAACCCATCCCCTGCCCAACGCAGAGGCTTCCCTCACCTTAGGGCTCACAGATAAAATGCAAAATGCAATATTTTCATTTCTGAAATCTGGCAGCCCCACTCCACCTTCTGCCTAGGGTAGGTGTCAGGGTGAGTGGGAAACCCTCCTGAGTCATATGCTACTTCTTTCCCAGTTTTGTCCTGGGGGGTGGCCTTCTCTTGCCAGGAGACACTGAATGTCACAACTTCATAATGGATGTGACACAGAAAGAGAAACCAGCTTCCTGAAAGGTGAGGTGTGGTGGGAGGTTGCCAGGCACAGAGGCTCGCAGGAAGTCATCGAAAGCTATCTTTTTGAAATCAGACACCTCCAAATTCCAATCTCAGGCCAGTTTGCTCTGCCTGTCTGAACCTCAGCTTTCTCATCGAAAACGGAAATAATAGTAGCTTTTATCTAGTAAGGCTGTTGCAAGAACTCGGTATCTATGAAGGAGCTATTGCACAGAAAGTGGTCAGGACATGGTTTCTGAGTGACTCTGCGATCTTTCCCATGGGTATCCATGGAGATATTGTGACTTCCTTGCAGCTTCCGCAGAGTAAAGAAGACCCCCTTCCGCTATTTCCTTACTTGGAACTTTGCCACCACCAGGCAGAAGGAAAGGGCCGAGACACGCATTGAGCACACATGACTCAGCAGGTGCTTTGCGGGTATCACAGAGCTCACTGCTCACAGCGATCCTGCTAGGCAAGCAAGGTCACTCCCCGAGACAGACAACAAAACCAAGGCTCTGGGCAGGACGGCCAGAAGAGTCTTGAGCCCTCATTGCGCGCCTGCACTCCCCAAGTTCAGCCACAGCCCACCCCACCCCCGCACAATCAGCCTGCAGAAGTGAGGTGAGGTGGAGCCCGAAGACACTGGGCGTGGGCCAAAAACAGTCAACAGTTGGTGGACAGAGAAGCCACCAGTTACCGAGAAACTGACGCAGACTGAGAAGCACCCAGGACTCCCTCCGGAGCCCAGTCCCAGTCCTCTGCCAGCTGGTCACCTGGGGCTGTTCTCCTTGTCCTGTGCTGTCCCTCCTTAGGCACATCCAAATGTCACCTTTGCAGAACTGCTTCTGTGGTGTATCATGGAACTGAGCACGTTTTCTTTTGTTTTTTTGTTTTTTTGTTTTTTTTTAATCAAAGTGAGATCATGTCTCCTTAGCTCTCAATTGAGGATAAAGGTCCTTCTGTGTGTCTGTCTCCTCCACTGGTCCTGAAAATCTGATGTAATCAGAGTCATACCAACAGCTAACATGTAGCTCTTACCATGCCCAAGTTTTGCTATGACCATATATGATAACTCGTGAGATGCTCAAATCACAATGTCAGATCCTATTATTATCATCCTCATGTTACAGATGAGGAAAGCAAAGTCCAGAGAGGTTAAATAACTTGTCCAAGGTCACACAGCAAGTAAGGGGCAGAGGTAGGAATGGAACCCAAGGAGCCCAACTACAGGCTTTGTTCTCCACAGGGGCTGAGAGGGTTCACTGGAAGTTTCTGGGGTGGGGTCTGTAGGCATGTTAGAGTCAGACCTGGCCTCACTCACCATGACTCCTCCCATGTACAAGAGCTTAACCTGCAGAGCTATCTAATTATTACCATGCAATCTTCTAGCTCAGACCTTGGGAAATCTTGCCCTTTATAATATTAATACTCAGGGAATTCTCTAATATTTAAAAATGGTTTTCGGGGCACCTGGGTGGCTCAGTCAGTTGAACATCCAACTCTTTGTTTTGGCTCAGGTCATGATCTCAGGGTCGTCAGATCTAGCCCTGTGGGCTCAAGTTCAGCAGGAAGTCTATTTGATATTCTCTCTCTTCCTCTCCCTCTGCCCCTCCCCCTGCTCGTGTGTGTGCACTCTCCTAAATAAATATAAATTAAATTAAATTAAATTAAATTAAACAAAATGGTTTTCCTTTACTCTGAGACTCAAGAGTTCAGTTGCTTGCCCATGCCTGGAATGCTTGGATATAACTCTTGCTTCCAACCCTTCTTTCATTTCCACCCATCTTCTTCCTCTCCCCGCACCACCCCCACCCCCACTAACTGGGATGCCTGGAACTCACCACTATTCTGTTAGCTGACTTGCCAATTTCTTCCCTTACACTGCCATTGTTCCTCCCTGAAATGTTCTTCACCGGGTTGTTCATGTGGCTCTCTCTCACTTCCCAGGTCTTCATGGAACATCTCCTAAAGGGCCTCCCCTTCCCCTCCAGTGGCCCTCTGCTCCCCCCAGCCACCTCCTCTGTCTCATCACTTACCCCGCTTATTGCTCAGGTCCCAAAGTCAGTGCTGCCATCCTTGCCCACAAGCTATACCTTTAGGATTCACAGAAGCCTCTTTGAAGAAGCCCTGCCCTTTAATCTCCTTTATTCACTCCTGTTTGTGTTCCGGACCTTCTGGGGCCAGCCTTACACTGGGACGGTTCAGGTCCCTGACCGCCGGGGTCCTCCATCTCCCCTTCCCACCATAACCTGCACTTGTAATCTCCCCATGCCTCTGGGGACTCTTCTTGGGACCCTTTGTACTCTTAGTTTTAGGATTTGCATTTGGTTGGACAGGCCAGGTATGAGGAGAGTGATAGCTGAGTCTGTAGTGTGGCTTCTGAGACCTTGCGTCAGCCTCTCAGAAAAACCTCCCCCCTACCAGACAGTGCCTTGGATTTGTCATGCCATGGACAGATTTCCCTTCCACAGGAGGAGCTTGCCAGGGAACTGTGACCTGTTAACAGAGCTACGGTGACTCCCATGGCACCTAGGTGTCCGTGATGCCCAGCCAGTGACTTCGTGATAAAATGTTCAAGAGGGTAGTAAAGGCGAGCAGAAGAGGAGAACAGGAGACTGTAGACACCAGATCTAGATCCAGATCGCTGGAATGTAGACCACATTCTCCAGAAGAAGCCTGGCACCACCTAACTGTCCTCATGAGAAGTGAGAGCCTAGAGCCACTCTGGGGAAAGAGTCAACAGATCCTAGTATGAGTCCTACCTTTACCACTTAGCTGCTTAATAGATGTATGAACTTGGACAAGTTATGTAATATTCCCAAGCCTCTATTTTCTCCTGTGGAAAACCAGAGTAATAATACCAATATGACAGTGTTTTGCTGAAAAGAAAAAGTACATGATTGGGCACATACCCATTACAATGTAGATTCTCAATAAATATGTCCCATACTCCACAGTCCTTCTCCACGCCCAGAGTTGCCCCTCCTCCATAAGTGTTTGCAGGAGAAGAGAGGAAGGAAAGATACTGCTTCCCCATCACCAGCTCAGTTGCTGGGATTCTGGATCTCCAGCTCGGGCATTTGCAGAGCACTTCGTCAGGACTAGAGAAGCTCAGAACAAACCTGTGCTCCCCAGAGGAGTGTTTCCAGAGTGAATGAGAGATAGGCGTTGCTGCACCTGGGTGAGGCAACGTCTGTTATTTGAATTAGGATGGATGAGCAAAGACATGGTTCATACTCTGAATAAAACCAGAGACATTTCCTCATCAGCAGTCTTCATATTGTGAAAGACAGCCCACATAGCACCCAGAAGACCTTCACTGAGAAGCCATGACACAGGAATCTCTACATGGACCACTTTTGTTTCTTCCCTTCCATGTTACCAGAATTGCAATCAGGCATGGAATCTGAAACTCAACTCAGAGTGTGCACCAGGAGACTCAGTGATCCAGGATGGGGGTGTAAACCCTGGGGCCCCATCATGCTGGTCAGGGCCTTCCCAGGCACATCTTGCTGGTACTCCTTGGCACCCAAGTGAAATGCTGTGCCATCCAGCTGTATACTCTGAAAAAGGAAGTTCACAGAATGGGAGGAGGCCAACATTTCTTCAAAACCACAGGAAATGTCAAAGTCATCAGACCAAGTCTTCTTTCCCCAAGAACCATAAGTCTTGGCTCATCGAGAATTCATGGGATTCATCAAGAATTCATCACATCATCAAAGAAATCATGGGAAATCATGGAAAAATCAAAGAAATCATGGGAAAATCTATTTTCTGACCACACCCCCCCTTTCTATATGGCTTTGAAAGAAAAATTAAAAATAACTTAGTCTGGGTGATTGTGATTACCTTAGTCTTTATAGGGCTTTAAATATCACAGTGATGTGTTCAGGCTAAATCTTAATAACTGAGGAAGGAACAGGTCAACAGAGAAGAAGACCAGGACTGAGGGCCTTTGGGAAACTGTCCCAGGCATACAGGACAGAATGAGCCAAGTCAGGCTCATCCACTTGCTTTGCTTGTTTTTTGGTTACTTACTTTTTCCCCCTTCTCACTTGTTCTTCTGTTTGCCTATGTCTTTCAACCTCTGACTCATCTATTAACCTACTTTTCCTACTAAACCTAATATGTTTCTGTTTTCATACTTAAGTTTCTGGACTCCACCTTTTTTCTGGTTAGCAGATTCTGTACTTGCAATTCACTTCATTCATTCATTCACTAATTCATCCATCCACCTTCCATCCATCCATCCATCCACCATCCATCCAATAAGACCTTAGCATCTCCCATGTATGTTACCTGTGAGGCATGGTGATAAGTACAGAGGCACAAAGAAGGGCACAACCTGCTCCATGACCTCAAAAAACTCACAGTCTAGTAAAGGAAACTGACCTGAATTGGCCAACTGTGATTTACATGAACAAATCCATCAGTCATCCATTTATTCATATATTTGACAAATATACACTGAGTTCCTACGTGTACTGGGAACTGTACTGTATCCTGGGGGTTCAGTGAATGAACACAAGTCAGAGTTCCTGCCCTTGTGGAGTTTCTAGTCTCCAGGTGGGGAAGCTTGTGTGGTGATTGGGATGAGTCCAAGAGAAGAGTTCATGGGAAAATTACCGGCTGTGAAAGATTTTCTTCTTCTTTGCCCTCCTTTGTGTAAGCACGAACTAACTGTCAATTTCTAGAACAGGTTTTGGTTACCCATGGCAACATCTGAAGCATGCAGTAAAGAGCAGAGGAAAGCACAGATTCACACCCTCACATTAAATTATCCACATGGCTCTCTGAGCGTGCCGATCAGGAACATAAAATGAGCTCTTGGTTAATTAGAAATGCTCTAGTGCTTCATCATTAGAGTGGGTGTGTTGATTTTGGAAGAGATCTTTAATTTTTTTTTTGTCTTAAAATTTTCAAAATGTGTTATTTGAATAAACTAAGTTATTTATAATTTTGGAAGAAGAAAAGTACTGAGATTTTTTTAAAGTTTAATAAGACAATCTTTATTCTCTAGTTCTCTCTTCATGAAGTCCAACTTTTTTTTAAAGATTTTATTCATTTATTTGAAAGAGAGAGAGAGAGAGAAAGCGAGTAGGGGGTGGGGTAGAGAGACAGGAAGAAGCACTGAACAGGGAGCCCACGCAGGACTCAAATCCAGAACCCTGGAATCATGACCTGCGCCGAAGGCAGATGCTTAACCAACTGAGCCATGCAGGCACCCCATGAAGTCCAAACTTCTTGACAAGACTCACAAGTGCTTATGTGATTCGAGCTCAGCCTTCCCTCCAATGTGATCCTTCTGCCACTTCTTATTTTGCCTTTGTTTTATTGAAAAGCTTTCACATTCCCTAATAATCTTTGTTGTGTCTCCTGGGACACTGCACATGCTGTCCTTTCTTTCTGCCTGTGACACCCTCTCCTCCCCCCACCCTCTCTCCTTTCCAGGAGTCCTCCTGTCCCAACTAACTTTAATATCACTTTCTCCTCCGATTACAAATGAGATTTTGCTTCTTCCAGAAATCTCTCTTGCCCATAAACCCACAAAGGATCATGCCCTTCCTATGGTTTCCATACCCTCCTATAATCCCCCATCAGGGTTCTAACAATATACTGTTACAATACTTTATTTCAATACTTCGTTAAATATTCTGTATTTGAGTTTATGACCCTTGGCCTACAAAATATAATTCAACCTCCTAATATGGCATAAGAGGCTCTTCCTGACTTGAGATCATTTCTCTTTATAATCTTGCACCAAACACACCAGCAATCTTGCACAATTTGAAGTTGCTCAAAGATTTTGTTGCATGCTGTGCCTCTAATATTTTGAGTATTCTGGTCTCTTGGCCTCTACAGTCCTTGCTGCATTATTCATTTGGTGGATCCTTCTTCGTTTTTCAATATCCACCTCCTTTTTTACTTCTTTGGGAAATTTTTCCATGTTTTTCTTGCATTTCTCCCAACCAGAATGATTTCTCCATTTTAACACTTACCCTTTTGCTCTTTCCCCAACTAGGCTATGATGACATGGCTGTACCTGTTGTATTCATAAGTTCGTTTTTCTTTTCTTTTTTTTTTTTTTAGAGCCCAGTATATTAACTATCAAGTAAATAGTAATTGAATAAATGAATATATCAAAATCATCAATGAATGTAATTTATATTGATAATAATTGCATCAATCAGCTACAGCTAGATAACAAACTACCCCAGAACTCGTAGGTGGAATGGGAAGTGTCCAATCACAGCTCTGTAGGCAGCTCTGGTGGCTCTGCTTCAACTTGCAGGTCATGGTTCAGGTGAAGCAACACTCCCCCACATGCCTCTCAATCAGCTGGGACCAGCAGGTATTCACAGGGTAAGGGTAGAAGTGCAAAATACTTGAGCCCACCCCCATAAGGACATTTCAAGACTTTGCTTGTTTCATGTCTATTAACATACCATTATCAAAATAGGTTACATGGCCAAGCCCAACATTAATGGGCAGAAAATATACTCTGCCCACAGTGACTGGGTGAAGGGAGCAATTATCTGCTTAATAATAATTCAAGTTATCACAATCATGCAGCAACAATCTGTGATCTAGCCAACACTTATTCAAAAGAAATTCTCTTTTCCTCATAGGCAGTTATTAAGCAAATTTCACTCATGATGCACAATACTAGGTGGCTTATGTAATACATAAGTAGAAAATAAGTTTGAAATATGCCATCAGCAGCATACAAGGAAGATAAATATGGATACAAATTATCATTCCACAAGAATATGCAGTATATCTCTAATGAAGGCTACATATCATAGTGGAGATGGCAAAGATGTTAGCATCGAGTAGAGCTGGGGTCCAGATTGTGGGTTTTGTCACTTGCTGGCACATGATGGTGGGTATTTGTTTAAATTCTGTCAGCCTCTTTGCTTCCCTTGTAAAATGGACATGACACCAGTGCATATCCCACAGGGTGACCACAAGGTAAAATGGCACAGGGTATGTGTGATGCCTGGCAGAGAGTGAGGACCTCGTGCACATCCAGTCTCTCTCTCTGTATCTTTCTGCCCTATTATGCTCTTGTCAAGGCCCAACTCCAAATTGCAAAGCCATCACCTGGGAGAAACTGTGGGTGTCATTTCCTACTCTATCTCTTTTCTGGGGCCTACCTTGACCTGCAGTTCATTGGGATGAAATCCTCAAGGAACAAGGTATGAGTCAGATCTCATTACTTAGAGTCTGTCACCTCATACATCTAATTTGGATTACTTTCCCCCAAGCACATCAGCTTTCATTTAATGACTTCAAAGGGCTTCTAACACATCTCTGTTGATTTACGTCTTTGCATGCCAACCTGGCCATCTCTCTGTGAGTGGTCTCAGCCCTCATACATTTCAACTCTCATCACATGTATGTGCTACTCTAAACTAGTCTAAACCCAGAGATTCACATCTACATGTCAGGTTACTTACACTGGATTTCTCCAAGTAAATGTCAGGCAGGTGTCTCAGATACAGTGTATGAAATACTAAAGTTATCATCCTATTTCCATGTCTGTGCCTCTTACATTGCTCCTTATCTCAATGAATTACTTCATAATCAGCCCAGCCACAAAGGTTAAAACCTCACGATTGCCTTGACTTCTCTTCTTCCCTCCTCACCCTAATGCATTCAGTAATAAATATTATCAGTCAAGGTAATTTTGGCTATAGGGTAACAAGAATCTAATACAAACCAGTTTAACCAACAACAAAATTTGATTATTTCATTAATAATTAGTCCAGAGAAGCACAGACACCAAGTACCAAGGTTCTGGCACAACTTTACTCCAATTTTCTTTGCTTTCCTAACTCTGTGCTCCCTGTGTGAGCTTTGGGAGCACACTGACCACAAACTGACTACAGCAAGCATAGGCATCACTATCAGTAAAATAATACCCAGAGTTTCTCTGGGGGAAAATTGTCTCTTCTTATACCTCTTTCTTAGGATTGAGGACATCCTCAACAGATGCTTCTCAAACCATGAAAACACACCCTTATTTTGGCTCTCCTCTTCTTCATTCTCACTCTCCCTAGCTCCTCCTTGCTTCTTCTTGGAAGAACATCCCCAAATAAACTACCTGAACCTAAATTCACACCAGGCTCTGTTTTCAAGAGAATTCAAATTAAGAGATGCTATGAGGGCATAGTTTTTAATCCATTTCTCAACTGTATAGTCTCAGTATTGGTTCTATTCCAAGAAGTCTCTCCCAGAGCACACCTAAAAAATAGTGTGAGTCGCTCGGACTTGTGCATGCCCATCCGGAGCTTGATCTCATGGCCAGGGTTGTGGAATGTGTCACTTAGCCAAGGCCGAGTCATATGCTTATCCAGAGCTGGAGGTTGTGGTCAGCCCCACCAATGTCACATATGTGGATAGGTAGAGTGTATTTCCATGGAAAGTCACAGTTAGGTAACCAAAAGGAGGAAGAATAAATGCAAGGTAGATTAAACAACAGATATTCATACAGAAAGTCACCAGAGTCCCTTTAACTATGGTACCCACAGGTGGCTCTGACAGCAGAAATGAGTAAGGAGGCCATAGTATCTTCACCAAGGGAGTGATATCCTTGTCAACTATGAATGGTAATGATCTGGAAAATGATTTCACCCAAACTTCTCAAGTGTTGGAGAAGTTCAGAGAGAGAGAGAGAGTAAGCCCTTTTGCTTGATTAGTACAAACAATTGGTAGTTCTAGATCAGGAATCCAAGACTCCAACCTTCTAGTGCTGAGCTAATTACACTGTAAAAACTGAAGTGGAAAAAAATAATTATCCATCCTTCCCTTACAGTGGCTGCTTCCTCGGCAAGCCTGACAGTTCTGAGTTATAAGGACTACAGAATTATGCTCCTAAAATACCACATTGTTATAAAAATGAAGGACTTTGCTCTAGGAAAGGCTCCTTTCTGGATTTACTAATTCAGCCCATTAAGTCTAATCTGTGTCTGTAAAGAAAAATGTTGACTCCTGATTTATGTAGCTTACAAGATATATTTCTTTTTTTTTTTTTTATTTCTTTTCACACACAGAGTGCCTGGGACAGTCTCTGACTCAGCTCTCAGCTGTCCTACTTTCATGATGATTTAGGAAATAACAGAGAAAATAGTATTGCAAGGCAGGGAAAACAGATTGGGCTGGAAACTTTCAGAACAGAAGAGGGTTGTTCCTTGGTTTGTCAGAGATGAGTTGACTGGGAAGGCAATGTGGGGCAGGGTGCAGAGAGGGAGGTAAGAAGGTTTGGGCGGGGGTGTATCTGCTTGCACAGTGAGGACAAAGTCATTGACCTGAATGAATAAATAAATCAGAGAAGATCTGATTAGAGTGAAAATATAGTATAAATATGAACATCCGCAACAGCTAGTGTTGCTTACAGAATGAAGCTACGGGGGCAGGAGGCAGAAGTGGAGGAAAGGAAAGGAGAAGCTAAATTTAAGAGACACCATCAAGAGAAATAGAAAACAGAACTTACACTTATCATTAGTGTTATAAAGGCAATTGGCAGAGTGTAAAGCTTAGCAGTAGTACTCTCAGATGCTGGGGAGAGGTGGGTGAGATGGGAGGAAAAGAATAAATCTAGAAAAACAGTTTCAAATGCAGTACTTAGAGTAATGGAGACCAACAATGGAATAAATAAAGCAGAAATGGTATGAAAAAGAGGCTGTTTCTGAGTAGTGGCATTAAGAGTGGGGAGGGAGGAGTATTCACTCCACCATGAGCTTTCTTGTACTACTTGAATCATTACCATGTGCCTGCACTGCTCTGAAAGTTGAAAAACAAATGCCGTACTTTGACAGTCATCCTGTTAGCATGGACTGTGCACCTGTTCTGTGCCAGGCACTGTACATGGGTATGGAATAAGACAGAGCAGAGGGGTAAGTGTCAAAATTGAGAAATCGCTCCAGTTGGAAGAAATCTAAGAAAGGCATGGAAAAGATTTCCCACAAAGGGAATACAGGAGGTGGATATTGAAAAGAGGGAAGCCACCAGATGAACAATGTAGCAAGGACTGTAGAAGCCAAGAGACCAGAATGCCCAAAGTATTAGAGGCATGGAATGTAATGAAATCTTTGAGTAACTTCAAATTATACAAGATTGCTGGTGCATTTGGTGCAAGGTTACAAAGATAAATGAGCTCAAGTCAGGAAGGGTCTATCATGCTGTATAAGGAGATCAAATTATACTTTGTAGGTCAGGGATTATAAACTCAAATACATAGAATATTAGTTGAGTGGGGATGCCTGGGTGGCTCAGTGGGTTGGGCATCTGTCTTTGGTTGGGGTCGTGATCCAGAGTCCTGGGATCGAGTCCCACATCCAGCTCTCCACTCAGTCGGGAGTATGTTTCTCCCTCTCCCTCTGCCCCTTCGCCTGCTTGTGCTCTCTCTCTCTCACAAATAAATAAATAAAATCTTTAAAGAAGAAGAAGAAGAAAAATATTCGAGCAGATAATGGAAATAAGATGAAGGGGAAAGGCAATGATGGGTGAACACGTGTCCCAGCTAAGCTTGAGGTACAGTGACTTGCTGCCAGTCAAGTGTTCCAATCCCGCATCAGAGGTTTTTGGGGTTTTTCAAGTGAGACTAGGATTCACAATTTTTATGTGAAACCTCTGAATTTGAAAATAGTGGCAACTTCATTAGTCAGGCTATGCTATGCTGTGCTGTGATAACAAAGAAGTCCCCAATGCTCCATGGTGGGACATCATCATGGTTTTATTTCTCCCTCATACATAGTCCAATGGGAATAGAATATCCCTCTTCCTAGTTTCTATGTCAGCAGGATCCCGCAGTCTTCAAGGTCATTAACCCAGGAGAGGAGGAAGTACATTGTCTCTTAACAGCCTTGGTGGCAGACATCCATTGGCTAGAATGAGCCACTTGCCTTCAATCTAATTTAAATGAACACAAGAAAGTATCACAGAACACCCTTAACTATGTCTGCCACAGCAATTAATGCAAATTTCACTCTTCAATCCCACATGATCTTATTTATAATGGATGGTTTTGGCGGAGAGGTGGCAGATTAAGAAGACCTCTGCCATAGTCAAGAATCAAAGATTATATATATATATATATATATATCACATTTTCATTTTATAAAAAATAATAATTCCAGGACTGTTGACTGAAGAGCATAATCTGGGAGGAAGGATTTTTTTTTTTTATTGCCTTGGACAGCAATCTTGAGGACCAGATCAGTACAGAACAAGACAGGAACTGTGGGACCAGAAGAGAAGGGATGACGTAATGGGCATTAACTCTCTTAATTTGTAAATAAACAGCATGCCCACAACCGTTTCTGTGCAAAGTTAGTAAGCAGCTGCCCAGAACCTCTTTCTGAGTCCGGCACACTTTTCATTACATTGGTAGAATGGGAGAAAGGAAAACTAATGGAAATATAAAATCTTTGACTTTGAGAGTTAGGCTTTGGGGAGCTTATCTAATGCAAACACTCAATGCCATCGGATTTTGTTCATAACTGATTTTAAATGTGAACCCCTTCATAGATATTACTTTCTTCTTAACTTATAAGACCTGCCAATGGGTAAACATCAAAAAGATAATGTATTCATTTTTTAACCTTGATTCAGACTCTTTTCCTATCACCTTCTGGGAAATCCTCAGCTTAAGAAAGAAATGTTTTTATCTTTCTCACCTCTAAACGTGTCCTAGTGCTGGAACAGTAAGCATTCTAATCAGCGTGGCTCCGAACCATCTGTGATGAGATTTCTTCGGGAGGATTCATCTCAGTCTCTAATGCTCAGAAGTAGTTAATCCACTTGAGCCTAAAGCAGAAAGAAAACAGAGAAAGGAAAATGGTCAGGAAGGAGGGAGTGCATGTGTGGGGGAGAGAAGACGGATTAAATGTAGCAGTGCTTTTTTGCCCTAAAGCTTCAGAAAATGAAAACATAATGTATCTGTGTAAAGGCACATAAGAAAATTAATGTTAAGTTAAAAGTTCTAATATTAATTATATGGAGACTTCATAGTGGGTACTGGATTAGCCATTTTACATGATCATTTCAGTGTGCCTGGCCTACTTCCATATTACCCCCATTTTACAAATGAGCAAACTGAGACAGAAATAGGCCAAATCACGAGCCATCAGAAAATCCTTGTTATTTATGCCCAGCACCTGAGTTTTTGCCTTTTCTAATATCCTACGTAAAACCTTTCATCCGGCCTCAACAAATGTTTATCAAGTATCTACCATGAACTCCAAACTCAGACATAATTCATCTCATTTAATCTTTAAAATAATCCCACTAGGTCAGTATTGTTCTAATTATTACAGCAAAGCAAAGGGAAGTACAAAATAAGAATCAGGAGATGGCTGGTGTTTTATTCCAGGTGCCAATGGAGATACAGGCTAGAACAGCAACTTTCTGAGGAAGGGGGCCTCTTCATTTGGGCATTTTTTTCTACCTTCCTTGGGAAAATCTTCCTGATAATGAGTCTCTCTAGGTTTCCTCGTCTCATCTGGACTTTCTCTCTTTGCCTAGAGGACCTAATGAAAGAATAGTGGGAGGAAAATAATTTTAATTATGACAACCATTTGGGGATGTATATACCATCAGCGTGCATTCTTATAACAGTGTGAGGCATATGTTAACAGAACAGCCAGTATAATGATGTCCTTAAGGGAAATTGTTGAAAAGGTAAGTAGATCTGAGTGTGAAGTTGGTCTCTGGAGCATCTCTGTTATGAGAGTTTGAGCAAACATTTGAAACTGTATGATTCTCACATAGAAAAGCCATTGTTGGAACATAATCTAAATGGGTTAAACATCTGGATGACATTCACAAGGTCGAACACACAGTAAACACTATATGCTACATATGCAAAAATCTGCAAAAAATGACAAGCACATGCAAACAGCTATTGAAATCATGTTCATGGGAAGGGTGGACCTAGGAGTGAATAGGTGAGGAATCTGAGTGCAGAAATGAAAACTACAGAAAAGAGACAAATGGAAAATCTAGAGCTGAAAAGTCTAAAATCAGAAGTGAATAACAACAACAAAAAGAAGTGAACAATTTGCCAAATGAGTTTGCTGAGTTTTTCTCTACTCATTGTAACAAATGCTGAAGAAGGGTGATAACGTCTCCAACTATGATTATAGATTTTAGATGGGTATATTTTAATTTTAATTTTAATTACCATATTTTGCTTTATGGCATTTGAAACTCTACTAGTAAATGCATAACCATGATGGTTAGTGTTATGTCCACTTGGCTAGACCATGGGGTACACAGATATTTGGTCAAACATTATTCGAAGTGTTTCTGTGAGGATATTTTTGGATGAGTTTAACATTCATTTATTTATTTTTAAATATTTTATTTATTTAATAGAGAGAGCACACAAGCAAGGGGAGTGGCAGGCAGAGGGAGAGGGAGAAGCAGGCCCCCGACTAAACAGGGAGGCCGATGCAGGGCTCGATCCCAGGACCCCAGGAGCAAAGGCAGATGCTTAACCAACTGAGCCATCCAGGCGCCACAAGTTTAACATTCAAATTGGTATACTAAGTGAAATAGATTGCCCTGCCTGGTATGTGTGGGCCTCGTCTAATCAGTTGAAGGCCTGAATAGAACAAAAGAATGGACCCACACCCAAATGAGAGGATATTCTCTACCTAACTACCTTTAAGCTGAAACATCAACTGTTTCCTGTCTTTGAACTCACACTGAAACATGGGCTTTTGCTGAGTCTTGAGGCCACCAGCCTTTAGACTCCCAAGTCTCAGGCTTTTGGGGGCACACTGGACTCCCATTATCAGCTCTCTGGAGTCTCCAGCTTGCAGAATGTAGATCTTGGGGCCTGTCAGCCTCCATGATAGCATGAGACAAGTCCTTATAATAAATCTCTTTCTGTGTATATGTATACACATCCTATTGGTTATGTTTTTCTAGAGAATCTTAATATAATAATTAAATTGGATTGTTACATCTTCCTAGAGAATAATTATTTTGTAATCTTTGTCAGGCAATTTCTAGATCTCCAGGTCTTTGGAGTAATGGAGCTTTATTAGTTTCCTTTGGTGGTGTCATATTTGCCCGATTCGTCACCATCCATGTAGCCTTGTGTTGATGTCTGTGACTTTGAAGGGGCGAATGACTTTTCCAGGCCTCACAGACTGGTTTTCAGCAGGTAAAGATATTTTCTTGTCAGTTTCCTGGGCTATTGACATGTCCTCTGGAATAACCATCATACAGGGTTGGAGCAAGTTGTGTCTGCACTGTTGCTGGGTCTGCAGAGGGGTCCGTGGTTAGGGGACCTGTCACCAGGGACTTGGGTGGGCATGGATCTTGTTTGGTCTCTGACAAGACATGCCTCCAGGGATGGAAATGCCTCCAGGAACTTGGTTCATCAGGGTGGTATTGAAACAAAGGTCCATTTCAGAATCCTCAGTTCAGTCCACAGACAGCTGGCCTGATACCAGGTATGTGGTGGGTGTGACTCTGGCCTGTTCTCTAAGTGGGCACCTGCCTGGTCACTGGGTGGTCACTTGAGAGGGTAACACTGGTCCCAAACCATGGCTGAGGGGGCTGGAACCATGCCCTATAGCTGTTTCAGATTCTACAGCTAAGATTAGATTCTGTGCACCTGCCTGTGGAGGCATAGATGGGTACGTCCCCCACCAGGTATCTGAGTGGAGGCATGAATGGTCAGGTCTTTCTGAGTGTGGCTGGGAAGGGCTAGGGCTGAATTATAAGGCTGTTTCAGGATTTATAGTCAGTCTGAGATTTGGGGTTCACTCTGGGGATACAGGCAAGCATGGGTACTGCTGGGTTTCTGGGTGCTCTTGTCCATGGCCATTTTAGGATCTAGGTTGCTAAGGATCTAGGTTGCTATTTGCTGGATCTAGGTTGACTGTTCTATATTTGAGGGCAACTAATGGCCAGGTCTCTCATTGGGTACCTGGGTCAGTGGGATTGTTGTAGTTAGTGGCTGGGAGGAACTAGATCTGAGTCACAGAATCATTTCAGGATATTCTGTCAGAAGATTGGTTGCTTGACTTTCCTCTAAAGCATGATGGACATGTCTCCCCACAGGGCCCTGGACCACAGGAACTTCTCACAGACAATGGTTGTATGGGATTAGAGCCAAGCGTAGAGACATTTTTTATCTCTGGGGGTACTGATGGAGCGTCTCTTACTGGGTCTCTGGGATGGCAGGACCACCCCTGGACTGTAGCTACGAGTGGCTGGATCCTAGTTAAAGGGCTGTTATAGGGTGGCCTTGTGTCCAGGGGCTCCCAGGCCAAAGCCAAGAGAGCCTAAAGCCAGGTCACGGGTTGTTTCAGGATCCACAGCCTAGACTAAAGTATCTGGACCTATTACTAAAGGCATGGGTGGGTGCAACTCCTCTAGGACCCTTGGCATATGGTGCTGGTAACAGGCTGCTGACAGCCAAATGGGGCTATAGCCTAGTCTATGGGGTACAGAGCTATTTCTGGGTCTGCATCCAAAACCAGTCAGTCAGTGAGCTACCTGTGTGGGGTTTCTTGGTTTTGGACTCTACCTGAGTTCCATAATCTGCCACCTGGGTCCCAAAGCTCCTACAAAGGCACTCTTGTCCAAAGATGGTTGCCCAATCACTGTGCTGAGGGGAGATACAAATAGAGAACTCAGTATCCCACCATTTTGCCAATATCATCAAAGCTGTTTTTATTTATTTATTTATTATTTGGTTTTGGTAGTTTTATGGTTTTATTAACACAGATATGATGGGCATATAAACTTCTATTCATTTTCTTTGCTGTACAGCCTGGCGTGGGGATTGGCAACTCTGATGGCCAGCTGGGCTGTTCTTGCTATGGTGGTTCTGTGGTTCTTGGAGAAGACACTGTGAGCACTCTCTGTACAGTGAATTCTGTTGCACATCAGCGGCACTAGAATCTTCCAGAAGCCACTGGGCCTCATGCGCTTTGTCTTCTTGCTGCTCCCACAAGCAGTTTTGGATGTCAGGATCTGGCCCTTGAATCCTCTGTGCCCCCTATTTTCAGTGTCTCTGAGTTTCTGCCAGTTGTGCTTAATTTTGACATACCAGTTTGACTGGTGTCTGATGAACTTGTTGGTCCTCTTTCTCACAACCTTGGGCTTCACCAGAAGTTTGAGGACAGCTGTGAGGCCAAGCAGGAGATGGCTGTCACCTCCGTAGGCAGAGCCAGAAAAGAGACAAAACTGTGTTTTTGAATCTCTGATTGATTTCAAGATTTCTCTTGGTGTTTTGCTTTAAGCTGATGATTTTAAGTTTTAAGAGTGTTGTTTTAAATTTTAGTTTGACCCTGATGTTCCTTGTTTGGATTCCTTTGTATTTATCCTACTTAGAGTTTGCTCAGTTTATTGGGCCTTTAATTTTTTCAAATAATTTTTCTGCCCTGGTGTTACTCTCTTTTCTCTCTAGAGACTTAATGATTCAAATTGTAGGCCATTTTCCACATATGAGTGAAACCATATGATAATTGTCTTTCTCTGCTTGATTCATTTCACTTAGCATAATCCCCTCCAGTTTCAATCATGTTGACGCAAATGTGGGTATTCATCCTTTCTTTTTTTTTTCTGTTTTTTTAAATCATTTTTTTAATTTATTTTCAGCATAACAGTATTCATTGTGTTTGTACCACACCCAGTGCTCCATGCAATCTGTGCCCTCTCTAATACCCACCACCTGGTTCCCCCAACCTCCCACCCCCCACCTCTTCAAACCCTTCAGATTGTTTTTCAGAGTCCATAGTCTCTCATTGTTCACCTCCCCTTCCAATTTCCCCCAACTGCCTTCTCCTAACTCCCCATGTCCTCCATGCTATTTGTTATGCTCCACAAATAAGTGAAACCATATGATAATTGACTCTCTCTGCTTGACTTATTTCACTCAGCATCATCTCTTCCAGTCCCATCCATGTTGCTACAAAAGTTGGGTATTCATCCTTTCTGATGGAGGCATCATACTCCATAGTGTATATGGACCACATCTTCCTTATCCATTTGTCCGTTGAAGGGCATCTTGGTACTTTCCACAGTTTCGCAACCGTGACCATTGCTGCTATAAACATTGGGGCACAGATGGCCCTTCTTTTCACTGCATCTGTATCTTTGGGGTAAATGCCCAGTAGTGCAATTTCAGGGTCATAGGGAAGCTCTATTTTTAATTTCTTGAGGAATCTCCACACTGTTTTCCAAAGAGGCTGCACCAACTTGCATTCCCACCAACAGTGTAAGAGGGTTCCCCTTTCTCCACATCCCCACCAACACATGTTGTTTCCTGTCTTGATAATTTTGGCCATTCTAACTGGTGTAAGGTGATATCTCAATGTGGTTTTAATTTGAATCTCCCTGATGGCTAGTGAGAATGAACATTTTTCCATGTGTCTGATAGCCTTTTGTATGTCTTCATTGGAGAAGTGTCTGTTCATATTTCTGCCCATTTTTTTGATATGATTATCTGTTTTGTGTGTGTTGAGTTTGAGGAGTTCTTTATAGATCCTGGATATCAATCTTTTGTCTGTACTGTCATTTGCAAATATCTTCTCCCATTCCGTGGGTTGCCTCTTTGTTTTCTTGACTGTTTCCTTTGCTGTGCAGAAGCTTTTGATTTTGATGAAGTCCCAAAAGTTTATTTTGGCTTTTGTTTCCTTTGCCTTTGGAGACATATCTTGAAAGAAGTTGCTGTGGCTGATATCGAAGAGATTACTGCCTATGTTCTCCTCTAGGATTCTGATGGATTCCTGTCTCACGTTGAGGTCTTTTATCCATTTCGAGTTTATCTTTGTACAGTGCAAGAGAATGGTCGAGTTTCATTCTTCTACATATAGCTGCCCAGTTTTCCCAGCACCATTTATTGAAGAGACTGTCTTTTTTCCACTGTATATTTTTTCCTGTTTTGTCGAAGATTATTTGACCATAGAGTTGAGGGTCCATATCTTGGGCTCTCTACTCTGTTCCACTGGTCTGTGTGTCTGTTTTTATGCCAGTACCATGCTGTCTTGGTGATCACAGCTTTGTAGTAAAGCTTGAAATCAGGTAACGTTATGCCCCCAGTTTTATAATGGCTGAATAATATTCCATAGTATATATGGACCACATCTGCTTCAACCATTCATCTGTTGAAGGGCATCTCGGCTCCTTCCACAGTTTGGCTATTGTGTACATTGATATTAAGGAGGGCATGTGTTGTGATGAGCCCTGGGTGTTATATGTAACTATTGAATCACTGAACACTACATCAAAAATTAATGATGTACTATATGGTGGCCAACTGAACAAAATTTTAAAAAAAGTTTTAGGCCGGGGTGCCTGGGTGGCTCAGTGGGTTAAGCTGCTGCCTTCGGCTCAGGTCATGATCTCAGGGTCCTGGGATTGAGTCCCGCATCGGGCTCTCTGCTCAGTAGGGAGCCTGCTTCCCTCTCTCTCTCTCTTTCTCTGCCTGCCTTTCTGTCTACTTGTGATCTCTCTCTGTCAAATAAATAAATAAAATCTTAAAAAAAAAAAGTTTTAGGCCGTTCTCTTTTTATTATATCAAAAGTTCTGGTGGGTTTTGTCTCCCCTTTCTTTTGTTTGCTGTTCTTTGCCTAGCCTAAGATTGAAATCAGGTGAAAGCAACTTAATTTTGTTCTTTTGTTATATAAAGATTGTTTTGGCTATTCTAGTCCCTTTGAATTTACACATAAATTTTAGAATCAATTTGTCAATGCCATGAAAACAATCTGATTTGAGTCACAACAAATTAATAGATAAATATATATTTAGTAATATTATAATGATAAATGAAGATAATAGAAACATGAGAGTTTTTTTAATAAAACAATAAAAATGGGATATATGATTATCAATCTTACAAAATAAGAGGGAGAAAGAGGCAATTAGTGATCAGGAAAGACATGTTAGTGGATAGTGGATATCTTAACATGCCTGTAATCAAAACACATAACTAATTAACCTTTTAACAAAGGTTATCAGAATAATAATAAGATAGTCACTTCTACCTCTTATTATCACAAGAGACCCTCCTAAAATAAAGCTGCAGATTAGATTAGATATAGGTAGGAAAATACATATGATGCATATTCTAAGCAAGGGAATGTAGACATAGGCATCTCACCCTTTTAAAAAGTATAACTTAAAAGAAATAGCATTAATAAGAATGAAGATGTTCATTCCTTAATATTAAAAATATCAGTAACAGTATTTGGCACATAGTGGACATCAATTAGTATTTCTTGAATGAATAAATAAATATAGCAAGAAGGAAAAAGAAAAACATGGTTTTATGCTTCCTGAAACTGAAGATCAAGAATATTGAAGAACTGGAAAGTATATAAATTATTTAATTATTTGAATAATACAATTCATGTAATGTAAAAATCTATACCCAACAAATAGAAGTAGGATTTTTTAATGAACGCATTCTCTTTTAAAAAATGAATAAGGAAGATGTGTTCCATATACACTATGGAGTATTATGCCTCCATCAGAAAGGATGAATACCCAACTTTTGTATCAACATGGACAAGACTGGAAGAGATTATGCTGAGTGAAAAAGTCAAGCAGAGAGAGTCAATTATCATATGGTTTCACCTATTTGTGGAGCATAAGAAATAACACTGAGGATGTGGGGAGATAGAGAGGAGAAGGATGTTGGGGGAAACTGGAGGGGGAAATGAACCATGGGAGACTATGGACTCTGAAAAAAAATCTGAGGGTTTTGAAAGGGAGGAAGGTGGGAGGTTGGGGGAGCCTGGTGGTGGGTATTATGGAGGGCACATATTGCATGGAGCACTGGGTGTGTTCCATAAACAATGAATTATGGTACACTGAAAAGAAATTAAATTAAAAAAAAGAAATAAAAGAAATTTTTTAAAAAAGAATGTACATTTCTAACAAATATAAGCTAATGACATGGTACCAGTGCCTGGACCAGATTTTGGTAGCACATTCTCTTACAACAATATAAATTACTTCAAAATCAGTAATGAAAATACCTTTAAAGACAAACAAAGGTATGCGCCTAAAAGTTATTTTTTAATAACCTTAATTCTCGTAATTACTCAGGCGTTAAGAAAAATATCACAATGAAAATGGCAAAGTATTTTGAAATGAACTATGAAAGCATTAAATTAAAAACCTCAGAGATTAAGTCAATGTGATATTTAGAAGTATATAGCCTGATATATATTTATTTGTGAAAATCAACAATATGGGAATTAAATGAGTTATAGTTTCAATTCAAGAAGCCAGAAACAAACAAACAAAAATAGTCTACTTCTACTAATGAAGACCTAGCTTATAGCAGTCAAAAACTCCTGCTGAGAACATAGAGAATAGATGGATAAAATACAAAAATAATTTGAATACACCAAAGAGTCACTGAGGGAGCCAAAATTAGGACCATAAAAAGAAGGGAAATGCACAATGGTGAGTCCAATATTCTACATCACTTTTTCCTGCAAGGCATTAATACATTTTTGTGTATCCCAGGTTGAGAAGTTTAACACAAAGAGAATGCTTAGGAGTAAAGAAACTACTTATAATTTTGGCACTCTCTTGAGGCTAGAGAGAATAACATAGACTTTATGGTTACTGAAATAACCAATACTTAAGAAACAAAGATGCCACAGATTAGAAACTACACAGTAAAATGCCTGGTAGCCTCACCACTGATCACCTAAGAGTGTTGCTTATTCATTTGTCAAGAAAGCCAAAAGACTGCAACCAGGAGATTGAGGAGTTGAACGGCTAATGGAGCATCATGTTGGGAAAATATATCTTAGATTTCTTGGTGACCAAGAAAAAGGAGTGCTGATAAATAGCCCAGATGTTCTCTAGGGACTTCTAAACATATAAATATATTGTTACATATTCCTAGGGATAGGAGCAAGGAAAATAGTAAATCAGATTTTATAATGAAAGCCAGTTTCAGACAAACTTAATTAACTGATTATGATAAACTCGTAAACTAACCAAATTGATATATATAAAATACTGAAACCAGTAATTTCAGGAAACATAATCTTTTCATGTACCTATCCAACATTTACCAAAATTAACCAAATGGTGGTCAAAGGACTAGTCTCAGAAAATTGCAAATATTAACACAATTTAGAATTTATTCTCTGCTTACATGGAAAATAAGCTAGAAAGCAGTAACATAAAAATATTCTCTTATATTTGGAAATTAAGATATATGCTTATAAATAATATGTTAATCACTATAATAATCCTAAAGGAAATCAGAAAACATTTTGAAATGAATGTAATGAGAGTATGTCTGTCAGAAATCATCAGATATCATTCAGTATACTTACAGTAAAAACTATACCTTTAAATACACACTTTAGGAAAGAAGTGGAAATGCAAAGATCTAAATGTTCATCTCAAGAAGTACAAAAAGAAGAAAAAGGATAATTAAAATTTCTCCTAGAAGGAAAAAATGTGGAGATCAAACCAGAAATTAATAAACTAAGAAACACACAGGAGAGAAAATAAACAGAAATAAACTGATATTTGAAATAAAGAACAAAGTTGATAAACATTTTGAAAAGCATGATGGTACAAATTATAAGTATCAGGAGTATAAAACGGGATTTCACCACAAATCTGACAGGCATAAATATGGTAAGAAGAGGATGTTATAAATGACATTTTTTCAATAAATTTGAAAATTTACATTAAAAAGAAAAATCCTGGGATGCCTGGGTGGCTCAGTTGATTAGACGACTGCCTTTGGCTCAGGTCATGATTCTGCAGTCCCAACATCAAGTCCCGCGTCAGGCTCCGTGCTCGGCAGGGAGTCTGCTTCTCCCTCTGACCCTCCCACTTCTCATGCTCTCTCTCTCTCTCTCATCCTCTCTCTCTCTCTCAAATAAATAAATAAAATCTTTAAAAAAAATAGATAAAAAAAAAGACAAATCCTAAAACTTTCCAAAACTGACACAAGATAAAAATAGAAAACATAAATAGTCCTAAATCTTCCTATAGTACTTATTGTTTCTTTTGTTTATTACTGTTTTCTACTTTCATTAAAAATCTTACAAGACTGATAACCAGGCCAATGAATTCTTCCAACAGTTTAAGGAAGAAAATGAACTACACACAAATTCTTCTAGATAACAGTAAAAAAAAAAAAAAAAGAAAAGAAAAGAAAAGAAAAAAGAAATTCTTTTCACTTCAATTTCTCATACCAGCATAAATCCAATACCAGAAACAGTTAATGACATTTTCAAAAAGAAAAATTACAGGTTAACCTGCCTAAAAACCATGATGATGCCATATTTTTAGCAACAAAATTGCTGGTTAAATTATAACCCTGTAACCAAATTAGAAATAAAACAATTTTTCTTTAACTACCATGTGAAATCTATAAGGAAATATACATATACACTTCAGTAGATAGTATTGTTAGTAATGGAATATTGAAAACTTTCCTTCATAAAATTGGAAAAAAGACAATGATGCTCAAAACCATTTCTATTAAATATTCTACAGAAAGTCCTATAAGTTCAAGATCAAGTAAATTCAAAATGAAAAATAAGCATGTGAAAAGATCTAAAAATTTTTTGTATTAGGCCATTGTAATTTAAAATAACACTGTATGTTAGATACATGACATTATTTGTCATGTATTTGTCAAAAACCCACAGAACTTCACAGCACATAAGTGAAGCTGAATGTTGAAAAAAATTTTAATTTATGAGATTAAAAGAAAGAATGAGGACTATGACTAAAGAATCTAAATGTATTACCGATGTATGGAACTATCTCAGTGAAGGGAATGCAAATGAACAACTGTGATGTTACTGTAACAGACCGGAGCAATTAACTAAATGAATGATAAAGGGAGTCAAATTTTTTGCTGTTGGAATTAGGATTTGCTGATAAACAAGGGAGGACATTAGAACAATCCATGTGGTCATGTATTAGAATTGGAAACATCAGTATGAATTCATGTTTAGTAAGTTTAATCAATGGTGCTGAACCAATCTGACATCTATAAGTAAACAAAGCCAAAACTGAATGATCAAACAAAACTTGACTCCCACCCAACATTGTACAAAAATTCATTTCTAAGTGGATTGTTGATCTATATGTTAATTGTGAAAGGTAAAAGAATAAAGCTCCCATAAGATAATGTAGGAGCGTAATTCAGTGACTTTTGGAGATAAATTTTTTAAAATTAGATAGAAAAGTCACCAATAGGAAAAGTCTAAACAATGAGACTGAACTGAAATTAGGAACAGAGGTTTCCACCAATAACCATTATTTAAAAAACTAAAAGGAAAGCCACTAGGTGAAAGAAAATATTTGCAAGGAGTGTAATTGACACACACCTGACCCAGAATTCATGGATGGGGCTTAAAATTAAGTACAAGATGAACAACCCAAAATAAAAATAGATAAAAGATTTGAACAGGTACTTTATAAAAGAAGATAGCCAAATAGCAACAATCAATGAAAAGGTGCTTAATAAATCATTAGTGCTAGGGGAGCTCATGGAGATGATATGACTGCCGGTCGACTTCTGAGTTGGACCCAGTAATCAGAGGCTCCTTACTCCTTCCCCTGTCCTCGGAATGTGCATTCCACTTGACTTTCCCATTCCCAGAAGCTATCCCAAGGACACAGCCTGAGATAGTGGTGTGGTTGGTGCTGAGACTACCTGGAAGGTACATGTGACTAAAACCACTTAAGGCCTCTGTGTGCACTTAAGATCTGACAGACCGAGGTGGCGATGTCCTACTCTTGTGTCATCCAAGGGAAGCCTCATAAATAAGTTTTGTTGCTTATTAAACCTGCCACCTACCAATCTTGGAGAAGTCCACCTCTTTCTTCAGTCTCTCCCTGCCCTCCACATTTCAAATCAGAAGCTCCCTAGGAGGTTGCAAACCAATGGTAGAAGCATGTGAATTCAAACCAAGTGAAATATCACTACCTACCACCAGAATGCCCAATACATATAAATATATGTTTAAAAAGTCTAACTATAGAATCTACAGTTAAAGATGTTAAACAATTGTAACTCTCATTTCACTCTGGAAAACCATTTTGCAGTATCTGCTAAAGTTGAACATACACATAAACCATGACCCAACATTTCCACTTCTATAGATATACTCAATAGGAGCGAATATCAATGAGCAGCAAAAGTCAAGTGCAAAGATATTCATACAACATTTTACTTATGCTATTGACAAGTGGAAATTCCCATCAGTAACAGAATGGATAAATAAATCACTGTATGTTATTTATCAAGAAGAATATTGCATAGCAATGAAAATGAATAAATGTCATGTTCATGCAACAACATGAGTTAGTATCACAACACAATATTGGATTAAAGAAACGAGCTAAAAAGAATATATGATAGAGTTTGCCAAAAAAGACAAAACCAATTTGGGTTGCTAGAGGACAAGATGGTGGCTACTTTCACAAAGGAGGGTAAAAGAGTGACCTAGAGGAGGTACAAGGGAGATTTCTGGGGCTGGTGATGGTATTGTTCTATTTCCTCATCTGTGTTGTGTTTATATGCATGTGCTCATATTTTGAAAATTCATCCAACTTGCACTCATAATTTATGTACTTCTGCATGCACATAAACTTCAATAGAAAATAATATAAATGCTGGGAAAAAAGACAAAATTTAAAGAATGTAGAGGACAAGAATGATAGCTATAGGAGCAAAAATTAATGTGACATTAAGTAAAAACGATAAAGAAAATCAATAACCAAAGTTACTTTTAGTGGGGAAAAAGCAACAATAAAAAGGCAGACCTGTAGCAAATCCACTCAAGAAATAAAGGGGAATAATTTTTTGAAAGAATAAATTTCAATCCAGAAATAAAGGGATTTTTTAAAAGAATATTTTCCTAGCCCTTCCCAGCTTGTGCTGTAGCTGTGTTTATTCGGGACATCCATTTTCAAGTGCTTTTAAACTACAGCTAAGGTTTATTTCCATCTTTCTTTTCATTAATTCCGGAGGCAATGGTCTATTGTTTGTGACTCAACATTCTGGATTTGCATAATAGAAAACATGCAATTCTTTTTAGAATCTCAAGAGAAATAATTCAACACATTTGTCTTTTTCAGCATCATTACCAGTTATGACACTAACATCATGAAAAATACTAATGCTCATTCTAAAATAGTCACAAATATTTAATTTAACTTGCAGTACATTACCTTCTACTCAACAACAGCTAAACATTTAGCTCTTGGTTTTCATTTGTAATTTATTAATTCCATCAGCATATACTGAGTTTCCAGTAAATGCTGGCCATGGGTCTAGACCCTACAATATAGCCGTGCATAAAACATGACCTCTTCTCCAAAAAAAAGCACTATTTCCATAGGGCAAAGACATGGACACACATAAACAATTACATTTCAGGGTATTACGTGCCGGCAAAGAAATGAATGTAGGTCACATGGAGGCTTGGAGTAGCAACTAATTAAGTTTGTTTAGAGGATGAGCTGAGGACTGCAGGAAGGAGCATTAGCATGCTGTCCTCAGCAGGTACACTGTGTGTAGGAAGGCTCAGAGACAATTATGGGAGTGTTCAAAGAACTCTATTTGTGAAAGACATAGCAAGCCATGCTAAGATGTTCAGCTGCTGCCTACAGGCAGAAGAGAGCCCTGGAGGCTTCTACATAGTTGAGTGAGGAGGTCCAATTTGATTTTGAAAGACAACATTCTGTTCATTTTGCTCTCCAGGTCCTTTGAGTCTCACCACCACTAGACTGCACTATGAAAATTCTTCACATCTCCCTGCTTTTGGTTTTGCAATGTGCTATGATCAGTCTGCTTTTCAAACACTGTCTGACAACATAAAATTCACCAGTTCATAGAACTACTCCTGAGCCTCTTGCATAGCTAGTCCCTCCCTCCACTGTATTTGCATGTTGTATTGCACTTATACTATTACAAGAACCACTCCATTGGATTATAATTACATTTTCATATAGGTCACTGCCACTGGACCTTGGGATCTGATGAGGGTGTGCCCTGTCTTCTTATATGTAACCTTAATGCCCTGAGGAGTTCTAAGTACATATGGGTATTTAATTAAGGTTTGTTAAATGTACATCTCAAACATACAATTTAAGCAAATGGTCTATCAAATCATAAAAACCAGCCAGACAAATTTTTATATTGTGAAATATCATTCAATGATATATCTATTTGATGATTTTGAAATTATTGTTTTAAATCAGCATCTGCCTATACTGAAAAAAAAATAGATAAATGCTTCAAAAAGAAGTCAAGAAAAGATTCTAACATTTACTGGACACTAAATAGAAGCTAGCCTATGCTAGGAATCTGTATGCTGTGTGATGGTTAATTTTGTGTCATCTTGGCTAGGCTATGTGACCACTCTATTAATCAGGTACCAGGCTAGAGGTTGTTGTGAAGGATTTTTTTTTTAGGTGTAATTAACATTTAATCAGAAGATTTTGAGTAGAGCAGATTAGCCACCAAAATGTAGGTGGGCCTCATTTCATCAGTTGAGGGTCTTACAAAAATAGGTCCATCAAAGAAAAGAATTATGCCTTGTGACTTAAGACTACAACAGCAAAAGTATGAACTCTTGCTGGAATTTCCAGCCTGCCAGTCTTCTTGAAACTTTGGACGTGTCAGTACTTAGTTATGTGGCCCAATTACTTAAAATCTATTCCCTACCCCGACCCCTCTCATCTCTCTGTCCTTCTCCAGAAAACCTTGACTAATACAATGTGATATAATTTAACCATCACAGCCAACTTCAAAGCAGTGTTATTCTCATTTTTCACAAAGTCATGGAGGGTCAGAAAGTTTAAGTATCTTGCATAGTCCATGTGGTCAACATTATTCTTGCTCACCAATATCCATTGCCTCCAGGGTGACTAGATACTCAGGCTTCCCTGAGACTTTCCTAGTTTTAGGACATAGGATGCATGTCTTCAGTCCTAGGAATCCCCCCTCATCTGGTTGTCCAGAAGCAATTGTGTATCCTGACCTTCAGCAAGGCCATGTGACTTGCTTTGACCAATGCAATGTGAGAAGAAATGGGCTGTGAGTCACTTCCGAGTGGAAGTAATGACCCACCAACATTTAATTCTCCAGCCTTCTCTTCCACTGCAGTGATGATGGGTGATGAATGTTCACTTGGACGTGAATGCTGAGCCTTTATGCAGGATGCTTGCACTGGAATATCTCCCAAACCACCACTATCTGACTCTGTGTTAAGCCACTGAGATTTTGGTGGTTTTTTTGTGTGTTTTTTTGTTTTTTACTTTAAACTATACTGTTCTGTCTTGAAAAGTAGAGTAAGAGTCTATAATTTTTCCATAGCTACCCTATAATCAAGGAAAGGAGCTTTTGTTTATTTTAAGTAGATTGGCTGAGGAAGGAAATGTATATTTTTACATACAGAGAGAAAGGGGCTAGTGGAAAAACACAGACCTCTGATGTCAGAAAAAGGAAGTTCTGGAGGGCAGGTGTGGTTAAAGAATATGGTTAGAGAAGGAGGCATGGAGAAAGTGAAGACAAACCGCTTTTTCTCCAAGGGTCTGGGGATCAGTTGAGAGACAGTGACCCTCTTAGGGTAGAGGAGAACTTGCCATAGATGCCATTGCTCTCGGAGGAGTGCTGGACATGGAATCCTTGGTTAAATCTTTAAATATGTCTTGTCTTTCTCAAAGCCTATGAGGTAAAGTTGTGGACAACATACTCACCAAATTTCACGTTTTATGATTGTGGAAATTCTATTCAGTCTCCTCACAGATGCACCTAGATTTCCTCTATCACCAGAGGGTAAAAAAGAAAGTCTACAACCAACTCAAAGAACAGGCACAATAAGGAGACACTAGCAAGTGTATTAGGGCTTTTAATCAGCAGAATTCAATATGGCAGCTGTGAATGGCTTTGTAGAGTTTTCAATTTCCAGTTTATCTCCTTAACTAAATGTATATCATAAATGATTTGACTTTCAGTTTGTCAACAAGAATAGAGAAGGTTAATTAAATAATTATAGATAGTAAATGCTTTCTGGAAGTGAGACAGACATGAAGCAAAGCAATATTAGAACAATCCAAGCACATCCAAAGCTCTGAGGCTCCTTCACCCAACAGATGGGAGAAAGTCCATGCCTTCTATAGCTTGCTGTACCTAAATCTGAGAGCCACTACCTATATGCAAGTGTCCCTGGGCATCCCCTTGCTGCCTGCACCCAGAGAGATTTGAATGTTTTCTGTTATCTCTGCATTTTAACAAAATTTTAATTGAACAATTTTCTAAAAATGTAGTTGAAGGTTTTACATTATATACTTTAATGTTCAAATATGCGGATTTATTTGTGGTGAATTCCCGGATGTCAAATTTGAAAGAATTCCTTCTAGAAGAGTCAAAACACTCAGAGAGTTGAAGTATTTTATCTAAAGTCAAACAACTGTTTACTTCCTAACATTTGATGCATGCACAGTGCTAGGGGCTGGGAAGCTAAGAGACATGTAACAGGTTTTGGACCCTATGGTGAGGCTAGCTCTGTATCTTGGCCATGAACTGGTTCTCTGGGCCACCAGGCAAGAGAGACCAACTTATTCTGCCTGAAATACATGCTGTTAAAATGGAAATTTGCAGAAGGAAAAAGGATTTAAAGAACATTAAATGGAGGAGGGAGAAGGGTATTAGGAGCAGAGAGGTAGTGTATGTGAAGGCCTTCAGTATAGTATTCTTTGGAAGTAGATTTTTAGTGTGTTTGAGAATCTTGACTACACATCACAATAACCTAGGAAACTTTAAACAAAATATGGATGCTGAGCCTGTCCCAGACATTCTGCTTTATTGAGATTCAAATGCCTTCATACTTCTCAATGATAAATATTGAGTATATCAATTTCTTATAAAATGAAGAACTGCCCCCCCAAAGCTCTGAAATATGAATAGAATGTTAAAAGCCTTCTTTTCTACCCCTTTGATTTTAGAAAGAAAACTGAAGAAAATTTACTTGCTTATAAAATCCCAAAAAATTCCATCAAAGCTGGCATGTTCTCAAAAATACTTTTTGTTCTCTTTTCTTACAGAATTGATTCTACAAACTTGGGCCCCCTGACTGTTTACTGACTCACAACATTTATTTTAGAACGTGAGAATATGAAGTCTGGTACCTACTCATCTTTAGCCAGTATCTGTGTTACCGGTCAACTAAGCTCGGTATGATCTTGGTTCAACCAGGCTTCCCTCAGAAAAAGCTG
This sequence comes from Lutra lutra, assembly GCF_902655055.1. Lineage (NCBI taxonomy): Eukaryota > Metazoa > Chordata > Mammalia > Carnivora > Mustelidae > Lutra > Lutra lutra. Next base: position 8,317,053 of record NC_062281.1, on the reverse strand, counting down.
TTTCCAGAGAATATTAGTCAGCTTGGGCTGATGTAACAATACCACAAATTGGGTGGCTTAAGGAACAGAAATGTTCACTTAGTTCACGCTTGTGTTTTTCATTTTGATGCATGCAAATCTTTAAGCAAGGATTTTAAAAGGACATGAGAGTTAATTCTGTTTTGATTATTTATTATGGGATTTTCCACTTGTATGTGAACACCTTAAACTTGATGGATTAGGGTGTGTTTTGTCTAAAGATGCCTTGGAAATCTTGCTCGTGCCTGGTCGACAGACAGTAAGATATGAAACGAGTTCGATGCACAAATCCAATTGTTGTTTTCTTTCCTGTATGATATAGAGTTAAAAAAAATAGAAATTGCATTATGAAATGCCCTAAGTATTTAATACTGGACCGTTTAAAAAATTAAAGATTCATAACAGGCAATGCAAAATAGAGAAAGCATTTGGACTTTGGAATAAACAGAACAAATTTCCAAATCCTGGCTCCCTTCCATGCTATGGGGGAATGTGGAAGTTGCATAAACCTTCCCTGAGCCTCAGTTTCCCTATCTGCAGTTTGCAGTAATAATATTAACCCCATGTGTACTGTGAGAACCAAATGCATCCATTCAACACCTTCTCAACACCTAACCAGTACCAGTATTTACGATATTTACCACCTAGTAAAATATGATCATTGCCCCATCAGAACGGTTGCTGCCCATTAACAACAACAAAAACCAACCAAAAAACTATGGGTAAATCTCAGCTGAATATAGCCCTGGCTTGAATGAGTATAGGTATAGGTACTAAAAATACAGAAGTTAATGAGAGAGAGCCATACCCTTGGTATCTCAAAAGACTCCGAGTCCTCCAAGAGAGCTTCAAACACAAGAAAATGAATGCACTATGGTGTTCTAGATACTAGGAGAGCAGATGTGTCATGCTTGAAAGTCCCTGGCACTGAGCTTATTACATTGTGGGCACTCTTTTCTTTCCACTGGCCCCGATAGGGAAACCAGTCTTGTGCATGGTGAGATCAGGCCTCCTTTTATTTAGCAAAACTGTGAAGAAGAAAGAAAAATCAGGAGACAGAAAATACTCCTTAGATTACGAATAAAATGAAACCAACAAAGAGAAATCTCACTCCCTCAAGGCTTCACCTTGGGCCTCAGTGCATTAATGGAGCGTTCTACCCTACACTGAAATGTAATTTCTCACTGTTTTCCCAACACAAATAATCTTGACAGTCTAAACCTAATAACTCCCCTTTATTTCCAGTGATTCAGACATCACGTTCTTTGTGCTATCTCATTTAATCCTCACTGAACTTGCTATAAAGATAATATTACCTAGTTTATCAGGTAAAAACTGGAGGTCAGGGAGTTGAAGTGAGTTGGCTGAGGTCACTTGACGAAGTCACCATCCCGGATAGACCAATGACCTAGAGACCACAGGGCAGATAATCCCCTGCCTTTTTCTCATATGAAGACCCACTGAAATAAACAACAAAGATGCTCATAAATTGGGGCAGCATCGTAGGACAATGGAGTCTCAATCTTAGAAAGGAACAATGTCATACTATGAAAAGTTTTAAAGAAATAAGTAGGCTGCAGTATCAGAAATATGATGGTTCTAGTAATTCCTCCCATGAGGCACACATGGGAGGGAGAGGAGAGAAAGAAGAGAGACACGGCAGGAAATGGGGATTTTAGCATCATCTTTGCATTTATAGTGACATGTCATCTACACTGTTAAAGAAAAAGAGCCGAGGGCGCCTGCGTGGCTCAGTGGGTTAAAGCCTCTGCCTTCGGCTCCGGTCATGATCTCACGGTCCTGGGATCGAGCCCCGCATCGGGCTCTCTGCTCGGCGGGGAGCCTGCTTCCCTTCCTCTCTCTCTGCCTGCCTCTCTGCCTACTTGTGATCTCTGTCTGTCCAATAAATAAATAATCTTTTTAAAAATGAAAGAAAGAAAAAGAGCTGAAATGCTACCAACTTGGATTTCTTGGGTTGAAAGCCTTATTTAAAAGGCTTTATAGGCCTTTTAAATAAAAGTGTTACTAAACAGAAAAAAGAAAACAGTCATTATGATTGCACGCTCAGGCACCAAAATGGATTAAGAGGCTCTTACCTCTCGGTCTGATGGGCAAGTCATACACGTTGTCTACGCACAGCAACCCAAGTGTTGCCTCTTCAAGACGGGCAAGGACGAGGTGCTCAGCCATGGAAGCCTGGACTGTAGTGGTTACCAAAGTGCTAAGTGGGGCTCAGTCTTTGACCCTGTGTTTCTGTGCTTGACATCAACTTCTGAATTTCAAGCTGTCCTTCTTCCTTATGACCCAAACCTGCCTTCTTCTGGCTCATGGACACCTTCCAAGTTTCAGAATGCATCTCTCTTTCCAGGAAACCCCTTTCTTTCATTACTAACAGCATTCTGTAATCTACCAGGCTCTTGCTGCTGGGACTCCTGGCCCCCTGGGACATTCGGGGGCTGGGACAGTCTGCCATCTGCCTGCTCTTGCTCCCACCTGGGCCCTACAGATCGGCAGTTACTGTTCTGCAGCGAGGTCATGAGGCAGACATAATCATTGCACTCAAGCATCTGCACCAGGGGCCAACTATTAATTCTAATCCCAGAAGTGAAGCAAAAGTTCAGGGCCCAAGCCAAAGTTCATTGTCATGTATCAGGATAGAAGACACAAAGAGCCAGGCAAAGCTAGAACTGCTATGGTAAATGACAGCAAGAAGAAATGGGGGAAAAATGAGGGGAGATCCAACCAAAGTTCAGTTTGGCTGAAGAGGTAGCCTTGCCATTCAAGTCTGCTTGTTGCCGAAGGCCAGAGTCAGGTTTTCCAGCTCCTGTGATGGGCTTGGTCATACCTGGTGTCCAACAGCTGATGGCAACAAGGGGACCAGCACAGCCACAAGCTCCCATTCTAGCTGACTCCTCCCCTGGCCAAAGCAATGAGATGATGGCGATGCTCAAACTTTTGGCCCTGTTATCAAGTATTTTTAAAAAGAACATTAACAAATAGCATGGAGGACATGGGGAGTTAGGAGAAGGGAGTTGGGGGAAATTGGAAGGGGAGGTGAACAATGAGAGACTATGGACTCTGAAAAACAATCTGAAGGGTTTGAAGAGGTTGGGGGAACCAAGTGGTGGGTATTAGAGAGGGCACAGATTGCATGGAGCACTGGGTGTGGTGCAAAAACAATGAATACTGTTATGCTGAAAATAAATTTAAAAAATGTTTAAAAAAAAAAAAAAAACATTAAGGGGCACCTGAGTGGTGCAGTCAGTTAGTCAGTTAAGTGTTTGACCCTTGGTTTCGGCTCAGGTGGTGATCTCAAGGTTGTGAGATCAAGCCCCACATCAGGCTCCATGCTCAGTGCAGAGCCTGGTTGAGATTCCTCCTCCCTCTCCCTCTGCCCCTCCCACTCATGCTCACTCTCTCTCTCTTTCTCTCTAAAAAATAAATCTTTAAAAAAATAATGACATTAAAATTACACAAATAGGGACTAGGAACCGTGAGCACTTACATTCCTGAACGTTATTTTATATGATGTTCACTCTCAAGAGCAGTGAGAAGCTGCTTATACTAGACATTCTAGGTACAAACAGTTTATAAAAACAAGATGAAATGAATACTAGCTTGGGGCACATGGGTGGTTCAGTCAGTGAAGCGTCTGCCTTAGGCTCAGGTCATGACCCTGATCAGGGTCCTGGGATCGAGCCCCACATCAGGCTCCCTGCTACCCGCTTGTGCTCTCTCTCTTTCAAATACATAAATAAACTCTTAAAAAAAATGAACACTAGCAAATATTGGAGCAGCATTAGAAACACAGGCCAGTAGAACATGAATTTCAGACCTGAGCCCTCTGGCAACACCTGAATGAGGAGGATGGGGGAAAACCATCAGTTATGGGGAACTTAACCTTTATGTCTGGCAAGAGGAAATGGCCTTGATGGGAAACTACCACATGCCAGAAACTGATTAAATAATTGTCTCATCAGTCCCATATTTTAAAAAAGAAGAAAATGGACAATTTATCCATAATCAGAATAGCAGTGAGGGAAGAGTTTGATGTGAGAGAAGACAATTCTGATGGTCATGTCTACCTGCTCTAGAGGAAACAGAAACTTTGTCTTCATAGTCATACAATCGAGTCACGACACAAAGACCAACCAGCTTACAAAGGTTAATTCAGTTATCCTAATTGTCTCCATCTCATTGACTTTCAAAATCCCATTTGTTAATTCACTTAACAAATAGTCATTCAGTTTCTATCTCTTGTGCAAGAAATCCATGCAGATGTGGATGAATGAGTCAGCTTTGCCCTTTGCCCTCAAGGAGCCTGAGGTTTAGTGGAGGGAGAGAAAGAGTGAGTCAACTATTAGAGTTGACACTCAGGTAACCTTTCCTGATGATGGCAAAGATTGTGAAGAAGAAGAGAGGAGGAGGAGGAGGAGGCTACAGAGGGGCATAAAGAAAACAGGGAGAGGGGAGATAGGAGACAAAGTGAGAGGAAGTACAGAAGAGAAGGACAAAATCTGACTGTTTTTAGACATCCACCTAGCCCAGTGTTCCGTCTCGGACCTGTCTCTTATGTCCCGGTGGTCCCCATTCTCTTAACTTCTCATTTTGGTTCCAGCAACCAAGATACAGGCTCAAGCTCAAAAGTCAATCTCGGGGGCACCTGGGTGGCTCAGTGGGTTAAAGCCTCTGCCTTCGGCTCAGGTCATGATCCCAGGGTCCTGGGATCGAGCCCCACGTCGGGCTCTCTGCTCAGCAGGAAGCCTGCTTCCCTCTCTCTCTCTCTCTGCCTGCCTCTCCGTCTACTTGTGATCTCTCTCTGTCAAATAAATAAATAAAATCTTAAAAAAAAAAAAAGTCAATCTCCGTGTGGCTGAGTCCCTAAGTAACTTCAGGTGGGGCAGAATTCTTAAATGTATCGTTCCTCCTTTGCTGGGTTTTTACAAAAAGCTTTCAGAAACCCTTTCTGTGCACTGGGCTTGAAGACAGGAGGCAGTTTCCCGGACGGAAGCAGAGCCTGGAGTAGAAGGGGATTGTGACTTCAGATGGGAACACACTGGAGACAGAGAGAGAAGACTCCTTCCCACCCCGGAGCTGCTGCTGAGATTCTGACCCCCAGCGGGGAGGGAGTAGAGGTCAGGAGCAAGTAAGTGAACAAACACGACTTTTACAAGAAAAAGACCCAATTTCTTTTCTGGCGTCCACGCAGCTGCATCAGTAACCGTCAAGACAATGGATAACTGAGATTCATTTGCCGCTCGAGAAAGTGCACACAGGATGGTCAACACACTTGTTTGCTTTTAATAATGGATTAGACGCTAAGTGGCAAATGTAAAGCTCTCCAAGCTCCAAAGAAAACGGTTGACATTCTACCTGCTGTGAATTCAAACAGTACATTATCTCAGCAGTATCTTTTGGAAAGAGCCCATAAATAAGTTGGGAAGCACTGAGTTCCGAGATGCTTATAGGGAGGTGGGCTAGGTCCCCTTCCCCAGAGCAGTTAGAAGTCTCATGCGCGCTCACCCCTCTGCCTACCATGGGCTACCACCTGCACTGGGAAGAGTGGTACCCAGCTGGAGCCTGAGGTGACAGAACTGCCTTTTGATCCCTATCTACACCCTACTGGCTGTGTGACCTTATACAAATTACTTGACCTTTCTGAGACTAAGATGATTCCAAAATCCAAAGTAGCAGTGGCCCTGGAAGTAAAACATTAAAGAAATGGAAAGCAAAGTAATCAGAGCATCCAATTCAGTGCCCAGCAGTTGGCTTACTGCCTTCCATTTATTAGTTACAATAATCCCTGGGCCTAAGCTAAATTAATATTTAGCTTTGTTTTATAGATGAACAGAGATCAAGACTCAGAAAGGAGCTGAAGCAGTTGCCCAAGACCTCAAAGAAAGTGGTCTGGCCAAGGTTTGAACCCTAGTCAAAAATCATTTTCCCTCTCTGGGCCCCATTTTCCCCTTTGGAACGTCTCTGATTGGATGTGGATGAGTGAGTGGGAGTGAAGAGCCCAGGATACCCCTCAGGGTCCCGGTTGGTGGAAGGCAATTCTCTGGGAAGCCCGAGGTGAAATGCGAAGTCCAAGTGGGCATCCATGGTGTATTTGGGGGTCTGATAGACAGCCATGCCCTTATCCTTCCACTTACTGCCCGAGCTCCTGAAGCTCCAAAGAGAACTGCTGACATCCAGAGCTGGGAGACAATGACATTCTGCCGCTGTAGCCGCACAGTGTATGGTACTTTGTCATGACAACTGGAGAAGTCTAGAACAGTATTTATAACACTTTGCTGCCTTTAAAGCCATTTACCCACTGACTCTTTGCCTTTTTATTTTTTTTTTTTTAATAAAATGTGTGTTATTGACTTTTCACTCTGTGACAGGCACCGAGGAGACAATCACGGTCCCTGTTAAAAAAAAGTGCTTACACTTACTTTGGTTGGGGGAAAAAGCAACATGTTAGAAGTAGCTCTGAATGGAGAGGAAAATGTGAACATATGTGTGTCAGGAAAGGGCTTCTCTCCATCACTCTCCAGGTGTCGTAGGAGAAAGAAAGGTCAGCCACCCTGTCTCATAATAAGAAAGGCAGTCTCATTTGATACTCACTGATTAATTAACTTTATGAACAGGGCATAGCTTGTGTCACAAAGTTTTTCAGTGATTCTGCTCAATTCCCACAGGTCTAGCTTTTCCTGTTCCAACATCAACCTTATTAGCCCTTCCTAAATATTTGGAGAGATTGTGGGCTAGAACCACTCACGGGGGATGTGAAGAGGCTGCCAGCAGCTCTTCGATTTTCCCACTGCTTTGACGTAAGCAGCAACTTTGGAAAGGAAGCTTGGTGTGTGTGAGACCGCGAGTCCCCTGCAAGATTTCAGGGAGGGTCGCCCGGGTGGCTCAGCCAGGGAAGCGGCAGGCTCTTGGTTTCGGCTCAGGTCTTGAGCTCGTGGATGTGGGATTGAGCCCCACATGGGCTCTGTGTTCAGGGCGGGGTCTGCTTTGGACTCTCTCTCTCACTCACTCTCTTTCTCTCTCTCTTTCTAATAAAATACAATATTCAAAACAAAGAAGATTTCAGGGAGCCTTTTGTGTAAGACATACCATGGGCAACGAGCAGTCACAAAGCAGCTGCAAGCATCCTAGTATTAAGGGAAATTATGAAAATTATGAAAACGCTGAGATTTGCTCTGCCTCATTTGCTGTTTCTTCCTGCTCTCCTTGCGGATGCTGCTGACCAATAATTTAAGTTCATCCACTTAGCTCCTGTACCACGAGTGCCCTAAGGGAGATCTACAACATTCCCCGAGTAGAATTTCATTCCCTGCTCCCTTCCTGCCTGTTTGCTTTTCACATTTAATAATGTGTTAAAACCCTACCATGAGGTACTCTGTGCTAAGTTATGTGAACGCAAAGGCCCGCATGAGCCAGGCTCTGACCTCAGGCATCGCCTAGTCTGGTTGAGAAGCAGAAAGTTAAGTTCTCATCTACTCTCTCCTCTGTGTCACTGTGGCACCGTCCACGTGATGTCATTACCACCAGCATTCAGAGCACCTCCCCCTTGCATGCAGTAGAGTGACAAGGATATGACTCCACCAGACACCACATTTGCTGCCCTCCCCCACCGGACAAACCCACAGGAACAAAGATGATCTCTGGACAAAACAGCAATGAGCACCAGACAGCAAGAGATCAAAGGTATCAAGTCACTTGTCCCCATTCCTGATTGATACACCTGGGGTTCTCTACTCAATATTCTTACAAGAAGTTCTTGTTTTGATTTTTTTGGCAGGGGGTGGGAAGATGCTTGGTGGTTGTTGTTCTGTTCACGTTAGATCACGTTGGGTTTTTTAGAGCTCACACTGCAGAACCCTGACTAATAGGGGAATTGTACCAGAAGTAGGGGGTGAATGCTTTGGAAACCAAAGTGCAGAACTGGCTTTATCAAGAGAGGATAGGGGACAGGTGCTTGGGTGACTTGGTTGATTAAAAATCTGGCTCTCAAGCTCAGCTCTGGTGTTGATCTCAGCGTCATGAGTTCTGGCCCCAAGTTAGGCTCCACACTGGGAGTGAAGCCTACTTAAGAAAAAGAAAGAAAGAATGCAAAATAAATAAATAAATAAATAAAAGGATAGGGGAATCTTCATGGTCCCTGCCACCTTCAGCCAGGATGCTGGCAACACTGGCTGTGATATGACATGGTATCTGGCTACAGACTCCCTGAGTATCTTGAGGCTTCAACCTTGTGCCCAACATCACTGAACTTCTAGTGACTTGGTAGAAAAACATCAGGATATTAGACAGTAAACTCTATCCTTTCGATTTCATTAAACTTGTACAGCAGGAGCCACACTGGGATCATCTGGAAATGAAAAGAAAACCATATGCACTTGGTAGAAGAAATGCTTTCGTGACAGTCTCGGCCATGCTAAGGTTAAAGGTCAGGCAGTAAAGTATCCTGGAGAATTGCAAAACTAAATTTCCTACGTCGTGATAAAGTCAGTGTGAGTCAAAACAGGGCAGTGAGAAATGTGGCCAAAGATCCATTTGTCCTCAGTCTGACAAAGGTAGTAATTCCCCACAGCGTGAGCAACTTGAATTCCATTGTGGGGAGGGAAGAGGATTAGATTTCCCTTATCATCCTATCCTGTCTTTCACTCTTCTCCAAGGCCAGATTCAAGACAGAAGCCATTAATCTGAGGCCAAGGAGGACGGTCAGAACTCCAGGTCTATTGATAAGCAATCAAAAGGGGTCCTGTTTTCGAAGACAGTGACCAGACATAGTCTCTGACATCAGGGCTGTCGTCTTCAGAAAATGAAGCTGTCAGATAGCTGATGGGGTCTGAAGGGATATTTATGGCAAGAGAAAAAACAAACGGTTGCTTATTCTCTAAGATAAACCTCAGGCTCACTGAAGCATAGGAAGAAAAGTTTCAACCCCAGAAGGGGACTTCTCCTTGCTGCTCTGCCCCTGTTAGAAATGGCCAAGGAGGATACCGGATGAGGGAATTTATCAGCAGGCAGAGTCTGAGGCAACTACATTGGGTGAACAGGGAACTCAAGCCATTGCCGACAAGCAAGACAACAGATGGATGTGCATTTCTATCCCTATCCATGGAAGTATTGTGGTCACCTAGTAGCACTTCCTCCTCTCTCTTTTGTCCGTGAGATTTTGTTTTGACTATTCTGTTTTACCTCAGGGGTATTTATTAAAAGAAGCAAAGAGTTATATTTATCATTACAAAAGCCTAAGGTTTGCAGAATCTTTCTAAGCTCTAACAACTTACCAGATACAAAGAAAGGCTTCAGATTTAAAGATCCTGGATTTGATGATGAAGGCAACATCTGGACATGATTTTGGAAGTGGTAGTTTTTCTATACACAAGGTAACTGCTTTTTATTAGATGGAAACATTCTGGGAATTTAATGTACACTAAAAAGCACTTGTAAATAGGCTGGGGAATCAAAGACCAGATTGTACCCAGTACACAAGACTTCTTTCTTCTGGTAATTAGAAATCACTTCCTTTGACTCCCACAGATACGGGCACAAATCCCGGGGTAGGCCTCCCACAGTGTTCCAGCTCTCTGGGATTGTTTCAGGACCAATCTGAGTCCTTATTTAGGATTTTTCTGCTACAACCATCGAGGAACATTCTCTGCTGTTCTTAGGAGGGTTGGAGCTTCAAGGATGTGTCCTGGGACCATTAGGTGGCCAGTGTACGTTCCTAGGGAAAGACAGAATCAAGGGGGAAGAAGAGATAAGATGAGTCCAGCACTGAGTCCCTGAGTCCGGCCCTGGATACCCTCAGTGCTTATTCAACTCTTATAGCTCGTCCTACAATTATGTGAACAGAGCTAATAGCTTACCAATCAATTTCTATCTTCATGAAGCTGGCTAAATGGGGGTTTCTTTCCAGTTACAAGATAAAGAAGGACTAGGGGTGCCATGCCCAGCCTGGTGACATTACTGGACGGTATATAGGAAGATATTGAGTAAAATCGAAGAGCTCTCACCAAAAGGAAAATATTTTTTTGTTCTTTTTTTTTTTTTGCTTTCTTTATGGTATCTTATGGGATGATGGATGCTAACTAAACTTATCACAATGACCATTTCACAATCCACATGAGTCAAAACTTTCTGTAGCACACCTTAAACTCACAATAGTGAGGCAGGTCAGCGATAGCTCAAGAAAATGAGTAAGTCATGAGGATAGAGTACACTTGTGTTGATTCTGCTTTCTGAGACCATATCGCATATTTGAAAGGAGCTAGCCGAGTGGACCTAGAAAGTTCTACACACAAAAGAAAAATTTTTGTAACTGTACATGGTGACTTATGTATGTGGTGATCATGGTGGTGATTATTTTGCAATATATACAAATATCAAATCATTACACTGTACCCCTTAAACTAATATATACTTAATGTCAATCATAGCTCAATTTAAAAAAAGATTTTTTAAAATGTTTTTGTCTCTTCTAAACAAAGGATCCCTGAAAGGTACCCTCCTTTTTTAATTTGTCATTGAACTTCCATGCAACATATAAATAATGTAACATAGGGATTTTTTTTTTTAAGATTTTATTTATTTTATTTGACAGACAGAGATTACAAGTAGGCAGAGAGGCAGGCAGAGAGAGAAAGGAGGAAGCAGGCTCCCTGTTGAACAGAGAGTCTGATGCGGGGCTCGATCCCAGGACCCTGGGATCACGACCTGAGCCGAAGGCAGAGGCTTTAACCCACTGAGCCACCCAGGTGCCCCTAACATAGGGATTTTTTTTAACCAATAGAAAAATTTGATCCAAATTCATAGCCCTCTGTTAACTAAGAGGGAAGCACCATAAAAGGAAGACTTTAGGGTACCTGGATCACTCATTTGATTAGGAAGCTGCCTTCAGCTCAGGTCATGATCCCAGAGTCCTGGGTTCAAGTCCCGCATTGGGCTCCCCCTGCTTTGCGGGGAGTCTGCTTCTCCTTCTCCCTCTGTCTGCCACTCCCCCTGCTTGTACTCTCTCTCTCTCTCTCTGTCAAATAAATAAATAAAATCTTAAAAGGAAGGCTTTATATACATTATTATTAATAGTCTTCCAATTAAAACATTTATTTTCCTCACAGACGTTAGGACCCCTACTCCATCATCTGTTTATGTCTTGGCTTTGGACAACTTAATTATCCTATCTCAGGTTAATTTTCCTCCTTTTAAAATTAGTGTGATACTATCAACATTATAAGGATTAACTGAGTAATATAAGCAATACTCTGAGCATTACAATTGTACATTATTTCATGGTCAATACGTGGCATTCTCACTGATAATCCCAATCATTTATCCAGATGTTACACACACACACACACACACACATACACACAGGGATTCCCATGTGGATTACCAGCCATCCAGAATTGGAAACATTCCTTCCCATAATACTCTCTTCTCATTATTCTGAATTTTATAACTATCTTGGTACTAATCAACAACAGAGCCAATGCAACCTCTGTTTGCAGTGTCGAGTGCCTTGGGGCATCTTGAGATGATGTGAGAGAAGGCCCCGGGCAAAGTATGGAGACAAATAATTTAGGTACTCTAGTGCTTGCTTCCCAACGCATTCCCTCAATTTCCATTTCAGATGTAACCAGCGGAACACAATTATGAAAAACTCAATTAAGATAAGCTTCTCTTAAAAAAAATAAACACACATTCAATTTATACCATTTCTTAGAATTAGTTTAGTAGGGAAAAAATTCTCATAATACTATTAAATTTCCCATTCAACTTTCAGCCAGAGAACAAGGGCTGCTGGCAATAATTGCTTTTTTAATGACTGGCTGCAACTCAGGGTAAACTCTGCTATAATTATAGTCTTGCAAGGGAAGCACCTTATGATTAGATTTTGGACATAGCCAAAATATCATTTTGTGCTCCCTGCCTCCTTCCATGAAAGCTTTTTAGTCTTTCATTTCTGACACTTATCTAGTGAGTCCATTTAGAGAAATTATCATTTTACCTTGAGAAGCTAAGTAGGCAAGTATTAAGGCAAGAGAGCCTTAGAGTTGTCCTTCAAGTTGGTTTTGAAGGGCTTGTTTAACTGCCCCCTCCCCGCTGTCTCCCACTGCTGATTGGCTTTACCCACATCTCTCTGGAAACAAGTTTTTCTTGTTTCTCCCTGCATATGGCAAGCAAATGGCCTCTTACCCCAGATGTGAAACAGGCTTTGACTCTTAGTTAGGCACTGTACCCAACTACATGGCTGCCTAATGCTGTGTTCCAATCCTAAATTCCTGGAAAAAAGACTCTGGTAAGCATGGCATCAGCCAGGAGCTCCCCAGTTCAGTCAGTTCTACACAGGGTGGAAAGCTTATGGAGCACAGTGGGCAGAAGAAATCACTCTTGGATGAGAATCCCCACAGAGGTCTACTTCACAATATCCTTCCTGCCTCCCACCACCATTTACTAAGAAGAAAACCAAAGCCCACAAAATTTCAGCAAGTTGTTCAAGTCACCAGCGGCTGAAGGTACACACCGGACCTCAGGTATGTCTGACAGTAAAACTTGCGATTCCTATTAAGTCAGAACTTGTTATTGTAGCATTTGGTGTGTGAGTAGACAACACCAGGGAGGTGGTCATTTCAAAAATGCCGTTATCAGTAACCTCTGAATCGAAAGGAAATTACCAAAAATGAAGTCTGGCCATTTCTCCATTCTCATAAAAGAGATTTCACTTTGGGCCCTTGTGAGCTATATAAGTGTCTCTCACAATTTCCTGAAGAAAAAAAAAAAAAAAAGAAAGAAACGGGGGGGAAAAAAAGTCAGTGGTTTTCAAAATGGGATGCGCTATAGAGTCCCTTGGATTTGCAAAGAAAATGCTAGAAATTTCTCTCCTCTTTGTTTTTAAAGTATAAGTAAAAAGTAAACAGAAGTTTACACATATTTAACGTGCAGATTGGCACTGAGCCTCTGACTTGGCTCACATACCAACTGATAACGTATTACAGGGACAGGCGATGGTTCTTTCAACGGAGAACTTAAAAGTTGCACCTACGCATTGATTTCCTTACAGCTTCCTCGGCTGTCTTGCAATTTCTGTGTGCCTACTGAGGAGGACTCCCTGATTACATGTAGTTTTGACAACTTAACTACCACACCATGAATAAGTGATCTTAAAAAAAAAAATTCTGCAAAGAAATCTCGGCTTAAACATAATAATAACAATGCCCAAAAGGTGGGGGCGATGAGATAATGGCACAGGTATTCAAAATATGGATTTAAGAGCCACTACTCTTAATGATAAATCTGGCTTTGAGTGACGAGTGAGCCTTGAGATATTAGCTAACAAGAGTATTATAAAGCCATCACAATGAGAAAGACATTTAACACCTAAATGTGCAGAACGTTATTAATAATGATGAGCTTCAGCAAAGAAAAAGGCTCTCATGCCAGGATGAATATAGACTGAAATGGCATTGTTTTAAAAACATCATTTATTCCATCTTTGAATCATTCTTTATCCATTTATATTTGGGGGCACTATTATAACATATTAGGCTAACCTGTATGAAATGACCACCTCTCATATTTAGAACGTTGGTCACTGGTAACTTCATGTTGTTCATTGTATAATGTAATAGTGGCTGCACATGATCTGAAAGAAATAAGTATGCATCTGTTGGGGGATTTCTAGAAAATTTTTCATAGATGGGACATATGGTCCACAAAATCTGTGGACCTCTTGCTTATCTTGCATCATTTTAGAATAAGGAGGGATTTACTGAGATGACAGTATTGGATAAGACTTTAAGGAATAAGGGTTCAAGAAATGAAAAATTTCTAGAAGACAGAGAGAGGTCATGGGTCTTGGAGCAGGGGTGAAAAACCAGACTGAGAGAGAAGATTGAATTCAAGATAAGAAGGCATGAGAAGACATGTAGGTGGGAGCAAAGGGACGAATGATCTTTGGCAGAAACGTAGAGGGTAAGGAGATAACTGACTATTAAATAAAACCTCTTCCCTTAGTGGAGGGCAGTTATCTAGCAAGCCAGGGGACAAGTGGTAAAGGCACAATTTTATGTTCCCATTTGGGATGTAGCACTATTCTCTCTCCATGTGTCATTGTCATGAAGACCCTCTGAGACCTGTGGACAGATGGTAGGGGGACTGCAGTGGTGAGTCCCCATTCCCACAAACATTAGGTGTTTTGCATATTTATCGGATAAGACACAAAATGTGTTTCTCATGCTCCTCTAAGATCTCTTTCCTCTGGTGACCACGGATTTTCTGCCCACTACCAATATATCATGCAGATTGAGAAAATCAGGTATAAGCCCATGACTGTTTCTATGAAAAACTAGAAATGGAATAAACAAACAAGCAAACCAAAAAACCCTTAAATGTTCAATACTTTTAAGAGTGAAAATAGAGAGATATGAAGTTTCCCGGAGTGAAGTGAACCATCACACACACATAGACACACACATACACACACATGCACGTACAAACGCTGGCAATAATGTGGTCTTCCACATGTTTCCTCTTAAACATGATAAAGTGTATGCCTATCATACTGGTTCGTTTTAACCACTGATCTATGATAATATTTCTTACTTAGAAACCTGACCACAGGGCAACTTACGATTAGTGAAAAGGCACACTTTTTCTCCATAGCTGACTATTTTTCCTTAATACTTTGGTGTGTCTGAATTACTTTATGTTTTATCATTAACAAATGTAGTGAAATAATTTCTGTGCTTTTCTAAATTCTTCATGAAAAACACTGATGAATTATTGAGTGATCTCGCTCAGCTCCCTCCTGTTATCCGTGCTCAATAAGCCCAAATGCTCTGCCTACATTACCCTAATCAGGAGCCACTAAATCCCCAGGCATCAAGTGGCAGAATGATTCATAGGAAGGCGGAGGAATTAACCAGCTTCTCAAGCTCCCCAGATAACTTAGCCCTTGCCTGTGACGGAAACATCACCTTTAAGTATTACAAACATCATGATTTCACAGGAAGATTTACATAGGAGACATGGCCATTCATCCAGGATTGGCAGAGCTCCATTGAACAGTGTGACTCAGAAGAGAATCTCCAGTAACTGACACATCTATCTCATGATTTTTGAATGGCTTTGATTGTACAATGTCTCACTTCTACAGCCTCTTCATGAAAGACGTATTATTGTTGTTGTTGTTGTTGTTGTTGTTATCACGATTCTCCCCATTTCAGTTTTACAAGGAGAAAAGCTGAGGAGTCAGAGAATCCAAGTATCTTTTCTATTTTCCCAGAATCTTGAATAATGCTACACAGCAAGAAATTGGCACAGCTGGAATTCTCACGTAGCGCCCCACCTTTTACTAAACTGCAACTACATGAAGAATGTTTCTAAAATGAGCCCCAAAATGAACCACTATTTTTTGAAGACTCTTTGAATTGTAAAAAGCCATAATTTTTTTTGAAGTGTAGAAAATGGACATAATCTATAAGTGTATCATGGCAAAACAGCTGAATATCTTTTGATATATGTTGCATCAATTGTCTTTCAGTCGGGTACATGCAATTATAACAATGATCTAAAAAGTCCTGGTAGCTTTAAACAAAGCAAAGCAAAACCAAGATTTTCTTCATGTTCATGTCCATGTGAGCAGGTGAGGCTCTGCTCTCCATCCTTTCCGTTCCCAGGATCCAGGCTGAAGAAGCAGTTTCCATCAGAGATCATGGTGGGCTGTGGCAAAAATAAAACACTGGGCATAGAAACAAGTGATGCTTCGTCAAGGTTCTGCTTGGCATATGTGATTCCCAGTTCAATACACAGTACAATGGACAACAACAATTCTGATGGACAAACCTAATGGCAGTAGGACTGGAATCTTCTCCTCCCTCAGAGAGGGGAAGCAGAGAGGTACACTGTAGATACCACTTAGAGTAACGGCAAATATTTTAAACAACTAAAACGATATTATGAATAAGGCTTTTGAAAATGAGACTTTTAATCTATAGTTAATGACCTGGCAAAATATTCATGACAAATGCCCCTCTATCATAATTGTCCATTCACTAACATATAAACTCTATGAAGGCAGAATTTTTGTCTAACTGGTTCACTGATGTATCTTAACTGCTTTTGAATGGACCCAGATAAGCATGGACACATAATACAAATGTATTGAATGGATGAATAAATGAATTTTCTTCCAAGCACAATTTTATATTGATATTAGTGTTTTGGCGGTATTTAAACCACCTCAGTGTTTTCTTATTTTTCTTTTATTTTATTCTTTGACCCATTAGTTATTTAAGAATTGTGTTAAATTCTCAAATGTACCATTATTTTTATTTATATCTGTTAATTTTGTAACTTGTAAAATGATGTGTTTACTAAAGAACTTCTGAAAATTGTTAAGATTTTCCTTTATACGGGCACCTGGAAGGCTCAGTGGTTAAGGTTCTGCCTTTGGCTCAGGTCATGATCTCAGGTTCCTGGGATCGAGCCCCGCATTGGGCTCTCTGCTCAGCGGGAAGCCTGCTTCCCCCTCTGCCTGCCTCTCTGCCTACTTGTGATCTCTGTCTGTCAAATAAATAGTTTTTTTAATCATTTTTTTAATTTATTTTGAGCATAACAGTATTCATTGTTTTTGTACCACACCCAGTGCTCCATGCAGTCCATGCCCTCTCTAATACCCACCACCTGGTTCCCCCAACCTCCCACCCCCCCACCTCTTCATTTTTTTTTTTAAGATTTTATTTATTTGACAGAGAGAGAGATCACAAGCAGAGAGAGAGAGAGAGAGAAAGAGAGAGAGAGAGAGAGGAGGAAGCAGGCTCCCCGCCTAGCAGAGAGCCCGATGTGGGACTCGATCCCAGAACCCTGAGATCAGGACCTGAGCTGAAGGCAGAGGCTTAACCCACTGAGCCAACCAGGCAGCCCCCACCTCTTCATTTTTTAAAAAGACTAAAAAAAAAATTTTCCTTTATAGCCTGATAGATTGGGAGTACTCCTAAGTGTTCCCCATATATTGAGAATAATGTGTATTCTCCAATTTTTGGATACAAGGTATTTTTATATGTTCAGTAGATCATTTCATAAATTGTATTGTTTAAATCTTCTATTTTCTTACAAATTTTTTTCTCCTTGAATATCATTTATTTTAACAAGTTATATTAAAACTTCCCACTATTAATCTGGACGTGTACATGCATTTATGTAATTCTGTCCATTTTTAAAATATATTTTGAGTTATGGAGCTCCTGGATGGCTCAGCCAGTAAAGCATCCAGCTCTTGGTTTCAGCTCAGGGCACGATCTCAGGGTCATGAGACGGAGCCCTGAGTCAGACTCCACACTCAGCATGGATCCTGCTGGAAATTCTCTCTTTCCCTTTCCCCTCTCCCTGCTTGCACACACACTCACTCTCATGCTCTCTCATAAATAAATAAATAAATAAACAAACAAATAAATAAAATCTTTAAAATATATGTATATATAGAGAGAAAGTTACATTATCAATAGCATACAAGTTTAGAGTTGTGAATATTCTTCTAGGTTAAAGATTTTATTGCTATATTATGATATTTCTCTCTCTAATAATACTTTTGCTTTCAGTCTATTTTGTCAGATTGCATTACAGCAACAATATCCTTTTGTTTCATTTGCCTGTATAGGTCGTGTTCATCCCTCTTTGAATTCACGCATCTTTGGGATCAGTCTCTGTTATGTTATATACTGCTAGATTGGGCTTTTTATCCTATCTGGAAATATTTAATAGCGAGTAAATTTTCTCCATTACTAGAGCAGTCCAACCACATAGTAGGCTATTAACAAGAAGCTCATTGAAAGAATAAATAAATGAATAATTGAATAAGCTTTTGTGATTACTGATATATTTGAATTTATTTCTATTATCTTATTTTGTTATTTATTGCCCTTATGTATATAAAGAATATATATATTTACATAAATATGTGGCCTTATTTCTACAATTGTATTTTGCTTTCTACTTAACTTGTTTTTTCTATGATTCTATCTCCCTATTTCTTGCTTTATTTCCTATTAAAATAACTTTTTTTTGTCAACCTACATGGTTTTATGGAACATTTTTTTAAATGTTTATTTATTTTATTTTCAGCGGAACAGTATTCATTGTTTTTTGCACCACACCCAGTGCTCCATGCAATCCGTGCCCTCCCTAATACCCACCACCTGGTTCCCCCAACCTCCCACCCCCCACCCCTTCAAAACTCTCAGGTTGTTTTTCAGAGTCCATAGTCTCTCATGGTTCACTTCCCCTTCCAATTTCCCTCAACTCCCATCTCCTCTCCATCTCCCCTTGTCCTCCATGCTATTTGTTACGCTCCACAAATAAGCGAAACCATATGATAATTGACTCTCTCTGCTTGATTTATTTCACTCAGCATAGTCTCTTCCAGTCCCGTCCATGTTGCTACAAAAGTTGGGTATTCATCCTTTCTGATGGAGGCATAATACTCCATTGTGTATATGGACCACATCTTCCTTATCCATTCGTCCGTTGAAGGGCATCTTGGTTCTTTCCACAGTTTGGTGACTGTGGCCATTGCTGCTATAAACATTGGGGTATAGATGGCCCTTCTTTTCACTACATCTGTATCTTTGGGGTAAATACCCAGTAGTGCAATTGCAGGGTCATAGGGAAGCTCTATTTTTAATTTCTTGAGGAATCTCCACACTTTTCTCCAAAGAGGCTGCACCAACTTTCATTCCCACCAACAGTGTAAGAGGGTTCCCCTTTCTCCACATCCCCTCCAACACATGTTGTTTCCTGTCTTGCTAATTTTGGCCATTCTAACTGGTGTAAGGTGATATCTCAATGTGGCTTTAATTTGAATCTCCCTGACGGCTAGTGATGATGAACATTTTTTCATGTGTCTGATAGCCATTTGTATGTCTTCATTGGAGAAGTGTCTGTTCATAAAATAACCTTTTTATTTTTAGTTTTCACTCTTTCTACCACTCTCAAATATATATACTGCATGTGTTTTCTTTCCCTCATTACCCTTAAAATTTTTACCTATGTAATGAATTAATAGAATATAGAATTAATCATATCTCTACTATTCTATCACAAAATGCAAAAACCAGTTCATCTCCTTCCATAAATATATAAAATATTGGGTATTCTAGTTTCACCTTGTTTTGCCCAAGCCAATTTTAACTACCATTATTGTTGTTTTAGATCATCAGTGTCGACATAGACTTGCTCACATATAATTTCTTATCATCACTTCTTTATTGCTTCTCAGGCTTTCTCTCTCAGGTCAGGTTTTTTCCTCGTGAGCTATAATTTTCACAGTTCTTTCGGTGACAGTCAGTTCATGTCACCTTCACTCTGGAATAATAATAATGCTGGGCATGAAATGTTACAGGAGTAGTTTTTCCTCTCAGCACTTTGAAGAGATTTTTTTCCCCACTGTCTTCTGGCTCCCTTGGAGAAAACTATGAGTCGAACTGCTATCCCTTTTTAGTAATCTGACATTTCTCTCGGGTTATCTTTAAGATTTTTATCTTTATCCTTGATGTTCAGCAGTTTGGCTATAAAGAGTCTAAGTGTAGATTCCTCTCCCATCAGGTCGGCTCTGTACACCTGGTGGTTTGTGAATTTCATCATGAATTCTTCTCCTCCGTTCTTCTTTTCCTGGAACAATTAGATTCTTTTCCTGGAACAACTAGACTTTCTCCTTCTGTACTGCTTTTCTTCTTCCTCTCCTTCATATTTTACCTCTTCATCTCTCTGTTCAACACTCTTGTTAATTTCTTTAGCCCTCTCTGTAAAATTCCGTAGTTATGCCTAATCCACTGCTCTTCACATTTGCCTAAAATACCTTTTAAAATTTCAATGATCATGTTTTCTTCTCTAGAGGATCTATTTGTTCTTTTGTTCTTTTTAAACATGCCTGGAACTTCATCCATGGTATATTATTTCTGTCTCATGTTTTTCATTTTTTATTTCTTTCGACATTTCTAACACACAATTCATATTTTGTATCTCACAGTTCTAAATCTGTAGTTTTACAGAAACTAATTCTGATATCATGTCTGCTGATTCACACCCGTGGTGACACACATCCTTCTGCGTCTTGTAGTTTTGGGTTGTCAGGTTATCTTCTGAGAGGCTTTACCTTTAGGAATCCTTGGGAGGTCTAGGGTGCCCCCTAGGTGGCTCAGCGGGTTGAGTGTCTTGCTCTTGGTTTTGGCTCAAGCCACAATCTCAGGGTCATGAGATTGAGCCCTGTATCAGTCTCCATACCCAGTGAGGAGTCTGCTTGAGATTCTCTTCCTCTCCTTCTGCCCCCTCGCCAGCTCATCTCTCTCTCTCTCTCTCTCTCTCAAATAAATAAATAAATCTTTAAAAAAAAAAAAAGACTTGGATGTCTAGATGTGCACCACCATAGGGGTATCCTTGTACTCCCATTAGCTACCCAAAAGTGCTATCAACCCAAGATGTCTTTAGTTTCTTAGCTTCTGCTCCCCAGACCGCACAAGGAGAATAAATAAAAGATAAATCAAAATCCAGCACAGATGTGAGTCAGGACTTGGGGAGTCTTTTCCTATCCCACAGACAGACAATCTTTCTTGTTCTTTTGTTTGCTGCTCATGAGCAGAATTATTTTCTCTGGAAACTCTTGGAGGGATCAGGCCTTATTCAGGAAGTGTCAGTTCCAGTTTCTAACCCTTCACTTGTCCTCTCTCTCTCTGCCTCTGCCACCACTTAGGCATTGCATTCTCCTTTTATACTTCCAGGCTCCTTGTGGTAGGCAGACTACCAGGATCCTCCTTCTGGTGGTCCTGGCCCAGGCTCTGTTTCCTCTTTTCCTATTTCTCTGGCTGCCACCAGGAATTATTGTCAGATAAGTCTTCTTCTGGAGATCTGGTGGGCTGAAAAGATTTATTTTCCCCCACTGAGTCTCCAGCTCAGCTTCATTCTCCACTCACTTGGCAAGGAATCATGCACTTAGGGGAACAAAATAATACACGTGGCAATACCTATTTGACTTAGATTACATTCACTAATTTACAGTTCACATTCTAGAAACCATGAGGAGAGGTGACTGACACCTATAATCTCCATCTAATCTTCCCAGAGCCCTGAAGAACAAGCAACAGATTTTAACATCAGTTTTTCTTTTCCCCTTTCCACCATTATTTGAAAGTGATGGAGAGCAAGGTAGAGATAAATATGCCTGTGATATGAATCATGCCACCCCTCGAAGACAGAAGCAGCTTCCTGCCACTCAAGGGTTTGGCTCTTCTATGAAATGTCTGTGTTCTTTCTTCCCAGGTTATAAAATTACAGAAATAATAGAGATCCTGATGGCTCCAGGGGGATCAATATATCTAAGGAAGAGACAGAATATCTAGCAGGTTTTTTTCCCCTTCAACCTTTACTTATTGATCATATATTATGGGACAGGCAATGTGCTAAGTGTTAATAGCTACAAAGATAAACAGTACAATCCTGTTCCTTAAAGAGGTCACTATCTGGAGGAGGAGACAGGCACATAAGCAGATAATTTCACACAGAATATAAATTACCACAGAGAGAAGGAAGGTGTTTCCTGGGATATTCAGAAGACTTTTGGAGGAGATAAAGCCCAAAATGAATCTTCAAAAATTACTGAAAGTTAGTCTATTCTTTTATTTAATACACACTTATTGATCTTTAAAATTTATTGATTACTGGTTCTGTGTTGGGCATTAAGATAGGCTCTGGATATACATTTGTTGATGACAAAGACATGGCCCCCATCATCATGGGTTTGCATGCTACAATCCAGCACTTGCACTCCTGAATATTTATCTTACAGAATTAAAGACATATGTTCACAAAAAGCCTATGTATGAATGTTTTATCAGCTTTATTCATAATATTTCAAAACTGGAAACAACTCTGATGGCCTTGAATGAAAAAAGGATTGAATAAACCATGGTCCATCCCTACCACGGAATACTATTGAGAAATGCAAAGCAATGAACTATTGATATGCACAACCACCTTGTTGGATGTCTGAAGAATCATGCTGCGTAAAAAAATAACCAATCTCACGGGGCACCTGGGTGGCTCAGAGGGTTGGGCCTCTGCCTTCGGCTCAGGTCATGGTCTCAGGATCCTGGAACTGAGCCCCACATTGGACTCCCTGCTCAGTAGAGAGCCTGCTTCCCCCCTCTCTCTGCCTGCTTGTGATTTCTCTCTGTCAAATAAATAAATAAAATCTTTAAAAAATAGTATCAAAAGGTTGCACATTCTATGATTCCATTTATATAATAGTTTTGAAATGACAAAGTTACAGAAATGGAGATGTGATTAGTGGTTGGCTGTAGGGGCTGGGGTGGGGCGGGGGGGTAATGAAAGTGAGTGTGGTTCTAAAAAGGGAACAGGAGAGATTCTTGTGGTGACAGAACCATTTTATACCTTCACTGCCGGGGAGTACACACGACCCCCACAGAGCCAAACACCCTCACAAGTAGAAGGAAAACCTGGCTAAATCTGAGTAAGATCAGGATTGTATCCATGTCAACATCCTGGTTGTGATGTGGCACAATAGTTGTGCAAGACGTTACCACCAAGGGGAAGGGGACATGGGATCTCTCTATTATTTCTTAACACTGAAGGCAAATCTATAATTGCCTCAAAATTTGAAATTAAAAAATTTCAAATTTTGAAATGGGCTAAAAAAAATGGGCCATCCTCCATCTTTAGCGGGGCCCCAGGGTGGCTCAGTCAATTGGGCATCTCACTCTTGATTTTGGCTCAGGTCTTGTTCTCAGGATCCTGGAATCCAGCCCCGAGACAGGCTCCATGCTCAGCAGGAAGTCTGCTGGAGTTTCTCTCTCTCTCCCTCTTCCCCTCTCCCCTCTCATTTTCTCAAACAAACTAAATAAAGCTTTTTTAAAACCCCACATATTGGAGGAGGAGCACTTAGCTAGCTCAGTCAGTAGAGCATGTGACACTTGAACTTGGAGTGGGAAGTTTAAGCCCCACATTGGGTGGAGAGGCTTCCCTAAAAAAAAAAAAAAATAAAACCAAAACGCCTTTGAGGAAAAGCAAGAGAACTGTTCCAGCTTAAGTCAGTGCCTGTCCTGAGCTGACATTTCGAGCTTATTTATGAGTCTGTCATCCTCTGCCTGTGAGCACGTCTGCCTCCCGCTGCTCCTGGGAAAGACTAGGCCGGTGGAAATGTTCTGCCTGAGGCAGAGAAGGCTGCCCTGAAGCTGAGTCTACTGCAGGGCTGTCTCCCCGCAGCCAGAATTCTGGCCAAGGTTCCGAGGCACACACGGATGAACATAGAGTCACTGCACTGCAGGACCGCAGGGCTGTGGGCCATCCTCATCCACAGCCTCTGGGGCTGCTTCCTTCGGACAAGTGAGGAAATGGATTTGACCAGAAATGGATTTCCCACTCAGAAATAGCAACAGCCCATCTGTTCACCCATGGTCTTCAACTCTGGAGGCTACGTTGGACCCCTCATGGTTTTTCACCAGGGTCCACCCCTCTTCTCCCTCTGTGGCTAGTATTATTTCTGAGAAACAGTCTGAGTCTGGAGCTGGCTGTTCAGGGATCCAATTCCTGAGAGAAGCAGCAGTATTAATAGGCCGAGGCTTTGGGGTAGAAAGACCTGACTCAAATCCTACTTCTGTAGAGTGAGCTCAAACAAGTTAGTGAAATTCTCAGAGCCTCATGTCTCCTATTTGTGAAGCAAAATGATATCGATCTCAACAAATGGTTGAGAGTGTTAAATGAGATAATGAACATCAGTGTATTAGCTCAGGCTTCCTTAACAGAACACCCAGCTTGCTTAAACAGCAGAAATTTATTTTCTCACAGATTTGGGGCTGATCAAGTCCAAGATCAAGGTGCTGGCTGGTTTGTTCCTGGTGAAGACTCTTTCTGGTTTGAGAATGGCCAACTTCTCACTGTGTCTTCACCTGGATTTTCTTTAGTTAGTGTGCACAGAGCTTCTTCTTATAAGGACACTAATTCTATCAGGTTAAGACTTCATCCCTAATATCTCATTTACCCTAATTATCTCCTAAAATTCCTATCTCCAAATACAGTCACATGGGTGGTTAGGGCTTCAACATATGAATTTGAAGGGGGAGCCATATATCAGTCCATAGTAATCCACTTAAAGTAATTATCTGGTGCATAGTAAACATTTAGAATATGAAAATGCTTATAATATTAACACTTTTGTTAATACTTTGTAAACAGAAATCAAGTGAATTATTAAAAAAAATACAACATTGTCTTTTAAATCAAGGTCGGGAATGAAACTAGGTTTGAAGAAGTTTCTGGAAATCAGTACCTGAAATGCATCAAGAATTCAGGCAAAAATGCCTCCATCAGAAAGGATGAATACCCAACTTTTGTATCAACATGGATGGGACTGGAAGAGACTATGCTGAGTGAAATAAGTCAAGCAGAGAGAGTCAATTATCATATGGTTTCACTTATTTGTGGAGCATAACAAATAGCATGGAGGACATGGGGAGTTAGGAGAAGGCAGTTGGGGGAAATTGGAAGGGGAGGTGAACAATGAGAGACTATGGACTCTGAAAAACAATCTGAAGGGTTTGAAGAGGTGGGGGGGTTGGGAGGTTGGGGGAACCAGGTGGTGGGTATTAGAGAGGGCACGGACTACATGGAGCACTGGGTGTGGTACAAAAACAATGAATACTGTTATGCTGAAAATAAATTTAAAAAAATGTTTATAAAAAAATAAAATAAAATAAATTAAAAAAAAAAGAATTCAGACAAAAGTCTCTTTCCACTTTCCACCATCTCTCATCGTCACTGTTTCCATAGACTGGTTTCCTCCACCCTTCTGAGTTCATAAAGAGACAACAATGGCCACTCCACAGCTCCCACGATACCATCTTCTCTGTGCTGACCACCCACATCACTCACCCAATTCCAAATTGTCAAGGGAGGGAGTGAGTTACCACACTCGGGTCGGAGATCTACACCCGGTCTAACCACTAACTGCTAAAGACTGCAGCCTGGAATGGCCTAGATGTTCACTCTCCCAGGCGGGCAGCCATTTTGAGAAAGGGGACGATTGTTAACTGGTTAATCACCTCATAAAGCATCTGCCGCTGCATTTTTCATAATTGTGTTAACTCTCTTTTGCAGGATGCATATCTCCAGGTGTAAACATGAAGTCCCAGTAATAGTCATAACCAATAACTATACTGATCTTGACCAAGCTACCCTCACTTATTGGGGGAGAGGGGCGCAGATCACCATCTTCATTTCTCTCTATCACAATCGTGCCTGAATGCACAATCCTCCCATCCTCCCTCAGTTCTCCGGCATCTCCCTGTCTTGGCTTTCTAGATGTGGTTTGCTACCCAGGCTTTTAAAACCCAGCATGTTGTCTCATACCAGATGGTTCTAGGATGTGCTGGGAAACAAGGTCCAGCCAATTCCACACCGATTTGGAGCCAGCTCTGGACAGCTCCAAAACCATCCCCTGGGCTGGAGCTCCGGAGACTCAGAATTTCCAAGTACCATGAGTATGCTGGAGGGGGCTGACCACTTAGGTAAGGGGAATAATGCCCTTTCCCACCCCCACGGTTTATTTTTTCAGTCAGCTTCCTCCACATCGGGGCTGTCCCTGGGTAATAGTGATTCAGCATTTTGGGCTGTGTGGGCTGGTGTCCATTTCTCTTCTCACCAGCTCCCATACTCAGACCCAAAGCAACACACTTGGCCAAAGACGATGACTTCCCCTGTCAATATGAGCTGAGATGCTAAGGGAGCACGCTGGCTGCATCTCCCTTCCTTGTCATCCCTGGAAACTGGGGACTGGCTGCAGGACGGTGACCACAGGTAAAGCACAGGTCTTCACCCGACATTGCAGGCTGAGATTCAGGAGACATTTTGTGTGCAGAGGTGCAGGATACATCTCCACAAGGAATAATAAAGACTGCAAGATCTAGACAGTGAGGGGAGGAGTCACATCACATCTTGTTTTTGTTCTGTTTTCTGTTCAGACATCTTCTTGGCGACACATGTGAGCCGTGGTGCTCAGGGATGGTCACTACCCAGAACTGTTTATACTTCTCAGTTTTATTTAATTGAATCTTAGAAACATTTATAGCAATAGCTCTCCTGAACTTAGTCTATTTAAAAGGCTGTCTGGTTAACCAATATAACCGACCCCTGTGAGGTATTCTAGACTGAAGCTATCTGCAGGATGAGCTCTCGCCCACAGCCGGCTCTCACCAAGGATGCTCTACTACTCCCAACAGGTAGACCATGTGCTAAGAATCCTCCTTTTTTTCTGAAAACTGTTTCATAAGCCAAAGATATGGGAATGCAGAAAGAGATAATGCATCTAAGAAAACGATGATGAAAAACTTTGCACCTTGCAAAGACTTTAAAAAAATAATACATATTGCTTTAAACATTGCTGGAAAATTACATGCAGTCATTATAATTAGACAAAAGTGCAGGGTGGCCTCATAAAAATCTAGATGTCTGCATGAGGCTGGAGCTCAAGTCTGAAATTCTCTCTCCTCTCTAAAGAAAGAAAAACTGGAAAGAGGATCCTTTATGCATGTCGCTTATGCAAGAAAAGTAAGGCAGACCTCTAGCAAAGAAACCTCAAAGCAACAGGCTTGGTCCGCATCACACTTGATAACATGATAGTCGTATATTTATATAAAATGTTTAAGCTATGTGTTAATATTTTTATTTTTTTAATATTTATTTATTTTTTATTTATTTACGAGAGGACAGAGGGAGGGGCAGAGGGAGAGAGAGATAAAATTAGGAAAATTAGGTCCTGGACTGGAGCATGTTTAGGAGAGATGAGGCAGGGCCATTCCAGGTGAGGGCAGAACACAGTGATGGACAGAGACACCCTGGGATCTCGGGCATGGGATGGGTTGGGATCATGACAAACACTGACTGTGGAAAAGCAAACACATTTACATGGGTCTCCAGAAGTAAATAAAATTTTTCTGCCAGCAGGCATCACTGGAGGCTTCATGGAACAAATGGTATGTGAGATGAACCTTGAACGGCGCATTTGGAGGGCGCAGTCCAGAGAGTGCGCAGCAGTCCAAGTGGGCCACACGACGGGTGGAGAAGCGTGCTTCCTGGCAGCATTTCTTCCATGTCATGCCTCTTCTGATTTATCTTTTCTGTGTTCTGCCCCTTTAGCTTAACCTCTGATGAGATTATTTTGAACTCATCAATGTACAATTAATCCAGGTGTTATCTAAAGTAGATAATGGCTTAATACTTCTAGATCCAGGCAATAAACTTCTTAAAGTCCTTCCAACCCTCCACAAAATTAATGAAAGAGAAATCTGAGGGCTGTTTTTCTTTTAATTTGTATCCCCCAAATAACAGTGTACTGGAGAAAATGCACTAATTATAGTTCTACCCCATGACATCGGACTCATGATTTACAATGGGGCAGATTTTGTCCCTCAGGGGACATGTGGCAACAGCTAGAGACATTTTTTGGAGGGGTTATCAAAACTTCTGGGGGTGGACAGAAGCCAGTGGTGCTGGTAAACAGCCTACAGTGCACAGAGCAGTCCTTGCAACAGAGAATTATCGAGCCAAAGAATTATCAATAGTTCAATAGCACCAAGGTTAAGAAACCCTATTTTATTTTATTTCATTTTATTTTAAGATTTTTATTTATTTGAGAGAGAGAGAGAGCTCACAAGTGGAGGTGGAGGGCAGGGAAAGAGGGAGAAGCAGACTCCCCGCTGAGCAAGGAGCAAGGATGTGGGACTCAATCCCAGGACCCTGGGATCATGACCCAAGCTGAAGGCAGACACCTAACCAATTGAGCCACCCAGGTGCCCAAGGAACCCTTTTTTACACCATGAAAGAACTTTGAGTTTGTTAATTGCAAATTTCTAATTTGACAGATAGGACATATAAAGTCAAAGATGTGAAATAATTTGAACATGGCTAGTCAGACAGTAGCAAATGGGGTAGGAACCCAGAACTTCAAGACCAGAATTTTCTTCTCTTGATTCACCAGACCTCCTGTAGGTTTCAAATCAAATGGCCAGTGCTTTTTAATGCTGTCAGCCCTTGATCACAACACTGAGAGATGAGTGATTTTGTCAGTGCTGACCGCACAGGTGGGGTCTGAACTTAGGCATCTGAGGATTTGGGAAGGAAAGGGAAGGAGGGGTGCCCCTCTCTCCACCCAAGAGCAGTATCACTGGAACCCCAAATGGAGCTGATCAAGGGAATCGGTGTATGGTGACCAATCCACAACACTGACATAGTTTAATATGAAGAAAAGATGAATAATTCAGTTCTGCACCTCCAAACTCCTCCCTTTGCCACAGAAGCTGACAAAAACACTCCTGGGTTTGCTGGGGAGTGGGGTTCAAAAGGAGAGGACTGGAAATGGGGGTCAGAGGAGGTGAGGGGCTTGGGCCCCTGGTCTCAGTTCTGTAACATACAGACCCTGTTCCTTGAGACAAGATATTTTAGTCCTCAAGGCTCACTTTCCCTATGAATCAAACAATGCAACCAGAGTCACAGAACTTCCATGTCAGAATTCATTTCTGAGACATCAGGTGTAAGTTGTCACATTTCCCAGGTGAAGAAACTGAAGCACAGAAAGGTCAGGTTGTCTCTTACAGGTCACAAAACTCGAGGAAGATCATGGGGCATGATCCCAGATCCCCGACAACCCAAGAGTGGTTTGTGCTCCATCCTAACTCCTGGAAGCAATGTTTGAAAGGATTTTCTGTAGGAGCAGAACAGCTCTGGGGCACCCACAGCATTTTTTGGGCTCAGTGGCTGGGGTGCCATTCTCAGCACCATGTGGTGTCCCATCATTCTGTAGTCAACCAGACAGTACCCAAGAGCCCCTCAGCAAGCCTCCTTGTGCCCGCAGCCTGCCAGGCTGCAGAGAAGCAGCAGCTTCTCCAAAATCAGGAGACCATCCTGGAAGTAATCACAGAAATAATCCTTCAAAATATGGGAAACCCATGGATACAAATGGAAACGTCATGCCAAGCCACATGGCCAGAGAGTGACTTATTTAAGGAAATGAGGTCTCCAAACTAAGAATCAGGAGCAGGTTGAAGAGAGGCAGTTTGGAAGAGTAGATGGGGGACACACTCATTAGCAAACTTCCAACACTGTCCTTTAACCAGTGCTTCCAGGACTTGCCTGAGGACAAGTGCTCTGGATTTCAACAGAGTGGTGAAAACAGAAGTCCCTTATCCCTGGGATTGGTTTTTGTGCTTCTAAGATGAGACAAGACTAATGAAAATGGCCTGCACCTCAGGAATCAGCAAACATTAAGAAGATCAAATAAAATTTCCAGAATCATTGAAAGGCCCTGCTTATGTGGTGAATGGAACTGAATCCTTTGAAACCCTTAAACCTGAGGCTAGTGGGCTATTCAATCACATTAGGTGCTACTTTAGAATGAGCCCCACATTTGAGGATGTAGAGACTATCCACAGTGAGGCCCTTGGGGAGAAAATATGTTGTCAGGATGGTTTTATCAGTGATCTAAGGTACAAAGTCTCACTGGGGAAGGCAAATGTGAGCTTCAAGCTTTTTTTTTTTTTTTCCTATTGACATTTTTCTGTTTCCAATTTGCTGTACAATAGGAACAATTTAAATCTTTTTCTGGGAGCAATCTGGCAAATGCTTGGCCTTGGAGAAGCAGCATGACCCATGCAGGGTGAGGGGCATCTACATGACCTCTGAACTCCCATTTAATTCTGGTATTTTATGATTAATTAGGGGAATATAAAAAATTCTGATTTAGTCAATACTGATGGGAATAACAAAACTTCAGCACTTAAGCACTTTTAGAGAACATGCCCTCTGGAAGAGCTAGGATTATTCTCAATTAAAAACAAAAAAAACTTGCTTAATTTTGGCAAATGTTTTTTCAAAGAAAGCATGAAAATAATGTATGGTTTCAGTCTTCTTTCTCACTTCTTCTTACACTTAATAAATATCCACAAAGCATCTGTCATGTGGCTGCACAGCTCTGACATGATGGGGTTCAAGTCTTCAATTGCCTACATAGCCCAGGATTTCCAAACTTACAGCATTAACACAAAAACAGGAGCAGACTTGTAATGTCCCAGAGGCATTTGACAAACAGGTCCCCAATCTTCTCTGGAAGGGGCATTCTCAGAGATGCAATCAGAGTGAATCTACTCAAGATTAAAAATTTACAAAACATCTGAAGATATAGCCACAGAGAGAATGGCAGAAACATAAAGCACACAAGCCAGGAAGATATTTAGACTCCCCAGAACTTAAGTTAATAATGTTACTGACATAGATGAAAAATAAATACATTTAAATTTTTCCTTTTTTTCTTCTTGAGGGGACAGGGCAGGGCAAAGGGAGAGGAAGATAGAGAGAAAACCTTAAATGGGCTCCAGGCCTCATGAGAGCCTGATGCAGGGATTGATCTCACAATCCTGAGATCATGACCAGAGCTGAAACCAAGAGTCAGATCCCTAACCGACTGAGATACCCAGTGCCCTTAAATTTTTTTTTTTAATTACAAATGTCTCAACAAGTGGGTCAGAGTTGGAATCTTATAAAAAAACAAAACAAAACAGATATTTTTGTAGAAAAACAAATAGCATTTGCAGGAATGAAAAATACACTCACAGTAATTCGAGTCACAATGGACACAACAGCTCAAAGGTACACAACTGAAGAAATAATTAGGAAACTGGAAGATAGGACTGCATACATTTACCTGGAAAGCAACACAGAGAAACAATGTGGAGAAAATAAAAGGTCAGAAGATATGGACACAACAAAGAGCAAGTTCCACAAATTCCTAACAAAAGTCCATGAAGGGTCAGGAAAGGAGGGACTAGGGAGAATGAGTGATAACAACAACCCTGGTGGTGGATTCCCAAGCTGATGAGAGACATGAACAGGCCATTCAGGAAGCACACAGAATCCCAAGCAGAGAATGTTAACTTGATTTAATGTACACATACAGACTAGTTTTATAGGGCAGGCAGAGAGCCTGGAGTCCTGTAGGGAACATACATTCTTCGTTAGCCACTTAGACAAAAAATGGCCATCAGTCGAAGAATCAGTGGCACAGAGAGTATTTTCTCTGAATTTAAGACAATGAAGTTAGAAATCAACAACAAAAAAAAAGTACACCCGTAGCGACTGCTGTTAGGGAGACATTCATTTCGTTTGTTTCACACCAAGGTTCTTACTGTTGGCACATGGCCTTCTGACGCTTAGGATGTACTGTTGTCACTCAGACCCCCCAAGTCTGGCCTTGATATTTGGTATTAGGGAAGTGGGGCTTGAGCATGTTTGTTTCTTCCTTCCCAGATAACCTCCTCTCACTACTGAACTGGTTAAGGAAATGTTAATATAGGAGTCAAATTACATACATTTGAATGGATATACAAGTAACCACCACCTGCCAGCTGTGCTACCATGGGTGAATTAATTAATTTCTCTGTGCCATTTCATCCTTTATAAAATAGGGGTGGTGATGGTGTCTACCTCTTAGGATCATTAAAAAGATTAAATTAAATAATATGTGTAAATATCAGACCAGCGTTTGTCACCAGTTTATTTTATTTTATTTATTTATTTTTTTATTATGTTACAATACTCACCATACAGTACATTATTAATTCTTTGTTGTAGTGTTCCATGATTCATTGTTTGTGTATAACACCCAGTGCTCCATGCATTACATGCCCTCCTTAATAGCCATCACCGGGCTAACCCACTAGTTTAAAAATACTATTATTTTATTATTTTAAGGTTACAATCATGCATTGATCAATTCTCCTTTCATGCAGTCAGAGATTCTGATGAGAATGACCTTCAGTATCTGGAGAAGAAGAGAAGGAGGGTTCTGGGTTGGGAGAGAAAGAGGCCAAGAGACAGAGATGATACTCTGAGCTGAACTAGGAAAGATTTTGGAAGACAGGGCTTTCCAGTGGCAGGCAGAGGACCTGCCTTGACAAAACTCCATGCTGGGGTGCAGGACGGCCACTGGGGTGGGGCAAAATTCCCTCCATTTCCCCACACACTGGGCTCTTTCACAAAAACAGAGTCTGTGCCTAATTTTTAGGGAATGGCGTCCACAGCTTATGAATTATAAGTCACAGAATGCAGGAGTGTGAAGATACGGCCAAGGGAACAGAGCAAAGGATTCACTTCTACAAACAGTAATAGCTGAAAAGAAATGTGAACAAAGGCAAAGTAGACAGAAATATCTACAATGCTATTGTGGAAGGAAGTCAGTGATAGGTAGCAATACCCAGGAAAAGTCTGTTCCAACTTGTTCATTCTAAATTTGAAAGCAAGTTGAAATAATTATGATTCATCAGACATTTATTAGTCAATTTTTAAAAACTAAATGGGATTAAGAGCTACAAGCATCCCATCATACAATAAATAAGTCATAGGAATGAAAACTACAGAATAGGGAATGTAGTCAATAATATTATAATATACTTGTCATGGTGAGCATTTAGTAAGGTATATAATTATTGAATCATTCTATTGTACACCTGACACTAATTTAGGATTCTATGCCAACTATGCCAATTAAAATTTTAAAATTTTTTCAAAAGCCCAAACCACCTATCTTCTTACAAATTTAAAATTTCAAGAAAAGACAGCAGCAATAACAAAAATCTTTCCATATGTTAGTTTCCTCATCGATAATCCAGATTATGAATTTTACTCAGTTGGATGGTTTTGAAGAATACATGGGATCAGAGGTGAAATGTGTCTAGAATAGATAAAATCTTGGGAAATTTCGGTCATTGCATTTAATTACAATCCCATTGCATTTAACTACAATCTGTCTATTCTTAATGATACATGGTGGATTTGCTCATGGACTTTTTTCCCTTATGCATCGCTTTTTCATATATAGTTGGGATCATACTGTGCATATAAATTTACATGATGCTTTTTTCCCGTTAATGTTATGTCACGTCCTACTTTTGTCTTTAAAATACCCATAAGCCTTCCTTTAAACTCTGTCTTCCAATTTTCAGCTTGTCCTTTGTACTCCTCCCCCACCGCCTGACCTTTTTGTGTGAACAAC
The DNA here is from genome assembly GCF_902655055.1 of Lutra lutra. Lineage (NCBI taxonomy): Eukaryota > Metazoa > Chordata > Mammalia > Carnivora > Mustelidae > Lutra > Lutra lutra. The sequence continues at coordinate 8,283,932 of NC_062281.1, read as the reverse complement.
ATTTCTTCGGAAGGAAATGATTCTCATTTCTGTCATAATGTGATGCTTGTTCTCAGGGTGGAAGAACTCTGTCCAGGAAGTTAGTTCCCAGCAGGTAACCAAGATTCTGTCTTGAAGACCCTTCTGCATTTTCCTGAAAGGTTTATTTTATCTCTATCTATTTATCAAGTGTGTTTGTCCCTGCTATTTACATGTCCCTTTCCTTGAACGGAGTGCTCAGACCTAAATTACTCGTAATTGTCTGTCCCAGGGAAGAGAAGAATGTGAGTAGCTTATAACACACATTCAGAGTATTTTCATGCAAGGCTTTACATATTTGTTACAACAATGGAGTTCCAGAAAGTTCTGTAAGTCAAAGAAAACAATATTATGCACCTTTTAATAATAAAAAATAAACCCTAGAAGAAAAGCCACATCGGAAACTTGGAGGAGGAAGACAATGTGCCTGATGTCCCAGGTGGTCACCTTAGCTCACATCCTGACCCTCACCTGGCTTTTGTTTTACCATAATCAGAGATCTGTTGGGCTGAAAGAGACTCAGAAATCATGTGGGCCAAATGTCTGAATTTATAAATGAGGATGTTAGGCCTGGTGAATTTCCTAAGACTTATAATTAGCATTTATAGAGAATATTGTATTTTATGCTATATTTGTATTTAAAACTCATTTTACCTCTGTGAGAACTGAGTAATAAATTATCCAGTGTGAATATGGAGAGAGTAAGCTTTTCTGAGGACAACCCCAAAGCACATTCGGGACTGCCTTGGAGTCAACAAGCCAGCCCTGGACCAAGTTCTATCACTTGGACAAATCACAGTATTTTCCTGAACCTGTTTGCTTCATCTTTAAAATGGGACTTAGAAACAGAACCAAGTCACAGAACTGTTGTGAAAACTATAGAAGGTAGTATGTGATACAAACAAAGAAGTGAGTAAGAGAGGAAAATATATATTCTCCAAAATGAGTTTTGGAGAATGGTTTTTGTAATATGTTTGGAAAATACTTACATACAGACCTGTATAAATAATCCCAAATAATCCTTATTGAGCTGTTCTTTTCCACCCTTATTTTGGGAAAATTATGTTTTTCCCAAAAGACATTATTGTTGACATCCACAAAACAATGATTTGGTGGAATATTCTCTTTTTTTTTTAAGATTTTATTCATTTATTGAGAGAGAGAGAGAGAGAGAGAGAGAACGCGCGCGCGCACACACACACACACACACACACGCACACAAAGGGGGGGAGGGGCAGAAGGAGAGGAAGAAATAGACTCCCTGCTGAGCAGGGAGCCTAACATGGGGCTCAATCCCAGGACCCCAAGACCATGACCTGAGTCTAAAGGCAGATGCTTAACAGGCTGAGCCACCCAGGCACCCCTTGTGGAATATTCTTGCAAAGCCTTAAATTAATGCTGCATGAGTTTTCCCCTTTCCCAGCTGGAAGCCACAGACCACACCTGTACACTTAACCCTCCATCTCTTCCTGCAGGCTTGCCTTCCATCCTGCAGGCTCCCTAAGGTGAAGAGGCAGAGCCCTCCTACCACCTTGCCTTGGGGAATTGCAATATCCCCTCTGGGTTCTGGAAGGTATAAATTGTCAATCATAAATCAATGTTACATAAACACGGTGATAGGTTGATGAATTTTCAGCTGTTCATCTCATCATATGATGGGAGGTGGAGGCAGCATCAAAAGCAGAAAGGATAGAGAGAATGCACCCAGAGTTTAGTCCCTAGTGAGTGATGCCTCCTGGCTGTCCATCTGCTTCAAGGTATGTGTGTTCTGAGCTCCAGGGGCTGGATTTTTTAAAGAGACTGGTCCAGTTTAAAGATGGCCAACATTCTGGAATGCTCCATCTCTGGTCTGAATTGCTCAGTCTATATAGGACAAAGGCACTGCGTAGGGAAGAGGCAGTGGGGAGTGATGAAAGGCGCGTGAACTCTATAGAGTCAGAGGGAACAGGTTGCACACTGACTCCAGACCATCATGAATTAATTGCTTCTTCCAGGATTGCTCTCTGCTAAAGACTAACCCACTATACATGCTCCATGGGCCATGTTCAGTCATGTGATGGGAGAGGAAAAGTGGGGCAGGAGGAAGAGGACTGCTCCCCTCTTGAAGAGTCTTCTTTCCATACTTCCCTAACTAACACCAGGCACAGTTCTGACTCTCTGTTCCAATCCATCCTCTGCTTCTCAGCACTAACTACATTTGCCTTTTGTTCTGTTTGGCCAACTGATTTCTTTTGTCTCTTTGGCCTTTGGAATATAGGCTCCATGAGAGACTGGACCATCTGTCTTTCTCATGATCATATCCCCATCACTGTATTAGATATTATGGATTTTATGTGTAGCCATTTGACAGCCTACTTCTCTCATCTCCCCATCAAATGTAAGCTCTAGGAGGACAGTGGCTTTTTCTGTTTGGCAGAAAAACCCAGGGCAGAGACTGAGACATAGTAAGATTTAGTAACCATTTTTTTTTAAAGAATGAATAAATTATGAATGAATGAATGAATGAATAAGTATAATGCTAATAAATGGATTAACCAGTACATAAATAAATGAATAAAACTACCAGTGGCCCACAGTGATTGGGCATTCTATTTCTAGAACAACGCTAGGATATAGGTTTGTCTGAGTATCCACACACACACACATACACACTGTACATTCTCTCCATTCTTTGCACTGAACCACTCTGCAGAAGAGTGCTTCACTGGAAAAACAAAAAAGAAGAATGAGAGGACTTATATTCCAGTCTAAGTAGAAACCATGTATGTACTCACTTATTCAATCAACAAATATTTACTTAACAATGTTATGGATACAGTGATGAATAAGCCAGGTGGGGCTTCTGGTCCAGCAAAGAACACAAATGTTTCTCCATTAATTACAACAGTCAAGAAGAAAAATTGTTTGGGTTGTTGCATTAGGAAGTAAGAGTCATGCCCCGATAAAACTCAATAGGCATCTCAGGGTGCCTGGTGCGAACAGCACCCGTCACTCCAGGAGCTAGCCAGAGCGAGGTGGCTAACTTGCATCCTGCTCAGGACCCATGGGCTTGTGTTCCTCCAAGAAGAAGCTCTAAGAAACTCCATGTGACAGAGTCTAAGGAGAAGGGCATATCTCCCTCTCCTAGGGAGAAGGGAGATATGAAAGGAGCATAGTTAGAGGCCAGACACCGCTAACCAAAGAATAACAGGGCAAATTAAATCCCATAAACAGGAGAGGAAAAGAAGATTGCCCAACGGGCTGGTTGCCAGGTCTGCCATGGTTGATTAATAAGACCAGCTTTAAATTTTCTGTTAAGTAAGAGACCAGAACTGTGAATGTTTACAGAGGCCGTGTGATATTTTCTTTTCTGAGGAAAAAAAAAAATGTACAAAAGGGTTTGGAATTTTAAAATATGAAAAGCAATTTGTTTGAGATTCAGCCCACATTTAGAAAGGCTGATTAAACCTCTAGCTTTGACCATGACTACAAAATCCACCTTCTCATAGTGGCCTTCTGCTAATTAGAGCGGGAGACTGCATTTTATTTCTTTAATCCTGTGTCTGTTCCAGAGACCTGGGTCACATCGCTGGGGAGGCAATTTAAGGCAAGAATGTCAGGTCCTTGTTGCTTCACTTAGAGGATTAAACGACATTTTATTTTTTGTTTATAAAAGGGCTTGTTTATATTTTCTCTGGCACTTGTTTCTCACCAAGGCAGAGGGAACTCTTCAGCATAGACCACTCCCCTGAGAGCGCAAGAGTGGGGTCAGTCTCCCCCTGAAGCCCCTGTGGAGGTTGACAACCTTTGATGAGCTGCTCTGGGACCAAGTCTACTTGAAGTTAGAGAAGCAGGGAGTCATGTGACTTTTCTTGCACCCATGACTGGAATGAATAGATCATGTTCTGCCACCGCCTCCAGGAGCACCCCAACTTGTATGAGGGAGGCATTTACTAGAACTGCAGCCTCCAGAGGACATAGCATGACAGATGCACTGAACCCCTCTAGGTGAGTATGATGGGCAGGCTCTACAGTGATGCTGCCTTTCCACCTGGGAGTGACAAGAGGGGATTTGCAGTTTCTACCGAGGAGGGACCATACTCTAGGAGACAGACAGTTCATTCTTTTACTTTCCCAAATGATAGGGCTTCCGGCAAGTTGTCAATAGATCCTTCTGTAACCAGGAGTCAGGAGCTGGAGACAGACTGAACACATAGATGGGTGAGGATTGTGGGGTCTGGGGACCGTGACACATGCCAGAGGGATGAACATTTCCCCAGGTAGGTTAGGACAGTGGGAAGAGTGATGGACAGAGGTGCTCTGTGATCAAGCATCAGAGGCTCAGTAGGAGGCAACCTGAGCAGATGGCAGCAGCAGATAAAAAGATGTTTCATTTCAAGGGTTGTCTGGAAGGAAGCAGGGTAAACATCATGAATGAACGAAGGAATACACACACCAATTGCAAGATATAAGGAGAAAATCAGGTTATCATAGATTATACTCAATGTGAAGCCTATAGAAAAATGATTGCAGGTAGATTAAGACAGACAAGAAAATACGTCTAGAAAAGAAAGATGAAGGAGAAATTAAGGTGATCAGAGAAATTTGCAAATTTGGAAGTTGTGCCCAAATAAGAGAATTAAGAAAGAAGGTGCCTGCTCTCCCCTTCTGTGTCTGGGATACTTAAATAGGAATTTCTATCTAAGTTTTTCTCCTTTCAACTCACCTCTCACTATACATACCCTCAGTGAGCAATCTTAGCTTACAGGCACAGTCAGTACAAGGTCATCTGCACCTGTAAACCTAACCCACATTCCCCAGTATAGATGGGAACAGGGAGCTAGGGATTTTCAAAAGAGAATGTTGGAATAAGAAATAAGTAAATGCAGCTGATGACCAAATAATAAGTAGTTCTGAGACAAGTTTATAGATCTGCTGGGGTTTAGGGCAAGGATCAGTGATAGGTACATAGAAAACTAATCACATAAAATGAGAAAATCATTAACAATTTTGTAAAACAGAAATTAATGCAAGAAAATAAACATAATTCAATGCCTGACTCAGCAGAGAATACTGTTTACATGGTCATATGTATGTATTTATTTATTTGTTTATTTAAGAGAGAGTGAGTGATAGGCAGGGGGATGGGGAGAGGAGCAGAGGCAGAAGGACAAGCAGACTCCATCCTGAGCACAGAGCCTGATGCAGGACTGATCTCACCACCCTGGGATTACCACCCAAGCCAAAATCAAGAGTCAGACACAACTGACTGAGCCACCTAGGAGCCTCTACAGGGTTGAATTAATTTAAACCCTAAATACTGATTTATTGGAAATAATAGTATTATTATTATCTTGAGAATTTCAGGTAAAGAGAAAGATTGTGCCCTTTAGAGGGAGTTAAGAAAATTAAATTCTCTACCACAAATGGAAGACAATACATATATGTAACTGTATAAACACGATATGGTGGGATATGCATGGTATTCATGTATATGAACTCAAGTGCTAGAATGGTGAGCCCAAAGTATGGAAAGTGGCTGTCTCTGGGGAATTGGGGTGTGGGAAGTCTTAGGTAAAGTGGTGGAGGCATGGGATCTGAAGACATGCAGTTCTGTTTGCCTTTAACAAAACAACAAATCTGTGCATGTGTTATTTTTGAAACTTTAAAAAATCAACCATAAAAGTATATTCTCCAGCAGGGAATTCACTATTCCTAATAGGCTTTCCTTCCAGCTGGCCAAAAGCAGAGAGCATCATGAAATTAATTCTCTCACTACAAAATTAAGTTCATCATGAAATTATTTTTCCCCCCCCTGGGAAACATGTGACATTTTTCTAATGTATTCCCTATGACCATGAATGGAATCCAATATCAGAGGACATTTTATTTCTGGAAAACCCCTCTGTGACCCATAATGCTCATTTTCTGATGAATTTTATCAATTATTGATACAGGATCTATCAAATCTGGATTCCACAGTTCCACCAAGACCCCTCTCCCAATAGCAAAAGTGGTTCATCCAATAGTCCTTGCACACCTCAAACTGGACGTTCCACTAGTACTTAAAATTAAGATGCAGAAATCACATTATATGCAATGCTTCCTAAATTCTCCTTCTGTTCTCTTCCACCACTGACTGAGCCAGTCACCAGGTGTCGTCCTTCTTGTTTTTCACCCAGCCCCACCCATGCCACCAAGTCCATCCTTCCAACCCTCTTGGTCTGTGGTTTTCCTCCATCCTGGCAGCCCTTCTCTAGCTGAGGCATGAGTTATCACCTCCTCGTATCCCTGCATGAGCCACCTGCAAAGTTCCTCTCTGCTCAGGCCAATTCTCATTTAGTCTCCTCCGTGGAGCCAGAGCTGTGCTTCTGCAATTGAAATCCATCAATAGCTTTCAGCAAAAGTACAATTACTTAGGGCTATATATGAGGTTCTCTAAGCCCCTGGTATTCTTTCCTTGTTCCCTTGGTCACATCCTCTGGTCACATGAAGTAGCCTTGAACTGATGAGCAGCCAGGTTCTGTGGTCTAAAATGCTAATTACACATGAAACATGATTGCTGTGCTATCAGCTAACCAAACGATTTTGCATTGCTGATCAGCTTCTACCAAAAGAATCTAGAAAAAATAATCAAATTAAAACAGAAAGAAGCAGAAAGGAGGAAAAAAATAAGAATACCAATGTGAATCAATAAAATAAAACATTGACAAACAGAAAACCAGGGAAATCAAAAGCCAGTGCTTTGGAAAGATCAGTAAATTTGATAAGCCTTTAGTCAGACTGATCAGGAAAATATAGAGAAGATATGCATTATTAATATCGTGATTGAAAGAGGGGGTATTACTTAGACACCAAGGCACGAAAATTGTAGGAAGGAAATATTAGGAACAACACAACAGGAAATATAACAAATTCATCAAAATGAATAAATTTCTTAAAGATAAAAATTACCAAAAAAAAAAAAGAAAGAAAAATTCCAAGAAAGAAAACGATACACCATGACCCTTTATGAATACAGAGGCAAAAGTTATTTTTTAAAAATCTAGCAAATTAATCCCAACAGGATATAAAATAAATAATGCATTATGATCAAGTAGGGTTTACTCTGGGAATGAAAGGTTAGCTCAACATTTGAATATCAATCAATAAAACTCACCAAATCAACAGATTAAGGAAGAGAAAAACATGCTCATTGAAAAGATGCAAAAAGAAGACTTCAACAAAATTTCACATTATTCCTGATTTTTAAAAAATATCTCTCAGTTGTAGAATTTAAGAAATGAGAAAAACAAATTAAAAAAAAAAAAAAAAAAAGAACCAAGATGCCCTTCAGCAGACGAATGGGTAAAGAAGATGTGGTCCATACATATTATAGAGTATTATGCCTCCAACAGAAAGGATGACTACCCAACTTTTGTATCAACATGGACAGGGCTGGAAGAGATTATGCTGAGTGAAAGAAGTCAAGCAGAGAGAGTCAATTATCATATGGTTTTGCTTACTTGTGAAGTATAAGGAATAACACGGAGGACATGGGGAGATGGAGAGGAGAAGGGAGTTGGGGGAAATTGGAGGGGGAGATGAACCATGAGAGACTGTGGACTCTGAGGAACTAACTGAGGGTTTTGGAGGGAGGGGAGTGAGAGGTGAGCCTGATGGTGGGTATTATGGAGGGCATGCATTGCATGGAGCACTAGGTGTGGTGCATACACAATGAATTCTGGAACACTGAAAAGAAATGTAAAATATAAATAAAAATTTAAAAAAAAAATTTATCACAGAAAAAAAAGATACAAAAAAGCCAACTCTGTTTTTAACTTATTTTGTTTAAGTTCAATTAGTTAACATATATTGTATCATTAGTTCCAGATGTGGAGCTCAGTAATTTATCAGTTGTGTATAACACTAGTGCTCATTACATCAAGTGCCCTTCTTAATGCCCATCACCCAGTTACCCTATCCCCCGACTCTCCTTCCCTCTAGCAACCCTCAGTTTATTCCCTATAGTTAAGAGTCTTGTGGTTTGTCTCCCTCTCTGATTTTGTCTTATTTTATTTTTCCCTCCCTTCTCCTATGATCCTGTTTTGCTTTTTAAATTCCACATGTGAGTGAAATATATGATAATTATCTTCCTCTGACTGCCTTATTTCAGTCAGCATAATACCCTCCAGTTATATCCATGTCAATGTAAATGGTAAGATGCCATCCTTTTTGATGGATGACTAATATTCCACCATATATCTATATCTATATCTATATCTATAATCTCTCTCTCTCTATATATATATATGTATAGTATATATGACATCTGGGCTCTTTCCATAGTTTGGCCATTGTGGTCATTGCTGCTATAAACATTGGGGTGCAGTTGCCCCTGCAGGCTTTCTTTTAATGTCCATTAGCATGATAAATGATTCTCCACCCCCTCACTTTCAGTCTAGAGTGTCTGTGTCTAAAATGAGTCCCTTATAGACAGCATATAAATGGGTCTTACTTTTTTATCCAATTTGATACCCTATGTGTTTTGATTGAAGGATTTAGCCTGGTTACATTCAGAGTAACTACCGAAAGAATTAACATCTTACCTGAAGGTGAAAGACTGAATCCTTTCAATCTAAGAGAGGGTCCTGGGATTGAGTCCTGCATGGTGCTCCCTGCTCAGCAGGACTGCTTTTCCCTCTGCCTGCTCTGCCTGCAGGTCCCCCAGCTTCTGTGATCTCTCTGATAATAAATAAATAAATAAATAAATAAATAAATAAATAAATAAATAAATCCTTTAAAAAATTACACTAGAGGTCTTAAGCCAGTGCAGTGAGGCAAAAAAGAAAGAAAAGGCATAAAGATTGGAAAGAAAAAAAGAAAGAAAACCTTCTCTTCATACACAACACACTATTTTCCATGTAGAAGATTCCAAAGAATCTGCAAGATAACTTCATCAAACTAATAAGTAAGATTAGTAATCACAGAATACCAGATAAATATTTATTTTTTAAAGAACAGTTTTTTATCCTAGCAATGAATAATTAAAATTTGAAATAAACCATGACCATTTACAATAGAACCAAAGCACATGAAATATATATGTATTACTCTTATGAGATATCTGAAAGATATTTATGTTGAAAACTGGACCATATTAATTAAACAAATCAAGGAAGACCTGAAGTAAATGGAGAGATATACTATGTTCATGATTTGAAAGAATCAATATTGTTAAGATGTCAAATCTCTTTGAATTGATCCATAAATTTGATGCAGTTCCAAACAAATCCCAGTAGAGTTTTTGGTGGGAATCAACTAGTTGATTTATAAAATTCATATGGAAGTGAAAAGGAAAGAATATCCAGGACAATTCTGAAATTAAACAAAGCTAGAGTACTGACATTGAATGTTTTCCAGACTTACTAGAAAGCTATAGTAGTTAAGACAGCAAAATACTGGAGAAAAGTATAGACATATAGATAAAAGAATGAAAAGCACAGAAAAAGATTCACAAGTATGTGGTCAATTAATATTCAATATGAGTGCAGAGACAATTCCATGAAGAAAGGACAACCTTACAAATGGTGTTGGAACAATTAGAAAGCCATATGTAAAATAATGAATCATAATCCCCATCTTGTATCTTCTTTAAAAAACTAACTTACATAAGTCAAACAGAGAAAGTCAATTATCACATGGTTTCATTTACTTGTGGAACATAAGGGATAGCACAGAGGACATTAGGAGAAGAAAAGGAAAAATGAAGGAGGAGAAATTGGAGTGGGAGAAGAACCATAAGAGACTATGGACTCCGGGAAACAAACTGAGGGTTTTAGAAGGCAGGTGGGTAGGGGGATGGGTAAGCCTTGTGATGGGTATTAAGGAGGGTATGTGATGTGATGAGCACTGTGTATTGTACACAAACAATGAATCGTGGAACACTACATCAAAAACTAATGATGTACTGTACGGTGACTAACATAACATAAAAAATAATTGAAAAAAATCTTAAAATGATAACAGACCAGGGTGCCTGGTGGCTCAGCCATTTAAGTGTCTGTTTTTAGCTCTGGTCATGATCCCAGTGTCCTAGGATTGAGCCTTGCATCAGGCTCCCCACTTAGGAGGGAACCTGCTTCTCCATCTCCCTCATTTGTTACTCTCTCTCTTTCTCTCTTCCAAAGAAAGATATAAAATCTTTAAATTAAAATAAAAATAGGGGAGGAGTCAAGATGGCGGAGAAGTAACAGCTGAGACTAATTCGGGTAGCGGGAGATCAGCTAAATAGCTTATCTAAAGATTGCAAACACCTACAAATCCAACGGGAGATTGAAGAGAAGAAGAACAGCAATTCTAGAAACAGAAAATCAACCACTATCTGAAAGGTAGGACTGGCGGAGAAGTGAATCCAAAGCGACGGGAAGATAGACCGCGGGGGGAGGGGCCGGCTCCCGGCGAGCGGCGGAGCAACGGAGCAAAATCAGGACTTTTAAAAGTCTGTTCCGCTGAGGGACATCGCTCCAGAGGCTTAACTGGGGTGAAGCCCAGGTGGGGTCAGCGCGGCCTCAGGTCCCGCAGGGTCGCAGAAGGATTGGGGGTGTCTGAGTGTCACAGAGCTTACCGGTATTGGAGCGGGGAAGCTGGCTACAGAGACAGAGCTCAGGAGTGACTCTCAGATTGGGGTTGCCTTGAACCGGTCGCAGGCTTGGTCAGCTCGGAGCGCGGCCGGAGGCCAGGGTGAAGGGAGTCATTGGGCGCTGTTCTCTGAGGGCGAACTGAGGAGTGGGGCCCCGGGCTCTCGGCTCCTCCGGGCTGGAGACCGGGAGGCCGCCATCTTCATTCCCGTCCTCCGGAACTCTACGGAAAGCGCTCAGGGAACAAAAGCTCCCGAAAGCAAACCCGAGCGGGTTACTCAGCGCGGCCCCGGGTAAGGGCGGTGCAACTCCTCCTGGGGCAAAGACGCTTGAGAATCACTACAACAGGCCCCTCCCCCAGAAGATCAATGGGAAACCCAGCCAGGACCAAGTTCACCTACTGAGGAGTGCAGTTTCAATACCAAGGAGAGCGGCGGAATTCCAGAGGAGAAGAAAGCAAAGCACGGAACTCATGGCTTTCTCCCCATGATTTTTTAGCCTTGCAGTTAATTTAATTTTTTTTTCTTTTTCAATTTTTTTTTCTTTTTCTCTTCTTCTGCTAAATTTTTTTAACTTTTACCGTTTTCTTTTTTTAACGTTTTTTAAATAGTTTATCTAATATATATATATATATTTTTCCTCTTTTTATATTTTTTCTTTATCGGCTTTCTTTTTTTAAATAGTTTTTTTTTTTCTTTTTGAACCCCTTTTTATCCCCTTTCTCCCCCCTCACAATTTGGGATCTCTTCTGATTTGGCTAAAGCATATTTTCCTGGGGTTGTTGCCACCCCTTTAGTATTTTACTTGCTCCTTCATAAACTCTTATCTGGACAAAATGACAAGGCGGAAAAATTCACAACAAAAAAAAGAACAAGAGGCAGTACCAAAGGCTAGGGACCTAATCAATACAGACATTGGTAATATGTCAGATATAGAGTTCAGAATGACGATTCTCAAGGTTCTAGCCGGGCTTGAAAAAGGCATGGAAGATATTAAAGCAACCCTCTCGGGAGATATAAAAGCCCTTTCTGGAGAAATAAAAGAACTAAAATCTAACCAAGTTGAAATCAAAAAAGCTATTAATGAGGTGCAATCAAAAATGGAGGCTCTCACTGCTAGGATAAATGAGGCAGAAGAAAGAATTAGCGATATAGAAGACCAAATGACAGAGAATAAAGAAGCTGAGCAAAAGAGGGACAAACAGCTACTGGACCACTAGGGGAGAATTCGAGAGATAAGTGACACCATAAGACGAAACAACATTAGAATAATTGGGATTCCAGAAGAAGAGGAAACAGAGAGGGGAGGAGAAGGTATATTGGAAAGAATTACTGGAGAGAATTTCCCTAATATAGCAAAGGGAACAAGCATCAAAATTCAGGAGGTTCAGAGAACCCCCCTCAAAATCAATAAGAATAGGTCCACACCCCGTCATCTAATAGTAAAATTTACAAGTCTTAGTGACAAAGAAAAGATCCTGAAAGCAGCCCGGGAAAAGAAGTCTGTAACGTACAATGGTAAAAATATTAGATTGGCAGCAGACTTATCCACAGAGACCTGGCAGGCCAGAAAGAGCTGGCATGATATATTCAGAGTACTAAATGAGAAAAACATGCAGCCAAGAATACTATATCCAGCTAGGCTATCATTGAAAATAGAAGGAGAGATTAAAAGCTTACAGGACAAACAAAAACTGAAAGAATTTGCAAATACCAAACCAGCTCTACAGGAAATATTGAAAGGGGTCCTCTAAGCAAAGAGAGACCCTAAAAGTAGTATCAGAAAGAAACAGAGACAATATACAATAACAGTCACCTTACAGGCAATACAATGGCACTAAATTCATATCTCTCAATACTTACCCTGAATGTTAATGGGCTAAATGCCCCAATCAAAAGACACAGGGTATCAGAATGGATAAAAAAACAAAACCCATCTATATGTTGCCTACAAGAAACTCATCTTAAACCCGAAGACACCTCCAGGTTTAAAGTGAGGGGGTGGAAAAGAATTTACCATGCTAATGGACATCAGAAGAAAGCAGGAGTGGCAATCCTTCTATCAGATCAATTAGATTTTAAGCCAAAGACTATAATAAGAGATGAGGAAGGACACTATATCATACTCAAAGGAACTGTCCAACAAGAAGATCTAACAATTTTAAATATCTATGCCCCTAACGTGGGAGCAGCCAACTATATAAACCAATTAATAACAAAATCAAAGAAACACATCGACAAGAATACAATAATAGTAGGGGATTTTAACACTCCCTCAGTGAAATGGACAGATCATCCAAGCAAAAGATCAACAAGGATATCAAGGCCTTAAATGACACACTGGACCAGATGGACATCACAGATATATTCAGAACATTTCATCCCAAAGCAACAGAATACACATTCTTCTCTAGTGCACATGGAACATTCTCCAGAATAGATCACATTGTTGGTCCTAAATCAAGTCTCAACCGGTATCAAAAGACTGGGATCATTCCCTGCATATTTTCAGACCACAATGCTCTAAAGCTAGAACTCAATAACAAGAGGAAATTTGGAAAGAACCCAAATACATGGAGACTAAACAGCATCCTTCTAAAGAATGAATGGGTTGGGACGCCTGGGTGGCTCAGTTGGTTGGACGACTGCCTTCGGCTCAGGTCATGATCCCGGAGTCCAGGGATCGAGTCCCGCATCGGGCTCCCAGCTCCATGGGGAGTCTGCTTCTCCCTCTGACCTTCTCCTCGCTCATGCTCTCTCTCACTGTCTCTCTCTCAAATAAATAAATAAAATCTTTAAAAAAAAAAAAAGAATGGGTCAACCAGGAAATTAAAGAAGAATTGAAAAAATTTATGGAAACAAATGATAATGAAAACACAACGGTTCAGAATCTGTGGGACACAACAAAGGCAGTCCTGAGAGGAAAATATATAGCGGTATAAGCCTTTCTCAAGAAACAAGAAAGGTCTCAGGTACACAACCTAACCCTACACCTAAAGGAGCTGGAGAAAGAACAAGAAGGAAACCCTAAACCCAGCAGGAGAAGAGAAATCATAAAGATTAGAGCAGAAATCAATGAAATAGAAACCAAAAAAACAATAGAACAAATCAACGAAACGAGGATCTGGTTCTTCGAAAGAATTAATAAGATTGATAAACCCCTGGCCAGACTTATCAAAAAGAAAAGAGAAAGGACCCAAATAAATAAAATCATGAATGAAAGAGGAGAGATCACAACGAACACCAAAGAAATACAGACAATTATAAGAACATACTATGAGCAACTCTACGCCAACAAATTTGACAATCTGGAAGAAATGGATGCATTCCTAGAGACATATAAACTACCACAACTGAACCAGGAAGAAATGGAAAGCCTGAACAGACCCATAACCAGTAAGGAGATTGAAACAGTCATCAAAAATCTCCAAACAAACAAAAGCCCAGGGCCAGACGGCTTCCCGGGGGAATTCTACCAAACATTTAAAGAAGAACTAATTCCTATTCTCCTGAAACTGTTCCAAAAAATAGAAATGGAAGGAAAACTTCCAAACTCATTTTATGAGGCCAGCATCACCTTGATCCCAAAACCAGACAAGGATCCCATCAAAAAAGAGAACTACAGACCAATATCCTTGATGAACACAGATGCAAAAATTCTCGCCAAAATACTAGCCAATAGGATTCAACAGTACGTTAAAAGGATTATTCACCACAACCAAGTGGGATTTATTCCAGGGCTGCAAGCCTGGTTCAACATCCGCAAATCAATCAATGTGATACAACACATTAATAAAAGAAAGAACAAGAACCATATGATACTCTCCATAGATGCTGAAAAAGCATTTGACAAATTACAGCATCCCTTCCTGATCAAAACTCTTCAAAGTGTAGGGATAGATGGCACATACCTCAATATTATCAAAGCCATCTATGAAAAACCCACCGCAAATATCATTCTCAATGGAGAAAAACTGAAAGCTTTTCCGCTAAGGTCAGGAACACGGCAGGGATGTCCGTTATCACCACTGCTATTCAACATAGTACTAGAAGTCCTAGCCTCAGCAATCAGACAACAAAAGGAAATTAAAGGCTTCCAAATCGGCAAAGAAGAAGTCAAACTATCACTCTTCGCAGATGATATGATACTCTATGTGGAAAACCCAAAAGACTCCACTCCAAAACTGCTAGAACTTGTACAGGAATTCAGTAAAGTGTCAGGATATAAAATCAATGCACAGAAATCAGTTGCATTTCTCTACACCAACAACAAGACAGAAGAAAGAGAAATTAAGGAGTCCACCCCATTTACAATTGCACCCAAAACTATAAGATACCTAGGAATAAACCTAACCAAAGAGACTAAGAATCTATACTCAGAAAACTATAAAGTACTCATGAAAGAAATTGAGGAAGACACAAAGAAATGGAAAAATGTTCCATGCTCCTGGATTGGAAGAATAAATATTGTGAAAATGTCTATGCTACCTAAAGCAATCTACACATTTAATGTAATTCCTATCAAAGTACCATCCATTTTTTTCAAAGAAATGGAACAAAGAATCCTAAAATTTATATGGAACCAGAAAAGACCTCGAATAGCCAAAGCAATATTGAAAAAGAAAGCCAAAGTTGGTGGCATCACAATTCCGGACTTCAAGCTCTATTACAAAGCTGTCATCATCAAGACAGCATGGTACTGGCACAAAACAGACACATAGATCAATGGAACAGAATAGAGAGCCCAGAAATGGACCCTCAACTCTATGGTCAACTCATCTTCGACAAAGCAGGAAAGAATGTCCAATGGAACAAAGACAGCCTCTTCAATAAATGGTGTTGGGAAAATTGGACAGCCACATGCAGAAAAATGAAATTGGATCATTTCCTTACACCACACACGAAAATAGACTCAAAATGGATGAAGGATCTCAATGTGAGAAAGGAATCCATCAAAATCCTCGAGGAGAACACAGGCAGCAACCTCTTCGACCTCAGCCACAGCAACATCTTCCTAGGAACATCGCCAAAGGCAAGGGAAGCAAGGGCAAAAATGAACTTTTGGGATTTTATCAAGATCAAAAGCTTTTGCACAGCAAAGGAAACAGTGAACAAAACCAAAAGACAACTGACAGAATGGGAGAAGATATTTGCAAATGACATATCAGATAAAGGGCTAGTGTCCAAAATCTATAAAGAACTTAGCAAACTCAACACCCAAAGAACAAAGAATCCAATCAAGAAATGGGCAGAGGACATGAACAGACATTTCTGCAAAGAAGACATCCAGATGGCCAACAGACACATGAAAAAGTGCTCCATATCCCTCGGCATCAGGGAAATACAAATCAAAACCACCATGAGATATCACCTCACACCAGTCAGAATGGCTAAAATTAACAAGTCAGGAAATGACAGATGCTGGCGAGGATGCGGAGAAAGGGGAACCCTCCTACACTGTTGGTGGGAATGCAAGCTGGTGCAACCACTCTGGAAAACAGCATGGAGGTTCCTCAAAATGTTGAAAATAGAACTACCCTATGACCCTGCAATTGCACTGCTGGGTATTTACCCTAAAGATACAAACGTAGTGATCCGAAGGGGCACGTGCACCCGAATGTTTATAGCAGCAATGTCTACAATAGCCAAACTATGGAAAGAACCTAGATGTCCATCTACAGACGAATGGATAAAGAAGATGTGGTATATATACACAATGGAATACTATGCAGCCATCAAAAGAAATGAAATCTTGCCATTTGCGACAACGTGGATGGAACTAGAGGGTATCATGCTTAGCGAAATCAATCGGAGAAAGACAACTATCATATGATCTCCCTGATATGAGGGAGAGGAGATGCGGCATGGGGGGTTGAGGGGGTAGGAGAAGAGTAAATGAAACAAGATGGGATTGGGAGGGAGACAAACCATAAGTGACTCTTAATCTCACAAAACAAACTGAGGGTTGATGGGGGGAGGGGGTTGGGAGAGGGGGGTGGGGTTATGGATATTGGGGAGGGTATGTGCTATGGTGAGTGCTGTGAAGTGTGTAAACCTGGCGATTCGCAGACCTGTACCCCTGGGGATAAAAATATATGTTTATAAAGCTGTAAAAAAAAAAAAAAAAGAAAAGAAAAGAAAAAGAAAGGATGAATACCCAAGTTTTGTAGCAACATGGACGGGACTGGAAGAGATTATGCTGAGTGAAATAAGTCAAGCAGGGAGAGTCAATTATCATATGGTTTCACTTATTTGTGGAGCATAACAAATAGCAAGGAGGACAAGGGGAGATGGAGAGGAGAAGGGAGTTGAGGGAAATTGGAAGGGGAGGTGAACCATGAGAGACTATGGACTCTGAAAAATGATCTGAGAATTTTGAAGTGGTGGGGGTGGGAGGTTGGGGGCACCAGGTGGTGGGTATTGTAGAGGGCACGGATTGCATGGAGCACTGGGTGTGGTGCAAAAATAATGAATACTGTTATGCTGAAAAAAATAAAAAATTAAAATAAAAAAAAGTAAAATAAAAATAACAGACTTAAGTGTGAAACCTAAAGTAACAGAAATTCTGGAAGAAAATGTAAGGGACAATCTTTAAAACACAGGATTTCACAAAGATTTCTTAGACACAACACAAAGAACATGACCTATTAACAAAATTTACTTAACAAAAGTTGCTAAAATTGGATTTCATAAAAATTCAGAACGTCTGTTTTTGAAAAACATTGTTAAGAGAATAAAATGATAAGCCACAGATAGAAAGTATTTGCAAATTACATACCTGATCAAGGACTTATGTCCAAAATGTAAAATGAACTCTCAAAACTCAATAATAATAAAGGACAAAATTAATTAAAAATGGACAAAAAGTTTAAACATACACTTCACCAAAGAAAATATACAGATGGCAAATAAGCACATGAAAGGATGTCCAAAATTATAGAACTGCAAGTAAAACCACAATGAGATACAACTACATACCTATTAAAATGTCTAAAATAAGTCAAAATAGGTAATGTCAAGTACAGTTGAGGATGTGCCGATATGGGGATTTTACACACTGGAGATGGGAATTGGCATATCCACTTTGGAAAACTATTTGGCAGTTTCTTGTACAGTTAAATACAGGTGAATTCGCATCCCAGACCTAGGTATTTACCCAAGTGAAAGAAAAACCTATTTTATCACAAAGAGTACACACACACACACACACAAAATGTTACAGCAACAGTTCTCATAATTGCCTCAAACGAGAAACAGTTCCTTCAGTTGAAATGTCCTGCAATTGAAGAAGGGGTAAACAAAGTCTGGCACATTCCTATGGTGAAATGTTATTAAGCAGTAAAAAGGAACAAGCTATGAATTCAGGCAACAGCTTGGATGAATCTCAACCCCATATGCTCAGTGACAGAAGCAGGACACAAAAGACTGCAAACCACATGACTCAATGTATTCGACCTCTAGAGAAGGCAAGATTATATACTGGAGAACAGGTCAGTACTGGGCAGTAGCTAGGGTTGGGAGAGGTGAATACAGAGTAGTACAGGGGAAATTGGGGGCAATGAACTATTCAATGTTTCAAATGTGATGCTGGTTACAGGACTATATACCTTGGCCAAGACCTGCAGAACTCTACAATAAAAACAGTGTATTTTACCATATGTAAATTATGGCAATACAATAATTGAAAAAAAAAGCAATAAAAATAAGGATTCTAAAGAAAAAGGAAATAGAAAATCTGGATAGTCTTCTCTCCAGTGAAGAAAATACATTTGCAATTTAAAACAAACCAGCCAACAAAACAAAATCCAGAATCATAGATACAGAGAACAGATTGGTAGCTGCCAGAGTGGAGGGGGGTTAAGGTGGGAGAAAGGGATGAAAAAGATCAAGAAGTACAAAGTGCTAGTTACAAAATAAGTATGCCATGGGGATGTAAAATACAGCATGGGGAATACAGTCAGTAGTACTATAAGGCGACATCTGGAAGGTGACAGATGGTAACAAGACTTGTGGTTATGTCACAATGTATACAAGGGTCAAATAACTATGCTGTACACCTGAAACTAATACAATAGTGTATGTCAATTATATGTACATACATACATATATGCATGCACATATATAAATTATTTCCCACAAGAAAAACTACAAGCCCAAATAGTTTTGCTGCAAAATTCTAATAATTTAAAGAAGAAATTGCAACTATCTTACACAAACTTTCAGAAAATGGATACAGAATTTTTGACAAGGCCAGGATTAACTTGATAATAAAATGAGCCCAAGATATCACAAGAAAAAGAGTATTGCTTTTACAGGAACAAAACGCAAAAATTCTTAACAAATATTAGTAAATCAATTCCAGTAGTATATAAGAAGTTTAATACTCCATGATTAAGAGGGTGCATCCCAAGACTGTGAGACTGGTTTAGAATCTAAAATTTGATCATGCCATTTCTGTGTGTGTATGTGTGTGTGTGTGTGTGTTTTCCACACTCAAGAGAAGCCTATAAACCAAGTTCATCAAAAGAATCCTCTAATTTTTGTGCTGATATTCAATCCACACAGCAACCTTCCAATTTCCCATCTTCTCCTAGCTTGGGGCACTATCGTCACTAGCCCATTAACTCAATGTTTTGGTGATTCTGCAAATGGCTCTGCCATCAATTTCTATTGTCTCTTTCCCATCCAAGTTCTTGGGATCATTCGACTCTTAACTCCACCTTACTTTCCAAAAAAAACCCAAAAACCAAAAAATAAACAAACAAACAAAAAAACAAACGAAACAGGTGCTTCTTGAAAAATCCTACTCCTGACATCAGTTGTCAGGAGAACTATGCACTTCTCTGCCTGGGTTTGGCTCCCTCCAGGAGACAACGCTGAGACAAAGACTTGAGGACAAGCAGTTCATCTGATGTAGTTTTGTAATATAAGTGAGGCTCAGTGGGGTGGAATCTGGAGCCGATGACCAAGAAAGAATTCTTGAGATGTCTTTGGTGCAAAATGGTGGTTTATTAAAGTATGGAGACAGGACCCGTGGGCAGAAAGAGCTGCTACCCTGGGGTCTTGAGGAATGGCTGATTATCTACTCAGGAGTTGCAGAGGTAAGGACAAAGTGGGTGTCCAGAAGGACTGTCATATGCTAATGAAGACTCTCTGGAGGCCTGGTTATTTTCAGGCCAGGGCTGTTTTCCCTCTCTCATAAAACACTAATATGAAGACAGTTGGGAGTTTCCTGGAGGAATGTTACATTCCTCCTATCACTCACACGTCCTTGTCAATGGACTGCAGGTTCAAAAGAAATTCAATTTTATTTACATTTCCTTCTGCCTCAGCCTCCCTCAACTTTATGGAGGGGAGGGTGATGTTAGGGCTTCAGGAAACTGAGTTATAGGTCTCTGGAAGTTAGGCTATTGATAAGAAAGCTTCTTCCCTGTAAATCACTAGGACATTTGTAAACTAATGGAGACAGGTCTTGTGGGATTGTGATCTCTGTAAGGTAACTATTTGTTTTTCCTTTTTAAAAAAATTATTTAAATTTTTTTTTCAGTATTCCAAAATTCATTGTTCATGCAGCATACCCAGTGCTCCATGCAATACGTGCCTCCACCAGGCTCACCCCCCCACCCCCTCCCCTCCAAAACCTTCAGTTTGTTTCTCAGAGTCCACAGTCTCTCATGGCTTGTCTCCCCCTCCAATTTCCCCCAACTCGCTTCTCCCCTCCTTCTCCCAATTTCTTCAGTTTTATTCCTTATGCTCCACAAGTAAGTGAAACCATACAATAATTGACTCTCTCTGCTTGACTTATTTCACTCAGCATAATCTCCTCCAGTCTTGTCTATGTTGATACAAAAGTTGAGTATTCATCCTTTCTGATGGAGACATAATACTCCATTGTATGTATGGATCATATCTTCTTCATCCATTTCTCTGTTGAAGGGTATCTTGGCTCTTTCCACAGTTTGGCAACTGTGGCCATTGCTGCTATGAACATTGGGGTACAGATGGCCCTTCTTTTCACTACATCTGTATCTTTGGGATAAATACCCAGTAGTGAAATTGCAGGGTCATTGGGGAGTTTATTTTTAATTTCTTAAGGAATCTCCACACAGTTTTCCAAAGTGGCTGCACCAACTTGCATTCCCACCAACAGTGGAAGAGGGTTCCCTTTTCTCCACATCCTCTCCAACACTTGCTGTTTACTGTCTTGTCGATTTTGGCCATTCTAAGTGGTGTAAGGTGGTATCTCAATGTGGTTTTGATTTGAATCTCCCTGATGGCTAATGATGATTAACATTTTTTCATGTGTCTGTTAGCATTTGTATGTCTTCTTTGGAGAAGTGTCTGTTCATGTCTTCTGCCCATTTTTTGATGTGATTATTTTGTGTGTGTTGAGTTTGAGAAGTTCTTTATAGATCTTTATAGTTCTTTATATATCAGCCTTTTGTCTGTACTGTCATTTGCAAATATCTTCTCCCATTCCATGGGTTGCCTCTTTGTTTTGTTGCCTGTTTCCTTTGTTGTGCAGAAGCTTTTGATCTTGAAGTCCCAAAAGTTCATTTTCGCTTTTGTTTCCTTTGCCTTTGGAGACATATCTTGAAAGAAGTTGCTGTGGCTGATGTCAAAGAGATTACTGCCTATGTTCTCCTCTAGGATTTTGCTAGAATCCTGCCTCACATTGAGGTCTTTTACCCATTTCAGGTTTATCTTTATGCATGGTGTAAGAGAATGGTCGAGTTTCATTCTTCTACACATAGCTGCCCAATTTTCCCAGCACCATTTATTGAAGAGACTTTTTTCCACTGTGTATTTTTTCCTGCTTTGTCAAAGATTATTTGACCATAGAGTTGAGGGTCCATATCTGGGCTCTCTACTCTGTTCCACTGGTCTATGTGTCTGTTTTTATGCCAGTACCATGCTGTCTTGGTGATCACAGCTTTGTAGTAAAGCTTGAAATCAGGCAACGTGATGTCCCCAGTTTTGTTTTTCTTTTTCAACATTTCCTTAGCAATTTGGGGTTTTTTCTGGTTCCATACAAATTTTAGGATTGTTTGCTCCAGCTCTTTGAAAAATGCTGGTGAGATTTTGTTTGGGATGACATTGAAAGTGTAGATTGCTCTAGGTACTATAGACATTTTAACAATGTTTATTCTTCTGATCCATGAGCATGGAATGGTCTTCCATCTTTTTGTGTCTTCTTCAATTTCTTTCATGAGTGTTCTGTAGTTCCTTGAGTGCAGATCCTTTACCTCTTTGGTTAGGTTTATTCCCTGGTATCTTATGGTTCTTGGTGCTATAATAAATGGAATCAATTCTCTAATTTTCCTTTCTATTTTTTCATTGTTAGTGTATAAGAAAACAACTGATTTCTGTACATTGATTTTGTATCCTGCCACATTACCGAATTGCTGCATGAGTTCTAGTAGTTAGGGGGTGGAGTCTTTTGGGTTTTCCATATAAAGAATCATGTCATCTGTGAAGAGAGGGAGTTTGACTTCTTCTCTGACAATTTGAATACCTTTCATTTCTTTTTGTTGTCTGATTGCTGTTGCTAGGACTTCTAGTACTATGTTGAACAAGAGTGGCAAGAGTGGGCATCCTTGTCATGTTCCTGATCTCAAAAAGAAGGCTGTCAGCTTTTCCCCATTGAGGATGATATTTGCTGTGGGTTTTTCATAAAAAGGTTTTATGAAGTTGAGGACTGTTCCCTCTATCCCTATACTTTGAATCATTTTAATCAGGAACAGATGCTATTTCTTGTCAAATGCTTTTTCTCCATCAATTGAGAGGACCATGTGTTTCTTCTCTCTTCTCATATTGATTTGTTCTATCACATTGATTGATTTGTGAATGTTGAACCATCCTTGCATCCCATGGATAAATCCCACCTGGTCATGGTGGACAATCTTTTTAACGTACTGTTGGATCCTTTTAGCTAGGATCTTGTTGAGAATCTTGGCATCCATATTCTTCAGGGATATTGGTCTGAAAATCTCCTTTTTGGTGGGGTCTTTGCCTGGCTTTTGCTGCCAAAGAACAAAAACCTCCAAAGAACAAAAGCCTGTAAAACTGGTCTCCAGAGAGCTCAGCTCCTTGATAGGGAGGAGGAGGACTCAACCCAAGCAAGACTGACTGAAAAACAATGTGGCAGGCCCTTTCCCCAGAAAGCTAGCCAAAAGAATGAGAAGACAACCACCACAGGGTCTCCATAAAACTCTAAAACCCCAATGTCAGGGGAAAATAATGTATTAAGATCCCGGTATTGCCCTAAAACCTGTATATTTCATAGATACAACTTTTATTTTTAATTCCTTATCACTATTCTTGTTCTTTTTAATTTAGTTTTATTTTTATAAATAAATAAATGCTGAGCCCTCCTCCTGGGGCAACTAAGATGCCCTTCACTACCAAATCCCATCAGTCATGTGAGAACAGGGTAGGACAACACCAGGATCAATGAGTTCACTGGTTTTGTGACATAATGCCATTTTTGCATTACTTCTAATTCATGACCTGACCATTTTGCTCTGTGTGTGCTATAAAATTACAGATATTATCCAAGTTTCTATCTTACACTGCTTCCCTTTGCCTTTTATTTACTTTTTTCTCTGCCTTGTAGCTATAGGGAAAAAAAAACAAAAACAAAAACAAAACAAAACAAAACAAAAACACATTTGCCAGAGGTGAGATTAAGGTTTGGGCTCATGTGGTCAGAAAATTTGAACTCTTCTTGTAAAAAGTTCAAGCAAAACTTGTCCTTCCCTGCCTTTGCTTCAAGGACTGGATTTCAAATATTTAATAGTTTTTCACTGAAATTTAGCAAAGCAGGGTCAAGGGCCAAACATCTCTGTTCTTTGTTCTTGTTCTCTGCTCAGCAAATGAATGAACTCAAGACTCTCCCACCCGTTGACAGAGGCATTGTGTGTCACAGTGGCAATGGCCATGAATGTGTCACAGACACACTTTGGCAATATTTTTAACCAGAGATGAGCCAGATACCTTGGATGAAAAATATTTCACAACAGGTGATCACAGTAGCTGTGAGATAATAAGACAAAAATGAGAAAAACTTCAGCAGAGCAACTCTGACAGTACAGCAGTGAAGGGTAAGACCCTCTACCTGGGAACACAGGATCCCTTGGAGGGACCCTAATGATGTGGGTAACAGTGGCAGAAGAAAAATTATTAAATTTCCTTACGCACTGACAAGCCCTTGAGAAAGGCAGTGATATTCCTCTAGGGACTCAATTACCTCCACCTGGAGGCTTTGCTAAGGGCAAAGGGCAATCCTTTAGCCTGACTGGCCCCTACCCCCAACCAGGATCCTATAAGTCTACTTTAACAATTCCTTTGGAAACTTTATCTCTAAACCATCCAAGATAAGTGTTGACAATCATCCCCAAGCATATGGCCTATAGATATGCATCTAAAGGGTCTCACTACAAAGGTTTTATTATCGTTAATGAATAACATTTTTCCCAAAAATAGCTAGCCCCTCAAGGTCCTGGAAACCTTGCTTCCAAAATTCCTTAGAGACTTATGCCATCCCTGACCCCCTCCCAACTTACAAGTATGTAATGGACCACTCCTCACAACCCTGGGTCAGCAGCTCTTTCTGCACACAGGTCCTGTCTGCATGCTTTAATAAACCACCATTTTGCACCAAAGATGTCTCAAGAATTCTTTCTTGGTCATCGACTCCAGATCTCACCCCACTGAACCTCACTTATATTCTAAAACTTCATCATTAAGGGTGAATGTCAAAGCCCCAGAGTCCTTGATGGGACTTTTACACCTGGTTTACACCTGGTTTCAGCAGCAGGACCAAGGGAAGTGGGACCACATCAGATGACAGAGCATGTGTACCAGGGTGAAAATTCCACACTTAGATTCTCAGATCTCACTCTTTTTTTTTTTTTTAAGATTTATTTATTTATTTGGGAGAGAGAGAGTGCACACAAGCAGGAGGAGGGACAGAGGGAGAGGGAGAGAACCCCAAGCAGACTCCCCACTGAGTGCAGAGCCCCACTTTGGGTTCGATCCCACGACCCTAAGATCACAACCTGCGCCAAAATCAAGAGTGGGTCACTTAAACCCCTGTGCTACCTAGGCACCCACATCAGATCTCACTCTTAAAAAGCTAGTACTAGGTGTTATATGCAAACAATGAATCATAAAACACTACGTTAAAAACTAATGATGCACTGTATGGTGACTAACATAACATAAAAAAAAAAAGGCTAGTAACCTGAAGATGGAAACATAAGATCAGATCTAGAGACAATATACCTGGTTGGGGCACTTGGGGAAGAGGGCGGCCACAGCCCCTGAATGTGTAGCTCATATTTTCTGCATATTTTCCTGTGCCTGGCTTGGTTTAATTTACAACAAACTTTACTCATCATGCATCAGGGCTGTTCTTAGAATCACATACCCTCTCACTGCTTCCCATCCCGATTGCCCAGTGCTGTGTGCGAGAACCCCAGGATGCAGTGTTTCTGGCCCAGAGGGGGGCCTCTAGCTATTGGGCTTTAGTCTGCAGTCCTGTGTGCTTCCCTCTCTTATGGCTATGTTCCTGGTTTCAATAAAATATTTCCTGACCTCCTGGAATCTTAAAAAGAAAAAAAAAGTGCCTTACTAAGATTAACACATGTAATTGTCACTAGACTATGATTCAGGTATTATTACTCTTCTCATTTTACAAATGAAAAAAGTTGAATGCAATTAAGGTTATAAATCTTCCCCAAAGCCTCTCAGTCAGTGAGTGGGCAAGCAAGGAGCTGAGCCCAGGCCCTTCATGGAAAGTGGTACCACGTGGTAGGAAGAAGGGAGCAGGGGTGGAAAGTGATGGAGGCTGTGATGTGTGATGGGCACCTGTGACAGGAGCCACAATGTCTTGAGTGGAAGGTTTCAATTCAGAGAAAAGAGAGGAAGGAACGATGCATGGGAAGATGGGAAGAGCAGATACGAGAGAGAACTCTGCTTTTTGCTGGAGGGGAAAGAAAGGATGAAGGGTTGAGCAGCAGGTGATATCAAGGTAGAGCTATGGGGATGGGGTGCACAGAGAAGGGAGGGAGAAAGAAAAGGATTTGATGGTGAGGAGGAGACCCCACCCATCTTTGAGCAGACCCTCACTATCATCCTCTAGTGATAGCTGGCCATCTTGATTCTTCCCAGAGGGCTTGAAAACCCGATGCTCCCTGGCCTTGTCCCTGCCTTCCCCTACAACCCAAGCAGCCCAGCTATGGATGGTTTTGCCCACTGTCCAACCTTGTGGGCTTCCCCCACCCCACGCTCTTTTAGGGCTGGAAGACTGGCATCACAGGATGATTCAAGGGACCACTTAAATACGACCTAAGTAGGATGGGATGGACCACTTGAACACAACCTAATTAGGAAGGGATGGACAGACCTACTGACAAGAGCAACCACTAGTTGTGTGCTCTGGATACAAAACACTGGGACCAGCACTGTCCAGGCCCCACTGTGCTTGCTTAATCCACACAGCAAAATGAGGAGTGCCATCTTATACCCCTATGTTGGAAATGAGAAAACTGAGTTATAGAGGGGCTTAAAACCTCCTCCCTCATCATGCAGGTTACCTTGGCTGAGGTGTACCACACTGCTGTGCTCTCTGGGTTCATGCCCTGTAAGACCATGCTGCACCACCTGGGGGCACTTCTGCAGACCCAGGACCCCACACGCCTTGCATGGAGCAGTGCACCCTCTATCCATCCATTCATGTCCATCCAGTATTTCCTGATTTCCACCCTGGGCAGGGTCTGTGTTAGGCCTAGAGATTCACAGATGAAAGCAATACACTTCTCCTATCCTCTTCTCTCCCTCCTCACCTCCTCTCCTCTTCACTCCACTTATGGGCAACTCTGATGTTTGAAGGGTAGGCAGGAAAAAAAGAAAAAAAAGAAAACCACCAAGAGGATTGGAGATCAGAGAGGTTAGAGGCCAGAAAGAACCATGGCTAGAGATCATTCTAGAAAGTTACTTTTCTAATGACAGAATGAAGCAAAACTGAATGGGGGCAATGTCAGTCTAGCTTATGATGACGACAGACCACACCACAGCATTTAGAGTCTTCCAGTGATACTGCACTGTATCAACGTTGGGCTTTCCCCCAGAGTTTCTCTGCATCCTGCTCCCTTTGAAAATGCAACTGAAAAACCATTGGCTTGGCTCCCATTTGATGGCTGGGATCGGAATTTCAATGTGAGTATGAAACCCAAAGGAGTTCCATTTGACACATCCCCATCAATTTGAGGTTTATTTGCCTGAAGGCCTCTGACAGATATAGCTATCTCGACTGGGTTCTGAGATTTTATGAGGGAGTTTTGGTGAGAAATGCTATTTTAAGCACCATTTAGGCTTGGCTCAGACTGTTTTTATGGGGAAAGTTATGATTCTTGGTAATTGCTGGAGTTAACTTTTAACGCCTCCTCCTCAGATGTCAGCATGGGCTTCTCTGCCTCCTGAACAGTCCCATCATGGCTGCTGCTGCCTGGTATCATCCCCTCACCACCAGCCCCTGGTCTCTAGGTTGACATTATTTATAAACTAATGACGGAGCAATAAATATTGTAGTAAATAGTTGTGGGGTGACATTTGCTGAGCTGAAGTTATAGGCAGCTGGAGAGTGTTTCTGTGTGAAATTGCTTTCGCCATTCTTCCCATTATAATGACCTACGATGTACATAAAAATGCTTCGGCCACCCCCTCCCCAAATGCATTGCCAGTTCTTAATAAGATCAATAGAGCTTTCAATGGAAACCACTTGATGTGCACTCTATCCTCTGAGAGTCCCTTGGCAAGCTTTTATGTTGAATTCAAGAAAACCTAGTACCCATCCTAGATGGGCACATTTCTAATTTTTTGCATAGGGTATTTACTAATGTTTACTCCATCTGAGATTCCCTGCTGGTGGATGTTGGGATAGAGTCATGCAGTACCTTCTTAAATGAGCTCGCATCGGGGTACCTGGGTGGCTCATTAAGCATCTCCCTTCAGCTTGGGTCATGATCCTAGGGTCATGAGATCAAGCCCCACATCAGGCTCCCTGCAGGGAGCCTGCTTCTCCCTCTCCCACTGCCCCTGCTTGTGTTCCCTCTCTCACTGCACTTTCTCTGTCAAATAAATAAATAACATCTTAAAAAAAAAAAAAGAGCTCACATTGCAGGAGGAGGGAAAGCATATGCAAGAAATTCAACACACATACAAAGTAACTAAGATCTTAAAATGTGCAGTGAGAGGCATAGATAAAGATAAGTTATTTTTAAACACTCTAGGTCAGGGAAATATTCCTGAAGGGGACCACATTTGCCTTCTGCCTTGACTGACGTGTAGGATGTCAGCTTTCCCTTGGTGGCTACAGTCTCTCACATTTGACTGGTATCCAGCCTGTTCCATTTGCTGTCATCTTCATTCCCTTTGTTCCTCATGCATGTATCTTTGGGAGCTAGTTCAGGCATCATCCCTTCCAGGAATCCTCCACTGGTAGCCCAGTCATGGCCAGGAACCTCCATTCTGCTTCTATAATAGGCATATCTATATATTTTCACATTGTTGTGTATTGGACTTTTTTGCATGTGTGTCCTGCACATCCTGTTGTAAATCCTTTATTATAAAGACAGTGTCTCATTCATTGTGTAGCCCCTGTGCCAACATAGATCTTGCCACATGGTGGAACTCAATAAATATTTAATAAATGGGTTGGGTGGCTGGTGACTGGATGGAAATGAAATATATTCCAAGTGCATGGAACAATAAGAGCAAATACCTTCAAGTAGGAAGGGCAAGGTATATAAAAAGGAATAGTAGGGGATATGGTCATAAAGGAGCTGTATCTGAAGGGTATCAGGCTGAGAATTAGGGAATCTGTCTAGGATGCGATAGATGATCATGGTCAACTAATGGGATAATTGTCTACATCAGTAGAATTCTATCTGTGGTCATGCCTGTGCTTTGGGGTAAGATCTACCCCTCTCTTTATTCACCCCAGGATTTAAAAGGAAGCTTTCAACTTTGTACATGATCCTGTCTTAGCTACAGCAATTAGTCAAGGGGTGGACAGTGAACTAACCAGGGAACCCTGCCTTCTGGTTTAACCAAGGATGTACACATGACCCAAATCAGTGCTCCTGGAGAGTTCTATGGGATGGTTGTCCAACCAGCACCAAGCAGGGAAATGTCTTTCCTTTCCTGGTGGTACAGCTCTGAAGGTGTATGCTATTGTTGACCAAATCCTTCACCACAGAGAAAAATGGGTCTAAAGTTTCAGATTCAAAGTGCCACACAAAGAGGAACAAAGGTAAGAAGAGAAGACCCTGGTGCCAGGTGTCCCAGCCTACAGCCTGTCCTTTCTGGCTAAGCCAGTTGAAGCTGGGCTTCTATAACCTACAATCAGATTCTTGGAGTTGATAGCCTCTCTCTCACCCTGATGCCACCAAAAGCAGGTCTTAAGGTGACCTCAGAGACAACCCAAACAGCCCAAACAACCCCTGCCTTATTACCCCACACTGTCTCAAAACCTATTCCAGAAGAGAGATTGTAATAGGAAGTGAACATGCATTTTCCTCCCGCGAGAGGCATCAAGATGGAGCCCATCATGTCTACACCTGTTTATCCTCATCCTTAGGGGAGTGTTTATTGGTCAAATCCTCCCAAAGAGTCCCAGCATCTCATGACATCTGCCATCACTCAGATTCAGAAAGAGAAGCAGTCAGAAGAGGACTACTTCAACTCTCCTTCACCAAATCATCCAACCAAATAGCACATTGACGCATGAACTCTGTCTCTCTTTTGTGATGATGAATGAATGGACCCTGTCTCTATTTAAAGCTAACCACTCCACATCGCACTGGATCCCATCTCCTCTCACCCAGGAGGACTTTGTTCTTGTACTCAATCCTCCTCTCTCGTACACCATCAAGTTTTCCTCTTTCCCCTGGATCAATCCCAGTTATTTATAAACCTATTGTAATACCTCCCAACTTCACAAAAGGGAAAAGTACTGCTGACCTCCTATTCTCTTCCAGCAATTGCCAATCTCTTTTCCTTTTTAAAAGCCAAACTTCTTTAAATAGTTAGAAATAGAAGGCTTTCAACAAGACAGATGATATATATATAAACTAAACCAGACTTTGGTGTTTAAGAGACGTAACAAAATAACATCACCTTCTCCAGAGTCTCACAGTCAAAGACAGAGGATGTCAGGAGTCATGCGTTAAGGGGTATAATAGTATAGAACAACTTCTGTATCTGTTGCAGACTTTTTGCTATGGCATGCAATAACAGGAAGAAAAGAAGCAAGAGCTAGCTGAGAGACCTAATAAAAAATAGACATTTCAGACTCTTGCCTTGGCATGAATTTGCATCTCATTAACATCAAGCTGATAAGAGGTCTTATTTCCACATTTATTAAAGAAAGAATTATCTCTTTTCAATGGTACTTGAGTCCAATATTATACACATTGCACATGAAATGCAGATGAAGTTTCAAACCCATCATACCCTAGGTTTGAAGGCAAGAAATAAGCTGATAACAATTATATGTAATTTCTCAAGCCACAGACTAGATGTCATTTAATCTATTTAGTTTCCCAAATAACCCTGGCAGAATTAATAATTTCTTCCTTCTAGTCTTATGAAGTTTCTGAACATACTTCTCTACTGTAGGGTAGAATGTGATGGAAGGAGAGTCACAAGTTGAAATACCATGGTAGTGTACTCAACTACAAAATGGGTGTGTGAGAGAGTCTATCATTTATAATGTGGGAGAAGATTAAAAAAAAACAATAAGCAATGTACAGTAATTATCAAAATCCCTGGTGCTAAGTGCCTGTTAATTATTCCATATAATGATTCCCTGCTTGTGTTCCAAAACAAAGCTGGCCAGCAGTCCCCTAGCCAGACACCTTACTCCCAAATAATCACAGTTTAAAGAGCCAGGAGTCTGGCTGTAAGTTTTTATTTTGTTTTGTTTTGTTTTTTGTTAGTTTGTTTATTTCTTTGTTTTTTTTCAAAGAAAATAGGAGAGAGGATGAGCAATAGACCTTATTCTCTAATGAGGGGATCTCTTCTCAAGGGGTAACCAGACTTTTTTTTTTAACCTAGTTGTAGGACTAACTACCTAAACATAAAGAAACAAGAAGAAACAGCAATTCCATCAGCAGTTTCTCTGTTCAGTTCCTTCTCTTATAGGGAAATGGAACACAGGTTCACCCACGACGTCACACAGCATGACCAACATTGTACATGCCACTTCGATGTCAAAGTACAACAGTGTGTTCAGAACTAAGGCAGAAGTGAACATGATAATGGGAGATGGATTATATAGATGTATAGAACTACCCATCGCTAGATTAAGTGGTCCACCACTTACTATAGATTTTGGTTACTTTTTTAATACAATGAATCTTCTCAAATATTATATCAGCTATCAGTTTTTACTACCATGGTTCTGTCTGCCTTCATCAACCTGAACATGTTATTACCACCATAGGATCTAAACGAGGACTGGAAGGGTTTTTTATCAATAAAAATAAATGTGAGGGCAGTGCAAGCATTCTGTGATGTTTATTCTGGCTTCTGTTTACCACTTCAGCTTGGAAGAAGGGGATGTGGACTTGAAGGAGCACTTCTGATAAGGTGCTCATGCATGTTTATAATCCATATGTCACATATGCTTTCTCAGAGGACACAGAGCACAGAAAGGAAGGGACGCCATCTTACAGGCAGGTTACTGTGGGCAGAGAAGAATCAGAATTCAGGCTATTTGTGCATCCAATTTTATGGTTCATGTTTTACTCAGCCTTAGCCTCCTTCTCCCACCCTCTACAATTAGCATTTCCCTACCTGGGATTTCACAGACCAGCAATAAACAAACTCCAAGTTTCATTTCCATAAAATGACTGAAGATGGGTCCCCTGAGTGAAGACCGCCTTCCACCCTTCATCTTAAAAATTTAAACCAGCAGATTTGATAATAAATGTTAAGGGTGTGCAATTAACATACAAAGTGGCAGCTGGAAAGGGCACAGCAGACAGGCGTCTGGCTGGAGTCACTTCTGTGCCCTGGAGATACAAAATAGCTAATAAATGCTGTTCTCTATTTATGTGTTGCCTTCTGAGACACTCTTCTTTGAGTGTTTTCTTAGTAGAGAGTTCATCTGGCCTCAAGAACTCACCCCAAAGGAGGGAGAGGCCACTGTTTTTTCTTTAGACTGGCAGGTAGAGAAAGTAGATAAACTAAGAAATTATGTGAATTCCCCCAAAGAAGACAAAAGGCTAGGGTAACTTTCTTCTTCCTCTCCTTCTCCTTCTCCTTCTCCTTCTCCTCCTCCGTCTTCTTCTTCTTCTTCTTCTTCTTCTTCTTCTTCTTCTTCTTCTTCTTCTTCTTCTTCTTCTATGTCAGGTGGAGTTGAAGATAAGCTCATCCCTTGGGCTGAAATAATCTATTAACATATGTAAAATGCTTGCAAAGCAAGCCCACACACTGTAAGTGCTAAATAATAGCCAGGACCACACCTTCATCATCACCATCACCACCACCAGGAGGCTTCCTCTATTTGTCTCATACAACCAAGCAAACAGAGCCTGTGTCAAAACCAGCTGAACATCTAGGTTGTAGAGATGGGAGCTGGTCCCTGGTAAATAATAGCTCAGTCCCTGGGCTATACTTTGTGTAATAAAAAATAACTGGATGAAGAGCTAATGAGGTAGTCTGGTTCTGTAGCTAAAAGAATTTTAAAAATTAGGTCAAGTAAATTAGGTAGTCAGAATGGCTACTCCTTCACATTGTTGCCATAGGACATCTACTGAGTTCATGGAGTTCTCTGTCCCTCAGAGTCCTCATCTGCAAACCTGGGGTCGTACCATCAAAGTCATGGCTGTGTGTAGAGAGGAACTGAAATAATGCATGCAAAATGTTTGCCACTGGGGCTGATGTCAGAGAAGAGCTCTGGAAGGGACAACTAACTGGTTAAAGGACAAATCCATGGCGGTTCAGGGCATAGACTGTGGGTGGAGTCCAAATGACCTGGGTTTTAGTCCTGGTTCTGTCATCTATTTTCCTTGCACAAGGCATCCTTCTAAACTCATATTCTTTCACATACAAAATGGTAAAAATCGTAGTGTGTACCTTATTAAATTATTGTGACCCTCTTCCATGAAAGCAGTTAATAAATGTATATTCCTACTTCTATTATTAACTGGTTAATAACTGCTAACATTCATTTAGTCCTTATTATATACTAGATTTGGATAAAAATACTCTTCATGTACCATCATAATTACCTCTCCCAGAAACCATATGTAATAGGTAACAGGATTATCCTCATTTTATTTTTTCTCTTTTTTTAAAAAATATTTTATTTATTTGACAGAGAGAGATCACAGTAGGCAGAGAGAGAGGAGGAGGAGGAAGCAGGCTCCCTGCCAAGCAGAGAGCCTGATGTGGGACTTGATCCCAGGATCCTGAGATCACGACCTGAGCCAAAGGCAGAGGCTTAACCCACTGAACCACCTAGTCGCCCCAGATTATCCTCATTTTAATAAAGAAATCAAGTTAGAGCATATAACCTGCCTAAGATCCACATTTAATATTGTCAGAGCTGGAATTCAAAACCACTTTAAAAATGCCTGAAAAGAGACAATCAAATTAAATCTAAAGTAAGCAAAGGAAATAATTAAAATAATTAATAATAATAATAATAATAAACCAGAAATCAATGAAAGAAAGCAGACAAGCATAGGGAAGTCAACAAATTAAAACTTGGCTTGGGATTTGTCTATGTCCTAAGTGATTCAGAGATTCCGTTTCCAATCTTCTTTCCTGCCTTTCCTCATTGAGAAGTTTCCATAATCTATCAAGAGTTTAGTTGTAGTGAAAAGAAGGGCCATATGTACCCCAATGTTCATAGCAGCAATGTCCACAATAGCCAAACTGTGGAAAGAGATGAGATGCCTTCAACAGATGAATGGATAAAGAAGATGTGGTCCATATATACAATGGAATATCACTCAGCCATCAGAAAGGATGAATACCCAATTATTGCATCAACATGGATGGGGCTGGAGGAGATTATGCTGAGTGAAACAAGTCATGCAAAGAAAGTCAGTTATCATATGGTTTCACTTACTTGTGGAACATAATGAATAGCATGAGGACATTAGGAGAAAGAAGGGAAAAATGAAGGCAGGTGAATCAGAGGAAGAGATGAACCATGAGAGACTATGGACTCTGAGAAACAAACTGAGGGTTTTAGAGGAGAGCAGGTGGAGGGATAAGTTGGTCTGGTGATGGGTATTACATGGAGCACTGGGTGTTATACGCAAACAATGAATCTTGGTACGCTACATCAAAACTAATGATATACTGTATGGTGACTAACATAACATAATAAAAAATAAAAAAATTTTTTAAAAGATATGGAAACAAGCTACAATTGTAAATAATGCTACAATTTAACAAAATTTAGTTCTCATCTTTTTCTGGATTCCCTTAACGTTTCATAAGCACATTTTCATTAACAAAATCTAAACTTAATTCATGTCTCTACCCCTCCTCTTGAACTACACACAGGATCTTAGAACACCTTCCCTCAGATCATCCCTCCCCTATGTTAATTACGTTATTTAACATTTCATTTCACAGTGTGGTTAAAATCTAAAATTACTCATTACCATTTTCATGGGCATTGTTTCACAGGCTAGTTAATGTTTGGGTTTTCCCCCATGTTGATCGATTTGCTTGCTTTCACTAGCTCATACCATGCTCAGAGTTTAAATTGCATTTTTCTAGAGTCTAGGATTTAGTAGTTTCCTTAGTCAAGGTATGTGAGCGGCAATCCTCTGGGGGTTTTCCTTCTTTTTCTGGAGGGAAAAGAGTTATGAAAATGTTCTTCACTTTTTTTCTTGAGGGATAATTTAGCTCAGTATAAAACCCAAGGTTGGTGCACTTCCTGTATACACTGAAGGTACTATTACAAGTCTTCTGACCTCAGCTGTCACTGCTCAGAAATCACTGAAATCATTATCAACAGAATTGATATTTCTCTGCAGCAAATCTGTATTTTCTCTTTGGTTGTTTTAAAAATCTGCCTTCCTGGGGTGTCTGGGTGGCTCAGTTGATTGAGCATCCTATTCTTGGTTTTGACTCAACTCATGATCTCAGGATTGTGGGATCAAGCCCTCTGTTGGGCTCCATGCTGGGTGTGGAGTCTGCTTGAGATTCTCCCCTCTGCCCCTCACCTTGCTCCCACTGTCTCTCACTGACTCTCTCTCTCTCTCTAAAAATAAATAAAATCTTAAAAAACTGTGGAAAGAGCCAAGATGCCCTTCAACAAACAAATGGATAATGAAGATATGGTCCATATCTTCACAATATTCACAATGGAATATTATGCCTCCATCAGAAAGGATGAATACCCAACTTTTGTATCAACATGGACAGGACTGGAGGAGATTATGCTGAGTGAAATAAGTCAAGCAGAGAGAGTCAATTACCATATGGCTTCACTTACTTGGGGAGCATAAGGAATAACATGGAGGACATGGTGAGAAGGAGTGGAGAAGGATGTTGGGGGAAATCAGAGGGTGAGATGAACCTGAGAGACTATGGACTCTGAGAAACAAACTGAGGGTTTTGGAGGGGGATGGGGGGTTAGGTGAGCCTGGTGGTGGGTATTAAGGAGGGCGTGTATTGTATGGAGCATTGGGTGTGGTGCATAAACAATGAATCATGGAACACTGAAAAAATAAAGTTAAAAAAAATCCCCTTTCCCTTCGGTTTTCCTTTCAATATGATATACCGAGGAGTGAGTTTATTTTTATGTTTTGGTGCTATACTTATCATTGTTTCTTGAATATAAAGATTCATATTTTTCATAAATTCCAGAAAAATTCTCAGACATTCCTCCTTTGCATATGGCCTTGCCCCATCTCTATGGCCTCTGGAACTCCAAGAGGTGAGAAGGACATTTTCAAACTGCCTTCTACGTATTCTAACCTCTCTTCCAGATTTTCTCCACACTATGTGGGATAGTCTGGGTAAGGACTCTTAGGCCTGTCTCACCATTCACTAATTCCTTCTTCAGGTGATATTAATATTATGTTTAATCTCTCCATTATCTGAGGGCATCCCAACTAACAGCAACATTTTTATTGCTCTTCATTGTAGAAAACTCAACAGATTCTTTTTCAAATTTGGTCATTCTTTATTTATAGGTCTTTAGTTTTTTTTATTTTTAATTTTAGGTCTTTAATCATTTAAATATGCTTATTTTATACCAATTTTCAGATTGCCTATTATCTCAGCTTCTAGGCAACTAATCCTGTTGTCTGTGTCATCCATAGACTCTCCCACATAGCAAATACTTTCAATCTAGTTGCTTACCATTATCTGTTTGCTTATTTTTTGGTATAAACTCATCTCATCAAGAGCTTTAAGGCTTTGCTTGTTTTCCCCTGAAAATATTTCCTGTTTGTGTTTTAAGTCTGTTCCTGAAGAAAAGTCTGAACTCCCTTGAGTATCTTCATCCTGGGGCTAACTTTTATGCTACTTTCTTGGCCCACACAGGTAATGGTAAATTAAGGCCCACGTCCACTCGAAGCAAAGTCCTGGGTTCTCCAGCCACAAGGAAGGCTCTAGTGTTCCTTCTTGGAACCCAGGCAGAAACTAACTCCCTCTTCCAGATTTTTTTCCAGTTTTTCTGTTCTATGGAAACTTTGCATTAGAAATCCCTTATTCTTTATTTATTTCTTGGCTAAAAGATAACTCTGACATAGAATCTAAATGAAACTCAGCAGTTAATAAAGGACTTTTTAAGATCAAGAGTCTGTTGATCAGATACTTTGTGAAGATTATCCCTGAGCTAGCCAATATATCTTCCTAGACAAAGAAGGAAAATAGCAAATATAAGCATACCTGTTAGCATAAAAATTAAGTTAAATCTGCATTTCTTCTGTATCTTACCATCACAAAGCTGAGTTTCTTTCAAAGGAACTTTGCTAAAATAAGCAAAAGACCTTCTTGTAATACTGAAAGATTTATAATACTATAGCCACCAGAACTCTTGACCTGCAACCTTCAGACTAGCCTGTATTTGCTGTATAACAAACATTCTTACGTTTGTTCCATAACAATGGATTTATTGCCTTACATTTTATTTTCTTTTAATTTTTTTTTAAAGATTTTATTTATTTATTTGACAGAGAGAGATCACAAGTAGGCAGAGAGGCAGGCAGAGAGAGAGGAAGGGAAGCAGGCTTCCCGCCGAGCAGTGAGCCCGATGCGGGACTCGATCCCAGGACTCTGGGATCATGACCCGAGCCGAAGGCAGCGGCCCAACCCACTGAGCCACCCAGGCGCCCCTATTGCCTTACATTTTAAACAATGTTGTCTTAAAGGTTTATCTTATCTACCTAGTATAGTGATAAAGTGACTCACTATAATTTTCTCACTATAACATCATTGATTTAGCCCTAATTAGCTTGATCTTTATAAAAAGACCATAAAGACATTCTTAAAATGAGTCAAGTGGCTAAAATTATAGCTAACCTTATAAGACATATTAATAAAAGAAAGCAGGTGACAAATGGATTCACTTAAAAATATGAAATCTCAAGTTGGACCTGAAATTCTGTCTATTCGGTGTTTAGGCCTTTATGGTAAGGTCTGGGCTGTAATCCCATGTGTCATGGATCTAGAACCTCCTCCCATTTCATGGGTAGTTTTAAGACCCACACATCAAGTTATGTGACAGCTTTATAGGCTGTCAACGTAATTTAGCTGGAAATACATTTTTCAAAATCTCATCTGCATGGTTTTTTGGTTCACACTGCCCTCAAGAAACATTTTGGCAAGACTTCAAAGGGAGAAGGGTAGTGGAGGCCACATTAATGCTTAGAAGGTCCAGGTACTGCAAGCTTGTCATGACCTCCTGTCTCATCTTTTTGGCACAGGGCTGGTAGTGAGCCCCCAGCTTCCTACACTCACAGAACTTTCTTCAATTTCCCTGAAACTTCCTGGTGGCTCCCTGCCAAAGGACGCCAACTTCCCCCTGCACATCTCCTCCACTGTTGCATGTGAAAGCTTGGAGGAAGTGAGACAGACAGACTCCAGCTCATCCTCGCAGGTTCCAGTCTGTCCTTGTTCTCCCCCACTTCACAACCTCGTTTGCCCACTCCTTGTTGTGTTCACTTCAAGCCCTGCACCAGATGCAACAGCACTGCCTTATGGAGACAGCTTCACCAATCCTCACCTGTGCATAAAGTCAAATATTTATGATAAGCTCCTTATTCTCTACCACTCATGGTGGTTTCCCTTCTCTAATCAAATCCTGACTAACACAGGTACCAAGCCCTCTACCACACTGCTCCTCAGGGCAGTTACAGCATCTACATTGGTGCTTCCTACTTGGGTTTTCATTTTTTGCTTCTTTTCTGGTACCTGAGAATTTCATTCTCTTTTTTATTACCCTGTGGATGCAGTGATTGAAATGTAATGTTTTATTGAAAAATTGTGCTTGCTTGGAGGAGGAGCATCTGCAGGCTGGCCGAGAGGCACCATATTGTCAGAAAAAGAAGTACTTTCTGGTTCACCAATCCTATTACCCCTACTGAAGTCCCTTTGTAAACACTTCCACCTTCCAGGAAAAATTCCATATGAAGCCACCTGTGAGGAACTCCATCTGGGAGAAGGAGCCCATCCAGGACCTTTCTCATGTCCTGAAAATATTGCTAGTTAATGGAGACTCTCTTTCTTCCAGGTTTTGGCTCTACAGGTTCAGCCTTGGGCTCTGGTTCCTTGAGCAGAGAACAGACATTGGTGTTAAAGCTGTGTTTTTCCCAAGTCACTTTAGAATAAATGGTTCTCATCACAGTTTTAATTTCCTTTCAAAGGCAACACAACCTCATTTCATGTACAGAAAACATACCCCTTATATTAATATCACTTATTGCCAACTCCTTGCAGAGCTTAAATTAATTACAAAGAGGCATTAACTTAGCTAAGGATGGCTCAATATGTACCATCTCCAAATATATTAATCCCCAAACACATTAATAAGATCTTCAGCTTTTTTTTCCTGATGGATGTTGTTCATTTGGGCAGTGTTCATAGTGTGGGGGGAGCTTCAAAGAGAGTGTGCTCAAGGAGGTGTCTCAGTTCACCTCACCATGGGAGACACAGGGGGTAGCAGGTGTGTGTTAAAGTTCTGAGATTCACACTTTGTACCTCTGAGTCTCTGATCATGTGTTAGAAGAGGTCATTAAGAGGATATGACCGTTACTTAACCCACAAGATGGCCCTGGACAATTAGAGGCAACTTGCCATCTCCTGTCCTGGGAATGTGTGCTCTGCCCCTGTTCCCACAGTGGGAGCCATTTTCAAGGATGCAGCCTTGAGAGAGTAGGGTGTTTTTGACACCTTCTGGACACTGGATGTGACTGAACCCCATTAAAGCCTGTGTATAAACTGTCAAGATTTGGCAGGCAAATGCAAAGATCTAGTTATCTAACATCACTCAAGGCAAGCCTTGTATATAGATTCCCTTGCTTACGAAAACTGCACCTACCAATCTGGAGTGGCCTGCCTCTTTCTTCTGTCTCCCTTGACCTCTGTGTATGGTGATAATTTCAGATTTCAGTCAGGGAATCCTGATGTTACAAACCAACATCATGCTATTTCATCTACCCTGAAAATTGTTTCTCCAGACCCACTTTATGTCTGGCAACATTTTCCTGTTTTCATCAGGTATATAGAATACCATCTCCTTTGGGGGTCTTCCCTGGTCTTTTTTTAATAGAATACATTCTTCTGCCTCAACAGAACCAGAAACATTTATTGCCTCCTGAGAGTCCCCTTTTCTTTTGTTAGCACCTCCCTGAGATCATGTGTCATTTTTTCATTCACTGTAATCAGATGAGCACATCGCTCTTCTCATCTCCCTTCTAAAATATGAGGGAGAGAGAGAGAAAGGAGGAGAGAGACATAGGGACAGAGAAGGAAAGAAAGAAGGGGGAAATATGGGAACCAGTAAAAGAAAAAGCAAGAATCAAGTATTCCAAGTTGTGAGAAAGTAATTACAATCTATGCAACTATCAGCAGGAGAGAGTATAGAGAACATATTTTCTACCAATGTTGATTTTTATGGACTCGCAAAAGTAAGGTAACAATTGATGACTTTTGAAGATGACACTTTTGGGATTAATGGATGTCTGTATAATTTGCATTGACAGCATTTACCACATATTCATGTGACCTCTGCTCTCATCCAACATTTGATAAAAATCTTAAGAAGTTGGACAGCTTCTGTTTAACTGAATTTTGTACCTGAGAGAGCTGAGGTGACATAATATGCCATCTCATTTAGTATGTGGCAGAGCTAGACCTAAGAATATTGACTTCTGTTCTAGTAATATGTCTATAGAATCTATCTGAATTATATAATGTTGAATCAGAAAGGAAGTAAACATAGACTCAAGGGAAACTGAGACTATCTGAAAGATGATATAGAGCATAGAGAATCACCATAAAGAACTGGGAAGCAGTGCCAAAGAGCCATCTTGGTATTTGGAGAATAGCATTGTGTTGGCCTCTGACCTTGACATCATCACCCACTGAACACTAGGTTGGATGAATCAGAACTGTAAGCCCAGGCACAGTAGGGTGAAGGGTTCTGTGACACTGGAGAAACAGAACAAGTCTTCAGAGCTCCCCAGCATGGCCTGGCTAGGCGGAGGACATCCATGTGGTCATGTGGCACAGTGGAAACATTTTATCAGAGACAGCTGAGTTTGGATCCCGGCATTGTTGCTACGGCTAAGGCCCTTCTCCTGGTGAAGACTCCGTTTTCTCATTTGTTAAATATAAATGATAAACTGCTCCATACCAGGAAAACAAAACAGGATTTTATACGTAAAGCATCCATCCCATAATAGCTTAGGGAATCCTCCATCTCCACCTTCATTCTCATGGGGAGGGGAAAAGACAAAGCATACAATAAATAAGCTCATGGAGGGGGAGGCATTTTGCAAGGCCTGCTCACATCTTGTGTTCTAATGTAAAATATTGTGTGAACATCTAAGGTGAACTGAGTAACTAATAAATGTTTGTACTATGAGTTCCTGTGTTGTCAACCAGCACTTACACAGAAATGTAAATACTTTACCTTTTGTATTGGCTGAGACCCCGTTGCTCATAATTCCCTTTAAGTAAGTTCTGCCTTGGCACACAGAAGAACAACTCCTTCCAAGTATTTTCCTCTGGAAAGCTTATTGGAGCAATTAGAGATATATTGTTCTACACCTATCAGTCAACACTGCTGTTTAATTCTCGGCCTACCTCACCAGCTATAATAGAATAAAGGTTTACAAGACAATCCCAGGGCTAAATCCAAAGCCACCTTAGGACCTGCAGAGCCAGCTGCGTTTAAAATGCATACCTGTGGTTCCAAACGTTAAGCACTCCATCTAAATGAAGGGGGCCTCGCCTCTGTACTGTGTGTGCTAGAAAGTAATAGAAACTTAATAGCAGCCAAGTGTCAGAAAGACCCTAATCACAAAAAGCAGAGGGGAAAAAAAGATAAAGCTTGCCTCAAGAGATTTCAGCAACCATGCTCTCTAAGAGGTAATAAGGTTGGAAGTTTTTCAGAAATTGGTAGTGGGAGGCACCGAGAGTGATTAAAGAGAGAAGCTGGGAATAAGATGGCCTTGGCTCAACTTCTGGAGGCAGGGCTATTTGCCAGGTGACTCGGGCAGGATAGAACTTAGCATCCAGGGCAATCAGTTCCTGTAGCCATAAACGGGCACCATAACCCATCAGTTAATGGTGGTTCTCCTTTTGTAGCTCTCTCTTTAAAAGACAGTGTGGGGGACGCCTGGGTGGCTCAGTTGGTTAAGCAGCTGCCTTCGGCTCAGGTCATGATCCCAGCGTCCTGGGATCGAGTCCCACATCGGGCTCCTTGCTTGGCAGCGAGCCTGCTTCTCCCTCTGCCTCTGC
Source organism: Lutra lutra (assembly GCF_902655055.1). Classification (NCBI taxonomy): domain Eukaryota; kingdom Metazoa; phylum Chordata; class Mammalia; order Carnivora; family Mustelidae; genus Lutra; species Lutra lutra. The sequence continues at coordinate 8,242,309 of NC_062281.1, read as the reverse complement.
CTGCCACTCTGTCTGCCTGTGCTCACTCTCGCTTCTCTCTCTATGACAAATAAATAAATAAAATCTTTAAAAAAAAAAAAAGACAGTGTGGGACAGTTGGAGGAAAGTGGGCTTCACAGATCCAGGTTCAAGTCTTAAGATTAAAAAGTTGCACCAGCTGTGCAACTTTAGGCAAAAACAAAACAAAACAAAAAGGCAAATGAGTTTCAAATTAACTTTCTGAGTCTCTGTAAATAGGTTTCCTAATGCCTCAGGTACTGATGCCATAAAAAAAAATAAGTGGGGTTGCATATATTCAGCATGTGGAATGATATCCTAGTCTCTGTTAACTATGTTGCAAAAGAAAGAGATATAATAATCATTTGGGTTGTTGTAATAACCACTTTCTTCTGGCTTTCTCCCTCCAGGCTCACACACTGCCCTCCTGGCTAGCTTCATGATGCGGAAAGGTACTAGAAGTGAGAACTAAGCTCTGCCCAGGCTCCACCTTCACCAACGATATGATGTAGCGTGGAAGTCAACCTCTCTGAGCCTTAGTTTCTTCATCTTTCAAATAAGCATGGTAGAGCCACTCTGGAAAACAGTATGGTTAAAAATTGAGCTACCCTATGACCCAGAAATTACTCTACTAGGTATTTATCCAAAGAGTATAAACATAGTGATTTGAAAGGGTACATGCACCCCAACATTTATAGCAGCAAGGTCCACAATAGCCAAACTATGGAAAGAGCCCAGATGTCCACCAATTGATGAATGGATAAAGAAAATGTGGCACACACACACACACACACACACACACTCACACACACAATGGACTATTACTTGGCCATTAAAAAATGAAATCTTGCCATTTTCAATGATGTGGATGAAACTAGAGGATATTATGCTAAGTGAAGTCAGTCAGTCAGAAAAAGACAAATACCATATTCACTCATATGTTGAATTTAAGAAACAAAACAGATGAACACAGGGGAAGGGAAGGAAAAAATAAAATAAGACAAAATCAGAGAGGGAGACAAACCATAAGAGACTCTTGACTCTAGGAAACAAAGTGAGGGTTGTTGGAGGGGTGGTGGTTGGGGGATGGGTAATTGGGTGGTGGATATGACGGAGGGCAGTTGATGGAATGAGCACTGGGAGTTGTATGCAACTGATGAATCACTAAATTCTACCCCTGAAACTAAAAATACATTATATGTTAATTAATTGATTTTAAATTTAAAAAATAATAAAATAAATATGGTACAGTAGCCCTCATTTAGTGGTTGTTCTGTAGAGCAAAAAAGATGGAGTGTGTGAAAGCATTTTATAACTTGTGAGGACCATACATCTATTCGTGGTTTTAGTGGTTAAGACCGCATTAAGGGAACACAAGGTCTTGGAGACCTTAACTGACTTGCTCAAGGTCATGCATGAGCACAGACACAGAGAGCAAGAATTGAAGTAGAAATTTAACGTTGGAGAACCTGACAAAATCACATTTCCTAATTCACAAGAGGCAATGAGTGATGCTAAGGACTGTTTTACTTGGTACTATTCTCAAATCATATCCACAAACCATATGCTATATTGGCACTGTGTATATACTCATAGTATGCACATATATATTACACATGTGTATACTGATATGTATGATACATAGGATGTATGTATGTACAAACATATATATATAGGCTTATACACACATATCTACATATAAAGGGAATGAGAATGGAATTCTATTTTTTTTTAAGAAGAAAAATTCTGTTTTAAAAGTCATAAACAGATTTTGCTTCTATGGTGACAACTGAATTTGATGTTGGGAGAGAAATCTCCTTTGCTTATTTTTTGTGGGGAGGGGCTGTGAATGCAACCACATTACTCAAAAGCAGTTGCTTTAGACAGAGATTTCTCTTCAGAAAAGCAAATTGGTTACAAAAGCCATGGTATACCCTGAAAGGTTGGAGGTTGTTTTTCTCCTGAATTGTCTTTAGACTGCCATGTTCCTGACAACCACTGGACAATTCTTGTGAAGTAATTGGTCCCATTAGGTTGAGAGAGACACACTGGCTGGGGCAGAAAGGGCATAAAGATGTGATTTACCCCAGGCTGGAAGGCAAACTGTGAAGAAGCTGGCTAGTTGCCTCTCTCACTGGCATTAATTACGAATAACACAGATGTAAGGGGGTTTATTGTGTTCACTGCACTGACTCAATCATGGGTTAAGAGTATATCCCTCTGAGAGAGAGAGACGTGAGATTTGTCCTGAATATTCCCACTGCTCACTTTTTTTCCCCCTTGTCACACATTTGAAACAATATCTGAAACCAACTGTTAAAACTCAAAATAAAAACTTCAATACTCAGTCTTTCTTATGAGGTTTTGATCATCTGAAGACAACTCCCTTTATTTTTTTAATATAAACATCCTTTATTAATACAACAGTCCTATTATTTGATGTAACGCTTCAGTCTTTTTTTTTAATTTTTATTTATTTTTAAAATTTATTTTCAGTGTTCCAGAATTCATTGTTTATGCACCACACCCAGTGCTCCATGCAATACGTGCCCTCCATAATACCCACTACCAGGCTCACCCAACCTCTCAACCCCTGCCCCTCCAAAACCCTCAGATTGTTTTTCAGAGTCTACAGTCTCCCATTCAATGATTCAGGAATGTGGCAGGATACAAAATCAGTGTACAGAAATCAGTTGCTTTCTTATACACTAACAATGAAAATATAGAAAGGGAAATTAGAGAATCGATTCCATTTACTACAGCACCAAGAACCATTAGATACCTGGGAATAAACCTAACCAAAGAGGTAAAGGATCTATACTCAAGGAACTGCAGAAGACAACTCCCTGTAAAAGAGGAGATGGTGGGGGCCAGCTAGGAGAAGACTCCTCTGAATGAAGATGAGTTCACGGTGGGAGCGGGGGGCGGCAGACCAGGCCAGAGCCTGGGAGGACTAAGTACAGGTGCAGACATGGGAGTGCCTGAGTGACATTAATGGGACAGTGGCTGGCAGTCCCTGTGGCATGCCATCTAGTAGGGCAGATGAAGGGCAGTAGTGGAGGAGAGTAACGGTCTGCATAGGTTGCAGGGATGGTGAGCAGCAGGAGCCCTTGCCAACACAATGAGAAGTCAGTGCTTTGCTAGATTTGACCTGGATAGATTCACTGAATACCACTAATCAAGGTTAGAATCAAGGGATGGAAGCTAAGCACTTCTCATGGGCACTTGAGATGGACCTTCTGCTTTGGTCTAAGAGATGAGACAGGCTAACATGTAGAATATGGGAATGGCACAGTCACTTGACTTTGAGAGCCCTAGAGGTGACAGGGGTTCTTGCTATAGGATAGAGAAAATTATGGCTCCAGACCTCCTACCAGAGTGCCCTGGCTCATCCCCTCAGTACCAGGGACAAGGTAGGTGGCCAGGCACGTTTGCTGACTGACCCAAGGGGCCACACTTGAACTCAGGCCTGTCACCGGGCACTCGTGATTATCTCCCCCAACCTTCCCAGCTCTGGGGGGCCCAGATGTGTAGATGCCATGTTGGATCCATGTCCACCAGCCTCTGCTCACCTCCCCACAGAAACTTCCCCCTTCCTAGAGTTTTCCATTTGCTTCCTTGGTAAAGATTCTGTTTATTTCATGCCAGAGTAAGCTTCAGCCTTGAATCACAACAACGAACGTTATCTGACATCAATTGCCACTGCTTAAAGAGGTTTAGGCTTGACAGACTGTAAAGTTGTTTGCAGAACTGGAGCTGAGTGACAAAACGCCCGTCAGGAGGCGTAAACCCGTCAACGGCAATTACCCACGAGGGATTCCACAGAAGCAGAAGAATTAAACCTTGTAAATCCAAAAGGCCCAATTGAAATGACTTATTTATTGGGCATCATTTATGAAGGCTCCCCAATGCACTTTGCGCTTTTGCATGAGATTTCACTTCCTTCCTATTTGCATAGGACAGATCTGCATGTAGAAAGCGGAGTGTCTGGAAGGTGCCAACGTACTGTGAACTTTTCATGCTTTAGGTCAGAGCCAGATGGTCAAAACCATCCACCAAGACCACCAACCACAGCCACAGCTCCAAAATCCCTCAGCAAAGGGAACCAGAAAGCTTCTGGCCCAATCTTGAGACCCCACCATGATGCTCAACAAAACACTACAATTTTCAAAATGTGGAGGGTGTCGCTGAAATTATGTTATGTGTTCACTGAACCCCATTTTTTCTCTCCTGTCCACACTGCTAAGCTAAATTCCCAGTTTCCCTTGCAGTTAGCGGGGGTCATATGTCTATGTTTTCATCAATGGAGCGAGTCTTCATGATGGGTCACACATACTAGCTCATGGCTCTTCTTTCTTCCTCTCATCCCCAGCTTGGCACATGTCTCACCAGAATGCTTGATGGCCTCTAGTGTTGATGGATACACTAAATGCTGAGAACCTAAGACCCCAAATGACTTCAAAGAGCAGAGTTCCCCTACTGATCCTCACTGTCTCAGTTCCTGGTAGAGGGAAACCACTCAGTAAATGGGGCTGCAGACAAGGAAGCCTTCAAACCATTCATGAAAAATGGGTAGGATTTAAGTAAGGAGAAAATATTGAAAAGGTGTCTGTGTTGGATAAAAAGACATTAAATGGCAGGAAATTTATTTATTTTTATTTTATTATTATATTATTATTTATTATTTATTTATTTTTATTTTATTTTATTTTATTTTATTTTTATTTTATTTTATATTATTTATTATTTATTATTATTTATTATATATTATTATTATATTATTATTTTATTTTATTATTATTTATTCATTTCCAAAGAATCAGTGAAGTGGCTTAGCACAGTGTCCCTGATTTCATACTTGGAAATCTAATAGGCATCTCAAACACATATTCCAAATTAAACTCTTATTTCTAAATACCTTGTTTCTTCCCCTAAAAAGACTTTTCCCTATGCTTCCAACTTAGTAAATGGAAATCCCACTCTCTCAGTTTCATAGGCCATGATATTTGGGGCCAACCTTGACCCTTTGCCTTTACTCACATCCCACATATAACCTACTAGCAAGTTTTATTAATTGCACTTTCAACTTTGACCCAGATCCAACCACTTCTTGTCACCTCTGCTATAGTAACATTCCAACTGAAGCCTTCCTCTTTCACCTGGATGGCTTCTAAACCCTCTAAAGTCATTTCCTTGTTTCCATCCTCACTTCACCTACTCCATTCCACTGCAGTTTATGGTCCACACAGAGAGACCACGTGAAAATGTGAAGTCAGAGCATGTCACAAAGCACTGCTTCTTACTTAATCTCTCAACTGGCTCCTAAGCCCCACCAGAATAAGACTTTGAGCCTTGTTCACTGCTCTGCTCCTCTTTTCACCCCTTTTCATGTAGCCTTCTACCATAGACTTTTTATCACATTGTTTATAAACATGAAGGGATTTGTTCTGATAACCTTAGAAGGTTCCCTAAGGCTGGTGGCATTTAAATGGAGTCTTGAAGAATAAGAAGCATTTCAGCAAGGTGAGGAAAGCCACTCTAGCCAGAGCAAAACCACAGAGCACTGGAATGCAATATCCATAAGGGCAGGGCGTTTGGGTGTTGCAATCACACTACTGGTGTCCCCAGCAGCCAGGGCAGTGCCTGCTGCACAGTGCAAACTCAAGTCTGTAGAAAGAATGAAATTTCAATACGCAAAGGTGCAGGAAGCTGAAACTGATTAACTTCAGGAAGAATAAAAATGCTGTGTGATTTATACATGGATATTAGATTGAATAACATTAGTCAAGACCTTTGGTGGCAAGTGACTGGAACCCAACTTGGACTAGCTTAAGGAGAAATGGACATTAATTAGATGAATACCAGGCTTATACTGGGGGATCAGGGACTGGGTTGACAAATAGGTCGATGTCCTCCAGCCAAAGGAGGGACAGCCAGGAACACATTTGTAGTTAAACAAGCCAGGTTTCTCATCCATTGCATCAAGGGAGAACTCTCAGGAAGAGATGATGTTGGAAAGAACCTATTTTAAGATTTGGGCTTTCGGGGCGCCTGGATGGCTCAGATGGTCAAGCGTCTGCCTTCAGCTCAGGTCATGATCCCAGGGTCCTGGGATGGAGCCCTGCGTTGGGTTCCCTGATCAGTGCAGAGCCTACTTCTCCCTCTCCCTCTGTCATTCCCTCCACTTGTGCTCTCTGGCTCTGTCTATCTCTCTGTCAAATAAAATAAAATAAGATAAAATAAAATAAAATGATTTGAGCTTTGGGTGGGTGATTCCTTGGAGGTTTCCAAAAAGTGAGGGAGCATTGTAGATGAGGTGCTGTTGGGGAGCAAGGATAATTTTGATGGAGGGTCTTAGGAACTGTTGGGAGGGTAGGCTGGGGCAAGACTAAACTTCAATTAGTAAAGAAGGGCAGTCACTAACATCGACCAGGACAAGGGAGTGTTGTTATTTAGTGGCTTGGACAATACTCATGCTTTTTCCTGTGTTCAGACACAATTATGAAGTGGTTTTGTGTTAGCCTTGATCCGTCACTGTCACATAGTGGCCTTTTTCTGATGTTGATGTTCTGTGAAATTGTTTTGTGTTCAATAGGAGAACATCAAGGACAAGCTGTGAGTGCCAAGCCAGCTGCAAGTTGTAGAGGCCACTTTTCTTTTTCTCAGGGTCAATGAGGGAATGGCAGGAATGCAAGTGGGCTCCAAGGAGAGTAGAAACCAAGAATCTGAGCAGACCAGCTTCTCTCTCTCTGCCCCTGGCTCCTTCCCACCTATTCCTATGGCTCAGCTACATTCTCATTATGGTCAGTTCCCCTTACTTTGGAAAATATGGCAACTGGAGCACTTGAAGGACTCTCATGAATGAAGAACAACATTGATACATACTGGCTTTCTCAGTTTAAGTTGAGAGAAACTCTTATGATAAATTCTAACTGGACAAGATTGGGTCAGGTACCCATCACTAAATGATCAGCTATTATCATGCAGGTGGCAGGCAGTGCTGGGGGATATTCTGTAGGAAAACAGTACTTCTCAATTCTTATTCAAATCAAATCAAATGATGGTTAGCAGAGGGCAAAATCTGAAGTAGTCCCATTTCTCAAAAGTCTTCTGTAAAACCCTTTATGGGAATGCAGCAATTTATTCAAGATAACATTTTCTCCAAACTTGCCAAGCTTGGGGAGATACTGCCACTTTTACTCCTTGCTCAGATTATCACAGAAAGAGTGGTTGCTTTGTGTCTGGTCCCTGTTAACACACATCAGCTCTCTTGGCCTAGAAACTTCCTTTTTGTTCTTTCTTAGAAATGGCTTTATTTTCTTATTTGCACGGGACCATTTGCTGTACTGGACAGCACCCTTCCCCCTGCAGCAATCTCCAGCTCTTCAATGACATCACAGGCCATTGCATTTCATAATAAGGTTCTTTTATTATTCCCCCAAGCATGCACATCAAATGGCATCTGGGGCTCAAGTCTTTGCTCAGCAAAGCAAGGGAGCATAAGGTGCCAAGTCGAGGATGGCTTTGCAACTGTAAATGGAACTGCTCCCTGCCTTTCCCCTCCATTGTATATGTTTCTTTGCCTTCCCACCAAAGTAAGCATGTCTCATTGTTGATTTGAAATGAGAAGAAAAAGGGGAGCTGCAGGGGAAGGGGAAGCCACCAAGAACTAATTGGTCACTTACCATAAAACAAGGACTCTGCAAAAGGTGTCCTTTTATTTACTCCTAAAGGCTGGAGGTCCAGTTTAACCCCCAATTTGCAGATGTGGAAACCAGAGATGAGCAAGTTGAAGTTTCTGGCTCAAGGAAACATGGCTAGTCAACCACAACATTGCAATTTCCCAGGACAGCATGTGGAGTAAAAGAACACACAGGCTGGAATGGAGAAGACTCCCATCCATGGGGCAGAAGCTGGTGTCCAAATGCCAGGAGGACACAGTTAGTGGGAGAGCATGTTCCTTTTTGGAGTGTAGACATTTGGAGGGAAAAACTAAATGCAGCTGGAAAGAAACAAGGAAATAGTGGACTGGGGGAAAAGCTTGCCTCTCCCTCCCTCCTCACTCCCTCCTTCCCTTCCTTCCTTCCTTCCCCTCTCCCTCCCTTCCTTCCTTCCTTCCTCCCGCCCTTCCTCCTTTCCTTCCTTCACCCCTCCCTCACTGCCTCCCTTCTTCCTTTCCTCCCATCCTTCCTTTCTTCCTTCCTTTCTTCTCTCCTTCCTTCATCACTTCCTTCCTTTCTTCCTTTCTACCAAACTACCAGTAAATGTCCCTAGCCAGGTTCTATGCTAGAAGGAATACTGAAATGAGTTAGCTACAGCCCCTGCTTTTAAGGACTATGCAGAAGTTATGGTCTGGGATCAGTCTCAAGGGAAACTGATGTGGGGTCCAGGAACCCAAAGAGATTGGTTGTTAGACAGACAAAGCACTACCAGGGAGAATTAACGAAGGGAGTTTGCAATGTGGAGTTTCTCAGAAGTGCCAGGGTGAACCTCAGGACCACCTAACTTAAGAAAAAGAGTTGGACTTCCAGCCTTCCTGTAATGAAAAAGAGTGATTTTTCAGCTTAACTAAGACAAGCTTGGACAACTGGGGGCCAGCCTCGCAAAGACTCTCAGCAGGATGCATGAAGCGGGCAAACACTGATGGTAAGTAACCTCAGCTGTGGAAATTCAGTTCTTTTCAGCACTATACGCTCACCTGCTCCCATTTTTACCTTGTTTTAGAGTCTCCTTCCATCTATTGCTATATCTGCTTACTGAGCACCCACTATGTATCCATCATTCCCCGAGCGCCGGTGAGAGAAGGGTGAACCCGAAGGAGCCAGTCTTGTACTCACAGAATTAACACAGTGAGGGAGTCAAAAACCAATCAAGCAGCCACATAAATGAAACAAATAATCACTGCTTGCAGCCGGAGCTAGGAAGGAAGTAAACAAAGTGTCTGCATTCAGGGGTCACAGAGGAAAGCGCCCCGAGCACCTTGGTGCCTCCTGGGCCATGCACAACTCATCCTTATCTCACCTACATTGGTTTTGCTTCCAGTAGACTCTCTCCCTGAGTGGAGACTCACCTGTTTCCTCTTCCCAGAAGAGGCAAGGTTTGATCCAGAATCCAGAGGAGCTAAACTCAATGTATCTTCCATTGCAACAATCCCAAAAGGCGTTCCCTTCTAGTTCTGCAATGTCCCATTGCATGTTTGAGTTTCCCCTATAATTACCCACATGGACAGGCAATGTCTGCTCACAGATCTCAGGCATAAGAACTATAGACCTTCCTGGGGCAGCCGCCGTGTCTCCAGACAACTCTTTTAGAAGGACCATTCTGAAATTGTTCTGAATGAACTTTACCACTGGTCTTAGTTCAACCCTTCAGGGTCCCAACGACTATGTTATCTAACAAGGACTTTGGGGGCACCTAGTATGTGCTGGTCACTATATAGGACCAGCCTCTCATAGGTCTGAAGACAGTTCTCATAAATCCCTAGTTGTTCTCCTGGCTATATAAAAAAGGAAAAGTTTATTTTACCTCAGAATGTGGGTTTATTATTAGTTGGTAATGTAACCTGAGTATAGCATCTACTATCATTATAAACACCAATTATTTCCACATATAAAACAAAAGCCCTGAAACCCAACTACATACAATTTTACCTTCATTCAGCCAAAGATAAGACGGCCTGATGGAAAGAGTGTTGGCTTTGGAACCAGGACTAGAGTCCAATTACTGCTCTGACAGCTACAAGCCACACAGCCTTTGGCAATTTTCTAAACATCACTGACTCTTCTCTTCCCTATCGATAAAATAGAAACTGTGGAATCTAAAACTTAGTGCTGCAATGGGAATTAGGCATTATTTGAATAAAGCACCTGATCCGGGACCTGTTAGTATGAACTCTAAACACAGTCCCAGTTTGCTTAAAAGAATCTGTTTGAATTCAAGGGACCGTCTGGCAATAGGGATTTCAAAGATCATTTAGTCAAGCACTCTGAAGTCAGCAGATGATGAAAATAAGGCTGAAAGGTTTTGCTTAAGAATACAGGGAAGAATGAGAGAAGGAACTCCAGGCTGGTGCTCACCTCCCAGGCCCCGTGTGCTCCAAAGGCTTGGAATCTGGCACGGAAGATGGAACACACAGGACACATAAAGGGAAATTCTGAGGGGTTCATCCCTGTCCTGTTATCCCAGGGCAGCCCTGAGTTGATCTTTTCAATATACTGGTGTTCCATCAAAGTTTTTATGTAAAAAAAAAAAAAGGGCTCTACAGTTAAAAACAAAACTGTCCATCTCTTTCTTTAGAACACATGCTCTACTGCCTTACAGAAGGGATATAGATAACTTGGCTAATATGCCTCCCTGTTGTGTTTTATCTCGAGGGAGCTAAATTTTTTAAATGTGCATATCACCACAGGCTGTCAAGCTTTAATTAGTCTGCCCTTGATTGTGAGAAACTTTACTTACCAAGATCAACTTACTTCCCACCGCCTAGTTCCCCCCATTAAAAACCCATTTTAAAGGTTTAGCTCAATTATCTGGGTTGAACGGTTGATACCAAACTGTTTCAAATAATAGAGGCTGGCAGATAATTGGAAGCATTTTTCCTGGGCAAGATAAGGAATGGAATACATAGGCCCTCTAAGTAGAGGAAACAGGGTTTTTGTCAGAATTTTCATTAGAAAAGATATTCCCATTGAGTACAAAGAACCTACCCTCAACCAGAGTCATGGGGCTTGCTCCCTTCTGCCTAAGAAAATGTAGATTTGGAGAGAAAAATGGATCTGAACAGGAAAACACAGTAACTGGAGTTCTATTTCAGTGTGTACGCATCTTTTGATCTGAGTTTACTTCGGGCCCCTTTCACTGCAGAGAAAAGGACGATGCTCTAAAATGATTGGTGGGCTTGCATTCAGGTCCCTTCTGGGCTCTCCCCTCTCAGCACCTACCCAGTCAACGGGCTCACGTTGTCCAGGAGAACTGCTTACAATCCCACAAATGAGCAATGCTGCCCCAGAGCGCCATCTTTTCTCACCTGCTTTCCCCATTGCCTAAAATGTCCTTCCCCTGCTTACCCATCAGATAACCTTGCACCAATGTTGCCTCTCTCAAGCAGTGTCCCCTGGGTCCTTGCCAATGGAAAGTACTCACTTGATTCACTCGTTATGCTGGGCTGCTCCTCCATTAGAACACTTCCCACTCCCTATTATCGTAATTCAAGTATAATTATAATAGTAATAGCAACACTGAATGTCTCTTTATTCTCCCATCAATTTACTATGAATGATAGCATGGTCTCCATTTTATGGTGGAGGGAACGGAAGCCCAGGGGAGAAAAGGAAGTTGCTCAAGGTCACAGAGATAGTAAGTGATGACCTCTGCTGAGAACCTAGGTTTGATGTCAAGCTGTAAACCTCCCTGTCTTTTTCTCTGGGATAGCTGAGGCCCCAGAAAGCGAAGGTTCTGTATTCATCACAAATAGTATTAGGCTACATAAGACTAAGATAATTACAGATGGTCCCTGACTTGTGATGATGGTTCAACTTAGATTTCTCCATGTTCTGATGATCCAAAAGCACCACATTCAGGAGAAACTATACTTTGAATTTCTCCTGTGGTTGCCAAGCTATCATGTGACAAAGCCACTCTCTCAACACCCAAATCCATAGTGTTTGCACCACAGGGCCACACCCATGACTGTGTGATTCCAATACAGATCCCATAAATTTTGCTCATTTTTGTCAGTAGATTTTATGCATACCAAGGGGAGGGATGGTATCGATCACATTCATGGCGGTATCCTTATGCCTCACTCAGTGCCTGACAGAGTAAATGCTCTTTGCTAAATAAATATTTTCAGAGATCGTTGTCCATATTTCAAAGGCATGAAAACCATGGCTCAAGAGGGGGACTCATGCAATCAAGACTAAATGCTTAGGAGTCTGTGAATTTGTATTCATTTCCAGTTCATGGGATTAATAATCCAGGGTTCTCTACTTTCCAACCAAACCTCTAACCAGGAATAGATCCAGATGTTATTGGAATCAATTTCAGCATATTGATTAATTTATTCAATAAAAACTTGTCTCATGAATGGACCTTACATCAGAGTGGGGGACACAGGCATTAACGGAACCGTCATGCAACCAGATGCAAAACTGCTGTGATGAAAGGTGCAGTGGGAGAAATATTGAACAACAAGAAAGCATAAACATGGGAGTCTGACACAGAGGGCTGGCTCAAAGAAGGCTTTCCTGAGGATGCTCAGAGCAGGAAAGGGTCTAGCGGATCAGTAGGAGATAAGGAAATACAGAAAAGAAAGAAGAGCAACTGTCTTGAAAGAGGTCAACTTGATTCATTCAACAAACATATACTGAGGGTATACTGTTCACCAGACCTGCAATTAGATGCCTAGGATGTAACAAAGAGCCCTATACACGTGGTCCCCGCCTTTATGGCACATATTGTGTCAGAGGAGATAGATGCTTTAGTAAGCAATTCCAATGGAGTGTGATAATGCTGTAAGAAGAGAGGTATAAAAAAGAGAGAGAGGTATAACATACTCTTGGAGCACAAAGCAAGGTAGTACCTATGTGGGGGTTGGGAGGAAGGGGCAGCCATGTCAACAGAAGCTTCGCATAGGAAGTGCAAATGTAGAAGCCAAGATCTAAAATCTGAATAGTCCTTGGATGTGTTATGCCAACCTGCTTTTTTGGGAGGTCAAGGTGCCAAGTTCTGCATAATTAAGACTCTGGGAGCTAGAGTCTCTTTTCATATTCTAAGGCAGTCCTTTAATATTACTATTGGTGTTGTGTCTGGGTTCCCACTGGAGCAAGTCTTACCCAGGAGTTAGACAGAAAGGTCCTCAATTTGATATGCCCATCAGATTCAATCATCCTACATGCCATTTAGATTTTCGGTTCTGGCTCCAAGCAGCCTCCTTGGAGAAGCAGGACTTTCTTTCTTCTACAAATTTAGGTGTCCTTTTAATCCTTCAGTAACCATCTGCTGGGCACACATCAGAAAACCAAACATCAGTCAGATGTAGATAAGTGGGAAGAGCTAAAAAAAATATGTGACTTCTGTAGTCAAGAATGTGAAGGGGAATACTATAGTGAAACTGGCTATGAACTAGAAATCAGAAGTGGATTCAGATCCTGGTGAGATCAGACTAACCGAGGGGGTAAAGATAGAAGGCAGAGTGAGGAGGTGGGCCACTGAAGAGTCCTATCTATCTGCTTAAAGAGTTGGCTGCATATCAGAGACCACGGGTAAAATGTGTTTATTTTACCCACTTAGTGATTTTAAGTATGTAACATACAAATATTCAGGGATCCCACATTAAAAACTAAAACCAATTTGTTCTCACAGAAACTCAGACAATATAACAACACAAGATCCAAATTTTCATTTGGCAAAAATAAGTTGCAGCTAGGGGAAAAAAAAAAAAAAAAACAAGTTGCAGCTGCCTGACTTTAAAGGCCTATTCCTTTGCCATGTCATCACTACTACCCTTCGCCCCCCATTACCGATATATTGAATCTATTGGTCTTACTTCTGTTAGAATTTGCTAGTTGCCTGTTGCTGCCTAGGAACTACCCCCAAATTAGTGGCTCAATACAACAATCATTTTATTCCATTTAACGATTTTGTGAATCAAAAAATCAGGCATGGTTCAGCTAGGCAGGTCTCATGGTGCATATGTCACAGCTTGGTACAGTACTGTAGGCAGAACAATTGCTCCCCAAAGAGGTCCATGTCTCATTCCTGGACCCTGTGAGTGGTTATAGAACATGGCAAAAGGGAATTATTGTTGCAGGTATAATTAAGTTGGCTAATCGCTGATGGTGAATAGGGAGATTATCCTATATTAGCCAGAGGAACCCAATACACTCACAAAAGAATTTATACATGGAAGAGGGAGAGAGAAAAGAAGGTAGGAGTGATGCAGTATGAAAAGATTCAACCCACTGTTGTTGGCTTTAAAGATATAGCAAAGGAACCAGGAGCCAAGGAACGTGAGCAGCCTTTAGAAGCCAAAAAAGGCAAGAACATGGGTTGTCCCCAGAGCTTCTAAAAAAACACACAGCCCTGCTTACACTTTGCTGTTAGCCCAGTGAGGTCCATGTCAGATTTCTCATCTATATGACTGTAAAAAATAAATTTGTTCTTTTAAGCCACTAAGTTTGTAGTGATTTATTACAACAGCAATGGGAAATTAATATGACTGGGCTCTCTTGGTGATATTAACTTGGTAGCTGGGCTAATCTGGAGGGTCTAAAACACCTTCATTTATATGGCTTGCCTTGGTTGGAAGACTGGGCTCAAGCAGTATTATTACCTTTTTAAAAACAGATTATTTATTTAAAGGGAGGGGCAGGGCAGAGGGAGAGGGAAAGAATCTTGGAGCCCAACTTGGGGCTTGATACCAGGGCCTTGAGATCATGACTTGAGCTGAAATCAAGAGTCAGACACTTAACCTACTGAGCCATCCAGGTGCACAAACCCTCACTTTTTCATATAGTCTGACAGCCTCTTACTCTCTCCCGTAGGGAGTGAGGCTTCTCCAATGGCAGCTCAGGTACTCAGGAGATCCAAAGTGGACACTGCCAGTCTTTATAAGTCTTAGACCTGACATAATGTCACTTCTGATGCATCAGTTGGCCAAATCTATAATAAAGTCAAAGGAAGAGGAAATAGACCCCACCTCTTGATGAGGACAGTCCCAGAGAGCGTATAAACATACTTGAGCCCCTAGAGTCAATTATCTAGCTTCAAATTATATCTATTTCTTCCACATTCAAAACGTCCTTGTCCCCTCCTAAAAACTTTAGCTCTCATCATACTGTACCATTATCTGAAGTCTGGGATATCACCATCTAAATGCAGGCCATCTGTGTACGATGCTGTGGTTCCTTGAGTACTTCTTTATTCTGAACAATTGTGAAATAAAGACTGTTATGTTCCCGTGTACACATACCCTACAATGGTAGTGTAGAAGTAGGGTAACTATCACAGAGACCCCATAAAGGGAAATATTGGAGGTTCAAAGCAGTCATCAGTCATCAGTTCATTGATGTTCTAACCTCTAACTAAGTCTACAGTGTTAGTCCTTCAATTAGGGCCCACTTACACCCCGGGAATGATTCTGCCCCTCTGAGTCATCTCTTTTTTTCTTTTTGAAATAGGCTGCCTCTTAATCTGAGTAGCTTTCTTAGCTTTCTTCCTCTAGTAGAAGGTTGAGGGCCCAAAGGACTCTTTTCTCACATAACTCTATCTGCACCTTTCAGCACAAGAGAGTAGTAATCCCTTTGAAAACTTTGTGGATTTCTTATATAGCAAATTATAATCCTCTCCATTAGAAAGAAGTGAGATCTAGTTTTTATCTGAGACAGGCCATTCTATACCTTGAGCAGCCTGTGAGATTACTGAGGGAGCACACCATGAAGATCCTCTGAATTTGTGTTTCTAGCAAAAAGTTAGTACAAGGCATGCCATTGGTTTTAAGTCCTAAACACATTTTTATCCTATGACATGTCCTACTGCCCTGGATTTGATCTTTTCCCTGGGGCCATTTCTTATATCAAAAACCTGCTAGCTGTAAAGTTGTTTTTTTTTTGGGGGGGGGCGGGGGCTTGGACATTTTGCTTGAAAATAAACAATTCCTGCTTTAATGTATCTCTGCTTGCACTTTATAATAGGCAACTAGAAGAAGTCAGATGGCAATTTCAATACCATGTTTGGAAATATCCTTAGCTTAATTCTTCTGCTCCTTACATATATTTTCTATTCTGCATATTACCTACCAACAGTCTTCTTGAGGCCCTTCCAAGTTCACCAAAACAGCCATTCTTAGAGTTAATGTCATATGCATTAGGTTGGCACTAAAGCAATACTCTGCCTCCAGTACAAACTCTGTTCTAGTTATCGAGTGCTACCCAGCAAAATACCCCAAAGCTAACTGGTTTAAAACAATTACCATTTTTTTATGCCTTATGATTTTGTGAATCAAAAATTTGGTCAAGACTCAGGAAGGTCTTTTTGTTTTGTTTTGTTTTGTTTTTCTTTATGTGATGCTGTGGTTATCCAGTGGTATTCAGCTGTTGTTGACTGGGCAATCTGGAGGATATAAGATAGCTTCTCCCGTGCTATGCAGCACAGGGGATGGTGGAAGGCTGGGTTCAGTGGCCCCTTTCCTTCATGATATACTCTCAGGATTTCCATAAGTGACCTCTTCAGCAGGCTATTTGGAGTTTTTGCAAGTTGACTTATGACTCTATAAGAGGCTAAAGTCAACAGTCTTCTTAAAACAAGGCCCGGAATTGGGAAAGCATCACTTTGTCATACTCCATTGATCTTATTCATAATCCAAGATTTAATGTGGTGGAATCAAGAAATTGTTAGGTATCTTTAATCTGCCAAAATGTATGAATTTATGTCCTCTACATTATCCTATGTATGACCAAGGGTTAATAGGGAGTATAAGCAGGGGAGGGATTGTACCAGATAACTGTCTCAGAAATACATATCCTGGGTAGGCAGAGCATAAAACTGAAATCAGGAGAGCAATTAGAAGACCAATACTTACAGTAGTAAGGACAAGAGGGGGTGCCTCAGTGGCTTGGTTGGTTAAGCATCCCATTCTTGTTTTCAACTCAGGTCTTGATCTCAGAGTCCTGGGATTGAGCTCCACATCGGAGTGGGGAGTCTGCTGGGGATTCTCTCTCCCTTTCCATCTCCCTCTACCTCTGTCCCCACTCATGCTTGCTCTCTCTCTCAAATAAACAAATGTATCTTTAAAAAAGGTCAAGAGATCATGGCAGCTCTAATTCAAAGTAGGAGTGGGTTTTGAAGGAAAGAGATTCAGTTAATATTTAAGAAATAGAATCAACAGAATGTGGTAAGTTGAGGATCAAGAAGAGTCAAGAGCAACTCCCAGGGAAGAGAATGTTGGAACCACTGGCTAAGAGGGAGCTCAAGGCAAGGATGGAGCCCTCTGGACAAGGGATTAGTGTGGCTCAGCCTTCAGAGCAAAGCCTAAGATACTGAGTTTACTTTGCAGCCTCTTTTGAAACACAGCAGCAGCTTCTAGCCCAAACTGGGGTGGGGGTAGGAAGAGAAGGTGATTTGGTCAGAATTAATGAAATGTCAGCACTTGGGAGCCATTTCAGTTCTACTTGAAATGAAATTCCCTTTTCTGTGTATTTAGTAAGGGAATAGAGAGTGGGAGAAAAACGATATTTGCTCTAATTCTACCTCATGGCTCCCATTCACCATGCAGGGGATTACATGTTTCTCATCCTCACAGAGGGTAGTTAGGGCTCATTTGTTAATGCTCATAAAGCTTGTTGTGAATGAAAATCAGTGCGTTATGCAGTGACTTTTATTCTGATATGATGAGACCATCATTCTCAGTGCCAGCCTCCAAGGGAATTAGCTGAGACCCCCTTCATTAATGTAACGGGCAGTGCGTGGTCAGTTGTACACATTGACATTCTTTCAACAAATTCCCCAGAAAATATGGAAATTTCAAAGTATAATGTGGCATGGGGAAAATGAAGGGAAGGCTGTTACAGTCTCGTTTCTCTGATGTTGCCCATTTAACCCCCTGTTCAGGACAGCACTTGTGAACCAAAAGCAGAACATGCAAGACAATCCAGATGGTGTCTGAGATGAAAGCTGGAATGGGGAAGATGGTGGGTGGGATTTAGGAGGCCCAGTTTAAAGTCAGTGGCCACGCTATTGATGAAAATGTGTAAGTTTGTGCAGTGTTCTTGCTTAAATAATTTTTTAAAAACCTGAGTCTCAGATCCCAGTTTCATAAAGGTTCACCCAGAATGTCCTATTTCCTACCTTGGGAAAGTTTGAGGAGGTTATTTAACCACTACAAAGTCCTTATCTACAGAATAATGGTATTTTTAGGGTATTCTTAAATTTAAAATGTTGTTATGGAAATTAATGACTTAGAACAATGCCTGGGACATGGTGAGTTCCTTATAATTCCTAGTAACAGCATCAATAGTAACAGGAATGTAAAAATGATGGTGATGGGGATATGTACCCATTCATCAAAACTGACATAACCAGGGCGCCTGGGTGGCTCAGTGGGTTAAAGCCGCTGCCTTCGGCTCAGGTCATGATCCCAGGATCCTGGGATCGAGCCCCACATCGGGCTCTCTGCTCGTCAGGGAGCCTGCTTCCCTTCCTCTCTCTCTCTGCCTGCCTCTCTGCCTACTTGTGATCTCTGTCTGTCAAATAAATAAATAAAATCTTAAAAAAAAAAAACTGACATAACCATATAAGTATAAATACCTGATGAAACAAACTGGGATTAGGATAGCAAGACCAGGTAAAATGCAACTACCTCAGAGTACTGAGGGCTCATTCCCTGGCCATGAGATGAAAACAAGGATGATGGTGATGATGATGGTGGTGATAGTCATGGTGATGGTGGGAATAATGATGGTGGTGATAGTGCTGATGGGGATGTGATGGTGGTGATGGTGATGATGATAATGCTGATGGTGATGGTGATGATGGTGGTGGTGATGGTGATGGTGGGGAGGGTGGGCATGTTGATCATGAAGGTGATGATGGTGATGATAGTGTTGGTAGTGATGGTAGTGATGGTGGTGGTAATGATGATAGTAATGATGGTGATAATGGTGGTGACGATCTTAATGATAATCATGATGAACAATAAATACTGATTATACTGCATCACAGTATAAAAAAGTGCTATTTTTAAAATCAGAGAGACCTAAATCCAAAGTTATCTGTACCACATTCTAGCTATGAGGTTTGATAAGTTAACTCATTTTTCTGAGCCCCAGTTTCCACATAAGTAAAACAGAGATGATAATCAGAACTGCTTCACAGGGCTGTTTGTAAAGGTTAAATTATACGACCGGATACACACTGCTTACTGCTCTACCTGGCACACATGGCTTGGTAATTGGTAGCTATTCATATTATTATTGTTGCTGTAGCAATTTATTGGTGTAGAAATAACATCAAAATGATTACACTCCTCACAAGATAAAAAAAAGAAAATGTTTGAAATCAAGACTAGAAAGAGCACTAAATGAGGATGCATCATCTAGTGCAAACCCATCACATGCAAATATATCATAGAAATCATAAAAATGATTCAACCACAGTGAACACAGAAATGTATGGTTTGGAAATATAATGTATACAATGGGATTTTTAAAAAAACCCTAACTCTATCCCATATAGGACTGTTGTACAGAAATGCAGCAGAGGTATGATGCAGAAATTACTTCAGTCCCGCTCTCTACACCATGCAGCATTTCCACATCCATTCCACTTACTGTAGAACCAAAAGAAGCTTCCTTGATTCTGCATTAAATATTAAAAATAATCTCACATTGTAATATCCAGGGGGTCTTTTGCTTCTGAAGACACTGCTGATTGGGAAGAAACACCAAGAAATTCAATGTTTCACAGAGTGCAATCACAACATAAAAAAGTGGATTGCTTTTAATTACTCAAATTATGATGCATGGTCTAGCAGCAGGGAAATAAAAGCAGTATCTCAAGGGAAGTCTCAGCATTTCAAATGAGGCTCCTGCTTATGCTGTATGGATGTAAAAGATTGCCCATTCCAGTCCTCTGTATTGTTGGGAAGGTCACATGTTTATCAGAAACTTATTCTACCAGACTGTGGCTTCCTTAAAACCACATCTGCCTGGAGTCCATGCCCTTTCATTATTGCTCTTGTTCCCACACACTTCGTTTATATCTTCATTATGGGAATTTTAGAGAGAGGGTATTTTGAGATATTAATCCAGTTTGTTTTTCCATATATCTTGTAGCCAGCACCCTTTTATCTATTACTAAGGCAGAAGAATAAACTTCTAAACTCACTGCATTGATGGGAGAGAATTACTTAGCCTAGAAAATACAGAATAAAACATTCTTGGCTTTTAATTCCAAATAAAGAGGTTCTTGAAATATACAACAAAGGAGTAAGCTTTAAAAGCAGGCTCACAAGACGATCACAGGAAGCTTAATGAAGGAGAATGATCTGAATGACCATGGGCTTACACGTTCAAGGATGTTTTTCTGTTTTCCTCACTTTTAAGCTTAAAATAAAACTCTAAATGCCCTTTAATACAGTAAGAGTGTCACTCTTTTGGCTTCTTGCATCCAGGGTTACCTTTGAGAAGTATGGCATCAATCTATTTACCTTTCTTTCACATGCAATCTGCCTTTTCTCTTTGAAAGCTTTTGGAATTTTCTTTGTTTGAGCTCTTCTAAAATTTCACCTTTTTGTGGCAAAGTGTGTGCATATGTTTTTTAACCTATATCATGACCACCTGCTCTTGAAAATTAAGAAATTCTCAACAAGTATTTCTTCAAATATTTCTTCTCCTATTAATGTTTCTCATTCTTGGAGAAAGATTGTCTTAAAGATGTTGATATTCTACTTTTATCCTTTATATCAATTAGCTATGTTGTTACGTTTCTCTTTATTCCTCTTGGATGCTTTCCAGGAGAGGTTCTTACCCTGCTATTTCAGATCAATAACTTGTTCTTTGACTGTATATGTTCTGTTTTTTTACCCATACGTTGATCTCTTTATTTTAAGTATATTTTTCTGGGCCAGTATGCTCAACTTTTTCTTCCTTTATAATTCCTTGTCCCTATTTTTTGTTACAAATACCTTCCTTTACCTCTTTGAAAATATTTTAGGCATCTAGGCTGTCTGACCATAACTTCTGGTTCACTTTGTCTGGATTCTCTACCCCTTTGTTACTTTGCTGAAGTTTTGCTCTTCATGTGTCTCATGATGTTGTTCTGTGAAGTCAGTCATCTGATGTAAATTTGAAGGGGGAGAAAGGCAAACAATTCCCTCTCCACAGGTAACTGTGCCTTTCAGGGACTTATCTTTTACTTCTGAGTCAGGTCATCCCCCTTTTAAGGTGGCTAACAGAGCAGAAATGCAGAATGAGTTGAGAAGGCCAGCTGGTCTACCTGCTTACGCTATTAGTTCTTCTTTACCTAACAAGTCTCAGACCCCTGCTATTTGCCTGTCTTCCTTGGCTAACCCATGTCTGTTGTTGCTCTTTCAAGCATGAGCAATCTTGTGAGAAACAGGGGAGCATATCTAAAAGGAAACCCAGCCTAGCCCCCATCTGAGTCATCTCAGTCTGTTTTCTTTTGGGACACTATCTCTGCCAACATAAGACCCAACTGTGTCCTGTCTTCCCTGAGGTATCTCCATGGTTTCCATGAACATTACTCAAATCTGTCAACCTCTTTTATCATTTTTTGGTGGTGTCTTAAGATTGGGTGTCAGGGAAATAGCAAGCAATGTTAGTTGACCACCTTGACAATGAGAAATTCTCCTATCCTTTGCACTTGTTTTATGGCCTCTTATTTTGGCATCACTGGATGTTGAAGCCATTAGTCATATGCTGCACTAAGTATTTTTTTAAATTTTATTCATTTATTTGTCAGAGAGAGAGACAGAGAGTGCACAAGCAGGAGGAGTGGCAGTCAGACAGAGAAGCAGGCTCCCCACTGAGCAGGGAGCCTGATGCAGGACTTGATCCTAGGACCCTAAGATCATGACCCAAACCAAAGGCAGACACTTAACCAACTGAGCGACCCAGGCATCCCCTAAGTAATTTTTAAATGCAAAAAGGAGCCTTAGTAATGGAAAAGTTTAGAAGTCCTGCTTTACTTATCCCAGAGTAGATTCAAACCTTCCTCTCCAAGCAAATGGGTGTTTAGTGTTTCAAGATCCCTTCCCGATTTCAACCACCTGTCCTACTTATATCCACTTCACATACAGGAGTGTCATGTGAGTTTTAGGTGAATAAAAGATTTCAAGGATAAAAACAAGGTGTGAAAATCATAATCATATAGTTCTTGCAGTTTACAAAGTGATTTCATATACAATATGTTATTTGTTCTTCTCTAGACACTTCAGAAAGTGACTATAATTTTACTATAATGAGCACCATTTTATAAGGGTGATTCATGCAATGTCACATGGCTAGCAAGTACCAGAGCCTGGACTGGCAGTCAGGTGTATCTAAGTGTGATTCCTGTTTTTATGTCACAAGTAGGCAAACTTTTTCTGAATAGGGCCAGATAGTAAATATTTTGGAGTTTGTGTACCATATGGTCTCCACTAAAACTACTAAACTCTGCAGTGATAATGCAAAATCAACCATAGAAAATATATGACTAAATGAATATGACTGTGTTCTAATAAAAATTTACTTATGGATATTAAAATTTGAATATTGACTAATTTTCATGTGTCATAAAATAACATTCTTCTTTTGATGTATTTCAACTCTTTAGAAATGTACAATCTATTGTTAGTTTGCAAGCTATACAAAACACAAGCAATGGACCAGATTTGGTGAGTGGGTCATTGTTCACCAATTCTTGATCTGTCTGATCATAGCAGGACTAGAAGTAACAGTAATTAATGAATATTGACAGGACTGCCCTCTAACAAGCTCACTTCTGGGAGAAATCCCATGGCGTGGCTAACTGGTCCTGCTGGAAAAGTTAAAAGCAAGAAATTATCGAGTAGGAAAACTAGATACACAGAAACAAATGGGGTCATAAAGTTAAGCAAACTTTAAAGTTTGCTTAAAATATCTCTATTTTTAAAAAGCATTTGAACTTCAGAATGTCTTATGTAAGACATCTTCATACAAATGAAGAAAAAGGGTGGGGTGCCTGGGTGGCTTAGTTGGTTAAACGTTTGCCTTCCGCTTAGGTCATAGTGTCAGGGTCCTGGGATTGAGCCCCGAGTTGGGTTCCCTGCTCAGCAGCAAGTCTGCTTCTCCCTCTCCCTCTGCTCTCCTCCTGTTTTTACCCCCCTAAATTAAGAAAAAACCTTTAAAAAAAAAGAAAAGAAAATGGGCATGTTCTAGTAGTGTGTCTGAAGTCATTAAAATAGTGTATGTGATCGGGATTTAAATCTAGAACTGGATGAAACTAGGATTCATGTGCTTCTCCATCACACATGAGATGCTAAAAGAGAGGAAGGAAGGAAATTAATTAATTAGTTAATTAATTTGGCATATTTTGGGGGAAGTTCTCCATCACAATCTCTGTAAGATCCACAACTTTGTATGAAAATAGCAGTGAATTCCAGCTTAAAGCCAGAAATGACTGAAAAATGCCTCCTGGGTTATTTTTTTAAAATAAATTTCCTGTATCAAAAGCTTAGAAAGCCACTCAAAACTGTCAGTATTTCAGATCTCTGGGCCCAGGGGTGAATAATAATAATACCTATACTGAAGTTATGAGGAAAGAAAAAACATCTTCAGATAAAAGAATATTACCTTTCTAGCAAGAGGAAACAAAATGCAATTAGAAATGGTAGTGTTAGATGTGCTTTTGATTTGATTAACTCTCTTTCTAACAGAAGGGGATGGGATACACATCTTCTGTTCTTTGTTCATGATATCGGCCAAGCCGTACTTAACACAAGAGGGCCATTTCTCCTAATGGATGATTCACCATGCCTTCTAAAATAAGCTTTACCACAATATTTCAGAATCAGGTCACTCTTGGGCACCTGGGTGGCTCAGTGGGTTAAAGCCTCTGCCTTTGAGGCTTTGAGGACGCCTCCCAGGGTCCTGGGGTCAAGCCCCACACTGGGCTCTCTGCTCAGCAGGGAGCCTGCTTCCTCCTCTCTCTCTCTCTCTCTTTCTCTCTCTCTCTCTCTCTGCCTCTCTGCCTACTTATGATCTCTGTCTGTCAAATAAATAAATAAAATCTTTAAAGAAAAAAAGAATCAGTTCACTCCTGCCCCTCAAGATGTTGTATGCCAGAAAGACATGAAGCAAACATTGTTACATCACAGAAGAAGAGAAATTTGAGACTTACAGTGGTTAGAAAAATGCCCAGCATTAGCAAGTATACCTGAATCCAGGTCATGACTCCAAATCCACATTTCTCTTTGGTGCCAGGAAAGAATAATATTAAATACAGACCACAGTTTTCCTGATGGCAGATGGGCAGCCAAATATATATTTCTGTCTAGTTTCTATGGGTTTTCAATGATTGGAATAGGGCTGTGTTTGGAATAGAATAGTTGATATTATTTCTTTTTTTTCCTAAAAAAAAAAGATTTTTTTTTTAAGAGAGAGAGAAGGAGGGTCAGAGGGAGAGGGAAAGAGAGACTGTCAAGTAGGCTCTGCACTTAGTGTGGAGCATGACACAGGGCTCAATCTCACAAGCCTGAGGTCACCACCTAAGTAGAAATCAATAGTTGGACGTTTAACCAACTGAGCCACCCAGGGGCCCCAGAACTGCTGACATTACTAACTGGTCTTTAGGCATCAAGTATGTGAAACAGGAAAAAAACACTGTGCAACCGGATTC
The DNA here is from genome assembly GCF_902655055.1 of Lutra lutra. Lineage (NCBI taxonomy): Eukaryota > Metazoa > Chordata > Mammalia > Carnivora > Mustelidae > Lutra > Lutra lutra. The sequence continues at coordinate 8,217,937 of NC_062281.1, read as the reverse complement.
TTTCCTACTCAACATCCTTCATTGGAACTGCAGGATTCCAGTTCTACAAGGAAGCTGGGCTCACCCCTCCTTTGCTTCTCTCTTGCTTCTCTCCTCAAGGAGGAGATCATTAATTTGATTGGCCAGACTCGGATGTTGCCTGGACTAACTTTAGCCATGAACAGAGTCTAAAGGTCTCCTACATTGGCATGGGTTTCTCATCTTCCTCTGCCATGCATGAGGGGGAAACTGGAAGATCACACGTAGCTTCCTTCCTGATGCTGAACACCAGTCATCTTCTTCCCTCTTTTCTCCTTCTTGTGTCTGTCCTGGCAGTCAGAAGACCTGTCTGTCCTTGGCACCTTTAGTTGAACCACCTTTTTACTCTTTCATCTTTTTCTGCATCTGGAGAGGAACAGAAGTGCCACATTTCCTGTGCTCCTGTTCTGCTGTTATTCGATGTTCTCACTCCATGACATTGGTTGGGATGTGCTAAAATTGTAAGACCCAGGTTACAACTCAATACACAGAGTGAAGACTCCATTATGCCTTTGAACCCAGACATTTGAACCAGGACTTTGGGGCAGCCTCCCAGGATTCAGACCAAGCAGAACCTTTTCTCCCCTTATTTGTTTCTATGCCTCATTACATCTCTCTCTTACAAACTTCATAGTTAGAAACAATATGATGTAGGGTAGGATTCCAGAATTTCTAGTCCCTAGGCAATAATAGTAATAAAACAATTAATACTGTAAAACATTTTAAGAAGACTCTGTTTAATTGCAAGAGGAATTCATCCAAACTAAAAGGAGTTCGATTACATAAACAATACAGGTGTGGCATTTTTTTTTTAATTTTTTTTATTTTTTCAGCATAACAGTATTCATTATTTTTGCACCACACCCAGTGCTCCATGCAATCTGTGCCCTCTACAATACCCACCACCTGGTGCCCCCAACCTCCCACCCCCCACCCCTTCAAAATTCTCAGATCATTTTTCAGAGTCCATAGTCTCTCATGGTTCGCCTCCCCTTCCAATTTCCCTCAACTCCCTTCTCCTCTCCATCTCCCCTTGTCCTCCATGCTATTTGTTATGCTCCACAAATAAGTGAAACCATATGATAATTGACTCTCTCTGCTTGACTTATTTCACTCAGCATCATCTCTTCCAGTCCCGTCCATGTTGCTACAAAACTTGGGGATTCATCCTTTCTTTCTCTTTTTTTTTTTTTTTTTACAGCTTTATAAACATATATTTTTATCCCCAGGGGTACAGGTCTGTGAATCGCCAGGTTTACACACTTCACAACACTCACCATAGCACATACCCTCCCCAATATCCATAACCCCACCCCCTCTCCCAACCCCCTCCCCCCATCAACCCTCAGTTTGTTTTGTGAGATTAAGAGTCACTTATGGTTTGTCTCCCTCCCAATCCCATCTTGTTTCATTTACTCTTCTCCTACCCCCTCAACCCCCCATGTTGCATCTCCTCTCCCTCATATCAGGGAGATCATATGATAGTTGTCTTTCTCCGATTGACTTATTTCGCTAAGCATGATACCCTCTAGTTCCATCCACATCGTCGCAAATGGCAAGATTTCATTTCTTTTGATGGCTGCATAGTATTCCATTGTGTATATATACCACATCTTCTTTATCCATTCGTCTGTAGATGGACATCTAGGTTCTTTCCATAGTTTGGCTATTGTAGACATTGCTGCTATAAACATTCGGGTGCACGTGCCCCTTCGGATCACTACGTTTGTATCTTTAGGGTAAATACCCAGCAGTGCAATTGCTGGGTCATAGGGTAGTTCTATTTTCAACATTTTGAGGAACCTCCATGCTGTTTTCCAGAGTGGTTGCACCAGCTTGCATTCCCACCAACAGTGTAGGAGGGTTCCCCTTTCTCCGCATCCTCGCCAGCATCTGTCATTTCCTGACTTGTTAATTTTAGCCATTCTGACTGGTGTGAGGTGATATCTCATGGTGGTTTTGATTTGTATTTCCCTGATGCCGAGTGATATGGAGCACTTTTTCATGTGTCTGTTGGCCATCTGGATGTCTTCTTTGCAGAAATGTCTGTTCATGTCCTCTGCCCATTTCTTGATTGGATTATTTGTTCTTTGGGTATTGAGTTTGCTAAGTTCTTTATAGATTTTGGACACTAGCCCTTTATCTGATATGTCATTTGCAAATATCTTCTCCCATTCTGTCAGTTGTCTTTTGGTTTTGTTCACTGTTTCCTTTGCTGTGCAAAAGCTTTTGATCTTGATAAAATCCCAATAGTTCATTTTTGCCCTTGCTTCCCTTGCCTTTGGTGATGTTCCTAGGAAGATGTTGCTGCGGCTGAGGTCGAAGAGGTTGCTGCCTGTGTTCTCCTCAAGGATTTTGATGGATTCCTTTCTCACATTGAGATCCTTCATCCATTTTGAGTCTATTTTCGTGTGTGGTGTAAGGAAATGATCCAATTTCATTTTTCTGCATGTGGCTGTCCAATTTTCCCAACACCATTTATTGAAGAGGCTGTCTTTTTTCCATTGGACATTCTTTCCTGCTTTGTCGAAGATGAGTTGACCATAGAGTTGAGGGTCCATTTCTGGGCTCTCTATTCTGTTCCATTGATCTATGTGTCTGTTTTTGTGCCAGTACCATGCTGTCTTGATGATGACAGCTTTGTAATAGAGCTTGAAGTCCGGAATTGTGATGCCACCAACTTTGGCTTTCTTTTTCAATATTGCTTTGGCTATTCGAGGTCTTTTCTGGTTCCATATAAATTTTAGGATTCTTTGTTCCATTTCTTTGAAAATAATGGATGGTACTTTGATAGGAATTGCATTAAATGTGTAGATTGCTTTAGGTAGCATAGACATTTTCACAATATTTATTCTTCCAATCCAGGAGCATGGAACATTTTTCCATTTCTTTGTGTCTTCCTCAATTTCTTTCATGAGTACTTTATAGTTTTCTGAGTATAGATTATCAGTCTCTTTGGTTAGGTTTATTCCTAGGTATCTTATAGTTTTGGGTGCAATTGTAAATGGGATGGACTCCTTAATTTCTCTTTCTTCTGTCTTGTTGTTGGTGTAGAGAAATGCAACTGATTTCTGTGCATTGATTTTATATCCTGACACTTTACTGAATTCCTGTACAAGTTCTAGCAGTTTTGGAGTGGAGTCTTTTGGGTTTTCCACATAGAGTATCATATCATCTGCGAAGAGTGATAGTTTGACTTCTTCTTTGCCGATTTGGATGCCTTTAATTTCCTTTTGTTGTCTGATTGCTGAGGCTAGGACTTCTAGTACTATGTTGAATAGCAGTGGTGATAACGGACATCCCTGCCGTGTTCCTGACCTTAGCGGAAAAGCTTTCAGTTTTTCTCCATTGAGAATGATATTTGCGGTGGGTTTTTCATAGATGGCTTTGATAATATTGAGGTATGTGCCCTCTATCCCTACACTTTGAAGAGTTTTGATCAGGAAGGGATGCTGTACTTTGTCAAATGCTTTTTCAGCATCTATAGAGAGGATCATATGGTTCTTGTTCTTTCTTTTATTAATGTGTTGTATCACATTGATTGATTTGCGGATGTTGAACCAGCCTTGCAGCCCTGGAATAAATCCCACTTGGTTGTGGTGAATAATCCTTTTAATGTACTGTTGAATCCTATTGGCTAGTATTTTGGCGAGAATTTTTGCATCTGTGTTCATCAAGGATATTGGTCTGTAGTTCTCTTTTTTGTTGGGATCCTTGTCTGGTTTTGGGATCAAGGTGATGCTGGCCTCATAAAATGAGTTTGGAAGTTTTCCTTCTATTTCTATTTTTTGGAACAGTTTCAGGAGGATAGGAATTAGTTCTTCTTTAAATGTTTGGTAGAATTCCCCCGGGAAGCCGTCTGGCCCTGGGCTTTTGTTTGTTTGGAGATTTTTGATGACTGTTTCAATCTCCTTACTGGTTATGGGTCTGTTCAGGCTTTCTATTTCTTCCTGGTTCAGTTGTGGTAGTTTATCTGTCTCTAGGAATGCATCCATTTCTTCCGGATTGTCAAATTTGTTGGCGTAGAGTTGCTCATAGTATGTTCTTATAATTGTCTGTATTTCTTTGGTGTTCGTTGTGATCTCTCCTCTTTCATTCATGATTTTATTTATTTGGGTCCTTTCTCTTTTCTTTTTGATAAGTCTGGCCAGGGGTTTATCAATCTTATTAATTCTTTCAAAGAACCAGCTCCTAGTTTCGTTGATTTGTTCTATTGTTTTTTTGGTTTCTATTTCATTGATTTCTGCTCTGATCTTTATGATTTCTCTTCTCCTGCTGGGTTTAGGGTTTCTTTCTTGTTCTTTCTCCAGCTCCTTTAGGTGTAGGGTTAGGTTGTGTACCTGAGATCTTTCTTGTTTCTTGAGAAAGGCTTGTACCGCTATATATTTTCCTCTCAGGACTGCCTTTGTTGTGTCCCACAGATTCTGAACCGTTGTGTTTTCATTATCATTTGTTTCCATAAATTTTTTCAATTCTTCTTTAATTTCCTGGTTGACCCATTCATTCTTTAGAAGGATGCTGTTTAGTCTCCATGTATTTGGGTTCTTTCCAAATTTCCTCTTGTGATTGAGTTCTAGCTTTAGAGCATTGTGGTCTGAAAATATGCAGGGAATGATCCCAATCTTTTGATACCGGTTGAGACTTGATTTAGGACCAAGAATGTGATCTATTCTGGAGAATGTTCCATGTGCACTAGAGAAGAATGTGTATTCTGTTGCTTTGGGATGAAATGTTCTGAATAGATCTGTGATGTCCATCTGGTCCAGTGTGTCATTTAAGGCCTTGATTTCCTTGTTGATCTTTTGCTTGGATGATCTGTCCATTTCAGTGAGGGGAGTGTTAAAATCCCCTACTATGATTGTATGATTGTCGATGTGTTTCTTTGATTTTGTTATTAATTGGTTTATATAGTTGGCTGCTCCCACGTTAGGGGCATAGATATTTAAAATTGTTAGATCTTCTTGTTGGACAGTTCCTTTGAGTATGATATAGTGTCCTTCCTCATCTCTTATTATAGTCTTTGGCTTAAAATCTAATTGATCTGATATAAGGATTGCCACTCCTGCTTTCTTCTGATGTCCATTAGCATGGTAAATTCTTTTCCACCCCCTCACTTTAAACCTGGAGGTGTCTTTGGGTTTAAGATGAGTTTCTTGTAGGCAACATATAGATGGGTTTTGTTTTTTTATCCATTCTGATACCCTGTGTCTTTTGATTGGGGCATTTAGCCCATTCACATTCAGGGTAAGTATTGAGAGATATGAATTTAGTGCCATTGTATTGCCTGTAAGGTGACTGTTATTGTATATTGTCTCTGTTTCTTTCTGATCTCCTACTTTTAGGGTCTCTCTTTGCTTAGAGGACCCCTTTCAATATTTCCTGTAGAGCTGGTTTGGTATTTGCAAATTCTTTCAGTTTTTGTTTGTCCTGGAAGCTTTTAATCTCTCCTTCTATTTTCAATGATAGCCTAGCTGGATATAGTATTCTTGGCTGCATGTTTTTCTCATTTAGTACTCTGAATATATCATGCCAGCTCTTTCTGGCCTGCCAGGTCTCTGTAGATAAGTCTGCTGCCAATCTAATATTTTTACCATTGTACGTTACAGACTTCTTTTCCCGGGCTGCTTTCAGGATCTTTTCTTTGTCACTAAGACTTGTCAATTTTACTATTAGGTGACGGGGTGTAGACCTATTCTTATTGATTTTGAGGGGGGTTCTCTGAACCTCCTGGATTTTGATGCTTGTTCCCTTTGCCATATTGGGGAAATTCTCTCCAATAATTCTCCCCAATATACCTTCTGCTCCCCTCTCTGTTTCCTCTTCTTCTGGAATCCCAATTATTCTAATGTTGTTTCGTCTTATGGTGTCACTTATCTCTCGAATTCTCCCCTCGTGGTCCAGTAGCTGTTTGTCCCTCTTCTGCTCAGCTTCTTTATTCTCTGTCATTTGGTCTTCTATATCGCTAATTCTTTCTTTTGCCTCATTTATCCTAGCAGTGAGAGCCTCCATTTTTGATTGCACCTCATTAATAGCTTTTTTGATTTCAACTTGGTTAGATTTTAGTTCTTTTATTTCTCCAGAAAGGGCTTTTATATCTCCCGAGAGGGTTGCTTTAATATCTTCCATGCCTTTTTCAAGCCCGGCTAGAACCTTGAGAATCATCATTCTGAACTCTATATCTGACATATTACCAATGTCTGTATTGATTAGGTCCCTAGCCTTTGGTACTGCCTCTTGTTCTTTTTTTTGTTGTGAATTTTTCCGCCTTGTCATTTTGTCCAGATAAGAGTTTATGAAGGAGCAAGTAAAATACTAAAAGGGTGGCAACAACCCCAGGAAAATATGCTTTAGCCAAGTCAGAAGAGATCCCGAATTGTGAGGGGGGAGAAAGGGGATAAAAAGGAGTTCAGAAAGAAAGGAAAAGAAAAAAAAAAAAAAGAAACTATTAAAAAAAAGAAAGCCGATAAAGAAAAAATATAAAAAGAGGAAAAAAATATATATATATTAGATAAACCATTTAAAAAACGTTAAAAAAAGAAAACGGTAAGAGTTAAAAAAAATTCAGCAGAAGAAGAGAAAAAGAAAAAAAAATTGAAAAAGAAAAAAAATTAAATTAACTGCAAGGCTAAAAAATCATGGGGAGAAAGCCATGAGTTCCGTGCTTTGCTTTCTTCTCCTCTGGAATTCCGCCGCTCTCCTTGGTAGGTGAACTTGGTCCTGGCTGGGTTTCCCGTTGATCTTCTGGGGGAGGGGCCCGTTGTAGTGATTCTCAAGCGTCTTTGCCCCAGGCGGAGTTGCACAGCCCTTACCCGGGGCCGCGCTGAGTCATCCGCTCGGGTTTGCTTTCGGGAGCTTTTGTTCCCTGAGCGCTTTCCGTAGAGTCCGGAGGACGGGAATGAAGATGGCGGCCTCCCGGTCTCTGGCCCGGAGGAGCCGAGAGCCCGGGGCCCCACTCATCAGTGCGCCCTCAGAGAACAGCGCCCAATGACTCCCGCCACCCTGGCCTCCGGCCACGCTCCGAGCTGACCGAGCCTGCGACCGGTTCAAGGCAACCCCGAGCTGAGAGTCACTCCTCGGCTCTGTCTCTGCAGCCGGCTTCCCCGTTCTAATACCGGTAAGCTCTGCGACACTCAGACACCCCCGATCCTTCTGCGACCCTGCGGGACCTGAGGCCGCGCTTACCCCGCCTGGGCTTCACCCCAGTTAAGCCTCTGGAGCGATGTCCCTCAGCGGAACAGACTTTTAAAAGTCCTGATTTTGCTCCGTTGCTCCGCCGCTGGCCGGGAGCCGGCCCCTCCCCCCGCGGTCTATCTTCCCGTCGCTTTGGATTCACTTCTCCGCCAGTCCTACCTTGCAGAAAGTGGTTGATTTTCTGTTTCTGGAATTGCTGTTCTTCTTCTCTTCAATCTCCCGTTGGATTTGTAGGTGTTTGCAATCTTTAGATAAGCTATTTAGCTGATCTCCCGCTACCCGAAGTAGTCTCAGCCTGCTACTTCTCCGCCATCTTGACTCCTCCCCCAGGTGTGGCATTTTTAAGTGAGTTTCCTTTTCCCCAAGCATCTCTTCTGGGTTTAGTCTTACCCAAAATTCATTTCCTACCCACCCACCAAAGAAAATCTCTGGAATGTGGCTCAGGAAATCTGAGTATTAAAGAAATATTCATAAATATTTTTGAACTGCCCTTGATTTCTTTTTTTAATTACAAACTTGAATTTTAAAAACCTGCCCAATTAAACCCACATAATTATTATGAGGATGAGATGCAATAAAAGGTCAGAAGACACTTTGAAAACTGAGACGTGATCCAAATAAGAGGATATTTCAAACAATGAAAATGCTGTGTGATTTTAGCCCAAGATACAGCATGTTTAATAGATAAGAATTGCACCGGAAGAAGAAATGTGAAGAGTTCACTTCATTGCCTCAGGTAGGAGAGTTTCCAGCCCCTTCTTAATCCTTCTCTGCAGTCCAACTATTGGGCTCAAGTCTACTTAATTTTTGCTGTGAGGAAGTCATTCAAGTATTTGAAACAGGGTTCTCTAAACACATACACAGCATCAGTGCCCCCAAATTGTTTCATTCTTGTCTCAACATACTTTGTTTTCCTCTAAGGTAGAGGAGACTGAGGTGTGATCAAATAAAGAGGAAGAAATTACAGACCTCAGAAGGGCTTCTAACTTGCAGACAGAGAGCTGCTTGGCAAGATACCCTTCTCTGGAAGTCAGGGAGGAGAATCAATTTTTATTCTCTACCATTAAGTCCCAAGTTCAAATCATACATCAGTTGGATACCCGCTGAATCAGACACTGACTTTCTTCATAGCCAACCTCTTATTCTAGTCAAGAAATATCTTTGAGTATGAACATTGTTATTTCTTGCTTCAACCTTGTGGGAACTTCACAGGTGTTCAAGAATCTAGTTTAATATTCTAGTTCTTCCCTTGAACAGATATAATGCTATTGAGTATAAAACCACATCATCAACTGTAACACAAGGGAGTCCTCCTGTGCCCAAAGGCCATGTGAACTTTCCATCTGCCATAAACTGAACTGGGTTTCCCAAAATTCACATACCGAAGCCTTAACCCCCAAAGTAATTCATTTAGAGATGACGTCTTTAAGGAGATAATTGAGGTTAAATGGGGTCATGAGGTTGGGGCCATAATCCAGCAGGACTGATGCTCTTATATGAAGAGGAAGATACACCAGAGATCTCTCAGAAGAAAGGCCAGTGAGGACACAGTGAGAAGGTAGCCATCTGTAAGACAGGGAAAGAGGCTTCCAGAAACCAATCCTGCTGGCACCTTCAACTTGGACTTCCAAACTCCAGAATTAGAAGAAAATAAATGTTCATTATTTGAGCCACCCAGACTGTGGCATCTTGCTATAGCAGTCAAGTTGACTAACATGCCATCCCTCTTTCAAGGATTTCATTAACCTCCTTACAGACCTTGGAGAGCAAAGGGAGTTGTCCAGAAACCAAGACAGAGGGAGAGCATTCCAGAAAGAGATGATGGAAAACTCGGGAGGCTCACATCAGACAAGATGGCCAGGGAGTGAGAGAGTCGCCAAAGGACCCACCGGGATGGCAGGGTAGGGAGCGTCAGGTGACTCGTAAAAGGAAAATGATGACAAGGAATAATACATTACTGTAGTTCTATATTTATGGAATCACAAAGGGTGGGAAGGCGCTCTTAACATTTTGTTACACTTTACTGAATTGGGGGGAAGTATTTTTTCCTGTAACACACCTAGAACCCATCACAGTGTTTCCCACTTGATGCCGTTCCCATTGCTCGGAACCTACCCACCCCACCATCCACCTCGCTCCAATCCTACTGCTACCTTCCACTTACAGTTCAGTTTTCATTAGTTATCACTCCTCTAGAGGCATCCTGTCATCCAACCTGCATATTTAAGGCTTATTTTATTTTATTAAAGATATAATTTATTTATTGGACAGAGACAGTGAGAGAGAGCACAAGCTGGGGGGAGGGGCAAAGGGAAAGGGAGAAGCAGACTCCCTGCTGAGCAAGGAGCCCAACTCAGGACTCAATCCCAGGACCCTGCAATCATAACAGGAGCCAAAGGCAGATGCTTAACTGACTAGGCCACCCAGGCACCCCAAGGCATATTTTTAAAGCTGCAACTCATCAGGGGGCCTGATGGACCTCTAACTGTAAACCAATATAATTAGTTTATTTATATTAATTTATCCTGCATTTCTGACTATTCTCCTGCCTCCATCCATCCTCATTTTATTATCCAATGAGACTGGTTTTTATTACATTCGAATAAATCATAGCAATCTCAATAGTTCATTGAGAATAAGGTTTCTGTGCTCATCTGTGTAACTATCCAAAATGTCATATTCAAGATAAAAAAGGAAGCTGAGCTGGAGGTTACATATTGAGCCAAGAGGCCTGAGTTCCCACTCTTGTGGGCAAGATTGCTGAGAAAGACGATGGAGGCCTTCTGTCCCCACTCAGCTACAAGAGCTGCACAGCAAGCCTGGCCCTTCTGGAGAGACGAACAGCAGGACAAGACTAATACTTTCTGATCTGGGAAAATAAGGAGGCAAGACTGGGCACACCACCAACAAACTTGTGCTTGTAACACAGTGGTCACACTCAAGGGAAACACAGTCCAAAAAATGCTTATGATTAGTATGAAAAATTATTATAAATAATTCCATAGGAATATATGGTAAATATACATTTCATGGTCAGAAGTGATGCTAATTACAGATTAATGTGCATCCTCACAGTGAGAGGAGATGCTTGAGGTCTTCTGGTCCATCACTAACTCACATCCACAAATTCCTTCTATTACCTGGCTGCCAGCCTCTGTGTGACCACCTTCACTGATGGAGAATTGACTATGGCTGGGTGTCTTACTCCTTTTGCAGACTGGTTCTCATTATCATCAAAGCAAGACAGGTCCCTGTAACTCCTTCCCTTCCACAGTTTCTGTTTCCCCTCCAACACCTTGCTACTCAGAGTGTGGTCCACCATCCAGCACTGGTGAATTCTAGCTGCTTGCTCGAAGTGCAGGGTCTCTGGCCACTTCCTAAATGATTGTATTTAAGCTTCTGTATTTTAACAAACTCCTAGCTGATCTGTACGCACATTAAATCATTTGAGAAGCGTTAGTCTGTAACTACTAAGTATAAGTCTAATAGGGTTTTAAAAATTATCCCTTCAGTACTTTACAAGGACATTGTGTCCTTGTAGCTAAAAATCAGGATCAGCAAAAGAAAGAAGAATAAATCTACATTTTCTAACCCATCATTTCTGGACTTCTGATGTTACACTGTAGCCCATAAACTAGACCGATAAGGCCTGGTAGGCAAAAATCTATCCTGTTTTCCTTTTAGTGCTGCCATTCATGTGTAGGTAAGCTAAATTTGCCCGGTAAAATTATCTTTAATATAAAAATAAGTTTAAAAATGAGCATACTCACTTAAAATAAATTGGCTGAATATTGCTCAATTTTTAGCCAGCTGTGTCCAGCTCATACTCATGGTAGAAATCAGATTAAGTATCTCCTCTGAAGGTTCTTGATTAAGTAGGAAAAGTACAAGATGGTCTATTCCAAACCCTGACCTGACAACAGAGGAAAAAATGTAACAAATTTGCTGGCAGACTGAGTCTAACAGACAGATCAAGAAGAAAATGAAACCAGTTTGAAATAATCCACAAAATCAGAGATGGAAGAATCCTCAGAGACTACCTACTTCAATGTCTAGCCACAGATGAAAACATCGGGAACCACGAAGATGAGGGAAACACCTCAAGTCAGAGATAAACGGTAACCAGGGCCATATCCCAAACCTGGAAAACAGGATACATTTTTTTTTAATTACAAAGATTTCACTTTCAACAAAATATAAAATAAATTTGCCAATCACTTCCTGTCCTTTTTGTGTTATGTCAGGGTTTTACTGAAGTATAATTTGTATACAAAAATTCACCCACTGGATGTATGCAAATCTACAAATTCTAGTGAATGTTTACGGTTGTGCAACCAGCAATACAATCTAGTCCTAAGACACTTCCTAAATTTCCAAATTTCCCTTCTGCCCTTTGTAATTAATAGTCTTCACTGTCCATTCTGAGCAGCTACTGCTCTGCTTTGTCTATAATTTGGCCATTTCCAGCCATTTCATATCAATGGAAATACCCAATAGGTGGTCTTTTGTGTCTGCCTTCTTTTGCTTAGAATAACGTTTTTGACATTCATCCTTGTTGAAGCTTGTATCAATAATTGATTCTTAAAAATAATTTATTATTTTCATTGGTGAATAATACTCAGTTGTATGTGGCATACCGTTTTTGTTTCTCCATGCAATAGTTAATGAAATTTGGGGTTGTTTATAGTTTGGGTGATTATGACTAATGCTGCCGTGAATATTCATATATGTCTTCTGTAGACATCTATATTTATTTCTCTTATGTAGAGCCCCAGGAGTAGAACTTCTGGTTCATCTGATAAGTTCCAGTTTAAACTGTTAAGAAACTGGCAAACCATTTCTGCAAAGTGGTTATACCATTTTACATTCCCACCATCAATGTATTAGGGTTTCATTGTATCATGATTCTTGCCAAAACTTAGTATTATTTGTCTTTTGGACAGAAAATCCTGAAACATGAAAAATGAAGAGCAAGGTAAATCATCAAGAAGACCAACCTAGAGAAATGTAAACAGTTCAGGATGTTGGAGAATTAAGTAAAAGAAAGGAATTTCTGAGGAATTATGTTAGCAATATTCTCTGGGAACAGTGACAATGTATTACAATCACATTCATATACAAGAAATCAAAACTATGCAAAAGCAACAAGTAAACAATAAAGAAAAGTTCTTAATATTTTAAAATATTTGCTGCACAAAAGGAAGATCAGTAAAATCTCAGAAGATATTACTGAAGAAAGTTTTCAAAACCTAGTCCCCAAAACACTAAGAGATGGAACATAAGTGAAGAAAACACAAACAACATAGATGATCAGTACATGAGCTTTTATTTAATTTGTAAGAATTCCAAAAGGAGAAGACTCAGTCACAGAGGAGCGCAGCAGTATAAATATAATAAGTATATACTTATATAATAAGTATAAATAATAGAAGAGAACTTTGTAGAGCTGCAGAGAGATGCAGGGTTTTACACTTAAAGTACTTCTAATTGTGGAATATAAGGAATATCATGTAAGATATTAGGAGAAGGAAGGGGAAAGTGAAGGGGGGAAAATTGGAGCAGGAAATGAACCATGAGAGACTGTGGACTTGAGAAACAAACTGAGGGTTTTAGAGGAGGGTGGGGTGGGAGGATAGGTGAGCCTGGTGATGGGTATTAAGGAGGGCATGTGTTGCTTGGAGCACTGGGTGTTATACGTAAACAATGAATTTTGGAACACAACATCAAAAACTAACATACAGTTCTGTATGGTGACTCACATAACGCAATTAAAAAAAAGAAAAAGGAAGTACTTCTAAGATTCTAATAGGAAGACTGAAAAAAAAACCAACTATGTAGATAATGAGAGTTTTCACAACATCAAAGGTGCCAAGGTCCTAAAATGTTGAATAAAAGAAAGAAGAGCCAGGGGTTGGGGGGAATCTGAAGCCTAGGAAGTGATATGAATCACAAAACCATACCACTACCCATCAGAAGCATATACATCTATAAATTAATAAAGAAAATATTTGAAATCTAGAAATCTATTCCCAGCTAAACATTTTCAGACACTCAGAGTTTGCATCATATGCTCCTTTTCTTAGAAAGCTACTTTAGAACGTATTCCAAACCAATGATAAGGTAAGCCAAAAAAGAGAAAGATGGAAGATCTAAGAATTAATGGGGGCAGCAGAGTTGCCCACTCCCAGAATACCTCTGTGCAACAAGACAAAAGCAGGTTAGAGCAAGAGAATGAAGGTTCCAAGAGGCAGTTTCTCAGTGAAAAAGGGGAATTCTATGAACTAAAGAGAATGGCAGACTTCTCCCTATCCCCAAATTTTGCTCTTTGATATAATTCCAACCTCCCCCCATTGATGAGATGAGAAACAGAGGTTTTGCCATCACAGTTCACACAGATGTTCACACAGATGAACTACATGAGTGGGAAAAAAGAGTTGAAGCTGGCGTCATGTGAGCTACAAAAGCAATAGTAATTATAGTAATAACAACTACCAGCTTTGAGCACTTGTCATGAACTACTCCCTAAGCACTTAATACACATTAATTCATTTACTTTTCCAAACAACCCTATAATGTAGGTTCTAGTTTTCCCCTTTTTATATACTCTCAGAGTATAGGGAAAAGGATATTGTTGTGTATGATTCTAGAAGACAAATTGACATAATTTTTTTTTAATTTTCAAAATACACACATTACCTTTGACTCAATCCTTTTATTTATAGGACTTTATATAAAAGATAATCAGATGTATGGTAGAATGTATGTACAGAGATCTTTAAAAGTAAAACAAACAAACAAAAACCAAGGTTCCTGGGTAGCTCAGTTGGTTAAGTGTCTGATTCTTGGTTTCAGCTCAAGTTGTGATCTCGGGGTCCTGGAATCAAGCCCCATGTCAGACTCCATGCTCAGTGCAAAGTCTGCTTGAGATTTTCTCTTTCCCTTTGCCCCTCTTCTCATGCTCTCTCCCTTTCTAAGGTAAATAAATAAATTGTTTAAAAAAGTAAAAACAAACAAAAAAACCTGGAAACAACTTAAAATTCCAACAGTTCTATTTGTTTGAATAAATCCTATTTATTCTATCTAGACTATTAATGTAGTGAGTTATTCTGAAGCTATTCAAATGGTGTTGTAAGAATTGTTTGTTGCCAAAAAGAGTGTTAATAATACATTAAATAAGACAATTCAAGCTACCCAAAAGTACAAATAATGTGATACTATTTGGGGTGACACTTAACAGCATGAAATTATGAGTCATTTTGTTTCCTTTTTTTGACTACACTATATTTTCCATTTTTTTAAAGCTAAGCACTTTTTACATTTATACTAATTAAAATAGTTATTCATTTAATAACTCCTCATATCAGGAGTCTCATATGTTCTAGTTCATTTGCCAAAGTTCAGGAGTGATTCCATGAATAAATACAATGTCTCCCCCAAGATCTTCCTTAATTTTAGAGGAACTTTGCTGGAATCAGTATGTGGGTGAAAGCCTTAAGCAAAAGGTGGGGGTCTTGGTGTGCAAATTATTTCACATGCAATGTGTAAGTCTGAATTGGCTACAAGCACAGCATGAATCCATAGTCCATTGTGGTTGCTTTGAAAATCCTAATACCCTCTGAAGCTACATGTCCAGTCTGTTATCCAACACAAGGGCTATGATGGTTCAGCTATTTGGAGCTATGGCTAGACTCAAGCTACAGTATCCTGTATAGTTTTAGGGAACATAATTTCAGAAGGACATTGGCAAACTGGGGTTCTTGCAGATGAGGCTGAGCACAGATCTGGTTGTAAGAGAGATGACTGAGATGAGCAAGAAGAGTTAGCCAGAAGAAAGCCCTCCTCCCTACCATGAGGAAGACCAACTCATTCCTTGCATCATCTCTAGTCAAGTAGAGAATAAAGGAGAAGGAAGCCTGTCCCACATCCAACTCTTCCATCCCTTCTAGAGAGATCCATCAATTTCTAAGGAAAGCACAGTGATTTCTAACATTGATGTGCTTGTATATTTCACATAGATCAATTCAATAAATATTTACTGAGCCAGGTGATCTACAAGGTGATAGCCACCAAATATAGAATCCAATTCTCACAATAATCCTGTGATTTGGGAATTACTCTACCCATTTTGCAGTTTCTTTTTTTTAAGATTATTTATTTATTTATTTGACAGAAAGTGAGAGAGCACAAGCAGGCAGAGCAGCAGAGGGAGAGGGAGAAGCAGGCTCCCCACTGAGCAGGGAAACCAATGTGGGGCTCAATACCATGACCCTAGGACCATGACCTGAGCCAAATGCAGATGTTCAACCAACAAGCCACCCAGGCACCCCAATTTTGCAGGTTTAAATTGAGACACAAAGAGATTAGCAGTGGTGAAACCAGCTGTCAGACCCAGATCAGAGACTCTTGGTATCTGTGATCAGTGCACTATGCCACATCTCTCCACAGTGCACTGTAAAGAAGGGAGTGATGCGAAGCCAGCCCCTGGCCTGAAGAACCTGCACTCTGAATGTCACTATAGGACTGCTTTGCTGTAGAGGGGTGCTAGCTTCGAGGAGACTCTCCATGGGCTGGGTTCTCACAGGCGGCTCTTATAAGCTGAAGCCCAGGTTTCAGCCTTGCAGATTCATTATGTCCTTTTCCACTGTCTTCTGAAGGACAAGGATAGTGGATTCTATACCAATATCCCTGCCAACGGGGTACACCTAAAATAACCCCTCTCCAGTTGCTCTCTCATATATCCCTGCTTATGTCCTTTAGAGCACCTTCATAAAATGAAATGATCTTATTTGTTTACTTACTTATTAACTGTCTCTCCCTAAAAACGGAAGTCCCATGAGATCAAACACCCTCTTTTTTGCTCAGGAGCTTTATTCTAAAGGTATAGAGAAGGCCTGCTATAAAGCACTCAATGCCATTAATTGAATGAACATCTGAATAAATGAATAGCACGGGAGGGACCTTAGGGAAGTAGGTCAGTCAATACCTGTTGGCTTCCCTATCCAGAGGTAAGTGTTTTATTCTTACAAAGGACATCCTGTCCCCAGGTATACTGTCCCTAAATGCCTCCCATCTGGTTTCTTTGTAATTGTTAGAGTAACAATCCTGTGAAAATTGGCCCGTCCTTAGAAGTTGGTCCAACCTTGACCTTCCCACATTGTTTTATAATTAGTTGTCTAGGAATTTTCTTTCCATGGTAGCAGGAGGTATGTTTTATTCAACTTTTTCATCCCCAAAACTTAGCACAATGGCAGGCATAGAATAAGTTCCCAGCATATATTTTTTAAGTAGATAAAAGAATGAATAGCAAGAAGCTTACTTGCCTTACATTAGTGAATAACTTGTTGTGCAGAATTTTTGATATTTTTGATATTGGTTAAGAACTTGGGCTTTTCAGTCACAGACCCTGGGGCTGACTCTCCACCTGACAAGTGCTCCTGACAAGTGATAACTAAGATAACTAAGTTACCATGTCAGTTGATGTCCAACCACAGAAAAAGAACCACTCTTGCTATTTTAAGCAAAGAGGGACTTAATGCAGGTCTACATGAATGGGCTGAAGAAGCAGAAGTGAAGAGTGGATTGTTACCCCCAGTTCATAAGCTTCTATCACTCTAGGCCTCGAACCCAGAATCCCAGCCTAGCCCCCAGCCATTGCCACTGATGTGACTGAATTGTGTTGCCACCTGGAGCAGGAACCCAGAAGCCTCCACTCATCCTGGAGCTTATCATACATCACCCATTTGGCTAGAGCCTGCAGTCACCTGCCTTAAATTCCCTACCCCTGCAAACACCTCTATAAGGGACACTGAAGAAGGCAACAAAAATGGCTCCTCCTTCCTCCTCTGGTGGCCTTCAGTGCCTCCCTTTGGTAAAATTAACACATGCTTGATGGCAGTAGAGTCTGGGAAACACACTTCTCAGTTCCCAGCCTAGCACATTATACTCATTAGAGGATGCTCCAAAATCTAGGGAAGGGAGAGTCAGTGACAACCCAGCATATCTTGAACATGGATTCCTCTCTGAGCTCTTATCTCCTAATGAATAAAATCAAGATAACAACATCTGGCTTATCTTTACCAGAGGCTGGTTAACTTCAGACTGCCACATCATACCCAAGAAAGCCCCTGAAGAATAGATGCCCTGTTTCTAGCCCAGAGATTCTGATTTAATGGGTTTTGAGTCGGATTTATTTTCATGAAGTTTCCCAGTGAGTCTCCTGGGCAACCAGTCCTGGGAAGTCTTGTCTGTCTTACAGGATTGTGGTAGGCACCATGTAAACATCTACCACAGTGTGTGGCATGCAATATGGTGAATAACTAATCAGGATCATTATTGTTGGAATTTTTTTTAATTTAAACTATTTTATTTTTTCAGTGTTCCAAGATTCATTGTTTATACATCACACCCAGTGTTCCATACAAAACACGCCCTCCTTAATACCCACCACTAGGCTCACCCAACACCCCATCCCTCTCCCCTCCAAAACCCTCAGTTTGTTTCTCAGAGTCCACAGTCTCTCATGGTTCATCTCCCCCTCCAATTTCCCCCAACTCCCTTCTCCTCTCCATCTCCTCATGTCCTCCATGTTATTCCTTATGCTCCACAAATAAGTGAAACCATATGGTAATTGACTCTCTCTGCTTGACTTATTTCACTCAGAATAATCTCCTCCAGTCCCATCCATGTTGATACAAGAGTTGGGTATTCATCCTTTCTGATGGAGGCATAATATTCCATTGTATATATGGACCACATCTTCTTTATCCATTCATCTGACCCTGCAATTGCACTACTGGGTATTTACCCTAAAGATACAGATGTAGTGAAAAGAAGGGCCACCTATACCCCAATGTTCATAGTAATTGTTTTTTTTAAAGACTTTATTTATTTATTTATTTATTTGTTGGGGTTGGAGGAGAGAGAGAGAGAACACAAGCAGGAGGAGCAGCAGACAGAGGGAGAAGCAGGCTCTCCACTGAGCAAGGAGCCTCAATCCCAGGACTCTCGGATCATGACCTGAGCTGAAGGCAGATGCTTAACCGACAGAGCCACCTAGGTGTCCCTATTGTTGTAATTGTTAACTTTGACTGAGTTAATGCACCTGGAGATGCCCTGCCTATTCCCCAAAGTCCAGGCTGATGCCCAGAGGGAACTTGAAAATTCCTTAGTGACTTGTTGGCAAACATGTATTTTCGCTTTGGCTCATTACAAAAATGGGATACGTTTTAAATGACCTATAGACACATTGAACATGTAGAGCATAACATTCTATGAAAAATACCAAATCCAATAACAAGGATTTGGTGAAATGGCCCCCTAAGTAGATGGGTAAAAGCCTCTCTTCCTAGGAGGGCCTCTCATGCTGAGGAAGAGAGCAACTGCTCTGAGCTTTGCTAGATCATGTTGGCAACAGAGGCAATTCTGGTCTATTTGGTCTGTGCACACTTTTGGTCTGACCCCCTCATTATTCTTTTGCACTTAGAGGCCTAATTATGTGAGAGGCCTGTCTGTCTGGGTTTCTTTATAAAATATTATAAGATGTCTTTTCTTTTTTACTTTCTCTGCTGACTAGTGTTTCTGCTTAGGAAGAATGTTTCTGTTTTTGCTTTTTGTTTTTAGGATTTTATTTGTTTAGAGAGAAAGAGAGAGAGAGAGCAGGGGGAGGGGCAGAGGGAAAGGGAGAGCGAGAATTTCAAGCAGACTCCTGCACTAAGCAGACCCCAAGTGCAGGGTTGGATCTCACAACTCTGAGATCATGACCTAAGCTGGAACCAAGAGTCAGACACTCAACTGACTAAGCCACCCAGGTACCCCAGGAAGAATGTTTTCAAGACTCTAGGCTGTCAAAATTGGGATGGTGGGTATAGACTGGTGCAATTTCAAGACAGAGATTCCAGCTCATGTATTTAAAAAAAAAAGTCTTAAGAGTTTCTCTGATATAAATGATATAAAAATATACCCTATGACAAAAGTGCTTCATTAAAAACATTAAGGAAAAATAAGGTGGTAGGAATACCATTTTGTACAAGATATCATACAATATATTAAAAAGGGGGGTAAGACCTGGGGATAAAAATATATGTTTATAAAAAAAATAAAATTAAAAAAAATATATATATAAAGAGGGGGGTAAGGAAATCATGCAATGAAATGCTGGGTTGGCCTTGGACAACAGTAGAGAAAACTATTCTGTGGCAAGGGTCTGATCTTATACCTCATTGTCTTTGTGAAGACTTTTACCCTCATGTTCAAGGCTCATGTCTCAAAACAGGTGAACAGATGGCGAAGGTGCCCACGTTGTGGGCACTCAAGTCAGGGGGACTGAGTCCTCCTTCTCCTGTCCATGAACTGGGAGAAGTGACTTGTTTCCTTGGGTCATGGTTTTCCAATCTCCCAGATGGGGTTAAGTGACCAAATATATGAAGTGTCTGACAGCTCCTTGAGAAGTTTCCTAACTCTTAGGCCTCTCTGCTTACTCTTTATCTTCCAGTAGATCAAGGACTTCAAACAAATTATTTATGCTTTCTGTTTTTATTCCTTCATCTGTTTTGCAGCAGAGACAATCCATGCCCTAGTTTTATAATCAGGTCTTTGGGAAAGTCAAGGGACGTGTGGGACCACCTTGAAGAGCTGGCCATGGACATGGAGGGCAATGGTGCCGTCTGCCTCATGAACTGTTTTTTCATGGCCCTGGTGGGAAACAGGGCTCAGAGCCACTCTTCCCCACTACTGTGTGTAAAGCATATTCACTTTAGAACAGGAGTTAAGGGAAGGTTGACCTGGAGGAATAATTCATCAGTAGTAGAGAACTCAGTCAGGAGAGTATCAGTTTCTGGACTGAGGCATTCCAGAAAGTCTTCAAATTAGACCAGCATGGCTCACACCACCAACCCTATCCAGTTAAGGCAACTCCTGACACACATATTTTTTTAACTGATTGCCAAAGATTTAGCATTTGAAATTTCAAGCAAAACTCAAGGAGGCCTTATATTCGATTTATTCTCCAGTAAAAAATCTGAGAATGTGGTTTCTTTGATAACCCAGAAACAGAGACTGAGTAAGCACATAAAACACAGATGCATGCATTTCTCTTAAGATCCCCTTATAATAAAATTGTCCCCAAACTATGTTTTATATAGCACCTGTTCTGTATTATAGAATTTTTTGCTCAAAAACAGATTTTGTGGTGAAATTAATTTGGGAAATACTGAATTAAAACACAGTCAAATTTCTGCAGTATTTCTCAGAGACATTGAGTGTCTGGTGCACTCTGTAAATCCATAAGAACAGCTGGAGTATACAGCAGTCTCACATTTATTTGGTTCTTGGAACTTTTCCTCACAGCATGTCACTAGGAAACTCTGTCCCTGAGAAACATGCCACTCAGAGTGTGATATTTGAGCCCACAGCATTAGCTTCACTTGACCTTATTAGAAATGGCATGCCCCAAGCCCCATTCCAGTCTTTCTGAAAAAGATTCCAACAAAAGCCTGGGTGATTTGAGCGCATATTAAAGTTCGAGAAGCATTGCCTCATTCTTACAAACATCCATCATTATGAAGTACAAAACAGGGCTTTTCTGAGAATTCCTTCCAAGTGTACCGACTGGATAACAAACCTACAGAATGCTAGAAGTAGAAACCACCTTGGAAATCATCCACTTCAAAGGTTTGAAAACCACCTCTGAGCAGCATTAATGGAACATTAGGTGGAACCCAACATCAGAAGAATATGAACAGATCTGCTCTGGCTGACACCAGGGCAGGCAGGGGTGGTTCTTTCTCTCCTCTTACCTGTGGTCTTTTGTCAACTGAGTGATTATTTTAGTCTGTCCTGGACATGTTAGTGTTATACTTGGAGACTCCAGATCCTGTTATGTTCTTACGAAATGTGGTTTTAGTTGATTATTCATTTGTTTGCTCTGTTCGATCAGGCTCTTAATTTGATTAGACTAAAACTTCCAGCTCTAGCTCCTGGATGCCAGCTCAAATTTCAGCTCACCTGTCCTTCTAAGCTAGAATTTGTTCCACACTTTTGTAGTTTGAGTCACCCAGGCAATTGGGCAGAGTTTAGACTTACAATTTTAAGTTCCCTTCCCTGATTTCCCTCCTTGCAAGTACCCTCCCTCTCAGTTCATGTGGTCACCCCCATCTCTGACCTCTGGTTTGACAGGCCAGGAAAACACTATATTTCATTTGTTTTGGTTTTAGGGTTTTTAAATGTTTCAGTGGGTGCCTTGTTTTGTTGGGTTTGGTCTTGTAGGCTTCCAACATGGAGCTGACTCTAGCCTGCCCTTAGACTGAAAGCAGAAGAACAGGTCACATGCTCCATGCTACCCACTCTACGCTCTGCATCGGCCCTAGGAGCTCAAGGCCGTGTTTTCTTCCCCCTGCCCCACAGTGAACAGTGCTTCTCTGTGAGGGCATCATGCCTGGCAGGAGCTATTTAGCTATAGGGCAAGCAGAAACCCCTCCCTCCTTTGTTTTCCACCTCCATAAATGCCTAAAGCAAATTCTAATCTTATGCTTTAGTTGAATAATTAATCAACAATGTACTGGGCCCCCATTTTATGCACAGTGTAGTGTTGGAGGGGGGAGAGGATGGGGAGAGGAGAAAAGGAGAAAATCTGATGGAACCTTTTGTGATTCAGTCTGTTCTTCTAGGAGTTGTGCTGGCTTGATATTTCATGTTGGACTGCAGGGGCAGGGTGCATAAGAATTCTTTGTGGGAGACACACAAATGGGACACTCTTCCCAGTTCTCCTGTTAACTAGCTGTGTGGCCTTGAGTTAATCATCTTCCTTCTCTGGGAATCTGTTTTCTCATTTGAAATTAGAGCCAGTTGTTCTAGGCACTCTCTGATTTCCTTCTAGGTCTAATGTTCGCTCATCTTAATAAAGCAAAGTAGCTAATTCTTAGACCCCAGATGCCTGGAGAGTATAATGAGGATTTTTTTTATGTTCTTGATTTTTCATGTTCAGGGTTATTAAACACAAAATCAGACTGTGAAGACACTAAGGAGAGATCTTTTCCTCCTCAGAGCCTGAGAGTGCATTGGTTCTTCCTCTAATTGGGTAGGTCACCCTGGAAGACCTCTGACCTCTGGGGTCAGAGGAAGTATGGCAGACCCCGGCCCTGCACAGACATATGGGAACAGATTCAGGTTATCAATCTAACATCATTTATGAGGCAACCCCAACTCAGGAATTAAACACAACTTAATTTAGCTCCTCACAGAGAGTGGGTTTTGAAGTTACAAATACCAAGGTCTATGCCCTATTTCACCACTTACTGTGTGCCTTTGGCAACTTCGTTCACCTTTCTGGACACCAATGTCTTCAGGTGTAAAACTGAATAGCAATCCTCCTTCACAAAGCAGCTATGAAGATACAATCAGTAACATTCAGAAAAGCTAGCATGATGCCCAATGTGCAGCATCTGACCAATGTGTATTGATGCTGGGTATACAATGTGAGGCTCTATGCAAGGACACAAAAGAATGCAACCTAAGAGGGATGTCTGGGTGGCTCAGTTGGTGAAGTGGCTGCCTTTGGCTCAGGTCATGATCCCAGGGTCCTGGGGTCAAGTCCTGCAGCAGGGTCCTTGCTCAGTGGGGAGTCTGCTTCTCCCTTTCCCCCTGCTCCTCCTCCCACTCATGCTCTCTCTCTCTCAAATAAATAAAAATAAATAAATAAATAAGGAAGGAAGGAAGGAAGGAAGGGAGGGAGGGAGGGAGGGAGGGAGGGAGGAAGGTAGGAAGGAAGGAGCAACCTAAGAGAGGCCTGGCCCACAAAATGTTTGTGGTCACACTTCAGGGAAATGGACCCTCCAGCCCCAGTCAAACTTTCAGATCATGGCAGCCCCAGGTGACAGCTTGAGAAATCCTGGACAAGAACCACCCACTTTAGTTGATCTCAGAATTCGTATTCTCAGAAATGTTAGGAGATAATAAATGTTTATTGTTTTAAGCTGCTAAATTTTAGAGTAATTTGTTACCCAGGAATATATAATTAATACAGATGCCCAAAAAAATTGGCTACATCAACCCCCTACCATCCTAGAATGGAATCCAGTTGTCCTCACAGAGATGTATACTCATTCTGGCTATGGGTTTGCATTTCCTGACCAAATAGCCTTGTGCAGCACCACCGTCTCCTGAAGATCATGGAATTCTTGACCCACAGGTCTAGAATCCATGCAATAAAGCAGTCCACCACATGACCTACTTGGCTGCAGAAAAGATTCAGGAGTAGGCCCATGACTGTAGAATCTACTGCTCATAAAGCATATTTTTTATCCCAAAGTAGCCAACCACAGATTGCTGGCATGGCCTGCTGGAAGCAGAGCTAATGGGCCAACTTGGAAACAACATTCTGCAAGGATTGGCTGCCATCCTTCTAGATGTAGTATATGATTAAACCAGAGAATTCTGTCTGGCACTGCATGCCAGTGGAAGGAATTGAGAGATTCAGGTACAAGGGAATGAAAGTAGGAATAGCCCCAATTTCCAATGCTCTCAGTGACCCACAGGGATCATTTTGTTACTGTCACTGAATACAGTCTGCACTGTTTAAAGTCCTGGTGAGCAAAGGGTATTGTCAGAAAACATCAAGAGTGTTCTCAAACCATAGTTGCTGCTGCTGCTAGGGTTTTCTTTTGCCTAGAGATCACCAAGTAGGAAGGGGGAGTCACCATCATTGTCTTAAAAGGGACACTGATCAGTAGAAGGGCATAGGGCTGCTTCTACACATTGGGAGTGGGGAGAAATGTATGTAGAACACATGATTCCCATAGGTGCCTCCTATGTTCCCTTCCCCCGGGTCACCATGAGTGGATGTGTACAGCCAGGCTGGTCTGAAAAGGGTGTGATTGATTACCAAGGGCTCAGACCTCTTTGGAAATGAAGGTATGGGTTACTCCACCTAGCACTCACCACGACCCCTACAGGTGGTATCGGAGGATGAGAAGGATTTAGAATGGACAGTGAAGGAGGAAAGGATAAGTGCTACCTGTAGCCCCAAGATCAACTGTAGCAACTGAGGCTGCAGTTTGTCCCACAAAGCCCCTTCTTCACATTTCTTTTCAGGAAAGGGGTCCACAAGATGTCTGGGGTATGTATCTATGTGGCATGAAGCACGGAGGGTGACAGCCCAAAGTTTTCCACCCAAATCCCCTTCAAGAGCATTTGTTCAAGGAGCATAGCTGCCTGACTGCCCCAAATATCAACCCTTTGGAAAAATGAGAACATGGCATGGTTCCTAGTGACAGTCTTTTTCTTGCTGCACCAATGGGCAACCCTTGCTCAGGTATTGCCCTCAGAACAGGGCTGCGCATTGAGACTCTTCTTACCACCCCTCCTCCTACCTCTAGTCCAGACAGGAATCATGACCTCAGGCTCCCTCACCCATTGTGGCTCCCCTTACCTGATCTCTCATAAGTACCATCACCCCATCACCATAAATCTCAGACAAATCCAATTCCATCTTGCAGCTGTTTCTTAGGAAACCCAAACTGGAACAGCTGACTTGGCCTGTTCCATTGGAAATCCCAATGAAATTTTATTTTGATTTTTGTTGAGTTTATAGACTGGTTTTGGGAGAGCTGCCATAGTTACAATATGGACTCTTTGCATCCAGGAAAATTAGGTCTCTCCATTGGTCTGAGCCTCCTTTTTTGCCCATCAGCCAAATTTCATCATTTTTTTCATGTAGGACTTTTGTAGTTCTTATGTTCATTCTTAAGCTTTTGCTAGTTTTGTTATTATGGTGAGAAGAATTCTTCCTCCTGATAAGTAACTGATCATATAAGACACCACACTGTGATGGTCTGTGTATTTGTTTCTATCAGATTGAATTCCTCGAGGGCCCAGACCAGGTCTCTGTTGTTCAACAGCATATCACAACTGCTAAGCACACTATCTGACAGGTAATTTGAGCTTAAAATAGGTTTGCTTGAGGGACACCTGGGTGATGCCATTGGTTAAGTATCTAACTTTGGCTTAGGTCATGATCTTGGGGTCCTGAGAATCAAGCCCTGAATCAGGCTCCCTGCTCAGGGGGGAATCTGCTTGTCCTTCGCCCTTCTTCCCCCTCTGTCCTTCTCCCTACTCATGCCGTCTCTCTCTCTCTCAAATAAATAAAATCTTTTAAAAATGTGTTTGTTTGGTGAGTCATTCAACAAAATAATCACTGAAGTATGTTCTACCAAAAACTGTTTCCCACCATTAAAAGGGAAAGGTAGTGCCTGTTTTTTCCCAGATTTTTTCCAGCCTTTGAACTAATCCTTTGCTATCGGGTGTACTAGCTGAATGAAGTCCAAACCATATGCTCTAGAAGGATTTACCTTTGTAAGTAGTGGAAAGTCTGAGACACCTTCTTGACTACTGTGACAAGGTAGTGGCTCTGAGCAATGTTTTCATGTTTTCCCACCCCTCTGATGCTGCTAATGCATTCCTGCAGCCTGAAATTCCCTTTCTGAAGCCAATGCCCCTCATCTTTGTGTCCAAATTCTATTCAACCTTTAAGACTCAGTGAAATTGCCACTGAGACACTGATCTCAAGAATCTTTAGTGGTCCAAGCTTCAAGAAAATATTCACTTATATGTAAATTATGAAGTTCACATTAAAGCTAATGTGAACATTCATTTGTATAAATGCATAAAGATACTATATATGATATATATCACATTATGTCTAGCATATATTATATATAATTATTATATATTATATACATAAGCCAGTTTCTGCATGTGCATAAACTATTTTTAATAAAAGAGAAAATGTATCAAGTGAAATGAAATAATGTGAAGTGAAATACAAGGAAATACAGTGAAGTGATGAGAAGTGACAGTTGACAGGAGGTCCACATAACGGTGCATCACTCCATCAATGTCCAATCCCCAGGGGAAGGAGAGTCCAGTAAACGGAGACAGTCAAGAACATCAGTAATGTGTCAGGAACTGTGTTAGAAATTTTAACATATTCATAAATAAGGAGATTTGTAAGAACAATGATGTGAGACATTTCACCATAACAGTGGCTTCGATTCATGGAATCACTTCCATGGGTGAGGCATTCTGTCATCTCATGGAACACCCCAATGTTACGTGATAGATGACATTCTATAGATAGCAAGACTGAATCTCCAAGGCCACTGACATTTTAATCATAGTTCAGCTTCGGACTTCCAGTATTGAAAATCTAATCCAGGTTAGTCTGATCCTAATTCTCCAAAACTCTCAAAGTACTCCTTTACACTGCCCCCCTATTTGGTTAAAAAGCTAAACTATAAATTATTCCAGTGAGTGAACAAACAAGTTCTTGGGGCACCTGGGTGGCTCAGTTGGTTAAGGGTCTAACTCTTGATCTCAGTTCAGGTCATGATCCTCAGGCTCATGAGATCAAACTTTGCATTAAGTACAAAGCTGGGAGTAGAACCTGAGTGAGATTCTCGCTCTCCTTTTGCCCCTCCAACCCCTTCTCTCTTAAAAAAAAAAAAACCCACAAAACTTGTGATGAGCACCAGTTGTTTTATATAAGTGTTGAATCAATAAATTGTACACCTGAAACGAACATTACACTCTATGGTAAATAACTAGAATTTAAACAAAAACCAAAAAGAAAAAAAAAAAACAACAACAAACAAACAAACAAAAACTCCTATGACCTGTTCTGTACTTTCTGGGTAATGATAATTAGGAGAGTATTATATGTATCTGTCGGGATCACATCTCACTCATAATGTACTCATAATATGAGGCTATAGTGTGAAATACAGTAAACAGAACTCAACCACGTGCTGATTCCCAAATATGCAACACACTCATGGATCCTCTAGCATTCAAGAAGCATTCAATAAGAAAGACAGAGATGAGAACAAACAGAATAAAACAACTTAGAGAAGAAATTTAAAAGAAAAACTGTCATTAGTTACCCTGGAGATATCACAGAACATTCTGTACCTCTGGTACATGAAAGATATATTTTTTAAAGAAAATAATACCATGAAATTGGAAATTAGATATAACTTCAGAAATGAATAAAAAGGGCAGCAGAACTGGAGGCTGAAGTTAAGTATTTCTCCCAGAAAGTAATGCACAAAGACTGAGGAGAAACAAGAAAGAAATAATAAGATGACTGGAGGACTAATGCAGACATTGCAAAACAACAGTGACAATCGAACTAACCATTGAAACCAACTAACCAAGAAATAATTCAGGAAGATTTCCCAGAACTGAAGTCCTCAATTCCAAAACTGGAATCATCCACCTGAAGCTTGGTATAGCAGGTGGAGAGCTCAGGCACACGAGGCACAACATGATAATATTTCAGAGCCCTAGCAGCAGCGCTCAAAGAGGGTCTCCAAGATCTCCCACGCCCTGTATCACTGCCCTGGTCTAGAAATAGGATGGATTTCACTCCTGTGATTAGGTCAGTGGGCCTGATCTAACATGGTCTGGCATGAGCATTTTAAGAGAAAGAGCTCCTTCTGACCAGTTGCAGGAAAGGAAGACAGACCCTGAAAGCAAATGAGGGTCCCATGCACAGCTGTTGGCTTCAAGATGGAAGAAGCTGTATGTCAAAGAATTCCCAGTGGATGACCAGCAAGGAAAA
The DNA here is from genome assembly GCF_902655055.1 of Lutra lutra. Classification (NCBI taxonomy): domain Eukaryota; kingdom Metazoa; phylum Chordata; class Mammalia; order Carnivora; family Mustelidae; genus Lutra; species Lutra lutra. The sequence goes on along the minus strand of NC_062281.1, from coordinate 8,190,117 downwards.
TGGTCCTATAAGAGTGAGGAACCAAATTCCAAGAATGAGTTTGGAAGACATTTTTTCCCCAGAGTGTGCAGGCAAAAACTGGGCCAGGCTGACACTTTGATTTCAGCCTTGTGATGCCCTGGGCAGAGAACCCACCCTTACTGTGACAGACTTATGCCCTTACAGAACTTCAAGCCAAAAAATGAGAGTTGTTTCAAGCCACAAAGTTTATGGTAATTTCTTATGCAGTGACAGAAAGTGAATGTAGCTACTCTAAGGTGAGGCAGATCTTCCCAGCTCCCAAAGAGAAAGGGGAACATTTTCAAATGCAGGATCAAGAAGAGATTCAAACTTGGCTTTTCCCCTGTGATAATGAAATCTGGATGATATGAAATAGTGACTTTATAATTCTAATGTCAGAATTATTTCATCTTAGAATTCAAAGTATAATAATTGAACAACGGGGCTTATGGACTCTGACTCCCATACAGTCAAAAATCTGCATCTAACTTTTGACTCCCCCAAAACTTCTAATAGTCTACTGTTGGCCAGAAGACTTATCAATAACATAATCAGCCAATTAACACATATTTTGCATGTTATATGTATTATATACATTATATATGTGTGTATTATGTACATATATGTATTATATATAATACATATGTATCATATGTATATGTATTATATATGTTATATGTATTATATATAAGTATATATGTATTTTATATGTATATAAGTATTATATACTTACAATATAGTAAGCTAGAGAAAGGAAAATAAAATTGTAAGAGAAAAGACATTTACAGTACTATGCGGTATTTATCAAGAAAAAAAAAATCCACATATAGGTAGACCCATGCAGTTCAAACCCATGTTGTTAGGGGGTCACTGAAAAATAATCAATTACTTATGAGGGTAGAACAAATTTGTCATGGAATATCTCAAACATATTTCATCCAGGGTACCTACTGCTGGGAAGCTAACAGAAAATGTGCTCCACCCAAACTAAGACATAAGCCAAAGAAAGAGTAGAATAAGATTGAAAAAAAAAAAAAAACTGAGAGTTCAGTGTGAGAGAGGCAAGGGTAATCCCCGGGATGATGGTGAAGGAAGAGCTGAAGCGGACAGCTGGACTGTAATTCTAGGGATCAACTAGGGGAATGGAAAACCAGAAGGCTGTGCGAGAGCTTCTTTCTAAAGAGATAAAATCACAGGCTAATAATTCAAATATTTTGAGACATTTGTACAACCAGGGCAGAATCTGGTCAGAATTCCTAAGAACAGTACGTGAAAAATAAGCAAACCCGCAAATCAAACAAAACAATAACTTTGAGGAAAAGGAAATGTAAGGAAGCAAAAGGAAATGACTGTAGTGTATATGGCACCATATACAGAGCAGCGGATATATGGCATCAGCGGATATATGCCATCAAAATCACATAAACACTGCATGTTGGGGACATGGAATTGTGGAGCTTGCATTCACGGGGCTGTGAAAGAGAGCAATCCTTATGTTCTATTGTGGGAGTGAAGAGACTAATCCTAAATAATGGGGTTGTAACACTATAGGCAGGGACTACAGACTGAATGTTTATGTCCTCCCCAAATTCATATATTGAAACCTCATTCCCACTGGGATGGTAGTGGAGTGGAGCCTTTGGGAGGTGATGAGGTCATGACGGTGCAGATGTCATGATGGGATTAGTGCCTTAATAAGAGAGACTCCAGAGAGCTCCCTGGCCCCTTCCCACATGAGAACACAACAAAAAGACAGCTGTCAATGAATCAGGGAGCAGTCCTCCCCAGAACCAGACCATGACGGCATCCTGGTCCTGCACTTTCAGCCTCCAGAACTGCGAGAAATAAATATTTGTTGTTTAAGCCACAGTCCGTGCTATTTGGTTATGGTGTCTTGAGTGGACAAAGAGAAATAAGTCAACAAAATGGCTTCAAAGTGACCACCTCTGCAGAATGGGTGATGGCATAGGTGTGGTTTGGGTAGAAGGCTCAGAGAACCATAGGACTTTGTAAATTAAACACAGTCTAAAATAAATTTTAAAAATAAGTGGATAAAGAAGATGTGGTATGTGTATACAATGGGATATTACTCAGCCATCAAAAAGATGACATCGATGTAACTAGAGGGTATTATACTATGCAAAATAAGTCAGTCAGAAAAATGCCACATGCTTTCACTCATATGTGGAATTTAAGATTAAGATTCCCCTAAGATGAACATAGGGGAAGGGAAGGAAAAAAGATAAAAATAGAGAGGCAAGTCATAAGAGACTCTTAACTCTAGAAAACCACTGAGGGTTGTTGGAGGGGAGGTGGGTGGGGAGATGTGATAGCTGGGTGACAGGCTTTAAGGAGGACAGGTGATGTAATGAGAACTGGGTGTTATTTGCAACTGAAGAATCACTAAATTCTACCTCTGAAACTAATTTTAAAAAGATACATTCTAAAAATAAATAAATAAATAATAAGTGGAAGGACACCTGGCTGGCTCAGTTGGTTAATAATCTGCCTTCAGCTCAGATCATGATCTCAGGGTCCTGTGATTGAGTCCCAAGTCAGGCTCCTTGTTATGCAGGGAGCCTGCTTCTCCCTCTGCCTACAGCTCTCCCTTCTTCTGCTCTCTCTCTCTCTCTCTCTCTCTCTCTCTGTGACAAATAAATAAAATCTTAAAAAAAAAAAAAGTAAATGGAAAGGAGGGACAGAAGGTGAGAGGGCATGAGGGAAAGCAAGCAGAGCCTGCCTAGAGGATTGCCTTACTGATTTGATGTGCTCTCTTCCTGGAAGTTTTGGGTCCCTGTGATCCAAGAGTCTTTCCATAACCAGCGACTGGCAAACTCTTAACTGAGGTGAATCAAAACAGTCCTGCTTTGGTTCCTCTTCCCACGTGGACTCAAATTTCTTGAGAACAACCAGAAACACAGAATTTGAGAGACGTATTGTGTGAAGTAATTGTTTGCTTAAAAAATATTTGAGCAGCAGTAGCGGTGAGAGGTTTCATATTATAGGAGTGACGCCTCACTGACATTCTGCAGGTTTTCTTTTGATCTATTGTCATGCAAAACTCTCAGTGGATTTGATCTGAAAATGATCTAGTGGGGATTTTCTTGCCAGAATGTATAATTTTCTAACACGACGTCTTTGGCACATATAATGAAGCTGTCTGGGCCAACATGAAGATATTCTTGGGATAACTCAAACTTTGACTAAATAGGATTGTGGAGGAAAGGAAAAATAAGAGAAAGGACCACATTGTTTATTTAAAACAAAACAAAACAAAACCTGGAGGGAGAGGTGGGAAGAGGTGATTTTGAGACCAGGTTGTACTGAAGATAGAGAAGAAGGGTGGCTTAATGAAAAGAACATGGTTTTTGAATTCCAACCAGCATAGGTTTGAATCCTGGCTTATCTATGCTGGAAACCCTGGGCAAATGTCTGTCTTCTTATTTTTTTAATATTTATTTATTAATTTTAGAGAGAGAAAGTATGTGCAGGGAGGAAGAGCAGAGGGAGATGGAGAGAGAATCTCAAGCAGACTCTGTGCTGAACATGGAGCCTGAAACGGGGCTCGATCTCATGACCCTGAGATCATGACCTGAGCAGAAATCAAGAGTCAGACACTTACCAACTGAGCCACGCAGGTGTCCCTGGATTCTGTTGTCTGATCAACTTCTATTTCTCCCACAAAATGGGGAAGCTAAGACATGCCTTCACACAGAGATACAACAACCACATCCTGATGGCCTGTGGACTCACGCTTGAAGTCAGATGGGTTTCTGGATAGATGAATCACATAAGGCAATACATTCCCTTTTGTGTTCAAGTCAGTTTAAATCAGGGGTTTTGTTACTTTAGACTGAAATAGTCTCAATAAAATATCTCCATGGAGTCAATGTCTTAGGAAAGAAATTTAAAGACCGTCTTGTTTCTGATATAAGTTGATACTCTATTTAGGGGACCTATTTAGACAATGATAGAATGGGCACTTTCATGTCCATTACCAGAGGAAATCCACATGGCTTATCCAAAATGGCATTAATATGGATATATTAATAACAGAAATTTGTCTTGTCATTCCTTTGCTGATGGATCAATGTATAAGATTGGAAGATGCTGAAACACCTGATGGGCTCAGCCAGTAGACTGTGTGACTCTTGATCTCAGGGTTGTAAATTTGAGCTCCACGCTGGGTGTGGAGATTAATTAAAAATAAAATAAAATAAAAATAAATAAAAATAAAATGAATTTGAGATTGGAAGATGTTACAGGGAAGCAACAATGGACAGACTCTCAAGAACTGGAAAATAAAATCGTATTCTTGGAAGCCAAGCTGGTACCTAATACATTCTATGTTCTTAGAAAATGTGGATTAAACAAACAAAGGAATATCCTACAAATATCCTACAAACGCCCATTTTTCCAAAGCTACCTATTTGGAATCAATACATAGAGACAAAAAAATAAATAAATAAGGTAGTGCCTAACCCACAACCACCAAGAGAATCTCACAATGTAGTTACTTGGAAATTCCCATGGTAACCATATCAATGGTCTAGTGGTGGGACCATCCTAGCAAAACTGTGCCCTAGCAAACACCGTGTTGAGAAGACCAAAGCATGGTTATCCATGACAGATCAAAGCCACCTGTTTTCTCAAAGCCCATTCTCACCCCCCAACACATCATACATCCTATTTCATAGAATTCGGAGACAAGCAAAGGAGCCCCTGAGGAGCTCTCCACAGGGTCTGGAAGTCAAGTTCTCTCAAGTAGAGCATCATCTATCTGCTGTTGCAAAGCTCTAGCCCCAGAGTGAGTCAGAGCAACAGCCCCTGGCAAATTATAGCAGCTTACCCTGATTTAGAGGACTTAGTGAATTTTTACAAATGGAAATAATAAACCCAGAGGAAATATTATGAAAATGAATATGTAAACATTGAAATTGAATGTAATAATGAACAAGTCATAGCTTAGACTAATGAAGAATAAATTATGCTGGATTGCAGAACCAGCTTTGTTCCTCAGTATGACTGCAAAAAAATATAAATAAATAAAATGAATAAGTGTCAGTGGGAGGAAGGGCCCTCGTGACTCTGGACTTTAAGATATAATTTGATGAACCACTGCAAAATCAGCCTCTGAACTTGACCATGAGAGCAGGTCAACCACCTGAGCCGGAAAATAATGAAAATATTATAACTTCTTTGCAGGAGGTATGCATTTCTTGCTCTAAATCAAATCTTTCTTTTTCCCCCTCCTCTACTCTTTTCTGCTCAGGACAGATAAAGCCTTGTTAGTTCTTTGGGAAACATTTGGCCCAGATTTTCTGATCTAAGTATCATCATCCTTCCTCTCTCCCAACAAAGATATTGCTGAATAGCAATTTTGGCTTTTGGAATCAGGTCTTTAATTCCTCATTAACAGAATGTCTTTTTGTTCCTATTATTTCTCCTGAAATTGCAGGTTCAATTCAGAAACACCACCTTTTGGGCCACTTCCTGTCATTATCAGCAACACGTTGTCTTTGGCATCTTTGCTGACCAGATCACTAACTTTTTTTAAAATTTCTTTTCAGTGTTCCAGAATTCATTGTTTATGCACCACACCCTGTGCTCCATGCAATACATGCCCTCCATAAAACCCACCCCCCAAATTTTAACTTGAGTAAGGAAGTTAATGTTGGGCTCACCCAACCCCCCAAACTTTTAACCTTATTCTGAAAAATTTGCCTTGTTTATACATCTCCCCATTAGTATATCTGAGATAGATGCATTCATGGTCTCTACTTCTACCCACCCAACCATTCAAAGAGAGCATCCAAGTTTTTAGAGAAGGTATATCTCTATGAAGATAGACCACTTAAGTCATGTTCCCCAGCCAGAGTGACCTACGAACTGACCTCAGTCATTTTTGGATTATTCACGCCCTCAGTACTGAGGTGACCCAGATTTGACCCTGTGATCTTTCTATTTCCACTTTCCAAGATGGCTTCCAGTGATACCTGCCTCCCAATTTTCACACTCTTAAATAGAGCTACAACTAAAGAAATAGTGCAAAAAATGGCATTGTGTGACTTTCAAAGCTAGGTCATAAAAGTCTAAGTGGTTTTCTCCTCGTCTTCTCTTGGATCACCCAGTCTGGGAGATGCCAGCTTCCATGTTGTGAGCACACTCAAGCAGCCCTATGGAACCATCATATGGCAAGAACCTGGAGCCTTCTGCCAACAACCAGCAATAACTTGTCAAGCATCTGAGTGAGCCATCTTAGAAGTGGAGCCTCTAGTCCCAGGCAAATCACCAAATGACAGCAATCTCAGCCAAAATCTTGACAACGATTTCATGAGAGATCCTGAGGCAGAAACACCCAGCCAAGCTCTTCTTGGATTTCTGACCCACAAAAGCTGTATGAGACAATAAATGTTTATTGTTATTTCAAGCCACTAGGTTTTGGGATAATTTCATAGTAACAGATAACTAATGCTTGGGGACATTTTAGGTTCTGCTTATCTGGCTTCAACATTAACTTCCTTATTCAAACTGAGATGGAAAAACAAATAATTTAAGGATTTTGTATATTTGTCAATATTTATTAAATAACTAATAAGGGTCAGATATTATCATTTAAGTGGTATTATGTATGCACTACTACTTATTAACTGAATTATGGGGATAAAATTACATGTGTGACACAAAGTTTTTAATGAGGAATTAAATGAGATATGCACATAAAAAGTTCATCAATGCCTGGCACATAGTCAACACTGAATACATGTTAGTAATAATAATAATTAATTAAAACAATTTTATTAGTAATATTGTGGTGCTGAAGCTAAGCAAGATCCTAGTAGGTAGGTAGCATATCATGACCCAATCGCAGCTCTATTTGGTTCCACTGTCCACGTTCTTAATAATCAGTTGGCTATAATTATATGGTGTTCTATCGAGCCAAGCACCACCGTAGTCTTCTGGGATTGAAAGGAAAATAACAAATACTGTCCCTCCTCGAGGTCTTAGAACAAAGTAAAGCAACTTGTATTTTAGAATCTGAAAAGAACCAGGATGGAAATCCACACAGCGTGAAGGGAGGACACACAGAAGGAAGGGATCCATCAGCTGCTTTCACTTAGTTTTTACCTCTAGCGGTTTCTGGCCCAGGCTCTTCGGGATTCATCTCCCCCACCCCCTTTCCCACGGATTGCCATCCAACCGCACCAAACTGCTTCATGTCTCATGTGCTCTTGACATCTCACAAATGAAAATGCTTGCTGCCATCATTCAGACACCAGCATGCTGCACTGGGGACCATGGCTTTCGAAGGGCGATGCTTCTGGGTCTGTGATCACAGGCTTTTGGCAGCCACATACTGCACTGCCATGGGTGGACGAGGCTCCTGTGGCTTGCTGCAGTGTGGCCTCCTGTCTTAGGCTCAGCACTGGATGAGAGAGGAGATGAACAGTCCAGTAGTAGGGAAATGGTGCATAGACGGCTTTTTCCCATTAAAAATCAGCTGAGCCATGTGGATAAAGTTCAACCCTTAAGAAGAGCTCTTTGCAAGGTATCTCAACTCACCCCCAACCCACTCCCACCAATTTCCTCCAGAACCTTACTATTGATTAATCAAATTTACTTTTCTTGCCATAAGGAAAAAAGAGGAACATCTTCTTATTCTTCGAAGGGCATAAAGCCCAGAAAGGAAGACATTTTGATTTAGCAGTAGGTCTTTATTTTCAATACCTGTAGCAACCTATAGACACAGTGCACTAAGCCTGAATGTTCCTGCCCCACAGGGACAGACCCTGACCTACAGACCCTGACCTAAGCCTTTGGTGGCCAAGGATCGTTGCAAATGGGAACATCCCTAAAACATAATTTTCCATTGCAAACTGCCTCCTCCCAGCTGAAGCTCAGTTGGCCACTGAACTCAAAACTATAAAACGGATGTGAAAGCGGGATGGGCTGAGGTGTGGGCTTTGATTGAGCCCTCCACCACCATCCAGACTTTAACTACAGACTTGTCAGTGTGCCCCAGGCTATGCGATCGTCAGAGGAGAGCAGCATTCGGAGCCCAGAGGACATAGGAAGGGATAGCGGTTAAAATGGGGGGAAAATCATCTCTTGCCTTGTAAGCTCAACCCATTTGATCTGTGGGACATTGACAGACTATAAATATGGAACTGCATGATGCCATTTTTATAGGCATTTTATGAATGTAATAACCAGGAGAAGGATCGCCCAGGACTAAAATTCAGTTGTGGTTTATGGAAATGGTCACCTTGGTTGGTTCTCTCTCTATCCTCCTTTTTCATTCTTTACAGATAAATGATTTATCTGTTTCTAGTTACATGTAAATGTATAAATATACAGCTTTCTATCTTTCTGAGGAGGGCCAAAATGAACTTGAAACCTTGCTTTTTGGGCTGTTTTTATACTAATTAATGTTTTTATTGCAGCCCATTTATAGTTAATGATGCGTCCAATACCACTGCAATTTGGAAGATGTAAATGATGTTATATTTTTTTATGGGTTCAGCTTTTTTTTTTTTTAACCTTTTATATATCATGGGGGAGAAAAGGAAATTATCAGCCTCGGTTCATTTTCTAGGTTAGAATAAAACACTTTGCAACTTCCTTTCTTAATTGAATGTGGGGTTCCTCCACTGTCCTACTTAATTCCTTAACGCCCATTCAGACAGCCAGAGAGGCGTCTGAGCAAGTCATTACCACATGTGAATGCATTAACTCGGAAATTGATTAATCCATCTTGTGAATGTTTTCAACCACTGGAAGCAGACAACAAAAGTCTAATGAAAACCCATTGTACGTGGGAGGGACAACACCATTGACAACCACTTTCAATCAATCCAAAGGCCTCAGTTAACCTTTCTTGGACTTGGCTTTGTTGTTCTATGTAGTTTAACAAGATTGAAGATGTGACCGAATCCAGTCAAGTAAGGCAGTACCCGTACTACCCGTGTGTCAGAGCAAAGTTGGTTTCTGATGCTAGATGGTGGGGTAAGGGAGGAAGAGTTTGATGCAGTGTCCAAAACACCATGTTCCTCAGTGGACATAAAGCCAAATACCTCCCCCTCCCTCTCGTCTCCCACCCTCCTACCCTCACTTCCTCTCTCGTTCCTCACTAACCTGGTTGATTAACACGATCATAAATTATATTTTGTGTGGTATATGAGAAAGACCAGGAGCATAGACTAGTGTTTTACAACCAACCTTAAGAGAGGATTTGCTATTCCAAATTGCTATCTCCAATTTACTGATGAGGAAACAGGTTGAGAGAGTTTAAGGGCCTTGGTCAAGGTCAGAAACCAGTAAAGGTTGAGTCTAAGACTCGAGCCCAATTTTATAATGTATGGTAATCCTCTTATTATACATTATCATCTTCATTTCATATATATAAAAAAAGGACATAGGGGAAGGAAAAAAAAAAACCTTGCCAAGGATCACTCAACTATTAAGCACAAAACTGGCTTTTGAATGCCAGCTCTGTGAGGATGGAGAATTAGATTCTGTTCTAGTATTAAGGACCTAAGAAGCTAAATTTCTGTAAACACAGATCATTCTCTAATCCTTGAGTGAACACATAGATCAACAATTGTTACAAAAGTATTAACTGTGGTCAAAATCTCATTTCTTAATTATACCAGGTGGTAATTAATAAAATAAAGGCTATGAAAAAGATCTGGAAAAAAAAAACCCAAAAGATTCTTCTAAAATACTGAAACTTGTGTTACTGAATGAGAAAGAATCTTACCCCTTACCCTCTTCCCTTCTCTTTCTTTGTGATCTTTTTTTAAAAACTGAAAAGCACCCTACCAGCATTCACAATTAATCTGAAATAGAACACACAAGTTTATGCGATAATGGGAGAAAATACATAAACAAACATAAATTATGGGTCAGGTAAGACCAATCCTGCCTAACAATAAAGTACTTCATTACAGCAGCATGGAGCTGGGGTGTGAACAAATTGGCAGAACAAGAGGGCAGAGGGATGGAAAGTCCAGAATTAAACCAAAACATGTGTAAGAACTTGACACTTGATAAAAATAAAATTATAAAAAATCAAGAGATTAGAGGTGTTTATTCAACAGCTGATGGGAGGAAAATGGTAAGGATTTGGAGTAGACTATTTCAAAACTTATACTCAAATAAATTTCAGTTGGTTTTTCTAATGATACAATGACTAGAAAAATAAAAATAAAATCTCAACATACAGAAGGCAGATGCATGGCATAATATTCACACTCCATGAAAAAAATTGATAAATTTGACAACACAAAAACAAGACGGCACAGGAAAAAAATATAAACAATGCAAAAGGAAAAGGAGAAACAGAAAAAAAAAACTATAAATGTCAGCTCAGAAATAAAAGGTTGGGTCTCTTTATAGAGAACACTCTAAGTCAATAAGAAAAGAATTCCCTCCAATGGAAGACAGAGGCAAAGGTTGTGAAATTACTGATACTCTAAGAATAAACATGTAGATAGGTCTTAAAGTATTAAAAATATATCATGAATGCACATATAAAAAGAAAAAGACTATTAAAAGTACAGTGTTACATTTTTCAACTATCAGGAAAAAATTCAATACTTTGATAGGATACTGTGTTGGAGAGGGAACAGAGTACTAAGCGTGTTTATATAGCACTGGAGAAAGGTAAATTGATAGAACCTTATAGAAAGGCAGGTTGGTCCTTCTCCACTTTTTAAAAAAATTTTTATTTATTTTTAAAATTGCTTTTCAGTGTTCCAGAATTCATTGTTTATGCACCACACCCAGTGCTCCATGCAATATGTGCCCTCCGCTTTTCTATCTACCCAACCCTTAGATTTCTCTGCCCTTCTGTGTGCTTCCCTAACCCAAGAGCTTTATCTCCGTGGACTTCATCACTTAGATTTCTTTGCCAGTTGGCTTCTGGATGGATTCAGCGAATGAAAGCTTCCAGAAAGGTGGGAATCTGTCACTCCTCTCCTTAAAGGATGTGCCTGAGGGGCAGTCACTGGATGCTGACATGCACTGGCAAGGCTGAACTTCGATCTGGAGAAGCCAGCTGGGAGAGGGCTGATTCAGAGGCTCTGGGAGGCAGTGCCCAGCTGCTCCTGCCTGGAGCCATTCAGCTGAGAAGCCCATCTGGCCAAACCAAGGCCCCTTAGCAAAGAGACCCTCTCAGTGTCCTTTATACACAGCTCACCGGCCAGCTCTCGCTCTTCCAAAGTGCCTTTTAATTCAGTGGCTTTCCAAGATGTCTGCCAAACTCCAAGTATTTTCACAGACAGATTTTTTCTGTTTCATTGTGTTCTAGAAGTTCGAATACCCCAGCAATGCTCTCCTACTGTGGCATTACTGAATACCCATCTAGGTTGTCACACACCTGCCTGTGTTCCTCTCTCTCTGAAGGGACTATGGCAGCATCCTAGGAAGTCACCACAACTCTGCCTGGGGACGCTTCGCTGAGGAGGTGACCCAAAAAACCAGGTTCTAAAAGATGTCGGAATTTACTGGAAGCACAAGGAGGAGAAATGGCTTTCAAAGAAGAAAAGCCTGTGTGTGTGTGCTGCGTGAGCGCAGGGGTGGGGGGAGGCAGAGGGCTTTCGGGGATGTTGGTGACTTGCAGGTAGCAAGTAACACAAGGGGATGCGGGACAGAGATAAAAGCTGAGTCAGATGAAAGGCCACGTTTCTCCTGGTAAAGGGCCTGCTGTACCCGTGCGAAAGGGATGAGCATCTCTCCAAGGATCTTTAACAGGATATGATTACCATAAGGCACTCCGTAGAAAGAGCTCCTGGTCCACAGTTTCAGAAGTGGTGTGCCCTATCGCTCCCAGAGATCCACAAAGCACAGCAGCGTGTTAAAGCCCCTGAGCGGTCCTGCAACATGAACACCTCCTCTGCATCCTTTAGTCCAGAATTTCCATCTTTGTTTGTGGAAATCAAGCCACAAAGTCAGAAATTCACAGAGCACACCAGTGAGGGCAAAGCCTCTTCAACAACATGATGCCAGAGGCAGAGGCTCAAAGAAAATATTCAGGATCTGCAGGAGCAACGATGAATAACGTTCTCGAAACAGTAACAAGAGAAGCGAGGGCTCTGACCCAAGAAAATCAACCTCTCAGTGTCTAATGTGTGGACCCAGAAGCATCCAAAGGAAGGCCTGTGGGATCTGGGAAAAAGAAAAAATTAGACTCTCATAGAGTATATCCTTTGTTTCCTCGGAGAGGGCGGCTTGATATTTATTATACGTCATTATAGTTTGCTATACAAAAATTAAGCTTAAGATAGCTGCATAGTAACTGCGTATTGGTTTTCCTTGAGAGGTTTCTTGCATTCACTGCTCATTTTCCCCCACAGCGGGCCAGGCAAGGTGGGGAGAAGGGGGGAGCCAGATAGGATCAGGTGAGGGCCCACAGGTCAGGAGAGGGGTCCTTTTTCTTTCATTTTTTTCTATTCCGTCCTTCTCCCGCAAGTCCCTCCAACATAGGCCGTCTGTCCCTTCTTCCCCGGAGTTAAAAAGCAACCTACGTCAGACTGAAATGGACAAAAAGATAAATCACCACCCCTCTGCTGAACACGGAAAGCTAAAAGGAAGAAAGAAATTGCATTTGCCTTTGCACTCAATATATCAAAGTAATTTATGTCGTAACCACTCTGCCTGCTTTCATACATACTCGGTTTTAACTAAAATCAATCTCTGCAAACCTGTAATAGCTTTCTTTGTAAGGATCTTTAAAAAGGGGGGGGGGGGTGATGGAATCTGGTTCCATTAGAGGCAAGGCTGGTTTACTGCCTCACAAAATCACTCATTCTAATGAGGCACAAGGTTCAGAGAGAGCCCTCGGACATATCAAACAGTTAATGACCAGCAAGAAGCTAAGAATTAGGTGGTATGAGTTCACGTCCAAACCAGGTAGGGAAAGGTTAATTGTGCAGATTTTTAGACCAGGGCAAAGGAGTCACTCTAGAGTCCGAGGTGGTTGGAGCCAGCTCTAGGGCGGTGGCACCCACTGCTGAGACCAGGAGGGATCCCTATATGTCCCTGAGAGCCTCCTGGGGACCGACAGGAATCCGGAGGGACCATTTCTAGAGGTTTGCTAACTGGGGAGAGCAGGACAGCCGCGCTTGTCAGCATTCACTGTAATGACAAATGCTTTTGTGATGGTTGGACTGTGCTTGGCACAGCTCTGCTCCCATGATGATCCTGCGATGCCTGTGCTATCGTTCCCCCCAATTACACGGACGTAAGGGAGTTAAGCAGTTGCCAAAGTCATCAGGCAGCTAGTAAACAGCAGATCTGGAGCTCAGACCCACACTGTCTAGTTCTAGGTTACCAGTCCTTAACCAGTCTGCTCTCCTACCTCCTCCCTCATATAGTAGCTGTTGTATAAAGAACTCCATTTTTAAAGACGTTCATGTATGTATGTATGTATGTATGCATGTATTTAAAATTCTTTTATTTTAATTCTAGTATATTTAACATACGGTGTCATATTAGTTTCAGTTATAGAATACCATGATTCAACACCTCCCTGCATGCCTCAGTGCTCATCACAATAAAAGTACTTTTTAAAAAAATTTTATTTATTTTTTTAATTTCTTTTCAGTGTTCTAGAATTCATTGTTTATGCACCACACCCAGTGCTCCATGCAATACGTGCCCTCCTTAACACCCAGCACCAGGCTTACCCAACCTCCCACCGCCCTTTACTTTTAACAACCACCCCCCTACCTCCCCTCTGGTGACCATCAGTGTGTTCTCTAGAGTTGAGAGTCTGTTTCTTGCTTTGTCTTTTTTTCCCTTTGTTTTGTTTCTTAAATTCCACAAAGGAGTGAGATCATATGGCATTTTTCTTCCTGTGACAGATTTCTTTCACTTAGCACGATACCCTCCAGATCCATCCATGTTGTTGCAAATGGCAAGATTTCATTCTCTTTTACGGTTGAGTAATATTCCTGTGTGTGTGTGTGTGTGTGTGTGTGTGTGTGTGTGTGTGTGTATCCTGGCTTCAAATCCATCTCCACCATTACTGGCTGTCTAACGTGAGCTCATACCCTCAGCCTCACTATGCCTGGAAAAGAATGACAAAGTGGGCTCAAATAGGGAACAAATGTAAAGTTCTCAGGACAATCCTAGCACAGAGAAAGTAATCCATAAATACCGGATATTTTTGTCACTGAATTTAAAGCTGAAACAAATCTTACAGATTAAGTAATCCAACCTACCAACTTCACAGAGAAAGATGCTGAGGTCCAGAAAAGCAATGTGTGCACATAAATTCCAAATAGATCAACGACTAAAATATAAGACTTTCAAGATCGTACAAGCGGATACAGAAGAAACGTCTTTGTGATATTGGAATAGGAAATGATTTCTTAAACAAGAGACAAATAAAACACTCACAAAGAAGAAATTGATTAATTTTTACAATAAAATTTGATTCAAGGGTTGCTTTGAGCTGTATGATACTAGCCTAACCTCCAGAAAGGCAACAGGGTTGGAGACAGGGTTTCACCTCATGGCCGGTGTTCAATCAGTCATGACTGCATGGTAAATTTCCATCCAAGAACTGGACACTGAAGCATGGGTGACTTTCCCTGGTTAGCATAACTTTGGGCCTATTGTTACACGCTGACATGCAAGGAGAGCATACATTCCCCTCCTGCCTCCAAGGGGAGGGGACACAGAAGCTTCCTTCTGGAGACCCTCCCAGACCTCGCTCTGTTTCTTCTTTCAGCTGGCCCTGATTTGACTCCTTTCTCGCAATAATAAAACTATAATCATACCTATAGCACTTTCCTGAATTCTGTAAGTTATTCTAGTAATTTTTTAATCCAAAAGGGTAAAGGCAACATCTAAATTCAGAGCCAGTTGGTCAGAAATGTGAAGGACCTGGGAAACCCAAGCTTGCATCTAGCATCTGAAGTAAGGACAGTCTTGTGTAGGACCATGTCCCTCACCTGTGAAGTTTGGTCTAACTCTGGGTATTGGTGTCAGAATCGCATTTCTATAGCAACCAGGGAAATGGAGATGAAAACAGAATGAGATACGATCTGATACCCAGTAGTTTGGCCGTATCAACAATCATCAAAGACGAAGGTGAACAGGAGCCCTGATGCTGGGTGGCGGAAATGAGTTCTGGCCTAATGACTTCGGATGGGGTCTTAGCTGAGTTCCCACCAGAGACGAGGCAGGAGGAAGGAAGGGACAGTCACTTAGCCAATGAGTGCCAAACAAGAATTCTACCCAGATCGCTGAAATTGAAAATCCAGTGCCCTTTCTGCCACATTCAAGGGCCTCCTTAGGTGGATGAAATTGACATTATAATAAAACCTTCAACTTATAATGATTTTATGTTGCAAAACCTTTCTCATCCATTATCTTGTTCAATTATCATAAAAGGCAGGGAAGATTAAATATGATAATACGAATAGGCTCATGTCATTGAGGGTGAATCTGAAGACTGAGTTGGTGGTTTTCAAGGATCCAAACTGAACAGAAAGCATAGGAAGGTGAAGCCCCTCCAGAACACACCTTGTAGACCAGTGAGATTAAAGTCATGGACATGCTGAGAGCCTCTGTTTCCTCACCTGTGGAATGGGAACAGGTTTGCCTGCACCTGGTTCAAACTGCTGTTGACATGACTGTTACCCAACTGCCACCTTCATCACTCATCCCAGCAGCTCGTTTTAGCTGCCACGTGAGTATCCATCCCACCATTACAACTTCCGCAAGAACCCAGGCCACGCTATGAAGCCCACGGGAACTCGGGCCCATCAGGGAAAATGGGCGATCGTGCTGAAAAACAGGGAAGCAGACTTTGCTTTAAGTGTTGGCACGGTTTTAAAGAGCGCTAGTGGAATAAGGAAAAATTCATCAGAAAGGCGGAAAAGGAGGAGGCGTCAGAAGGTAGACAGGGTAGGAGTGACGGCATTACGACCTACACTAATGTTAACAAGTCCATTCCCCTTGATTTTTTTTTAATTAAATAGTTTGGAATATTCAGTTTCTCTGTTATAACCAAGGCCTAAGGTTAGTTTTAAGTTCATCATTTACATTTCTACGGTTTACAAAAATATATATGATTTTGTATTATATACATTTATTTTTTAATAGGGCACGGCCCCACGGTATAGACGTTATCCTGTAACCTCTTTCTCCTTCCCAGTGGGCACTGGATTTTGAGTGTCTCTCTGTTAACGCTCACTGATCTACTGCTTTCCATTCCAGCCCCACATGACAGTCCACGGCCACACACACAGGAATTTACTGAGCCCTTCTCCTGTTAATGGGCATTTACAACCAGGAATTAACAACCCAAATGAAATCCTCATAAATATACGTTTTCACACTTATCCAAGTATTGACGCCAGACACATTCCCCGGCTTGAGCCCCACAGGCCAGCGCTGCTGCTCGAACACACCGCACATGTCCCTCTCAGGACCTTTCCAGTTACTCTTCTCTCTGCTCAGACAGTTCTTCTCCCAGAAAATTCCATGACTGAGCCCCACAAAGACCTCAGAGAGGTCTTCCCTGGATTCTCCATCTGGTACATCTGGTACATATACCTCCCTCTTTCTCTTCCCACTGGTTTGAACTCAAGCTCCCATCACCATCCAGCATTATATCACATATTTTCTGGTTTCCCGAGTGTCTCTAGAGGAGGAGGCTAAATGGAGGCAAGGACTTTGCTTTACTCACATCTGTGTCTCCAACGACTCATAGGATCTTGGCATACAGCCCCCCAAAATAAACTCCAATTAAAGGTAAGAATGAATCCATAAGCTAGACAAATTGCTGGGTCCCAAAAAATGGCATTTCACGTTAACAGACACTGCCAAGCGGCTCCTCCAGACGGGTCCCAGTCTCCCCAGGGTTGCCCATTGTGCTCACCTAGGCCAGAACTGGGTTATAACAACAGGTTTGAGTTCTGCTCAGGCTGGATTATTAATGCATTAGTGAAGCATAGCATTTTTCCCTAGTTTTTTGCGAATTTGCATCTCCTATGGAGTGCACGGCTTCTGTGCTCCCTGCTCCTCATTTTCCTAATTATCTGTGGGAGATCTTTCTATCACATGATTATTAACTTTTAATATGATAAAGACTTTTCCTAAGCCACTTCTCAGGCTTCCTTATGCCATACAGAATTTGTATTTATTTATTTATTTATTTATTTATTTATTTATTTTAATTTCTTTTCAGTGTTTCAGAATTCGTTGTTTATGCACCACACCCAGTGCTCCATGCAATACGTGCACCCACCATCAGGCTCACCCAACCTCCCACCCCCGGCCCACTCCCACGTGCACCCACCACCAGGCAATACCCACCACCAGGCTCACCCAACCTCCCACCCCCCCTCCCCTCCAAACCCCTCAGGTTGTTTTTCAGAGTCCACAGTCTCTCATGGTTCATCTCCCCCTCTGATTTCCCCCAACTCTTCTCCATCTCCCCATCTCCTCTGTGTTATTCCTTATGCTCCACAAGTAAGCAAAACCATATGATAATTGACTCTCTCTGCTTGACTTATTTTTTAATGAGGACAAATCTGCGGGTCTTTCCTTCTAAGACCATTTTTAATTTGGGATGAATCACGGGGCAGGCCATTGTGTAGGATGGGAAAGTCTGTGACCGGAGAGTTCACTCAAGAGCCACAAGAACAGTAAGATTCTGAACCAATTCTAAGGGCAAGATGAGGTGTTCGCTATGACTGCCTTGATTCTCCCATTTATGAATGTGCACCTTGGGGACAGCTGTTTTACCTTGTCTCTGTTTGAATTTCTTCCTCTGTTAAGTGAAAATCAAATACCTTGCCCCACTCACCTCTCAGAGGCTCTGCAGAGTTTGAATGAGATGGTGAGTCTGAAAACACAGTCTGCTATAGCATCGGGAGGAGGAAAGAACAAAGGAAAAGACATCTGATGACAGGGAGAACACTCAGCCTCAAAATTGCTTTGCATGTCAATGAGAGGAAGAAAGAGACTCTTCTAAAGAAAATTAGTTTAGTGTTTACCTCCAAATAATCACTCAAGATAACCAACAAGCCTGCTCTAATCCTCTCGGATGCTAGAAAAGAACACAGGATTTAGAGTCGGAAGACCTTGCTTCTAATCCTGCTCTATCCCTTACATTAATTCCACTGTCTTGGGTAAATGTCTTCATCTCTCTGAGCTGCTGTTCTATTATTTAAAAGAGAATTTTAAAAGTTCTGTCTCACAGAGCTTCAATAAAGATAAAATGAGATTTTTGTGCAAGCCTTCTATAAGCTATATAAGAATGGAAGTTCACTTGTTATTATAATAATTATTAAAGTTGTAATTTTAAATGATTGCCACCCAAATGGTTGTAGGTATCCTCTATAAGGTAGTGAGCCTGTGTGTGGTGTCTGTTGTTTATCAGTTCTGGGATTACATCTCAAATGGTATTTCTTCTTCGTGAGTTCTTCCTTTTTTTTTTTTTTAATTTCTTTTCAGTTTACAGAATTCATTGTTTATACACCACACCCAGTGCTCCATGCAATACGTGCCCTCCTTAATACCCACCACCTGGCTCCCCCACCCTCCCACCCCCCCGTCCCTTCAAAACCCTCAGATTGTTTTTCAGAGTCCATAATCTCTCATGGTTCATCTCCCCTTCCAACTTCCCTGAACTCCCTTCTCCTCTCCATCTCCCCATGTCCTCCATGTTATTTGTTATGCTCCACAAGTAAGTGAAACCATATGATAACTGACTCTCTCTCTTGACTTAGTTCACTCAGCATAATCTCCTCCAGTCCCGTCCATGTTGCTACAAAAGTTGGGTATTCATCCTTTCTGATTGTTTTGACACTTCTGTGTTCCTGTATTTGGAGAAGAAATAGATCAGCCTATGTTAACTATGGTAAATCACGGTGATTAGCCCCTACCCATTCTCATTACCTACATCCAGTAATATAAACTCAGGAATCTGTGTGGACCTTCCCCCTTATCTCAGGGCCACAAATAAACATTTCTGTAAGAATGGTAGAGAAAAAAGTACATGCAACATTCTTTAAGGCAATCCCAGTATGCTTAAGTTAACCTCAGGATGAAGTACCGCAGTTGTTTCCCACATTTAAGGCCCCATTTATTTCATGTAATTAAAATGCTAAATTATAAGAACTGAATGAAGTGTCTGAAAAGAAATTGATAAGTAGGTGATTCATCAATATTTTCCAAGTAAGGTTGTGAATCATAATGGGCTTTAAAAATGTCATGTGTCGGGGAGGAGTCAAGATGGCGGTGAAGTAGCAGGCTGAGACTACTTCGGGTAGCGGGAGATCAGCTAAATAGCTTATCTAAAGATTGCAAACACCTACAAATCCAACGGGAGATTGAAGAAAAGAACAGCAATTCTAGAAACAGAAAATCAACCACTATCTGCAAGGTAGGACTGGCGGAGAAGTGAATCCAAAGCGACGGGAAGATAGATCGCGGGGGGAGGGGCCGGCTCCGGCGAGCGGCGGAGCAACGGAGCAAAATCAGGACTTTTAAAAGTCTGTTCCGCTGAGGGACATCGCTCCAGAGGCTTAACTGGGGTGAAGCCCAGGCGGGGTAAGCGCGGCCTCAGGTCCCGCAGGGTCGCAGAAGGATCGGGGGTGTCTGAGTGTCGCAGAGCTTACCGGTATTGGAGCGGGGAAGCCGGCTACAGAGACAGAGCCGAGGAGTGACTCTCAGCTCGGGGTTGCCTTGAACCGGTCGCAGGCTCGGTCAGCTCGGAGCACAGCCACAGACCAGGGTGACGGGAGTCGTTGGGCGCTGTTCTCTGAGGGCGCACTGAGGAGTGGGGCCCCGGGCTCTCAGCTCCTCCGGGCCGGAGACCGGGAGGCCGCCATCTTTATTCCCGTCCTCCAGAACTCTATGGAAAGCGCTCAGGGAACAAAAGCTCCCGAAAGCAAACCCAGCAAACCCGAGCGGATTACTCAGCCCGGCCCCGGGTAAGGGCGGTGCAACTCCGCCTGGGGCAAAGACGCTTGAGAATCACTACAACGGGCCCCTCCCCCAGAAGATCAACGGGAAACCCAGCCAGGACCAAGTTTACCTACCGAGGAGAGCGGCGGAATTCCAGAGGAGAAGAAAGCAAAGCACGGAACTCATGGCTTTCTCCCCATGATTTTTTAGCCTTGCAGTTAATTTAATTTTTTTTTTCTTTTTCAATTATTTTTTTCTTTTTCTTTTTCTCTTATTCTGCTAAATTTTTTTAACTTTTACCGTTTTCTTTTTTAACGTTTTTTAAATAGTTTATCTAATATATATATTTTTTTTTCCTCTTTTATATTTTTTTCTTTATCGGCTTTCTTTTTTTAAATAGTTTTTTTCTTCTTTTTGAGCCCCTTTTTATCCCCTTTCTCCCCCCTCACAATTTGGGATCTCTTCTGATTTGGCTAAAGCATATTTTCCTGGGGTTGTTGCCACCCTTTTAGTATTTTACTTGCTCCTTCATAAACTCTTACCTGGACAAAATGACAAGGCGGAAAAATTCACAACAAAAAAAAGAACAAGAGGCAGTACCAAAGGCTAGGGACCTAATCAATACAGACATTGGTAATATGTCAGATATAGAGTTCAGAATGATGATTCTCAAGGTTCTAGCCGGGCTTGAAAAAGGCATGGAAGATATTAAAGCAACCCTCTCGGGAGATATAAAAGCCCTTTCTGAAGAAATAAAAGAACTAAAATCAAACCAAGTTGAAATCAAAAAAGCTATTAATGAGGTGCAATCAAAAATGGAGGCTCTCACTGCTAGGATAAATGAGGCAGAAGAAAGAATTAGCGATATAGAAGACCAAATGACCGAGAATAAAGAAGCTGAGCAGAAGAGGGACAAACAGCTACTGGACCACGAGGGGAGAATTCGAGAGATAAGTGACACCATAAGACAAAACAACATTAGAATAATTGGGATTCCAGAAGAAGAGGAAACAGAGAGGGGAGCAGAAGGTATATTGGAGAGAATTATTGGAGAGAATTTCCCCAATATGGCAAAGGGAACAAGCATCAAAATCCAGGAGGTTCAGAGAAACCCCCTCAAAATCAATAAGAATAGGTCTACACCCCGTCACCTAATAGTAAAATTGACAAGTCTTAGTGACAAAGAAAAGATCCTGAAAGCAGCCCGGGAAAAGAAGTCTGTAACGTACAATGGTAAAAATATTAGATTGGCAGCAGACTTATCCACAGAGACCTGGCAGGCCAGAAAGAGCTGGCATGATATATTCAGAGTACTAAATGAGAAAAACATGCAGCCAAGAATACTATATCCAGCTAGGCTATCATTGAAAATAGAAGGAGAGATTAAAAGCTTCCAGGACAAACAAAAACTGAAAGAATTTGCAAATACCAAACCAGCTCTATAGGAAATATTGAAAGGGGTCCTCTAAGCAAAGAGAGACCCTCAAAGTAGTAGATCAGGAAGAAACAGAAACAATATACAATAATAGTCACCTTACAGGCAATACAATGGCACTAAATTCATATCTCTCAATACTTACCCTGAATGTTAATGGGCTAAATGCCCCAATCAAAAGACACAGGGTATCAGAATGGATAAAAAAACAAAACCCATCTATATGTTGCCTACAAGAAACTCATCTTAAACCCGAAGACACCTCCAGGTTTAAAGTGAGGGGGTGGAAAAGAATTTACCATGCTAATGGACATCAGAAGAAAGCAGGAGTGGCAATCCTTCTATCAGATCAGTTAGATTTTAAGCCAAAGACTATAATAAGAGATGAGGAAGGACACTATATCATACTCAAAGGAACTGTCCAACAAGAAGATCTAACAATTTTAAATATCTATGCCCCTAACGTGGGAGCAGCCAACTATATAAACCAATTAATAACAAAATCAAAGAAACACATCGACAAGAATACAATAATAGTAGAGGATTTTAACACTCCCCTCACTGAAATGAACAGATCATCCAAGCAAAAGATCAACAAGGAAATCAAGGCCTTAAATGATACACTGGACCAGATGGACATCACAGATATATTCAGAACATTTCATCCCAAAGCAACAGAATACACATTCTTCTCGAGTGCACATGGAACATTCTCCAGAATAGATCACATCCTTGGTCCTAAATCAAGTCTCAACCGGTATCAAAAGATTGGGATCATTCCCTGCATATTTTCAGACCACAATGCTCTAAAGCTAGAACTCAATCACAAGAGGAAATTTGGAAAGAACCCAAATACATGGAGACTAAACAGCATCCTTCTAAAGAATGAATGGGTCAACCAGGAAATTAAAGAAGAATTGAAAAAATTTATGGAAACAAATGATAATGAAAACACAACGGTCCAGAATCTGTGGGACACAACAAAGGCAGTCCTGAGAGGAAAATATATAGTGGTACAAGCCTTTCTCAAGAAACAAGAAAGGTCTCAGGTACACAACCTAACCCTACACCTAAAGGAGCTGGAGAAGAACAAGAAAGAAACCCTAACCCAGCAGGAGAAGAGAAATCATAAAGATTAGAGCAGAAATCAATGAAATAGAAACCAAAAAAAACAATAGAACAAATCAACGCAACTAGGAGCTGGTTCTTTGAAAGAATTAATAAGATTGATAAACCCCTGGCCAGACTTATCAAAAAGAAAAGAGAAAGGACCCAAATAAATAAAATCATGAATGAAAGAGGAGAGATCACAACGAACACCAAAGAAATACAGACAATTATAAGAACATACTATGAGCAACTCTACGCCAACAAATTTGACAATCTGGAAGAAATGGATGCATTCCTAGAGACAGATAAACTACCACAACTGAACCAGGAAGAAATAGAAAGCCTGAACAGACCCATAACCAGTAAGGAGATTGAAACAGTCATCAAAAATCTCCAAACAAACAAAAGCCCAGGGCCAGACGGCTTCCCGGGGGAATTCTACCAAACATTTAAAGAAGAACTAATTCCTATTCTCCTGAAACTGTTCCAAAAAATAGAAATAGAAGGAAAACTTCCAAACCCATTTTATGAGGCCAGCATCCTTTGATCCCAAAACCAGACAAGGATCCCAACAAAAAAGAGAACTACAGACCAATATCCTTGATGAACACAGATGCAAAAATTCTCGCCAAAATACTAGCCAATAGGATTCAACAGTACGTTAAAAGGATATTCACCCACGACCAAGTGGATTTATTCCAGGGCTGCAAGGCTGGTTCAATATCCGCAAATCAATCAATGTGATACAACACATTAATAAAAGAAAGAACAAGAACCATATGATACTCTCCATAGATGCTGAAAAAGCATTTGACAAAGTACAGCATCCCTTCCTGATCAAAACTCTTCAAAGTGTAGGGATAGACGGCACATACCTCAATATTATCAAAGCCATCTATGAAAAACCCACCGCAAATATCATTCTCAATGGAGAAAAACTGAAAGCTTTTCCACTAAGGTCAGGAACACGGCAGGGATGTCCGTTATCACCACTGCTATTCAACATAGTACTAGAAGTCCTAGCCTCAGCAATCAGACAACAAAAGGAAATTAAAGGCATCCAAATAGGCAAAGAAGAAGTCAAACTATCACTCTTCGCAGATGATATGATACTCTATGTGGAAACCCAAAAGACTCCACTCCAAAACTGCTAGAACTTGTACAGGAATTCAGTAAAGTGTCAGGATATAAAATCAATGCACAGAAATCAGTTGCATTTCTCTACACCAACAACAAGACAGAAGAAAGAGAATTAAGGAGTCCATCCCATTTACAATTGCACCCAAAACTATAAGATACCTAGGAATAAACCTAACCAAAGAGACTAAGAATCTATACTCAGAAAACTATAAAGTACTCATGAAAGAAATTGAGGAAGACACAAAGAAATGGAAAAATGTTCCATGCTCCTGGATTGGAAGAATAAATATTGTGAAAATGTCTATGCTACCTAAAGCAATCTACACATTTAATGCAATTCCTATCAAAGTACCATCCATTTTTTTTCAAAGAAATGGAACAAATAATCCTAAAATTTATATGGAACCAGAAAAGACCTCGAATAGCCAAAGCATTATTGAAAAAGGAAACCAAAGTTGGTGGCATCACAATTCCGGACTTCAAGCTCTATTACAAAGCTGTCATCATCAAGACAGCATGGTACTGGCACAAAAACAGACACATAGATCAATGGAACAGAATAGAGAGCCCAGAAATGGACCCTCAACTCTATGGTCAACTCATCTTCGACAAAGCAGGAAAGAATGTCCACTGGAAAAAAGACAGCCTCTTCAATAAATGGTGTTGGGAAACCTGGACAGCCACATGCAGAAAAATGAAACTGGATCATTTCCTTACACCACACACGAAAATAGACTCAAAATGGATGAAGGATCTCAATGTGAGAAAGGAATCCATCAAAATCCTCGAGGAGAACACAGGCAGCAACCTCTTCAACCTCAGCCACAGCAACATCTTCCTAGGAACATCACCAAAGGCAAGGGAAGCAAGGGCAAAAATGAACTTTTGGGATTTTATCAAGATCAAAAGCTTTTGCACAGCAAAGGAAACAGTGAACAAAACCAAAAGACAACTGACAGAATGGGAGAAGATATTTGCAAATGACATATCAGATAAAGGGCTAGTGTCCAAAATCTATAAAGAACTTAGCAAACTCAACACCCAAAGAACAAATAATCCAATCAAGAAATGGGCAGAGGACATGAACAGACATTTCTGCAAAGAAGACATCCAGATGGCCAACAGACACATGAAAAAGTGCTCCATATCACTCGGCATCAGGGAAATACAAATCAAAACCACCATGAGATATCACCTCACACCAGTCAGAATGGCTAAAATTAACAAGTCAGGAAATGACAGATGCTGGCGAGGATACGGAGAAAGGGGAACCCTCCTACACTGTTGGTGGGAATGCAAGCTCGTGCAACCACTCTGGAAAACAGCATGGAGGTTCCTCAAAATGTTGAAAATAGAACTACCCTATGACCCAGCAATTGCACTGCTGGGTATTTACCCTAAAGATACAAACGTAGTGATCCGAAGGGGCACGTGCACCCGAATGTTTATAGCAGCAATGTCTACAATAGCCAAACTATGGAAAGAACCTAGATGTCCATCCACAGACGAATGGATAAAGAAGATGTGGTATATATACACAATGGAATACTATGCAGCCATCAAAAGAAATGAAATCTTGCCATTTGCGACGACGTGGATGGAACTAGAGGGTATCATGCTTAGCGAAATAAGTCAATCGGAGAAAGACAACTATCATATGATCTCCCTGATATGAGGGAGAGGAGATGCAACATGGGGGGTCGAGGGGGTAGGAGAAGAGTAAATGAAACAAGATGGGATTGGGAGGGAGACAAACCATAAGTGACTCTTAATCTCACAAAACAAACTGAGGGTTGATGGGGGGAGGGGGTTGGGAGAGGGGGGTGGGGTTATGGATATTGGGGAGGGTATGTGCTATGGTGAGTGCTGTGAAGTGTGTAAACCTGGCGATTCGCAGACCTGTACCCCTGGGGATAAAAATATATGTTTATAAAGCTGTAAAAAAAAAAAAAAAGAAAAGAAAGGATGAATACCCAAGTTTTGTAGCAACATGGACGGGACTGGAAGAGATTATGCTGAGTGAAATAAGTCAAGCAGAGAGAGTCAATTATCATATGGTTTCACTTATTTGTGGAGCATAACAAATAGCATGGAGGACAAGGGGAGATGGAGAGGAGAAGGGAGTTGAGGGAAATTGGAAGGGGAGGTGAACCATGAGAGACTATGGACTCTGAAAAACGATCTGAGAATTTTGAAGGGGTGGGGGGTGGGAGGTTGGGGGCACCAGGTGGTGGGTATTGTAGAGGGCACGGATTGCATGGAGCACTGGGTGTGGTGCAAAAATAATGAATACTGTTATGCTGAAAAAAATTTAAAAAAAATTAACACACTCTTAGATTATTTTTAATAAAGATCTAAAACAGGAAAAAAAAATGTCATGTGTCTTTTGTGAATTTATTTTTCAAAAAAGTGTGAATCCAAAAACTGATTAAGTTTTTTCACCTTATTTTTAGAATTACTACTCATTCTCAGAGAAAATTCCTTTCAGAACTCATACATATTTGGCAGGGACCGGATTTATAAACCGATGCGAACGCGGTTTTCCTTCCTCCCTGCACACGCCGAGCAGATGCTGTCTTTGGTCCTTGGCTTCTCTTCCTCTGACTTCTGCGGGGATCCCCATCTCCACCTTCCTGGCCCCCAGATCTCCTGTGATAAAGACACGGAGATTGAGCAGATAAAGAGAAGCTCAAAGAAGGAAGCAACAGGTGGGCAGGCATGAAAGTAGAGAAGCCAAATCTTTGCCCAGGAAGAGCAGGAGTGGACACAGAAAGAGGTGAGGCGTGATGGGGGCCAGACCAGACAGCAGCGCTGAAGCTGGAACCAGTGACAGGGCAGGGCGGACCTGTGAGCACCCGGAGAGTCAAGTGCAGGGAGCGGAAAACAGCCTTTCGAGAAGTTTCATCATGAGCATAATAGAACTGCCCTTCTGTGATCACTGAGATCGGGAAGGAGTATTAGAACTGTTTCTTGAAGATGCCGGCTCTTCAAGCAGGCTGCTTCTGATGGGAAACAGGTACTGAACCACACGGTGTCTCCAAATTCATCAGGGCTGCGTTCTGCAAAGATGCCCTACATCTGACTTCTCTGAGAGTATCAGCGGCTGATCACTCCTTCTTCCTGCATCGCTCTTTTCCCTCTGGGCTTCCGGAACACTATGTCTTCTTGCTTGTTGTTCAGGCGAGGATCTCCTTCACCTCTAACTGTTGGAGGTTCCCGGGGCTCAATGCTTGTGTCCGCTCCCCGTCTTCACCATCCGTGGGTGATTTCGTTCCTTCTCACGGTGTTCAACCTGGTGGCTTGACTTGGGTTCCTTTTACACCAGCTTTGTTCTCACGACCTCCCCCCAGAAAAGGGGAAACATCACAGCTCTGAGGTGATGTGAAACATGTTCTGCACATCCCAGACTCTCTCCTGCTCAGTCTCCCTGGCCAGATCCCAATCACATGGTCCAACATGCATATGTTCCTGTTGGCGTTCCTCCCCATCAGAGCCAAGGGGGTTGTCTCCTCATACCCCAACCTGCCTACACTTTTAAGTTTCAATTTTACGAATTTTCTTTTTGACTAGGTACCATTTGCAGATGGCCCCAAATTTTAAAAGGTGCAAAGGGGCTCACAGTGAGAATTCTTCTTATCCAGTCCCAGCCATCCTTGTTTTCCTCTTCAGAAACATGAACTGTGAATCTCAGCCTACCTGGCAAGTGGAAAATAACTGACTAAATATATTTTGAGAATAAATAAACAGAGAAATAAATAAATAAATATGTCAAGGTGTTTACATAAATCTTTTAAAAATATCTTTCCTTCTCTTCACCCCACAAGGAGATCCTACAGGAATTCATTGCCAAAATTAGACCCTGTCAGGACGCTGTGACCCACGAGATGTTGCCTGTAACATCCAGGCTCCTTGGAACACAGTTTGGGAATCACCCCCATGGAAAAGGGAGCGCATGAACGGGACAGTGTGGGAGACGTGTTTCAGGGAAGACTCAGAGAAGGGGTAGGGCCTGGATTAAGTGAGAATAAAAGGAAGAAAAGGCACATTTTTTTTTCAAATGTGTCAAGAGACTCAGCACTTAACAACTTTTAAAGGCAGAAGGGAAGGAAGGAGACACGTAAACGGTGTGTGTCGCTGGCGGGAGGAGGAGGAGGAGGGGGGAGCCACAGACTGTCTCAGGGGCCTTCACCATCAGATGAGCAGCAGCGTGCCTACCATTCATGAAACAAATACATTCCTAAATAGTTTACTAACCTTCTCTCAGGTAATGAGCACAAGAGCAGGCCACTGTTCTGTGCATTTATTTAGAGGGGGCAGCGGAGTCCAGGGAAGCATGGCAAGGGAAGATGGGTGCCCAAGTTCACAGTCAACAGCTGGCAAGTCAGCAGAGGGCTTGACGCAAGACAGGAATGTGATACATGAAAGCCCCATAGGACAGGCTTGTCTCGCTCTCTGAGTTGCCTTCTCATATTGTTTACCTTCTATTTTCTTCCCTTTGTTCTTCTTTCCATCCAAAAAGAACTGTGAGAGGTGGGCTTTGAAGGAGACACAGGAAAGAAGGAAAAGATTTACTTGGATCTGCCTGCGAAGATAATCCAGGTTTGCTGACGTACTATTGGCTCCTGGGACATCCAGAGAAATGCACACACTCTGGGGAAGTTGAAGAATGAAAACCCAACTCATCCATAACGCAAACATCTGTGGGGTGCCCACTATGTCAGTCGCGCATGTGCAATGGGTTTTTGCCATGCTAGCCTCCTCCTTGTTCTCCCCTTCACACACGTGTGAGATGACTGGGGAGGGAGGTATTGAAGACTTACTTTGTTCTAGAATGCCTCAGAGCCTCACCTGCAGGTGATAAACCTCATGGCTTGGTTGTCCACAAGGATGCCTACCTGTTGCACGGACCAAGCCCTCCACGCTTCTCCAGGGTGATGACACAGGACCCCATGGTGGTCTTAGCAGCGTCTTTAACACATGGCTTTGGGCAGGCTCGTGGAGAGGCAGGTGCCTACACATGGAACTTCCTCCCTGAGACGTCCCTGTCCAGATCTGTGATTGGGTATTCAAAGGAGGGGGTAAATAGTATCATTCCGGCTCAAAAATGGGAGACGTTATTTTCTGCTGGATGGCTTAGAGAAGGAAGTTTCCCCGGAGAAGTTGGCATATGTGCTGGAGTAAATTAGTAAGTACACAAAGAAGTGAATGAATGAACCAACACTTATATACCTGTTGTGAGGGGAAAGGCACTCCAGGCATTGAGTATGTTGGAAGCGTGGAGCAGGCATTATCGAAAAAGGCAAAGAAAGTCTAGAGGCACTTTATTGACCCCTATTCCTGCTTTGCCCAGGAAAAGCCCAACTCCTAGGGAAAACGTGAGCAGTTGCAGAACTCAGCCAAACTGGCTTCAGGGACCAAAGTGCTCCCTGGAGCACCATCTTCTGTTGCTGACACATTTGCTTTTATAACCGCAACTCAGCAGGGCTCGTGGGCCCCTCCCTCAGTGACAGTGACGCAAGATTCTTCAGCCTTGAAGGGGGCGTACACTGAGCTGCAACATTGTTTTGGGTTGTTAGTGGAAGGTTAAAATAAACCACGCCACGCTGAAGCCTGAAATTCACAGCTAAGCTTTGCCACCTTGCTGTTTGAGACAAGCAGCTCCTTCTTCAGTGGGAAGACAAGAGTAAGATCTCTCCAGGATTTGCCGATTCCAGGCTCCAGCTGGCTTCCTTTTTCTCAAGGCTCGCCACTTGCCCACCGGTGTTTTCAGGTCCACCCTGATTCCCGGGCCAGTCGTGAAGCTGGAGACAGAAGGCAGAATTCTAGTACTACACACACACATACACACACAAACACACACACACACACACACACACACACACACACACACACACACACACCTTTGGGGCTGTCCAGTCCTAGTGCCCCGACCAAAGTCACGCCATCTTGATCTCTGCTCCTCTATGGGAAATCATGCCGACTAGCCCTTCCCGCTGGGTACCTGGAACTCCTCCCCTGAGACCCAGAGCCCCATCCTTGAACTAGATCCCTTCCTCTTGCTGGTCCACCTTGATACAAGCCTCACTTGCTTCCTGAACAGCGATCGTGTCCCCGCCATTCCTTAGGCAGGCTCTCAAGAAGCACCGAGCTGAACATCACACAATGTCGGCTGATGTTTATTCCCCAAAGCTGCCCCTGTGAGACAGGCACAGTCCTCACCACCATCCAGCTTCGACACAAAAGCAAATATGAAATCAAAAAGGAAATTGTTGTAGCCTTTTAGTTTCGTTACACTTCAACTTTTAAGTAGGAGGAAATTTAATTTTGAGATTTTAATCTTCCATTAAAAAAGTAGTAACGGAGAGAAGTTTGTGCAGCTTAAATTGGTTGTATTTGATGTTGCTGGCCTTTCATGATGCAGAATATTCTGCCATCATTGGGCCCACTCCACACCTATGGGTCATTTACGATAGCCAATGTGCTGAGCATATTTTGAGACGGAAGAGAGAACAGGGAATAGGTTCTTCATGCAGGATGCACTGTGACCTCTGGGTTACCTTGGGCCACATTCTGTTCTGAGGCATTTGGTCAAACATCATGCTGAGTGTTTCTGTGAGGGTGTTTTTATTTAGGTCGGTAGACTGAGTAAAGCACTCATGTGGGTGGGTCTCATCCAATCAGCTAAAGGCCTGAACAGAACAAAAGTCTGTCTATTGGGCTTTGAACTAGGACATCAGCTCTTTCTGGTTCTATAGAAGCCTTTGGCCTTTGGAGTTGAGCTGGGTAGGACATAGGCTCCATGGAGTTTGGACTTCTCAACTTCCATAATGCTATGAGCCAATTCCTTATATATCCTTATAACTCTTTATATATATATATATATATTATATATATATATAATATATATATATTATATATATTAAATATATATATTATAATTATAATATATATTATATTATATATATTATATATTATATATTATATATATTATATTATATATATTATATTATATATATTATATATATATACACACACACACACAAATACATATGTATATATATACATATACACATACACATACATATGTATCTGTATGTATATATATATATTTATATATTATATGTTATATTTATAATATATAAATAAATTCATATTTATTATACACTCATATATATATATAGGGTTCTGTTTCTATGGAGAATCCTAATACAATGTTGAATGAAAAATTTTAATTTTTTTTATTGGTAAGCACTTCATAATCCCAGTTTTTCCCCACATGCATGGTCTCTTTCCCCTGATATTCTGCAGGAAACTTCCTGATGTGGTAGTGGGGTATGAGGAGTAGGAAAGCATTCTAGGTGTGCCTGGGTGGGTCGTTAGCTAAGCGCCTTCCTTTGGCTAAGGTCATGATCTCAGGGTCCTGGGATCAAGTGCCACGTTGGGCTCCCTGCTCAGTGGGCAGCCTGTTTCCTCCATCTGCCTCTCTCTCTCAAATAAATAAATAAATAAAATCTTTTATTTTTTTTTTTAAAGGAAGCATTCTAGAGATCTATGATTAGGTCTTAGTCCTTTAGTAAGCCTGTGTCCTAAGGCTGTGACCTTCACCATGCTTCTGTTTTGTTTTGATTCCTTTCTCTTAGGAGGAACAGAAAATTTAGAAGATGCTGAAGTTGGTGCTTCCCTTTCTCCAGATCAGTTAGGGTCCAGCAAACACCCCAGCAGGTCAGGCTCTGCTTAACTAGTTTCTCTTGAAGCAGGCGTGTTAAGAACAGAATGCCCTGGTGTTCTGGGCATGGTTACTTAGGCCCTTCCCCTGCCTGAAGCTTGAGGGGGCTTTTCTCCAATATTCACTATGAGACCCTCAAGGGCTCCTGGAAATAAAATTTCCAAAACTGGGAGAGCCTCCCTTAAGACCAGGATCCCCTGGAGATTTTAAGGCTCAGACTTGTCCACATGGAACCTCTAAACCTTGATCAATTACAGGTTGTTTCTGACCCCACCTGGTACCAGTATAGGGGTTCTGTGAAGTTTCTGCCGTGAACATTCTGCTCCAGTAAGTTGTAACTCTAGGTGGCCATCTGGCCATCTTTAATCTTCGGGGGCCAACAGTCTGCCCTATGACCTCAGGTCTCCGACAGATCTAAGAGTAGTGACTTTTCAACTTTTCAACTGGTTCACCTTTCTTTGTGTGAACATGAGAGACAACTGCCAAGCTGCTCCCATATCCAACTGGAAATCAGCAGTCTGCCTTTGTTTATTATTCAAATAACTCTGCCAGCTAAGGGAGGCCAATCACATTATGCCTTCTTTACAGATTTGGAAAACAGATCCAGACAGAATACTTTGCTCGCCAGTCATAATGCTGATAACTGTTGTCCAAGCCAGCATGGAAGTTCAAGTGTCTGATCAGAAATTCAGGACCTTTCGTGAGAGGTTCTGAAACCAGCGGCAGGTCACCTGTCACCTGCTGGTGGAGTGACACTGTATCCATCATCTAAGTTAGCTCATCTTAGATTTTGCAACTGTGAAATATTTAAACCATTAAACACACTTTGTAACTTTATATAATGTCTAAACAATGTTTATATCCCATCCAGGTTTCCTGGGGAGAGGGACGGCTTGCTATCATCAGGCTGAGTGGTGTTTTCCTCCAAATATGCAGCTTTAATAATGTGATGAGGCACTTTATAAATGGAAGTCCCTGTGTCTCATGGACATGGAGGGAAAGGAGTGGGGGGAAGTAAGGTGGGAGCCCATTAACCCAGCTCAGCCCACATCTTAAATGGCCATGATGTATGGCACTGCCTGGCAGCCCTGGCTTTCTCTCTCTCTTTTTAATCATTAACCTTGCAAGCAAAAGTCTTCTTATTTTAATCTTCAAGGTTGCAGCAAGTCTTCCCATCTGTAACTGCTTGGTTCCCAGATGGAAGCCAACAGAAGTTCTCTCTGCTGTCAGCCCAGACACATGATGCCTTTGACAGATCTTTTGCTAAAAACAGAACTTGCTGTTTCCAAGGAGCAATGGAAGGGACACTGGAAGCAGAATGCCAATTCCAGAGGGTGCGAAGACCACACGCAGATGATCTCAGCGTGTGGGTGACGGCGGTGAGGCTGCTGGGGACAGGCTGAGTTGAGAGCTCCAGAGACAACTAGTGGAAGAAGGAACGGACCTGAGTTTGAAGTGAGGGTATTTGTTTGGGTTCAAATCCTGACTCTGCTGTCTGAGAGCTGGGTAGACTCTGGGCAACTTGTCCTTGAAATTGAATACCCTCATCTATAAAGCAGGGATAGCAATGCCCAAGTTACAGGTCTTTGCCAATATTTGAAAAAGTGCAGTACCTATAAATGTCTCCTTCCTATATTCCATCCTTCTCATCTTTCCCTTCCCACGTTCCTTCCTATCTTCTTCATTAGACTATTTCCTTCTTCACAGTGATCGTATGGGGAAAAGCAAGATTAGAACAGACCAAGAAAGGTCTTAGTGAGCTATCTCCCTCAATTAGATGTAGAATTTGGGATCTAAGGAGAGGCAGGAGATCCAGCAGGGTCTGCGGTGGATCACCGTGACCATCTCCACATGGAGACAGTGGGGTCTGCTTGTGTGGTTTGGGGCAAGTCTGACCCACATGCTCTATGTCTATACCCATGGGAAGGGATGCATGTCCCTGGCTTTCTCCATTTAATTCCTAAGAATCATGACAATTAAGAAACATAATGTTTTGTTTTGTTTCGTGGTTTGTTTTGTTGGAGAAAGTAAAACATACCACACAAACATTATTATTATATATATATATATATATATATATATATATATATATATATATAACTAAACATCTATTGGCAACAAGTCTTTGGCCTAGAGTCAAGGAATGTCAGCATAGGGAAGCCATTGAATTAGAGAAGCCCCTTCTTTCACAGAAGCAGAAACTGAGGCTTGAAAATTCAGATGCAAATGACTGTTACTGAATTGTCACTCAGCCTTTTCACATTCCTTGTCTTTCCTATAACAGAATGATCCACAGGTTCCTGGGTGGTTCAGGCAGTTAAGCATCTGACTCTTGATCTCAGCTCAGGTCTTGATCTCAGGGTCCTGACTTAAAGCCCTGCACTGGGCTCCACACGGTGTGGAGCCTACTTGGAAGAAGAAGAAGGAGGAGGAGAATAAGAACGAGGAGGAGGAGGACAAAGAGGGGAAGAGGGAGGAGGAAGAAAAGGATCTAATATAAAAAAAAATCAAGTGCCAGAACTTTCTAGAAATCCAAGTACTAACTTATCTGAAAAACTGAGAACCTTGATTTTTTTCCAACGTTTTTCTGGTTTCATGTAATTTTTGTTATTGTCAGAAATGATGACTTAATATACTAATAAATGCATTTTTCCCATTTTATCTATAAGTATTATAGAATGCATTTCAATAATGACTGAATTTTTAAAAACTTAACAATGCTCTCATCATACCTAAAACCTAACAGCATTCCTTAACAGCATCAAATACAGTCACTTCCAATTGTGCATATACGATTATGTACATCTATACACACAAGTATGTACCTATATGCACTTGTACATATACAAAATATATGTGCATATCTAGATATAAAATGTAAGCAATTTCCATGTTGAATCAGTATACAAATAGTGCCCCATATATCTCAATTGATTAATACATCTCTTAAGGGCTTACACGTTTATCCTCCATCTCTCACCTCTACCCTGGAAAGTTATTGTTGAAGGAACAGGTCATTTATCCTCTAGAAATTCTTACAGTTTAGATTTTCATGGCTCCATCACCATGATATCCGTTAACTTCTGCCTCAGTCCTCTGTGTTTTCTGTAAATTATAGTTGGATCTGAAAGCCTGATGAAATTCAAATTTGATGGTTGGGCAAGAATGCTTCACAGGTGGTATTGTGTCCACTGAGAGTGGATTCCTGATGGCCTCTTTTATGACATTAGCAGGCACCAATGTTCAGTGCCTAGGTCCATTACAATTTGAGTCATGGTGATACTCTATTTTATCATTTGTGCTTCACATACTAACTGGAACAATCTCATACAGGGAAATTTCCCTTCATCAACTGCTTGGTAACTCACTGATAGAGTCAGAGAGAAAAGGCAGAACAGACGCTTGATTCCCTCCTTGCATATTTTTCAAATGAGTCGATTCATTGGCATCTACCAACAGGTCACCTGGCAAGGTTTTTGTTTTGTGCCACTGTAAACTCAAGGACTTCAACATACCAGATGTCTTGTTCCACTGATGTTTCCTACTGTTGCTCAAATGCCCCCTCTTTGGACAAGTCGGGTCGTCTCTTCCTTAAATATTACTCTAGTAACTGGGTGACTTCCTTTTCTGCTCATTTGAAATATACTTCAGGCTGAACCCAAACATTTCTAAGAAATTCTGCTTGCCTTTAACAAGAAATCATATTTGGAAACCACAATCTGGGCTCTAGGAATGCTCATTGACGCTGGACAGCTGACTACTTCCATGACTTTACAGAAGACTGGGCCAGGGAATTTTTTTTTAATGCATTGTAAACACAGACTGATGGTTTTGGTTTAAATTCCAGGCTTCAGGGGTGCCTGGGTGGCTGAGTGGGTTGAGCCTCTGCCTTCGGCTCAAGTCATGATCTTAGGGTCCTGGGATTGAGCCCTGCATCGGGCTCTCTGCTCCCTGGGGAGCCTGCTTCCTCCTCTCTCTCTCTGCCTGCCTCTCTGCCTACTTGTGATTTCTGTCTGTCAAATAAATAAATAAAATCTTTTAAAAATTAAAAAAAATAATAAATTCCAGGCTTCAGGTTTTTATTTAAATCCCTTAACTGATATTAGTACTTTTTTCCTTACATGCTGAGAATCCAGATTTTTTTTTCTTTTCAGCTTAACAGTATTCATTGTTTTTGCACCACACCCAGTGCTCCATGCAGTATGTGCCCTCCCTAATACCCACCACCTGGTTCCCCCAACCTCCTACCCCGGCCCCCGCCCCTTCAAGACCCTCAGGTTGTGTCTCAGAGTCCATAGTCTCTCATGGTTCACCTCCCCTTCCAATTTCCCTCAACTCCCTTCTCCTCTCCATCTCCCCATGTCCTCCATGTTATTTGTTACACTCCATAAGTAAGTGAAACCATATGATAATTGACTCTCTCTGCTTGACTTATTCCACTCAGCATAGTCTTCCAGTCCCGTCCATGTTGCTACAAAAGTTGGGTATTCATCCTTTCTGATGGAGGCATAATATTCCATAGTGTGTATGGACCACATCTTCCTTATCCATTCGTCCGTTGAAGGGCATCTTGGTTCTTTCCACAGTTTGGCGACCGTGGCCATTGCTGCTATGAACATTGGGGTACAGATGGCCCTTCTTTTCACTACATCTGTATCTTTGGGGTAAATACCCAGTAGTGCAATTGCAGGGTCATTAATTTCTTGAGGAATCTCCACATTGTTCTCCAAAGTGGCTGTACCAACTTGCATTCCCACCAACAGTGGAAGAGGGTTCCCCTTTCTCCACATCCCCTCCAACACATGTTGTTTCCTGTCTTGCTAATTTTGGCCATTGTAACTGGTGTAAGGTGGTATCTCAATGTGGTTTTAATTTGAATCTCCCTGATGGCTAGTGATGATGAACATTTTTTCATGTGTCTGATAGCCATTTGTATGTCTTCATTGGAGAAGTGTCTATTCATATCTTCTGCCCATTTTTTTGATATGATTATCTGTTTTGTGTGTGTTGAGTTTGAGGAGTTCTTTATAGATCCTGGATAAAATACAGATTTTCAATGAGATCAGAAAAGACGGTATTGGAATATCACTTATTGACTCATATGCTTTATCACACAATATGCAAATAATAGTCTTAGAGGAGTAACAACCACACACGATCAATATTTGTGATTCCTTATCCTGGGCATCAGGTTATAGCAGCTCATTATGTAGGTATCTCACTGGTGAGCTCACTCTCTCATCACACGTATATACTAATATTAACACATACTTCTATGTACACCCTGATATATATACACATATGTACACACATACACATATGTATGGACTTATGCATATATACCACATACATAGGTATGCACACACACACACATATATATGTATGCATAAACAAATGTATATATGTATGAAGAGATTTTATATTGGTATGCCTATGAAAGAGTTTTATTTTGTTTTTTTTTTCAGTGTTCCAGAATTCATTGTTTATGTACCACACCCAGTGCTCCATGCAATATGTGCCCTCCACAATACCCACCACCAGGTTCACACCCCCCCACACTCCTCTCCATCTCCCCATGTCCTCCATGCTATTCCTTATGCTCCATAAGTAAGTGAAACCATATGATACTTGACTCTCTCTGCTTGACTTATTTCACTCAGCATAATCTCTTCCAGTCCTGTCCATGTTGATACAAAAGTTGAGTATTGGGGTGCCTGGGTGGCCCAGTGGGTTAAATC
Source organism: Lutra lutra (assembly GCF_902655055.1). NCBI lineage: Eukaryota > Metazoa > Chordata > Mammalia > Carnivora > Mustelidae > Lutra > Lutra lutra. The sequence goes on along the minus strand of NC_062281.1, from coordinate 8,153,039 downwards.
CTCTGCCTTCAGTTCAGATCATGATCTCAGGGTCCTGAGATCGAGCCCTGCATGGGGTTCTCTGCTCAAAAGGGAGGCTGCTTCCCCCTATCTCTCTGCCTGCCTCTTTGACTGCTTGTGATCTCTCTCTCTCTCTGTCAAATGAATAAATAAAATCTTAAAAAAAAAAGTTGGGTATTCATCCCTTCTGATGGAGGCATTGTATACATGAGCTATATTCCCTTTATCCATTCGTCCATTGAGGGCATATTGGCTCTTTCCACAGTTTGACACAGTTTGGCAACTGTGGCCATTGCTGCTATGAACATTGGGATACAGATGGCCCTTCTTTTCACTATATCTGTATCTTTGGGGTAAATACCCAGTGATGCAATTGTAGGGTCATAGGGTAGTTCTATCTTTAATTTCTTAAGGAATCTCCACACAGTTTTCCAAAGTGGCTGCACTAACTTGCATTCCCACCAACAGTGTTAAGAGGGTTCCCCTTTCTCCACATCCTCTCCAACCACGTTGTTTACTATCTTGTTGATTTTGGCCATTCCAACTGGTATAAGGTGGTATCTCAATGTGGCTTTGATTTGAATCTCCCTAATGGCTAGTGATGATGAACATTTTTTCATGTGTCTGTTAGCCACTTGTATGTCTTCTTTGGAGAAGAGTCTGTTCCTGTCTTCTGCCCATTTTTTGACGTGATTATCTGTTTTGTGTGTGTTGAGTTTGAGGAGCTCTTCATAGATCTTGGATATCAGCCCTTTGTCTATAGTGTCATTTGAGAAAATCTTTTCCCATTCTGTGGGTTGCCTCGTTGTTTTGCTGACTGTTTTCTTTGCTGTGCAGAATCTTTTGATCTTGATGAAGTCCCAAAGGTTCAATTTCACTTTTGTTTCCTTTGCTTTTGGAGACATATCTTGAAAGAGTTTTATACCAAAACTATTTTCAGAAACAAAAATCTTTCTAAAAAACTTAAATATCAAATGTCCATGTATTTTAAGAGAAATACTTAAAGTCTCTTCATATTATCTAAATATTTTAAAAAAGAAGAATTTGGGGGCACCTGGGTGACTCAGTCAGTTAACTCTTGATTTCAACTCAGACCATAATCTCAGGATTGTGGGATAGGGTCCTCCACGTTGGGCTCTGTGCTGGGCATGGAGTCTGCCTGAGTGTCTCTCCCACTCCTCCTGTCCCTCCCCCAACTTGGGCTCTCTCTCTTTCCCAAATAAGTAAATATATTTTTAAAAGGCTTATTTCTCTTCATGCCTGTGCACATTCTTTAATCAGATATATTTGTGACTTTAATACAGGATCACTAGTATTTTTTTTTAAGATTCTATTTATTTATTTGACAGACAGAGATCACAAGTAAGCAGAGAGGCAGGCAGAGAGAGAGGGGGAAGAAGGCTCCCTGCTGAGCAGAGAGCCCAATGTGGGGCTCAATCCCAGGACCATGGGATCATAACCTGAGCCAAAGGCAGAAGCTTTAACCCACTGAGCCACCCCGACACCCCTCACTAGTATTTTCTGAAGAACATGTTTTTAAGTCTTATTAGTTTGTTCATAAACTTGCCCAAGATCTTTCTCAGAGATACAGCATATGGAAAACAAATTTGTGGTTACAAGTACCCAAAAACTGGCTCTTTTCTGGAGACCATTTTCATTTTAATTGAGAAACCTCTCTCACTATATATAGGCAAAGAGTAAGCCCAGAGTAAATTCAGCAAAATGAAAAATACTCTCCATCCCATTTTTATACTGAAATATGTAAAAATGTTGGCATAAATATCGTTACCAGTACAGCCAGCTTACCCCCAAGCAGAATGCTTTTGAACAGTGTATATATTCTTTTATTTTAACAGTGTATATATTCTTATAAGACAAACTATGTCAAATAAGTTGTTCCTATTTTGATTCTCTGAATATTTTGCTAAATTTAGAAGTGTAAAATTAAGGCTTTTTTTTTCTATCTTATTCCATTTTAATACAGGATATTCATTTACCCACTTAAAAATAGGAGTTACATCAAAAGATATATATTTTTCTCTCCCGATGAACAATTCTAACATTTCCCAAAGTTAAATACGGTGCATGCTTTGAGCTCCACTGAGCATTAAGTCCTCCCCTTGCTTTTGTAGGGATTCATTTTAACACCTTCCGATTTGCAAGCTTTGTTTTCAGTCATTGCAATTTGTTGGAAGCTTCAAATGCTTAAGGGTTTCAGCATTTTGAATTAAGATTTCCAAGATATTGGAGAGGGCACGGATTGCAAGGAGCACTGGGTGTGGTGCAAAAAAACAATGAATACTATTACACTGAAAATAAATTTAAAAATTAAAAAAAAAAAAGATTTCCAATGGGGAGCCTGGGTGGCTCAGTGGGTTAAGCTGCTGCCTTCGGCTCAGGTCATAATCTCAGGGTCCTGGGATCGAGTCCCGCATCGGGCTCTCTGCTCAGCAGGAAGCCTGCTTCCCTCTCTCTCTCTCTCTCTCTCTGCCTGCCTCTCTGTCTACTTGTGATCTCTCTCTGTCAAATAAATAAATAAAAAATCTTTAAAAAAAAAAAAAAGATTTCCAAGGTATTTTTTAACAAACAATACCAGCGATGCAGAGGGCATGCCTATGATACAAGTTCTAAAGTACTCCAAGACCCTTAGGCTTGTTTAGAAAGTGGTTCATTAGAGTTTCAAAGGTTTTTGAAATGGGTCAACATGAAGCAACAATGAATGAAAACACGTATACTAGATGGTGATAATTTTACTCACTTATTTGAGTAATATTTTAAATTATGTAACACTTCAACCAATCCCAAGTATATTCTGGTGTCATAACTGTTGGGGTTTTTAAATATAATAACATTATATGTACCACAGAAGTGTGTTTCACTAAAATGCCATAATATCACCACACACACACACACACACACACACACAAAGTTTTAGCTTCAGTGTTGAATTTTCGAGGAATATATAATAGCATGAATAATAATATTAGGTGCTCCATCTTCGAAGAAATAAGCTTCCAAAGCTTTTCTTTGCCCTATGTTTGGATGAAGAAATGAATTATGGAAATTAATTAACTATCTTTATTGTGTCATTTTGGTGTTTACAAAGTCCTTTTGGTGGAGGCAGAAACTTAGCCATTATTTTTCCCTTTTCACACATTCACAAGAAAACGTAGGATGCAATCAGTAAAATTAATGTAGAAAAATCATTTGATCTAGATGAAAGGTCATGCTTTCCAGAGTAATTATACTGTATGCAGCTGCATGGGGTCGGGGGGAGTCACCACATTCAGAGACCAACTCCTGAAGGTAATCACCACATTCTGAACTAGATGATGGAGGTTTTTCAGCAGATTTGTTAAAGTCTGGATGTTGTATGGTCAATTATTTTATTCTCGGCCCTCTGGTAGGTGTAAATGTTGGAAAAGGATATGTTTATTATTGAATCTCTTAGGAAAAAATAAGATTATATTTAAATTTTCCTTGAATATTAGTTTTGGAAATTATTATTGGAATCCAAAGTTTATTCTAAAACAAATAACCAAGTGTCACCAAACGTAAAGCAATAAAATAATTGTAGCCGTATACCCTACCATGAATGGCAGAACCAATGGAGCAACAGCATTCAGATCACTGCTCGTATCCTCTACAGAAGAACTGCAGCCTCTATGTTATACAGATATTTCTTGTATTCTAACTTCCCCTTACTTTCTGCTGACATCCCCACCTGCACTGTGACAGTGCTGTCCATTGCACTGGCCATGGCACATGGCCCAGCTGGCTATGCATTAAGGGGTGAGAAGGTACACAGGTTCAAAGATTTGTTCCCACTACAGCCCATGACCAGAGGAATCCCTTGAGTTAGACCTCAACTGATTATTTTTGCTAAGTTGCATCTAGAGAGGGTCAAGCCAGGTGGATTACAGATGATTGACTTTCAGATTAACCACATGTGAAGAGAGAACTCCATTCATTGCAAAGATGGGATTGTAGTAGAAACTAGAAGTACAAAATGGATGCCTACAGGCTTGCCTGGGTGGTGCAGTCGGTTGAACATCCAACACTTGATTTCCGGTCATGATCTCAGGGTCATGGATCCAAGCCCCTCGTCAGGCTCCACCCTGAGTGGGGAGTCTGCTGGAGATTCTCTCTTTCCCTCTGTCTTTATCTGCCCCACCACCAACCTGTTCCTCTCCTAGATGGGGATGCCATTCTCCCTTATTGTTCACTGGAGGGAAGGAAGCATTTCCTTTTGGCTCCTTCGGGGTAGAAAGAGTGAGTCTCAGCCCAACTTTTCCCAGCTATTGCAGAACACGGCCATCTCCTTGGCCAACAATTGAGACATTGGCCAGGGTATGCTCACTAGGAGGTGGCATCACTAAGGTCCAGCATCCTCATGATCAGCAGATGGTGGCAGGCCCTGGTCTCTCAGGACAGGCCTGCTCTGCTTTGTCTCCCTCTTCCAGATTCCATGTGGTTAGATGAGTAATTTGGACCCATGTTCATCTGAATACCAGCAGTGTCTCTCCGCAAATAACCTAAATGGGCAGTTGCCTAGAATTACATATGGTGGCCGGGTGGGAAGGATGATGAGGGAGAGTGAAATGCAAAGTCTCACTTTCTCTTGAGCCTTGGTTGCATACTCCCAGTTCAGCCTTTGATAGAGATCTCTGTATTGGGTGTTTCACACAGTGTGGCCCTTAGTAAAAGGGTTCTGACTCCTATTCGTGTTTCTTGTACATACAGCTCTTGCAAATGCAAAGCAGGCCATTAGATGCTTGACAGGAAGGACTCAGTATCCCCTGGCCCCATATCTCTATCATCCTCTCTTTCTTGCAACCTTTACCTGTCATGCAGCCTTCCACCCTCCCTCAGAGGCCAATTCCAGAAACTTCCCTCATGCCCCTCTGCCGATTTCCATGCCCCCAACTAGGTTCTTGGGGCCTTTCATTCACATCTCTAACACAACCTACATTTTATTCCCCAATACTGCACTGATTTGCATATACAGCTGTGCCCCCTTCCATACTTTAAATTCCCCAAGGATTTCTATTCTCTGTGCATTCTCCTGAGGTCCCAGAACTCTGTCTAGCAAACAGCAGGCCCTCAATAAATGTGTGGAAGGAGCATTAATTTAACATGACTTGAAAGATTCCTGCATTTATTCCCCAAAGGGGAATACACATCTTCCATTTCCGTACTTTATACCTTGAGAGAAAGCTCAAAGAAGAGGCTCAGGGAGAGCATATCAGGATTCTTGATCTAACTTTAAAAAGCCTGCACCTACTGTAACATGTCTTTTCCATCTTCCCTGAGAACATTTGTAATATCTGTGGACTTTATTCAGGCTTTTAAAGGTTACACATGCTTCTTCCAGCTTTCCCGAAGTTTCTCTACATCACTGCGGATTGGTTGGGAGGCAGTTCTGTCATCAAACTCCCTTGCCTAGTCAACAGTCTACTCTGCTTCCCACGGCTCCTTGAGATGGCTCCACTTGTGGTGAAGGAGGAGTCAACCATGCTGACAAGTGTCAGCCCTGTTTTGAGACGTCCCCAGGTAGTAAAGCACCCTCTGAAGTAGGAGCTATTCCTACCCAGAAGCCATGACAGGGAAACTGAGGCAATGACCCTTCACAGGGCTTGACCAAGGTCACACAACAGAAGTGGCAGAGCTGGGCTCCCACCAGCAGGCCTCCCTTCTCTCAACTGGGAGAACATGGACTCTAGGGTCACATGAAAGGGGTTCCATGTGTGTGACCTCAGGAAATCACTGAACTCTCAGATGTCACGCACTATGGCATGCAAGAAACGTGACCTTATTTTTTTTTAATCTCTTGAAATTTTTTTTAAAGATTTTGTTTATTTATTTGAAAGAGGGAGAGTGAGTGAGAGAGAGCATGAGCAGGGGGATGGGGGGAGGCCGTGGGGCTCGATCCCAGGACCCTAGGATCATGACCTGAGCCAAAGGCAAGATGCTCAACTGACTGAGCCACCCAGGTGTCCCATCTCTTGAATATTTTTATGGAAGCCTAATTTGCAGTCAATGAAATACTCTGATCTTAAGCATACAGTTTAATAGGTTTTAATCAATACAGACCCTCATGGAATGCACTCCCCTCTCTATTTTGTTTTCTTTTACCATAGATTAATTATCTAATTTGTTATCTTTCACAACCTAATTATTTCAAACTCCCATTCTAGGTAGTATCAGAATCTTCATCTCATCCAATTTAGGGATTTTCCCAGTGTGTTTCCCTGGATTTTATGTACATTGAGAGACGAAGCTTGCGCTACATTACCCCACACTTTGTGAGATGGTGGAACACCTCTCATGGTCACTTGGCCATGCTGGTCTCTAGTGAGAGGCCCCAGGCTCTGGCCCACATAGGACACTCCTCTCTTCTCTTATCTCCAGCATCAAGACTTCTTCAGCCAGCCGCACCTGGGCCCTCTCAGCTACACCTGGGCCCCTCTGAGGACAAAGGAACCCCACAGCTGCAGCTCTGCCCACCTGCTCGGCGCAGCTCTCTGCCGGGATAAGCCCTGAAGCCACCATCTCTTCTCAGGCATATTGTCACATCTCCCCGGCGCACCTGGGAAAGGTCACCTCATCCCCTCCCTCTAGACAGCATAAAGGGTTACTTCCGCCATCCCTCTTCTCGCTCCAGCCATGAACACAGAGGAGTACAGAGCCCCGAATCACCTGTTCTCAGGGAGCCCGGTGCTACTTCTCTCTCGCACTGTTAATATCCTTCCAAAGTCCTGGGTTTCGGGGTCAGACACATTAGGTAACTCAGGGCCCTTTTGCTATTCTTCCCAAACCATTCCTTCCTGGAGGTAGCAAAGGGGTGAGACTTCCTCACGGCCAGGGTCTTGGCACAACAGGAAATAGGAACAGAGTCCCGTCAGTCGATATACTGAAATTCCATCCCAGAGCAGAGAAAAATAGTGTTAACAGGACCACAGAGCTACTGCCTTAGAGAGCTGAGTCCTCATTGTTCACACTTAACTGAACTGCCATCCTTATAGCATGTCTAGATATGGAGAGTATCCTCAGATTAAACTTGAACCCCAATTTCTACTTTGCCCTATCCAGGTGCTGTGTAGAGGTGAGGACCAGCATGGTTATCGGTGATGCCTGGAAGCACAATACGAAACACTGGACCGCAGGGAGTGGGGAAAGGCCTGAGTTGCAGAGATGGGAGTGAGAGGACAGCAGCAGTGAAGTGAAGTCTGGAGAGGGGCCTGGATCACTGCCAGCAGTTGGGAGTCAAAAATCAGGGAAAACGGGATAACATACAAGTTACGAAGGTGATGGCAGCTGTATCGAATTCTCTGGACAGAATTGTACCAGAATCCTTTCAAAGGCTTTAGCCGCCAATGTACTCCAGATCTTAGTTCCCAAGACAGGGAAGAGGCTACAGGGCAAGGCCCCAGGGCAGGGGAGGTTGGGTGTGAGCTCCACAGAGGCAGCCTGGAAGAGGCCAGATTCAGACACCAAGGAAGAATTGTGACCTTAGGCAACTTAATTCACCTATGTCCCCTTCCATTTCCTAAACACTAAAACGGGTCCCATGTTGGGGGCTGGGGGGCAGGGGAAAGTCCTTTTCTCTTCACCTCTGGTTTTCAGAAGAAAGGGATGACCAGAAAGACTCCTGGCTCCTGTCCCCTCCTCCTCCCCTTCGTGCCATCAGAGACGGAGCGAGTTCCCGGGGGAAGGGTGGGTGAGGAACCGCTCTTGCTAGAAGGGAGTTATAATCTGCTGTGCAAATTTCGTTGGAGGGGAGCTAACCTATCAGAAGTCCCAAGTACCACAGGTCCGGTCCCTTTTTGGTCCTTAGCCCACATCACCCAGCCATCTCCCTGGTAGGCCCCACATCCCCACCAAGTGGGCTTCTCCAAGGACTAACTAGGAGGCAAGAACATGAGGAAACCCAACACTACCGCCCCCCAAGCCTTGTTTTCGAATGCAGCATCCAACAGAATTTTAGCGGAGTCCTTTGCTTCCTGTCTCACTGCTCTGCATGACTGAGGAGCCCCTCAAACTCCACCAATAATGGGGCCTCCCTTGGACAATCCTCGGGGCAATTACTGGGAAGATATAAAATGTAAAGTGTCTGGAGCAGATTACATGCTCAACAAATGTTCTCCGCTACAATGATGTGCGGATATTTCACTTTTTTAAAAAATCCCATAAGCTCTCGTTCTCTAAGTTTCCTTGTCTGTAAAATGCCATTAATTACTTTGCAGATTAGGTAAAAAAAAAAAAAAATAGAGACAAACCAGTCAGCACTCCGTAAACATGACCTACCATATCCCAGCTGAAACGTGTTATTCTTATAAATGCCTTCCGAGTTCTGTGCCATGCTGCGTCCGCAGACAAAACAAGAATGTTTTACAAATACTGGGCTGTGGGATGGGTCGGTCAAACTGTCCGTGACATGTGCCCCCCTCTGAGATAATCGATGTGTTGCATACGTCTCTCTCAAGACCCTTGCCAAATGTTCTCTATTCAACAAAGACTTTAGTGGATCAGCACCACAGGTCCCAAAGAACCATGCCCTCTCCTATCTTACTCTGCGTAGAAATGATCTTTATTTGCATAAAGGTGCAGTGGGATTTGAAGACAGAAAACCTGAATTCCCTCAACTGGACCTGCCAGTTACAGACTTCATGCTCTCTGCCTCAATTGCCTTTGACGTTAAGTGGTTGTGGATAATGTGTCTCCCAGCACTACCCTGGGAAGCGTGCCCAGGGATACACATGACAGTGCTTGGGGAACAAGGATGTGCAGTAGGAAGAATGTCGTGGGGAGAGTGAACCCAGACACAGAGACAGAGGGAGGCCACCTTGTCTGTGCGCACACGAGTTCAAAGGAGCTCACAACTCAAGAACACTGATGCCATCTGTACCTGTTTCAAAATATGTGACAAGCTGCCTTCTCCTGGCAAAGTCAATTTGTAAGACATCGGGCACTTTCAGTGACTCCAATTCTGGAATTCATGGCTCTGGAGCTATGGCTTTCATTACTGTTATCCTTATCGGGCTCCCAGGATGTGCTGGGGGTGGAGGGAAGGAACATGCTCTTTCAGGCAGAAGCCACTGCTGCTTCTCCCTTCAAGGGATGGCATCATTCATTTTGAGACGAGACGGTGCCACTGTCTGTGAGAACACCTTGATGTGTCCTTTTGGTGGAGGAAGTCAGGCGCCCGAGGCTGAGCCCAGATGAGAAGAAGGGAGACAAAGAGAGAGAGGGTGTGCTTTATACCCTAATGGGAGGATGACGCAGCCCTGGAGAGAAGCTAAGAAATAGGAGAAAAGGAGAGTGTGGGAGCAGGAGGAGTCGCAAGGAGCTGGAAGGCATGGATTCCTGGCATCCTTTAGGACCCTGGTGGTGCTCTCTGCCCCCTGATGATAAGCTGTACCCCAAAGGCTTTCGTGAAAGCATGTCATAGCTAGTAGCTTCCTGAAAGCAGTGCACAGGGCACACAAAAAGAGAGACAGAGTGAGAAGCAGAAGCTCTCCAGGGCTAATGGAGGGAAAGAAGGCCTGCACTCTGGGACGCAGGTGGGTGCCCAGTCCCCTCCCCCCCACAATCCCCAGGGGAAGCCGGAAGTGAGAGAAGCGAAGAGAAGAGAAGTCAGCCCCTGTATTTCACCACCAAAACCCTAGGGCGGAGACCCACTGCATGGTGTACGGCCTCAGACAGTCATGTTTAAATCTTCAGGGAAGGCATGTTCCCAGAGGACGCACCACTTAAACCTCTGAGAGGAGGATTTCTGGGCTACGCTGAAATGGTTTCTCTTCTCTCTAAAACACAAACCGGGGAGGAAGCCAGGAAATGACCAGAGGCAAGCCCCTCATCCTGGTAATGAGGAAGGGAAGACACTGGGCTTCTGGAACAGTTCACCAGCTTCCAGAGCAGCGTAATTTGGTAGGGGGCTGTAACAGATTTTGTTTACTTGTTACTTGGTTTACAACAGTTGCATTTGGGGAAATCGGGAAATCTAAGCCTATTTTAGTGCCCTAGACTCTGGGCATCCTCCCCTTCAGCTTGTGAACTCCAGTGGGAAGCAAGGGGAAAGAGCATGGCTGGTTTTACCTCCCTCCCAACTCCACTTCTTCCTCCACTTCATCTGCCCCTCTGGGTTCCTCCAGGGTCCAGGCAGGAATGAAAGATAAGAAGAAAGAGGCAACAAGTATCCTTATGTAGTTTGAATATCGGAGGCCACCTTCGTTGCTCAATGACCTGTTCTGACAGATGAGCAAATGCCAGATCTTTCTGGTGGGAGGCCTCAGGGAGTTTGAGCACCCCCAGCCCACACCACGGGGTGACCCTGCATGTTCACCAGCACTGAGCCAATCCCTGCTCTTGCAGACCCTCTGAACGGCTGTGTTGGCCTAGTGATTCTCATAAGTGGCTTAGGTTGGGGGACCCCGTTCCCCTCCTCTTTTGGGGTGAGGGAACAATGAATTGTCAAGTCTTTTACTTCTCAGAATTGTCTTCGAAGACACCTCTGCAGTGGCTCTACCGCCTTTCCCCCATGCAGGGTGATGACGCTCATTGGATGTGTGTGCGCACTTCAGGGTAAGAAGGGCCCTCGGACCACATGGGGCACCTGCCATCTGTGTGACATTGGCCTATTTGCTTTACGTCTCAACTCCTTTATTCATAAAAAGGGGATGAAGCTAATAGTGTCTACCCCGGGGGTGATGTAAGGTTAAAACAAGTCAAAGCAGAGTCTGCCCATCATCATAAATGTTAGTTACTCTTTTTATGATTGTGTCCAGTGGTGGGTTCTTAGCCAAAACTCTGAAGCCCTGGAAAATAACCCCCTTAATGCCTTGCATCACTCGGATGTCTTCTAGTTCAATCACCTCATCTTCTCCTGAGAAAAGAGAGACCTGGAGGCACTGGGAAAGACATCCAATCTTCCCTGATGTGTTCTCCTCCTCTGTGTCCACATTCATGACTTGTATTATATATTTTGGAATGTGGTTACATTTAATTTACCATTTGATTATAGCGTGTGTAATCCTCTTCCCTATAATGGGATGCTGAATAAGACTTTTCTTATTTCCTAAGAATTAAGGCTTGGAGCTGAGAATAAGGAAGCCCTAATTACCCACATTCTAAAGAGGACTATAAACAATTAGACTTGGACTTCACTTTCAGGGCTTGTGAAGGGGTTGAAGAGACTGCTATACAGCAAACTTCTACCACCCCACTCTCCTCCCCAGGCTACAAACAGAGAGAGAAAGGTCAGAAGCAACTGTCCTTGCTGGTTTAGCTGCCTGATAAAACACAGAACATGCGGTTAAACTTGAATTTCAGGTAAACAAAACATTTTTACTAGAAGCATCTCAAATATCACAAGGGACACACTTGTACTAAAAACCACTAGTTGTTTATCTGAAATTCCAACTTACCTGTGTGTCATGTATTTCTGTTGGCTGAATCTGGCAAACTCATAAGTGAGAAGGGGTGTTCTTTTTGGTAAGAGGGGATCCTGTACCCCCTGAGACGGTCAGGGTAAAGCACACCCCTTAGGAAAACATACACATTCCTCCCTCAGAGGGTACCAACTTTGGGGAAATTTGCTAAGAACGGGTCAAGAGACAGACCAGGAATGTCTCTTCACCACTAACACAGGTCAGTTGCAAACCAGAGTCCCTGCGTCCCCTAGCCCCAGAGAGGCTGGACCTAGACAAGGAACAGAGAGGAAATGTCTTCTCATTTTAGGACATGGAAGATTATGATCTCCAAACACACACACACACACACATACACACACCATGGCACCAAAGGACCAGGAGAAGTGAAAGTGCAGATCACATGATTACATCCCTCCCCATGTCAGCTCACTTAATACGAAGTGTCAAGTGACACTTGTGGATACAAAAATACACAAAATGGATTTTGGTTGAGTTTTAATCTGGAGCCCGCTTTTAATGATCAAAAAAGGTGAGAAGAACTCAAGATACAGATGTAGTGAAAAGAAGGGCCATATGTACCCCAATGTTCATAACTACCCCCCCCAATGTTCATAGCAGCAATGTCCACAACAACCAAATTGTGGAGTGAGCCAAGATGCCCTTCCAAAGACAAATGGATAAAGAAGATTTAGTCCATATATACAATGGAATATTATGCCTTCATCAGAAAGGATGAATACCCAGCTTCTGTATCAACATGGACAGAACTGGAGGAGATTATGCTGGGTGAAGTAAGTCAAGCAGAGAGAGTCAATTATCATATGGTTTCACTTACTTCTGGAGCATAACTAATAACATGGAGGACATTAAGAGAAGGAAAGGAAAAGTGAAATTGGGGTAAATCAGAGGGGAAAATGAAGCATGAGAGACTGTGGACTCTGAGAAACAAACTGAGGGTTTTAGAGGGGAGGGAAGTGGGGGGATGGGTGAGCCTGGTGGTGGGTATTAAGGAGGGCATGTGTTGCATGGAGCGCTGGGTGTGGTGCATAAACAATGAATCTTGGAAAACTGCATCAAAACCTAATGATTGTTTGCTCCAGCTCTTTGAAAAATGCCGGTGGAATTTTGTTTGGAATGGCACTGAATGTATAGATTGTTCTAGGCAGTACAGACATTTAAACAATGTTTATTCTTCTGATCCATGAGCGTGGCATAGTCTTCCATCTTTTTGTGTCTTCTTCAACTTCTTTCATGAGTGTTCTGTAGTTCCTTGAGTACAGATCCTTTACTTCTTTTGATAGGTTTATTCCCAGGTATCTTATGGTTCTTGGTGCTATAGTAAATGGAATTGATTATCTAATTTCCCTTTCTGTATTTTTATTGTTAGTGTACAATCCTAAAATTTGTATGGAATCAGAAGAGACCCCGAATTGCTAAGGAAATGTAGAAAAAGAAAAACAAAACTACTGGGACATCATGTTGCCTGATTTCAAGCTTCACTACAAAGCTGTGATCACCAAGACAGCATGGTACTGGCATAAAAACAGACACATAGACCAGTGGAACAGAGTAGAGAACCCAGATATGGACCCTCAACTCTATGGTCAACTAATCTTCAACAAAGCAGGAAAAAAATATACAATGGAAAAAAGACAGTGTCTTCAATAAATGGTGCTGGGAAAATTGGACAGCTATGTGTAGAAGAATGAAACTCTACCATTCTCTTACACTATGCACAAAGATAAACTTGAAATGGGTAAAAGACCTCAACGTGAGGTAGGAATCCATCAGAATCCTAGAGGAGAACATAGACAGTAACCTCTTTGACATCAGCCACAACTTCTTTCAAGATGTGTCTCCAAGGGTAAAGGAAACAAAAGTGAAAATGAACTTTTGGGACTTCATCAAGATCAAAATCTTCTGCACAGCAAAGGAAACAATCAACAAAACAAAGAGGCAACCCACGGAATGGGAGAAGATATTCATAAATGACAATACAGACAAAGGGATGATATCCAAGATCTATAAAGAGCTCCTCAAACTCAACACACACAAAACAGATAATCACATCAAAAAATGAGAAGACATGAACAGACACTTCTCCAAAGAAGACATACAAATGGCTAACAGACACATGAAAAAAATGTTCATCATCACTAGCCATCAGGGAGATTCAGATCAAAACCACATTGAGATACCACCTTACACCACTTAGAACAGCCAAAATTAACAAGACAGGAAACTACATGTGTTGGAGAGGATGCAGAGAAAGGGGAACCCTCTTACACTATTGGTGGGAATGCAAGTTGGTGCAGCCACTTTGGAAAACAGTGTGGAAATTCCTTAAGAAATTAAAAATAGAGCTACCCAATGACCCTGCAATTGCATGACTGGGTATTTACCCCAAAGATACAGATGTAGTGAAAAGAAGGGCCATCTGTACCCCAATGTTCATAGCAGCAATGGCCACAGTTGCCAAACTGTGGAAAGAACCAAGATTCCCTTCAACAGACAAATGGATAAAGAAGATATGGTCCATATACACTATGGAGTATTATGCCTCCATCAGAAAGGATGAATAAGCAACTTTTGTATCAACATGGATGGGACTGGAAGAGATTGTGCTGAGTAAAATAAGTCAACCAGAGACAGTCAGTTATCATATGGTTTTGCTTACTTGTGGAGCATAAGGAATAACACAGAGGACATGGGGATATGGAAGGGAGAAGGGAGTTGGGGGAAATTGGAGGAGGGGATGAACCATGAGAGACTGTGGACTCTGAGGAACTAACTGAGGGTTTTTGAAGGGGAGAGGGATGGGAGGTTGGGTGAGCCTGGTGGTGGGTATTGTGGAGGATATGTATTGCATGGAGCGCTGGGTGTGGCGCATACTCAATGAATTCTGGAACACTGAAAGGAAGTTTAAAAAATAAATAAAATTTTAAAAAAAAAAACTAATGATGTATTTTATGGTGACTAGCATAACACAATAAAAATAAATAAATAAATAGGCCAGAACTTCTGGAAGAGAGGCACTTTAGTCTATACCACCCACTAACTAAGAACCCTGGATGCTGTACATAAAACAAACAAAAGGAGACAAAAAGGTAGAAAGAGGAAGACAGACAATGAACAAGCCAGACACCACATGACCAGGGAATAATACAGTGATGCATTTCCTGGTTTTATGGTTTGGTTTGCTTGTTTGTTTGCCTCATGTAGCCTGGACTGGATACTGGAGAAGCTGGTAACCTAGAATGTCAATGGGCACAGGCAAAAAAAAGGGGGGGGGGATCAGGCCTATGGAAAACCAGTTCTTTAGTTCTTTTTAGCCAAAGGATGTGGAAAGGTTTCACCTAACAAGATAACACACTTGCAGACAATGATTTCTCTACTCTTGTCAACCACCACAGAAAAAAACCTGTTAAACCTACTCTCAACCCCACCAACAAAGGCCATGGAGAATGCAGAGGTTCCACTTTGGGGGGCTAGAACCAGGCATGCAGCTCCCTTGGGGGGTAGCGTCAGGCAGCTGAGGTGAGAGCCAAGACTTCCCTAATGACTCCACAGTGAGCCCCTCTCTCTAAGCCCCCTCCCCTCTTCTGAGGTGTCAGTGGGGACCACCTGGGGAGGCTGGACTTCCATCCCACTCAGCAGTAATGAAAAGTTCCTCCCCCCTCTGCACTGGGTTGGTGTCAGAGAAGACCCAGTGAAGAGTCAGGACCTACTGAGGTATATTCTACCCACAGGGTCAGGGAAGGCCATGAGGCAACAGCATTGAGGTGTCCTTCCTGCTCCCAGATGAAGTGGTATCAGCAGAGGCCCAGTGGGACCCCCAGCAGTAGTAGGGAGAACCTCCTTTACCCATGGAGACTGAATGGAGAAGCCACAGATTCATCCCATCTGGTGGTGACAAGATAGAACCTCACTTCACCCATCACACTAGTCTCAGAGAGGATTCGCTAACCTCAAAGAAATGAGTAACATCCTTGTAAGACTCTTCCAGCATACAGCCCCAAATTTTCTGGTTTCAACTGAAAATAGTACCACATGTCCAGAAACAGAAAGATCTCAGACTGACTGCAAAACAATACAATCAATAGACACCAACAATGAGGCGAAGATGATGTTTGAATGATCTGACAAGAATGTTAGACCAATCATTATAAAAATGCTTTTATAAGCAGAGGCAAACACACTTGAAACAAATGTAAAAATGGAACACTTCAGCAAAGAAAGAGAAGATACACAAAGGAACCCAACAAATTCTAGAATTGAAAAATAAATAATGACTCAAGGAAATTCTCTAGAAAGGCTAAATTCCTTTCTACAGAAAGGAAATAGTAAAAGAAGGACCCTTGGAATACCTGGAAGAAGACAGAAACACAGAAAGAGCAGAAGTGTCAGAAAAAAAGAACAGACTTTCTCCTCTTGAGTTTTCTAAATTATGTTTAATGGTTCTAGCAAACAATGTAACACTGTCTGATGCACTTCTCAATGTATACAGAAGAAATATCTAAGATGACTATATTATAAAGGAAGGAAGATGGGGGACATAAAGGCAAGTAAGATTTCTACATTTTGCCCAAACTGGTGAGCTGTTGACAACTTCAGATTATGATAAATCATGTATATACAGTGTAATACCTAGGCAAACATTGGCATAACTACACAAACATACAGACTCAACTTAATCAAAACTAGAATCCTAAAGAATGTTCAAGAAACCCACAGAGGGGCAAGAAAAAGAGACAAAAAAAAAAAAATAGAACGAACAGAAAACAAAAAATAAAATGGCAAACTTGAATTTAATTTAACATTAAATTTTTACATTAAATGTAAAATGTCTAAATGTACCAATTAAAATACAGATATTAGGAGAGTGAATTAAAAAAGGAAATAAGGAAGATGTGGTCCATATACACTATGGAGTATTATGCCTCCATCAGAAAGGATGAATACCCAACTTTTGTAGCAACATGGACGGGACTGGAAGAGACTATGCTGAGTGAAATAAGTCAAGCAGAGAGAGTCAATTATCATATGGTTTCACTTATTTGTGGAGCATAACAAATAGCATGGAGGACATGGGGAGTTAGGAGAAGGGAGTTGGGGAGAATTGGAAGGGGAGGTGAATAATGAAAGACTATGGACTCTGAAAAACAATCTGAAGGGTTTGAAGAGGTCGGGGGGTGGGAGGTTGGGGGAACCAGGTGGTGGGTATTAGAGAGGGCACGGACTGCATGGAGCTCTGGTGTGGTACAAAAACAATGAATACGTTATGCTGAAAATAAATTTAAAAAAATGATTTTTTTAAAAAAAGGAAATATGACTCAACCATATCCTGCCTAGGCAAAATCACTTCAAATATGATTTACACATTTTTTCATGTGTCTGATAGCCATTTGTATGTCTTCATTGGAGAAGTGTCTGTTCATATCTTCTGCCCATTTTTTGATATGATTATCTGTTTTGTGTGTGTTGAGTTTGAGAAATTCTTTATAGATCCTGGATATCAATCTTTTGTCTGTACTGTCATTTGCAAATATCTTCTCCCATTCCGTGGGTTGCCTCTTTGTTTTCTTGACTGTTTCCTTTGCTGTGCAGAAGCTTTTGATTTTGATGAAGTCCCAAAAGTTTATTTTCGCTTTTGTTTCCTTTGCCTTTGGAGACATATCTTGAAAGAAGTTGCCGTGGCTGATATTGAAGAGATTACTGCCTATGTTCTTCTCGAGGATTCTGATGGATTCCTGTCTCACATTGAGGTCTTTTATCCATTTTGAGTTTATCTTTGTGTACGGTGTAAGAGAATGGTCGAGTTTCATTCTTCTACATATAGCTGCCCAGTTTTCCCAGCACCATTAATTGAAGAGACTGTCTTTTTTCCACTGTATATTTTTTCCTGTTTTGTCGAAGATTAACTGACCATAGAGTTGAGGGTCCATATCTGGGTTCTCTACTCTGTTCCACTGGTCTATGGGTCTGTTTTTATGCCAGTGCCATGCTGTCTTGGTGATCACAGCTTTGTAGTAAAGCTTGAAATCAGGTAATGTGATGCCTCCAGTTTTATTTTTGTTTTTCAACATTTCCTTAGCAATTTGGGGTCTCTTCTGATTCCATACAAATTTTTTGATTATTTGCTCTAGCTCTTTGAAGAATACCAGTGGAATTTTGGCACTAGCCATCAGGGAGATTCAAATTAAAGCCACATTGAGATATCACCTTACACCAGTTAGAATGGCCAAAATTAGCAAGACAGGAAACAAAATGTGTTGGAGGGGATGTGGAGAAAGGGGCACCCTCTTACACTATTGGTGTGAATGCAAGTTGGTGCAGCCTCTTTGGAGAACAGTGTGGCGATTCCTCAAGAAATTAAAAATAGAACTTCCCTATGACCCTGCAATTGCACTACTGAGTATTTACCCAAAGATACAGATGTAGTGAAAAGAAGGGCCATCTGTACCCCAATGTTTATAGCAGCAATGGCCACAGTTGCCAAACTGTGGAAAGAACCAAGATGCCCTTCAACAGATGAATGGATAAGGAAGATGTGGTCCATATACACTATGGAGTATTATGCCTCCATCAGAAAGGATGAATACCCAACTTTTGTAGCAACATGGACAGGACTGGAAGAGACTATGCTGAGTGAAATACGTCAAGCAGAGAAAGTCAATTATCATATGGTTTCACTTATTTGTGGAGCATAACAAATAGCATGGAGGACATGGGGAGTTAGGAGAAGGGAGTTGGGGGAAATTGGAAGGGGAGGTGAAAAATGAGAGACTATGGAATCTGAAAAACAATCTGAAGGGTTTGAAGAGGTCGGGGGGTGGGAGGTTGGGGGAACCAGGTGGTGGGTATTAAAGAGGGCACATATTGCATGGAGCACTGGGTGTGGTACAAAAACAATGAATACTGTTACGCTGAAAATAAATTTAAAAAATGATTAAAAAAATATGATTTATACAGGTTGAAACCAAAAGAATGGAAAAAGACATACCCTGGAAACATTAATAACAACAAAAGAGCAGAAGTTGCTATATTACTATTTTAATAATTCTAGGAAGTTACCAGGGACAGAGAGGGACATTATACAATGATAAAAGGATAAATCCACCAAGAAGACATAGCAATCTTAAACATATGTGCACCGAACAATAAAGTTGCAAAATACATGAGGCCAAAGCAGATGGAACTGAAAGGTAAAACAGACAAATCCAAAATGATCATTGGAGATTTTAACACCCATCTCTCAACAACTGATGGAAAAATTAGACAAAAATTAGCAAAGATATAGAAGTCAATAATAACATCAACCAACAGGATATAATTGATTTGTAAACAAAATTCTAGCTAACACCAGCAGAATCATATTCTTCTTATGTGGCCACAGTATATATATGAAAGTAGAGCATATTGCAGGCTATAAAACAAAATTCAATGAATTTAAATAATTTAAGTTATGAAAATTATATTTTCTGACAAAATGGAAACAAACTAGAAGTCAATAAAAATAAAGTAACTGTAAAATTTTAAACACTGAATTTTCAAACACTAAAAACCTGGCAGCCCACTTCTAAATAATCTGTGGATGAAAGAGGAAGTCTCAAGAGAATAAAATACATTGAACAAAGTAAAAGTGAAAATACTACATATAAAAATATATGGGTCTCAGAGCAGTACTGAGAGGAAAATTTACAGCACTGTATGTTTACATTAGAAAAGAGGAAAAGTCTCAAATCAATAATCTAAGTTCTTGCCCCAAGAAACTTAAAAAAAGTAATATACTCAAGGCAGGCAAAAGGAACAAAATAACAAAGATAAGGTTAGAATTTATAAAATTTAAAACAAAAAAGCAGTGAGCCAATCAATGAAATGGAAAGCTTGCTCCTTTTAAAAGGTCAGTAGATTGACAAACCTCTAGCATGAGTGACAAGGGGAAAAAAAAAAAGGACAATCAACTACAGAGAACAACCAGGTGGTTGCAGAGGGGAGGGGAGTGGGGTGTGGGAGAGATAGGTGAAGGGGATTAAGGAGTGTATTTGCCATGATGAGCACTGGGTGATGTAGGGAAGTGTAGGGAATCATTATACCACACACCTAAAACTCACAAAACACCATATGTTAATTATACTTCAATAAAATAAGTAAATAAATACATGGGAAAACAAGAAAAAAAGAGATAAGACACAATGTATTAATATTGGGAATAAAACAAGTATAGTACTACACAACCTGCTGCAGACAACAAAAGGCTAGTAAGAAAATTCTATGGGCTCTGCACAAACCAATTTGACAACATAGACAAAATGAGACTCAAAAAGTACACACTAACCCATCTTACCCAACATGAAATAGATCATTTGAGTAGCCTTGTAACTATTTTTTTATTAGTTTCAGAGGTAGAATTTAGTGATTCATCAGTTGCATAGCCCTATAACTATTAAGGAAATCGAATTCAAATGACTGAAAAGAAATCTCCAGGCCTAGATGGTTTTACTAAAAAGAAATTTACCAAATGTTTCAAGAAGAATTAACACTCATTCTACACAATCCCTCCCAGAAAAAGTAGAAAAGAAGGGAACATGTGCCAACTCATTTTAGGAAACCAGTATAACCTTCACACCCAAACCAAACAAAGACATCATTAGAAGACAAGACCACAGACCAACATCCTTTAGGTATATAGATATATAAATCCTTAACAAAATGTTAGTAAGTAGGTAAGCTTCTACATAATTCAAAACCCATTCATGATATAAAACAAAAACTCTCATAAAGTATAGAAAAGAAGTTCCTCAACTTGATAAAGAAATTGACAGCTAATCTATGCCTTCACAGTGTAAGATGAAATGCTTGGAGATGGCTTATCTGATAGCGCTCCTGTGTCAATGACCAATACATGACTTTTCTCCACCACCCAGACCCTATCCATGTCTCCATTTCTCCTCAGCATTTGGAAAACACTTATTCGTTCAATAAATATATATTGAAGACTTGTGCTAGGCTCTAAGGACTCAGGGTTGAAAAAGTGAGACACTGCAGTTCTCAGTTGGGCACAGAAGAGCAGAACTGGACCATCCAGAGGGCTTTGACTCAAACTACCTCCCCTTCTTCCTCCCTCCACACCCGGCCACAGATTTTACTAAAATACCTTTCCTCGGGAAGTTGTCCATTCCTATTACAATCACCAGGTGCTGATGGAGCCTTATCTTATTCCTCGGGTATGTGTTACAGAGAAGCACAGTCTGAGGACTTCTGACATACACAGGTGTTACGAGAGGATAAAAGATGTCTCAATGTAATTGACACTTGCTGAGAGCCTACCCTGTCCCAATGGTTGTAGGCTAGTGCCTGCGGCCCTAATACTTCAAGATCGATTTGGTCCCCATGAAGACCAGAGTTTTCAAAAGCAGACAAACCTGTAAACGAAAAGTTTACAGAAAGAGGACAGGGCAAAACCTGAAAGAGTGGGTGTGAGGGGACCATTTGGAAGAGTGTGTTTATTTTTATTGGGTGGGTGGGGTGCGGTTGGAAAGTTGCCCAGCTTAAATGCATCTTAAAATATGGGAAAACCTTTTCCCAGTCCTGTCATCTTTCTCAGCCTACTGTCACTGACCTCATTGAATTTTTAATTTCTGGTACTTGGAGATAACACAGGTACTGATTATTATGTCACCATGAATAACCAAAAGGAAAGGTAAAAGCTAATTATTTCCCAGCACTATATATGCAACACACACGTGATATAAGATCGCCCTGGAAAAATGTGTCATAACAATAAAAGATATAATTTGTCGAGTCCTTATTGTGTGCCAGGTGCTGTACAGAGCATATTATAGCCATGATCATATCTCCTTCTCCCATCACTACTGTAAAGAGATAATTATTGCCTCTACTTACTAGGTAGGAAACCAAAGCTCAGAGAGACCATACAAATTTCTCAGTGCTACATAGATCATAGACAGGAGTGCCAGGATTCCAATCCAGTCTATAGCTGTGGATTTGATGGGGTCAAAAAATAACATCCCTCAAGTTCAAACCAACTGACTTTGTCATATGGAGTTGGGCAGATGGAAATCACAATGCCAGCTTTATTACCAGAGAAAATTAGGCAGGAGGACATGGTTAAACTATATGACCAAACAAACTTAATGATACTCTTCTGAATTGAATCTTCCTTCCCCCCAAAATGCAGGCCCTGACTACACAATATACTTTACCAAAGTGTACACTGACAGGTGCTTTCTCTTTGCAGGTGTACTTCATGGAAAAGAGGAAGCCAGGGCCCCTCAACCCCACCGTTCAGTGCTAAAGAACCACTGGGGCCAACAGAAATTGCCTTAGGGAAGACTTCCCTTCTTTTCCTTAATTAACATAAACTGTATTATTAGTTTCAGAGGTAGAATTTAGTGATTCATCAGTTGCATAGAACACCCAGCACTCATTCTATCAAAGACTTCTAAAAGCAAAAGGAAGGAAGAAGAAAAAAATGACCCTAACATGCCCAGCACTGGGCTCTCTGAATCCATTCAGGTTTGATTTTCAGTATCAACCCTACCAGGAGTGAAGCTATGCCCTTCAAGGGAAGACCTCACCTCCAACATCAGCCATTGTTCCGCTGAGTGTCCCTCTGGAACTAGAAATGTGTAGTTTTGATTTTGTCCCTAAAAGGTTCTGAAATAGTATGAGCAATCCATTCATTATAGGAACTTGAAAAACTTTGTATGTATCCTGAACATATCCCCAGAATTCTTTGTCTTGCCTTTAGTTGTGTTCAGGCAAATTGTCCAGTAAAGCTTACTGGAGGTCTGTGATAAGATTTAAGAATATTGAGAAGATATTCTGGTAACTTAAAACCAATCACCTAAAAATGTCCTAAAGTTGAATAAAACCACTTCCATTATCATATTTGCAAAAAAAAGATAAGCTGCCAAGATAAAATCCTCTGCAATATAAATCGGAAGAATTTAATGTCTAAAGGAATTAAAAGCCCAGATCTAATGATCTTGCCTTTGTTAGTTAACATTCTGTAGACTATGGCAAAGCTGTCCTTTAGAGATTCAAACTCATCTTTCATAATATATAGTCATTATTTGGAAGTGGTTGTTAATTACACTGCCCAGGCTCCCTTTCATCTAAATGTGGCCAAATAATTGAGTTCTGGCCAATGAAATAGGGACAGAAGTGATATGGCCCCTGCTTCCAGGCCAGGCTCACAAAAGCCTGGGCATGATCTTCCATTGTTTCTCTCACTTCTCCCCTCTACCTTCTGAGTACTGACCCAAATTACCCAACTCTCTTTCAACCTGGGCTCCCCCATGCCTGTATGAAGCAGTGATGACATCATCACCACAAATAGCATTTCATGTGTAAAGTCTAGGGTTTGCTTGTTATAGCAACTAACATGAACTTGATCAAGAGAAAGTAAAAAGAATCTAAAGTTCAGAGTTCAGCACCCCTCACTACTGCTGTATTATGCCCAATCTCAGACTAGATATTCATTCAGAAGTGAAGGTAATGTCGAGTCTCCTTTGGGAGTTCAGTCTGAGCTGTTCATTCACGGATCTGCTCATTCAAGCTCATAGCAAATAAATCTCATTGAGCCTCATTAATCAAGAGTCCAAACTGTTAACAGGATGCATAGGGTTGTCACAGTCTGAGCCCCACACCCATGAAATTTAGAAAATAAGTATATCCCCAGTTTTAGGGTAGTTTTGCCAAGCAAAATGATGTTTCCAGAACCTAGGAATCATAGCCCTCAAAGAGGAAAGAGAGAAAGTGAGGAGAAAATGGGATCCTTTTCAGATTCACCCTGGCCAGGTTGTTGTTCAGTCTTCTTCTTCTTTTTTTTTTTTTTATTTTTATTTGTTTTTTAAATTTCATTTCAATGTTCCAGAATTCATTGTTTATGCACTACACCCAGTGCTCCATGCAATATGTGCCCTCCATAATACCCACCACCAGTCTAGGGTTCCTGACTTGGGAAAATAAACACAATTGGGAGTGATCTCCCTGGTTCCATAATGAACCATGTTAGGGCACCATTTGCCACCTCAGGGAGGGATCCACCTAGTCTCACCTTTTCACCATCTGAAGAGTAGCACTGTGGAGACTGTTGCTTATTTAGCAAAGTTTCAAATTCTACAATGGTGGCATCCCTAGTCATCAGATCTTACTCGAGGTGCCTCTCCTTCCCAACTTGCATCTTCAGAAAACTTAAGCTCTGTTTCCCTTCTGAGCTGTGTCTGGCATTCCTAGTTTAGAACTGAATAAGCACCCCAACCTACTGCTGTAAAATCACTGTCATAGTCTCTTGTGAGCAGCCCTCTGCTCCTGTGTCCCAACGGTTGTTGACTCTGCTTCCTGACTGGAATTATCTGGATCTGAGATATCAACTTCCTAGTGTATTTTTTTCCTCCGGTTCTTACATTTGTTCCCACTGGAGGATCACCTTCAGTGGATTTCTGAGCAGGAACTGCTACTGATGTTGCTGAAGCCCATGGTTCCAAGGACAGAGGGATGACACCCACCTATGCCTGCTGCCCTCAAGATGTTATATCTCCTCAGTGTTTCAAAGTCTCTAGTCTTGGACAACCATTCTTTCTCCTATGCCTTCTTTTATTTCCTTTCTACTTGGATATACTGATATTAATTAGTTTCCATCTGCCATCCATCTACTGTTCTTTGAGGATGCAGCTGGATTTCTAGAAGTTTCCCCTGCCTCATTCATTGGCTCTTTCCCCTCTCTTGCAAATGGAAGCTAACGTGTGTACCTGAATTACATGCCTTCCTTCCTTATACTTCCCCTAGCTTTCAGATGCTGTTTGGTATGGATTTCTAGACCATTTCATCTCAAAAACAACACTAACCCTTATCCCCTCCCCATTTTGCTTTGAACCCATCTTTCCAGAAGGCACAGGTGGCAACGGAGGAAAGACATCATCCCATCTCTCACTGATGAGCCTACTTTGGTCTGTCGCGTTGGCAACCTTCAAGCACTTCAGCATATTGGCATCGCTGCTGTGGACAGCTGGGCATTGGCACACATCTCAGCGGCACCCTGGGGCTAATGCCAACCAGCGTGGTGGTCTCACTTCCTCCGTCATCCTTGCCAGCTCTGAGAAAGTGCCAAGCATTGCCAGCAGCTGCTTTGATGCCTTGTAGACACGTAGGCTGGATTTGTTAGCTTCTTATCAGCTTACAAATGACTTTGACAAATTTTCTTCTTTGATTTTCTTTTCCCTTTTGAAGGAATGTTTGGATTCCTAGTGCATAGTCTTGTTTATATACCAATTAAAGCAGGAAGCAATTATCATCAATTATCATGTGAGACTAGCTACTGTCTTGTAATTACTGTGTTAATTGACATTAAGTTTAGATAGAAATTATTGTTGCCTCCTTCTAACTAAAAACTAAAGAATGGCATGTCAGGAGTGGGAAAAAAGGAGATCTGCAAATATAATCTTCTCCTGTAAGAAAATCTATCTAGAGAATATTTTTCTTAAATGTTTGTGTATTTCTCATTTCTTAAGTCATTCCTTCATTCAGAAATTTATTATGATGATTTGGTTGACAGCATCCAAAATGGCCCCAAGTGATCCACATCTCCTAGCTTTTAAGCCCTCAAAAAGGCTTCTCCCACATTAAATAGAACTGACCCAGATAACCACAGGGTATTGTTGAAATGACTCTGCATGACTCCCATGATTAGGACAAAGAAAACCACTACAGCTTCCACCTTGCTCTCCTGGATTGTTCACTCTGTGAGAAGTCAGCCCCCATGTCATGAGGACACTCAAGCAGCTCTATGAAGAGATCAACATGGTAAGAAACTGAGGCCTCCTACCAAAGGCCAATACCACATGCCAATCAGATGAGTGAAGCACAGCAGAAATGTACCCAGCCTAGTCCCAGCCAAGTCTTTAAGAACTATAGCCCCAACCTTCATCTTATTTGCAACCTCATGAGACCCTATGCCAGAACCACCCAGCTAAGTCACTTCCAGATTGCTGACTCACAGAAACTATAAGATATCATTCATATTTATTATTGTTTAAACCACAAAATTTTCAGTAACTTGTTATGCAGCAGTAGGTGATTATGATGTTGATGGCTGTGGTGGTGATCCTAACTCCCATTCCCTGGGAAGAGAAAAGATAAAATCAGACATAGAATTCTCCCTTTAAAGATGTGATAGCTTGAATTAAAAATAAGCACAGAGCAAACAACTTGGAGATAAACTGCATTGCTTAATCAGATTCTGATTTGTAGGTGCATCTTTAGTGACAAAGGCAGAGTAAATACCCCGATTCTTTAACCTCAAAACTTAAAGAAGTAACTTATCTCTTAATGAAGGAGAGGGTAGCAAGTTTCTGGAAAGAAGAACTATAACAAGGCTCTTCTGTCAATCATGCGGATTTTCTGTGGTGCATTTCCTAGCATTCAGTGTAAAAACAAAGGTCTGCCTTACTGTCAAGTTGCTTTATTACAGAGCTGTCTTAGCCATCTGTAACGTAAACCTCTATGTTTGTACAGATGTTAAATTTTGGGAAGCATGTTTTATTTAGATAATCGCATATAGTGGTAAAACATAACTCAGAGAAGATATAATTTTTTTAAATTTAGTTATTTATTTTTATTTATTTTTATTTTTTTTATTTTCAGCATAACAGTATTCATTGTTTTTGCACCACACCCAGTGGTGTGGAATGCAATCCGTGCTCTCTCTAATACCCACCACCTGGTTCCCACAATCTCCCACCCCCCGCCACTTCAAACCCCTCAGATTGTTTTTCAGAGTCCATAGTCTCTCATGGTTCACCAATTTTTATAAATCTCTCCTTTTAAAATTACTTCTAGGGGTGCTGGGGGTGCTCAGTCAGTTAAGTATCTGTCCTCAACTCAGGTCATGGCCTCAGGATCCTGGATCAAGCCCCACATCAGGCTTCTTGCTCAGCCAGGAGTCTGCTTCTCCCTCTGCTCCTTCTGCCTCCCCCACTTGTGCGCTCTCTCTCTCTCTCTCAAATAAATAAATAAAATCTTTAAAATAAAAAAATAAAATAATGAAATAAAATAAAATAAATAAGTTACTTCCAATCTAATTCAAGTTAACTTAGAATAAACTTATTTTGTTCTGCTTTCCCTCCTTATACTAACACCAGTGGTTAATACACACTGAGTACAAAATCACTCAGGACAAATCTGGTCTTTTATTTTTTAAATTTTTTAAATTTATTATTTTTTATTATGTTATATTAGTCACCATACAGCACTTCATTAGTTTTTGATGTAGTGTTTCATGATTCATTATTTGCGTATAACACCCATGGCTGATCACAGCACATGCCCTCATTAATACCCATCACCAGGCTACCCCATCACCCCACTCCCATCCCCTCTAATACCCTCAGATTGTTTCCTGGAGTCCATAGTCTCTCATGATTCATCTCCCCCTGTGATGTTCCCCCTTCAGTTTTCCTTCCTTCTCCTAATGTCCTCCCTGCTATTCCTTATGTTCCACATACGATATTGTTTTTCTCTGCTTGACTTACTTCAGTTAGCATAATCCCCTCCAGTTCCATCCATGTCAGTGCAAATGGTGGGTACCTATCCTTTCTGATGGCTGAATAATATTCCACTGTGTATATAGACCACATCGTCTTTATCCATTCGTCTGTTGAAGGACATCTTAGCTCCTTCCACAGTTTGGCTATGTGGACATTACTGCTATAAACATTGGGGTTCATGTGCCCCTTCTTTTCACTACATCTCTTTCTTTGGGGTAAATACCCAGTAGTGTAATTGCTGGGTCATAGGGTAGCTCTATTTCTACCTTTCTGAGGAATCTCCACACTGTTTTCCAAAGTGGCTGCACCAATTTGCATTCCCACCAACAGTGTAAGAGGGTTCCTCTTTCTCCACATCTTCTCCAACACTGGCTCTTTCCTGCCTTGTTAATTTTTGCCATTCTAAGTGGTGTAAGGCGGTATCTCAATGTGGTTTTGATTTGAATTTCCCTAATGGCTAATGATATTGAACATTATTACCCATAACTACATACCAATAAATTAAGCAACCTGGAAGAAAGAGATGCCTTCCTGGAAACCTATAAACTACTAAAACTGATACAGGAGAAACTGACAGATCTGAATAGACCAATAACCAGTAGCAAAATTGAAGCAGTGATCAAAAACCTCCCAAAAAACAAGAGTCTGGGACCTGATGGATTCCCTGGGGAATTCTACCTAATATTCAAAGGAGAAATAATACTTATTCTCCTGAAGCTGTTTCAAAAAACAAATCTGGCCTTTTAAACTGATCTTTATAATACCCTGTATTCTTCTTTCAGCAGTTCACAAAAAAGGCTTGGTTTCAGTGATAATCCTTTTCATTGTTTCTAGAAAACACAATCTCAAGTCTTACTCTGCTACACACAAGGAGAGCACTTTGGGGTTTATGGAGCAGCTTCTGACATACCATCTCGGCTGTAGGATACTGACAACAATGCCATCGAAGGAGTATGTACATTGGTGCTCCCTTTATATCAAGGGAACAGAAGGCCTGAGCAGTGTGCATCGTCCCCCCAAATCACAAACCTACAAAGGTCAGAGCTAGAATGGAAAGCCAAGCTTAGTATAAGTTTCTGGTTTATACTCTGGAACTGGTCATGCCAATTTTTCCAGATTATCATAAAGACCACAGATGGAGAACACATGGTATAAAGAAATTCTGCATGAATGGTTACTCTCTCCCCAACCCCCTCCATGGTCCACCTGCACACTGTGTGAATTTCCATGTTCCTGTCCAAGAGGAGAATGTGTTTGTTTTAATAACCCTTACTTTTAATATTCTTTGTAAAGAATCCATTCAGTAGGTTCATCAGGGACTCGTATAAAGTAGGCCATGTATGGGAGTCAAAGGACAGAGCAGCTTTACTCCATTAGCCTTCTAGAATGTGCACACCCAAAGCTGCCATAATGGTGACCATCAATGTTGCAATATAAAGATGCACTTGGGGTCCTATCAAGGCTTGCTTAATAATCTCTCCTGACTAAATGTAATTCTGCTGCCTATACTTTTGTAGCTTTTGTCCTCATTTGTTATGTGAAGGTCAGATTCTTATTTCTAGTTTAATGTTGCTCATTCTTTAACCACGGCATGCAACAAACACCTTCAGTTCTATCTGCCAACAAAGGGAGATCACCATATAGTGCATTATGGCCAAGGTTCCCAAATTTGGGGAAGGTCTTTGTAACTAATTATATATTAGACAAGTCTGAATTTTTTCCGAGCCTGTTGAGATGGAAGTTGTAGCACCTAACTAGCTCACAAAACTGTTGAGAGGAAAAATGAGAAAATACAAGTGAAAGTTCTGTGTGAATTATAAAATGTAGCAAATAGCCAATGTGTTGGTGAAGAAGATGAATGGAAATAAAACCAAGTGAATAAATGACCGCATAAGCATGAGCCTTCCCTGCTAAAGATTTTTCAGGGCTGAGCCTGGTCTCTGGAATAAACCTTAACTCAATAGGTCCATGCCAGATTGGTGCCTTCTCTGCTCATTCTTGTGTCCTTTTTTGTGTATGTGTGGTAAGAACGCTTATCATGAAATTGATCTCCTTGACACAATTTCAAGTGTATAATACCACATTGTTAAGTCTATGGACCGTGCTGTGTTGTACAGCACATCTCTACAACTTATTCCTCTTATATAACTGAAACTTTCTTCTGCTTGAACAACAATGTCCCATTATTTCCCCCCTTCTCCAGTCCCTGGCAACTTGCCTTTGATTCCCTTGCATTCTATACATTTGGCTACATTAGATACCTCATCTCAGCAGAATCATGCAATATTTGCTCTTCTGAGACTGGCTTATTTCCCTCAACCAAATGTCCTCAATTTCACCCATGTTGTTACATATAGTACTATTTCCTTCTTTTTTAAGGCAGAGTAACATTCTACTGTATGAACATAACCCATTTCCTTTATCCATTCATTTGTTGATGGATATTTAGGTCGTTTCCATATCTTGGCTTTTATGAACAATGCTGCAACAAACAGAAAATACAGATAGCTCTTTGAGATACTCATTTCAACTATTTTGAACATATACCCAGAAGTGGGGGTGCTTGATACATGGTAATTCTATTTTTAATTTTTTTGAGGAAGCTCCATCTTGTTTCCCATATTGGTTTTACCAATACAGATTCCCACCCACAGTGTACAAGGAAGGGTTCCCTTGTCTCACCCTTGCCAACACTGGTTATCTTTTATTTTTGTTTTTATAATAACCATCATTACTGGTATGAGGAGCTATCTCACTGTGGTTCTTATCTTGCATTTCCCTGATGATGAAGGTTGCGAGGCACCTTTTCATATACCTGGTGGTCATTTTTTTTTTAAGATTTTATTTATTTATTTGACAGAGAGAGATCACTAGGCAGAGAGGCAGGCAGAGAGAGAGAGAGGGAAGCAGGCTCCCTGCTGAGCAGAGAGCCCGATGCGGGACTCGATCCCAGGACCCTGAGATCATGACCTGAGCCGAAGGCAGTGGCTTAACCCACTGAGCCACCCAGGCGCCCCCCTGGTGGTCATTTGATGGAGAAATGATCCTGCCCAAGAAATGACTGTTCAAGCTCTTTGCCCGCTTTTTAATTAGGTTATTTGTTTTTGCTTTTGGGTTGTTGCTGTTGAGTTGTAGGAATTTCTTGTAGATTTTAGATATTAGCCTCTTATCAGATTTGCAAATGTTTTTTCCTATTCCATAGGTTGCCTTTTTACTGTTTTGGGTACTTCCTTTACTGTGCAGAAGCTTTTTAATCCTATATAGTTCCACTTGTTCATTTTTGTTTTCATTCTCCTGTGCTTTTGGTGTCATAACCAAGATGTCATTGACAAGAATAGTATCATGAAGTTTTTCCCTATGTTTCCTTCCAGGAGTTTCACAGTTTCAGACCTTACATTCAAGTCCTTACTCCATTTTGAGAAAGGTGAATCTTACAAACAGATGTTGAGTGGAGAAAACAGCCAATCACCAAAGAGTACATTTAAGTATATTTTACATTTTCTAAAAATTAAAAACTAAACAATGTTAAATATGTAAACTATTAAAGGGATGCATATATGGTTCATAAAATTATTTTAAAATAGGTAAGAGAATGATGGACACATAAGGAAAGGACTATATGGGTCATTTCAACGGTACTGGAAATATTCTGGTTTATAAATTGTTAGGTAGGTTTATGGATGTTCATTTTATTATCACACTTACTAATACACATATGTTGTAAACATATTTGTTTAGAAGCCATGCTCACTTGCTAACAGTAATGTTTCTCTGTAAGACAAGGAAGGAACATGGGGAGAGAGACAGTGGAGACAGGATAAGATGTAACTCAAAGTCCCTTATTTCTGCCCTGGGGAGAGCTACAGAGGGGCACTGTCCCCTAGATCCTACTCTGTTTGGATGGCAGTCTTGTTGGATCTGCCTAGATTTAACTGTAGGAGACACTTCTGCCATCAACCCTCCCCCTAACCCAAAGAAAGGATGGCAGGGTCTATGGAACTGAAGTTTGAGATTTTAAAGAATCTTATCTTTAGGGTGAAGGCTGGAAACAACACCAGTAATATCTTCATTTTGCCTCACACTGTGACTACTAGCAAATAAAGGGCATTGAGAATCCTATCGTTCTCTGCCCCCTCTAACATAATCAGATTTCTGTTGCACTGACATTTTTAGAAAGTAGAATCAGAGAAAAAAAATTAAAAATAAAAGTAGAACCATAATATGGCCTGGGCTAGGGTTGTAAAGGAGCATAAAAATGGCAGATCCAAGACAAATGTGCTTGAAACAGTACCTAGAATAATAAATACATTTAATACATGTTTTTACTTTATTATGATTTTGTTAATCATGTAAGTATGACATATCTGTGTGTCATGCTTATATGATACCTACACATGCATGCGTTCATTCATATAGTTCATTATGGACATGTGATAGGCACTGTTCTTAGGCACACAATGAGTAGAAACTCTAGCTTTTCCTATCAATGCACTTAAAATCCCAAATTCTCTCACTGTTCCATCATGCTTCATGTCTTCATCTGTCTCCGAAGCATCATCTTCTGATTCACAGAATCCTCCTTCTGGATCCCATGCTGATTACAACAGTTATCATGCTCTCTTCTAGTTTTATTTTGAAAATGAAAGGGTTTCTATACAAGAACAAACATTTGATGTCTCTTTAATTTGAATGTTGATATATTCTTCCCTTATCTCCACATCTTTCTGCCTTTGTAGCTGCAGAGTTCAAGGATAAAAATGGAAACCTGACAGTCACTGGGGTGCAATTTGTAGAGAAGTCTTTTACTGATAAGATTGTTCAAGGACACATGTTAAGACAGGAAAGGAGTTAAACAGAATGTCATCTGGGGTCCCTTCAAAGCCTGTGGTCTCGCCAGCTCCTTGGGAGTAATGACTGCCCTGCCTCATTCATCTTTGTATTTCAAGTCTCCAGAGCACAGAGTTCCTGAACTTTCCACACAACAAGTGTCTGTTAATTGAATTAGTGAATTAATACATGAATAGATGTTTACAAAGAAATTTTTCACTGAAGTCTGGCAGAGGGGACAAATAATCTGCGTAAGGGATGGAAAGAGAAAAGTGTTATCTACCTCATTCCCAGTGCTTCCCCAGTGTACACAATCAGCCATTTACTTACATTGCCTAGGGCTTCTCCACATTATAATTAATTTCATCAACTCCTAGAACAGTGTAAGGTAAAGGGACACTAGAGGTAACCTGTCCCAGGCAAGACAGTCTAACATCCATTATCAACAACTTCACATCATAGTGATTTAACAGGATAAGGTTTCATGTCTTGCCCATTGCATACTCTCATGCAGGTTCAGTGGCGTGGAGAGAAACAAGGCCCCTTTCATCTAGACTCAACCATACTTCATGTCCTGATAGTCTCCCAGTGGAACCATGCAGAGGAAAGAGTGAGCAGCTTTGTGCAGATTTCATCATCCAGGGATGGAGCTGGAATTACACCAACGTTCATTGGCCAGAATTCAGTCCCATGCTTCTCCTAACTTGTAAGGGAAGAAGGTGGGCTAGCTGAGTGACTGGTAAGGAAAGAGAGCTCACTAATTCAATATCCTGCTGGTATCTGCCACATTACATGCTGAGGCATAAATCCTTCCAGCACACTTGACCGTGGGGGGACCAGACATCTGATTCAGTGCACCCAAGGGCATTGAACATACTATTCTGTGAGCTTTCCATTTTATTCTTGGATGGGATTATTATAAAATTCTTTTTATCCACTATTCACCTGAGTAACACTGAACAATATACTGTGATAGAGAGAACACTTGCTGTAGAACTCCTCTGCCCTGAGTTCTAACCCCCACTTTTCAGTTACGAGGTATGTGCTTTTAGTAAGTTACTGCAACCCTCATAGCCTGACAGTCCTCATCTATAAAAGGGGGGAAATAATACTTCCCCCAGTAAAGATGTTGAGTAAGTTCATTAGAGAGTTCTTGTTTAAGGAAGCTGCCCAGTACATGCCAATTCCTTTCCTCTTTAACTTGCCCCCATTTACTTTGGTCCTGGATTATCACCCAATAATATTCTCTCCAGCTTCCAAATGAGAGCGAATCAGATTATTAAACACAGCATTGGTGTCATCATTCATGGTCTATCCCAACCAAAATGGACCAGGCTCCTTCAACAGTCAGGAACTTGACATAGCTTATGATCCTTCAGTGATGACTCTATGGAGGGTCAAGATGATCCCCAGAGTATGACAGACTTCATCCATATTCCCTAGGGAAAAACATGACCAGAGAGGTAAAGTGGTTGGCCTGAGGTCACTCAGGCAGTTAGGAGAAGACAGGGACCTAGAAGCCAAACCCCCCAACTCCCTCTTCTGTCCTTTCTACCTGCTCCTTCCTTACCTTCCCACATGCCCAAGACAGCCACCAGGTGCTTTTATAGTTGCTTTTAAGCCTCAAAATGAGACTTCTTTTTACATGGTCTTGCTATAATTGAGTCATCAGCATAACTCATGAAAACAAAACTATGCCTTTTTAATTAGTGTCTTGAATGTGAATGAATGGTTCATTATTCTTTCCCATCTCAAGCTGAGATCATTATTAAAGTCTGAAGAAATAATGAATAGCCAGACAGTAAAATTCTGAACAGTGTGGAGAGGGTCACTTTTCCTCCATGGATCCCAGAGCACAGGGGTGACATGGGAGGCTCAGTTTTCTGACCAAGCAGCAGGTGTACAGTGGGAAACCAAAGGAAGCTCCCAACAATTGGGCTGGGGGCATCCTCAGGGAAAGATCTACCATTCAGAGAACAGACTCCTACTGAGACTCATCTGGATCTCATTTAAGATTTTTTAGAGGGGTACTGTTATGGACTGAATTGTCTTCCCCCAAAACTCATATATTAAAGCCCAAACTCCCAAAGTGACTTCATGCACAGACAAAGTCTTTCGAGATATTGAAGGTTAAATGAGGTCATAAGAATAGGGCCCTCTCCCAATATGACTGATATCCATATAAGATGTCCCTACACTGACATCAAGAAGGTGTACACAAGATGAAAGACTGTGTGAAGACACAGCAAGAAGGCAGACACCTGTAAGCCAAGAAGGGAGGCCTCAGGAGAAAACCAACCTGCCAGTACCTTGATCTTAGATGCCCACCTTGCAGAACTATGAGAGATTAATTTCTGTTGTTGAAGCTACCCAGCCTGTGATATTGTATTATAGCTGCCCTAGCTGACAAATTCAGGTGGTTATTGGATTTAGACAAATAATTAATCTACTCTGAGCCCAATTATCTTGACTCTGGATCAGATAATTCAGTCACCTTTTGTTCATCCTCTGTAAATTTTTGAGGATCTACTATGTACCAGTACCTACCCTCAGTGCTGGGCATCCAAGATAACTAAGATATAGTCTTTGACTTCAAATATATGATGCAGATATGAATGAAAAGTGACTTCAATGCAGTATGATGAGTTCATTCAGTGAGGCTGGTTGGCTGCTTTCCCAATGTTCAAGGAAGTCTTTGAAGAGGAGTTGTTTAAAATTTCCAGTCTTGGAAATTGAGAGGAAGCTTCCTATGTATCTTGGTGGTCAGGAGGAGAAACTTTTGGGAAGAGTGTTTATCAGGTTGAAAGGTGTGGAACCTCCAACAGCAGACAGAATTGGAGGATGAGTCCAGACACATGCGATATGGGTCTGATACACCATAGTGTGTGTTCTACACCAACAGGTTCTCAGACCCAGTGCTTATCCTTCCTATTCTTCTCTCAATCCCAGGGAGGCTGGCCCTGCAGGTTCCTGTACCAGCTGGTTTCTAGCTATACTCAGACAATGGGAAATGTAGGAGTGGGGAGCAGGAAGTATATGGGGGAAGCCAGGAGAATTATTCCCCATTCACCTCTGCTTCGTATGGCCAGTTGGCATGGCTGTTATCTCCTTTATGCCTCCATCATAGGACTCACCTTCCTCTCATGGGTCTAGCTTTCAGGTTACATTGGCCCCTGAGGGCCAATAACACTGCCCCTCTTCCTGCCTCTGGCCTATGGATGATGTCAGTGCACACATCACCAATCTCTGGGTTGCCTCTGTCCCTTGCCTGCCTTCTCAGCAATGCGATGGCCTCCATAACTAATTCTCTGCATTCAAGATCCTCTGTATTCAATACTCAGGTGTCCCCATTAGGCCCTGCCTGAGACATCTTGACAAAGATCTTGGACTTTATTCTTAGCTGACGAGGAGTCCTAGAAGGTACACACACATTGCAGTGACCTATCAGACACATTCTAGGAAGATGACTCTGGCTACAGGGTGGCATATGGATTACAAGGAGGACACCAGAGATGGGGAGACCAGTGAGGGGAGCAAAGAAAAAGTACTGGGGAACCATATGTGGGGCTTAAAGCAGAGCAGGTAAATGGCAGGCCAAGCTGAGAATGTGAGCAAAGATTTCCTCTGTAA
This sequence comes from Lutra lutra, assembly GCF_902655055.1. Classification (NCBI taxonomy): domain Eukaryota; kingdom Metazoa; phylum Chordata; class Mammalia; order Carnivora; family Mustelidae; genus Lutra; species Lutra lutra. The sequence goes on along the minus strand of NC_062281.1, from coordinate 8,117,578 downwards.
GTCTTAACACTCTTATTTTTGTTACCTCTGACATCCTTAATATCACCTAGCAGCAAGTAAGTACAATGTGAAGCTCAAGGCCCTGGAAGTCCAAGCAGGTGGGTTCAAGTACTTGCTCTGCCCCTGGTAGACTCTGTGACTTTGGATAAGCCATTTATAGTAGGTACTCCACAGGTGCCTACTTACAAAATTAACCTTCTGTTATCGAGTTGTACAATCACCTTGCAAGATATGTCCTTCTCATACTCTCCTTCCATTTTAAGAAAAAAATAAAAGGGAGATTCGGGAATCAAGGAGGTTAAGCAATTTACCCAAGATGAGTTCTCAAGTAATGGAAACAGGAATCAAATCCAGGTCTGTGGGACCCTGATGCCTATAATGAAAACCCATCTTACTACTTACTGCTTACCTAACTCACTTTCTTTTTATTTATTTTTTGTTATTGTTCAAATATTCTTTTTAATTTTTTTAATTTTTATAATAATTTATCAGTTGTGTATAAGACCCAGTGCTCATCATGTCATGTGCCCTCCTTCATGCCCATCCTCCCCACCTCCCCTCCAGCAACCCTCAGTTTGTTTCCTAGAGTTAAGAGTCTCTAATGGTTTGTCCCCCTCTCTGATGACTTCCCATCCGGTTTTCCCTCCCTCTGATCTTCTGTCCTGTTTGACTTTTAAACAGAGTATGTTCCAGTTGGAAGGAGCTGCAAAACTTGTCTGATATGATTGTCTTATTTGGGAGATGAGGAAACCAGGATAAGAGCCCACTGCTCTTCCCAGTGCCAAGTGACTTTTCTAATTTCAAGATTTTCAGGTTTTTGTCCTTGTCTACTGTCCTTTGGACTATCTTTCAAAGCTTATCATTTTCCCACAGACTTATAAGGAAAGATTATTTATTTTCAATCAACAAAGAGAATCACAAACAAGAATGCTGCTTCTTCAAAGGCAGGCATTCTTGTCTTTCTCCAAGAAAAAAGGAAAGAAACTTCCTGCTTTTGCCCACTAGTGAAGAACCCTGACATTGAACGGGGTATTTTTATAGGTAGACAGAGGGGTTTGCCCTCCAAAGCCCAATCTTCAAATCCAAAGCCCTAAAAGGTAAAATAATTCTCACAGAACATCCTACTTTGGGTTGTGACTTCTACCTTAGTACTTATTTTGCTTCATGATCCCACTTTACCTCTTCAAATTATCTTCAAAGTACTAACACTTTAGAGAGTTAAATGAGAGCATGTCTTTCAGTTATCCGGTAAAAACCCAACAGTGAATAGCTGTGCCCCCTTCTCTGCTCAATATTGCATGGCATGCATTTTCTTTCTTATGTTCCCCCTAGATATTTCATGATAACTCCTTGGGGGGGGACCCACTTTGTAACAGATAAAGGTGTCATGATTTTAATTTTGGCAGAGTTTACACAGCATTTTTTGGCTAGGCACAGTGGGAATTATGGGAGATACAGCTACTGACTGCCTCCCCATCATTGGCGGCCCTTGTTTGCCATAAAAAGAGATGAAATCGTAATGTATATCTCATTCTGTGGTTAACCAGGAGATGGTCTAGGACCATTCTAAGACTATTCAGGGCAGGTGACTTTCCTGTCCCAGGGCCTCATCTGTGAAATGAAGAGGTCAGCGAAGAGGTGCTAAGCTTCCAGCACTGTGAGTTTATGATTCCCCAATTTCTATGAAATACATTTCTGTCTTAAAGCACAGTCCCTAAATGAGTCCATCCCCAAGGACGGCACTGAAATGCAGCTAAATGCCAAGGTGTCTGATGGTTGAGTACAAAACCCATTATCCCAGAATGTTCAAGGAGAATTGGAAGTTTCCATGAGAGAGCAGCCAGCAACCTTTCTCATGATCGTGAGAAGGAGAGGGGGACAGAGATCATGCGCCAGCTCTGGGAGCTGGATTGTAAACAAGGGTGCGTTCACTGAATGAAATGCTTGCCAGGAGTGGGGACCCATAAATATTCCATGACACCCAATTGATTTCTCAAAATGAGTTCCATTCCTCATTTGTAAATCAAGCCCAAGAGTCTCCTGGCTGCTCTTTTGCCTCCACCATCCACTCCTCTGCATCTGGGCTGATTTTCCTGCTCCCATAAAACAATCAACTGCCACCTACTTCCCTTTGACAAAACCAAGAAGACTGAAGTTTTCTAGCATGTGGTTTATAAAATAGCCACAGCAAGTGGAGCAGGACACTGAGGACAAGGAAGGTGATGATAATGGAGGGAGTGCCAGATCTGCCTAATGCTTGAGTCCAGACTCTTCACAGAGAATGCTTCTCCACTCTTCCAAGTCACGGCACACAGAAGAATGTTAATATCTGGCCAACACGGTAGAATGAATGAATGGGAATGCCTGACACTGGAGGAAATGGGCCCAGAGCTTCTGGCTGCCGGGTACCTCACCCCCAGGATAAGGAAGTCAGTAGGGTAGCACAACTGTTGTATCAGCCAGAGAGGTTATATCTGTGGTTGTAATCAGTGACCAAAATCTCAGTGGATTAACACAACCAAGATTTAGTTCTGATTTGGGTCTTTGCCTAAGTAGGCATTCCAAGGAGCAAATGGCAATTGAAGGAGTGGCTCAGGGATCACAGCTCCTTCTCTCTTATGGTTCTACCATCCTCTAGACACTCCTGGGAATCTTCCATTGGGAGCTTTATAGACAGCACACCGACAAGCAAGGAGAGATGATGAAGAATATCAGTGGGTATCTTAAACCCGGAACCCACCGCTCCCTCCCTTATTCCACTGGCCAGACACCAGCCATATGTCCTGTATGACAAGGAACTCTGCACCCTTGACTGTTCAACAAGGAGTGAACAGGTCCCTAAGTATCTGGCCTGTCTCTGCCACACACATAACACATCCAGCCTCCTTCTAGGTCTCTCAGAGGGAAATACAGTCTGTGATGCACAACACTGCATCACCTGGAGACTTTTTGAAAACACAGAAGTTCAGGCTTCGGGATCTACATTTTAATAAGATCCCCCAGGTGATCTTGTTTTTAGAAACACTGCCCCCGACGCTCACACCTGTCAGCATCACCAAAACTGCTGAGCCCACTGAAGCAGCAAAGAATTTTAATCAGTAAGACTTTTCTAGAACTATGATCCCCCTACTCAAAAGGACTGAATGCATAAAAGAACCCATATTTATTAACCAACTATTTTATGTCAGGTACAAAACACAGCACACACATTATATCATGTAAGAGTTATCATAATTCCGAGGAGAGATTATGTTTTTTTGCTCACTGGGAAAGTGAGCAAAGACAACTGTGATAGGTAAAGACACTTAACTCAAGATCATGTGGATGATTAGTGAGACAGTGAGAAGGCGTCTAGAACTATGGGCTTGGTAGTCTGGTATTCTCCACACTCTGCCGGGTAGTAGCTTAGCAACATTTCAAGATTGTTCATTTGAAAATGGTCCATAAGATATGTCTCCAAAGGCAAAGGAAACAAAAGCAAAAATGAATTTTGGGGACCTCATCAAGATCAAAAGCTTCTGCACAGCAAAGGAAACAGCCAACAAAACAAAGAGGCAACCCACAGAATGGGAGAAGATATTCGCAAATGAGATTCTGTATTCACTATACAGACCAAGGGCTGATATCCAGGATCTATAAAGAACTCCTCAAACTCAACACACACAAAACAGACAATCATGTCAAAAAAAAGGGGGCAGAAGACATGAACAGACACTTCTCCAAAGAAGACATACAAATGGCTAACAGACACATGAAAAAATGTTCATCATCATTAGCCATCAGGGAGATTCAAATCAAAACCACATTGAGATACCACCTTACACCACTTAGAAAGGCCAAAATCAACAAGACAGGAAACAGTAAGTGTTGGAGAGGATGTGGAGAAAGGGGAACCCTCTTCCACTGTTGGTGGGAATGCAAGTTGGTGCAGCCACTTTGGAAAATAGTGTGGCGATTCCTTAAGAAATTAAAAATAGAGCTACCCAATGACCCTGCAATTGCACTACTAGTATTTACCCCAAAGATACAGATGTAGTGAAAAGAAGGGCCATCTGTACCAATGTTCATAGCAGCAATGGCCACAGTTGCCAAACTGTGGAAAGAACCAAGATGCCCTTCAACGGACAAATGGATAAGGAAGATGTGGTCCATATACACTATGGAGTATGATGCCTCCATCAGAAAGGATGAATACCCAACTTTTGCATCAACATGGATGGGACTGGAAGAGATGATGCTGAGTGAAATAAGTCAAGCAGAGAGAGTCAATTATCACATGGTTTCACTTATTTGTGGAGCATAAAGAATAACACAGAGGACATGGGGAGATGGAGAGGAGAAGGGAGTTGGGGGAAATCGGAGGGAGAGACGAACCATGAGAGACTGTGGACTCTGAAAAACAATCTGAGGGTTTTGGAGGGCCAGGGGGTGGGAGATTGGGTGAGCCTGGTGGTGGGTATTATGGAGGGCACACATTGCATGGAGCACTGGGTGTGGTGCATAAACAATGAATTCTGCAACACTGAAATTTTAAAAATTTTAAAAATAAATAAATAATTAATTAATTAAAATGGCCCACAAGGGGAGTGCTTGGGTGGCACAGTTCATTAAGCCACTGACTCTTGCTTTCAGCTCAGATCATGATCTCAGGGTTGTGAGACTGAGTTCCAGGACAGGCTCTGTGCTCAGTCCAGAGTCTGCTCAAGATTCTCTCTTCTTCTCCCTCAATCCCTCCAGCCTTGCTGTCTCTCTCTCTCTCTCTCTCAAATAGACAAAGTCCTTAAAAAGAAATAAAATAAGATAAAATAAAATAAAATAAAATGGTCTAGAAGGTAACTTGCAAAGGGCTCTAGAAACAAGTGATTGGGAGCAGAAAATGAAATGCTCAATAGAAGTTTGAAACATGCAAATTTAAAATTTTTGAATTATTCAGTGGGAAAAAAATAGATTTTCTGAAAGTTATATTAAAAAGAGAAAGAGAGAGAGTTCTTACAGGCTGTTCCAGTTAATTTTAACCTCAGTGAGAAAGATGACATTCCTCCTGTGCATACAATTAGACACCCAGGAGAGTTAGGACACCCTGTCTCATGGCTGATTTCCATGAGAATTGTATGGCTGGTACAGATAATTATAAAATTAAATCTCATGCCAATATGAACAAGAAAAAGAAAATGCACCACTGATATTCTGGTAGTTCAAGGACATGGCAGATGGAGGTACACTGACCTCTCTCTGGTCCTTCCCAGAAATCACCACCACTCTAGTCTCTGGAATGCCTGTTCAGCCCTGCCTCTTTTTTCTTTTTTCTTTTTTCTTTTTTTTTTTTTGGTAGTATTGTTTACTCCTCCAGTAATTATTTGCACCTTATTGTGACAAGGTTGGAGTTTATAGTGATCTTAACAAGCAGGGCATTTCTTGTTTTCAAAAGTAAACAAGCATGAGAATACTGGGAAAGATAACTGAAAGGGAGATCCCTAAGCCCCATCCCCAGAAGTTTTGCTTCAGTATATCTGGACTGATAATCAGAATGCTTAAAAAGTGGCTTAGCATGCCCCATACAATGCAGTACTCCTCAAGCCTTTAAAAAGGGAGGGGCGCCTGGGTGGCTCAGTGGGTTAAAGCCTCTGCCTTCGGCTCAGGTCTTGATCCCAATGTCCTGGGATCGAGCCCCGCATCAGGTTCTCTGCTCAGCAGGGAGCCTGCTTCCTCCTCTCTCTGCCTGCCTCTCTGCCTACTTGTGATCTCTGTCTGTCAAATAAATAAATAAAATCTTTAAAAATAATAATAATAAATAAAAATAAAAATAAAAAGAAGGGAATGCTAGCATATGCTCTAACATGGGTAAAACTTGAGGACATCATACTGACTGCAATAAACCAGTAACAAAAAGGCAAATACTGGGGCTTCCAGGTGGCTCAGTCAGTTAAGCATCTGCCTCTTGGTTTTGGCTCAGGGCATGATCACAGGGTCCTGACACGGAGCTGTGCATGGAGCTCTGTGCTCAGCGGGGAGCCTGCTTGCAATTCTCCCCCACTCCTTCTCCTTTTCCTTCCCCCTCTATCTCCCTCTGCTCACAATCTCTCTCCCCCTCTCTAAAATAAATAAAATCTTTTTTTAAAAAAGGAAAATGCTATATAATTCCACTCATAAGAGGTATCAAAAACAGTCAAATTCATAGAATCCAGAAGTGGAATCGTGGTTGACAGGGGCTGGGGATAGGGATAAACAGGGTATAACTGACCGATGGGGCTTAAGGTTCCAGTTACGGAAGATGAATACTCTCTCAAGACCTGTGGTACTGCACTGTCCCTAAGTCCACAATCCTGTCGTGCTCCTCAATTCCTGTTCAGGTGGATGGATCTTGGGGCACCTGGGTGACTCACTTGTTTAAGTGTCCGCCTTCAGCTCAGGTCATGATCCCGAAGTCCTGGGATTGAGCCTCATGTCCAGGCTCCCTGTTCAGTGGACAATCCCCTCCCCCTTCTTGGGCTCCCTCTCTTTCTCTCTCAAATAAATAAATAAAATCTTTAAAAAAAAAAAAAGGTGGATCTTATCTTAAGTGTTCTTACCACAATAAAATATAAATTTTTAAGGAGCCTAGGTGATATCCACACAGGTGGTCCATGGGCCACACCTGGAGAAGTATGAATGCCTTCTCCTCCATCGCAGCCCCTCCTCCACAGCAGGTCATTCTTCAGTGTCATTACAGCAGGGTCCTGGTTCTTACCCTCTTACTCCCTAGAGCCTAGCTCCACACCTCCAACCTCGGAAACAATAACTTTTAGTCTGTCATTCTCAACAAACGTTTGTCTTATGAACGAAATAAGGAATGAGAAGATAAAATAAAGAAGGACATAATAGACGAAGGAATAAATGAGTGTCAGATACCAGGGCTTCAGGGTAGCATACTGTAAGGTGCTGCCTCTGTGTTCTGGGACCTGCTAAAGAATGAATCAACATACTTCATGGTCCCTGTGTGACATAATTCTGAGACAAAGCATATTTTCCTGTGTTTTGTGTGTGTTGTGTGTGTGCTAAACAATATTGAGATTAGACAAAAATAACTGGTCCACCTGTTCTGAGAAATATCTTCTCCTAGAAAATAAGGCTAAACACACAGTTTGCTTATTCCTTCAAATATTTAGGCATGCATTCATTTGACAAATATTTATCGAATAACTATAATGAGCGAGCTACTAGGGATACAAAAATCCAGACTTTCACTGCCTAGCAGAGGAGATGAGCACAGAAGTCCATCAGTGCAGTGATGTGTACCAAGGGCTGTGGTTAGTGGGAGCAGTTTCTCCTGAGATTAATGGAAACCCAGAAACAGAGAAGTCAGGGGGCACCTGGGTGGCTCAGTGAGTTGAGCAACTGACTCTTGGTTTCAGCTCAGGTCGTGAGCTCATGGGTCCTGGGATCAAGCCCTGCATCAGGCTCCACATTCAGTGGGGAGTCTGCTTGAAGATCCTATCCCTCTGTCCAACCCTACTCATGCACTCACCTTCTCTCTCTCAAATAAATAAATAATCTTTAAAAAAAAAAAAAGGGAAGGAATGAGTCATTTCTACCTGCAGTGTAAGTCCCACAGTGTGCATAACAAACCTGATGTTCACACTAAGATGTAGAAGATGATTAGATCTAGATCTTCTGGGGAAATGGATCAGAATGGATCAGTAAACATTTCTGACTCAGAAGACAGGATAAAGAAAGGTCCAGAGACAGAAAGAGGCTGGTGCCCATGGAGTGGTGAGTATTTTGTCTTCTCTGGAGCACAGGATTTAAGAAATAAGTCTGGAAAGGTTATTAAGAGCCAGAAAAGCCAATGCATCATTTTTTAAATTTAATTTTATTTTCTCAGTGTTCCAAGATTCACTGTCTATGCACCACACCCAGTGCCCCATGCAATACATACCCTCCTTAATATGTCATCTTGATATGGCACTCAGACTTGAGAATGACAAGACAAGTTTCACACTTTGGAAAGCTGCCTGTGGTAACAGAGTCAAAGCAAACCTGGAGGCAAAAGGTTTCTGTGGACACGGAGAGCCATTGGTAAGCCATTGCATTTGACTGTTGGAGACGATGAGGCTGGCAACCCAAGTGTTGTGGGTAAAATTATGTCCCCCAAAAAGATAAATTCAAGTCCTAATCCCCCGTATGTGTGAAGCTGATTTTAAGTCTTTGCAGATGTAAGTGAAAATGAGGTCTTACTGGATATGGGTGGGCCCCAATCCAATGACTGGTATCCTCAGAAGAAGAGGGGAATTGGGACACACAGATACCTGCAGGGACAAGGCCATGTGACAATGGATGCAGAGGTTGCAGTGACAGTTCTACAAGCTGGAGGATGCCAAGGACAGTTAGCAACCAGCAGCAGCAATAACTGGACCAGAAAGAGCCTTCAGAGGGATGATGGCCTGCCCACACCTCGACATCAGATCTCTGGCCTCCAGAACCATGACAGAATGAAGTTCTGCTGTTTTAAGTTTCTGGTACTTTGTTATGGCCTCCCTAGGAACCTAATAGGAAAGGAAATGGTAATAGTGAACAGAGGAGAAGGGTATAGAAACTTCAGGAAATAGAAACTTCTGGACTCAGGGAAACTTGGAAAGGGGGTTTAGGAAACATGGCAGACCCAACACTTCATGCTTTCCTCAATGTGGAATGCAGTGAGTGTGAAAATCTGAGCGATTCCCCACAGAAGGCAGCTTGTAGGAAGGCATTCACACCATGGGTAGGGGCAGGCTGGAGGCAGGGTCCCTAGTGCCAGGAGAGGAAGACACGACTGGAGAGCAGAGGGCCTGCTGCGTGACTCTGGAGGGACAAAGGCACACTTGTCAGGACTGCTCGCCATGTAACTCGGGAAACAGATGTGCCTCCTGCCTCTCCTGGAGCACTGATGGGTTTTCCTTAAGGTTTGACAAATACATTGTATTCCACAGAGTGTTGCATCCACGGCTGGGACAGGCCTGTCCTCCCCAAGGCTCTCTGCTCCTGGAACCCCATCATGGCCAGGCTCTTCCCTCCTGCCCCTCGGAGCATGTCTTGCTGGAGTCCCTTTCGCTTGGGCTCTGTCACTGCTGCCCTTCCCAGCAGTTGATTAGCCTCTTCGTTTCACTCCCTACCTCCAGTGTTCGGGTTTGAGTTTCTTTCTGCTTTTTTTGTTTTGTTTTGTTTTTTTAAGCCCAAATCCACTGTCCACAGGCAGTCCAGAGATTTCTTCGCATAGACAAATCTGATGGTGGAGCGGCTCTCGGAACTGCAGGAGGGAGTCTGGCTGGCTCTGGAGGACATGCCCTTCCATACCCAGACTCTGGGCCCTCTGGTCCAGTCTCTGCCTTGCAGCTGTAAGTCCTGCTTTTCATCCCACAACTCCTGGTTGTTCTTCAAGCTTCATCTTACCGTTCTTACTACTCTGTTCCCTCTGCCCAGATTGACCGGCTCATCTGTGTTGAACTCCTATTAATGTTCTTTTTTTTTTTTAAGATTTTATTTATTTATTTGAGAGCGAGAGAGAGAGTCGGAGGGAGAGGGCGAAGAATCTGCAGCAGACTCCAGGCTGGGTGCAGAGCCCGACGGGGGGCTCAATCCCATGACCATAAGATCATGACCTGAGCCAAAACCAGGAGTTGCCTGCTTAACCGACTAAGTCACCCAGGCGCCCCTCTTATTAATGTTCGTAAGTGTCACCTCCTCTAGGAAGCTTACACGATTCCTAGCCCCATGCAAGAATGGACCACCTTCTCCTCTGAACACCCCCTGAGGACATTTCTAGCAATGTCTCCATAATCCTGGGCAATGTACGGGAAAACTCTCTCATTAGGTAGACTACAGATGCATAAGAAATACGACTGTACCCCTCTTATCTTTTCAAGCCAAACCCAGCAAACTGGTACACAGTAGGCTTTCAAAAATGTGATGCATGAGAACCACAAAACTCTTTTAGATCATACTGGAAGCCTGTGTCCCTAGGGGAACGCATTTGATGTGAGCACCTGGGATTCTCCTTTCTGGGCCAGGTGATTTAGGAGCTGGAGGATTTATCGATCTTCATGTCCCGGGTATCACCTCTGCATTCAGCTTCACTGATCAAGAAAATGAATTCGATCCTGGATCTCCATCGTCCCAAGAGCAGCTTGCCAGGAAAAGTCGTTAATGCGGTAAATTATCTTCCCAGCTGTTAATATCGTGTTCCCATCTTGTTTCCCTTCTTTTAGTTCAGCAGAGCCTCACTCTGCTCAGTGATATTTACATGAATATCTTCATTTCACCAGTTCCATTGTCCATCTGTTTGGTGGAGGGCTGAACCACCAGGCTGTGGCCAGGAGTGGGGACAGGAGGCGGACCAATGGTACCTTCTCCCCCGAGACAAAGGCAGCTGCATTTCCAGTTTTCCTGCCCCTGCACACTGCTGACATGTAGCCTGGCAGACACGACACAGGGGAGCAGAAAGAGCATCCTGTAGGAGAATGTCAGAACATCGGGGGCATGGGTCCTCTCTAAATCAGAGGCACCCCGTGAAAGCTAAGTGGGAAACACAAAGGTAGCATTGGCTTCTCCCTCACTTGACAACGCCCATCTAACAAACATGCATGCCTTCATTCTTTCAAAAAACTGCTACCATGGGCCTTGAGGGGCCAGACCCTGAGCACCAGAGATGCAAAGTAGTCCCTGAATTCATATCTCTTCTATGCTGTGAGGTCAACAAATATCTCTTGTGTACTGTATACCAACCACCGTTCTAAATCCTAGGGGTGAAGCACTCATTAAGAACAAGGCCACAGCCTCAAAGTCGAAGGATGTATTCAAGTTGAAGGCAGAATGATGACGGGATCGAGAGAAAGAACTTTCCAAGCAAAAGAACAGCTCTTGCAAAGCCTCTGGGACAGAAAGGAGCTTGACATGCCCAAGGGACAGAGAAAAGGTAGTGTGACAAAAGTGAGCACTGGGGGTGGGGAGGTGAGGCCTAACAGCGGGCAGCGGCCACGGTATGGCTCTTGGATCTTACTCTAAGTGGGATGGGAAGACACTGAAGGGTTTTAGAGAAATGCTGGCATTAACTGAATCATCTCTAGAAAGATCGCTTGGGGTGGGGGGGTTGCTGCCTGGGTGGCTCAGTAGGTTAAGCCTCTGCCTTCAGCTCAGGTCATGATCTCAGGGTCCCGGGATCAAGCTCCGAATCGGGCTCCCTGCTCAGCAGGGAGCCTGCTTCTTCCTCTCCCTCTCCACGCCGCACCCCACTCATGTGTGTGCTCACCAGATCTCTCTCTCCCAATAGATAAATAAAATAAAAAAGAAAAAATCACTTGGCCCTCCCCTGTGTGGAGAACGGGCTGCAGAGGAGGAGGCAGGGAAGCCAGCTTGAACTATTGCTTTTGTCAAGGTGAAAAATGGGGTGGCCTGAGTGCGGGGTTGTTGCTGTGGTGAGCTGTATTTCGCAGTAAAATGGACAGGACTTCCTAATGACAGACGACGGGTTCTGCACCAAAGAGGGAGCAAGCCTAACTCTGAGGTCTGCGGCCTGAGCAACGGTGTGGACGGCAGCACCATTGACCAAGGCAGGGAAGGCTGGAGAGTGGGAAGCAGATTTGGAGAGGAAAATCAATATGTCCATTATGGACGCGTCAGGTGTGAGATGCCAATCAGACATCCCAGGGCAGATGTCAAGTGTGGGATCAGGCTCCAAGGGTGAGGGAGAGGAGGTGGCAGCCAGGTGGGGGTGCACAGGAGAGTCAGGAGCCCTGCACAGACGGAAATGGAACTCGTATCGTGGAGAGCATCTGCCGTACATCAGGCTATAGACTTCAAATCTCCCGTGCGCCATCTCACGGCACCCGCGGTGGCAAGGGAGCTGCTTTTCCTCCAGTGATTCAGAACCTGAAAGTGTGAACATTGCCGTCTGCTTGCATCCATGCCCCGGCTCTGCTGTTTTGTCTGTGTGACTTTGAGCAAGTGTCTATACCTGTCTAGGTCCTTCTTTTCCTCATCTGCAGACCGGGAATGGTAATATGACCTTTATGAGAAGTGAAAGAGGCAATGGATGTAAGTATCAAATCACAACACGCATCCACATTTACAAAGGGAGGCGCCTCATAGTCATCGGTGCTGATGATCCTTATGTTGTGGGTTGAACTGCATCCCATAAACCATATGTTCCGTTCCTAACGCCCCGCCCTTGTGACCTGAACTTATTTGGAAACGGGAATCTTTGCAGATGTAACAAAGCTCAGATGGGGTCATACCAGATATGGGTGGCTACTAACCCAATGACTGGTGTCCTTAGCAGAAGAGAGGACTCTGGCCACAGAGACACGCCCGGGGAGAAGGCCACGTGAAGCAGAGGCAGAGACTGGAGGTGTGTGGCCACGGCCAGTGGGGCGACCCCCGACAGCAACCAGCAGCGTTTGAGAGAAGGGTATGGCAGAGAACCCCCCGCCCCTGAGTCTCAAGGAGGAACCAGTCCTGCTGACACCTTGATTTCAGACCTGTGGCCTCCAGAACAGTGAGGGGGTACATTTCTGCCACTTTTAAGTACCCACTCTGTGGTATTTTCGTCCCGAAGCTAAAGGAAGAAATGGAAGCTCCAAAGGGGTGGTGGTGCTCTCTGAAGGTCACACGGTGAAAAGTCGGCTCCCCTGAACTCACAGCAGGACGACGTGCTCCCATCCTTCAGCCCCTGCACACTGTCAAGCACACTGTAAGGAACTCGGCTTGCGAACGATTCAACTGTGCCTCGTCTCCGGGGAGACGGAAAACCGAGCACAGCGAGCGAGGCTCTGCCATCAATAAACGGAGAAAGGTCACGGGAGCACGGAGAGAGCGAGCCAGAGCCATTCTGACGGGCAGGGTCAAGAGTCTGACAAGGCGTGTGAAGGAAGGGCTGGATGTGAGCTCGCGTGGGAAACAGCAAATGTAAGGAGTGGCCGGCACCCATGAAAGAAAAGAGCACTGTTTCTGGAGTCAGGTAGGGCGGATCCTTCAGACAAGCTCTCTGCTATTGGGCAAAACACAGGTCATCGAATGGAATCCTCACAGGGACACTTTGCCGACAGTGGTGTCAAACATGAATGCACAGATGGGAACAACGAAGCTCTGAGAGGCTAAGCCGCTTGCCCCAGGTCACATGGCCGGTGCCTACAGACAGGAACTAGAAGTCAGCCTTGGCCCAGTGAGTCTACTGGTTCTCACCCTGTTTCTCAGTCCCCATCTGGGCGTTGCCCCTTCCTAGTTGCCTTGACCTCGGAGAGCCACAACCTCCCAGGACCTCGATCTTCCCGCATGCACGCCAAGAATGGTGATCACCATGGCTGACATTCAGCACGAGGCGCATTTCCCCTCCTGGACACCAGCCCCGTGGCCTCCAGTGGGCCTCCTCAATGCCAACAAGGTCACGGTGACATCAGGCCAAGAAAAGTACTTAGAATTCTCCCCAGTTCCCTCTGAACACGGACAGAGAGAGGAACAAAGGGCTTGTTTGTCTTTTTGCAGGTGGATCAAAGGCAGAGAAGGCCAATTAAGGGGGCGGAGGGAATACTCTGAGAGTGGGTCTACAAGTAGAAACACAGAAAAGATGACAGAAAAATTGAGGGATGGGTGTTCCTAGGCAAAGAAGAACAGATGTAGCAAACTGAGTTCACAGGAACCCAGCGATTTTATCTCAATTTGATACTAGACAGCTCGCATCTGTTTAACAAATGCACCTGCCTGCCTAAAGAGATCATCAGTTTCACTCGCAAATGGCATCCCGAATGGGTGCGGCGTGCAGTGAAGCCAAGGCAGGCTGGCTGAACCGTAGGGGAAAGGGGCAGGAGCCCATTGCAGGTCTCCCAAGTACTCTCCTGAACAGAGAAATAACACTAGCAACAGTAGCCATCATGCCCACCACCTCCTGGTTGCTTATTATGCGCCTGGAGCAATGCTAAGCACTGAGCGTGTATGCTTGTTTCATTACACATAATGAAGCTGAGACAGAGATGTTTGAACCCAGGATATTGTCTTCAAAATTGCACGCTCCTCCCTGCCACCGAGTCTAGCCCAGAGGAAGGAACAAAGAGGGGGACAGGACTGAGTCAGTCCACAGAATGCTCAGAGTACGGAAACTTCCCCCTCACAGTATGAAACCCCAGCTGAGCCGTGGTCAGGGGAGACAGGAGTGAGAAGGGAAATCTAGAAATAAATTTATGGACTAATAGGAGAGGCAGACATTAACCAAAAAAGCAAAGAAATAAGTAACTTATCACAAATACGTGATGCCTGGTTACATGAAGGTAAACCAAGATGAGGTAAATGGAGAAATCAGGAAGAACATCCACATAGGTTGAATTAAAAACTTTCCGAGAGGAGACATGATAGATGAGTCCCGCGTTATTGAAAAGGAGCCAGTCATGCATGGAGCAGGAGGAAGAGAATTCCAGAAGGCCTGAAGAAGGGAAATTCTTGAGGATCTCAAGGTGGTCAGTGAGGTGGGGGATGGGGAATGCAGTGACCATTTTACATGCAGGCTAGCATAGCGGGGGGAAGAAAGTGATGTATCAAAATACTAACATGAATGTCTCTGTCATAATAACTTCTACTTACATAGCCCCCCTACCTCACGACGCACTTCCTACCCACTCTCCCATTTGCTTCCCAGTCCACTGTCCTGAACACAAGCCAGCAGGTGCCCCTTCTCCATTTATACAAGACAAGGGAGCTGAGAAGCTGTGACCCACTCAAAACACAACTAAGGGTAGAAAAGCCAAGCACGGGGCTTAGAACTCAAAAATTTCAGTCTGAGTTCTTCCCCAGCCTATGTGGCCTTGACCCACTGGAGTCACTATTAAGGACAGGAGGTCCCCTCATTTAACCCTTGTGTTCAGTCAGCTCCTCTGTAGGGACTCTCACCTCTGGAACGGAGGTGGGGTAGGGGGCTGAGGGTGCGCAGGGAAGGGAACGTGGGCAAAGTGTTCCCGACTTCTAACTCAGATACTTCCTGTAAACAGGCCTCACTTTCAATGTGACTCTAATAATCAAGAAAATAAATTAGGTCCCAGAATCTCTTTTCCTCTAGATAATAGCTCATTCTAGGAAGTCATTAATGTCGTAAATCACATTCACAACTGTTGACACCATGAAAGCACATTGTTTACCTTCCTTTGATTCAGCTGCGTATCAATTAGCTCAGTGATATTTACATAAATATCTCGATTTGGAGGGCAGAACTGTCCATCTGCTTCTGGAAAGATTTAATTAGGTCTGTGCTGCTAGAGAAGAAGAAATTAATCCTTTTCAACATTAACCTTTTCAATTAATATATGTTTCTCCATGTATCTGGTAACACGCCTTGTTATGTAAATTGGCCCAACGGGAAGCTTTCAGGCTGGAGGAAACGATGTCTTTTAAAGTGAACAAAAACCTCTTTCCAAATCTTGAAAATAAACGGATGTGTACATGCTCAGACACACGCATTTCCTCCTGCTGAGGATTCCTTTCAAGTCAACTTCTTGCAAGCTTCTCTTTGATGTTGTATAGACCCTTGGTCTGGAAGGGTGCTCACGGTGGGTGACTCCTGCTGGGCCTTTCATCTTAACTTAGCACTTTATTCCTCAAGGTGTGGGCCTTCCTTGACTCCCCGAATAAGATGAGGGCCCTTTGTCAAAGGCTTAAAGCACCCATGCACTTTTCCTTCAGGGCACTCCTGGCTTGTAATGTCTCCCTGATGTGAGTCTCATGCACAGAACATCCGCTCCATGAACATATACACAGATCGTGGAAACCTCATCCACGGCTGTTGGTAAAGGGCCTGGCAAAGGGCCTGACACACAGAAGTCACTCACTAATATGTGGGGAAGGAATGTATGCGCACCGTTCCACTGGGATCTCGCAGCTCACCGCTCCAGCTCACAGAAGCCAACATCTGTTACAGCTGTGTGGGTTACAAAGGTAGATGTACCTTCCCTTCCTCTTGCCCCCACTCAGACATAAATAGAAGCTCTTGTCCCAGCTCACTCTCCATCGGGAGCCTTGCGCAGCCAGGTGAGCTCACGGAAGACTCCCCGTGCTGCTGATCCAACCTTTCCAAGGCCTCACTGTTCAAGAAAAAGGTCTCTCCGACTTCATTCTTCAGGATGTTCCTTGTTTCGCCTGTTTTGCCTGTGATCAGGTGTTTCTCACTCCCCGAGAAGGTTTCCATAAGGGCTGAATGCCTGCATGTGACTTCCCAAAACCTTTACTCAGTCCAAGATGGAGAGAATAATCATAATATTTACAGCCAGCACTTACCAGATGCCAGCCAGGCTCCAGGAATGTTCTAGGTTCTTACATAAATCCCTTGCAAAAACCCCTTGGGCATCATTACCCATGTTTCCAGGTAACAGAACAGACTCAAGAGAAGAGAGTGGGGGCGCCTGGGTGGCTCAGTGGGTTAAGCCGCTGCCTTCGGCTCAGGTCATGATCTCAGGGTCCTGGGATCGAGTCCCGCATCGGGCTCTCTGCTCAGCAGGGAGCCTGCTTCCCTCTCTCTCTCTCTCTCTGCCTGCCTCTCCGTCTACTTGTGATCTCTCTCTGTCAAATAAATAAATAAAAATATATATATAAAAAAAAAGAGAGAGAGAGAAGAGAGTGATCTGCCCCAAGTCACCAAGAAAATAGGACTGAGCCTTGGTTTCTAAACTCAGATCTGCCTCAAGGGCCCTCCTGCTTTGCCATAAGACACACTACCTCCAGGGGCTGTGCTGGACCAAAGCCTCAGTGCTAAGGACGAGGTTAGGTCTTTGATCAGAACTCTGCTAACCTAACTGACCAGGGTTGAGAGGAGTCAGAAGAGCTTATCTTAAAATCTGTTACCCTACTTATTTTATTGCTTCCAAAAGAAATCAGGCCTCTGTAAATGAGTTGACAAACAGGAACATATAAAGCAGAGCTTGGCAACTTTTTCCATAAAGGGTCAGATGTTGAGTATTTTTGGCTTCGTGGGCGACAACTGAACTCTGTCATTGTGGAAAGCAGCCATAAACAATTCACAACGAGTGGGTGTAGCTGTGTTCCCATAAAACTTATTTACAAAAACAGGCAGGATGGCTTTGGCCCTTGGGCTGTAGTTTGCTGACCTCCGGGACAGACAAAAGGTACTTGATGTAAAACCTGATGTTTGCACCATCCTACGGATTAAATACATAATTTGATCCTCAGTTGGCACTTTCAAGTATGAGCACTGCTTCTATTTTGAACATGAGGAAATGGAGACCTCAGGGGAAGACAAAGAGAATGAGCCCCAAGCGTGCAGAGCTGTTAACCCCGCATCCTTAGCCCTGGGCCCAAGAAGGTCTCTAATTTTCCAAGCTTGGTTGTTATTGCTTGCCTGTCTTTATCCAGTAAACTGAGAATATCTTTAAATTTTGTTGGTATCTCTAGCCGTTCAGGGACCCACAGCTCGATATTCAAACGGACCCCTTTGTCTCTTCAAAGCCCGTCCACCCAGGGTGAGGGGAGGCTGGTAATGCCCAGGACAAAAGAGCCGTCATACAAAAGGTTCACTAACCCATTTTTCTAAGGGAGGAGGAGAAGCGACAGCCCCAGGCAACAAGGGCCCTGCCTACCTTGAGGACAGCCCAGCACCCAGCAGGTAGCTCACGACTGACTGACTTCAGTGGACGAGGGCATTTGAAGCAAGAACTCCAGCAGCGGTGACTCGGTCCGGGCAGGTCACTGGACATGAACTGGAGTTTTGGGTTGGACCGAGCTTCTCAAAGTCTGATTGGGCCACTTACGTCAGCAAAGAGCCTTGGGAAAGTTACTTAACATTGGGCATTGGTAAACCTCACTTACCCTGTCTATGAAAAAATGCCAGCGATGTTTGAAACACTTAAATAAGCCACTGTGAGGATTAAATGAGATAATGCACAGACGGATCAGAGCTCATTTTATAATCACGTGGATGGTTATAAAAGTGCCTGGGATGGCTGTGATCACCAGTATTACTGATCACGTATGCGCCTGGAATTCTCACTGGTCTCCACATCCGCCAGTTCCCATCCCAGTGGGATCTATGCAGTCATTTGAGGGTATGAAGTCCCACGGTCTAATATCCCGAGGCACTGAATGTGTCGGTGTGACACAGTTGTAAGCATCACCAAGCCTCTTCTCAAAGGCCTAGATTCTAAAAGACTTTTCATATAAAGTTATGCCAACACTGGAATTACAAGTATGTCCAAGTGACAGACGGACGCGATGGAGATTAAAGGGAAGCAAAGACAAATAAAGACAGATTTACTGGGGATGGGGATATAGGGTTTTTTTTTCCCCTCTGTTTGCTTTTTTATGAAGTTCCACGAAGGTAGCCACAATGTTATTTATGAAATAAGAAAAACCGAATGTGGAAAAGTTTCGATGAGCTGAAGACGTTTCAAAACCAGTAGTATTTGGCAGAAGATAAAAACATGGAGCTTTAAGACACATGAAATTCCTTTCATTAACTGAAGCATTCACAAGGTAACTATTTGGTTAACTTACTAAACAGTTTAATTAATGACATTTAAAAAAAACTCTCGTGAACTTCAGCTATTCTCCTTGTGGGTTGGACAGTGGACTGCTTTGTTGCTCTGTCTTCCCTGTTCTTCCAGGTTTATTACCAGTTCCTAGTCAACAGAGAAATGAAATAATTGAGCTATTCAGAGGAAATCTGACCATTTTCTTGAGCTATGTCTGCCCCAGCAGACAGACTCCTTTAGAACTTCCCAGAACAGTACAGATGGTCCGGGCATAAGGTCATCCACTTGTTTTTGCAAAAAGCCAGGCATTGCACTGACCAATTAGGATGGAGGCCTTGAGCTTTCTGAGAGTTCCCTTGTTTTACAGAATGTCTTATTCCCACAAAAGAGGTTTAAAGAAGTGACAGATGCCATTCTCCTCAACCCTCTGGTACCTCCTTGTTCCCCAAAGGGCAGTCTATACATGGAATCAACAGATCTGGGGTTGCCTCTAGCTCTGACACTTATTTACCAAGGAATTTGGGGCAAATCCCTTCATTTCTCTGAGTTTCAACCATGCCAACTGCCCCACTGACCTCACCAATATCATGAATATAAATTTTTCTTAACCATAACTTTATTCTTTACTGAAACACAACCTGAGCACCTACAGGTTCCAGACTCTCTTGTAGAACTCAAAAAGGAAAGACACAGAACCCACTCTCAAGAATCCAGTAGAGGACACAGGCAGACATTCAAAACAGAGGGTGCCAGGAGACCATAGTTGGTATGGGGGTGGGGGTAACCTTGAGGTCATAAAAGACTTCAAGACAGATGAACGTCTCAGACGATTCCCGCACGAGAGGGAGAGGAGTGCGGATGCCAGTCTGGTCAGTGAGAGGGGTATGGAAAGATGCTGCCAATGGCGATCTCAGCATATAATGGAAATGTCCTATAACTCTCCAGGGGCAGAGCCCAAGGGAATACGTGGGGAGGGAGAAAACATGAGAAATAGAAGCCTGGCAGAGCATAGTAACACATATTATTGAGAGTTTGGGGAGGATAAAAAATAATTCTTAATACCATTTGGCTCCTAATCGTGATTTAGTCATCTATGAATTTTAGTATCTCCCTTTATCATTTCCACAACACTATCCACAATGCTCTAAGGTAGGTAGCAGTGCTATCCCCATTTTACAGAGGAGCAAACAGACACTTAGAAAGTTTAAAATCTTCCCAAAATACCACAGCAAGTGGTCTATCCAGAAGCCTAACTTAATTCTGTCTGATGCCATAGTTAACTGTTCTGAACCACTAAGTTCTCTTGCCCCCACTAAGGGTTTAGGCTTCATCACCCAGGAGCTGATGTTGGGCACACTGTGGGATGGACCACATGACCCCCACCTCTTGGTATTCATAACCCTGTGTGATCTCCTCTCGAGTGCGGTGCCCTAACAACCTTTCTTCTAACCAACAGAATACAGCAAAGGTAATGGGATGTCACTTCCATGATTCAGTTGAATCTAAAATTGTGACTTGCTTCTTGATAGAACACTCTGTTCCTTGCTGACTTTGATGAAGTAGAGGCCATGGGGGAAAGGTGCATCTGGTGAAGAACTGACAGCAGCTTCTGGCCAAGAATCAGTAGGGAACAAAGGCCCACTCAGGAACTGAATGCCATCAACAATTGGAGGGAAACTGGAAGTGGATCTGCGTCTAGTCAGCCTTTCAACCGAAACCCCACCCCTGACCAACAACTTTATAGCAGCCTTGGGAGAGATCCTGAAGCAGAGGGGTCTCCGGCTAAGCTGTGTCCAGACTCCTAACCCACATAAACCATGAGATGACGCGTGTGTGCTGACTTAAGCCACTAAGCTTATCATCATTTGTTACATAGCAAGACAACTAATACAGAGCCTGTGAAGGGTTTAAGCCCAGAGATGATCAAGGACAGGTCTGTATTTCATAAAGTCACTTTTGCCAACAGGGCAGAGAATGGGTTAGGGGACCAGGAGAAGAGATTAGCTAAGAGGTTATTTCCCAGTGAGACATGATGATGACCCACATTATGGCTGGGGCAGAGGGAAGGGAGAGGGAAAAAAGGCAGAGGAATTTGCAGAAGACACATCAGGGGCAGATTCAGAAGGCTGTTGGGTGCCCCCTGATGCACGTAGGGAGGAAGGAGGAAGAAACATGGGGTTTGGACATGATAAGGGTCATGCCACTGGCCTCACTCAGAGCTGAGACCTTAAAGCTCTCAGCAGCCCTTCAACTGCACAAGCCTGACACAGTGCCACATGAGCCTTAGGGACCCATCGCAGCCAGTGGAGAAACTGCTGGGCGTCTAGATAGGACAAGCAGAGTCCTTCGGTCCTTTGGGTACCACATTCTGAAAGTCTTACATGATGGGAATTCGACACTTTAGAGGAGGCGGCCATGATAAGATCGATCCTCTTAGAAATTCAGCCCAGAGAAAGGCCCCAGCATCAGAGACCACATCAAAATGTCACCCGAAAGAAGGAGTTCTCTCTGGAGAGAAGCAGAGGCAAGTAAAAGACAGGCTTCCAAGGTCAGGATGGACCGATCTTCCCAGTTCCAGGAAAGACACAGATGAGAAGATGGGCTCACGGTCTTGGCCACTCACTAGGGACACTGTCTCCTTACTATCACTGCTTCCTTACGTGGACAAAACCACCAGCCAGCTGCCATGCAGCTAATATGAGGCTGAAATAAGGTGAGAACTTTGAAAAGGAAACTGTGAATCGCACATAAGCTGACGTTACCATGGTATGAGAACTGAACCTCGGAAGAGACAGAACGTCATTCTGGGGCGTTTGTTACTGCAGCCCCAGCAAACTCATACAATGACACAGCAGCTAGTCTCTAAAACCAGGGCACGTGCATCTTGGCCCATCAAAGTCCACTCAGTCCTCCTCCTGGGATCCAACATGGGCACTGGGGTACAGAGAGGCCTTGCACAGCTCGGGGAGCGGGTAGCTGGTCCCAGACCCTGGTGGTTCTAAGCACCAAATTTCACCCTGATAATGACTCAGCCTCCAATAATGGGATGGACATCTGAGGTCAGGGCAGAAAGCTAGAGCATCACTCAAAGTGTGGTCCCTAGGATCCCCTGGGAGCTTCCTAGAAATGCAAACTCTCGGGGCACACACTAGAATCGGAATCTCTTGACAAGGGCCCAGAGATTTAGGTTGTAACAAGCTCTCTAGCTAAATCTTAAATAAAATCTTAATGAAATTTGGAGAAGCCCTGGACTGGAGGAAATGTGTCTAATTGGTTCAATGGCTAAGTGCACCTCTGGCAAGTGATATGTGTTAGGGAGTAGCCAGGAAGGGGCAAGTGAGATGTTGTCTGTGGGGGTCTGGTGCTCCAGGAATGGGCAATGAGTAATTACTGAGCACCTGCTGTATGCCTCTGAGGATGGACTGGTGCGGGGGAGGGGTGCAGGTAAAAACAGAGTTGACGTTGACTCTCTACCACTTACAGTCAATATGTCATGTTGCCCTCGTGAGAAGGGGAGGAGAGTGGGGACAGGGAGGGAGTGGTACTGCAGAGGACTTTGAGGGTCAGGAGAACTGGCCATGTTGCCTGCAGAGCATCCCCGTGTGATCCAGATGGAAGGTCCACATGGAGACACAGCTCTTTAAACGAGCTAAAAGCTAACACTACCAAGGGTCCCCATGGGGCATCCCTGTGTTCAGAGGTGAGGTTTGTTATCCTGCGGCCATTGGTGGCTTTGCCCTTCACCCCTGGTTCTAATGCAGCATAACCTTCAAAGCCACCCCCACTGGCCACAGGCATTTTTCTAACTCCTCCCTATTTTGAAGCACTGTCTTAAGTTTGCACCTCCCTCAGGCGCCGACCCTAAGGTGGGGATTTCATACAGGTGCCTTATTGCAGAAGATGATTCCTGGAAGCACGGTACAAAAGCAAAGGAGGGAAATAGCAATGGGAAGAAAGCCAATGAAGATGGTGTTAATGAGTGAGTCACCAGTATGAGTGACTGGGGGCTCAGTCACACAGGGACTCTCTGGGAGACTGTGAAAGACAGCTGAGAAGTGGGCTCCCCAAAGGTGGGCGAGCACTGTCCCATCCTCCTCCGCTGCTTGAGGGCTGCTGCTGGGCTTCATGCCCTGGCTCTGGCCTGCCCCGCACATGGACAGAACACCCTCCCATAGCCAGAGGGACTTGTGATGCCCTCAGTGTGGAGGGAGACTGTGTGCAGGTGCCCCCCAGCGCAGCCGAGAGATCCAGGTGACAGTCATCCTACAGGACTTTTTGCCAGAATATCTCTTACAGAGACAAATACGTGACATCTGGAATCTGAGCTCCACAACACTCGCCACCAAGAAAATCGAGCCATCTCTCTTCCTTGTGAATCTCAAGTTGGGCAAGATACAGTTCTCTCTGTTCATTTCCACAACCATCCTGATGGCTTATGGAGTAATGAAATGTCTTCCTGTGAGATCTGTAATGCTCAAACACAGACATGATTTGATGCTGGCAAGAGCAGAGAGATGGCGTTTCTGTTCTGTGCATAGGAATATGGCTGAAAACAAGACGACATTGGTGAGGACAGAAATGCTGAAAGTGACCGGCAGATCCCCCCACTGCCTCCAAAGATATATTAATGGTGTGCGGATGCTGCTGCAGGTTCCTGGGGCTCAGGGACACTGTCTCCTTCGTCTTGGCCTTCCTGGCACCCCTAGGCAGCACCCACACAGAGCGGAACGAGCTGTCAGTGTGTGGTATGCTGACTGAGGTCGCCTTTCAGAGCCTTCAAGGGCTTTGAGTGTGCCTCATTTCACATAAGTCTAATTCGCTTAGAAATTCTTAGAGTTTCAAATGGACATGTTGAAAATTCACGCTTTCATTCACTTTTAATGAGAATTTTCTTTTTTCAAGAAGAATCTGTAGGCTTCCTTCCAAGTAATTCCACAGCCATCTGGACGACTTGTGCTGCTACTTAGAAGTGCTAAAAGAGATATATATGGAGGCTGACTCCTGACGAAATTGGAAATGAAGGGAAGCATGCTTTAGCGACACCCACGTCCCTTCCCGGCTTCTTGTCCTTTCTCCCTGTGTCCCCAGAGCTCCAGGCACAGACGGCGTGTCTGCCTCCAAGTCACACAAATGTTTTAGAGATTTAAGACACTACTCTTCCTACAAATCTATTCTGTTTTGCCAAGGATACCTGCAGGAAGAAATACTTCTTTCACAAAGCTATGTCTCCGCAGTGACACTATTTCAAGCACGGTGAGTCCAGGCAGAGAAGATCGTCAAGGACAAGACAATCTCTCCCCTGCTCTAGAAATCCTAAGACATTGACCAACTTGCATCTGCTCTTAAGAACAACCCCGATTATCGCTATCCCCATTCAGTACGCACCCCAGAGAATGTCCATAGGCGTTGGGCACCGTGCATGGTACTGAAGAGACCAGGTTGGCAAATCCGTGACTCTGAACACAAGCAGCACACCCTCTGGGGTGGATGGCACCTGTCACCCGTACATGACAGCTTGCTGGGACAAGAAGCAATGATCTAGACACAGAACCCCAGTAAAATGTACGACCCCTCTAGCTCTGTGGGGATGTCCGAGGAGCCTGTCGGAGCAGAAATCAGTTCTAGAACTGGTTAAGTCTTTCCCTCCAGGGCTGCTCCAAAAGGAGGTTTCCCACAGCAGCAAAGAGCTGAGGTTCTCTGGAAATAGGCTGCCAAGGTTCAAATCCCAGCTCTGCCAACCACCAGGTAGGTTGTGACCTGGGGGAAGCAAGTCTTCCGTTCCTTGCTTCTGTTTTCCCATCTGTAAAATGGGATTGTAAGAGATCTACCTCCTAAGCTTGTCCCGATGATTAAGGACATTAATTAAGCTAATGGATTTAAAGCACTCACGTGGTGCTTGACACAAAATAAGCACTTTGACGTTGTCAGGTGGCATTACTATTACAAAGATTGCAGATGAACAAGGCAGTGTCTCTGTCGGTTTGTTGCTAGGATCCAGTAAACCTGCACTTACATATTCCATGGTGCATTCAACAAACATTCAGCAAGGGCAGGCCCAGTGCCAGGCCCAGGCAGATGTGGCCCCTGCCCTCCAGAGACCCAGGTGGGAAAGCAGGAAGCCGGCAGGAAAACCAAGCCTTGCAGGGTCATCACCCCTACCTGTAGAGGCCAGGAGAGGCTGTGTGCAGGAAAGATGGAGGCAGCCAGGCTTCAGGGAAATGCTTTGGTTTGAGTCTCAGTTTGGGAACTAACCCTTAGAACACACAGATCCAAGTGTTTGTCCCACTCAGTGGGCCCCTGGGACAACAGAGCAGAGCAAGGACGTGTGAGCCTGGAATAAGCACAGAGATCAGGCTGGAAGGCATCAAGGTGCTTATCATCGGAAATTTACCCCAAACACCCCCTTGCCAGTGGAAACGGCTGTGACCACCGGGGAACCTTCTGAGGGGCTGGTGCTTGTACCAACACACCAGTGAAATGTCCTGCCTGGAAGGCCCAGCTTCTGAAACTCTTCAATGAGGAGGAATGGGAACAGCACCCAAATGGTGAGCAACTCAGGGAAGAAGGGGCATGGAAGAGAATGGGTGCATGGAAAGTCAGCAACTCCACCTGACAAGGTCCCGTGAGCAGAAAAAAAAAATCTCTGGGTGGGGGACAAGACTGCTGTGGGGTGCAGGGGCTTTGGCACCCAGAGAAGCAGAGAGCGTGGATTTGTGCACTACGCTCAGTTCCAAGAGCAAATGGAGCGAAAGCCTGTCATACTCAGTGCAGCACGTGTTCACGGTGCTAGACGGACTCCTCATGCTAAGGGTCCCAAAATCCCAATCAGGAGCAAGACTCCACACTTTTTTGGAGAGTGTTACAATCCAGTCACGTTAGATGAATGTTAGCAGTGCCCTTTGAGAGATGGGGAGGAGAAGTGAGTTCGGGAAATCGGAGGGGAGATGAACCATGGGAGACTGGACTCTGAGAAACAAACTGAGGGTTTTGGAGGTGTGGGGGTGGGGAGTTGGGTGAGCCCGTTGCTGGGTATTAAATAGGAGGGTAACCTATTGCATGGAGCATCGGATGTGGTGCACACACACACACGCACAAATTAAATTAAAAAAAAAAAAGGAAGAAGTACCCTTTTAATGACACTGGGCTTTCTAGTGTTCATTTATTCAGGTCTCCATTTATTCAATGACCACGTGCCTATCAACTGCCCCTGGGTGACCAGATCTGTTTCACAGGCCAGGAATGCGACAGACAAAGGGGCTGCTCTCATGGAGCCGAATTCTAGTAGGGAGAGAGAAACTGTGAACAAGGATCACACAAATAAGCAGAGAAATATCGAACCACAGAAAGTGCTAAGCAACCAAGGAAGGCTTCTCAGAGGAGGTGACATCTTCACCTTGGATGAGAACACAGCCATGCATTATCGTGGACAGGAAAGAACATCATTCTCCATAGTCTCTCTGTCCTGGGACATCCTTAGAAGCTGCCACTACTCACAGGAACTCCTCAGTGAAATAGATGGGGCACAAAGGGAGGGAGGGAATGAACATTTATTAAGCACCTACTATGTACCAGCTTCTGTGCTTGGTTTTTTTCCTATTTCTAAGCTTCCCAACTAGAGTCCCAAGGATAATTGCCAATACACAAATAAAGCAACTGAAGCTCAGAGATGTTAAGTAACTTGACTGAAGTCACCTACCAGCCAGGGACAGAAGCAGGATTTGGACTAGGATTGTGGAGTCTAAAGTTGGGCTGTGGATAAGGTAGCCCCAAGCCACACATAGTGCCTGAGCACTTGTGATGTGGCTGGTTTGATCTGAGATTTACAGCAAGTGTAAAACACACACTGGATTCCAAACACAGTCTGATAAAGAAGAATGTAAAATATCTCATTAGCAATTTTCATATTACTACAAGTTGATTTGATAATATTTTGCTGATATACTGGGTTAAATAAAATGTATCCTTAAAATTAATTTCATCTATTGCTTTTTACTATTTTTAATGTTTCTAGAAAATGAGAAATCACACACACGGCTCATGTCTGTGGCTCGCTCGCCCTGTGTTTCTCTTCTGCAGCCTCTCTGGGGCATTTGCTCTCTCTTCTCTCTCCCACATCACCCTGCCTCCCAGGCACTCTGTCCCCACTCCTGGGGAAGAAGGGAGGATGGCAGGGGGGATGAGAGGCTGTGGGCATCCAGGGTATAACCAGAGCTCTGAAGCCCTAAAAAAACATGGTTTAGAGGCAGCTCATTTTCTTCAGCAGCCTGCCTTGCCCCAGAGAATCCCTAGGAGTGGGTGTTTGCTGACATTCAAGCACAAATTAGCAGGAAGCGTGAGGATGGCCACTCTGGGGAACCTCATCATACTACCCACCTCTTAAAGTAAAACACCCTAAGCCCTCCCTTAGGCTTAGGAAGAGCAGATTAGGTTACCCTTTCAGCCCCTCATGAGCCTATATTCTGTAAAAAAGATGATGGTGATGATGATGATGGTGATGATGATGATGGTGATGGTGATGATGGTGATGATGATGGTGATGTTGGTGATTGTGATGATGGTGACTATGGTGAGGAAGATGGTGGTGATGACGATGATGGTGATGGTGAGGATAGTGAGGATGGTGATGATAGTGGGATGATGATGATGGTGATGATGATGGTGATGATGGTAAGGATGATGACTGTGATGGTGACAATGGTGAGGTTGATGGTGGTGATGGTGAGGATGGTGATGATGGTGATGATGATGATGATGTTGGTGATGATGGTGATGGTGATGATGATGATGGTGATGATGAAGATGATGGTGATGATGAAGATGATGGTGATGTTGGTGATTGTGATGATGGTGACTCAGGTGAGGAAGATGATGGTGGTGATGACGGTGATGGTGGTGATGGTGACAATGGTGATGATGATGGAAGTGATGGTGAGGATGGTGATGATGGTAGAGAAAGAGAGAGGAATAATAATACCCACACCATAAATCAAGGCTGTGGTATAGCCCAGGGGTGTTTTACAGGTGTGAACTCATTTAATCCTTACCCTGAGGCTGATGCTATTTATCACCCCACTGTACAGACAAGATAACTGAGGCACAGAGATTTAGGCAACTTGCCCTAACTCACAGCACTAGGATGCCAGAGGAGGGATTTGAACCCAGGCACTCTCGATCCTAGGAGCTACAGGCTAATCCTTGGGCAGAGAGGGAGAAGCCTGGCAAAGGCAGGAGGAGGCCAGAAATAAAGAGCTGGCCCTTATGGAATGCATACCATGTGGCCATCAGGCTCCAGGCACACATCTCAGGGGTCTCCTCTTCCTTCAAATCAACACCTTCAGTGAGGCACTACCAGCATTCCCATTTTACTGATGGAAAAACTGAGGTGTCAGAGGGTAAGTGATTGGGGGGGCACCTGGGTGGCTCAGTGGGTTAAACCTCTGCCTTTGTCTCAGGTCATGGTCTCAGGATCCTGGGATCGAGCCCTGCCTCAGGCTTTTTGCTCGGCAGAGAGCCTGCTTCTCCCTCTCCCTCTGCCTGCCTCTCTGCCTACTTGTGATCTCTCTCTCTGTGTGTCAAATAGATAAATAAAATCTTTAAAAAAAAGGTAAGTGATTGGTTTTAGGCAAACAGTGGAGGAAGGAGAGATGGAGAGCAAGGAAGGAGGCAATGGGCGACATATTTGTGTCTGTCTCGTCTCCCAAAATTAACTAAGTAGGTCCTTAACTGTTTACTGTTTACTGAAGTTAAGGTACAAAAGTCCGCCCTCTGCAGAAGCCTGGCTTCTGCACATGAAGAGCCTGAGGATGGCACTTAGTTTTTTCCAGATAATCCGCGCGCTCCCCTTCTAACCTATGACAGCCCCCGCCCCTTGACATTCTTCAGTGATTTCAGCCCATCAGCTATTTTAAGACCCAGGTTTATTATTTCCGTTTGTGTTCCTAAAAGATTTTGGAAGTCCAATCCTTCTATCTTCACACATCTTCCCACCTCATTCTCTGGAGGAGCCTAACTCGGGGTCACTTACCTGTGCCAGCCCCCTCTAAAGAGAGTCAGGCACACATCATGAAAAGGACATAGTCCAGCTGTGTCCAACAGCCTCGGCTCTGTGGCTCAGCGCAAACAGGGTGGGAATGGTGGGGGTGGACGGACAGAGCCTTACGATCGTTGTGCTTTGAAAGCACCATTTGCCAAAGAACTTCTTTTCAATTAAGAAAAGGACATAAAGGGCGCCTGGGTGGCTCAGTGGGTTAAGCCGCTGCCTTCGGCTCAGGTCATGATCTCAGGGTCCTGCGATCGAGTCCCGCATCGGGCTCTCTGCTCAGCAGGGAGCCTGCTTCCTCTCTCTCTCTCTCTGCCTGCCTCTCTGTCTACTTGTGATCTCTGTCAAATAAATAAATAAAATCTTTAAAAATAAAAAAAAATAAAAAAGAAAAGGACATAAATTTGACATGACAAAGTAAGGATGGCGTGAAGAGAAAAAAATGCACTTCCAGGATCCTGTATGTTTTCTGATGCAGATCTACAGTTAATTCTTAACAAAGAACAAAAATGTCATGCCTTAGTAAGAAACTGACATTACGGCCCTCAGACTATTTGTTAGTGATTAATGAGAAATAGATTCCCATTTTTTGGTTATTTTTAAAGATTTTATTTTTATTTTTTTATTTGAGAGAGACAGATAGTGATAAGATAGAGAGAAAGAGCACAAGGGGGGAGAGGAGGAAGCAGGCTCCTTGCTGAGCAGAGAGCCAGACCCAGGGCTCAATCCCAGGACCCTGGGATCATGACCTGAGTCAAAGGCAGACACTCAACCGACTGAGCCACCCAGGTCCCTCCCCCCATTTTTTGGTTTGTGCCTCAGCTCAAAGGGTCTTTTTTTTTTCTGAAGAAATAATAAAATAAGCAGAAGCAATTCCTAAAAGAATTGGAGGAAGCTAGCGGTAAGCTATACCAACAAGAATCATAAAATTAGAACGACAGCACTGAAGTTGCCTTTCAGCAGCAACTGATGTCCTAACTGACGCAGGCAAGAACCATCAGTGGACAAGCAGAGCAATGATCCCAAACCTCAGAGTCGTGAACAACCATTCTGTTTTGTTCATGATTTTGTGGCTCAGGAAGTCAACATGTGCTTGTCTGGGCTGTCCTTGCTTGCAGTCACTTACATGGTTGCAATCAGGTGTCAGACGGACCTTCAGCCATCTTTAGGGTCCCATTGGGCTGGAGCATCCTAGGTGGGTCACTCCCATGGTGGCAACTGGTGCTGGCTGTTAGCTGGCATCTTGCCTGCGCTGTTGACCAGGGTGCCTCCTCACAGCCCCTGCAGTGTGACACCTTCAGCAGCCAGGCTACCCACAGAGCACATCACCTCCCCTGAGCCCAGCAGCCCAAGAGGACAAGGCAAACCGGCACGACCTTTAGGGTCATGAGCTTCACTCCCTCGATACTCCAGAGACAAGCACCACAGCCTCACCCAGGTCAAGGGGGAAAGAGGCACACTCCATCTCTGAATGGGAAGAGTCTCAAAGACCTTGGGGCCATACTGAATAAATTACCAAATGTGATAATAGCATCAGGTAGGAGTTTACTGGGGAAAGGATATTGACACAGGCTCAAAGTATTTCTCAGAGAGTCTCTATTTATTAAGGAAAACAGATCTCTTTAATGTGGAGAAATCTGACAGATATCATCTTAACCACGTGATCAAAGTTAATATCACCAACTACGAAACACATTGCATTCTGAGCCTTCTGATATGATGTACTGACAGGACCGGTGAATCTGAATAAGAGAAAATGAGAAAGTCAATCCTAACTGAGGAACATTCTACGAAACTGGCCCGTCCTCTTCAAAACTGTCAGTATAATTGCAGCAGATGCTGTCCATGCCCAACCCCCTCCCAACATGCCCTTGGCACTCACCCTTCCAGGGCTTGCATCTGGAACTCTCCAGGGGGCATGCTGGAAACGCTGGAGAAGCTATCACCCCTGGAGTGGCCTGAAGCCAGTAATGGATAGGGGTTAGGAGAAGAATTCCCACTTTCATATGTCCTGAATAGGATAACTCGAGGGCATCTTTCTACACGGTTCCCCCAGAGCGCCATATTGAAATGGAAGCCTCAGCTGCCCACACGGCTTACTTGCTTGATAACATATCGGCTTCCTTCCCTTCCTTGTTCCACTCCCCCACCTCCTAATCAAACTGCTTAGAATTGCCTCCCAAAGATCCACCTGTGTTTCCATCTCTGTCTCAGCCTCTGCTTCTGGGACAACCCAACCTAACACAATCACGAGAGACAGAAGCAAAGACTGAGGAATCACTCCAGAGTAAAGGCGAGTGAGAGACTCAGAGGTGGATCACTGTGTGGTCTCAGATTGGAACCAACATTGCAGGAAAATGTTACGCATGATGTTACTGGGGCAATGAGCAAAATGTGAGTTTAGCCTGTAGATGAGACCCTAGTATTGTATCAGTGTTGTTCCCTGAATTTTCTAATCCTACTGCAAGGACATAACAACATGTGTTTTATCTTTAGGAAAAGAAGGCTGAAGCACTCAGGGGTCAAAGAGTGTGATACCCACCGCTCATTCACGAACGGCTCAACAAACAAGGAGCATATGAGAAAGTGAAAGAACTATGACAAGACATTGGCGATCGCTAATATAGTTGAATATCATTTAGGTGCTAAGTACAACTTCTCTGATCCATTAAGAATCTCTTGAAAATTTACCAAAGAGTGCTAACAATACGAAGTACGTATGGTCAATGTAATAGAAGTTAAAAAGGAAAAATGAATAGACCAAAAAGGAGGGTGTCTGCACTGCACTTTGCTTTGCTTTTTTCCCCTTTTCTTTCTCTTTTTTTAAGTAGGCTCCACGCTGGGCTCAAACTCATAACCCTGCGCACAAATCAAAGACTCAGAGGCTTAAATGATGGAGCCACCCCACTGCCCCACTGACTTCTTAAAAATTACAGCAATGAGCTTCCTAGCAGGTAAGAACATAGATGATGTTGGAAGAGGTAGAACCAAAAACATGTCAAATACTCCTCAACGTTTAGAGAAATATGAAGACGTCAGGTTCATGGCAGCTCAGGAAGGCAAGTCAGAAAGGAAATGAACACTTCTCCACGAAGTCAGGTGAGGTACACGCCTTCTCCCCCTCCAGTGGTGATGTCTGCCAGACTAGGGCTGGCAGTCTTCGCACTGATGTGAGCTGCTATGAACTGTCATGGCTTTGCCACCGAGAACACTAGGTTTTACTAGTCATTTCTGCAGGCTCAGAAAGACTCGGTAACTTGCCTAAGATGGCACAGCTATGAAGGAAGAGCCACGATTCAAGTCCTGGTCTATCTGCGTCGAGACCTGGACTCTTTCCCTGCTCCCATGTGAGATCCCAGTTTTCCCTTAGGAGAGACAGATGTTGTCAGCCTGTTTCTAGCCTTTGGAAAGCCTAACCTTTGGCATCTGGCCTGTCAGTCATATAATCATCAAGACTGACCTGCAGGAGGCACTAGATGGACTCCACAGGGCACCCCTACCTCCTTAGTAAAGGAGGAAGGAGGCTGATGGGAAACACTCCGTGCGCATGCCTGGTGTGAATTTATACTTCTCTCCCCCTTAAGGGGCGGGAGTGCTCAGGCAGCTGCTACAGAGCCCTCTGTGACTGCCCATGGGACTTGGCGGATGGAGAACTTACCAGGAGTCAACCCTGCTGCCAAAATAAGTTCATCTGAATTCAAATTTGACTAACTGGAAGTTCGATGTATTTTATTATTTTATACGGCACAGAGAAAGCTTAGCAATCTAACCTCCCAATTTCTATAGATGAGAAAACCAAGGCCCTGGGGGCAGCGGGGGCTGGGGGTTGCTGGTGGGAAGCTTTGGTTGGAGCAGCAAGCTCGTTAGCAGAAGAGGCTAACACAGAGCCATTAGACAACCTGGTGCTGATTCCTTCGGGGAGATTCACTGGCATTCCTGAGCTCCATTTTTCTTTATTTTTTTAAAAAAAATCATGTTCTTCCCCTTTTATTGAACTAGAAATGCTCTGACAAGCTTGGAAATGTTAATAGACCATCTGAGAGAACTGGCATCAAATGCAGCTGAAACTATAAAAAAGGAGAGTCCGTGCTCTTGACTCCTTTCTCTCTTCAGTGTAGCTGATACGTTTCCAAAGGGCAGCCTCAGGAAACGTTCCCGGGGCTTTAGTGAGGCCACTAATGATGTAGAGACTCCTGGCAAGACGGGTTCTGGTAAAGTGGGTACGGAGTGGGAGCCATAGGGCCAAAAAGGTCTTGGAGACAGGTACAGCCCTCTGAACCAAGGGAAAATAAGAAACCCAACCACTGACAAATACATCTTCATGCAGAGTTTCCTAACTTCACAAGAAACCAGATTATCTGAGGGCTTGGAAGAAGATCTTGTATAGCAGATAGCAGGATAAAAAAATCTCAAAAAAAAAAAATAATAAGCATGCCCAGATTTGCATGTGTGGAGAAAGGAGTGGTAAGGAAAAAAAAAAAAAATGTCTTTTCTGCAATGGATCAGGTAGACTCTGATCTGTCTCATTTTTAAAATGATACGCCTCCCCGAGAAAGTCATTCACTTGATTGTAAAAACATCTGTGCTTATGTGCATGTATACTGTGTACTGGGTTACCTGTTTATGTGTCTGTGTATGTAAAACATGTGGATGTGTGTGGTATGTGTGTATGCACGTGAGGGCATATTGTTTCTAGACCCTTGTCTCCACTCTCTATACTTTTCTTTCCTCTCTCACCATAAGCTCTGGGTCTAGAGATTAGACCTAAAGCTCATGCAGTTGGAATCCAGTTTTCTTTCCCTTCCCATTTGGGCTGAATGAGATGAGATGCAGATCTGTATTTGAAAGAAGTCCAATCAGCAAAATAACTCTGAAATTACCCACCATTTGGACCAGATTCATACACCTGGGCATTAAAGCAATTCTGAAACTTATTTCCAAATCACCACTGTCAGGCACTCCCCGGAGAAAAGTGACCAATTCAGAGTTCAGAGAGTGGATGTTTGCACCACAAATGGGCAAAACCTGGGTTTAAAACCCATCCACAGCCCTTCCCATTGGTCCCAGAGGTGGTGGTGTTCAGGATGTGTGACCATGCTTGGAGGGATGATAAATTTTGCAAAGCAATCATCAAATCGACATGCTGTTTGGCTCCATCAGACATGCCAACATGATTGATGTTTGCCCATCAATGGAGTCAAGGTTTGATCTGCTGGCCCAGCAGTGTAATCAAAACATTACCCACTCTATGTCTCAGAACCTAATGAGAAAGTTAGTGGGGGGTTGTTTTTATTATTGTTACTGTTATTATTCCCTCAAGGGACCCCTGGGACCATTGAATTATAACTGATTTCTCTTGCAGTTTATTGCAATTTGCCACTTGGCTCCTCATGTCAAAAACCCAATACAATTTTCAGCCAAAAAAACAAGGCACTACATTATGATAATGGCCTCAGCATTTCATCCATCAGCAGGAACTGAATGCATTACTTAACACATTTCAGGAGACTTCATGATGAATTTGAAAAGTTGCCCTTTTGGAGAGTATGAACTTAAATCTTTGCATTATCATGTAGGCTTGGGAAAAGCCTGGCAGTAGGACCTACTGAAGATGGAGAAGCCTTTTTAGAGAATGGCCAGGATAATTTCACACTTGCTGATAGGCTAGGATAGGGATAATAAGAATCAGCTGGAAGGAAGCTTACACTCTGGGCAATGGCTGCTCCAAATCCCACAGTCACTGGCTTTGAAGAGCCATCTGTCTAGAACCGATTGGCTCAGAGTCTGGCACACAGAGATAATGAATCCAAGGTCAGAGGTCAAGTTTATGCACATCTGAGCCAACTAGCTCAGGAAGGGTGGAAGGGAATCATGAGTCCATGGCTGCTGGTCCCCCTCCAGCCCCACTGCCTTTATGTGTGTATGGCATTGGTTGCCAGGAATAAAAATAGCAGGAGGGGTTGGGGAGATTTTATGCTCAACTCAGGAAGCTTTGACGGAGCAGCTACCTGAACGGTTCACATCCCTCCCAACTAAGTACTGTGAGCAAGGACGGCAAAGCCTGATCTCTGCCCTCAGGAAGCTTAGGGTGGTTGAATCAAAGAGGAAGACCAGCAATTCCCATGAGAGCTGGAATAAAGGAAGAAACAGATGCTGTAAAAAAGAAGATAGGGTAGATAGGATCTTAGTAGGAGGTTGCAGGAACAGGTGGGATTTTAAAAGGACCCTTGAGGATAGTTATTATTTCACCAAGGAGAAACAGGAACTGAGGCTGGGGTAAGTGTATCCCCTCATGTGTCCTTCAATGGTGACCTCAAACATCTCTACTACAGGTTTCTGCTCCTCTCAAGGGCATCTTCTCTTGACGACTCTGCCCCATCCACATTGTCGTAACCATTCAACTTTCTTCACCTAATGTGGCCTATAAGTGCTATTTTAGCTTGGATGTCCCCAGGAGCACAATTTAAGCCAGGAGTCAGCAAACATCCTCCATAAAAGATAAGATAGTAAATATATTCCCCAATCCAGGCCATACTCTCTCTGTCAAACCAGTCAACTTACTCCATCCTTGTAGTGTGAAAGGAGCCTAGACAATATGTAAAGGAATGACATGGCTGTGCTCCAATAAAACTTTATTTACAAAAACAAGTGACAGACTGGTCTGATGAATACTGTTTTATACCATGGTTCGAGAACAAGTGGTTAACATTATTGCAAAGAACACAGGAAAGAGAGAAGGGGCAAGACACAGGGAAAGAGGGGCCAGGAAGGATTGTGTTTTGGTTTTTTTTTTTTTTAAGATTTTATTTATTTATTTGACAGAGAGAGAGAGAGATCACAAATAGACAGAGAGGCAGGTGGGGGCTGGGGGGGGCAAGCAGGCCCCCTGATGAGCAGAGAGCCCGATGCAGGGCTCGATCCCAGGACCCTGAGATCATGACCTGAGCCTAAGGCAGAGGCTTAACCCACGGAGCCACCCAGGTGCCCAGGATTGTATTTTCAAGCCAGTTAAAAGTGAGCTACTGGAGATTAATCCCAAGGAGAAACTCTGCAAAAATAGAAGGAAAAAACTCAAGAATTATCTTGGTCAACAGGCAAGGGAATGGAGGCATTTATACCCCCACATACATTAATCATGGATTAAGGGCTTTCTCTGGGAGGATATAATTTCTGGTAAACTCCAGCCCATTCTCAGGCAGAATGGGGTTTTTCACCTCTGACAAACAGATGCTGGCCACTGGAAGTCAAGCTGGCCTTTGTGGAGTACGCTAGGGATCTGAGGGAGTGGGACTGAGCGCAGCCCACGACCTGCACCACTCAGATCCAGCCATGCCTCACCCTAAGTTGGTTCCACTTTAAAAGTGATTCTTCTTAAAAGAAGAGAGTTAGTGGGATGTCGGACAAGCTACAGTCTCCACTATTATGGCTGAACCCAAGACCATAGTTGATATTCATCATCTACCTCCTCTACCATCCATTCTAGATTTTTCTCACCCTCCGTCAGCACTTCTGCTGATCTAGTTTACTTGCCTAATGGGCTCACCTAACGTTAATGTTTTTTCAACCATGACCATGTAAGACTTTGAAAATAAATTCCTTCCTAAAATGACGACACCATAAATAAATCTCTTAGTACATAACAGGTGCACAAAATGGCTACCTCCCTACTGTCAAACTGTAACATATGTAAAATGAACGTGACACCCTTACTTCACAACAGTAAGAGCGTCACAGATTTTCACACACAAAAAAAAGTAGAGTTAAAAAGAAAAAAAGAAAAAATCCTTCTGCCTGATTTCATATGCTAACATGTTCTTGCCAACTCCAGCTGCTGGCTCATCAAAAGGAGTTCATTAGTGTTGATTCTTCTGGTGTTTCTCTAGTAGACACCACAGCATGCCGCTGAATAAAGGAGCAGCACCGCTGGCTGAATGGGTCCAAAGCCAAAGGGATCCCAAGTCCAGCAGCAATCTCCTCCCCATTACATTATCTCTTCTTCCCATCAGCTGCCCTGAAGAGCCCCACTCCACCAGAGAGAACAGCTCTTGCTCTGGCATTACTGGCTTCTCACAGCCCCAGGGTTCTTCCCCATCCTCCATTCCAGAGGGCCTGGAGAGGCCATGCCAACCACGTTGATGTCAATCTCTTTGGCAGATCTGTGATGGAGGGAGTACCCTGGGGTGCACTGATGCCAGATGGGCCCCCCCATACACAACTGCTGGAGGAATCAATTTCTTCTGGCTCCCCACTCTGGACAAAGAGAAACAGGCCATCAGGAATGAGTCAGTGTGGCCAAAATAGAGTCAGGAGAGGAAGGGGCTCTTTCTCCGGCTATGGGGGAGGGTCACAGCTCAGTATCAACAAGCAGATTTGGGCCTAACTCAGGAGGGGCTCCAAAATTCAACAAGAGACCATTGGACAACTCACCCCACGTGGAGGGCAGCACAAGAGAGCACAGGACAGAGTCCTGGATTGCCTCCTGGCTCTGCCATCTGCTAGCCATGCCCCCTGGGGAGCCTGTATCCATCACAGCCTCAGAACCCTCACCCACAGAAAGGATAAGTACATATACCCTGTTCTACCAAGATTCTGGCAAGACTCAAAACTAAGATCATAGATATGAAATTCCTTTGGAAACTTGAAAACATAATTGCAACCCATTAAAATGAGTCTACATGTGGCTTCAAAGAAAGAATCCACATTCAGAAGTCTTCGGTTGGAATCCCAGCTCCATTTTCCCCCAATTGGTTAGAAGCTGACAATGCTCCTGGCCTCAGTACTCTATTTTGGAAATTTAAGAAACTAATTCCTCCTACAGAGGTCTGCCGTGGAGTTTCAGTGACCATGGCAATCCTTGAGGGAAGAAGGATTAGGTGCCATCTACTTGTATCCTAAGCACTGATCCTAGTGAGTGGAGCTTAGAGGGTATAAAATAAAATAAAACAAAAGGCAGTATAAAGCAGGCACGCATACTTAAGTAGTAACAACAGTAATAATAATAATGATAACGACACATTTTATTAAGCTAGCCACTATCCAAACCATTTCGTGTGTATTAACATATTTAACCCTCATGGCAACTATAATGAGAGTGTTCTTTTTTTTTTTAAGACAGCAGGAGCAGCAGGGAGGGGAGAGGGAGAAGCAGACTCCCCGCTGAGCAGGGAGCCCCTCCATGGGGCTCAATCCCAGGACCCTGGGATCATGACCTGAGCTGAAGGCAGACACTTAACCGACTGAGTCACCCAAGCTCCCTATATAACAAAATAGCTCTTTTATCAGCCTGACTTCACACAAATAAAGTAAATTTCAAGAGGTTAGCTAACTTGTCCAAAGTCACCCACTAGTCCACAGAAAAGCCAGGATTCAAAGCTGACATCCCTCTGACTCTAGAGTCCACACCCAGTGTATGGACGTGCTCACATCCAGTATACATATATACATACACATATCTGCGTGTAGGTGTGTATACGGAATATGTACACAGATGTACATTACAGCTATACACATAGACAACACACACACACACATAAACACATACAGAACACATATGTATATGTGCTACATTTATAAAATGCATGTGTACAAATACTCTATATGTGTGCATACATGTATGTGTTTGTATCTTAATGATTGTGCTTCTCCAGTTGAACCTTGAGGGGTACAATGCTAACAAACTACATAAAACTCTAAGGCTGATCCTCGTTCCCACTGAATAAGGGGGAGGGCTCTGTTAAGACCTACAAGCTATTCACCTTGTCATTCCCAAAGGAATCCTGACACTTGTTTTTCTCAGAACTGAGCAGATACGGATTGGATTCTGACGTTGAGCAACTGCTGTGTAATTACGTGCTGGTTACTTAAGCTCTCTGATCCCCCACTGATGCAACTGAATGCCTCTTGGGGTTGTAAGAATTCAATGAGAGAATATGTGTAGTGCCTAAAAAAATATGGCATTCTTTATATATTAGGTACACACAGACCTTAAAGAGATTTTAGAGAGCTAACAAAAATGTGAATTAAATGACATATAAGGCACCAATATCTCCATAGGAACAATATTAATGGATTCTGGGTTATTGTGAAAGAATTATTAATTTCCTTTCTAACTTAGCAATATTATAAAAGGAGTCGCAGAAGCTAAAGATATCTATAGACATGTCCATACTGAAAAGGACGGCGTACATTTAAAAGAGGTCACAGGAGTGCCATGTGAAGCATTTAGGATCCATTAAAAGGTCTAAATACTTGACCGGGAGAGTAAAACTTCAATAGTTTCTTTGTTCATTGAGATGTCAGCCTTTAGTGTATTGTATAAAGTTCTATCGATTACGGATCTGGACACATTTGCATTTCGCATCTTTTTCCAGCTGTCCTGCAGCCAGCAGGGTGGACACTGTGTCCATAACTCACCCAGGCACACGGAAGCGGTGGCAGGGAGAGGACAGACAGGGCTGAATATTGTACAGGATGTGTAACTGATGGGAAACAGACAGAGATCCACTCGGGTGCGGGTGGCAGCGGGAGTGCCGGGAAGCCCAGAAGAACAACGGGGAGGAACAGGTTTTGAAAAGAAAACAGCAGAATTGATTTGTGCTGGTGAGAGTCTGGGGGAGGGGTTCCTTGGGAGGAATGTGGACAAAAAGGAAGCATCCTGTGTGTTTTAACTACCTGTCTGCCCCTCTGGGCTGTGAACACCTTCAGGGTGGGAGCCACACCTTCCCACCACAGTGTCCAGCAGACACACACATACACTCCGTGGCCGTGGACGGTTGGAGGGGAAGCCTGTGATGGGCTGCTGGGTTTCAGGTACTAGAGTTCCAGCCTCAGGCCCCCACACTGGGGCCCAAGAAAGACTGGCCCAGACAAGGCCCAGGCCCTCACTGTACCAACCCTTTCTAGGCAGGTGAACCAGACAGGGAGGTAGGCTCATGAAATCAAAGAAGCAGATTCCCAAAACTGGGGATCGATCCAGTCGGCTGTTGGGAACAAAGCAGAACCCAGGCATAGACCCAGTGCCAAGGGTCCACCTGAGGCTAGGAGGGCAGGGAGGAAGTGGGGCGCTCTGGAGGGGCAGACACAAGGCCACCAGAAGAAGGCACACTTCTCAGTTGGGCTTTGAACCATAGCTCATCCTATGACTTGCAGAATCCGTCCTTGCAAATTCACCTCTTTGCTAAAAATTCATTTGTAAACACAAAATCAGTCCCTGCAGACATTCCGTGGTCATTAAAAGACTCACACAAAGCTGCAAATAATTTGATCAGTCAACGAGCTCACCCCCATCTGAGATGGGGCAAGGCGACATTCCACAGTCTTGTCTCAGCTCTCACACTGCACAAAGTCCTTCTTGAAGCCTGTTTTTGTGCCATGTTTTTGGTTTTTTATGTGTGTGTTTTGCTTGGTTTTCTTTTGTTTTACATTTTGCGGCTTTCCGTTGGTCATTTTTCTGTTGAAAAGGGCCTCCGGGCGTCCTGCTGGAGAGAGGTCTGGTGCTCGGATGGTCTGGTGCTCTGCCTCCCATGTGAGATCAGCCCCACTCCGGCGTGAGGTCTGGTGCTGTGGGCTGTCAGTTTGATTTTAATGAATCAAGGGTCTTTATTAAATAAGATGTCTTTAAACAGAAACATGCAGAAAATAAAGTTACGTATTGACTGATTGGTGAAAATGTTGGGACCAGAGGCTTGCAGGAGACAAACCTTGTGTGTCCCCAAGGAGCAGTGTCTCAGCATTCCCTCAGTCAGTATTCATCGTGGTTTCAGAAAAGATCACGAGCGTGAATAATGAGAATCATGGGTCTCTCACTGCCTGGAATAAGGTTGTCTGGCCAGGCTCTGAGCCGGACCGGAATGTGGTATATCTTCTTGCTATCGTGTACTTCTCCTGTTTCTGACCTCCTACTCCCTGAGGGGCAGCAGCTTTTAAGAATTCATCACCCCCTATCTTCTGGCAGCCAGGAGAGGAAGACGCCAGTTCAGGCAAGAAAGTGTACCCTGCAGGTAACAATTAAGAAACTCAGAGTTGAGCTTCCCTGTCCCTCCTGGACAAAGAAAGACAGCACACCAGCCGTAACACGATTACCGTCCTTGCCTCTTCAGGATTATTATACAGCTCGATCATAACAATAAAAAGAATCTATTCCTAGCCTGAACTGTCTGCAGAGAGATAGTTTCAAAGGAGCAAAACAACTTCTATACCTTCAGAGGAAGCCAAGTCACATAAAAGTGCCAGGCGAAGGTAAAGCAGACACTCTCGGCCCAGAGCAGCCAGCAGCCTCCCAGGCCTACGTTCCGGGATGACTTTTAGACAATTTCATTTTTATCTCCCCCATGGCAGAGTCACATTTCAGTCCCTCTTAGCTCCTTTCCCAAAGACAATTTAGTAACATCAGGAGCTGGATCTGTCTTTTTTATGATCATATAAATAACAACTATCCAGGGCCGGCCTTGGCTGTTGGTTCTCTCGAAATATTAAATTAGCTTCTGTGGGAGAAAGTAAATTTAAAAGACACGGCTTATTGTTTCTATAAAAACTCGTGGAATCAAGAGCAGGGTCCACTCACTGTGGCAATGCTGAAGTGGAGAAGGAGGGCGGGCCAGGCTGGAGGAGGGGACCACGCATTTGGGTGGGTTGCCTTCCTAAAGCTCTTAGACCAGAGCTCAGTACTTTCTTGACAATTCTCAGATCCTAAGATCTTGACTATTTTCTTATTAGAAAGGAGTAACAATCAGCCCTCAACATTTCTAAAGAAGCTCTGTGAACTGAAGATTCAACATCCCTCAGCCTTTGCCCACTGCCCTGCCCCCACTGGAGTTTTCTGGAATAAGCATCTGATTGTTTGCAGCGGCCAGCTCTTCTGGACACGGCGAAAGGCCAGCTTTGTCAAGTGCCTGGCTGTGAATCATAAAGGTCCAGGAGTAATCCTTGTGATTCCGCGACTGAAGGTGTAAGGCCTGAGTGCTGTCATGCACGTGTGTGCATTCATTCCCTTGCTAAGTAGATATTGAGCACCAGCTGAATTTTTTTTTAAGATTTTATTTATTCATTTGGCAGACAGAGATCACAAGTAGGCAGAGAAGCAGGCAGAGAGAGGAGGAAGCAGGCTCCCTGCCGAGCAGAGAGCCCAATGTGGGGCTCGATCCCAGGACCCTGGGACCATGACCTGAGCCGAAGGCAGAGGCTTTAACCCACTGAGCCACCCAGGTGCCCCACCAGCTGTGTTTTTGGCCCTGTGCTGGGCACAGAAGATACAGCCAAGAGCCAGGCATCACCCCTGCCCTCAGGGAGCTCCCAGCTGAGCCAGTGACTGAAGCACTTGAGAAGACCATTACCATCTGGTATGGGAGCTATAGGACTGGTGAGTCACGGTGTCATTGAAACAAGTAGAAGGGCATCCAACCCAGTCTCCAGTGATCTGGGAAAGTGAAGCTGAGCCCGAAGAATGGACATGAGCTGGCCAGACACAAGGGAGAAGCCACGGATCTCCAGCACAGGCCAGGGCGAGAGAGAGCCGGGCAGTTTCCATGTTTCCATCAGCCTGGCCCAGAGTACGAGGAGAGCATTAAAAAGGGAGATCACGTCAGAACGGCTAAAATTAACAGGAAAAGACAGATGTTGGCGAGGATGCGGAGAAAGGGGAACCCTCTTATGCTGTTGGTGGGAATGTAAGCTGGTGCGGCCACTCTGGAAAACACTATGAAGATTCCTCAAGAAGTTAAAAATAGAGCTACCCTACAACCCAGTGATTGCACTACTGGGTATTTACCCCAAAGATACAGATGTAGTGAAAAGAAGGGGCACCTGCTCCCCCAGTGTTCATAGCAGCAATGACCACAATAACCAAAAGAGCCGAGATGCTCCTCAGCAGATGGATAAAGATGTGGTCCATACACACAAGGGAATATTACTCAGCCATCAGGAAGGATGAATACTCAACTTTTGTATCAACATGGATGGGACTGGAGGAGATTATGCTAAGTGAAATAAGTCGGGCAGAAAAAGACAGTTATCGTTTGATTTTACTCGTATGTGGAATTTAAGAAACAAAACAGAGGAGCATAGGGAAAGGGAAGGAAAAATAAAACAAGACAGACCATGCAGAGTCTAAAAACCTAGCACCCTGCTACAGATTTACTTTTCTTATAATGAGAACTTTTAAGACTTATTCTCGGAGCAACTTTATAATACAGCACTGTTAGCTAAACTTAACATTTCATACCATATACATACACTGAATCCCTGTGTTGTACACCAAAAACCAATACGGTGTTATATGCCAATTATATCTCAATTTAAACAAATAAATATGAAAACCTAGAACCCAGGGCAGCCAGGTTAACTGTCCTGCCACCTTCTCCGGGGCCTAGCAGGCATCCTGGGGTCCACGCCCACCCCCCTTGCTTGTCAAGTCGCTGTCCCGTGCTCAATCTGGGAACTTGTACAATCTGCTGCACCTTAGAGGTTACAGATAAAATAAAAAGAGCAAGATGAGCGCCTTTAAAACACAACAATAACTCAAGACCTGGTCTCAGGCTACAGAAGGGCATGTGTAACTCAAGTCAAAGAATCTACTTCCCAAGATGAGGCTCTGCTTAGGACCTGATCACAGAAAACTCAGGGCAAACATGCCGCTGAGCCAGATGTCAAAGATTCTTAGTATCAAATGCCAACTAATACCCAGGTTTCTGGGATCCTGAGGCTTAACAGAAACAGAAAAACAATCAGTGCTCAAACAAGGAGGCAGCCAGGACCCCCTGCCAAATGGCTCCTCCCCCACCAGCTGAACGGAAAACAAGGCCAGCTGGGGGTTACATCCAGGGCTTGCTGCCTACATTAGCCCTGCCTGGAATGTCCTCCCCGACACTGTCCACGTAGCCAATGCACGGTCCTCCTCTGGGACTCGATACAGACTGCTCCCCTGCCAACTTCCCACTCCCTCCTGCTCTCAAGCAGAGCCCATTCCGTGAACCAGCCTCTCTGAGTGCTGTGTTCTCACCCTCACATGGTGTGTATGATTGTGCTCACTCTGGACCTTCATGGTGGTTCTAGAACCTTCCTGATGGCTCACCTTCCAATTCCCAGTCCCTACGACAAGAGTACTGAGCAGGTGGCGAGTTCCCCGTGCTGCATGGGGATAAAAAAAAAAGGGGGGGCAAATGAAAAATTCAGAGATGGGGGAAATCAGAGGGGGAGACAAACCATGAGACACTGTGGACTCTTAGAAACAAACTGAGGGTTTTGGAGGGGATGGAGGTGGGGGGTTGGGTGATCCTGGTGATGGTATTAAAGAGGGCACATATTGCATGGGGCACTAGGTGTGGTGCATAAACAATGAATATAAATTAAATTTTAAAAAATTTTAAAAAAGAACTCAGGGGGCGCCTGGGTGGCTCAGTGGGTTAAGCCGCTGCCTTCGGCTCAGGTCATGATCCCAGGTCCTGGGTTCGAGCCCCACATCGGGCTTTCTGCTCAGCAGGGAGCCTGCTTCCTCCTCTCTCTCTGCCTGCCTCTCTGCTTACTTGTGATTTCTGTCAAATAAATAAATAAAATCTTTAAAAAAAAAAAAAAAAGAACTCAGACTGGCAGGTCAGAACCCTGGTGACAGGATTTTTGGACTAGAATTTACTGCCCACTGCACACCTGGTGCTTTACCCCCATTAACCTCTTAC
The DNA here is from genome assembly GCF_902655055.1 of Lutra lutra. NCBI lineage: Eukaryota > Metazoa > Chordata > Mammalia > Carnivora > Mustelidae > Lutra > Lutra lutra. Next base: position 8,073,401 of record NC_062281.1, on the reverse strand, counting down.
ACACCACTCTCGACAGACTCCGGGGCAGGACCGACGCTCTCACTGAAGACAAAGAAGTCAGGGCACAGAGGGTCTGAATAACTTGCACAAGTCACAACTAGTTTCCAATCCACCTCCATCTTGACCTGCAAAACCCACACTCTTTTCCCTGCTCTAATCTGATCCCAGTGCCAGAGGAACTGAGATTTCCCTCCAGTGAGCATCTCTGTCACGGGCTGCTGCAAGTAAGTCATCTGGGAAAGTCATTCAAAAGACCCATCAGTCAAAAGCTTAAAAGAGAAAGAAAGAGAATTCATGCTCTGTCCCTCACTATTATGGAGACAAATGCCTAAATTAAGTCACCCAATGTTCCCACTCCCCAGTAGAAGAGAAGCTACATCTGCTCCCTCACCTTATTGGGCTTCCCCAAAACCTGCTGCACAGAACTTGCTAGTTCAGGCAAAGAAGCAAAAGACCCCAGAGAAAGCCATGGAGTCGGTAACTTCCTCCAAGGGGACCTCCTAGCATATCGGAGGGCTTCCGAGTTCTCTTGTACGTGAGGCCTTTCCTCCGCAGTTTGGCTCAGCAAGCACCAAGCTGTTCCCTCTGAAACTACTTCCAGAATCAATCATATTAGCCATTCGGATTACCACATCTACCTTCGGCGTATCATGAAAAGCCAGTAAAGCATGATTACTGCTTTTATATTTCATGCTCCTTGACCGAGCCAATTCTCGCGGAGGGCTGGATCAAATCCCATTTCGATAGGTCAGCTCCTGGAATTAGTGAATCCATGAAAGTTTAATGTATTTAAGTTACCGACAGATCTAAAGTGCATGCAATTACTTATACGCGAGTATACACGTACGCACACACACGAAATCAGGCTCACAGACCCAAATGCTTAGAAGGACAAAACCAACTGCAAAAAATGAGTGAAACTGAACCCCACGGGCTATGAGGAACCAGAAAACAAATGACCTCATACAGGCACCAGCCTCAATCGGCTGTGTGCCCAGCACGTCCACGCTAGGACCCACTGCCAGCAACTCCATCCACCACTTTGCCTCGTCGTCCCAAGGACAGCCCTGTTCTCTCATGTTTCTAGACTACTGAGTGGCCCATGGGCAGTTTCACCACTAGATTTCACCTCGAACTTTACTGGGCCTCGCACAACCCAATACAAGACCAATGTGGCATCCTAAGGAAGGGCTAACCTCTCTTCCCAAGAGGATCCCTCACTTGTGGAGACCAAGCAACCAGAACATAAGTTACAAAGAATATGGCAAATACCAAAACACCACCTGGAGGTGTAAGCATTATTCTCCTTACCAAAAAACAACAACAAAAGTGTGTATCAAATAATTTTGTTTGATATATACAATATATACAACTTTCAATATATACAACTTTTATTTGTCATTTATATCCCAATAAGGCTGGGGCAGGGGGAAAAACCCTGTCTCTGGATTTTGCAGACTGAATGTTAGCCAAAACTGCATGGCAGGGCTCACAGAGACGATATGAACTTTGGAAACATGGTTGCATCCTGACGACCCCTTAGCACACTCTTCCCCTCGTCATGGACCCCTCATGGCTCTTTTCACAGACTGGATTTTCCCAAGTGATGGTCATGATTTGTTCTATCTGCGATGCTCCACTGGCCTCCCCCTTGACTTCTAGCAATGTTCTCTTTACCTTTTATGGTTCCTGTAGAATCAGTAGTTTGCAAAGATGGCTCTCCCTCTGCCGCATCGCTAACCTCTACCTTTCCTGCACCTTCTGAGCCTCTCCACAGGGGGATGGCCACCCAGAGCTCCAACATCACGACTAAGACATCTGCCAGGGGTTCTGATCTTCCATGGGTAAATCACTTCCCTGGTAAGAGGGAGTTTCTTTCAGTTTCCTTCTTCCCAAGCCGACTTGTCACAGCTCTGACTCTAACCGGATTCACTGGTGCCCTGTCATTTCTATTTGCCAGCATGCCTGGGGTGGATAGGGACCAGCATCCCTGCTCTGGTATGCTTTCCTAATGCTTCCACTAAACCCATATCCAGTCTTTGTTGCAGGAGCCCCTCGCGCTGGACACTTCACGTAATAGCAGACACTGCCAAGCCCCTCCTTGTCCCTCTGCCACTCACCATTCTAGGCACCGTGACTCTGCTTGGGGGCTTTCTGTGACCACAAGGGTGCCCTTAATCGGCACGCAACGCCATCCAGGAGTGCTGGAGAATTGAACGCAGTGGGAGCTCAGGCTGTAATGGATGGAGGTAGGGAGAGAAATGCCCTAGCGTGCTCACTTCCTCAACAGGACACCACACTACCCCCCAGAGGTGCCCAGTGGCCCCCAACTGAGCACAGCAGTACCATGCTCTTTACTGCCTTCTATACTGGCCTCCTTCCCTTCCACCTCTCACTTCTTGTCTCCCTGCAGGAACTGGGATTACCTCCCAAATAAATCACTTGCAGTCAAAGCCTTGCCTTGCCATCTGCATCAAACCCAACAGAGACCGGCATTTCTCCCATCCCCCAGGGATCACACCTTCTGCTCCACCTACTGGAGCTCATATCCAAGGTTCCTCCAGGGACATGAAAAGGTCATACCCACTTGCAAATGTGACCCAAATACATTCACTATCACTGGCCTAGAAGCAGCACCCTTTAAGAAACTCAATCCAGTGCCAAGAGTCTTTGTTGGAGCTGTCTTATTCAACCACATGGCCCTCAGTGTGGATCCACTGAGCTCAAGGGTCCCCTACTAGCAACTAGAGTTACTGGGGTCCCTATCGTCAAAATCTTACCTATCTACCCACTGGACCAAGTAGCAGACACTCTATTCTCCACTCCATGCTCTAGCTGACGGTGAGGCCACAGAGGGCACGGTAAAGAACAGGCACACACAAAGGCAGCCACATCTGATGAACTTACACAAGTTACGAGATGAGCGAGCTTCTGGCATTTACCAGCCCTCACTGCTTCCAGAGAGTGTCGCTGGTGAACAGAACAGGAACAGCAAGACAGAAACATAGCTGTCTTTCTGTGTATTATCTACACTACAGTAAGTAAGGCAGTGGAACAAGGATACAGACAATCCACTGGGTAGGCTCAAGGAACCCTTCTCATTCACAATTCAGATTACATCCTTCTTGACCTCATTCTTCATCTGTGGCACAACCCTGCTGAAACTCAGACCCAGATGTTCCCCAGCACAGATTTGACTAGACAGGTTCTGCATCTAACTACTGATGACTTCATTTGCATGTGGTTTCCTTTCGATCACATCGTGATGCAGGTGCCCACCGCCACGAATGGTATGTGGGTAGTTTCAGCTTTTATTGAAATCAAGACTCCACCTAATCAGTTTCCCCCTGTATCTGCCCCTCACTATAATCAAAAGCAGCCATGGTGTTCCCATTTTCCATGTTTTCCCCCTCTTTCGCCTCTCTAAGAACTTGCTACAGTAACTAAGTATCTTCAATATCTTTCCCTCCTTCTACATATGAATTCCCACCAGGAATGCTCTCTCTGATTAATACCACTGCTCATTAACCAGATCTTTCATGTCTTTAAAAGAAATCAAATAATTAATTTTTATACAAGGTCTCCATATTTTTAAATACTGACAAGTAAAATTAATTAATTGAATGGATGGATGGATGGATGGATGACTGAATACATTCTTCAGGCCAAAAAGAACACACCTGCAGCTTGAATGAAGTCTGTGTCCATTGGTTTGTAGCCTCTGGTAACCATGTACTTCATTTTTCCAATGGATCTGTTAATAGACCGTGAGGCATCAGGCTTCATTGTCCTTCCACTGACTCTTCCCTTAGCTTGGAATTTCTCCTCTCTCCCTTCATCTGGCTTCTCTCTTTTTAAACCTTCCTTAATGGTGTATCACCTATGAAAATGTCCTTGCTCCTCCTACCCCATCAATGAGAGCCCATAGTGCCTCTTCTACGATACTTCTCATCTTGTGCCTATACCTTTAGCTGTATTCAACACAATCCCCCACATAGATTTTTGGGAGGGCACTTTGGTTTCTTCTTCTTTCTTTGGCGGGACAGTTCCTGGATAGCAAAGTCTTGTGCTATATAACTGGGCACATCCATGTAAGTAACACTCAGAGCTACGGTTCCTCCAGATCCCTGCAGGTACAAGGTATCATACCTGCCACACAGCTGATCCCCAATGAATATTTACTGCATTAAGGGTGGAAAGAATGGATAAAAAATGATTTCTTAAACATATCGTGAACTCAAGTTCTTTCCAACCAATGTTATAGAACTTAGTAGGTCTGAATGTGTCCATCCGCCCAAGTGCAACATTAAATTTGGAGAACGGCCAAACAGCATCCATAATACCCTCCTGCTTATCCCTCCCTTGACAACATCCACACACTCCTATCATCTCCCATTAGGCTTTCTTGCTTCCTCTAACCCACTGGCTCTCTGCTGAGAGTGATTTTGCAATCCAGGGAATATTTGGCAATGTCCGAAGGCAATCTTGGTTATCCCCATTGGGGAGTGCTGGTAGGATCTAGTGGGTAGAGGCCAGGGGTGCTGTAAACCTATTACGGTGCCCAGGACATCCCCCATGACAAGGAATTATCCAATCCAAGATGTCAATAGTGCCAAGAGTGAGAAATCTTCACCTAAGAGACATTTGTTCCTATTGCTGTATGGGCAGGTACTGGGAGAGGGATTCCCGAATGGAGGTAATTAAAGGTCTGGGTGCTTCAGAATGGAGGATGGGGTTTAGAGTCCACTGCTTACAGAAATGTTCATACGCACCCATGTCGTCAACGGGAGCTGCCAACCCCTTGACCTGAGCCTGTTCCTTTCACAGAATTCACCGAATCGTCCCAACACTTCACAAATGGTCTGCATTATGCATGATTGGTGGGTGACCTTTTCAGTTGAATTCAGCCTGAACTGTGCAATTGACACAGAAGGAACAAATGGACTGTGTTTTCCTATGAATTTAATATGGGATTATAGTGTTTTCCTCTAGGAAAGTTGGCACTTGCCAATTCAGGCGGGAAATCACATTATAATGGTAATGACACCTTTTATTCGGAGCATACCATTGTGGGTTGAAGGGTATCCCACCAAGCAATATGCTGACATCCTAAACACTGGTCCTTGTGAATGTGACCTTCTTTGGAAATAGGGTCTTTGCAGATGCAATGCAGTGTTGTTATACTAAAGGAAGGTGATGTCCTTATAAGGAAAGAGAGAGGTTTGGAACACACAGAGAAGGCCATATGAGGATAGAATGGGGACCAGAGTGAGCAGCTAAGACACACCAAAACCACCAGAAGCCCTAGAAACTGGAAGAGGCAAGAAGGATTCTTCCCCATATCCTCCAGAAGGAACATGACTCCGCCAACACCTCAGTTTCTGACTTCCAGCCTCCAGAATTGTGCCAGAATACATTTTTTCCTTTTTACACCACCCCGTTTATGGTAATTCACATAGAAGCACTAGAAAATGAACACACTTACTACCTCCCAAGAACAGTGTGTGCATTACCTCCTTCAATCCTTACAGCCAACAACGAAGCAGTATTATCCCCCATTGCACATATGGTAAAACTGAGGCTCAAAGAAGTTACAGGGCTCTCCCACAGTTGCACAGCTAATAGGGACAGAGACAGGATGCAAATTTTAGTCCACGATTCTAGTGCTGTGCCCCTAAATCCGAGTGCCTTGCCATCTCCCCAGGAGGCACTGTGTTATCCAGTCCCCCGCCCCCCCAACCCCCAGAGCTTGAAAAATAAACACTGCAGTTAAAGCCTTGCTGCTTCTGTTCTCCCTCAGAGTGCAGGGTACAGTTTGTACAGAACCTCTAGTGTTCATGATTCTTTTTCAAAGGAAGCACTGCCCGAGCTCATCTCTCCAGAGCTCTGCCTCCCTGAGTCAGAATTCACCCGTCTGAATTCACCAGGCCTCTGCCTTCAGCGTGGGGGGCGGGGGCAGCACATATGTCCCTAGGTCCGTGGCCCTCAGTGACCCCTTCCTGTGTCATGCTTTTCAGGTCCTGCGTCTCTAGTCCCGCTTTAGCAGGCTCGAGGGGAGACCCAAGAGTGAAATGGAAAATTCCTGGGATTTGACTCCACCTCCCCAGACCTGGGTTTGGAGCCCCTATATGGCTCTCTCCTCTCCCGGACCTCCCCAGTCCCCACCTGTCAAACACAAACAGACAAAATGAGAATCTTTCAGCTTAACCAGACCCCTGCCCGCCAAGTCCTCACCCATGGGGGCGGCCACCTCCTTGGCCAAGAGCCCAGGCAAAGTTAAGCAAAACGCACCCTCTCTATTTCTGTCCAGGATTTAGGCCCTATTCCCATCTGCTTGTCCAGCCTGTGAGCTGGATTGCAGAGCACAGAAACCCCAAGAATGTTCCCTGGACTTCCCAAAGCCACGGTCAGAACCACTACCAGGTCTGAGCCCTCTGCACGTGATCTCCATATTCCTGCCCCCACCAGGAACCAGGTAGCACCCCAGAGCCAAGTAGAGAAGCCTGCTGTCAGGCCCTCTGCAGACTGAGGGAGGAGCTTGCTGGGGTAGGATCTCCTGTCCTTCCTTTGCTTCTTTCCCGGGGTTGCACTTCCCTGTCCCCCGGAAGCTGGTGGGCGGGCCATGCTCCTGAGGGGCCACCATCCTACGAAGGCTGGCAAAGTCTGCAAACATATCCGAGTCTTGCTGGGGCTCCCTGCAGAACCCACACGGACAGTGCCACTACTCAGGACCCCCAGACACCACTTTCTTCCAACCCACAGTCTTCCCACCCTATCTCAGCAGCTGATGTAACCCCCTCAGCCCTCTGAGAGCCCACCCAATAAACATTAGGAGATCTAACATTTTGGGGGACTCACTATATAACCAACAACCTTCTAGCTTGTTACAAAACCTCCTTGCATCCTCCTCACTACAGCCCACTGCGGGGCCTGGATTACTGTCAGAGCCTTCGGGGGGCTCTTCCCTCTTTCTGGAAGGCCTTTGTGGGAGGCTAAAGAACGACCCCTCCAAAAGATGTCCAAGCCCCAATCCCTGGAACCTATGGATGTTACATGGAAAGAGGAACTTTGTAAACATGAGAAAGATTGTGCAATGGGGAGATTGTTCTGGATTATCCCAGTGGGCCCCATGTGTATAGGAGGGAAGCAGGGGAAGCTGACACACAGGGAGGAGACGGCGAAACATGACAGAGGCCGAGAAAGATCTGAAGATGCTCTGAAGAGGCGGGGAGGGGCTGGGAGCTTAGGAACGCAGCTCAAAAGCCAAGAAAAGCAGAGAAACAGATCCTCCAGGATTCTGGAGGGAGCAGAGCCTTGCCAAAAACCTCGACCTGAACCCAGAGGAGTGGGTTCTAGACTTGTGGCACCCAGAACTGTTAAGATAGTAAATCTGTGCTATTTTAAACCACGAGGTTATAATTTTTCCAGAAGGCCCAGGAAACTAACACGTGCCTGTTTCACTGGCTTTCCCGGATCTCCACCCTTCTCATTCCCGTCTCTGTTCCAATGGTACCTTCAAGACAGGTCCTCACCAACCAATGATCCAAGGACATTCCTCCTCCCACAGGACACTTTTTTACCATCCACCCTGTTTAGTCTCTTACCTGAAACTATCCTGTTTCTTGCTTCTGGTTGCCCTTCCCCTCCCCGCATCACCACACTGTTTCATGAGGACAGGACCATGTCCGTCCTGTTCACCACCAAATGCCCAGAGCCCAGAAGAATGCGTGGTACATCCCAGGGGCTCCAGACAGGTTTGTTAATGGAATGAAAGTGCATCTTGAATACGAGGAAGCTGGGGTTCAAAACTGTGCGAGGTCGCCCTGCCCGTAAATGCTGAAACTATAATGCTGACTTTCAACTCCTCGTCCCTAGGCTCTCTGCTCAGCTGGTTGCCAACCTCTGCCTTGGGTCCCACCACAAGCTCCAGTTTCCTCCTTGAGGAAGTGAAAGGTGTTGGTGTGGAAGGAGGGACTGCGGAGCAACAGCTAATGGGCCCTGAACGAGCTGCTTTATCCAGGACAAATGATGGTACCTCCTGGCCGCAAGCAAAATGGGCAGAAGGACGGGCCTGATCTGCAGGCTGGTGAGGGAAGTAAACAGTTAATCAGGCACAAAGCACTCTTATTAGACCTGGCAGTTCACTCTACACCAGAGGACTAGCTTTTCCTCTGCTCCCCTGACCTTCCCAAGGATAAATCCCCTGACCTCTTGTTGTTTACACGGAGCTCGGAGCAGAGAGATTTAAATTAACTGACTTGTAACATCTCAACACAAGGTCTAAGCCCAGAAGGAAAAAGAAGGGTGGGGGGGGGGACTCAGTAATGAGAACTTTAACAACTGGATAATGACCAGCTGAACGCTCGGATGCAGAGAAGCCCTTTAGACGGCCACAGACCGGCTGTCACAGCTTCATTTTCGGGTCATCATTACCAGCAGGGAGCTCGGTGTCGAATTTCTCTGCCCTGGAAGGCCCACTTAAGCCATCTTAATGATTTTCTCCCATGCTGCGAAGCCACAAGCCCATTTTCAGATTCGCTCCCAGTGAAATTATGGCAAGTGTAATGTTCTTTCGGGCCCATGGAGATGGGCATGGAGAGAAGGCATCCCTGGGGCCGCAGAGGACCTCCCCCAGCTCCAGCTGGTGGCCTTTGGGTCCCAGCTGGCCGCGGAAGGGGAGAGGTGGAGGGTGGGTGCTCATTGTCCCCACAGACGGGTCAGTGCTCCCTCTGGCTAACAGCGGCTAATAGCAGGGATCTGGGCCAGGAACGAACGAGCTGCTTGATTTGGGGATAAGCCTCCCTCCCTACTGAATCCTGATCCCTTATTTTCTATGCTCTATGATGTCAGGGCTGTAGGAATCTTTAACAGGAATGCTTTCCCTGAGAGAGAGAGAAGTCAAACAGATTGAGATTTTAAAAATGTCTTTGTTGTTGCTAAAATCACGGGAGCATCACAGTTTAGAAATGGCAATAAAGTTACTCATTTGCACAGCCTCCTTGAGACACGGAGCTCCCATCTGGAGATGAAGCCTGTCCCGCCGGCCGACTATGAGGCCAAGAGGACAGGTCAGATTCCAGAACAGGAAATCTGAGTCAAAAGGGTAGAGATGCTATTGGCCTGGACAACAAGGATAATGAGGGACAGAGAGAAGCTGCTGGAGCTAAGAGCTATGAAGGAGGTAAACTAATAGGACTCGGCGGCTGGCAAGGTATTATTACTATAATGTCACATATGCTAATAATGTATGTTACTATGGTTATATATAATAATGGGCTTTACTTTTAATAATTTGTGTCTTACATGTTTGTGGATAAAGATATAGATGTAGAGAAACAAGAAAGTGAGAAAAAAGGAGAGAGATTTACAAACATAAAATCACACCCTCCCCAAGACATCTTCTGGAAGAACACAGGTCAAGTGGCCAGAGCAGGGACAAGCCAAGTGGACAGTGCTGGTTGGGGAGACTCTAGCTTTCTCTCCAAGTTACCATTTCTTAGAGAAAGACGTGCTTATAGATAACCATTTCGCTGAACAGGGTGGGGTGACAGTTTGCAGACAAACAAGGACTCAGATCTTCTCCTCTGCCTATTGTGTGTCCTCCCTCCCTGCCTCCAGACAGGTTCTGGAAGATCACTGGTCACTGTGGTCACTGTGGTGATCACTGTGGGCCAAATGACCTTCGATGGCTTTGTCAGAGCCACAGTCCCATTTCTAATGATACCAACCCATTGAGGGTCCCGGAGTCCTAGGGAAAACTCTCCCTGTGCCACAAACAAGGCCTGTGATGTCAGGGTGGGCTCAGATGGGCATTCTGTCCCTCACTGCTCCCGAATTCCCTAGTACCTCTTCTGGACTCAGAAGGAAAGGCCAGGATGGAGATGAGGGGCAAAGGGCTCCATGCAGCACAGAAGATACAGATGGATTCAGGTCTCCCTGGATGAAGACCTACCCGGAGAGGCTATTTCTCTTCTGGGCACTTCTAGGGGAGCTCTGGAGATCCCTACCCTGATGAGGACCTTGGACCATAGCCCCTTTGGCTGCTTCCAACCTGAGCCCTGGTATTCTGGTCCCCCTAGGCTCTCTACTAAGTTCTTCCTGGTCCTCTGGGAGGGATCCCACAGGTAAACCCACTGGCCACTGGGACACTTGTGCATCCTTCCCCCATCTGGGGTAAAATGCAGCTCCCAACCATCATACCCACCCTTCTGGCCCCGTTTCCAGGAGGGCCGCTCACTCTAGCCTTACTCTGCTGTCTTCCCAGACCAGACACACACACCAGACCTCAGGATTCCTGGACTCAGGGTATCACAGGCACACCAGGCCAGCTCCCCAGTCATCTCTATGAAGCTCCTGACTTAGCCTGAGGTAAGGACCAAGTGCAGGGTTGGAAAAGAGTCAGTGGGGGGTGCAAAGCCTTCACCCTTCGCTCCAGAGAAACCGTCTCCTGACCCCCGATCGCTACATCTCTATAGGCTGGAATGCATGGTTTCCAAGGGTAACGGGGCAGAGTCCAGCCTCTTAGTAAGCCTTGCACTAGTGACCTGATCAATGCCCCACTCCCGGCTGTGGGTGTTCTTGGCACCAACTGCCTTAGCCTTTGGCTTCTCAGCCAAAACGTAGACACTCAAGTAGTTAAATAATCGAAGACCAAGTGGTCTAGAAGAGAAAGGCCCACAGAAGAGAGACCAGAGATATAAACATGTTCCCTTGCCCCTGCCCTGCCTGCACACACACACACACACACACACACACACACACACGCATGTGCACACATGTGCACTCACACATACACACACACGCATGTACACAGCAGAAGACCAGGAGATACAAAGGTTCTCAATGAGTTTTGGAAACTAGGAGATGTTCAAGTTGGTGAAAAAAGAAGTAAGACTCAACAAGAGTCCAGATAATGCAGATACGTAAGATCTATACCCAGTCTCTGCAGGGCTGGAAGAGAACCAGATGCTAACAGGAAATCAGGCCATCAGTGGTCCTGCATAGAGCACATCTCCCCTAATGCAGGTTTCCAATTCCATCATCAGCTCAGCTGTAGGACTGAAGTCTGGTTTCCCAAGAGTGATTCTTCACTTCTTTTCCCATATTCGTCCTGGCAAGTCCGTCAGCCCTGGTTCTGCACCTGGGATCCTGGTTCAGTTCCTTCTGCACACTTAGGTTCTCAGGTGGGTCTGCTAGTCAACCCGCTTGGTGCAGGCTGTGTGGTTTTTCTCCTGACTCCAAATATGTGTTGTTTGTCCAATAACCAATTCTCCGATTCGCTGCCACCCACTGGGTGTCCAACAACTCAACCTGGTTCTGATACTCACAGCCCAGAATTAGCATGGACCCCACAGATGAAGGGCTCAGTCCCGTAAGACTGCTCCCACTTCAGATACTAGTCACAAAGGGAACCCCCAGCTACCCACCCATGCTTATGCCAAGGCGACTATGAATTCAGGGGCTTCCCAAAATGCCCTCTTCTGGGTATGATAATTCACTAGGATTTACAGAACTTAGTGAAGCACTTCCTTTGCATTTACTGGTTTACTATGAAGAATCCAAGTTAGCAAAAGCCAAATGGAAGAGATGAGAAGAACAAGGGCTGGGGGTGGGAGGAAGTACAGAGTTCCCATGTTCCCCTTATTACCTCCCAACGCATCAATGTGTTCACAAATCCCAAAATCCTGAAACCCATCATGTAGAGATTTTTGTCAAAGTTTTTTCCATTATGCAGATATGGCTGATAAAATCATTGGCTATTAGTGATTGAACTCAACTTCTGGCCCCTCGCTCCTCTCCCAGAGTCTGGGGATGGTGTTGAAAGTTCTAACCCTTTCATCACAGAGTTGGTTTTTCCAATAATAAGCCCCCACCTTGAAGCTATCCAGGGACCCTCCAAGAGTCATCTCATTAGCATAAACTCAGGTGTGGTCAAAAGAGGTACACTGTGAATAATAAAAGAGAGCCCTATCAATCAGGAAATTCTAAGAGTTTTAGGAGCTCTGAGCATGAACCTGGGACAAACACTAAATATATATATATATATATATATATATATATATATATATATATATATAATCTTTTTTTTCACATATTTAAATTTTATTTTTTATAAACATATATTTTTATCCCAAGGGGTACAGGTCTACGAATCGCCAGGTTTACACACTTCACAGCACTCTCACCATAGTACATACCCTCCCCAATATCCATAACCCCACCCTCCCTCTCCCAACTCCCCTCCCCCCATCAACCCTCAGTTTGTTTTGTGAGATTAAGAGTCACTTATGGTTTGTCTCCCTCCCAATCCCATCTTGTTTCATTTATTCTTCTCCTACCCCCTTAACCCCCCATGTTGCATCTCCTCTCCCTCATATCAGGGAGATCATATGATAGTTGTCTTTCTCCGATTGACTTATTTCGCTAAGCATGATACCCTCTAGTTCCATCCACGTCGTCGCAAATGGCAAGATTTCATTTCTTTTGATGGCTGCATAGTATTCCATTGTGTATATATACCACATCTTCTTTATCCATTCGTCTGTGGATGGACATCTAGGTTCTTTCCATAGTTTGGCTATTGTAGACATTGCTGCTATAAACATTCGGGTGCACGTGCCCCTTCGGATCACTACGTTTGTATCTTTAGGGTAAATACCCAGCAGTGCAATTGCTGGGTCATAGGGTAGTTCTATTTTCAACATTTTGAGGAACCTCCATGCTGTTTTCCAGAGTGGTTGCACGAGCTTGCATTCCCACCAACATTGTAGGAGGGTTCCCCTTTCTCCGCATCTTCGCCAGCATCTGTCATTTCCTGACTTGTTAATTTTAGCCATTCTGACTGGTGTGAGGTGATATCTCATGGTGGTTTTGATTTGTATTTCCCTAATGCCAAGTGATATGGAGCACTTTTTCATGTGTCTGTTGGCCATCTGGATGTCTTCTTTGCAGAAATGTCTGTTCATGTCCTCTGCCCATTTCTTGATTGGATTATTTGTTCTTTGGGTGTTGAGTTTGCTAAGTTCTTTATAGATTTTGGACACTAGCCCTTTATCTGATATGTCATTTGCAAATATCTTCTCCCATTCTGTCAGTTGTCTTTTGGTTTTGTTCACTGTTTCCTTTGCTGTGCAAAAGCTTTTGATCTTGATAAAATCCCAAAAGTTCATTTTTGCCCTTGCTTCCCTTGCCTTTGGCGATGTTCCTAGGAAGATGTTGCTGCGGCTGAGGTTGAAGAGGTTGCTGCCTGTGTTCTCCTCGAGGATTTTGATGGATTCCTTTCTCACATTGAGATCCTTCATCCATTTTGAGTCTATTTTCGTGTGTGGTGTAAGGAAATGATCCAATTTCATTTTTCTGCATGTGGCTGTCCAATTTTCCCAACACCATTTATTGAAGAGGCTGTCTTTGTTCCATTGGACATTCTTTCCTGCTTTGTCGAAGATGAGTTGACCATAGAGTTGAGGGTCTGTTTCTGGGCTCTCTATTCTGTTCCATTGATCTATGTGTCTGTTTTTGTGCCAGTACCATGCTGTCTTGATGATGACAGCTTTGTAATAGAGCTTGAAGTCCGGAATTGTGATGCCACCAACTTTGGCTTTCTTTTTCAATATTGCTTTGGCTATTCGAGGTCTTTTCTGGTTCCATATAAATTTTAGGATTATTTGTTCCATTACTTTGAAAAAAATGGATGGTACTTTGATAGGAATTGCATTAAATGTGTAGATTGCTTTAGGTAGCATAGACATTTTCACAATATTTATTCTTCCAATCCAGGAGCATGGAACATTTTTCCATTTCTTTGTGTCTTCCTCAATTTCTTTCATGAGTACTTTATAGTTTTCTGAGTATAGATTCTTAGTCTCTTTGGTTAGGTTTATTCCTAGGTATCTTATAGTTTTGGGTGCAATTGTAAATGGGATGGACTCCTTAATTTCTCTTTCTTCTGTCTTGTTGTTGGTGTAGAGAAATGCAACTGATTTCTGTGCATTGATTTTATATCCTGACACTTTACTGAATTCCTGTACAAGTTCTAGCAGTTTTGGAGTGGAGTCTTTTGGGTTTTCCACATATAGAATCATATCATCTGCAAAGAGAGATAGTTTGACTTCTTCTTGGCTGATTTGGATGCCTTTAATCTCCTTTTGTTCTCTGATTGGTGAGGCTAGGATTTCTAGTACTATGTTGAATAGCAGTGGTGATAACGGACATCCCTGCCGTGTTCCTGACCTTAGCGGAAAAGCTTTCAGTTTTTCTCCATTGAGAATGATATTTGCGGTTTTTCATAGATGGCTTTGATAATATTGAGGTATGTGCCCTCTATAACTACACTTTGAAGAGTTTTGATCAGGAAGGGATGCTGTACTTTGTCAAATGCTTTTTCAGCATCTATGGAGAGTATCATATGGTTCTTGTTCTTTCTTTTATTAATGTGTTGTATCACATTGATTGATTTGTGGATGTTGAACCAGCCTTGCAGCCCTGGAATAAATCCCACTTGGTCGTGGTGAGTAATCCTTTTAATGTACTGTTGAATCCTATTGGCTAGTATTTTGGCGAGAATTTTTGCATCTGTGTTCATCAAGGATATTGGTCTGTAGTTCTCTTTTTTGTTGGGATCCTTGTCTGGTTTTGGGATCAAGGTGATGCTGGCCTCATAAAATGAGTTTGGAAGTTTTCCTTCTATTTCTATTTTTGGAACAGTTTCAGGAGTATAGGAATTAGTTCTTCTTTAAATGTTTGGTAGAATTCCCCCGGGAAGCCGTCTGGCCCTGGGCTTTTGTTTGTTTGGAGATTTTTGATGACTGTTTCAATCTCCTTACTGGTTATGGGTCTGTTCAGGCTTTCCATTTCTTCCTGGTTCAGTTGTGGTAGTTTATATGTCTCTAGGAATGCATCCATTTCTTCCAGATTGTCAAATTTGTTGGCGTAGAGTTGCTCATAGTATGTTCTTATAATTGTCTGTATTTCTTTGGTGTTCGTTGTGATCTCTCCTCTTTCATTCATGATTTTATTTATGTGGGTCCTTTCTCTTTTCTTTTTGATAAGTCTGGCCAAGGGTTTATCAATCTTATTAATTCTTTCAAAGAACCAGCTCCTAGTTTCGTTGATTTGTTCTATTGTTTTTTTTTGTTTGTTTGTTTCTATTTCATTGATTTCTGCTCTGATCTTTATGATTTCTCTTCTCCTGCTGGGTTTAGGCTTTCTTTCTTGTTCTTTCTCCAGCTCCTTTAGGTGTAGGGTTAGGTTGTGTACCTGAGACCTTTCTTGTTTCTTGAGAAAGGCTTGTACCACTACATATTTTCCTCTCAGGACTGCCTTTGTTGTGTCCCACAGATTCTGAACCGTTGTGTTTTCATTATCATTTGTTTCCATAAATTTTTTCAATTCTTCTTTAATTTCTTGGTTGACCCATTCATTCTTTAGAAGGATGCTGTTTAGTCTCCATGTATTTGGGTTCTTTCCAAATTTCCTCTTATGATTGAGTTCTAGCTTTAGAGCATTGTGGTCTGAAAATATGCAGGGAATGATCCCAATCTTTTGATACCGGTTGAGACTTGATTTAGGACCAAGAATGTGATCTATTCTGGAGAATGTTCCATGTGCACTAGAGAAGAAGGTGTATTCTGTTGCTTTGGGATGAAATGTTCTGAATATATCTGTGATGTCCATCTGGTCCAGTGTGTCATTTAAGGCCTTGATTTCCTTGTTGATCTTTTGCTTGGGTGATCTGTCCATTTCACTGAGGGGAGTGTTAAAATCCCCTACTATTATTGTATTCTTGTCGATGTGTTTCTTTGATTTTGTTATTAATTGGTTTATATAGTTGGCTGCTCCCACGGTAGGGGCATAGATATTTAAAATTGTTAGGTCTTCTTGTTGGACAGTTCCTTTGAGTATGATATAGTGTCCTTCCTCATCTCTTATTATAGTCTTTGGCTTAAAATCTAATTGATCTGATCTAAGGATCGCCACTCCTGCTTTCTTCTGATGTCCATTAGCATGGTAAATTCTTTTCCACCCCCTCACTTTAAACCTGGAGGTGTCTTCGGGTTTAAGATGAGTTTCTTGTAGGCAACATATAGATGGGTTTTGTTTTTTTATCCATTCTGATAGCCTGTGTCTTTTGATTGGGGCATTTAGCCCATTAACATTCAGGGTAAGTATTGAGAGATATGAATTTAGTGCCATTGTATTGCCTATAAGGTGACTGTTATTGTTTATTGTCTCTGTTTCTTTCTGATCTATTACTTTTAGGGTCTCTCTTTGCTTAGAGGACCCCTTTCAATATTTCCTGTAGAGCTGGTTTGGTATTTGCAAATTCTTTCAGTTTTTGTTTGTCCTGGAAGCTTTTAATCTCTCCTTCTATTTTCAATGATAGCCTAGCTGGATATAGTATTCTTGGCTGCATGTTTTTCTCATTTAGTACTCTGAATATATCATGCCAGCTCTTTCTGGCCTGCCAGGTCTCTGTGGATAAGTCTGCTGCCAATCTAATATTTTTACCATTGTACGTTACAGACTTCTTTTCCTGGGCTGCTTTCAGGATCTTTTCTTTGTCACTAAGACTTGTAAATTTTACTATTAGGTGACGGGGTGTGGACCTATTCTTATTAATTTTGAATTCTTATTGATTTCTGAACCTCCTGGATTTTGATGCTTGTTCCCTTGGCCATATTGGGGAAATTCTCTCCAATAATTCTCTCCAACATACCTTCTGCTCCCCTCTCTGTTTCCTCTTCTTCTGGAATCCCAATTATTCTAATGTTGTTTTGTCTTATGGTGTCACTTATCTCTCGAATTCTCCCCTCGTGGTCCAGTAGCTGTTTGTCCCTCTTTTGCTCAGCTTCTTTATTCTCTGTCATTTGGTCTTCTATATCGCTAATTCTTTCTTCTGCCTCATTTATCCTAGCAGTGAGAGCCTCCATTTTTGATTGCACCTCATTAATAGCTTTTTTTATTTCAACTTGGTTCGATTTTAGTTCTTTTATTTCTCCAGAAAGGGCTTTTATATCTCCCGAGAGGGCTGCTTTAATATCTTCCATGCCTTTTTCAAGCCCGGCTAGAACCTTGAGAATCATCATTCTGAACTCTATATCTGACATATTACCAATGTCTGTATTGATTAGGTCCCTAGCCTTGGTACTGCTTCTTGTTCTTTTTTTTGTTGTGAATTTTTCCGCCTTGTCATTTTGTCCATATAAGAGTATATGAAGGAGCAAGTAAAATACTAAAAGGGTGGCAACAACCCCAGGAAAATATGCTTTAGCCAAATCAGAAGAGATCCCAAATCGTGAGGGGGGAGAAAGCGGATAAAAAGGGGTTCAGAAAGAAACAAAAAAAAGAAACTATTAAAAAAAGAAAGCCGATAAAAAAATATAAAAAGGAAAAAAAATATATATATATATATATTAGATAAACTATTTAAAAAACGTTAAAAAAGAAAACGGTAAAAGTTAAAAAAATTTAGCAGAAGAAGAGAAAAAAAATTGAAAAAGAAAAAAAAATTAAATTAACTGCAAGGCTAAAGAATCATGGGGAGAAAGCCATGAGTTCCATGCTTTGCTTTCTCCTCCTTTGGAATTCCGCCGCTCTCCTTGGTATTGAAACTGCACTCCTTGGTAGGTGAACTTGGTCCTGGCTGGGTTTCTCGTTGATCTTCTGGGGGAGGGGCCTGTTGTAGTGATTCTCAAGCGTCTTTGCCCCAGGCGAGTTGCACCACCCTTACCCGGGGCCGGGCTGAGTAATCCGCTCGGGTTTGCTGAGTTTGCTTTCGGGAGCTTTTGTTCCCTGAGCGCTTTCCATAGAGTTCTGGAAGACGGGAATGAAGATGTCGGCCTCCCGGTGTCCGGCCCAGAGGAGCCGAGAGCCCGGGGCCCCACTCCTCAGTGCACCCTCAGAGAACAGTGCCCAATGACTCCCATCACCCTGGCCTCCAGCCGCGCTCCGAGCTGACCGAGCCTGTGACCGGTTCAAGGTAACCCCGAGCTGTGAGCTCACTCCTCGGCTCTGTCTCTGTAGCCGGCTTCCCCGTTCTAATACCTGTGAGCTCTGCGACACTCAGACACCCCCGATCCTTCTGTGACCCTGTGGGACCTGAGGCCACACTGACCCCACCTGGGCTTCACCCCAGTTAAGCCTCTGGAGCGATGTCCCTCAGCGGAACAGACTTTTAAAAGTCCTGATTTTGTGCTCCGTTGCTCCGCCGCTCGCAGGGAGCCGGCCCCTCCCCCCGCGGTCTATCTTCCCGTCGCTTTGGATTCACTTCTCCGCCAGTCCTACCTTTCAGATAGTGGTTGATTTTCTGTTTCTAGAATTGCTGTTCTTCTTCTCTTCAATCTCCCGTTGGATTTGTAGGTGTTTGCAATCTTTAGATAAGCTATTTAGCTGATCTCCCGCTACCTGAAGTAGTCTCAGCTGCTACTTCTCCGCCATCTTGACTCCTCCCCTATATATTTATCTTTATTATACCATTCTGACCCAGCCCGCCTCATCCCCTATGAGACTCCATCTTGGTCTCTCCACCCTGGGTTTTACTGAAGGATTTCTACTTTTCTGAATTTGCCAAGGTCTCTCTTACCTGCTGGCCTTCACCACTGCCCATCAACCTTGACCTTCCACCCTTGCTCTGACCATGAGACCCAACCTTCTTAGACGTGGATGCCACCATGCTCCTTCAGGCTGGGACCTGGCAGGTCAGTGCACCCCAAGAGCCTGCCTGAAAGCCTGGCCCCTATGAAAGCTGCCTCCCTTCCTCAGGGACATGATCTTACCATCTTGGTAGGACTTGCCAGTTTAATGATCTCAGTCAGAACAGCGAAGAGCCTCCGCCCTCAACATCTGAGTTCTCTGCATCTGCCCAGTCATCAGTCAATTAGGCCAAACCAAGACCCCCTGGTAGTGTGGTTTCCTTGTAATCCAAAGAGGAGTTTTCCAAAGCCAACCTGATCTTTGTTTTCCTCAGCTTTTAAGATTTTCTGGCTGTGATGAAAGTAATGCATTCATAGTATGTTTTCAGAGAGAGCAAATTGAAATAAATATCACCTGCTATTATTCCTCCCGGGGAGAACAGTGATTATCACCATCACCCATGTAGCACATTCGTTTCCTTTGCACGGACGCACCGTGATTCATTCCACAGCCCTCCTCCTTTGGACAGTGTCTTTAACATAGTTCTTGATAATTCGGGCCCTTCGTATAATCACCCCCGAAGCTTCTACTTAATGCCACTTATATATGGTAGTTGCCATGAGAAAATATCATTTCATGGGCCATTAATGGGCTTAACAGTCTTATTTTTTAAAAATAATAAAAATTCTTACAGTTCATATTTTTTTAAGTGGAGTTAAAGGAAAAGCAATATGCTATGACCCCTCATTTCACTTCAGCTAATATTTATTTAACACCTTCCTGGGCTGGAGGCTCTATCCTTATTACCCCATTTGCCTTGCTTGGCACCGTACTGGGTAGGTGCTAATACCCCTTCAAAATGGGGAAATGGGATCAATAAGGTTAAGTCCCTTTGCAAATTTTACAGTGTTAGGAAACCACAGAAGCGTGATTCGGCCCCTGACACAAGCATCGGGGCTCATTCCACAGCCTCAGAGAAACCAACCAGTAAACTCAGCAACTGTAGCTAAGAACCAGGCTGTTGGGGTCAGCAGCGTCCTCTGCCACTGCCACCACACAAGCAAGCTGTGTGACCTTGGCCATGCTCCTTTAGTCTGTGTCTCAGTTTTCCCAGCTATGAAGTGGGAACAGTCATGTAGTGACCCCATTTTCAGATGGTAGTAAGATTCAGGCCATGGACATAAAGCCCCCAAAAGGGAGGCTGGCCCACATGAAGCCCTTAGTCCATGTGCCCATTATTCCCTTCAGCCTCCCTGCACTGAGCCTGCCCAGAACAAGCCAGCCAGGGGTGTCTCCACAGGCTGCACATGGTCCCCCTCACAGTACGCTCAGGACATCAGCCTGCCCTCTAGGACGTGCTCACATGTACTAAGACAATGGATGGCATTATCTGGTTTCCTGTTGAAAAATGTAATCTTATATTTTAATACCTTGTGTATTCCTCCTCTAGCTTGTTTAAGATCTTTCACAGATGAAATACTCAGTTCTTCATACAACTTGAAATTCCATGCATGTTCTCCTCCACTCTACCCCCAGCCACAGGGTCTGGAATGTTCCTCTAATCCCTTTCTCCTAACCAACAGCCATCCTCTGGGAGTCTTCTTCAATCCCATCCTCCACCTTCCCCTGGCTGAGACCATGTGTCTCCTCTATGCTCCCTCTGTCCTCACTCCTTACCTTCAAAGTCAACATTTCTCACTTTCTTAGGACTGTCTCTAGCAGTATCTCTCCCTCCATTAGACGGTGAGCTAATTGCATTCTAAAGGCCAATGAGTCCCATAATCCTGTCTCCTACAGAGAGACAGCCTCTTTACTCCAGACACGTGTTTTTATCAACCTACTTGATATCACCACAAAAATGTGGCAGAGCTACTTGAAACTCTACATTTCCAGGGAATTCGTGACCCTTCCCTCAAGCCTGGTTTTTTCCTGATGTTCCCTGGCTCTGTACATGGTGTCTTCATTCGGGCATCCCCAGAAGCAAACGCCAAGACGGGTTCAAGGACGAGGAGCTTATTTCAGTGATTTGAGGAACACCAGTAGGAGTAGGACAATTACATAGGGGAGAAAGTCAACTACTAAAGGATAGACTGTTAATTTAGCCCTGACAGTGAACGACTGGAATTTAATCCCATGGACAACATGGACACACAGCTCGGAATTATCCCACCTACAGGTCAAGGCATTGTGGGTATTTATACATCGGGTCCCAGAAGTCATTGGTTGAGGACTGCTCCACAAGGGTAAGTTCCCCAGGACCTCCAGCCTGCCACATTCACACAGGCAATGCAGCCTCTGGTGCTTCCAGATTCCCTCCCGTGCAGGACAGGCACACTGTTGGGGGAGCTGGCAGAAGCATTCTGAAACGGTCAGGTCCAAGGGTTGTGTATGGGGCATGATTCATCCAGAACATTCTTGATACATCTTCCTCCCCCGGTCCCTGTATGCAGCACAGCACCAAGCTCTGTGGCCTTCTCCTAAACCTCTCTGGAACAGACCTTTATTCCAGTCCCTCGATCATCACTTGCATGGACTCCTGCCATCACTATTCACTCCCTTTCCTGTAAGAGGCTTAAACATGTGACTTGCTGTCCCTCTGATGGAAGGAATAGAATTTCCCATCCCCTTGACATTAGACTCAGCCATGTGACTTTCAATCAAATGTGACCAATCACATGTGACCCATCAAATACGTTGCTTCTGAGCAGAAACTTAAAGGACAACCTCCTGTGGACAACCATAGCTTTTCTCCCTCTGCCATGAGAACTGTATCTCCCACATCAAATCTTCGCCATCACTCCAGGTCCTAGACTGAAGAAGAGCCCCTGGAAAAGAGCCAGAGCCACGCACAGAGGACATGTCATGCAAGCGAGATAGAACGCTTTGCTGATGCAAGCCACTGAGATGTTGGGGGGAACGTTTCTTCAGCATAACCTAGTCAACTTCTGTACTTATCAACAGTCCCCTCCACCCATTTTGGTCCCCTCCACTCTCACTGGGTGATCTTCTAAAAACACCGACCTGATTCTGTTATTCTCCTGCCTCCAGGTGCCAGCTCCATATCCCAGTTCTGCTTCAATTTACTTCCAAAGCCCGACTTCCCTCTTCTGGGTAGTGTTCACCACATTCATTCTTTCATTCTTTCAAAAATTCAGCGAACGCTTCTTGAGCACCTATAATGTGCCAAGACCTGCATTCTAGGCACCTAGGAATACAGCAGGGAAAACATAGGTGACATTCTAATGTTTCAGAGGATAGGCAATGAAAAAAAGAAATCAGTAAGATATTACATTTTAGATGGTGGGTGCCATGGAGGAAAATACCAGGTAGAGGGTAGATAGGGAACATAGAGGGAACTAAAAATTTTAACTGGGATGGTCAAGGGAGGCCTTTGAACAGAGACCTGAAGAAGGGGAGTGAGGGAGCCATGTGGAAGCCTGGGGGACAGCACTCCCAGCAAAGGCGCTGAGGTCTGAATGAGATGCATGAGACTGAAGTGAAAAAACAAAACAAACAAACAAACAAACAAAACAACAGAGGCAAACATTGCTGCTGTTGATGGAGCTATAGGACAGGAGGAGAGAGGTAATGAGGGCAAACCTTCCAGAATCAGAAAACCATGTAGAGGACCTTGACTGGTGCTCTGAGTAAAAGGTGGGAAATGCTGCCCACGTTGGAGCCAGGGAATAACAGCAACTGATTTACGTCTTACACTGCCACTCTGACTGCTGTGACAAGACCAGACTGAAAGGAGGGAGGCCCAAAGGCAGAGAGGCGAGGTGGGCGGCAGCGATGGCTTGGACCAAGTGGTAACTGAGGGAGTCGTGAGAAGTGGCCACATTTCAGACACACCTTGAGCGTAGGGCCAACAGGACTGGCCACATGGTGGAAGATAGAGTGGAGGCAGGATGACTTCCAGATTCCGCCTTGCGCACCTGGAGGAGATCCAGCGTGTGTAAGTACTCAGAAAATGACAGTGTTGGTATTATGGCTGCAGTCTGATTTGTTCTAAGACTTGATTATCTAACTGATCCATGGCAAGGTAGAAAGAGCAGTTAAGGAGAGAGATGCTCCTTCTGGGGAGATGCTCCTTCCGGAGAGACATGGGATCAGAAGGGAGAGAAACAGCAGTTGGGAAGAGAAGGCTGAACAAATTCATTAAGAGGGGACACAAGAAGTCACAAAAGTCACAGGCGCTCAGCCCTAGTCTGTGGGGGACCAGCGTTCTGGCATGCCTCGCTAAGTCCCCGGGGAATTGTCTTATGAAAGTTAATTTTCTTAATGCCAGTGAGTCATCCAAAAGATCAAATTCTGTTTATTGTATTCTGCTTAAAAGATCAGTAAAGTGTGTAACCCATTATAGAACAACTTCCATCTAAAATGCTTAAAATAAAATATTTGGCACTTAAAAGGATAATTCCTCAGATGCCTGGGAAAAAAGGCTGCCTGGAGATTCTAGGAAGTGACGTTTTATTGTACCAGCATAAATTCACCCACATTCAGAATGTGGGGGACACATTCACATCCATTACCTCCTTTGATGCTCATAAAAGCCCTAGGAGAGAGATAATTATCCCTAACTTCATAGGCATGAGACTTTATAGGCTGAGAAAGGTGAAGTGATTTGTTGGAAGCCACACCACAGAATGGATGCAGAACCATCGCTGGAGGTGCAGGGGAGGGCTCCTACCTCAGGGCCCCCTCGCTGGCCTCTGCCACCCCTACACCCATGTGCTTAGGACAGTGGTTCCCAGTGGGAAGATCTAGACCTAGAATAGAAATCCGGATCTGCCACTAACGCCTGTGTGACCAATCATGATCTAATAGGGGGCAGCCAAACATTTGTGTGTCTCTTCCAACTTGACTCAGCCTCTAATGACTTCCAGGAGTCCCATGCTTGAAAGTTCTGGGATCAGCCAGACCCAACTGGGAAGAGCCATGAGTTGGATCAGTAATGGCTTCCTGGAGTGGAAACTAGGGGAGCAGAGGCATGCGTGCCTCCCCTCTGTCATCCTTGGGTTGCACAACCTGTCAATTCCCTTCCTGCTCTCATGGCAGACGATCATGTCTAAACAGAGACGTCTGGGTCATGAATAAAGGAGGAATGGATAATCATGGAATAGAGCCATTTTACACACATCGATCTGCTTTTCACAACACCATAGAGCCTCCCCCAGATGCTCTTTGTGCCGTAGTGACATTTTAAAATATTTATACTTCACATTTGCAGAATATCCTCAACTCTGCGAAGCTCCAGGTAACAGACCTTGCTTACACTTTGGCATATTTTCCAATTGCCAGCTGTAAAAATTTTATCTTAATCTTAATCCATCGCCAAATAGGCCCTTGCTTGTATTTCCAGGGAGTGTTACTGTTAATGGGGGAAGTCGTTTGACCGCTTAATCAGTTATTCTATAAATCCTAATTTGTTGAATAAATGACATTTTTACAGAGAAATAAAACTTTGGCCCCAAAAATAAATAAACCTGCAGTGGGGGCAGTGATGTCATTCCTACACCCAGATCTACGCAGAATCCTCTTCACAGTGAAAATCTTACTGTTGGGATTGGCTGCTATGGCCTAATCATGATGTCTCTCTTTGGATCAAGGTTCTCATAAACAGCATCAATGTGTCTGTGTAATGAAGGTCATCCTTGACCATCTCAAGAGGCAAAGGGCTAATTTGACTCTGATTCATGCCAAAAGCCCTCGAATATGTATTTCTTCCAACATAACATACTTCTGAGATCAACGGGCAGCAAACAGAGGAGCTACCCTTTTCCGAGCCACACATACATGTCAAGGTGCATTTTATCCCCTACCCCATTTAACACCCATGGTACCTATGACAGGTGTTTTTCAAGATCTTGATCTTAAAGGTAAGGCAACAGAGGTAAGGTCTTCGACTCAACGAATATTTTTTGAGCACATATTGGATGTTACTGGTTGATTATGGACATGTTGGTTAGATAGCTAGCAAGTGGTCAAGGTCAGCTCAGACCCCAGGTGCCTGATAACATCTCCCACACCTATCTGATACAGCCCACCTCCATCAGAGTCATCCACAATATCTGTAATAACATATCCTTGGCCTCACTCAGACTTACTGAATCAGAATGATGTCTTTTCAGTGGAAAAAGTTAGTAAAAGTTGTTGCCATTTATGAAATGACTACAACGCTGGATTATTTGCCCAATGTTTTCTTTTTCAGAAGCAGAAAATCACAAATTGAGCAGTAAACAGAAAAGTCATCTGTCCAACTCCCTATCTGCGAGCAGAACCCTGCCCTTACCTTCTTCAGCAACACTGCCCAACTGGGATACCCACTACCTGCCAGGGTCCCACTCAGCCCCAGTGCCCTTACAGCATCTCCGTGAAACTCCTGCTCAACAGTCCAAAGTGTTCTTAAGCCATGATGATCATTGCCTGTGCATTTTTTCACTTACACGTTTGATGAGAAGGAACATGGGTGACACGACCCCAAGTCCAAGTGCCTTGCATCCTGCTTTACGTATGCCAACGCTTTTAATCTTCACACAACCTGCAAAAAATGTAAGTAAGTGTAATTTATTTATGGTAAAGTTCATAACTGGTATTGCTTTCCTGGACCCTCAGTTTAATAATGCATGAGCTAGCACGTAATACTATTAAGGCAGCCTGAAGACAAAGGAGAAGGCAAAATTCCAAACCATCTTTGAAAACTAGAGATAGCAACAACTACTTAAAGAGGACTTATGGGATTTGTATTCACATCAAGGAAAGCTTGACTGATATCACAAATGGCAGCCAAGCATGTGTTTCTCCATGGGGCAGAGCACTAAAGCCACTGGAAGGCAGAGAGGGAATGAGAAGAACGTGCCTCATGCCCATTCCATGTCACCTTCCGAAGGCAAGGCAAACAGGGGAGGTCAGAATGGGCTAAATACTCCATTTGGAAAGTCTTTCTTCATTAAAAAAAAAATCATCAAACTTTCTAAAACCAATATGAAAATGACACTCAAGGAGATCACGGAAGTATTAACCTAAAAATTGGAGAAGGAGAATGTCTCTAAGAGTGACTTATTATAAGAAATAAAATATGAAACATGAGGTATTTGTAAACATGACCACATATTATT
Organism: Lutra lutra; assembly: GCF_902655055.1. Lineage (NCBI taxonomy): Eukaryota > Metazoa > Chordata > Mammalia > Carnivora > Mustelidae > Lutra > Lutra lutra. Next base: position 8,047,653 of record NC_062281.1, on the reverse strand, counting down.
CTACACCCTCCCTCCTGGCCCTTTGGGAGGGCTTTTCCCCAGGAAACTCTGGGCTGGCCTTGGACTTAACTTGAACCAATGAGATTTTAGCAGATGACTAAGGCTTGCTTGGGCAATTGTGCTTGTCCCCTCTTGCTGCCCTTGGAACCAGGGGACTGCCATGCTGCAGAAGCCTGGGTTAGCTTAACCCGGGGCTGGGAGACCACATGTCTGAGGCCCAGCAGCATGCTTTCCAACTGCCAGACCAAGTCTGAGGCAGTCCTAGACCATCCACACCCAGGCAAGACTGACAGGAGCAGAAGAACTACCCAACTAACCCACAGGGAAGTAAGATATAATCAATATGTTCTTCTAAGTCATTAAGTTTTATGATGCTTATTTTTTTAATACAGCAAAACATACACATTTGGTTAAAACAATAATATGCAAAAGACAACACATTTTATTTTTTTTAAGATTTTAATTTATTTGACAGAGTGAGACACAGCGAGAGAGGGAACACAAGCAGCGGGAGAGGGAGAGGGAGAAGCAGGCTCTCTGAGGTGCAGGGATCCCAATGTAGGCCTTGATCCCAGAACCCTGGGATCACAACCTGAGCCGAAGGCAGATGCCTAACAACTGAGCCACCCAGGCGCCCCAAGACAACACATTTTAAAAAGAACATCATCATCATCATCATAATAAATAAGTTCAAGGAGGGGTTCCCGGATGGCTCAGTCAGTTGAATGTGGACTCTTGGTTTTGGCTCAGGTCATAATCTCAGGGTCCTAGGATGGAGCCCTGCATTGGGCTCTGCATTGGGTGTGGAGTCTTCCTCAGATTCTCTCTCTCTCCCTCCCTCCGCCCCTCCCTCCACTCATGCTCACACTCTCTCTCTCTCTCCCTCTCTCCCTCAAATAAATAAATAAATCTTTTTAAAAAAAGAAAGAAATTCAAGGACACATAAGAATAAACACACTTAGAAAAATGAAAAGACCATTGACTCCAATCGGAAAAATTGCAATGAGACTAAAAATATAATTAAAATTAGTATTACAGACAGTAAAACAGAAATAACACTGCAATAAATTAAATAATGTAAAGAATAGGTTATTGATATAATCTCAGGGAAACAGGGATTAGACAGGGAAATGAATAAGAAATTAATGAAATTTGATATATAAGACAAGATCCTAGATCATGAGTAGTGCTAGCTCCAGAAGAAAAAAGAATAAACAACCACAGAATTTTAAGAAGATGGCAGCAGGGGAGAAGAGAAGTAAGTAAAATCTTCTTGAGTCTTCAGATCAATAATGTTCCAAGTTCCAAAGAACATGAATGCAAGGGAATGCAGAGAAATCTATCCTTGGGGTTTATAAACTCTAATATGAATAAAACCACAAATTTCAGGATGGCCCAAATAATTTATTGACACAGAATCTAGAAGAGGAAAAGAGAAGGACTACCAAGAATGGAGCTGTAAATGGAAGGGAGAAAAAGGGACTCAGTTATTGATGGTGTCCCTACTGTGTGCTCGGTGCCCTGCTCCATGCTTTCTGTGTTTTTCCACTTAATCATTTCTTTAAAAAATCTTTAAACAACCTCACATACAACCATCACCACCACTAGAAAATAGAAATGTGCTCCTCAAATATCTGAGTCATACAGAAAGTGCAAGATAATTACAAATGTTTTAGATATTAAAAATGAGAAAAATGGAAAGAGTCCAATCCTGCAGAGGTAAACTCACAGTTTTGAACACATCATTTTCAATAATAAACTACTAAACACACCTAAAAAATAGAAGGAACATAATAGTTTAATGAAGTACATGTTAAAAACCATGAGAGACTATGAACTCTGAAAAACAATGTGAGGATTTTGAAGGGGCGGGGGGTGGGAGGTTGGGGGAACCAGGTGGTGGGTATTGCAGAGGGCACTGATTACATGGAGCACTGGGTGTGGTGCAAAAACAATGAATACTGTTATGCTGAAAAAAAAATATATATATATATATAAAAGAATTAGAAAATAAAGCCATAAATTTTAGGGAAATTTTTAGTTTTGACTTTTTAGGAAAATTTAAATGTAAAAAATTAATTTTAGGAAAACTTGAAATTTAAAAAGTACCAACAGATGTACAAATCTATTTTTATCTTTTTATTTTTTATTTTTTAAGACCTTTTTTTAAAAAATAATCTCTACACCCAGTGCAGAGCTTGAACTCAAAACCCTGAGATCAAGAGTGCACGCTCCACCAACTGACCCAGCCAGGCACCCCACAGAATTTTTTTAGGTGAAGGTAAACATACATTGCTAGTAGGAATTAAAATGGTTCAGCCACTTAGGGAAAAGGTGTGGCAATTCATATACATACACACACAAAAACTTGTCCACTAATGTTTGGCAGCATCAGTCGTAATAATCAAAAGGTAGAAGCAACCCAAATTCCATTAACCCATGAAGGGATTAATGAAATTTGATATATCCACACAACAGATTAGTATTTGGCAATTACAAGGAATGCGTACTAATACAGGCAACAGTACGGTGAACCTTGAAATATTCTAAAAGAAGGAAGCCAGACACCAAAAAAGCCACATATTATATGACTTAATTTATAGAAAAGGTCCAGAATAGGCAAGTCCATGTAGATGGAAGGCAGGTTAGTGGCTCCTTTGTCTGGTGGGAGGGGAAAATAGGAAGTAACTGCTAATTGGTATAGGATTTGTTTTGGGGATGATGAAATGTTCTAAAATTCGATATAGATGATGGATGCATAACAAAACCTCTGTATTGCACATTTTTAAAGGATGAATTTTATGGTACATGAATTACATCTCAATAAAGCTGTTACTTTTAAGTCAATTAGCATACAACTGACTGCAGTTTAGGCAACAGTATCAGTGAGACTGAGCACATAGATCAGAAACAGAACCTCCTATAAATAAGAATAGATGATAAAGGAAGAACAGCAAATAAATAGGGAGGAATAGATTATTCAAGACAGTGTAAAAAATGGCCTTTGCAAAAAAAAAAAATACATCAAATTCAGATTCTCGTATTATACAGCAAAATAAATCCTGTTTAGATTAATGATTTGTATGTAAGAAGAAACGAGGGGCAAACCTCGAGGAGTATTTATTGCCCTACCGGAGAAGGTACACTTTTTCTCAGCATAAAAGCAACAGAAGCCACAAATTAGAGCACTGAAAGATGTGCTATCTTACAATATAAATAAGCATCCATACAACAGAAACGCCTGCAAAATTTAAAGGACAGCAATAAAACTGAACAAAATGTACCTAATAAATTCTTCACACTAGTGTTTAATATTTTTATTTAGAGTTCATTAAAAATGGATGAACCCTTAATTGGAAAATGAATAAATAATATTAACAGACAGAAGAAAATCAAAGAGCTAATGGATGTTCCATTTTATAAATAATAACAAAACGTGGGGGCATTTTCCCACCTCGGCAGCTCGAAAATATTTCCAAGAGAGTGCTGTTGAGGAAAGAAGTGATGAGTTAGGAACTCTGGTTGGAAGTACCAGTTGGCAGAGAGATGGTTGTACCAAATATCGCAAATTCCAGAACATCTGAATAGCCAGGTAGGCATGCATCAGTACTTGAAACAGATTTGCTAAAATAAAATGCAAACTTCAAAATCATTCTTTATCTGATCAATGTACTTCTAGAAAGCTAGCCTTGTGAAGATTCAGCTATGTCAAGAACTTGAGTCATGCATATCATAGTCATTCATTGGACAAAATGTTATTGACCATCTACTATGCGCCCAGGTCTGTAGGTGTGATGAGGATGACAGTGGGGAATGGAACAGACAGAAGTCTCTGACATTACACAGCCTATATTCTACACAGTTCTTCACAGACGTAAATGAAATCTGCTGGAGTAGCTGCATCTCTAGAAAGCCCTCCTGTCCCCCTGGTTATGGAGTTCCTGCTCTGTCATAGACACCTGAAGTTGGGCTGTAGGGAGAGATCCCCGCGTCCTGAACATACTAACAGAAGTCTTTTCACCAGCCTCTTGCCAAGGTTCCCATCCAGCCCTTGGCTGCAGGCCCCGAGTCTGGGTATACTTCTCACCTCAGCTGTCCTCTCCTCCATCCGACTTATCTGACCACACACATCAGCGGCTCCGGTCACTGAAGGACCTCCCACTATCACTGGCACTTGAGTGGGGCTGCAGTATGGCCATGGTTCACTAGGGCTCACACCCCTGTCTCATGCTGACTCATCTACTAACGAGGCCTAAGCACCCATCCTCCACTATCGACTACTGAGGAGCTGAAAAGAACTGACTGATCCCTTCTTATAGCATATGGTTCTTCTGGGAAGTGGTCACAAGTTCCTCGGGGAGCCACTGGAGGGAACTCTTATTATATTTACTTGCTACCATTTTCAGGTATCTTCTCTTCGTGAGGGGACCCCATCTCCCCTTCAAACAATAGACTCTGGGTCTGAGAACTGCCTCGGATCTAGAACCGGGGTGACAGACCAGTGTGTCCATCATGATGGGTATCTTCAGCCCTCTCTTCATCCGTTCTTGGCTTCTTTCCAGTTATACAAGTGAAGCTGTATCCTCAGAGGCTATCTGCTCATCTCCACTCCACTTAGATCACCATGGTCTATTAGACATTGCCATCCTGTAAGTAATTAGGTCCCTCTGAATTTCATGGTTAAGGGTTGACATCTGGCTCCTGCTGATCTTGAACCTATCAAGCCGGGTTCCAGGGTGGGCATCATCCTCTACTGTCAACCCTAGCCCATAACTGACCCTGAGCTTTTCAAAGATTCTGTGCCCACCACCCCCACACCCTTGACAGTGTATCCTATTCTTTATGTGCTATGTGAGGAGCATGTCCTCTGCAGGCCCCCAAGGAACATGACCATGGAGTGCACTTCCCTGCCTCACCCCGTAAATCCAATCTATTGTTCCCATCTCTCTGAGCCCTCTGACCTCCTCCTCATCTCTCTGCAAAGGTCACTCTGACATCTCCATCCCCTTATGCCATCTTTGTTTCCAAGCCAGGGAGGCATCCCAGCTGATGAGGACTGGCTCTAAGATGGCCTCGCCAGGACGTCAAACCCTGAATCCTAGAGGATGCCCTCAGATCACTAAGTCCCCTCCTGTCTTGCTGTGCACATTCTCCCTTCTAGCCTGTCACCCTCAGGCACTGTTCTCACTGGTGCTGCTCTAATTCCAGCACACACACATATCATCCAGAACCCATGCTCATTCCAGTAACTGACTTGTCTTCTTCAGGAGGAAAGGAAATGAAAAAGGAAAAAGAACAACGAAAAATGGGGTCATTTCTCAAAAGAGAACCAAAGAAGACTTCACGGACAAGACATCTGATCTAGGCATCAGGAACTACAGAGATTTTCAGAAGACAGAGAGAGACAGAGGAGGGCACATCATGTGTGAACAAGGCATGGGGCATCCAATGGCCAGGCACACTGAGGGGAGAGCGGGTCGAGCCATGTGGTGGGAGTGGAGACTGAACAGAAATGCCACCCCCAGAAGATGCTCAAGATGGAGACAAGTATCACTGATGGAGGGACACGTGTGTGTCAAATGAGGGTGCCCACCCCACCCCCACCCCAGAGGGATCACGGACAACAGTTTTGTGGGACTCAAAATCTCACTTCAAAGCCTTTGGTTTAGAAGGACAGACAGTCATTCAGCTACCCAAACTGAGACCATCTTAAGGATAGAGCCTACAGAGTAGACGTCGTTGTGGGGCTGAAGCTCCACCCACAGGTGGGCGTCCAGGTGTGACTCTCTATGTCATCTGTTGGTGAGGAGGGTGTGCCTGGATGACAGACACCTGCCAGTCACACTAGCTGCCATTGGTTTTTGGGTTTTGGTTTGTTTTTTAGTTTTTGTTTGTTTGTTTGTTTTGGCTACTATGTTCCAAACATTTTACATCCATTTCTCTTTTTTTTTTAAGATTTTTTTATTTATTTGAGAGAGAGAGAGAGCACAAGCAGCAGGGAGGAGCAGAGGGGAGGAGCAGAGGGAGAGGGAGAAGCAGATTCCCCACTGAGCAGGGAGCCTGACATGGGGCTCGATCCCACCACCCTGGAATCATAACCTGAGCCAAAGGCAGATGCTTAACCAACTGAGCCACCCAGGTGCCCCTTATATCTATTTCTTATTCCTATTTCATCCAGACAGATAAATGTATGTGCCTGTATTTTATAGTTGAGGAAGTTGAGTTTAGAGACGTTCAACATTGTACCCAAGCTCTCATAACCAGGACACAGCAGGGCTGGAATTCAGACCCCATCTTCTTTGACCTCAAATGTGGTTCGTCCTCAGGTGCAACACGGGGGACAGGCTGCCCTAAAGGCTGGAGCTCTCTGGGACTCTTGTCAGTGCTCCTGTCTGACTCTTATCTGCCCACGTAACTTCTCTGGGTTATTGCAAGATAATCATCATAAAAACACCATCAACAACATGGAAGCACATCGCCAATGATCATAGACAACCAAATGCAAGGGGAGTCCACAGTTTTGATTATTAGCACTCACATTATTTTCTTGTTCTCTCTTGACCATTGTCACCATCTTCTTGATTTAAAATCACAAGACAATGAAGAATTATTGGCAAGGCAAGTAATGAAACCCCTCTCGATGCTTTTTTTTTTTTTTTCTTTCTTACTTGGGACTATCCATCAAACGTGAGAAAACTAAGCTTTACTCCCAAGGACAGATGATTTAACGTTGAATGACACCAACCCAGGTAGGAAGCATCCCTGATGAAATAGAAACTCCAAGAGTGATTTAGTGCTTGAAGATGGTCTAGCAGTAGAGAATCACCCTGCAAGGCAATTAACTCCAGATAACATGACCAACAGGTTTCTGAACCTCGAGGAGCAAAGGTGAGAAGGGTCCATCCAGCCTGCAGGGAGCCATCCGAGAGGATCACAGCTTGTAATAGCAATATCAAGAGAGGGCGGGAGAGACACACGGCATCTGGCAGAGAAGAATTCCTTATCCAGATATTTATTCCACCTCGGCACCAAGCATCTGGACAGAGCACCCAAGCATCTCTCTGAGGCTGTTTGTTGTGGGGTTGGCACATATGCATGGGTGTGCCTGTGTATGTGAGAGAGAGAGAGAGACAGACAGACAGACAGAGGGAAAGAGAATGGAATGGAATCAATTAAACAAACATCTGCAGAAGACATGGGATGGCCAAGGCAGGAAAGTCATCGTAAGACCTCGGTTCTTTGGAATTAAACACAGGTGCATTCAAATCCCAGCTCCGACACTGTGTGCTCCTCAGAAATTTTGCTAAGCTTCGGCTTCCTCATGTGGAAAACGGGAATAGTAACCAGAGTGCTGCTGAGAGGACTGTGTGAGCTAATGTGAGATAATGTGTGTAATATGCCAGCTCCAGAATAACTCATTAATCAATCTCTTCCATTAGTACAACCTTTGTTGCTGCAGCTAGCCTGTTGTGTGAGCCCTGCAGAAAGATAAAGCAAAAACCAGATGGGCTGAATTTTCCTCTTTTTTTTTTTTTTTGATTTTTTATTTATTTGACAGAGAGAGAGAGAGATCACAAGTAGGCAGAGAGGCAGGCAGAGAGAGAGAGGGAAGCAGGCTCCCAGCTGAGCAGAGAGCCCGATGTGGGGCTCGATCCCAGGACCCTGAGACCATGACCTGAGCCGAAGGCAGAGGCTTTAACCCACTGAGCCACCCAGGCGCCCCTGAATTTTCCTCTTTTTAACCAGACATGTACATTTCCAATCAAAGCAGCTGGGATTCAAACACATCAGGAAAGTAAAACACTGGGTCACATTCAAAGACTATCTTTCAAATTATTTTGAAGCAAATTCTCTACCAAACATCAGTCCTTGCACTGCAAAGTATGGACTATCACCTGGGAGCTTGTTAGAAATGCACGATCTCGGGTCCTACCAGAGAGTCTACTAAATCAGAGTCCACATTTTAACAAGATCCCCACGTGATGTGTAAGCACAATAAAGTCTGAGGGGCGCTGAGCTGGGGCGTGGAGTCTGCATTTGACCACAGTCCCATCAGAGCCTCCAGTGAATGGAGAGGAAGGGTCCCTCTCACCAAGCAGCTGATCCATTCAGTCACACCTGATCAATTCATGCCCCAACAAGGAGAGATCAGAACTGACCCGCTCAGATGGAGTGGTGCCCACTGCAATCTGTCTGAATGGGGAGCAGATGGTGTATGGTAAGGGCCATCCAAAAATACTTCCCCTAGGACAGCCCCTGCCCCTACAAAACTGACAACCTATTCGGGGCAACAGAAACGTAGAACAGTAAGTCAGATCACTAGATGAGTAACAAGAAAGAGTAGGAGCAATTCATTATGACTTGGAAAATCGGAGTGGCCTTGTTGGAGACCGTGGCATGTTCAGTAGACAGTGATGAATGAGCAGGATTTCAACAGGTGGAGAAGGAGAAGCAGTTGCAATTCAAGCAGAGGGGATCCATGAGGCTGAACGGTAGAAAAGTGCCCGGGATTTTCAGACTCCCAGATGGACATAATGAGAGGTAGAGCCTGAATGATGTCTGGGGCTGTGTCATAGAGGCTTGAAGGTAAACCGGGTGTCCCAGCTTCAGCAGGCAGGCAGGGAGAGCAGAAAGATCAAGGAATCCGCCTTAAACAGGGAAATGACTTGAACAGGCTTTCATAGACCACGAGTAACCTCTCTTCTCTTTAGGCTTTTTTGTAGAGCAATAGGGCACAATCTCCCTGTGGCCAGAGATAAGACAATTCCGTGTAATCTGGCCTTGACTGGTCATGTTTAGTGTCAAAGCTCTGCTGGTCGTGCTTTGATAGGTAAGAACTCATCCTTCTCTTTTGAGATTTGCAGCCTCATTCAGTTACTTTCCTAGTAAACATCAGGCCCTGAAACGTATGGCAGAGATGCCCGACTCCACATGAAAATAGACTCCTCTTCCTCTTCTGGAGGACGAAGGTGCCCCTGGAGAGTGGCTGCTCATTCTGGCCCTTCCTTGTCTAGCTTCTCCTGCACTAACATGGAACCGTGAGACTAATTCCCGCCAAGACTGAGGAAGTAAAAGCAAAGCCTTGCTGTGGCCATACCTTCACCCTCTTCCCCTTCCATGGGCCGGCTCCAGTGGACACTGAGAGCCGAGTCCTGAGTCATCACATCAAGAAAATCCAACCACTAGGCAGGAATATCCACATTATACATGGTTCCTTGCACAAAAAAGAAACAAGCTTCCATTGCATCTGAGCAACTGTCGCTTTCGGAGTCTGTGTTACAGCAACTCGCATTACCCTGATACAGACCACACAGGAGTGGCTTCCAGGATCAAAGGAGAGAAGGCTCATAAACAGCTTTATAAATTATAATGCCCTGAGTAACACTCTGGCGACATTAAAAATTCCACAGCTGTCACTGGAGCCACTAACTACTAAGCATGTACTTAGTTCTGGGGAACCAGGACTGAGCAGGACGAACTCATTCTCTCTCCCAGATTGGTATCCAGCCACAGTGCTGCTGGATCCCCCACAGTGCTGGCTGGAGCCTAAGGATCCCACCATCTGCCTTTCAGCAGAGGAAATAACACATCCTATCCTCATTTATCCATCCAATGGGACAACAGCCAGGCAAAATTAGAGTCTCTCTCATCGAGCGGCTTTCACTGAGCTTCTATGTATTTACTTTTAAATATATAGCTTCCTTTGTTCCAGGCAAGATTTAAGACAGCTTACAAGATAGCTTAATTTAAAAATGAAAATGAAAGAAAAAGGAAAAACGGGGCGGGATAGGAGATGGAGCCATGAATATGGCTAAATATACAGTCACTAATGACTTACACCCTTGCCACAGACTTAGAGCGGAGCTTTCTGGAGCCCAAACCAGAATGCAATGTTCTTTGGCTGTTATTGTATCTGTAATTAACTAGTTAGTTGCTGTATTCCCCACAGACTGGGAGCTTCATGAAGGACTAATGCTGTCTGGTCTTACTGTTGTACCCACATGCCCTAGCCTCATTCTGGAAGCACATAGTGAGGTAAAAGCAGATGAAGCCTGAGGTACAGTCGTACTTGACTGCAAGACAAAGAGGCGTGTCCTCCCGGGTCCTCAGAGGGGCCAGTGTGGTGATGACTGGCTCCTTCCTCCTATGATTCCAGTGGAACCAAGGGCAACTGACCTCCGACTGGTGCCTTTCCCAAACCACGTGTGTTGATAATCTCAGACTGAAGCACCGCACAGAAAAAGCAATGGAATCCCAGGTCCTGTGATCCCAGACCCCAGCTTCTTCCGGTCTGATGGAACAGATGGAAACATGAATTCTTAACAACCTTCTCCTCAATGCCATCATCCTCGTGGTGTTTCATGGGCCATCAGCCAGGCAGTTCCAACTTGCTGTCTTTGGCTTGTATGGGCCATTAAGAAGAAAGCATTTTCGGAGACAAGAATCTGCACCTCCCATGTGGAAAACTGAAGAGTACTGTCAACTCTGTCATTCGGGGGCTCCAACATGAAGATGTAAGTGGTTGGATCAGAGTGTCCTATACATGTCACTTTGGCCACTGAATTAGAGAAGCTTTCCTTTCATGCTCGTTGATTTCTTATGATTGACTTGCTCCTCCGCCTTTTTTTTTCTTTTTTTTTTTTTGCTTGGACCCCCAGTTCCAGGGACTGTATTGCCTAGATTAGCAGCATAGTCCCCGCTACTTACAAACATGTCGCCTGGCGCAGGTGGCAGAACACACATGGCCAACAGGGGCAGCAGAGGCCTTCTCCCAGTCATGGCTGGGAGAGGCCTCAAAGATGAAGATTCACCACCGCTGGCCACTTGCGGGGGCAGCACAGGACTCCCAAGCGTGTTCCCCTAAATGCACCCAATTGGACAAGCCGGGCTCGTGGTGGGCAGGAGCCCGTGGGCTCCCGCACAACTGCACAGCACTGTCGGTAAGGACCTCAGTGACTTCAGTGGGACGGTGCCCCTGAGTAGTCTGAGAAGGGCTCCTGCAGGCCCATAGGGTCACCGACAACAGTGGCCAGAAGAACCAACAGTTCCCGAGTGCCCTGCATGTGCCAAGCACCCCACTGAGGACTTCACCAGCAGGGGTTGCCAGCTTCTCTCAAGACCGCGGTAAGCCGACACTGCTATCCCCCCATTTCACAAAAGGGGAAATGAGACTTGAGAGACTAAGGAAGCTGCCCCCAGTCATCCAGCTAGGAAGTGAGAAGCTTGTCTGGCCCCGCAGCTTGGGCTTTCAACCACTCTAATATGCTGCCTTTATGAGAGCTGATAAAAATAACCACGATTTTCAAGATGTGCTGCACAACGGCTTAAGCATCCCGCCCTAGCAACGGAGAGCCCATCCCTAAGTTCCACCTGTCGGTTCTACCACCTGGCCGAAGAGGGCAGCTCTGCACTACAAGGGGGCCGGGCAGGTAGGAGCCCTCAGTGAACGTGCCCTGGAGAGACATTCAGGGTCCAGCCCTGCCTTTGCTCCCAGAACAGCACAACGGATGCAGCCCCTGCCAGGGAGATCTGCCACCCAAACCTGGCCACTTTCACTAAGTCCCATGGGCTCCAGGCTCCTTCCCAATAGGAGCAGCTGGCTCCCATTCTCCATAATTACAGCTAGGTAAATGCAGTCAAGGGCAGAGCACGGTGTGGGGGCTGCACACCCGATGGCACAAAGTCAGGGATGGGGATGAAGCGGGGAGATGGCTTGGGACATATTCTGATAGGAGCTGTCTGTGCAGAATCACCCCTGCTTGGTGGCCGTGGCTTCTGCAACCAAAAAGATACCTGTCTACAACAGGAAGAGGGGACAGCAGTCTCTACAGAAAGGAGGTGTCATGGCACCTGGGTGGCTCAGTGGGTTAAAGCCTCTGCCTTCAGCTCAGGTTATAATCCCAGGGTCCTGGGATCGAGCCCCACATCGGGCTCTCTGCTCAGCGGGGAGCCTGCTTCCCCACCCACCACCCCCCCACCGCCTGCCTCTCTGCCTACTTGAGATCTCTGTCAGATAAATAAATAAATAAATAGATAGATAGATAGATAGATAGATAGATAGATAGATAGATAGATGGGAAGGAGATGCCGTTTCCAGCAAAGTGTCCGGCATCCCCCAGACTCTTTCTACCCTTGCAGAGACAAACCAATCTGGAAAGATGCCACACAATCCACTTTCTCTTTCTTCTTTTCTTTGAGGGCATTTTTCCAGGCCACCTTGTTCTTCAGCGGACATGTCTTCCAAATGTAGATTTAACTTTTCAATCTGTTTGACCCAAACCTGGTTTGGACTTCTTTCCTTTCCTCCTTCCCTCGATCTCTCTTTCCCCTTCGGATAGGTAGAGCTCTGCAGACCACCCTGGATCTGGAAGTTCTGATGACCTGTCTTCATTGCACATGGACTCTCATGCCAGCAGTGGAACACAGCCCAACCAGCCTGCACACTGCCTCTCTCTGGCCTCAGCTCCCCCAGCCCTGTCCCTGCACACCTGCCACACTTATGCTCTCCCAGGTCCTGAAGCACTGTGTCCTGAAGTCACCCACAGCGGGGCTGATCCCTCCCTCCACCGCAGGGCCTGGCCGGGCAGGGAGAAGCAGCAGAGAGGCACTGTGACTGGAGCTGAGAATGAATCCTCACTCGGGTCTACCATGTCTGTTTCCCTCCCAGTCTCCTACCTCACATCTGAGGTCATTTTCAGAAGGAAGACAAGTCTCTCTTGATCTAGGTTGTTGAATCAACTTAGAATACCATTTTAAAATGTCACAGAGTCTACTTTGAAAGTTTCCCTTCCATCATTTTTATTTTGCTTATGATTTTGAATCTTCATCCAAAAACTCAAGGAGATGAAAAGAACATTTCCTATAGTTTACACCTTCTAAAGGCCTTCTGTATGTTTTGTTCTGTGATCAGGCACAGATAGGCTATTCGCATCGTCTTGGGGTCTTCCCTCTCTTGCAACTTTGAAGCATCCTCCCCACCCAAGGGTCAAGCACGTCAGTGGAACAATTGGAACAGCTCTCCAAGTCTGGAAAAGTTAGTACCTCACACAATGTTGCATCTGTAGCCCATATCTATCCATTTTCCGAATCTGGGGAAAAGCCCTAATTGTAGTCCTCAACTGTCTCTAGACCTTCTGATAGAACAACTTTAAGGGTATATTAGACAGTGTGCTCTCCCTTTGCCTGAAGAGAAGGGAGTTTAAATGACTAAGGGGAAGGAGCCAATGGCAAAAATGGGACGTGGGTAGGTGGTGTAATAGAGCTGGGGGTGGGGCCTAGTTCCAGAAGTTCCCGCTGCAGGTGATTATGGTTTTTCCTTTGTGATCAAAGGACAGGCTCCTTGGGAGTATCTCATTCTAAGGCCTCAGACTATCAGTGAAAGAAAGCCAGCCACTGAGCGGTAGGTATGTGGTCTCTCCTATGGTGTTCCTCTTCAATCCGTTATGTTTCGATATATTGAAAGTCCCCTGCAGTGAGCACTGAGCTCTAAGTCACCCATAGGAAAAGGCTGCCTTTTACCAAGAAAGGCACAAGAATTAGGACTGTGGTGACACAGCGTTTCAGAAGCAGGAGCTCAGCCTGGTGGGGGCTCTGGTTTTAATGCACGTGAGCCCAGGACACAGAAAAAGAGGGCACTATAGCTCATCAAGTTCGAGTGCTTAGGATTTCTCCCGTTCTCAGCTAATCTGAGTCTGAGAAGGATTTGCACTGATCTTACACCAGGACTCAACCTCCCAGAGACCATGGAGGTTAATCAGGGTGGAACTAAAGGGACTGAATGATCATAATAGTTAATACAAGATTCCCCTGTAATGCCAAGGGAGAATCTTCAAGCCAATATGACAATGCCCCCAGAGGTAAGGGAAGAGGCCATCACTCACAGTGTCTGTAACAAAGATGCTACCATCATTCCTTGCTAAGCACACAGAGCTGTACTTGCAAATCAGTCTCTCTGAACAAAGCAATGAGCTGAGTTTTGCAGAGTCTGGTGAAAGATGGGAGTTTGGGGACCAGCGGAAGTTCCAAAATAGGAGTGTTTAGAGAATGGCTGGCTTTCAGAACTGAATCAGTGGCGTGTGAGTTACTAATGGATTTCTGGGACTGCAGGGACCCAAATGAGGCCATCCCTAATGATGGGGACACTCAACAAAACACTGCCAGGAACCCAAACAGTTTTGAAAAAGAACAAAAGTTAAAGAACTTTCACTTCTCGCTTTCAAAACTTACTGTAAAGCTAGTTATGAAGATGTGATGTTGGCATAAGGATAGAACAGAATGGATGGAATGGAATTCAGAGTCCAGAAATAAACTTTTATTTTCATAGTCCACTGAATTTGAAAAAGGTATCCACGAAATCCATGGCAGGGAGGGGAACAACTGCCTGCTTGACAAGCAGTGCTGGAACAACCCCATAACTGGCACGTAAAAATGTATGCACACCATACACAAGTATTCGCTCAAGATGGACCACAGACTTAAATGCCATATTTGTTTTGTTTTGTTTTGTTTTTTATTTATATTTGACAGAGAGAGAGATCACAAGTAGGCAGAGAGGCAGGCAGAGAGTCAAGGGGAGAAGCAGGCTTCCTGCCAGGCAGAGTGCCCAATGCGGGGCTCGATGCGAGGACCCCAAGACCATGACCTGAGCTGAAGGCAGAGGCCTAACCCACTGAGCCACCCAGGCACCCCAGTATTTTTTTTTTTAATAGGGGATTGTCCTGAGCATCTGAGTGGCTCAGACCGTTAAGTGTCTGCCTTCAGCTCAGGTCACGATCCCAGGGTCCTGGGATCGAGTACTGTATCAGGCTCCCTGCTCAGTGGAGAGTCTGTTTCTCCCTCTGCCCCTCCCCTCTTCTTGTGCTCTTCCTCTCTCTCTAATAAATAAATCTTAAAAAAAATAATAAGGTACAATTCTTGAGAATCAAGCTGAGCAAAGTTTCCTTAGACACATCACCATGGCCCATAAAAGAGAAAAATATATATATATATTGGAAGTCATTAAAATTCAAAATTTTCACAGTTTAAAAGACATCCTTAAGAGAATGAAAATAAAGCAACAGACAAGGAGTAAATATTTTCAAAATTCAAATCCAAGAAAGGACCTATAGATAGACTTTATAAAGAGTACATATAACTCAATAATAAGACAACAAACCAATCACAAAATAGGTAAAAGATATGAACAGGCATTTCACCTGTTAAGATTTACAGATGACTGGTACATATATGAGAAATGTTCCATGACATTAGTCATCAGGGAAATGCAAACCAAAACTACAGTAAGATAACACACACACAAACACACACACTCAAATGAGTATAATAACAAAGGCAGACACGAGCACACGCTAATGGGATGTGAAGAAACGGGAAACTTCACACACTGCCAGTCACAGTGGACAGTGGTGTCATCACTTCGAAAAACATGTGGGGAGTTTCTCAAAAAGGAAAATATAAACTATCATGAAAGCCAGAAATTCCACACCCAGGTATCTCGAGAGAAATGACAACAATGAACCATACATGAATGTTCACAACAGCATTATTCATAATGGTGAAGAGCTAAAAACAATCCACATTTCCATCCACAGGTAAATGGATAATCAAAATGCGGTATGTCCATTCAACAGAATATTATTCAGCCATTAAAAAAAAAAAAGGACGCACGCAAACAAGAGCATGGATTAACCCCCAAAACATGATCCTGGAGAAAACCCCATTAGGCTAAGTGAAGTGAGCCAGACACATAAAGCCCCATATTGTGTGCAATCCTGTGCTTTAAATGTCAGAATAGACTTCTACAGAGACAGAATTGGCTAGTGGCTTCTTATGGCTGGGAGAGGCAATCTTACTAGGGGGATTAATGTTCTGAAACGGACTTACGGTGATGGTTGTATCACTGAGTAAACTTCCTGAAAATACCTGGGGAGTACACACCTGAAATGTGTGAGTTTTACTTTATATAAAAAAAAACTCAAAAAAAAAGTGGTCAAGAGAACAATAAAACTACAAATAGATTACAGTAAAATACCAACAAGTTAAACACAGAAAATGAACAGCCGAGTGTCTGTAACATGAAACCTGACTCTTTCCATGGCCAGGTTGTAGCATGTTTCTTAATTGTAAAAATAAATAAAGATTTCCAGTACCTTAGACATGACATGACATATTCCTGGGACAGGTGAGTGGTTATGACCTCAAGGTGCATAGGACGCCGCTTTCTATTTTAAGACCCCCTGGCGACCCATGTCGGCAGCTACAGGCTGGGGTTTCGGTATCGTCCGCAACACCTGGTCCAGAGCCAGGCTCAGAAAAGACACTTGTTAGATCCACTCAATGCCTTCCATCTGCCTGGGTGGAGTGAGAATTTTTGTAAGTATTTTGTCCATTTCAACACTTTTTCTAGCGACCTTTGCAAGTGTTCTAATTAGAAAATCACACTGTAAGAATGAGTAATACTCGTGCACTGAGATGCAAGTACAAGATCAAGGGCTGAACAGACTCATGAGTTGAGGGATTCCTGCTGCACCACATCTTAGTGGTGCGTGGGATTCGATTCTTCCTTCAGCAGAGGCAGACATCACTTCATCCAGTGAAATATTCACAACCCAAAGTAGCAAATCCAGAATTTTAATGAGCAATCATATCCTTTATACACATTTTATTAATTCTCTAATGTCTCACGGAAGAACAGAAAACATTATTGCCATATTATTGGCGTTTTTCTGTGGAGGAAGCGGGCACTGAGAAGAGATGTGACATACATACAATGTGCATGTAACAGAGCTGGGGCATGAATTTACTTCTCTTACATGTTAAAGTCTAGTTATAAAAAAAATACACACTCAGATCCGATTTATGTCAATTTTGGACATTCATTGACCTCTTGGATGTAGTGTGTCCAAAACCAAATTCCTGACCTTCGCCACCAGGACCTGGCCTGCTCCTCTTACAGTCTTGCCCACATCTGGAAAGGGTAACTGTACCTCCAGCTATTTCAGATAAACAGGTTTTGGCCTCTCTTGACTTTTCTTCCCTTCCCCACAGCCACGATGTCCGCAAAGGCTGTTGTCTCTCTCAGCATCCATGCAGAGGTCCACCACTTCCCAGAAGTTATCACCATGTCAACAGCCAGCCACCACCTTGGATAATTGCAAATGTCCCCAATGCATCTCCCAGCCTCTACCCTTAGTGCCCTAAAATTTTCACTGTTGACTCAGAAGCCACAGTGTGTTAGAAGGGAGTCAAATCCTCTTATTCCTCTGTTCAAGATCTGCCAGTGGTTTCTCATCTCAATCCAAGTCTTTACTATGTCCTACGTGGAAGCCCCACTTTTATGACCTCTCCACTCACCTCTATCTCTGCTCCTTCTGCTATCTCTCCACTCACCCTTTCCAAACTTCTTGCTATTTGTCAAACATGCTACTCATGCTACTGCCTCACCTTTGCAGGTGTACAGATAGAGCTCTTCCCTTCTGCCTTCATCCATCTGAATGTAACCTTCTTGGTGAGTCTTAAACATATCCCACCCTGCCTGATGGACTACAAAACAAGACATTCCTCTTGCAGCATGACATCATAGCTCCTCTCACCAAGAAGGCAGGCAGGCGTCCTCCATTTCCCTAGGAGGTAAGATGCTGGCCTCTGCAAAGACCATACTTCTCTCTACCTTACACTGCCTTAGTCTGCTGGAAAAGGAGCTGATATATAATGATACAAATCCGGGAAAGCAAGAACAAGCTCACCTGGGCTTTCAGGTGTAGAACCAACCCAGACTTGGACCTGGATCATCAGGTTCTTAATCCATTTCTCTTCTCAGAACACCATGATGCCTCTCAAGACCATTATTAACTGGCCCCAACCCTGAACTTTCACAAAGCACCTGAACCACATTCTTCCACAACGGTATTTCCAAACTTGTCCACATGATATTCCCAGAAGTGGAGCAAGTTAACCAGGTCATAAGCAGTACAAAGGCAGTCATAGAACCCAAGGTATAAATAGCCACACAGGGTTGATGCACGTGGGATTGCAAGTAACAGAGTTTCAGTATTAAAGACCTTGCATTTCATGACAGAACCACCCCAGTCATTTCTACAATGTGTTTTATAAATAATCCAGGGCTCTCAGAGGGTCAGCTCCAGCAGATTCCCACCCTCCTATCAAGAATATCTTGAATCTTAACAGTACCTTTCTGCCGGGAAAACTGGACAGCTATATGTAGAAGAATGAAACTCGACCATTCTCTTACACTGTACACAAAAATAAACTCAAAATGGATAAAAGACCTCAACGTGAGACAAGAATCCATCAGAATCCTAGAGGAGAACATAGGCAGTAACCTCTTCGATATCAGCCAAAGCAACTTCTTTCAAGATATGTCTCCAAAGGCAAAGGAAAAAAAAGCCAAAATGAACTTTTGGGACTTCATCAAAATCAAAAGCTTCTGCACAGCAAAGGAAACAGTCAAGAAAACAAAGAGGCAACCCACGGAATGGGAGAAGATATTTGCAAATGACAGTACAGACAAAAGGTTGATATCCAGGATCTATAAAGAACTCCTCAAACTTAACAGTACCTTTCATGATGAGTCCCCAGTTAAATCCTGACCCACTTTAGACAATTCTAAACCAAAATTCCACACCATAGCATCAAATCATTTATTGATTACTTGTAACTAATACATGATGAATGTTATAATGGGGAGATGATGGGATTCCACGGACACATACAACAGGTCCTAACCCGCTATGGTCTAAATATAAATTTAGGGATCTTTCTGTGTATATGTGGCAAAGTCAAGGGATTAAGTGATGTTAACCAGAGGAAACATAAAGGATGAAAAGAGGACCAGGAAGAGAACTTCCAGTAGTGGGAGCCAGCAAGGGAGACAGAGAAAGGGCCAAACGAGGAAGAAGACGACCAGTTGAAGGATGCCATGGTAGCCAGATCAGGGCATAAATTTTAAAGGCAGTAGATGGCAAATCCAGACAACAGCAAGCTAGCTCATTGTAGATCAACACTTCCTGCCAAAAATAAAGCACAATCGGGATAAAATGTACTTCTTAAAAATAACTATTTAAAGTCATTGGAAAACGACCTAGTGAGAACACAGCAACCAAAACTCCAAGAGGAAGGAAAGCTCAAAACTGTGAGCCCAAAATATATGCTACTTTTTAAACTTCATTTGCTGATTCAAAAACAGAGCTTCCAAGAAGCTTGTGAGGCTGTGGGAATAAAATCTAGAGTTTGGGGCTAAAGAAGGATGAGTTTTCTTGGTTAGATGCCTCAGGTTTTCAGCTGGAATCTCTAAAAGACAAAACCCTAAGAGTTGGGGAACATGGGAAACAGACCCTCTCTCACAAATGCTGAAAACATCTTTGATAACCGGGGCTTATCAATAGAACTTTCCACAGTGATGTATATGTCCTCTATCTGCACTGTTCAGTATGGTAGACATGAGCTACTTGTGGTTCCTGAGCACTTGAAGTGTGGCTAGTGCAATTAGGGAATGGAATTTCTAACTTCAGTTAATTTAAGTTATTTTAAATTTAACTTTAAATAACCATATCAGGATTGTTTCAGCTAAACAGAGTGACCTTACCCAAGATCTGGCCTGCTCCCCAGGGTGACCCACATTGAATAGTCTACACAAGGGTATAAAGCCAAATGTCTTGTCCTAATTCAGGACAACCTGAAAATGCCATTTAAGGCTCAGAGCTCTATGTGGGGTTAACCAAGGGTCCCCTGGGAGTGCTTCACAACTCAGATTCTCTCTCTGACAATCCCTGTCCTTTCCCTCCTTTCCCTTCCTAAGAACACTGCTTAATAAAAAAAAAAAAATTCTGTGTGCTATGGCACCTGGGTGACTCAGTCAATTGAGTGACCCTTGATTTCAGCTCAGGTCATGATCTCAGGATCGTAAGATGTAGACCCGTGTTGGGCTCTTTGCTGGGCATGGATCCAACCTAATATTCTCTCTCTTGAAGAAAGTTAAGATGGCAGAGAAGTTAGGGAGAACCTGTTTGTCTTATCCCTTGAATACAAATAGACAGTTACCAAATCATTCTGAACATCTAAGAAATCAATCAGAGATCAAAGAAAATAAATGCTGTAAGTCTACAAGGAGAAAAGCAACCGCCATTTGGAAGTTCCTTTTAACATGCAGACTGAAATACACCCAGGATGTGGTTGGGTTTTTTTTTTTTCTGTTGTTTTTGTTGTTGTTTTTTCCCCTTCTTTCCTCCTTTCTTTCCTGGACAAAATGACAAGACAGAGGAAGTCATCCCAAAAGAAAGAACAGGAGGTAGTACTCACAGCCAGGGATTAAATCAATATGGATATAAGGAAGATGTCTGAACTAGAATTCAAAACAATGATTATAAAGATACCAGCTGGGCTTGAAAAAAGCACTAGAGAGACTAAAGAATCCCTTTCTGTAGAGATAAAAGAACTAAAATGTAGTCAGGCCAAAATTTAAAATGCTATTACCAAAATGCAGTCCCAAGTGGAGGAAATAAAAACAAGTAGGAATGAATGAATCATAAGACCAAACCAATGATATAGAAGATAAAATGATGGAAAACAGGGAAGCTGAAAAGAAGAGGGAAAGAGAACTACTGGATCACTAAGGGAGACTTCCAGAACTCAGCAATTCCATAAAGTGAAATTTTATCTGTATTACAGGAGTTGCAGAAGATGAGGAGTGGAAAAAAGGGGCAGAAGTTCGATTTGAACAAATTATAGCTGAGAACCTCCCTAACCTGGGAAAGGAAACTGGCATGCAAGTCCAGGAGGTACAAAGAAACCCCCTCAAAATCAACGAAAAAAAGTCAACACCTTGATATATAGTGAAGCTTGCAGATGAAGAGAAAATCCTAAAAGCACCTTAGGACAAGAGGTCCTTAACTTACATGGGTAGACACATAAGGCTGGCAGCAAACCTGCCCACAGAGAGCTGGCAGGCCAGAGAGGACTGGCATGATATAGTCAATGTGCTAAATGGGAAAAACATGCAGCCAAGAATGCTTTATCCAGCAAGGCTCTCATTCAGGATAGAAGGAGAGAAAGTTTCAGAACAAACAAAAACTAAAGGAATTTATGAACAATAAACCAGCCCTGCAAGAAATATTAAAGGGGATCCTTTGAGCAGAGAGAGTCCAAAAGTAACAAACACTAGAAAAGAACAGAGACAATCTATAGGAACAGGGACTTCACAGGTAATAGAATGGCACTAAATTCCTATCTTTCAAAAATTACTCTGAATGTAAGTGGACTAAACATTGCAATCGAAAGACATAGGGTAACAATGAATTCTGTTATGCTGAAAAGAAATAAAAAAATGTAAAAAAAAAAAAAGAAAGACATAGGGTATCAGAATGGATAAAAAAAAAAAAACAAGACCCACTGATATGCTTACAAGAGACTCATTTTAGACGCAAAGACACCTTCAGATTGAAAGTGAGGGCGTAGAGGGGTGCCTGGGTGGCTCAGTCAGTTAAGTGGCCAGCTCTTGATTTTGGCTCAGGTCATTATTTCAGGATTCTGGGATTGAGCCATGCATGGGGCTCTGTGCTCATCAGGGAGTTTGTTTCAGGATTTTCTCTCTCCCTCTGTCCGTCCCCATACTCATGGGCTCTCTCTCTCAAATAAATAAATAAATCTTTAACAAAAATAGAAAGTGAGGGTGTAGAGAACAATTTATCATGCTAATGGACATCAAAAGAAAGTTGGAGTAGCCATCTTTATATCAGTCAAACTAGATTTTAAACCAAAGCCTGTATTAAGAGATGAAGAAAGACACCATAACATAATAAAGGGTCTTCTCCCAAGAAGAAGATCTAACAATTATAAGTATTTATGCCCCTAACTTGGGGGCAGCCAAATATATAAGCCAATTAATAACAAAAGAAACTCATTGATAATAATACAATAATAGTAGGGAATTTTAACACCCCATTTACAGTAATGGACACATCATCTAAGCAGAAAACCCAACAAGATAACGAGAACTTTGAATGACACACTAGACCAGATGGATTTCACAGATATATTCGGAGCATTCCATCCTAAAGCAGCAGAATACACATTCTTCTCAAGAGGACATGTAATACTTTCCAGAACAGATCACATATAGGGTCACAAATCAGGCCTCAACCAGTACAAAAAGACTCAGATCATACCATGCATATTTTCAGACCACAATGCTATGAAACATGAAGTCAACCACAAGTAGAAATCTGGAAGGACCATATATACATGGAGGTTAAAGAACATCCTACTGAAGAATGAATGAGTTAACCAGGAAATTAAAGAAGAAATAAAAAGAAAATACATACAAGTAAGTAAAAATGAAAACATGACAGTCCAAAACCTTTGGGACACAGCAAAGGTGGTCATAAGAGGGAAGCAGCAATACAGGCCTTTCATGAGAAGCAAGAAGTCTCATACATAAGCCAAACTTATACATACATAAGCTCCTAAAGGAGCTGGAAAAAGAACATCAAATAAAGCCTACTCCAGCAGGAGAAGAGAAATAATAAAGATTAGAGCAGAAATCAATGATATAGAAATTAAAAAAAACAGTAGAACAGATCAATAAAACTAGGAGCTGGTTTTTTTTTTTTTGAAAGACTTAGTAATAGATAAATATAAATAGAGAAACCCCTAGCCAGACTTTTCCAAAAGAAAAGACAAAGGACCCAAATAAAATCATAAATAAAAAAAGATCACAGCCAACAGCAAAGAATTAGAAACAATTATAAGAGAATACTATGAGCAATTATATGCCAACAAACTGGGCGATGTAGAAGAAATGGATAAATTCCTAGAAACATTTAAACTACCAAAACTGAATCAGGAAGGAAAAGGAAAGCTGAACAAACACATAACCAGCAAAGAAATTGAATCAGTAATCAAAAATCTCCCAAGAAATAGAAGTCTAGGCTTCCCAGAGGAATTCTACCAAACAGGTAAAGAAGAATTAATACCTATTCTTCTGAAGCTGCTTCAAAAAATAGAAATGGAAGGAAAACTTTCAAATTCATTCTATGAGGCCAGCATGACCTTGATTCCAAAACCAGACAAAAACCACACTAAAAAGAATTACAGAAAAATATCCCTGATGAACATGGATGCTAAAATTCTCACCAAGATACTAGCTAATAGGAACCAATAGTACATTAAAAGAATTATTCACCATGACCAAGTAGGATTTACTCCTGGGCTGCAAGGGTGGTTCAACATCCACAAATCAATCAACATGATACACCACATGAATAAAAGAAAGGACAAGAACTATATGATCCTCTCAATGGGTGCAGAAAAAATATTCAACAAAATACAGCATCCTTTCCTAAAAAACCCTCCACCATGTAAGGACAGAGGGAATCTACCTCAACATCATAAAAGTCATATACAAAAGACCCATAGTGAATATTATCCTCAAGGGGGAAAAACTCAGAGCTTTTCCCCTAAGATCAGGAACACGACAGGGATGCCCACTCTCACCACTGTTGTTCAACATAGCAAGGGAAGCCCTAGCCTCAGCAACGAGAAAACAAAGGGAAATAAAGGGCATCCAAATCAGCAAAGAAAAAGTCAAACTTTCATTCTTTACAGATGACATGGTACTCTATGCATAAAACCCAAAATTCTCCACCCAAAAAGTGACAGAACTGATGCAGGAATTCAGCAAAGTCGTAGGATATAAAATCAATGCACGGAAGTCACTTGTGTTTTTATACACAAACAGTGAAGCAGAAGAAAGAAATCAAGGAATCAATCCCTGTTTACAGTTGCACCAAAAGCTATGAGATACTTAGGATTAAACCTAAACAAAGAGGTAAAGGATCTGTACTCTGAAAACTATAGAACACTCATGAAAGAAATTGAGGAAGACACAAAGAAATGGGAAAACATTCCAAGCTCGTGGATTGGAAGAACAAATATTGTTAAAATGTCTATGCTACCAAAGCAATTTACATAGTCAGTGCAATCCCTATAAAATACTATCAGCATTTTTCACAGAGCTGGAACAATCCTAAAATTTGTATGGAACCAGAGAAGATCCCAAAGAAAGTAATGTTGAAAAAGAAAAGTGAAGATAGAGGCATCACAGTTTTGGATTTCAAGCTGCATTACAAAGCTATAGCGATCAAGACAGTGTGATTCTGGCACAAAAACAGACACATAGATCAGTGGAACAGAACAGAGAACTCGGGAATGGGCCCTCAATTTTATGGCCAACTCATCTTCGATAAAGCAGGAAAAAATATACAGTGGAAAAAAGACAGTCTCTTCAATAAATGGTGCTGGGAACACGGGACAGCCACATGCAGAAGAATGAATGGACCATTTCCTTAAAGCACACACGAAAACAGACTCGAAGTGGATCAAAGACCTAAATGTGAGATAGGAATCCATCAAAACCCTAGAGGAGAACACAGGCAGCAACCTCTGTGACCTCAGCCGCAACAACTTTTGGCTAGACACATCCCCAAAGGCAAGGGAAACAAAGGCAAAAATGAACTATTGGGATTTCATCAGGATAAAAAGCTTTTGCACAGCAAAGGAAACAGTCAACAAAACTAAAAGACAGCCTACAGAATGGGAGAAGATATTTGCAAATGACATATCAGTAAAGGGCTAGTATCTAAAATGTATAAAGGATTTATCAAACTCACCCCCCCAAAAATAAAAAATCCAGTCAAGAAATGGGCAGAAGACAGACCAGATATTTCTCCAAAGAAGACATGCCAACAGACGCAAGAAAAAATGCTCAATATCACTTGGCATCAGGGAAATGCAAATCAAAA
Source organism: Lutra lutra (assembly GCF_902655055.1). NCBI lineage: Eukaryota > Metazoa > Chordata > Mammalia > Carnivora > Mustelidae > Lutra > Lutra lutra. The sequence continues at coordinate 8,022,838 of NC_062281.1, read as the reverse complement.
CCACGGTGAGATACCACCTCACACCAGTCAGATCGGCTAAAATTAACAACTCAGGAAACAACAGATGTTGGCGAAGATGTAGAGAAAGGGGAACCCCCTTATACTGTGGGTGGGCATGGAAGTTGGTGCGGCCACTCTGGAAAACAGCATGGAGGTTCCTCAAAAAGTTAAAAAATAGAGCTACTCTACGGCCCAGCAATCGCACTACTAAGTATTTGTCCAAAGGATACAAACATAGTGATTTGAAGGGGCAAGTGCACCCCAATGTTTATAGCAGCAACATCCACGACAGCCAAACTATGGAAAGAACCTAGATGTCCATCACCAGATGAATGGATAAAGAGGATGTGGTATATATATACACAATGGACTATTAGCCATCAAAAAGAATGAAAACTTGCCATTTGCAATGACGTGGACAGAAGTAGTAGGTATTACGCTAAGTTAAATAAGTCAGTCAGAGAAAGACAAAGATCCTTTGACTCATATGTGGAATTTAAGAAACAAAAAGAACATGGGAAAGGGAAGAAAAAATAAAATAAGATGAAAACAGAGGGAGACAAACCGTAAGAAACTCTAGGAAACTGAGGGCTGCTGGACGGGAGGTGGGTGGGGGGATGGGGTAACTGGGGGATGGGCATTAAGGAGGGCACGTGATGTAATGAGCACTGGGTGTTATACACAACTGATGAAACACTAAATTCTATCCCTGAAACTAATTATACACCACGTGTTAACTATATTGTATTTACACGAAAAAAATTTTTTAAAGTTTCTCTCTCCCTCCCTTCACCTCCTCCCCCCATCTTTCTCCCTCATAAAATAAAATCCTGCATGTTAATCTCCAACTCGGGAGTCTGGACCCCAGGATACCAGCTTGTAGTACCGGTGCACAGAGTAGCCCAAGCAAGCAGGTATTACTGTGCGAATCTGGAACTGGGTCCCCTCGAGCTAGCTGGCAGCAAGCCTCCACCACTGGCGGGAGGTGACACTTAGCCGCTGGCACGGGAGCAACACGGTCCTTCAAACTTTCACTCCTCACGACCCAGGATGGGGTCCTGAAGGGAAAAAGGACATTAGCTACTGTCACGTATCAGACATACGGAAAGCAGGAAGGGAAGAGTGAGCAGAAGGACGGTGGAATCGGGAGCTTTGGCCAAGCTTGGAGGGTTGCCCTGCACAGAGTCATGAGCCGCTGAGAGCAATTAAGCAGCAATGACAAGGTAAATGCCAAGTCCAGAGGCCTCCCCACAGCGCAGAAAGAGGCTTTCCTCTCCTGTAGCCAAAGGGCCGAGAGAGCCGCGACACACGCCCTGGCCTGAGACGTCGGAGCTGCTAACCTCCACGAGAGCTCACGCTTCCAGCCGCGGCAGGCTGCTCTGCCAGGGACAGGCCAGGCCCGGACTGCAAAGTACGGAGACTTGGAGGCACGGAACAGGCAGAATCTGAAAAAATGAGCATCAAGTCTTAAATTCCCGGATGCCCCACAATATCCTCCACCTCGTAAGCCCACTCCTCCTGACCAAGAGCCAGGGCCTCGCCCAACGTTAAAAAGGGAGCGGGTGTGCTCTGCACCTGTCTCAGGAGAGGCAGCGAAAGCAGCCTTAGACCAAAGCGTTCATGATAATCGGTAAATGACATTGAAAGCACTACATATAAGTAATTACGTATTTTTTTAAAGGTTTTATTTATTTGACAGAGAAGGACACAGTGAGAGAGGGAACACAAGCAGGGGGAGTGGGAGAAGGAATGTAGGCTAAGCCTGCTCCCCGCTGAGCAGGGAGCCCGATGTGGGGCTCGATCCCAGGACCCTGGGATCATGACCTGATCCGAAGGCAGACGCTTAACGACTGAGTCACCCAGCACCCCAAGTAATTATGTTATCTTTAAAATTATTTAATAGGGAGCATATTTTTATGAGATAACTTTTATATGATATGTACACTTAAATAAAACTTAGTCTTAATAAAACTTAAAAACTTAAGTTTTTATTTTATTTATTTTTAAAATAAACAATTAAATAGTTTTAAAATAATATTATTATTAAATAAATTAAAACTTTAAAAAATTAATCTTAAATTGGCCATAAATAAGGCGACGCACAGTCCTTCTGCCTATGGGAAAACATGCATTCCCCGATTCAGGACCTGGCCCCACCTTCCTTCCTGACCAGTAGTTCTACACTTAGGCTAAGACTAAGTCACAACACCCACCCACCCAATGAGGGAAGAAAAAGACTCTACTCCAGAAGCTTCCTGACCGAGTGTGTTACACATTCCAGCCAGAGCCAGGAGAACATGTGTGGGCATGCACTCTTGGGGTGCCTAATAAGGGGACAGAACATAAAGCTGGGGACAGGTGGTGGTCTTGATTCTGAACATCTGACGGGACTCAGGCTGCTACGCCACTAGGCAAGGCCCCAAGACATGGAGCAAATCCCCAAAGAATGGGTCCAGCTGGGGGGCTGCGGTGGCTCCGTCAGTTAAGCATCCAACTCTTGGCTCCAGCTCAGCTCATGGTCTCAGGGTCCTGGGATCGAGCCCTGTGTGGCGCTCTGCACTCAGCGGGGAGTTGGCTTCAGGATTCTCTCTCCCTCTGCCCCTCTCCCCTCAAATAAATAAATAAATTTTTTTAAAAAGAAAAAAAAAAAAAGAATGGGTCCTAGAGCATGAAAAGACAGCTCACGCTGAATGACACAGAAATGCTGCCGTGGCAGACAGCGGAAGAAGGGATTAGAGAGCTCAAGACACAGAAACCTTCAGACAAATATACTCTGTAACAGCCATTATGGGAGACATAACCGGATTATAGGTGGATTCAAACACCCCCTGCCTTTCCTCCAGGCCAGTGTCATGAATTCTGCCCAGAACAGGCCACCGGTAACGTTCCCGACTCTGGCTGCGGACCAGAAACACCGGGAGAAACCACAGCAGCTGGCGGACAAGCAGTCCAGCCCCCCGCACAGGTCGGTTTTCGCCTCATGCCCCATCCAGTGTTTGCTTCTGGCTCCTAAAACACTGTGCCTGAATTCTCCAGGGTCTCGCCAAGTGGATTTGAGGAAGAAAGAAACCAAGTCCGCTTATTTTAGAAACCAAGTCCACTTATTTTAAATGACATGTACCCTGAATTCCCACTGAAAGTGAGCACGGACTCTCTCCTGCCTGGGGACAGAGGCAAAGGTGCAGGATCCGTTCTTTTTTGTTTGCTTGCTTTCTAAGATTTTATTTATTTATCAGAGAGAGACAGAGAGCGCGCACAGGCAGGGGGAGAGGCAGGCAGAGGGAGAAGCAGGCTCCCCACTGAGCAAGGAGCCTGAAGCAGGACTTGATCCCAGGACTCTGGTATCATGACCTGAGCCTAAGGCAGCCCCTTAACCGACTGAGCCACCCAGTGTCCCTGCAGAATCTTTTCTGGAGGAGCCTCTTACCTCGCTCAGTATCCCCTCTCTCTCTCCTTGGAAGGAATCTTTCTACAGTATAGAGCTGACCGTGCTGTTCTCCTGCTAAAAATCCTCTGACGATTCCATAATTGCTACAGGATAATAGATGAAGAAATAAATGCCATTTAGGGTCCCCAGGACAAGCCCCAGAATTACTATTCAAGCGCTCCACCATTTGCATCCCGTCGCAAGCCCAACCCCCCACCACCAAACACACACACATCAAACTTGGTTCCAACTAACCAATTTCTGATCCCACCTTCCCTTTAACCTTTGAGCTCCCTGTGTACAGGTCCCAGCAGATTTGTTACCGTATCCCCAGCACCCAGCCATAGCAGGTCCTCAAACCAAGTTTGGGGAAAGAAATGAAATGAATGGGTGTATAACCCCAGTTCAGTGAGGCTGGGAGCACCGGCATGCTCCCCAAATGGCTAGGGTGAGAAACTCAAAGAGGAAGAAGACTGTGTCTTCTCTCTCGTGTGTCCCCACCCTGACATTGCAACACTCGGGAGGCAGGTGTCTTCAGTACAGCTGTGGTGTCTGGACCAGACAGCCTGCAGATGACCCTCTGGGTACGGGCCGAGGACAGCTACAGAGGAGCCTGGCTCCTATTCAGGAACTCTACGCTCTGTTCAAGTTCAGCTGCCTCTTGGCTGGGCAACTTCAATCTCGATGCGTTACTTTTCTGTTATTCAATCTCTATGAATTTGTCCTTCCTTATCCACAAAAGGGAGATTAAAAATACCGGCTTTGTGTGGTTTCCATGAGGATTAAATGCACTAAGGCAGGGAAAGCATTTAGCCTAAAGCCTATAATGCGGGAGGTACTCAATAAATGGGATCTATCGAGTTTGAAGAATCAAAATAAAGAATTCTATTTTGACTGTGAGCCTTCCACGATGGATCAAGAAGTTTTGGCCCATAATGGAGGCTCCCTATGTCACATCATAAACCCCACTGTCACCAGGGTTACTTGGGGGGGTCACTCTCCCAAGGGACTGATCACCCCGCTGGGGATAACTGAGGGTTTCTCCTTTCCTTTCTTCCTGTGCTTTTTAACATAGAAGGCAGAACAAGGGATTTTTTTTTTTTAATTCCCGTGAGCTAACCGGGGTGGAGGGACCTTGTTGCCCAAGTGGAAGGGTGATGGATCTCATTTGGCAGAAAGCACTTGTAGCCTCTGCGGTATACGGAATACTTCATGTCAGACGCAGTTCTAAGAACTTTCCATAGATGACCTCCACTAGTCTTTACAGCAACCTGATGAGAGAGGTTGTAGTGTACCCCCACATGACATCCGAGAAGCGGGACACAGAGAGGGGAGCCTCCCAAGCTTATGCGGCAAGCTCATGGCAGATTGTTGGATTCGAACCCAGCCAGCGGGCCTCCAGAATTTACCATCTTCACAGTTAGACTATGTTGTCTTGCAGAAAAGTGCAAAAGAAAAAAAAGAAAACACACACCAAAATCTCAGAACAGGGAGGAAATTCAATAGCAATGCCCCGTGTCATGGGCTCTTTCCTCTCCTTCAACGGCAGGAGCAAGGAAGTTGGCCGGAGCTCTTTGGGGCCGGAGGGGGGTTCAGGGAGAAATGGAGCAGAAGCGGGCGGAGGCCCAGCCCCCAGCAGCCAGCACGGCGTCAGCCAGGTGGGGTCGGCGTTGAGGGTAGACGAGCCCAGAGCCACGCACATGGTGCCCATGCTCTCCCACTCGCTGGGCACCAGCCGGAGCCCCACGAACCCAGAGGAGCAGCTGCAGGAGTGGGGAGGCTTTCTGTGTAGGGACTTTGCTTTTTTAAAATTTATGGATTTTTTTTCTTTTTAAATTTTGCTGTTTAAGTAAGAGAGTGAGCACTTGTTTCCATGAACCATCCTCCAGACATCAGGACTTTGCTTCTCCGGTACTCAGAGGGGGCCAGACAGGAAGCCAGGCCCTGAAGGGCAGAGGCAGAAAATTCCTGTCCCGGAGGCTCCTCCCCAACCCCTGCCACTGGCCGTGCCCCTCCCCCACTGTGCCTTGGCTCAAGCTAGACCCTCTGCCCAGGATGCCCCCCTGTCCCCACGTCCCTCACCCAAACCCTCTGCCACTTACCCTACAACACCAGGGAGTCCTGCCACCCCCCAGTGGAAGTGACATTCCTGCTCGGCCCGCACAGCGTTTAGTCCCCTCCCCCCACAGCACCACAGGGCACAACTTTATGTCCTCCTGGAGCTCTCTCATGGGGAGACAGTGCTTCCTTCCCCAGCAGTGGGCAGGGTGGGCACTAACATCTGCCCTGACAGAGGTGAGGGAGTCGAGCGCCAGAGGGAGAGGACCCGCTCAAAGCCCATGGTCAGTAAACAGGGGGGACCAGCCTGTTTCCCATGCAGGGGAAGGGGCCCAACGACCACCGCCTCTCCCCAACCCCGGGCCGTCCCAGTGAGCTCCACTGACAATGACCACTTACCCCAGTGGATGCCACGCTCCTTGGGAACTCCATCCCCAAAACCCTCGGCATGACTTAGAAGCTCCCAGGGTGAGAAGCTTCTACACCTGCAAACTCTCCTCAGCCCTCTCTGCTCTCCCCGCCTTGTTCCAGCCACACGAGCTGACTAGTGATTCGCTAACATGGAAAACACTTTACTCTCTACCTTACAACCTTCACATGTGGGTGCCTGGGCCCAAACTCTCTCCTTCCCCCACCCACACTCAGTGCCACCCTCCTCCCATGACCTCCTACCTGTCCTCCTCTTCTCGGATCCAGAACAGGTGAGGGCTGGGTGGCTCCGTACGTTAAGCCTCCAATGCTTGATTTCAGCTCGGGTCAGGATCTCAGGGTCCTCAGATCGAGCCCCACGTGGGGCTCTGTGCTCGGCGCAGAGCCTGCTTGTCTCTCTCCCTCTGCTCCTTCCCCTGCCTGCTCTCTTTCTCTCAAATATATAAAATCTTTAAAAAAAACAAAAGCAGGTGAGGTCTACCTGTCCCACATGCTCAGAGCTCCTTTACAGGTCCAATGGCATAAACACACTTTGTGACTATATTTTTATTTTTACTATTAACTTATCTAATGTGTTTCCCTCGCTACGTGGGCTACATGGGTATAAACTGGCCTTCCCCTACTGTTTCATCATGCCCGCCAGGCACTGATGTCCTCATCCAGCTCTATGTATATATTATAAATGCATTTGTTGAATAAATAAATGAAAAACAAGATAAATGAAAGAAGTGGCCTCTGGTTGGAGTCGATAACCCTGATAATCCCTCCGGTTTTTGGAATTCAGTAAGAACATCATCTTTCTTAGACCAGAGGGGAAAATCTCAGGTTCCATTCTTCAGAAAAAGTCCTCTGAGAAAGATTCGTTTTCCCTATCTGGTCTGTCTGTGGGGTGTCGGGTAATCGCGTGTGTTTGGGTCCGTGTGTCGGGAAGGGGGAGTCACAGAAGCTGGAGGTGCCCGATGAAGGCGACCGGCTAGCGCAGGAACCCTCTGGAATGAGCCAAGAGCAGACGAACTTCCAAACACCCCGCGGCTGCCGGGGAGGAGCCCAGATGGCTTCTCTCAGAAAGTGCAGCTCCAACACAACACTGTTCTTCCTGCCGTTGCTTCACTCGCCCTCCGCAGCACAAAATGGGTTCCCGGCTCCAGTTTGCTCCACTTGAGTGAAAACAGATATTGGGCCCCGCTGTCTCCACCCGCAGACCTAAGCGACGAAGCCAGGACTGGATAATGGGCCGGTTCCTCACCTTCGGCAGCTCTCCTCCTACCCGAGTTGTCACCCAGAGGGGTTGAATGGATTTTCCTAGATTATGTTCTGGCCCCGAACTTTAAAAACTAAACTAAAATGACATCTATTTGGAATATTAGACCAAATTGGGCTGTGCTACTAACTAGTTAATCGGCCTTGGGGAAATCATCTGGCTTTCCGGAAACCTGGCTTCTTAAACATTCAGAAGCAGGACCGTGTCATGGCCTAGACACATGCAGACCTAGACTAGGTCTTGATTCTGCTATTTGGTAGCTGTGTGACCTTGGACTAGTCACTTAACCTCTCTGGGCCTCAGTGTCCTCATCTATAAATGGAGAAACAAAGATGCTCCGCCTGTTATGTCAAGGGCTGTTGTGAGAATTGAGTGAGAAAATGTATGTAATGTGTTTCGTGTATGCCTGGCACCTGGCAGGAACCCAAGAAATTACAGAAGCGGTAGCAGTATTAATATCCCTAAGATCATATAAACTATTAATCACCATAATGTATAAATATAATCAAGATTATCCTGATTCTCAACCAAGTCAAACCTTGCCTTCTTCATGAAAACTTGTCCTAAGAACTATTGTTTATGGAACATTCCTTTTCCTACACTCAAACAGAACACGCTCTCTGTACTACATATTTAAAATTTAACTCTCCTCCATACATTTTCTCTGATGGTTCCAAACCACTGGTGGCTCCCTCGAGTCATGCCTCCTGGGCTGGGGACAGGAGACAGGGATGCAGAATCTAATGGGGTCTCCTAACTTAGGGCGTGGCTCCCCTCCTCGATGGGTCCAGGGACATCATCTGGAGTTCATTCCCAGAACTCGGGAGCCTCTCAGGGACCCAGTCACACCCCACCACCCTCCTTTCTCTCGCCCACCCACACACATAAAAACAAAAGCATGATTATAAGTAATTACGCATTCTAACCCACCCTTTAGGCTGGGGGAGGATAGCTTCCAGGTACAAGAACACAACTTCTTACCTCCCAAGAACCACCCCCCAACTGGCTGGGGGACCTGGCAATACCTGGAGTGAGGCAAGTGCTCCATAAATATTTGTGGAGTGAATGAATATTATTAGTGACTGGATTGCCGGGACATCAGTTACCTGCTGAACAACAATGCTACAAAACAAGCTAGTAAGAAGGGTTCAGCGGCTCTGGCTCCCACGTGACCGTAACCAGCCGCCAAGTGGATTAGGGAGCCATGCCTGGCGGAAAGGTGATGTGATTTTCTGAAGAAGCTGGGCAGCTGGCAAGATCCTGACTCCCCAGCACCCAGCCCAGGGCCCTCCCAATCACCCCAGGTTCTCCCAGGGCCCTTCAGTGCTAAGACAGAGGCTGAGGACTCACGAAGCACACACACAGACACAAACATCCCCCCACCCCAGGGGGAAGGATGTGTGCACACTCCTGCCTGATGAGCTGAGCTAGGCCTGACCCGAGCTCCAGCAGCACTGCTGGGCTCTTGGAGATGGAATCTGGGCCAGGGCTACTAATGAGCCACATCCAGTGGAAGGCCGGGGAAGTTGGGGGGCTCCTCTGGGGACGGGAGTATGTCTACAAGAGCAAATTACCCGTCCCAGCCACTGACAGGGCAGCCATTTTGCTCGGCACAAGCACATAAAACCCCACAAGGGAGGGTTCCCTCTTCCAATTCCCAGATGAGAAAGGTTCAGGCGGTACGTGACTTCGTGTGTGCCTACTGCTATCCTGGGTCCAGGCCCAGAGTGGTCCCCAGGGGCCCACGGTTGCAATTACACACACCAAGCCCTGGCAATGGAATTCACTGGAAAAGATCTTGCAGAATTCAATCAAAGCGTCATTTATCTCCTCTTCCTTGCTCCAGATAATCCGTCGGGTAGAATTTTTCAATCTTTGCCAGTTGGCTCACACAGAATATGAACATAGGACAAGGCAAAAGTCAGCCTCCATCCAAGATCATTCCCCCCTGCCAGGGATGTCTTCCTATGTCCTGCGATTTGAAGATGCAGAATGGTCACTATCTCCTGAGCATGAAGCCACTCAGTCAATAAGCATGTACTCGGCATTATGTGCCTCGATATCAGCGTTCAGAATGACGATGTCCATCTCAAACCCCCAGTCAGCGACTGACAGGCAACCCTCCCCCTGAGAGATTGTTTTTTTTTCCTTTTAATAGAGAGAAGAGAACCATAAACACATATAAAACCATTCAGGAAGACACTGTAATGGGCACATGCAGTAGGTACATGACACGAGGTACAACATCTGTGTCTTCCCGTGGGCACTGGAAATAATAACGGAAGTCCTTTTTCCCAGGAAAGCCCCCGGAAGCTTCAGAAAAACAACCACCCCTGGTGATTTGAGTCTAGGCTGATCTGAAAGTGATTCCTTCCAATGACTTTGTTAGCACTGAATTCCTTTTACTAAACACCTTTCTGCCTTTTCTTAAAATACTTATATTGATTTCTATCTGTTGCACTCAACTTTAAGATGATATGAAACATAGAACCAAACAAGTGCTTAAAGATGGGAACTTAACATTCTTGTCCTGAGCTTATAGGATTTGAAGGCAGGGCAATGCTATTACCATTTGGAAATGAGTTACAGGGCATGCAGGGGCAAAACGGGTCGTTTGGCCCTCTGAACGGCCAGCTGTGATGGTCCACCTGACTGACACCAGACTTGCCTTCCTACCATAAATGATCATAAAACTGAGGAAAGTATGTAAGGCAACTGTTCGCAGACATGTGAAAGGCACTGCCCGAGACTGAAATCCAGAGGGGAATTCGTAAGTGAGCTGCAAAATTACCTCAGATCTCCATGGCTGTGAGAAAACTTGCTGCCTGTGAGCTGGAGTCCAGCACAGCTTGATGATGTCACTGGGCTGAAGAGGGAGAGTGGCCTGAATCTGTGGTTCAGGGCACTTGGGGAGGTCTGCTGTAAGACAGTGATGAGGACCAGCCTGCACGAACACAGGGGGATGTTCCCAGACGGTCCCACAGACCATGGGCTGGAGACTCTAAAGGTTGAGTAGAGCCCATGAAGCTGAAACCCCGGCCCAGTGAGAGAGTAGTAAGACCTCGTTAAACCCTAGTTAACACTCCAGGCATTAAGCTGAGGTCAAAGAGGGTCCTGATTTAGGTTTAAAGACCACACCCTAGAGTAAGGCGCATGCTAGACACATCCTAGCAGATCCCAAAATCAAGACATGATAAGGGCTACAGCAAGAGTTGAGAGACTACTGGGTCCTTCCAAGTGATAGGATTTAAGAAATATCTTGGAGTTCTTGCAAATTTATCTCGACAAAGCACAAAATCAAACCAACACAAATTCAAGATAGTTGGCTATTAACTGTGTCACTTCCAATAAAAAAATCCATATTCTTTATCCACTTGGTTCAGTAAAATGTTCAACAGTACTAGACATGCAAGGAAACCGAAAACATGACCTACAGTCAAGATAAAAAAAAAGCCAATTAAAAAATCAAACCTGAATTAGCACAGATGTATTATTTAGCAGACTAAAACTATAAAACAGCTATTATGTTCATTAAATTAGAAGAAAACAGAATCTAAATGGATGAACAGATCAAGAATGTCAGCAATGACATGGAAACTACAGAAAAGAGCCAAGTAGCAATCTTATAATTAAAGGTTGAAAAAAATAATAATTGGGTGGGCTTCACAGCAAACCAAAGTTACAAACGTCAATAAACTTGAAAATAAACCAACAGAAATTCTCCAATATGAAGAACAGTGAGAAAAATATTGGGGGGGGAAATGGGGCTTTTGGGACAATATCACATATGTAATAAGAATCCCAGAAGGAGATGAAATGAGAAAGAAAAAAAGTAGGAATTCTTAGAGTCCTTAATAATTAAGAAATTATAACATTAATAAATTTAAACATTAAGAAATTTACAAGATACTCTAAACAGAGCATCACATGCAAAATCTGCCAAATTTACTTGACCCTTGAACCTTTGTACCAAGGAGCATATCACAGAACTATGCTCTAGAGAACCCCCTTCTAGAGAAGCCCCACAGGTTGGACGTGCAGTTCAGGCATTTCTTGGGGAAGTTAGCTCGGGTGAGTGCGTGATGCCAGGTTCCCCCGGTGATGATATTCAGGCAATGGGTGAGAGTTATGATGACAAGAATACCCTAGGAGGTCGGCAAGGACTCAGGAAGAGAGGCGGAAGGGGCTGAAGACAAAAATCTTCCACAAGCCAAGCCTGGCTCTGAGCCAGCTTCTGCTCAAGCTCTACTTAAATGTCTTGAGGTCCACAAGCACCACTTAGTACAATCAGGCCGGGAGGCCCCCGGGGAAATCTGGGTCTGGGACTCAGAAAACTCATTTCCACCAAAGGAGATAGGAAGCTTGGAGGAGTGCCAAAATCCAGGTGGAAAGGATTGCTTTGTGTTTTCATTTCATTTTCTGCAAGTGACAGAATCGTAAGGGAAGGCCACCCAACATAAAGGAAATAGCACAAAACCACAAATCACAGTTCCCTGGATCGCAGCCAAGTCTGACGGACACTTCCTGTGTGACAAATGGAAGGACCCAGAGAATATTAAACAGAATATACAGCAAAGTATAAAACAAAAACTCAAGTCACGAATAAGAGACAGGTCATGTGGTTGTGCGATAAAATCCTGCAATTATATAACCCTTCCATTTACTGAGCACTTGCAAGTTCATTACTCCATTGCATGTTCATGACAACCCATGAGGCATGTGGCATCTTATCTACTCTACAGAAGAAGAAATGGAGGCTCAGGAAGATACTATGAATTTCCAGAGGCTACCTAATTAGTTAATGGCCAAACTGAGACTCCAATACAGTTTGTTCCTCATAATAACCCACTGCTTTGTATAAACAAAATGTCATGAAAAATATGGGTTCATGAGAACCTATCTATGGACTTGCCCATTCTGGACCATTCATGTAAAAGGAACCATGAGATAAGTGGTCTTTTGTGACTGGCTTCTTTCAGTTAGCATAGTGTTTTCAAGGTTCACCCATGTTATAGTGTGTGTTACTAAGGACTTCAATCCTGTTTATTGCTGCATAATGTTCTGTTGCATGGATATACCACATTTTGTTTATCCGTTCATCAATCATTTTAAATAGAGGAATGGTAATCTGCTGTCTGTGCCCTGTTTCAATTCATCATCCCCGATGATGGATTTTTGGATCTGCTACTATTTGACTTCTACAGATAACAATGTACATCACATATTTATAAATATTTCTTTATACATGTATGATAATATCCTTAAGCTTTTAAATCAAAACTTTTGAGTTAGAGAGTACTCATACACTTAAAGCCTTTTTGGTATATATTGGCAAATTTCCCTCTACATAACAGTCTGTCATGAAATGGATTTATCATTATACTCAGACTTTTATTTCTCTATAAAAACATCAAATAGAAATTCTAGATGCTGGCGAGGATGCGGAGAAAGGGGAACCCTCCTACACTGTTGGTGGGAATGCAAGCTGGAAAACAGCATGGAGGTTCCTCAAAATGTTGAAAATAGAACTACCTTATGACCCAGCAATTGCACTACTGGGTATTTACCCTAAAGATACAAACGTAGTGATCCCAAGGGGCACGTGCACCCGAATGTTTATAGCAGCAATGTCTACAATAGCCAAACTATGGAAAGAACCTAGATGTCCATCAACAGACGAATGGATAAAGAAGATGTGGTATATATACACAATGGAATACTATGCAGCCATCAAAAGAAATGAAATCTTGCCATTTGCGACGACATGGATGGAACTAGAGGGTATCATGCTTAGCGAAATAAGTCAATCAGAGAAAGACAACTATCATATGATCTCCCTGATATGAGGGAGAGGAGATGCAACATGGGGGGTTAAGGGGGTAGGAGAAGAGTAAATGAAACAAGATGGGATTGGGAGGGAGACAAACCATAAGTGACTCTTAATCTCACAAAACAAACTGAGGGTTGATGGGGGGAGGGGAGTTGGGAGAGGGGGGGTGGGGTTATGGATATTGGGGAGGGTATGTGCTATGGTGAGTGCTGTGAAGTGTGTAAACCTGGCGATTAGCAGACCTGTACCCCGGGGGATAAAAATAAAAAAAAATAAAAAAGAAGAAATTCTAGAAATAGAAAACTGAAATAAAATAGTTGGATGGGCTTAAGGGAAAATCAAAAATTACAAGGGTCAATTCATGGACAGCCAATTCTGCCATGTGTATGGAAATATAGAGCAATGATGAAAAAGAAAATCTTGAATAAGAACAAAGTTGAAGAACTTAGATTGCAGATTACCAAGATTACGTTAATTAAGATAATGTGATATTGGTACAGGGAAGAAGAAAGACAAATGAAAAAGAATAGTGAGTCCAGAAGTAGACACAGATACATATAAGTCACCTAATTTGGAACAAAGGTGATATGCAGAGCCATAGGGATGACATGTTTGTTCTGTTTAATAGAAGATATTGGGACTATAGGGTGTCCACATGAAGTAAAAAAATAAATTTTGACACCCTACCTCACACCATATACAAAAATCAATTCCAGCTGAATTATATATCTAAATGAGAAAGACAAAACAATAAAGCTTCTACTTGATAATAGAGGATGACCTTGGAAGAAGCAAAATTTTCTTGAACAGGACATGAAAAACAATAACCACCAAGTAGATGATACATTGGACACTTTCCAGATTTAAAACTTTTTCTTAAGTCAAAAATCACCATTGGATAAGATATTTTCAGCACATATATCCAACAAAGGGCTCATGTCCAATACAACTCAAAAACTCCAAATGAGAAAAACAGATAAGCCAAAAGAATATGTTTAAGAGAGTGGAACAACCACTTCACAGAAAGGATACTGAAATGACCAACAAGCACAAAAAAAGACTCTCCACAGTGCTGGTGACAGAAAAATGCAAATTAAAAGAAACAACTACATATTAAAATGCAAATTAAAAGAAACAACTACATATTACCAAAAGAGTTTATTTATTTATTTTTTAGATGGCAAGAATGTAGAGCACCGAGAACTCTTACCCTGCTGCTGACATGAGCCTGTGTTAACACGGTCACTCTGGAGAACTGTTTTGAGCCCTTACAATAGCAAACATGTGCTCTAAGACCCAGGAATTCCATGCCTAGGTACATACCCGCCCAAAGAAAAAGAAATACATCTATGCACCAAAAGACATGTAACAGGATGTTCAAAGCAACATTATTCGCAGTATTCCAATTCCGGGGGAGAAAAAGTCCAACAGCAGCAAAATAAATAAATAGTGACAGACTCATATAGTAGTAAATGGTGCAGCAATAAACATGAACCATCACTGGTACATATGAAAACATGGATGAACCAAACAAATATCATGGTGAGCGCAGGAAGCTAAACACAGAAGAGTAAACAGATGATTTCATTTACATAAAGTCCAAAACAGGTGAAGATATTTCATGGTAAATGAGGATAGTTGTTAATTTTTTGGCAATTGTGATGAAGAGTATGTTTTGGTCACACAGGTGTGCTCACTTTGTTGAAATCTACCAAGCTATATACTTAGGATGTGTGTACTTTTCCATGTGTATATCATGCTACAGTAAAAAGCTTATTTAGGGGTGCCTGGGTGGCTCAGTGGGTTAGGCCGCTGCCTTCGGCTCAGGTCATGATCTCAGGGTCCTGGGATCGAGCCCCGCATCGGGCTCTCTGCTCAGCGGGGAGCCTGCTTCCTCCTCTCTCTCTGCCTGCCTTTCTGCCTGCTTGTGATCTCTCTCTGTCAAATAAATAAATAAAATCTTAAAAAAAAAAAAAGCTTATTTAAATATAGGTGATACCCCAAGGCCACTGCGTGAATGTTCTGGGTCCACAATTTTAAAACAAGTCCTTGTGTGTGTCTCCACACCCACAACACAGCACTGCCCACCATCTGTCTATGGGAGGCATAAGGGCAGTGTGGTTTGCTGGGCAAGGAGGTTGGGCAGGAGATCAGACCAGGAGAGACTCTAAGAACAAAATGGTCTGGAGATTCAACTGTGCTCCTGGGCTAAGGGGAACTGGAATTGGAGAAACGGGGACAAACCCCGCTTCCCGTATCAAGTGGGGGGAAAGCAGGGAGGGTAGCACTTCCTCCCGGCACACCCACCATCACCCACCCCCGAGTCAACTGACCCCTGGTTCTTACCGCACCACACAGACAGTGGCAAGCAACACACCTCACCCTCCGCCTCCAGAAATGGTTCCAAACCACTACGACAGTAGCATTCAACACATTCAACACAAGGAAAATGATTTAAGGCCGTCAAAATGTAGTAAGAAAATTGTGAATTATTTAAAATGAGAAAGACAGCAAGAATACAAGATCCAAGACAGACCACAACACATGCTCTTGTTGAGTCCACACTGCCTTTTACTGAGTTGTTTCTCTAGGCCAATTATACTTGGCCCCCACAGCTCTGAGTGTCAGGAAGGGTGTGATCGTATTTTCTTTGGCTCCACACAGTTTTTCTGCTAGGGAAGGGAACTCGGGAGGGTCCTCTGTACTCTTTCCCTGTAGGGGAGCATATGCTGCTGTGTTCTCCTCCCACCCCATGGAGAGATGAAGAGAATGCCGTTCCCCGGCAATGAGGGGACCTGGGGAAGGAGACAAAGGCTTGGTCCCTCCTTATTTCAAATGCAGAGAAATAAACACATGCACACTCAACCCTGACCAGGTTGTAAGTGGTTGCATACTCAAATGCTGGTGATGGGATCAATCCAAGAGAGTCAGATGGGGAGAACATCAAGTGATGTGGCCTGGATCGAGTTAGCCAGCATATCTCAATGCACCATGGAATGGAAGATTCCAATCCCAGAGAGGCTTTCCTACCCAAAGTCTGGAATCACCCCTACTTGGATACTCACAGTACTCTTGTCTTCTCTCCTCCTCCTGCTTTGCTAAATCTCCTCCTCTAGCTAAAGTAGATGAGTCTGGAAATGGCAAAGGAAGAACATTATGGGGTAGAGATTCCTCCGTGCTAGATGTGGGTGAGCTTTCTCCCCAGGGATGGTGGAAAGAAGGTCAGTTTTGAGTACCCAGAATTCACAGATCCCTTTTCTGCTAACAGCACCCTGATTTAGGTAGACCACCCCCCTCCTAATATAGAAGCTTGTGGCAGCCTAACTCAATTCTTAGCTCCAGAAACAGAGCATATGACTTGGCAAAACCAATCAGAGCACTGTCCCCCACTTTGCCACAGTGATTGGTAGAACATAACCCAGCCAGTGTTGAGACACATTGAAACTTCTGGGAAAGAAACCATGTTCCACTGGATTTGAAGTTATAGGAACTCGAAGCTGGATCTGCTGCAGCCACTTTGCAGCTGTGTGGAGAGGACCTGTCCAAGAGTGGAAAGAAAAAGGAGCTGAGAGGCAGTGAGGGGAAGAGGGGGTCCTGTCGAAATCGGTTAAGTATCTGAATCAAACCATACTTGAATCTGAGTCTAGAGTTTTCGATCACGTGGGCCAGGAAATTGCCCTTATTATTAAGCCATTTGGAGGGGCATACTCTGTACTGCTTGCAACAGAAGGATTCATATCTGGTGTGCCAGTGATCTAAAATAAATCAGAAATCCCTAAAATATGAAGATTAATTTCCTGATTAAACCCTCACCAGGTCTACTTGAGAGTTTCCTACTCCTCCTTCTTGACCTCATCAACCTTTAACAAAAGAAAGAAATTTTCCATTTCTACCCCTAATCCTTAGCCATTAATTTAACAACAAAGGCCATTGTGTCCCTCTTCCCTTATTCCCAGACTTCTCCCCCAAGTGGACCATAGTAGAGAGGTGGGGAGTCCTGCCAAAAATCACAAAAGCCCCCACAAAATAGGTTACCCCCATCTCTTCAGTTGAGGCCACCAAAGGTGTACCTTCACCTGGTCATCCCCCATGTTATTTCCAGACTGGACTGAGTTCTTCAGGAAGCCAGGAAAGCTTTGTGGAAGCATCACGACTCGAGTTGGCCCCATGAGCTTTCACAGGCTGCATCCCATCACTGGCCTTTTCTGACTGCTGCACAAAAAGGAAGCGGGTGATTCTCCACACAGTGGGGCCCCCAGCTCTCTCCTTCCAATCCATTAAGCATGGCGTGGCATCTGTAACTCGGCACACGCCATGCTGTTCTGTATAAATAGGGACCATCCATCAGAAATGTCACAGACAGGAAGCCAATGAAGTTTCTACAACCAATTTACAATCAGAATCTGCCGTGAAATGCACACGGAAAACGCCTTAACAGATTGAGAGGATGTGGAATGTATATTACGTATGGTCGGCACAACCCTGTTAAATCCGGAGGGTGAGGCGCAACGAAGAAAAAGTGGAACATGCCCAAAAATGAGGGAACAATGAAATGCAGGTGGGGTCTACAGTCACATTGGAAAATGAAAAACAACAGTGTGGCAAATAGAAATGGTGTAACCACGTCCCATTTTTTTTTTCCGCCATTCCGCAAAGTCAGCAAACCAGGGGCACTCTTGCAAATACATGTTCTTCTTGACTCTGAATTTATTACCGCCGGGCTAAAAAGTATAAAAATTGAAGATTTCTATTTAGACAGAAAATAAATTTAAACAAGGGGATAGCCAGGCTTGTTTTCTAAGTCAAAACTGCCAACTTCCTTCAACCTTGTCCGGGAAGATTTACTCATAAGCGTAAAATTTCAGCCTGGGTTCAGTGGCGTGGCTTAATGTTTAGAAGCCTTAAAACTACCTTTGGGGGAAAAAGAGGAAGTCTGTCCATTGTTCTCTTCATGAACACCCGGAACGCTCAGGTCCAAGACACCTTTTTTTCTTTCTAAACATGTTGATGCAAAAGAAAGAGATATTTAAAAGCTAACATGATCTTCGTCAATATCATCATCATCACGACCATCATGAGGCCAGTCAGTACTTGAGGAGGACTGCTTTTATACCAGGAAGAAGAGCGATTTCACGCAGTGTACAATTACATGCCCCCTTTACCGGGGGTAAAATCTAGACTAAAGGAGGTTAAGAATCAATTAAATGATAGACTCAGGTTCTAGCACACCTTCAGATGCAAGACCACGAAGAACTCTAGACACTGGTCTCTTGCTACTAATCAAAGGTGTTTATAAGCCCCTCAAATGGGTTAGTTACACTATTTCTTCTCAAGTGTCTCTGAAACACCCACATGGCTCCTCCTCAGCCCATTCCTGCAACTGATGAGCTTCCCAGTTGAGAATGAATCAAAGGAACTTCTAGTAAGCATGTAACACTGATAATAATAGCTAGCTGTCCTGAGGGCGAACTGTATGCCAGACATTGTGCTCATTTTATATGGATTATCTCACCCATTTATCACACTCACCTTATGAAATGTCTACCATGACTGTCCACATTTGTCCAATGAGAAAACCAAGACCTGTACAGGGCGTGAGACCAAGCACATGCATTCAGCAAGAGATGGAGCTGGAAGTGCTCTGGTCTCATTCTCTCCTGAACCCACAATGGCCAGACTTTCTCAGCCTCTGCTCACCTGGAGCTGCTCTTGCCCCATGACCTCCACAGGGGTCAGGTTCATGATCAGTGAGCGTTCAGACGTCTTCTTCCACTTCATGAGCAGCTTTGATACACTTGATCACTCTCCCCCACTTAGCACACATGTTCCCATGGTCTCCCATGTTCCTTGACTCCTTCCCAGTCACTAGCCAACCCTGACCCTGCTCAGTCACCTTGCTGGTCCGTCCTTGTCTCCTCAATCCTGAAATGTTGGAGAACCTGGGTTCAGTTCTCACACCTCCTCTCTTCTCTATCCACTCACTCCCTCAGTGTTTTCCTCTAGGCTCAGGGTTTTAAGCACTATCAATAGGCTGATAATTCCCAAGTCTGTTCCTCCATCCCAGACTCATCTCCCCAATCCTTAAGAGTATACTGAGGGGGAAGCCTGGGTGGCTCAGTTGGTTAAGCAGCTGCCTTCAGCTCAGGTCATGATCCTGGCGTCCTGAGATCGAGTCCCACATTGGGCTCCTTGCTCAGCGGGGAGCCTGCTTTTCCCTCTGCCTTTGCCTGCCATTCTGTCTGCCTGTGCTCACTCTTTCTCTCTCAAACAAATAAATGAAATCTTAAAAAAAAAAAAAGAGTATACTGAAGGACACCTGGTTGGCTCAGTTGGTTAAGCCGCTGACTTCGACTCAGGTCATGACTCCAGGGTCCTGGGATTGAGTCCTGCATCGGGCTCCTTGTTGCACAGGGAACCTGCTTCTCCCTCTGCCTCTGCCTGCCACTATGCCTGCTTGTGTGTACTCTCTCTCTCTCTCTCTCTGACAAATAAATAAGTAAAATCTTAAAAAAATAAAAAAAGGATACTGAACTAACATCTAACATAGATATCTTAAACCGGACAGGTCCAAAACAACTTCACTGTTCAACTGGCAAAAATCCACCCTCCAACCAGTCTATGCTTCTCCCTATGCAGCAACTCTGCCCTTGGAGCCGCCAGAGACAGATGTCTTGGAGTCATCCTTAAATACCCTCTGTCACATCTCATGCACCATCCATCAGCAAACCATTTCTGGGTACCATCTACAAAATACATCATAACTGGGTTACTTCTTACCACTCCACTCACCTGCTCCATTTTCCCCCAAGTTACCATGTAGCCTCCTGGCGCTGCCATCACTCCTCCTCCAAATCTATTCTCGAGAGAGCAGCTGGAGTGGTCATCTGTTACACTAACTGCCCCAACCAACCATGTCTTCTGGTATCTGTACCATGCACAGCCCCACAGTGACTCTGGGCTTGGGGATGTCACTTAGCACATGGTTGGGGGTTGGTGCTGTGGAAGTTTGGCGTGCGTTCTTCAGGAATGATGCCACGATCTTGGAAGGAAGCCAACGAGGTGTAGCCTCCTTGGATGGAAGACCACATGGAAAGAGAGGGCCAGACATCCTAGATGAGCCCGTCCTCCAGCTGAATGAGCACAGGTGAAACCATCAGGAGAAGGGCCCCATCATCCTACACAATGGGGAGAACTAACAGACCACTGTTTTCCAAAGCCACCAGCAACAGACAACAGATCCAGGATACTTTCAAAACAAGCCTACTCAGTTCATTCTTCTGCTCCAAATCCTCTCACAGCTTCCCATCCAACTCAGAGCAAAACCAGAGTCCTAACAGTGACCGACAAGGTCCCCTGCCCCCTCTTCTGATGTCATCCCATCACAGTTTCCCTCACTGCAGCCACACCAACCTACTTGCTCCTCCTCAAGTTCTCCAGGCACCCGCTGCTGCCCTTGGCGGAGTGCTCTAACCCTGGCCTTCTTTGCTTTCCCCCTGCTAGAACAGTCTCCCTATGAACCTATAGAACACAGCCCCTCCCCTTCACCTTGTTGCATATGCACCTGTCACCACGGTACCCTCTGTGTGTTCACTTGTGTGTTGGTTCCCTGGGTTTTCCCAAGTAGGATGAGAGCTCCTTGAAGGCAGGGGCTCTGTCATTTTTGTTCTCTGCTGTCTCCTAGGCACCTAGAACAATGCCTTAACTACATACGTGTTGAAGGAAACAAAGAAATGGAATCAGAGTCTAATGCATCTGTTCCTAGCAAGGATATTGCACTGAATCTCTAAGGAAATTACTCTAGCTGAGTGCTGGAGGGGGACCAAGCAGTTTGACATCCGAAAGTGAGCTAGTCTCATCTCCAGTCCAGCTTGGCGTCAGGCCTTGAGGACTTCAACTCCCAGGCAGAGCCCCACCCAACCCCTGAACCAGTCCAGGCCTGAGCAGGGAGACTTGCAAACCCCTCACGGTCACATGCTGGGGCATCTAGAAGGGTCTTGCTGCCTAGGCCTGGTGTCTCACATGCCTGGCAAGAGTCTCCAAGACAGGTGTCCCTCCTCCCCACTCATGGCTGCCTATCTCCTCCTCCACCCTATGTGGGCTCCTCCATTTGACCCACTTTCCCTAATAAATACTCACAAGGGACCTACTCTGTGCCAGTTCTAGGAATACAGAAGTGAGCACGAAGCACATTCTCAAGATATCTGTAAGACAATACTTTTTTTTCACCAATGGCCTTTTGGGTGGCATTATTCATTATTTTGCGGGGCCGTTCCATGCATTATAGGATATCTAACATCGTCAGCCATTCAAAGTCCAATCACGAGCAATAACCAAACTTCCCTTGTTAGTGTTCAGTGGTTTACAAGAATGCCCAAACCACCTCTGGTGCAGAACCATGGGAACAGGTTACCCAACTTGGGTCAAAGTCCTGCCTGCTGCACTCCGTGGGAGCTGTTTACTCATCTGCCTCTCCAATGTGACACTGAGCGCCACCGGGGATGGTACCATGACTCAGTGACATCTGTGTACCAGCACGCAGCACAAGTACCTGACAAATATAAGTGACACACAGAAGGCCTGAACATGTGCTGCCTGGCTTGTACTTTGTCCCAAATCACACTCTCCCTGGGGTTGGCCTCTTGATCCCCACCATCCTCCAAATCCTAAGGAGCACTCACAACCATCTCGCCTTCCGTGTGGCTTTTACCCACGCTTCAGTTAAAATGCTTGCCAAATTCATAGATGAATGAATGAGTCCTCTTGAGAAGTTCACATACAGACTAGAAAGTACAACTCATTCAGACTCCCGGGATGGTGTGTAGGGTGCTACCACAGAGAAACACGGTGGGATATTTAGGAGCAGAAAGGAGATTCCCTTCCCCCAGCAACAGTGTGGATCAAACCCTTGAGTTTACAAATGACAACTCACTGTTTTTTAAAATAATAAAGTATTAAGAATAACTTTTAGAGGGGGACCTCGCTGGCTCAGTGGGTTAAGCCTCTGCCTTCGGCTCAGGTCATGATCTCAGGGTCCTGGAATCAAGCTCCACTTGGGCCCTCTGCTCAACAGGGAGCCTGCTTCCCCCTCTCTCTCTCTGCCTGCCTCTCTGCCTACTTGTGATCTCTCTCACTCTGTCAAATAAGTAAATAAAATCTTTAAAAAAAAAAAAAAGAATAACTTTTAGAATAGTTCTTTCAAAACTACCTCAGAAATCCATCATTGCTCTCCAGCTCTCTACCAGTAAGCAATCTGATTCTCGAAGCTCCCATCTACCCCCTGACTAGATGTGTGAGCCTCCAGACACGGGAGGTGTGAGCTGAAGCAGCTGGGCACCAAAGATGAAAAGTCAATTTCACATCACGGCGAGAAAATCATTTTCCCAGACGTTACACAAGTCAACAAACAACAATATTCAAGCCTCTGGCACTGGCCTTGTCCAAGGAAATAACTCTTGAATTTAAGGAGAGAAACAGCCCGATGAGATTGGGGTGAAGTCACCTGTCTAGAAATTGACAAGCCCAGTGACAAAATGTCGAAGCTAAGTTCTCAAGCTTTGCGAGGTTAACAGAAAATGTCTGTATAGATTGCAAACTGCAAGCCACTGGCTGCTGTAACTTCTCCAAAATGAATAAAAATCCTGTCAATTATAAACGAGTGAGCTTGACTTCCATCATAAAAACTGTCAGATGAAAATGAGAAACTTCTTTACAAGCCCAGCATTAAATATGACTTGTCAAATCAGTCGTGTCCTGAGCTTGCCGGTGGCAATGAACTCGCAGCCTTGTCGTTTGCCTTGAGTGTGCTCTGCAGGGCTGCACGAGGGAAATGTGCAAACCCCGTGGTTTGACGAATCCCCCTGCCTTGCATGTCCGTCCTGATGAAAGACCCTTCCTTCCCCTCTGCCTTTGTCAGCCTGCATGGCTCGCTTGGGGCTGATGACACAGGTTCGCTGAGAGTGGGAGGCACGTAGCCAAGCTAGCCCCTTGGTAAGCACCACCACCGCCGCCCCCCGCCCCCCGTGACAGTGACTGCCTGGGTTCTTGTCATGTGACTCAAGTCAGCCCAGTGAAGCCAATCCTGGGACTTCTGCTGGAACCACTGGCAAAGGTCTCTCGTCTCTGGGATTGCCAAACTGACAGAATGTAATCCTGTTCACATTACCCAGCTCCTACCTAGTCCCTGGTTGTAGAGCCCGGGTCCTGTCTCATTCCCCCATGCTTGAACGTTTACCTTCAGGAAATTTCTACACAGACACAGCTCAGTCTTTGTTGATTCCAAATTACGTAGAATCCTCCCTCAGATATAACTGAGGTCCATCGGATGTTTGCTAAAGGTCACGATGACCTCACTGATTATTTATAGGGGATGGTGTTGGTGTCCTGCCCAGGTCTCCATGAGAGCACATTCCCCTGGAAATGCCTGTGAGTTACCACCAGAGCAGAAATCAGCTCCTGGATGGCTGATCAAAGCCACCTTCTCTTTGGGGAAGACAACTGCGGGGAGCAACTCACAGTCTTGAGCTCCCAGTGGGGGTCCCACTTCCCCTGAAGCCTGGTTTTCCTTTCCTTTTTCTTTTTTTCCAGATTCATGGACATGTAATTGACAGGTAACATTATATACGTTTAAGGGATAGGAAGTGATGCCTTGGTACACTCATAGATTGGAAAATGATTACCACCACAGGCTTAGCTAAGCCTCCAAGTCATATAATTACCATTTCTTTTTTGTGATGAGAACATTTAAGACTTACCCACTTAGCAACTTTCAAGTATAGAAGACAGTACTGTTAACCATACATAGTCACCACACCGTATGTGAGATCCCCACTGCCTTCTCATCTTACAGAGAGAAGTTCATCCTCCTTAACCAATACCTCCTCATTTCCCCCCTACTGGTGGCCACCACTCTACAAATTCGATGTGTTCGTGAAGCCCTGATTTTATTTTATTTTATTTTTTTGGCCATCTTCTCTTGATCCATCCTCCTTTCCTCATTCCCTCACAGGTCCCTCTTTTGAGCGATCCCTCAGTAAATCACTTGCGAGAGGACTTCTCAGATTTGGCTTCTAGGAAACCTGGCTGTAAACACCGATCAACAGTGTTTGTCGATGCTGTGATCACACAGAGAGGAAAGGCCGCATCACAATACACGTGAGAGTTGTCATCTCACGGAAACACGGAAGTCTGGACAGGATTTCCCAGGTGGAGGTGAGGAGACGAGACGTGCAGAAGGATCTCCGTGAGGCAGGACAGCGTGGCAGGAGCAGGGAACAGGTAAGATGGGAGGAGAAGGAAGGGGAAAATACTTAACATGCACCTCCCTCTGGGGGCGTCCGGGTGGCTCAGTTGATCTAACGTCTGCCTTCAGCTCAGGTCATGATCTCGGGTCCTGGGATCGAGCCCCACGTCGGGTTCTCTGCTCAGCGGGGAGCCTGCTTCTCCCTCTAGCTCCCACCCCACCCCCACCCCCACTCATGGCACTCGCTCTCTCTCTCAAATACATAAATAAAATCTCAAAAAGAAAAATAAAAAAGCCCACAGACCTCCTCTGTTTCTACCTCGGATGCATGCCCCTCAATGTCATGGCTGGTCCTTAATCACAAGCTCAAGTGCAGTCCCGGTTTTTCCCCCGTGGTGCTCACGGCCGGGGCCCCGACGATTCGGAGGGAGGAACACATGCTCATAAGGAATGGAGAAGAAGGACAACATTTTGTCTTCAACAGAGAGAGGTAGGAAGTCCACTCCGTCAAAGTATTTGTACCCAGTGGAATACTCCTGGAAGAAGGAATTTCAGAGATTAATTCTGGAAAGGGGGCATGAGGACTAAGAGCTTTGGAGTGGGATTAGGGAAGGGGGAGATGCAGTCAGTAGCAGATCAATGGAAAGGGAAAGGCCTGCATATGTTTTGGGTAATTGTGAGTAATCGTATTTGTTACTCAAGCCCATTTTGTTGGGCTTCTATTACCCAGAAGCTGAGAGAAGCAGCAGGCCCACAGTCAGTGAATGAGGCGGGGTGGCCCACGGCCTCACCAATCAACCCATGAAGCCTATTGCTCCCCCCTTGTTAAATAGTCCAAAATGAACTTTCCTGGGAAGATTTAAAAAAATATTGGGGCGCCTGGGTGGCTCAGTGGGTTGGGCCACTGCCTTCGGCTCAGGTCATGATCTCAGAGTCCTGGGATCGAGCCCCGCATCGGGCTCTCTGCTCAGCGGGGAGCCTGCTTCCTGCTTCCTCCTCTCTCTCTGCCTGCCTCTCTGCCTGCTTGTGATCTCTCTCTGTCAAATAAATAAATAAATAAATAATCTTAAAAAAAAAAATATTGTATTCATCTATGTAAGGCGGGGTGGGTGCTGAGGGCTAAACCGTTTAATTCTGGCCAAAGCGCACAGAGGAGGGGGCTTCTGCCCCGGCCTGTGGTGGAGATCATGTTGAGCGTTCTGTCACAGAATCATGAGTTCACACACACGGCCACAAGGAGAACCGACAACACGGATCGAAACACCATGGCCTGGGGCCTGGGGCCTCCACGTGGCCTCAGTAAGTATCCCGAGATGTTCTACTGAGGCAAACTGTCAGTGATCCAAAGTCAGGAGGCAGGAGAGCAGAGAGGGAAACCCAGAGCTTCCAGAGAGACAATGCGCCAGGAAAGTCCCAAGTATTTCTGTATTGTTTGTGGTTTCTTCTCGCTGCCCGAGGCCGTCAAGTGGAGGCTCAGTAAACACGCATTTCTGGAAGCTTCACTGACCTTGCAGTGCCCACCGAACCTGGTGGAGCTTCGGGTTTCTAATCCGTAAA
The DNA here is from genome assembly GCF_902655055.1 of Lutra lutra. Classification (NCBI taxonomy): domain Eukaryota; kingdom Metazoa; phylum Chordata; class Mammalia; order Carnivora; family Mustelidae; genus Lutra; species Lutra lutra. Next base: position 7,997,037 of record NC_062281.1, on the reverse strand, counting down.
ATGGGACCAATAATGGGCACTGCACCTTGCCTCCTGGGTTTGTGGTAAATGAGACAATTCACATGAGTTTTCCTTGTAAACTTGCAGGCACCGATGCAAACTATAGTCACTTTCTCTGAAAGGCACAAGCCCAAAATATCAGTGTGGGAATTAATTTTGATTGCTCGGAAATAAAAGGAAGGTCAAAACAGTTACTTAAGTGTACTGCCAAGAACACAAGAGATAGTAAAATTAAAACAAAAACAAAAATGTTTGCCGTGAGAAAAAGCATTAACCTATGGCAATCTCTTTTTTTATTGTCTGCTTTCCACGCTCTGTTCCAAGCTTGGGTAGTTAGTTTTCTGAGGAAGCAGATGGATGTCGGGGAGTATGTGACCTGCCCGCAACAGTTACGCAGCTTTATGGCGCTTTTAATCATCCCAAAGATAAAAATCAGAAAACAAAGTTTCGGAGCTTGTCAACGCTCCTCTAATTAAAGTCAAAAATGTGCTCGCTAGCGAGTGGGTCTGTGCACTAAGAGAACCCAGGCATGGCTGGTTGCAAGGCCTGCTGGAATCTTCTCGACATGGGCGGGAAAAAGGATAAAGAGGGTTGCCAGGGGTCCAAGGTGTAGTGTTTAGGGCCATACTGGGCCTGACCATGAGGCTTGAGAATGGGCAGTGGGCGGGAGAGAATGAGCCGTTCCTTTGGGCAGAAGACCCCAGCCAAGGGCTAGGAGCATGCGTCACTGTCTGCAGGGCTGAGAATACGGGTGTGAGTCAAACAGTCACGGTAGCCAAGAAACCAATGGGCCCAGAGGGAAGACAAAAACATAGGCAGATCATTTTGACGTAATAACAACCCACACCGTTTATCAATCCTCCACTCGGTGCCAGGGCGCTGGGCAGCCTTTCCTTGTTTCACACTACTGAACACCGATCCCCTCCCCGGCCGCAGCTCTGCCCTCCTGGAAATGACATTTATGGAACAATCACCACATGCCAGGCATATTGCAAAGGATTTTATCTAAATTAGCTCATGAGCCACAAGAGTACAAGGGTGGCCCCCAGAAGCCATGTTTCGCCACCTGGCCTGACCTTCTTGGCAACAGATGACTGGAGCAAACACTTCACTCGGAACAGGCTGACGGTAATGCTTTTCCTGGGAATTTGGATCTGAGTCTGCTAATTTTGCTCAACGCGGTCTGCTCTCCCGGACATAGGAGATAAAAATTCAGGAATTATCTGTGGCCTTGAGGACCGAGAAGCAGATGTACAGAAAGAAGACCTTCACACTTTCACAGTTCCACAAACCCTGGTCGGGGCTCCTAGCAGAAGCCCAGCTAGGTCCCTCCTTGGGGATCCGTTACCTAGCCCTGACACAGGAAAACAAACATTCCTACTTGGTTAAACCAGTGGAAGTCAGTCTCTTTTCTCGCAAGCGGGAGTCCTAATGCATCACGACCTAGATTGAAAGCAGGAGTCAGAACAGTCTCTCAGACCGAAGGGAGGCCGGGTGCTTACCCACCACCCTTAACTTCTTACACTTCTGTCCCTGATGTTCTCCTGGCGTACGCTCTCGTTACACTCCAGCCAAGCCGAATGACTGACGATTATGTGAACCCTCCCTACAGTCTATTTCCAACTGCCGTTGTGAGTGCTGAACCCTCTGCCTCAACCTCCCTTCCCACTTGGACAAGTACATTCATATTCACCGCACAAGGCTCAAAAGCATTGCCAAGGCTCCGACATGGGTCTCGTGTCTCCCACGCAGGTCCCCTGGCTTTTCCAGGATGCAGGCTGCATCCAAGGCACAAGTTCCCCTTCTGTGCACAGAGCACTCTGACCATCCACATGTCATCTCCCCCCTGCTCAGCAGCAGGGACCCCATCTTTACTTTCTTCATCCCCGCTCGCTGGCAGAGAGCCTCATACTGAGCGGGAACACAAGCAAAGCTTTTTTTTCTTTTAATGTGAGTAAACAATTAAAATTAATATGTTTGGTTGGTTTTTTGTTTTGTTTTGGTTTTTGGGTTTTTTTTTTTTTTTTTTTTTTTTGCTTTACACATTTCAGTACCATGAAAGATGGTTGGAAGCCGTCACAGTGCGGGTGAACCTGACCGGAAATCAGAAGATGGAAGCTGGGTTTGTTTGGATAAATCTTGTACCATCATGGGATAATGGGGTGGGGGGGATTTCAAGAGTAGCTGGAGGTGTGGTGTTTGCTGCTGGGCAGTTCTCCTCCCTGGCCCTCCCGCCTCTTCTCTTGCACCATGACAAACCTACCTCCACCGAGCAGCCGGGGTGATCTTTCTGGAAAGTACAGATCAGATCATCACATCATTTAGCTTGAAACCCTCTGATGGCTTTCCACTGCTTACTGAATAAAACACAAACATCCTACCAAAATGTGGCCAAGGGCACCTATCCCCTCACTCACTTTGTTCCAAAAACATCCGCTTTCCTTCCACCCCGAGGGGCTAAACGTGCACCTGCCTTGGGGCCATTGTCTTGTTTTCCCCTCAACACACATTTTCAAAAAACTCAATCTCATCTCAAACAGCATGTCTTCAAAAAGGGTGCCCTGTCGTCTCGGTCTATGGTCGCCTGTGGCCGTCCCCTCCGCTTCCTCTATGCCTCCCATCCCACTGGCTCACACCTGTCCCCACCTTAGTTACTGGGAACATTGTCTGGCTTGCGTCCTACAGTCACTGTCTCCTTTCTAGAATGGAAACTCTTGGATGGCAGAGACCACCTCTGTCTTCTTCGCTGCTGAACTCCAGGACCCAGGACTGTGTCTGCCATATGCAGGATACACTCTCAAAACCTACACTTGCGGGCACCTGGGTGGCTCAGTGGGTTAAGCCTCTGCCTTCGGCTCAGGTCATGATCTCAGGGGTCCTGGGATGGAGCCCCGCATCAAGCTCTCTGCTCAGCAGGGAGCCTGCTTCCCCCTCTCTCTCAGCCTGACTCTCTGCCTACTTGTGATCTCTGTCAAATAAATAAATAAATCTAAAAAAAAAAAAAAACCCTACACTTGGAATGAATAAATTCATGTAAGTTCAAGTGTTGGCTTTACTATTTGGATGACCTTGCAGGGGGGAAATCATACATTTTCTCTAGTCTCTGTTTTCTCACCAATAAAAATTAAGAAACCTAGTCAACAAAGCCATTCAATTTCAAAACAGCATGTCCCATGACAGTGGGCCTTTGGTGGGTTCTAGAACAAGCGATTTTGCCCTCGGATAACTTTTTAATGACACCTCCTTAACGCAAACACTAAGACTGCATGTATCTGGTGTCAAGGTTGGTCAGCGCAAACCGCACTGAGTATATTTCCTCCGAGTTGAGATGACTCCCAATCATTGACTTTATCAGCATCTCAGGGCTTTCGAGAGCACCCAGCCTATGGCTTTTACTGCCCAGAGACTGCATCATAAAACTCATGTATCCACAAGATCTTTCCCTGCATTTATCTCTGTCCTCCAACCTGGGGCGGGGGGTGCTGGGTTTATCAAACATTAGCAATGGCCTCAACTCTTGGCCCCACGGCCCCGGCTCAGCAGCTCTGAGAAGCGGGGAGGGCAAAAGCGCAAAGCCCACCTGGGAGCACCATTTACCCTCTGCCCTCCTGCCCATGCAGGCAATTAGACTTTCAGAGAAAGTGGTTGTCAGAGCCACAGTTCTCCCAGCATTTAGCAGAGGCGGTACTTAAAAAGATTAATGGACCACAGCCAAGACCGCTTCTCCCCTTCCTATATGTAGTTGTTCATGCAGTTTACTTAACCCCTTTATATCTGGTTGAGCTAATTCTACGTTACAAGTTATTTTTTTCCTATAAGGTTTTGAAATTCTTTCTCCCCTGCCCTCTTGACCCGCCCAGAACCGTTGAGATGTTTAGTGCCAAGGGCTGATTTATATTCCGGACTGATCTGTCTTCCCTCTCTACAGACTTGTCAAGGAGGACAGCCTGGTGCTTAAGAACAGATATGCCAGGGGCGCCTGGGTGGCTCAGTCGGTTAAAGCCTCTGCCTTCGGCTCAGGTCATGATCCCAGGGTCCTGGGATCGAGCCCCGTATCGGGGCTCTCTGCTTGGCGGGGGGCCTGCTTCCTCCTCTCTCTCTCTCTGCCTGCCTCTCTGCCTCCTTGTGATCTCTGTCTGGCAAATAAGTAATAATAATAATAAAAGAACAGATATGCTGGAGCGAGAGACTTCTGGCTTCCAGAACCTTCTCCTCCATGTCCTGACTTGACATCATGGACAAGTTACTTCAACTGTCTGTACTTCTGTTTCCTCATGTACAAATAGGGATGATAAGAGCCCCCACATGTTAGAATTGCTACAAGGGCTCAATGAGTCCATCCTGGTGAAGACTTAGGACAGCCCCTACCTGATGATAACAACACTCCGTCCATGTGACCTGCTGTGGATGGCTGTACGTGCCTTTCTCCTTAAGTGAAGACTTAAATTCTTCTCTAACATTTATAGGGGTCTGTTTTTCCTTTTCCACTCTGTCTCCCATTCTGTGATCCAAGATCTTCAATCAATATCTTTCATCATTTCTTAAGTCTGGAAAACCCAAAGTCACAATTTCTTCAACTACTCTCTCCTGCTCACTTATTGCCTTTCCCTCTGAGTATTATAAGATTATTGACTTTTCCTCAACTCTTTATTCCTTCTCAAGCCCTTCTGAGAAAGCTCCTCATGCTGGCTTCCAGCTATTTTGTTCCTGACTCTACACATTCTGTCATACAGGCCATCATTGTGTTCCTTATTTTAAAATGCTTTTCTCACCGTGCATTTCAATTTGATTCTGTTTTATTAACTTCTTGCTCTGGCTTCCTGTTACCAATATCCTCTTTTATCTCTGGGGGGAAAAATTATTATCCTTACTTTGAATTTATGACCTGTCTAGACCATTAATTTTAATTTTTATAGTACAGCTGAATCTCATAGTCTTGCCTTTCATTTATAGTGACTGTGTCCCTCAGATGTGTGGTTAGTTTTCCCTGTGACATTATTTCCCCCAGGAGGGCATCAGACATGAGACCGTGCCGCTCGAAGTCAGGGTATATGAGGTTAAGTAACACCACCTGCTGTTTATGGGTAAGAGTGTCCCACTGTTGTGTCTCCTAGTGACAGAGTCCCCCTGCTTGGAGACTAAGATTTCCAGACCATCTGATGTTTCAGGGATGGACAGCAAAAAGTCTGCAGTGGATTACTGAAGATCTACTACCCCTCTCAAAGTGCCAAGCACTGTGTATTCTGGCTATAGAAAAGACAGGACCACATAATTATCTCCATTTCAAAAAATATATACTTCATCTTGTCATAGAGAACCCCAACTTTTCAAAGTGTGTCTCCTAACTGAGTACATCTTCAGTAAGCCATTCCACGTTTCAGCTGGGTCAGACACTTGTGACTGATGAAGGATGGAGCGATGCCTCATCATTCCATAGGCATGAGGCTGCTGCTGCACCTGCGTGGCTGTGAAATTCATTCCTTGATCAGAGATAATGCAGGAAAACCCGATGGAGGACAAGGCAAATCTATAGCCAGAATACCTGTCTGTTCCCATAATGATGGATCTCTGTCCCCTTCAGGACAGAAGAGGTCCAGGGTAATCAACAAGCCGTGGGTGGCTGGACGATCCCCCAGGGACTGGTACGACACAGGGGCTTGCTGGCGCTTTCCGAATCTGGAAAATCAGGCACTTAAGCGGCAGTGTTAGCTCAGTCAGTCTCGGTAATGCTGGGTCCGCGTTGCTGAGCCCACAGAGGGAGGGGAGGAAGGTAAAGCAGTGGGAGCGGACGTTCAGGGAATCTGAGCCATCTGCTCCAGAAACTTCTTCGCCCCTTCCAAACTTGCCCCAGCTCTGTCTCTCATGGCTCGATTCCACTAGATGACAGACGGCTGCCGTGTACTCCTGACCTGCGGCTAGATGGGCTGGAAACGCTTAATTTATAATAGGAGGTTCAACCCACGCAGTCCCTGGATTATCTCCTAATTACAGGTTCAGTGTCTGCCAAGGCCCAGGAGCAAAGCAGACACTGTTTCTCAAGAGGATAGTAGTTATTTCCCGAAGAGGGGACAGATTTGCTCCAAAGTCTTAGAGGCCTGCCGATGACCCTCTGGTTTGTTTTGTTTTTTGAAGATTTTATTTATTCATTTGAGAGATAGAGTGAGCAAGCACGGGGGGAGAGGCAGAGGGGGAGGGAAAAAGCAAAGGGGAGCTCAATCCCAGGACCCAGGGATCATGACCTGAGCCGAAGTCAGATGCTTAACCGACTAAGCCCCCCAAGTGCCCCTGATTCTCTGTGCTGCCGTCCAGAGGCTTCAACCAGTGCCTCTGCACAGACACTTGGAGCATCACTGAATCTGCTGGATCATGAGAACCAGGTGGGAGAGAAGCCTGGACCGTGGCCTGCACTCGCTGCAGAGCCTTCTCCTGCTCTGAGCCCAGCTGCACAGGCAGCTTCCAGATGACTGTGCATGCGTGTCAAAGTAGCACACGCGAATCTTTCATGAGTATCCGAAGATCCAACTGCAAAGTGTACTGCTCTGTTCACAGTAGGTGGAGAGTCAGCAACACGTTTTTCACCTTGGAAGGGCTAACTCCACATTCTCGAACTCAGGAAACCCTCAGAAATTCCTCCGAGGTGAAGGGACCTCGACTTCTGTAGGGTTTACCTTCTACCTTTTCATTCACTTCTACCTCCCTAAGGCATCAAACATCCTTGCTACTTCCAGCAACCCAGCTGCACTCAGCACATGCCATTGATGGGACAAACCGTTATTATGTTTTCGGAATGTCAGGATCGTCAGAAGCTCATGTACCATTTTATGACAAAGTTCAAGAGAGCGGATGTAGCCCCGTGGCAAACTTGAGATGCAGTGCTATTAGCCCCACCAGGGAAGAGCAAGCTGCTTCTGGTGGTCCTGGCACATAGATATGGGGGGAAAGACATCGGGCAGGTCAACAGCTCCATACCAAGGGCCACAGGTCCTGCTGATTCACTCCAGCATTGACAGTACAGCCGGAAGAGCAACAGCAACTAGGACGCTGCCTGATGGCGTTTATGAGCATTCAGGGCGCCTGGGTGGCTCAGTCTGTTAAGCTTCTGCCTTCGGCTCAGATCATGATCCTGGGGTCGTGGGATTGAGCCCTGCACCGGGAATGGGCCCTGCACCGGGAATGAACCCTGCACCAGGAATCCCTGCTCAGTGAGGAGCCTGCTTCTCCCTTGGCCTCCTTCTCCCCCTGCTTCTGATTTCTCTCTCTCTCTCTCTCTCAAATGAATAAGTAAAATCTTTTAAAATAAAAAATAAAACTACTGTGGAAAACGGCAACTGTGTCTGAATCCAAGTAAAGTTCTTTAGTTAATCTCATTCTAAACTATCATTTTTAACTCTTAAATGTGTGTGTGTGTGTGTGTGTGTGTGTATAAATAAATAGATTTTTATGGGATTATTTCCTTTTCCTTCCCAGGTTCTTACGGCAAAGCAAACAGCCAATCAGAGTGGACGCATGTTCAGAAGGAGGCTATCTCGTGGAAAAATAATGCTGCAGATTTAGCTCTGGAGTTATATTTCAGGATCCTGTTGCCAAACTGGGAAAGCTGATTGGCAGACTCATTGTAGTGGCCTTGCTCATTGATAAACCAGCTAATTGAGGAGGTAAAATTACAGTTTTCCAGGGGGTTTGCCCAAAATCTTTTGATCCTGAAAATTTGTAATCAGTCCAATGCCATTTTGCCCATTTTCCTCATTTAGTCATCCCTGGGAGCTGCAGGGGGCCGTGTGGCCACAGCAAGCTCGGCGGAGGACTGGGAACAGTACCCGCGGCCCGTTCCGTGCAGGGTGGTGCGGGACCTGCGAGGAGTTCAGGGCCCCCCACGCTCATCGTGGGCAGCCTGCAATGCATCAGAGATAAGCCCCGTGTCCCACAGCCTCCGTGTTTGAGCAGGGCAGGGGGGGAGGGAGACGCAGACTCCCCACCAAGCAGGGAGCCTGATGCGGGGCTCCATCCCAGGGCTTATACAAATCCGGTGCGGAGACAATGATGACTGTAAGCATCCAGGTCAGAACACCGCGTGCCTCTAAGACCAGAGGACACCAGAACGGCCCAGACCCCAGAGCAAAGCGGCTGAATCACACGGGGACATCGCTGAAGCCCACATGTATACAGGGACTCCCGTTAACGCTTCCGGACTTAGACTTTTCGATGACTTCATTCAAACCCTTTTTCACCTGACTCTTTTTGTGACCAAGTAAGACAACTGTGCTATGCCTTTGTTTCTTGATTACCAAGAAGGGCATGCTGTGAGCATAGTAAATCAAGCACCCACCGTGAGCCCGCTAAGATGAACCCCTCATGGCCCCTGAACTCTAGGAGTTCACGGTGCCGCAGTCTAGCAGACTCACCGTCACAATAAGGTGCTGGGGGCAGGGAGAAGTGGCTGCTTCATAAGCGTGGGTCACGGATGGCTTCTTCATAATCCTGCACTGCAATCTCTTTTCCATTGATCTCTCAGTCTGAAATCAATTGCCAACTCAAGCTTTTAATAATCACGGCACAGTGCTATTCTAGCGGCTATTTTAAGGATACATGATCAGCCCTGTGTCTTGCCCACATGCCCTTTCTTTTATGCTTCACGAAGAGGACTCTGGCCAGCCATCAAAGGATTGGGTCTTGCCCTCAGCCTCCTTAGGACATCCTTCGGACTTCAGCTTCTGTCGCAAACTGAATAACCAAAGTGGGCTGGAGCCCACGGCCCTGGAGAATTAAGAGAGAACAGGGATCTGGGAGGACCAGCCCAGGGGAAATTGTGCCAGGTGTGGGCATGGGCCCAAGGTGGAATGGTCACTGACAAGAGCCAGATAGTGTTTAAGGGGTCTCGATGAACGGGAAGTTGGTATGGCCTAGGACCGGGCTACGTCCAGGGACACTCCAGGCCTAGCAAATGATCAGAGACGGGCCAAGTCGCAGCCCCAGGTAACCAACTATGCACTGACAGATGAGGGATGACTCAGGGCGAGACTCCAGGCCCTCAAGAAGTTGCTGATCCAGAACTGGAGAAAAACGCAAGCTCTGTAGTGGACCATGACGTCCTAGTTACCTCGGCCTGGGGCGGGGGCGAGGGGGGCGGGGCCACAGCTCCTGCCCCTGCCAGGACAGTGCGCATGCTCAGTAAAACGGGAACCCCTGAAGGACTGGAAGGAGTGCGGAAGAATCCATGACCGTGGTTGGTGGCTTTCTCCCAACTGAAGGATCACCAGTTCTCTTTCTTAATCTCTCTCTCTCTTTTTTAGTCTAAACACGAAAAGGGATCTGGCGTGGTAGGAAAACACTCCGAGGTGAGTTGGTGATCTGGATCCACCCCCTCGTTGTGTCACTTGGTCTCTGGGTGACCTCTGACCTAGGACTTAACTTCTCAGAGGCAGAGAGAGCTACACTAAGGATCATTCTAGAAGCAGGATGATCCAAAAATATGACAGAGAAGGGGGCAATAGCAATGCCTAATTCATCTTTGTCTCCCTATGGTAGCAAGTGCAGGGCCCAAGTACGTATCTGTTGAAAGGGTTAACGAATAAATTGATGAACAAACAAAAATGGATTCCTCCAAGGATTCCTAGAGGTAAATTTTAAAGGCAAGTTTTAAATGCTCCCTTGGTCTTGTCCAGAGCTCTGAGTTTGTATCAGTTTAACCTTCCCCCAGAGAATAAGCCCAGAGTGGGCCCTACCTGACACATTTGTTGCAAATTTAGAACCAGTGGAGGATTTCTCTGCCCCAGCCTTGGATGTAGGCTAGGAACGTCAGGAAAAAGCCTTGGGATTAGGGTTTTAATAAAAGTGGAATCAAGCAGGATCACATCTTCTAGGCCTTCCAACTCTGAAAGAGCTAACAGAACTAGTCGGCCGTCCAGGCTCTGACGGTGCACCCGGAGATGGGGGGAATAATACAGACCTGGGTCACAGAAGCCCACACACGGAGGCTGCCCCTCCAGAAGGCTTCGCGCACACATGCGCACTCTGCATTCGAGACCACTGTGGCGTTCTAGGAAGAGGCTGAATTTATCTGGTGTGATATAAGCTAAGCCAGGAGCCTAGACTTGAGGTTGCTGGACTGGGAACCCCAGCTTGGCTCCTGACTCAGGAGGGGTCACCAAACTGGACCTTAGTCACCTTTTGTAAAACAAGAATAATAAAAATACCCACCTCACAGCTCTGTTGTGGAGCTGAGGAAATTCAGTAGGGGGGCCACGTAAAGAAACAGTGGGCCACTGCCCCACCAGCTCCTCACCGACACAGGACCGAGCCATACAGGCACGGGGAAGGCACCAGAACACCGTCCCCATGGCAGAAGCTCACGCATTTTCCCAGGAGGCTCTGCCGATGGAGACCAACGGGCTCATAGCTGCTCTCGCCAGCAGAGGGTAACGCTCAGGAGCTGTCCGGAGAGCACCGGGCCCCTCAGAAACAACCCGAGGGCTTCCGCATGCGGGAGGAAGGTGTGATGAGGCAGCCGAAGGGGAGGGACTCAGCCTCGATGGAAAGGCAGCAAAGTGAAAAGGGGAGAAGTGAAGGCTCCATAAACAGTCGTGCCAAGGCAAGGCCACCCCGCGACCTTCCAGAGCTTCAGTGATGGGGGACGCTCTCCAGCTACAGCCTGTCATGAGAGAATGGGGACACTTTAAAGTCCTTTATGAAATAGAAATGTGATTTCTCCATATCTAATCCCTACTTAATGCTCCATGGACCATTTATTGATTTTTGTTTTAAGGCATACAAAGCACACAAATGTGTCTGGGACACAGCCGGCAATCAGTAAAAGTTCCTTGAGCTGAATTACAACAGAACGTATACTTTCATGGCCTCAGGGATGTCATTCCAAAGGGCTTTGGAAAACACTTCTATGTAATTAGCCAAACCCATAAGGGATCTACAGAAACCACCACACATTACAGCTGAAAGGAGGCAGTCGCTTCTAGAATGCACATTTCAAACCCATTTCACAATTGTCTCCTGATTCCATCACCTCATAATAACTTACGAATTAGGGAAAATGGGAGTTATTAAGGGCATTACACTGATGAGAAAAATTGAGGCACATATGGGATCAATGCCCAAGGTCACCTAACTAGTGAGTGACAGAATCCCCTTGTTGACTGCCAGCATCCTCCAGAGCTTCCTGGGTGTGATCTGATTCTGTCCCCTTACCCACAGACAGCAGGAGAGACTTAAGGAAAAGGAGGGCCACTCCAGATTGGTAGGTGGTGTGTGGGATAAGCAAGGGAACTCACTTCCGGAGCTTGTCTTGGACACCACAGCCTGCCTGCAAGTCTTAAGTTTATAGAGAGGCCTTAACGGGGTTCAGTCAGGTATACCATCCAGACAGTCGTAGCACCCCATCTTTGTCTCAGGGCCCTGACCTTGAGAAGCTTCTGGAGCCAGGAAGGCAAGCAGAACGCACATTCCAAGGACAGGGACATGGGTAAGGCGCCTCTGATCACCGGGTCTAGCTCACGGGTCAACTGGCATTCATATCCCCTCAGTGACCTCCCCCAACACCACTGTGATGTATCGCATGCTCCTTCTTTGACAACGACATACAGGAAATGCTTTAAACTCATCATTTGGACCAGGCATTGGGCAGGTGCTCCAGACTCATGCTGTCTCAGTCAACTTGGGCCGCTGTAATAAACTATCATCAACCGCGGGGCTTGGAAACCACAGAGATGCATTTCTCACAGTCACAGAGGCCAGAAAGTCCAAGATCAAGGCAGGAGCAGCTCCGTGTCTGCTGAGACGCATCTGATGGCTCCCAGATGGCCACCTTCTCGCTGTGTCACCACATGGGCCAGGGAGCTCGCTGGAGTCCATTTTACAAGGACACTAATGCCATCATGAGGAATCTGCCCTCATGACAGAACACCCCCAAAGGCTCCGTCTCCAAATACCATCTTATTAGGAGTTAGAATTTCAAGGTAGGAATCTGGTGGGGGTTGGGGCACATTCAGTCCAGAGCAGCCTTCATACACCCGTCACAATGCCTCCCAGAGGTAGACTTTATTAACTTTGTAGAGGAGGAAACTGAGAGTCACAGAGGTAAGTAACCTGCTCAAGGTCACAGGGCTCACAGGTGGTAGACCTAGATTTGGAAAAAATCTGAAAGTTTTTGTGGAACACCGCCCCTCTCCAGGGCTGAGGGGTGAAAGGCAGGGCCACCACCCTGCCCAGACTGTTCCATCACTGTGCACACAGCCAAATGAATCAGTGAACGTGTTCTGGCAGAGAAGAGCCCCATCCAGTCACTGATGCCAGGTTCCATAATAACGCAAGTGACCGAGAAACCTAGGCTCCCCCAAGCCAGTGGGGCGAGGAGTGAACAGAAACACCCTTTCACCTGACCTGGGTGAGGAGTGGGCAGACCACCGCCCCAGGCAAAGGACACGGTGTAGCCTTCTATCACTTATTTTATGTTCAGAAAATCATATCCTTTTCTTTAAAATTGCCTGGGGAAACAAATGCAATGTACGCCTTGATTAAAATGATGGAATCAAGTGTCATTGGCGGTGAAAATGATGAACAGGAACACACAGAGTAAAAATGGGATCAGAGATCTCAGATGCCGTCTGGAGAAGCCAGGGGAGGAAGCCAGTCCTGAAGGGAGGCTGGACGGAGCCTGGGCCAGAAACCCGAAGACCTGCAGCTCTTATGGAGAGGAAAGAACAAGAGTTCTGGATGCCAACGACCCAGGAGCACGTCCCAGTTCAACCCATTCCTGACTGTGACATTGGTGAGGCATTTACCCAGACTTGGTCCTTCCCATCTTCCTTTCTTTCCTCTTTTTTTTCCCTTTCTTTCAACAAATAGTTGTTGAATGTTGAATGTCCTTACTATGGACAACATACTGGGAGAAACTGAGATCAAGCACTAAGCCACACAGTCTATCCCCAAATGGGGAGGCACCCATGAAGTACATGACAAATGCAAATGACATCCTTGAGAAGTTTGATGAAGAAAGGAAGCCCAGGAGGGCATATAGTTGGAGCATCCGATCAAGGCGGCAAGGTCAGGGAAGGTTTCTGAGAAGCAGAACTAAGCTGAGATAGGAGACATAGCAGGAGTTAAGCAAGAGAGCAAGAAGGAGTATTCTGGGCAGAGAGAACAGCATGTGCTAAGGCCCTGTGGTGGGAGGGAACATGATGCTTTCTTGGAACATCAAAGGAATAGAAAGAAGTCAAGTATGTCTGAAACATAGAATGTCAGTGGGAACAGCCAGTGAGTAGATGATGCTAGAGAGGTAGGCTGGGATGAAAGCAGAGAGGATGTGTGAGACACATTAATAATCTGAGGTGTTTCTGTTTTTTTTGTTTTTTTCCTGAGAGAGAATGGGGGTGGGGCAGAGGGAGAGAGAGAGCGAGAATCTGAAGCAGGTTCCACACCCAGCACAGAGCCCAATGCTGGCCTTGATCTCACGACCCTGAGATCATGACCTGAGCTGAAATCAAGAGTCAGTCGCTTAACCAACAGACCCCCCCCCCGCACCTCAATAATGTGAGTAAAACTAAGATACAGCTAAAACTACAGATTCCAAAATGGTCGAAGGGCTGCGAAAGCAGGCAGATATACAAGAGGGAGGAGGAAAAGACACCTCAGCCGCATACCTTAGAAAAAGCTGGAAAAAATACACTTCCTGAGGTTGAGGGCACGTGCCACGAAGTGAGCCCCAAAGCTCTCGGTTAAAATGCAGTCATGGTGGGAGGCACCAGCTGACAGCGGGAAGTCCCTACAATGGGTGTAACTTTAAGAAGCAGGGGACACAGAGCTCCACAGGAGGCACAAGGAAGCCATCTCTGCAGAAAGCCCTCTCCCTGCAGAGCAGCAGCATGAGAGAAGACAGTATACACTCTGGGACACCCTGGCTGTGTGTCCCAGTATACACCTTGGGACACGACAGGCGGCCATGTTGACCCTGTCTGGGGCTACAGGGGGCATAAAGGAACAAATAGAAGGCAAGGGAATCGTGTACAGATAGGGCCCTGGTTTCTACGTTCAGAGATGGAGTCCAAGGGGCAAGGAAGTATATAAAGCCAGCAGTGGTTTGAGAGCCCAGGGGGAAATGGGTTGTTCCTTTAGGGGGTCTGAGAGCAGATGCATAGGGCTGAAGGCAACACTGAGGGCCAACAGGAGGTTATGCTAAGGAAACTGAGGCACAGGGCAGGGCAGTGACTCTCCAAAGTCTGTAGCTGCTGGTGGACAGCCAAGCAGGGTCAAAGCTCGACTCCCTAGTGGACTAAGCTCTGACCACCAGCCTCCCCGCTCTACCCGTCCTGTTAGACCGCCTCACGTGCTCATCTGGATAAGGAGTCTGGAGTGGACATCAGCAGTCTGAATGCCCGGGTGTGCTTTCTTAACTCCGGTCATGGCTGCTATTTTAGAACAGAAAATGTGTACGTTCTGGAGTCAGAGAAGCCCAGATTCAACCCTCAGATACAGGGCTCACTAGCTTAGTGACCTTGCATACAGAACGTAACTTCTCAGAGCCTGGCTCGCCATCTGTAAAACGGCCCATAAAACTCTTGGCAGTAAATGGGGATTTGGAAAATTTTTATATTTTCTTAAAGGGAGAAGAGCAGAAAAGGACCAAGAAGAAAAGAGGAGTCTGGGACCACGTGGGTCGGTTCAAACCCCACAGTAATGATGTGGCCAGTTCTTAAGAGCCCACAATACTCTTTTTTTCCCTGTCAAGGTTTCTGTTCCTATAATACAAGGGTTCTTGGAGTTTGTTCAGGATCAGAATCAACTGGGGAATTTGGTTAAACTTCATATCCTTCATCGAGCCCACGTTCCGTGCCCTTTGCTCATTCTCCCAGAGCTTCCGACTCAACACCAGAGCTTGAGAACGGTTACAACATAAACCATGCCCCTACCTCATCCCTCCAAAGCTCATAAATGGTTTGTGTGTGTCTTGCAGTCGAAGCCAAAAGGGGCCGAGCTGCACATGGATAGAGTCAACACTCAGGGACCCCCGGCGCCGGAGGCGAAAGCCCCCACCAGTGGACTTTACAGACCCTTGGATTTCCACAGTTCATGGATTTGGCAGGAGGTCCAGCCCGAGTCTGCGCAGACCCTGAGACATAGGAAGCTTCCTGTCCGACAGGCGATTACGCAGGCAAAGTGACCGACAAAGTGTGGGCAGCCAAGGGACATCCGTGCCCCTCGTGCACAAAGGGTTCAAAGTGATCTTGCGCAGCATCGAAAATACTGTCCCACCAAAACGGGTCTCTAATGCAGACTGTGCTCCACAGCCCAACAGATGTGGGAAAATGAAGAACTGAGACATGGACCTGGACAGACAGAAACCAATCAGACCTGGAATCGTATTGATCTCTTCGCCTTCATTCAGCTCCATAAATGTGTGGCTCAAAGACATTTTAACGCTGACAAATGAGACGTGTCTTCCCAGTAACTGGGGTGTTTGTGTGAGGTGTCTCCCACTCCTGAGGGCGCGGACAGCATTTAACGAGAACCGTCTCAAGGAGACCAAAGCGTCAGCGCTGAAGGTTCTTGGGAGTGTCTGGTGCCGGCGGATCTGGGTTCAAATCTCAACCTTACCATTTACTCTTCAGTAATTCAGCAAGTCATTGGGCTCATTTCTGCACCAGTAAAATGAGTTAATGCTGGGGTGCCTGTGTGGCTCGGTCAGTTCGATGGCCAACTCTTGATCTCAGGGGCATGAGTCCAAGCCCCATGTTGGACTCCACGCCCATTTAGAGCCTACTGGAAAAAAAAAAAAGGAGGTAATGCTCATAATTGTCCATGAGATTGTAGATATCTGTTAGGGTTCTCCAAGCAGCTTCAGGAGCAACTGTGGGATACAATAGCATAGAATGTATAGAACTGGGTCAGGAAACCAGCCTTTGGCCACTTGGTACATGACAGTTCCCTAATTACTGTTCCTGTATTGAGCTTATAAGGCCTCAAGACTGAAGGTTGTTGGACTCTCCCTCCATGCTGGTTTTCATCCCCTCTTTGGTTGTAAGCAAGGAAGCAAGGAGCCTCTGTCCCTCCCAGCAGGCATGAGTCCACCCCCAGGAAAGCTGCCACTAGCAGGAAGCTGACTTTGCCTGTGATGGAGACAGAGGCAGGAGTCCAGGTACTTTCTGACATTGCCGAACTGCTTGGTGGGTGAACCCTGCGGCCCCCTCCCCTCAGGGCTCCACGGATGAGAACCCAGCAGCCTCACAGAAAAGCCAGCGGGAGTCATGGTTTCCATTACTTACTGCCCAAAGCATCCTCGCTAATACAGTCAGTAAGACTTGGAACACAGAAAAAGACATTGGAAAACAGAGTTCTTTGTAATTTCCACTCGCGAGCCTGCTCCCACTCCCACCTGCTCCCAACTCCCAAATCTCCTTCAACATCACCGTCAGCAGCTCCAAATGGTCCTCTGGAGCCTGCCTGGGCCCAAACGCAGTGAGGCAGCTCCTAAAAGACCCAGGAGGCCTCCTCAACAGACACCTGGAACACAGCTGTGTCCCCAGAGATACTGGAAGAAATGGCAAACACCTATAAAAACATAACACAGTAATCAAAAGATTTGAAGCCAACGACAGAACAAGGTAGTGCCGGGTTAAGAGCAGAGTGTGAGTCAGAGCTCATTCCAGTCCTTTCCTGGCGTTTCCTTGCTCAGAGCCTTTGGTAAAGCCCTTGACCTTCCTGACTTTCATCCTCTTCATCTGCAAAATAGGGATGATGATAGCATCAGAAGTACGGTGATGTGAGGATTAAATGAGATACTGTTAAAAGCAATTAGCGCAGAGGAAGCATCCGATCGATGCGAGCTGTTAACAGTAATAATGATGTTATTTTTATCCTTGTTATCACCAGTCTGTGGAGGAGACAGTAGAGGGACGAAAGGGAGAATGCAGTTTAGGAAGACACTGTAGCAGGATTTAGGGCGGGGGATAGGGGAAGGACTATCAGGTCCCACACAAATCTCAGGGTTGAAGGGAAGGATGAGGATAGAGAAGAAGGCTCGAAGGAGGTGATCTAGTGCCCCTCAGGGAGATGAGGCCTTTAGGGGTGCCTTCCCTGAGCTGAGGAGGACAGCAGAGGAGGAGGAGAAGGTTCTGGAAGAGGCTGGCAGCTCGCCATTGGCCAGGCCGGGTCTGGTGTGTCTGACAAGCTTGCGAGTGGAGACGCGGACAGCGTGGTTGCCTGCGTGCGTCTGATGTGTGGGAAAGGCCCATCCTGGAGATGAACATGGTGAGGACGAAGCTCACACTGAAACACGGTGCCCGAGGGAAGAGCATCACCCGTCTTCTAGAAACGGCTGACGTCCTATCACCAGCCTGCACCTTGCAGGGGAACGAAAATGTACCCTTGGTTCTCCTCTTGCCCCAGAGCGATTTCTAAGCTCCTGGTCCTGCTGATCTGTGGCCACTGGTCTGCACATGTCTCTCCAAGCCGTGGTCTAAGCCCTTCTGGAGCCCACTTCCAGCAGGAGACTCTGCACCTGCTCTCCAAGCCTGGCCGGGTGCACGAGGATGTGCAGGGCTGCCTGAGGCCATCTACGGAGTGACCCACGGCAGCCAGTTCCTCTCTGCTCCCACACCCCGCTGAGGCATCCACACCAGGCCCTGCCACATTCCCGACAGCTCCTCGGGACAGCCCAGCTTCCCCATGCCCTGGGGTTCCCTGCGGCCTCTCTGGCTCCCACTCCCCTCCGCTCCCAGGGGGTGGCCCAGGGCTGGGGAAGCGGGGCTGCATGGTCTCAGGAACTCATGGCAGCATCTCGCCTCCCTGTCCCTCCTTGCTGGGTTCACAGAGCCCCCATCTGGCCTGTGTGTGGCAAAGTCTGGCCTCCCTCCTTCCTTACACACCTGGACTTGACGCCATACATTTTTAGGTCCCAAGTCTTTGAGACCCAGGTTT
Source organism: Lutra lutra (assembly GCF_902655055.1). Classification (NCBI taxonomy): domain Eukaryota; kingdom Metazoa; phylum Chordata; class Mammalia; order Carnivora; family Mustelidae; genus Lutra; species Lutra lutra. The sequence continues at coordinate 7,979,115 of NC_062281.1, read as the reverse complement.
GAGAACCTCTAAAGCCCTCTTCTCTTAACTAAAAAGCCTTGGCTTTGGAAATTGCCGGGTCCCTTCTGTGCTTTACTCTGTCATCCATCCCTGAGACACTGAGTGCCGCTGATGGGGGTATGGTGAGGAGAAGATAACATGGGGAAGGGTGAGGTTCACCTTCCCAGACACACTCCCGCCGCCTGGACGTGGGAGAGTCCTGTGCACGCACATGGTCATCGAGACGTAGGAGGGGGTGAGGTTACTGTCCCGAGAGCGCACAGGAGTGAACAGAAAGGAGTGCCCAGGATGGAGTCCCAGGAAACACAAGCATTTTACGAGAGTCTGCGGCCCTCCAGAGCTCAATCCCACTCGACAAAATTGCATTCCTTATGATTTAATTTCTTTCGTTAGGGAGAAATTAGATTTAAATTTAATTTGTCTTCTTCAGGGGGCAATATTGAAATAAATGCTGAGCAATGCCACGGGAAACAGAGGCTCTCGTTAGCTCTCCGGCCTCATTGCGTGGCCCCTGCGGGCCGCTCCCTGGCCCCATGAAGCCCGCGCTTCTCCCCGGCGGCCCCACACTCGGCCAGCGGAAGCATCTGTCTTCTGTCCCTGATGCTCCCTCATTCAGGAAGTTTCCTCCCCCCTTGTGACCTGCTGACACCTTCTTTATCTTTCACAACTCAGCTCCAGTCCCACAGGAGCTGGCCTGTCCTCCCCAGAGGAAGTCATCTCTTTGCAGAGCCTGCCAATTATGCCTCTATTAGAGCAGTAATTTAATTTACATCCGATCGGAGGTCATCGTGTACATGGATGACAATGGAGAAGGGGAAAGACAGGAAACTGTAGTGCTCCCCGTGGGGGGGCCACATCTTCCAGGGAGAAAGGAGGCCTCCCTTGCCATGCAGAGTCCAGTGATGGGTGAAGAGAAGGACCGGAAGGAACTTCAGTGGCAAAACGGGTTGGTAAGATTAAAAAGTCCTGACCCCAGAGGGGGAGATCTACGCCAAGCGACAAGCAGAGGCAGAGGGTAGCTTCCTCATTGCCTGGGGCTGCGGGGTGTGCGGGGCGATGGGGGCTGGTGATCGGTAAAGGGTATGGGGCTTCTTTCTGAGATGATGAGAATGTTCTGAAATTAGCTGTGGTGGCAGCCGCACATCTCTCTGAATTTCCTAGGCACCACTGAGTTGCACGCTTGATACAGACGGATGCACAGTGTGTGAATTATACTTTAAACAGATAAAAAAAGGGGGGGGGCGCCTGGGTGGCTCAGTCGGTTAAACATCTGCCTTCGGCTCAGGCCATGATCTCAGGGTCCTGGGATCAAGACCCGCGTCCTGCTCTCTCTCTCTCAAATAAACACATTTTAAAAAAATAAACAGACAAGGGGCTGCCTGGGTGGCTCAGTGGGTTAAGCCTCTGCCTTCAGCTCAGGTCCTGATCTCAGGGTTCTGGGATCGAGTCCCACATCAGGCTCTCTGCTAGGCAGGGAGCCTGCTTCCTCCTCTCTCTCTCTCTGCTTGTGATCTCTCTCTCTGTCAAATAAATAAAATCTTTAAAAAAAAAAAAAAAAAAACAGACAAAAAAGAACTGGACCCAGAGAGGAGAGCAGGAGTGGGGCTGCAGGCTGGGGGGCCCACGGGACAGGGGGAGAGGTGCAGGGAATGACCACAGGCCAGGGAGCCTCAATGTGAGGGGGACGGAGAACCCCAGAAGTCTGCTGTGTCCGGAGCGCACTCGGAGGCGTCCTTCCGGAAATAGCCTGGTGGACGTAAGCTCTAGCCCCATCTTCAGGGATGCAGGACTGACATGTTCTGTGCTTTGTAACTTCTGTGCTGAGTTGGCACATGAGGCCGCTGGGGTCCTCGGGGGTCCTCATGCCTTTCAATCCCAGGACTGGAAGCACTTGAGAAACGCAGGCTGGGGGTAATGGCCGGCATTCCCCCGGCCCCCCATCCTCGGGTGCAGATCGAGGGCACTCTGTGTGACACAGGGGCCGCGCCCACCGCAACCTGCCTGAGTGTCAGCCTGTGGCCATCACTCCCCTTCTCCCAGGCTCCTCACCTGCAAACAGACCCCTCATCCCTCCTTGTTCTTCAACTCTATGGGGGCAGTGGTCTGCCCTTGGGCCTCCCATTGAAAGGCAAATGAAATCGATTCTAACTTTCTCTGTAACATTTTGCTGGGTTAAAAACCTGAAGAAATGTGCCAAAATGGTGACACTTTTTAAGTCCAGTTGGTACTGGATACAAATGTTTTACACACACACACACACACACACACACACCTTTAATTAAAGAGAATAAAACAAAACCCTTGAGATAAACTGATAAATCCAAGTGAAGAGTCTAGAGCTATAACAGCTATTTTGAATGACGCATAAGGAAAATTCAGTATTGGGAGATTCATGAACCCCTGACCTCGCGGCCTGCGTGGAATGTGCACTTTGGAGCTAGCAGCCAAGGTTGCGTTTGCAGCTCTGCCCCAGCTAGCTGGGCCACAGCGTCCCTCTGGACCGCACTTACTTCATCTGTAAGATATTGTTTAAAACATGACAAAGCCTGGAAAGCCTCTGGCATACAACAGATGCCTAATAAATGATCAGCTGTTACTACTACTACTAATAATAGCAAATACCTACATAGGGCCTATTACGTACCAGGTACTGTTTTTAGCCCTCAAAAAGACACAGTTACACCTCCAGGAGGGAACTCGTATTAGTACGCCTATTTCGCAAAAGAGAAACTGAGGCATGGGGAGGTTCATAATGGTTGAAAGTCACACAGCGAGTCAGCAGCAGAGCTGGGATCCAAATTCAGGCAGCCGTGATGTCTATACCCCACTGCCTCGCACAGCATAGTGGGAGGAAGAGTGGAAGAACAGCCCATTAGCATCATGGGTTCTTCCAAAGAAAAAGAACCCAGGGTTTTATTTACTCATGGACCCTTTATAAAGGGCACTCCTTGGTCCAGGAGTCAGGCTGGGTCTCAGCATACAATTTTGGGGGATATAGAAAGGTTTCTGGGAAGTCCTACCTGTGGGTGGGAAGGGAAGAGGCACGCTGGTGCACTGGGAGTCAGCTCACACGTGTTTGCAAACACCTTACTACATTTTCAGAAATTTTGCAAGCTGATTGCTAAATCCAGCCATTACCGAACATTAAATTACGTAAAATTATAATAAATTACATTAATACCAAAAATAATAAATTCTAAAACCTCACCACTTGGTAATTATTTCACTACAGTTTACCCTCTTTGGGCTCTTAAGGTTATTTGTGGTTATTCTGTCTGTACACGGAAAAATTCGCGATGATTCTACTGAGTACCTCCCCAACTCCACAGCCAATGGCCTCATACTGGGAGCCAGAACTCCACCACGGAGGAGGTATTTACACCACAAAAATCAGCAAATTCTTCCCATCCGTGCTTGGCTTTCTTTTTGTGGATTTCTAGACAAGGAGGTGATAAAGCAAAATGCCAATTATGCAGATTAATGCAAAAAGTATACTGTATCTGTTACTACTACATGGTGAATCGCAAAGAAATGTGAGGAAATCGTCTAGTTATCAAAAACTATCGGACTCAGCAAAGACATCGCTTACATCATTGACAAATGGGTGGAATTCTGATACATGATTCCATGGTTTCCTGTTCCTCTTACTAACATAGACAAAACTACCAACCGAGATGCATGTTGTAACTGCTTATTGATCAATTGCAATGATAGGTTGGCTATAGATAAAAGCACCACAAATTTGCAAAAGTGAACTAACGCACTCCATGAGAATCTATTAGCATGTGGAAGATATAATAAAGATTACGGTAAAAATAACTGTATATTTTATTACTAGTAAATTGTGTGCCACGCATACTGAACGTAAGTAAAATTTATAGTAAGCTTACGTATGTACACATACATGCACACATTTTTCCCATGGAGCCAATTGTTAAACATTTACCAGCACACCAATGGAAAAGAGTCAATTAGATCTAATTCATAGGGGATGTGAGGCGGGCGTGTATATTTAGAAAATGCACCTCTGAAAATATTTATAGGCCTCCCTACTGCCCCACTGAGAACTCTGTGTTAGAATTATAAACCCAGATGCCACTCAGGGCTTTCTTCAACTAGAGATGTAGGTATACTGGGCTTAAACATCCTTTTGCATGGAGTATGTGTACCCAGACTCGTCCCCAGACCTCTAATGAATCCCAGCCCCGTCTTCCTCCTGGTGGAGTCAGTTCACTTCTTTTACTTCCATGCTTGTTGTCTTGGGTTAGCATTGGCCTAACCTTGGTAGAAACACCACCCACCTTCTACTCCTTTCCAAGAAACAGTCCATCAGGCAAAATACCAAGAGTCAAAAAGAATGTGGCGGGGAATCAATGGAAGCAACCCTCAGGATGAATGGGGTTTGATGGAAAAATAGCCCCATTTCCTCAGCCCCTGGGCGGGCAAACTCTGAGAGGCATGTTTCTCACTGTCTCCTGAGGTCTCCAGAGAAATCACGTACTGGATCCGCTCAGCAATAACCTGCTCAGCCCATCTTGACTGGCTTTCTTCCCTCCCTCGACTCACCTTCCTTACTCCCTGCTGGTACATCCTGAGGTCATCTCCCACCAAACAAAGGCAGAATCATAGTTTTATGGCTGTAATGGATGGATGACAAAAATCTCCCAGTTCTTCATCTCTTCCTGTATCCAAGCCCTTTCTGTGTGACCTCACAGCTCCTCCCATCCGTGTGTGGCTGCCTGTGATCAATGGAAGGTAGGGGAAGGTCAGTGTGCTGGTTTGGAACCCGGGCTTCAAGAAGCCTGAGCAATTCCACCCTTTCCTTCTCAGTCCTAACCACGGGAACATGCTCGGTTTTCCTGCTGAAGGATAAGATAACTGGAGCAGAACCAAGTTAGCCCTGTTGCCCACACTGAGTCCCAAGGTATGGAAGAGGATTCAGCCACAGTGAATGAAGCTACCTAGCCAAATTTCAACTGACTGCAGATGTATGCGTGAGCCCAGTCAAGTCAGCAGAAGCAGTCCGCTGATCTGTAGACGTAAAAACAAAACCAAATGTTATTGTTGTATGCTACACCAAGCTCCCGTCATTGGCTTATTACACACAGTACTGTAGCAAAAGGTAACTTGGCTGTGGATCCCATTTCCCTGTTCTGCATAGATCTAGCAATTTGGAGTTGTATTCTAGACATTGTTAAAGATATCCTGTAAAGCCTCTGAATTCTGTTACACTCTTCTCAAATTTATAGATTTTCATGTTAACAGGCAGTTCACTTGGCTGAGCTCAAACTTCAAACTCTGTCTCCCCTTTAGTAGCCAGCAATAAAATTTCTGCCCAGTGCTTTTCCTTTCAGCTGAACCACTTGGAATTTACCTCCAAAATGCATAGTTGAAGACAGAACTTTAGGCAGAATCTCTACATAGAATTGAGTCTGCCCTCTCGTGTTTCTCTTCTGCGCAGATTTCTCCTCTCACTTTGGAGATACAGTGGTTGTCCCAAACTCAGTTCTCTTGATCCTGCAGCAAGTCCTCAGGCATCTCTGTGAAATTTTGCCACAACTAAAGCTTTCTGCAGGTGCAAAACTCTAAGAATGGGAAATTTAGTCAAGAATGATTCTTTCTTCAGGTGTCAAATCCCCTTTCATTCCTGCCTGTTTTTGTCACTCTCCAAGGCCTTCACATAATGAGGTTTTTAAAGAAAACATCTTTCCAAACTTTAAAATTGTTATTAGCAGGAAAGTTGCTTTGGTTCAAACGAGTCCCCAGTTACTAGAAGCGAGCTTTCAGCAACAGACACCTGCTACAGTGAGTTAACAGAACCACAGCCCTTCCTATCATGGCAGCTTAAACTCAAGTAAGGTACAAGCTTCAAAATTGGCAAACGACCACTGGAGTCATCTAGTGTTTGCTTGAACCATGGGCTCGGTCCATGTTTGCGGAATTAAGTTGAATGACAAATGCTGGGATCTCACAGACCGACTTGTACGGCTGGAACATGGCTCTGATCGATGCCTCACTGACTGTTGTCTAGTCTAGTTGCTGCGGGAAATGTCTGCAAAACAGTCACAGCAGCCGGTGGGTCAAAGGGCCTGGAAGAACGGAAGGCTTTTCCTCAGAACCAGGCTGGGAAATCACTTCCCTGACCGGAACCAGCCGCTACCGTTCTAACGCTTTCAGGCAAATTCTCAGTTCCAACGCCTTTGTGAAAGTTGGAGAAGTTCACAGACTTAAAGGGAAGACTGGAAGAAGCCATGAAAGAACCGTGTAGCTCAGAGCCTCTGAAAACTAGAAGATGGGGCCCCATGGGGGAAGTCCTCCAGTGTGCACGGGTATAAATACATGACCACGGAGTTTATCGTCCAGAACACGGCACTTGTGGGGTGAAGGGGGACTCCAGTAATAACTATGCCAGAGCAAGAGGCCTGCAATGATACTGCCAGGCAAATTTGTGTGTACAAACCCTGGAAATTCTACGTTGGCCCGTGGCCATATGGAGACATGGCTTATGGCGTATTCTGTTGCCCCACGAGCAACAGAATCGTGGCCTGTGCAGTTGCTGCCCAGCTGTCTTGTGCACCAAAGCACAGTTCTGTTCAATGGCCCTGAGGCAGGTGGGAACTTCGGCACAGGGCAACTGGAGAAGGCAGGAGGCTGACACCAATTACACCAGCCCCAGGGGTGGGGTGGGTTTAAAACTGGCCCACCTAAGGAGGAGTGCCTGGCTGGCCCAGTCAGAAGAGCACATGGCTCTTGATCTTGGGGTTGTGAGTTTGAGCCCCATGTGGGGTATAGAGATTACTTAAATAAGTAAAACTTTAAAAAAGATGGCCCTAATGATAGCCAGATATCCCATTTGCAGCATCCAAAGGAGCCTGGAAAACGTGGGCGGGAGTCACAGAGAGGCTGGCATCCCAGAAAGACTGAGCAAGACCAGCAGCAGCCCATGCTTCGGTGGTTCTAGAATCCGGGGCATTCTAACCCTTTTCCTCCCTTCATCTATTTACTCAACAAACATTTCTTGCACAGGGATGCGGGCTAGGGGCCGAGGATGCGGTGGTGGTTTAGAGGGGACCTCGGCTCATAGGGGCTCCCACGGCTAGCCAGGGGTCTGGCCTCTCCCGAGACTGCGGAGCTTCAGGCCAGGGCTAAAGAGTGAGCAGAGAAGCAGCAAACACACAGGAACTGCAGCAAAGCCCAGCCTACAGAAAGCATGAATATTGGGATGGAGCTGAGGGAGTCGGGCTGGTGCACACGTGATCGCCAGACTCATTTCTGGCACACCCGAAGCCGGGCTGAGGGCCCTGAAGACTCCCAGCCCCAACTCGCCACTGGCCTGAGAAGGATAATCATCTTCCAGACAGGTGGGGACGGACCTGGGGACATGGGGCCTGAGTACACGGTCGGATCCCCAGCTGACCTAGCGGAGCAGGGTCAGCAGCCACTTCTGGGAGCTGGGGTCCTCGGTGGCTGGGACACGTCTGTGGCTGAGGATGGGGAAGAGGACAGGATGGAGACAGCCCAGTGGCAGCCACTCCTTCTGCATCCCCCTCCCCTCCAGACAGACCCGACGCTTCCCGGTTAAATCTGGCCTCCAGGACTCTCAAAGACAAGGGTCGCTGTGGGTCTGATCCAGCCTCTGGAATCAATGCGTGACTTCCCTCATGCACAGGACCTCAGGAAGGTCCCAACACAAGATGCTTTTATCTTAATGGCCAAAGGCAACTACGCAATTCAGCGCATCTTGACAAACATACGAGAAACAACTCACCACTCCTGGCTCTGGAGACTCCAGGGAGGCCCAGAGCAAGCAAGCCTTTGCACGCCTTCTCTCGTCCTGTGCTTTCTTACGGAGGCCTGCAGGGCTCTCAGTATCTGACTGCCAAAAGAACCAGGCGGCACAACGGAGGGCGTCCTCCCTCCCCCCTTGTTCACTTGGCCACCTCTTAGTGGCCTTTGGGTCTCCTCGGGGAGGACCGCCGTGACTTCTCGGGCCAACACAGATGCTGTCCCTGGGCTCCCAGTTTCTCCGGCACACTTGCGACATCTAATTTTGTGTTTGTCTTCCTGATGAGACCGTGAGCACCCCTAGGCCTAGGGCAGACCCGCCCCTGGACTCCAAGCACAGTGAACAGCAGCATTCAGTAGGTGATCAATCAATGAATCCCACCCAAACAGCACCTCACACTGGTGAGCAGAACACGGGAAAAGACAGAGCCTGATGACAGTGCTCCCAACCTTGGAAGGGCCAACTGCATGCCTTGTCGTCCTCTGAGGTTGGCTGTCCTCGTGGCATTTCCCAGACACACCCCCAGGGCAACATGAAGGTCATTCCAGGTGGGCATGTCCAAGAAGGCTTTCAAGAGCAGGCGGCACCTGCGCTGGGCTTTGAAGGATGACTTGAATATGAGCAAGCAGACAGGTGGGGCTTTGCCTCACGGCCCCAAGAGCCAGACGGCACTGAAGTAAGGAGGCCCGGGGTGGCAGGCAGGGTCCAGGCCCAGACCATGGCTCCCAGGACCCCTCCACCAGGTTCTGCCCTGTTCGTCCTCTGGCCGGCCCAAGGCAAACGTGAAGGCCATCGTGTGGCTGGGAGGAGTCGATGCCGAGACCCAGCGTGGATTTACAGGGACACACATTGATTTGGGCTCCTGAGGGTGTCAACTCACCCGTAAATTACAAGATTTACCTGGAGGTGCTGCAGAGATAAGTGGCTTGGCACATAAATATCTTTCCTTTTTTAAACTAGGAGTGCAGACCTGCCGAGGGCCTTCTGTGAGAGCAGTGTCGGGGCCTCCTGAAGGGTCCCGAGTCCAATCCTGGGCTGGCGAGTCCCAGGGAGGCCTGCAAGCTGCCCACAGATCATTCCCATTCCCGATCTGGATTTTACTGGAAGGCAGGGGGGCAGGGGAATAAACTGGAAGCTACTAGAACTGGCCCTAGGGAGGTGTGGCTGGGCCTGCCCTGCCTCCACACTTATGGAGGCAGTGGCTGGGTCAATTCCCCTCTCTGAGCCTCGGATTCCTCACGGCTAAACAAGGAAGCTGGGTAGGTGGTCTCCAAGGGCCTTCGCTCAGGACACCACAGATGCCACTCAGATGTCATAAAACGGCACAGGGAGGGGGTGCAGGAAGCTCTCTAGGTCCTCTAGGTTCCTGGGGTTCAGCCTGACCTCTTTGTCTCTGGGCAGCTGAGCCCCTGCTGGTGCCACTCTGCCTGGGGCGGGGGCTTCAGAGACAGGAGCTGGGACACTCAGGCTGATGCCATCTCTCGTTCCATATTCTTCTCAAGAAGCTATTTTCCACTTTACTGAGGCATTCTTCACATTCACAAAGTCGTTCGCATTTAACGTATGTATCTTGATGAGTTTGGACATGCACACACCGGTGATACCGTCACCACAGACAAGGTGACCACGGTCACCAAAAGACTTCTTGTATTTCTGTGGGGTTTTGTTGCTGCTGTTGTTCTATTTGATTTTTTTTTTAAGATTTCATTTAATTATTTGAGAAAGAGAGTGCGCGTGCACATGCACACAAGCAGGGGGAGGGGCAGAGGGAGAAGCAGGCTCCCCGCTGAGCAGGGAGCCCCGTGTGGGGCTTGATCCCGGGATGCTGTGATCATGACCTGAGGCGAAGGCAGACGCTTTACCGACTGAGCTACCCAGGGGCCGGTTTTGCTTTTATTCTGTGGTAAGGACATGTTGCATGAGCTCAACCTACCCCCTTCACAGGTTTTTAAGTGCAGAGCACCATGTTAACCACAGGACCCAGGCTGCACCGCAGATCTCTAGAACTCCTCATCCGGTGTAACTGGAACTCTGCCCCATTGAACAATAACTGCCCCAGCTCCTGACAGCCACCACTGTCCCCTCCGCTTCTGCATGTCTGACGATCTTACACACCTGTAAGTGGAATCATGCGTCTCCGTCTGCTCGAGCTGCTGTAACAACCCGCCACAGAGTGCAAGACTTCAAAGGAACGCATTTCTCACGTTTCTGGAGGCTGGAAGTCCCAATTCAACGGATCCAAGATCCAAGATGGCTGTCTTGTCCCCATGTCCTCACACGGTGGGAGGGGCAAGGGAGTCTTCTGGAGTCCTTTGTTAGGACTCTGATCCCATTCATGAGGGCTCTGTCCTCAAGACCTAAGCGCCTCCCAAAGGCTCCACCTAAAAATACTGTCACACTGGGGTCTAGGGTTTCAAGCTCTAAATTTGGGGCTGAGGGACACCAACACTCAGTCTGTAGCACAGGGGGTCCCTGTCCTGTGACTGGATTATCTCAGTGAGCATAATGTCTTCCAGAACCATCTATGTCGTTAGAAATGGCAGGACTTCCTTCTCTTTTAAAGGTTAATAACATCCCATTACATATACATACACATATTGTATTTCTTTTAATCCATATGTCTGTCACTGGACATTGGGGTTGTTTCCAAATCTCGGCTACCCCGAATCATGGCACAGTGAACACGGGAGTGTAGGTATTTCTTTATCGCCATTTCAGTTTTAAATATATCCCCCCATTAAGCTTCACATGCCCCTCTCAGGCAGGTCCTTGTTCTTCCACCTTCAGACGAGACCGAGATCCAGAACTAACGATGGCGGTAACTGGAGCGCTTACTGCACACGCGCTTCCTGTCCAAGAGCATCTGATCTTCACGGGAGGCCTAAGAGTTTGGCAAATTCTTTGCATTTTACAGATGAGGCAGGAAGGAGCAGAGCAGACTGCTGGTGCCATGCTGACAGGGATCTGTGTTGGCACAGGACCCACCTGATGGGCTATGAATGAAGGCGGTTTGAGTGCAGGTCAGTCCGGCTCCAGAACTCACACTCTTCGGGGCTGGGCCAGGGCCTGGAGCTGGAACAGCATGGACGTGCACCTGAGTTCACGGTCATTGGGCTAAGCTGGTCTCTTGCCCTGCACCCTGGAAAGATAATCTAACCAACGGAAAATCCCTACTGGAAAGGAAGATGAAGAAAGAAGCTCATCCCTCTGCCTTTGGAGGGTGTGAGGTCCAAGGACAGGTGGGAGATGGGGAGGTCAGAATGCAGCCCCCATTTTTCCCACCCACCCTGGGCCACAGATCATGAAGGGGGGATGTGAATGTCCCAAAGCTATGGGTGACTCCAAGAACACTACGACAACTGGCTGCCTCTCTAACCAAACCCAGAGGCACCCAACGTGCCTCTAGAGGGAGCTGGGGTGGACTTGAACATAAGTCTTGACTATGCCGAGGTTCCATCCCCTGCCTATTTGACTCTAGTCTGGGCCGTGTGTTTGCAATGGCGTTTCAGGAGCCAAACGCCCTTGGATGGGTTATGTAGCCTCCCAAGCTTCTACTTCATCAGCCTCCAAACAGGGAAGTGACTGAGTCCAGGACACTGGGGAGCCTTTGAGATGTGGCATCTCTGAGAAGTAAACCTGACTATGGCTCTGCAAGACCCAGACGACACTCCTCACTCGGCAGATTCGGAAGGCAGGACTGGACGGAGACCTACAAGGAGGGCAGGATTCTGGAGGGAAAAGGTGGGGGGAATAGAGGTCCATGTGAAGGGACTTGCAGGTGCAAAGACCCAGGGGCCAGAAGGATGGACGACTTCAACAATGGAACACCCTCCTCTCACAAGGGATCAGTACATGGAAGCCAAGAGGAAAGGAAAATGTTTTGAGAAACTGAGCCTTCATATGGGAAACTCCCAGCTTCCAATCTTTCTTTTGTAGGAATGGCCCTAAATGCTTGAGAATGTCCTGGAATTTTGCCTCCAGAACAGTCTATAGCCCCCCACACACCTTTTTGTGTGTGGCTGAGCTGGGAAACTCTCCTCTCTCTTCCCCCACTTCCCTAACTACATCAAGAGAGATTAAAGTTGGAAATTCAATTCCTGGCACCAGCACTAGGTGCTATGTCCCAGGCTTCGGAATTCGTCAGCCTTGAGCAGTGGGACTTGGAGCTGCCGGCACAGCAGGCAGGGAGGGACCCAAAACCCCTCCTTCCAGAAGAGAGAATGGTTGGAAGAAAGGAAAATCCAAAAGGCTGGAGAGAGGGCCACCACTGACATCAGAGCTCCGAGAAGGCTGTGAGCCCAGCACAGACTGCGCTCCTGGCCTCCTGGGTGAATCCACAGGGGGAACGGTGGTCATCCGGGTGTCACTCCTACCCTCTGATCAAATGGCACTTTCATCATGGCAGCACAGAGCAGAGCAGGAGCTGAACGAAGGCAAAATGATGTTCAGCTCTGTGTGTGTGTGTGTGCGCGTGTGTCACAGCGGTCCATTAATAATTCATGCTGTAGCTAAATGACAAGGGAGCAGGGCATCCTCAGCACCCTCCCCCAGCCGCCAGCACCTGCTCCCTGCCACCAACCCCTTTGGGGGACCGCCCGTCCCTCTCTCTGCCTGGGACCAGAGGCGCCTGCCTGCCGCGTCATACAGCGCCTGACACGCCCGTGACAAATGCTGACATCCTCCATCAGCCTCCCTTCCACCCTCCCCAAATCAAATGGGCTACAATGTGGTGATTTATCCTTCCTGCCATTGTCCTCAGCATCACCCCTGCCCCTCAGGGGCTGCAGGCCAGCTGGGCAGGTCCCCTGGGACACAGGCTTTAGCTCCCGGCGGCCCCCGCCCCCTGCAGCTGCCTAGCAGGCGCGAGCCAGAACCTGGACCCTGGGACTAGTGTTCTGAGATGTCCAGATGCTTCTCAGAGACACTGGGTGGGCCGGAAAGGGTGTGCCGAGAGGCATATTTTACTCCCTCCCTCCTACCCCCTCACCCAATTTTGGTGCTCCCTGTCCCTGCAACTCTCCGTCAGGTGGTCCCTTTCCTTGGCTGAAAGGATTTCAGGATATCTTGCGTCCCCATCCTGTCTCATTCTGCGAAGTGGCCTGACTTGTTATCACAGCGGTGACCACACAGTCCCCGAGGGAAGGAGATGGAGATCTGACTCTGGCCCTCCCGGCCTGCTGGGACAGGGCTACGGCCCCCAGGGGAGGCCCCTTCTCCCCCCACAGCCACCAAAGGGGGACCCGAACCTCAACACAGCCCAGAATGAATGAAACCCAGGGCGCAGGGCAGGGGTGGGAAACGGGTTACTGAAGACGGCAGGAGACATAGGGGTGACCGCGAACCCACACGTCACACACCTGCCCACAAGCGGTTATTTCGAGGCATCGCTGTCCTCTCCCCATTTGCCTCCCGCGGGCGCATTTCTTCACCCCGTAGCTACTTACGGAGCGCCTGCAGTCCGTCAGGCGGGCGAGAGGTACTGGGGAAGGACCAGTGAGCGGAACCCGGCCCCTGGCCTCCTGGAGCTTGCGTTCCTGTGTGTGTGCGGGTGGCGGTGTGTATTACAGGTGGTGTGGCTGTGGGGACAGGGACAGACAGCGGACACAGATCTATGTCGCCAACACTGACCGATGCAGGAAAAGAAGGCCGAAGCGGGGAATGTCGTGGGGGCTGCTGCCATTTCCTACAGGGGCGGTGGGGACTCTGCAGCCGAGGCCTGGGAAAGGAGGAGTAGGCCCTGTGGCTGTCAGGGCCAAGAATGCTCCAGAAGAAGGTGCGGCAGCATGAAGCCGTGACACAGGAACATGCCACAGGAGGCTGGGAGGCTGGAGGAGGAGGGTGGCAGGAGATGAGGACAGAGACCTCGTGGGTCAGTTGAGGCACCACAGGGACCATGCTGCTCTGATGGAGGAGGGAAGCACTGGGCGGTCTCGAGCAGCAGGGCCCCTGGCCTGCTGGTGCTGTCATGGTCCTTCAGGCTGCTGCTGGGTGGAGAAGGACTGTGGAGCGAAGCTGGCCGGGGTTAGCAGAACATCCCGCCATAATGGTGCTTGGGCCTGGCCGGTGGCCGTGAAGGTTTGAAGGAGCCGGGCTCCGGATGCTTCCCCTGATGTGAGCAGAGGGTCCGCTGACGGAGTGTGCCGTCTGCTGCCTCCTCCCAGCAGACTCCACGTGCCCCTGCTCACCACCCAGAAGAACAGCACCGGCTGCCGCTCACGGCTCCCTCCCCCGGACGAGGCAAATGAATCCTGGGCCCCGATACACGGGACGAGCCTGGACATGGGCGCGTGTCACTTCTACCGTTCTCGAAGGGGTACGTATGGGCAGAAGGCAGGGCAACAACTCCGTGCTGGGGGCTACCGCGTACAGGCGCCAGGCCAGGCCCTCACAGACCCGCTCGGCCAGTCCGCACAAGTAGGCCTCGTGGGGTTCCCCGGAGCCGGTTCAGAGATGGGGGTCTGGACAGCCTGTAGCGTCTCTGGCCTGGGGACTGCCCCGCAGCCGGAGGCAGGGGCGGGATTCTCACCACACCATCCGAGACCAGAAAATTCCAGGGTTCCTCCAGGTCTGAGAACAGAAAGGTCACCCGGCCACTAGCTATAAGCCTCCCCCGGCTCACCTGCTTCCCGGACCCAAAGACACGCCCTCTGCCGCTCCGTTTCCTCTTCCCCCTCCCTCAGTCTCAGTCTCTGAAAAGGAGCAATTTCATGGGAAGGATCTGTACCCAGAATCATTTAGAAAACGTAACCCTGACTTAGAAAATAAAATACGTTTATACTTACATAAATACATTCAGAATCAATCCACCAAAATGCAAAGAGCTCAATTCTCTAGAAATTTGTATTTTCTCCTTTGCTCCTTTCCATGCTTTCCAGATCACCTAGCCTCTATCGGAGGCACGACCACATGAGCTTTCCAAACTTGGGCTCCAGAGCTGAGCAGCCTGGTTCACCTCTGGCCCCACCAACCCCTCTGATCTGAGGCCGCACGTTCTCATCTGTGAAATGGGATGACAGTGATGCCCGCCTCCTCCTCCCTTTGTGGGTTGTTACCAAGATCCAGGGAGGTCGAAGGGGGTAATTGCTTATCACATCCTGGCACATAGTAAGAGTTGAATGAGGTAGCCCATATTGCTTTTAAAATCATGGGGTGCAGAGCATTTTTAGAGGAAGATTTTAAAACTAATTAAAAAGCCAGGGTGGGGGCAGGAGAATTAAGACTTATTGTAATCTTCAAAGCATGTGAGTCTGAGGCTTCCGGGGTGGGAACATTTCAAAGCTTCCTGGAATCCATCTTCATTTGGTGCCCGGGCACTGGGGAAAGATGATAAACAGGCCTGCAGCCAGAGTCAATTAGCACGCCATCGGGTGTGCAGAGACGCTCCTCAGAAAAGAAGCAGCGCTCTCCCTTGCTCCGGTTGTGCGTGATGGGGTATGGAGGGCGGGGATGTGTGTGGTGTGTGTGTCTTTGTGGTTTGTGGTGTGTAGGGGGGTGTATCTGAATGTTTATGTGTTTTCTCTGTGTGTTATGTATGGGATGGTGGTGGGCGTGGGGTGTATATTGTGTGTGGTGTCTGTGTGGTTGGTGTAGTGTTTGTGGTATAGTGCGTGTGGTGTGTGTGATGGGTGTGGTGTGTATCTGTGGCGTGGTGTGTGTGCTGTGTGGGTAGTACGTATTTGTGGTGTGTTGTGTGTGTGGTAGGTGCAGTGTGTGTCTGTCTGTAGTGTGGTGTGTGTAGTACGTATTATGGTGTTGTCTGTGTGGTGTGTTTGTGGTAGGTGCAGTGTGTCTCTGTCTGTGGCATGGTGTGTGTGTATTGTGTGTGTGGTGCGTGTAGCATATATCTGTGGTGTGTGTATGGTGGACACAGGGTGTGTCTCTCTGTGGTGTGGTGTGTGTGTGGTGGTTTAGTATGCATATGAGTGTGATGTGTATCTGTTTGTGGTGTTTGTACGTGTGGTGTGTGTATAGTGTGTGCTGAGCGTACCATGTATCTGTCTGCGGTGTGGTGTGTGTCTGGTAGGACTAGTGTGTATCTGGGTGTGACGTGTACATGTTTACGGTGTGTGTACGTGTGGTGTGTGTGTTACCTGGTGTGTATGGTGCACATGTGAAATGTGTGGTAAGTGTGGGGGTGCCCACGTAAGGTGTATATCTGTGTGCCGTCTGTGTGTTTTGTGGTTGCAGATGTGGGTCCCCAGGGCTGGCGTGGCTAAAACTGCCACACACCAACCTCTCTGGCTTCACCTTGGTAACTCAGCTGGTTGTGGTGCCACGTGGGAGTGGGGTGCGCGCGAGCCAGATGTGCAGAGGGCCCAGAGGTCGGATGGGAGCCATGTGTCTACCGATGAACAAGCGCGTCTAGAATGACTACCCTGGGGACACTGGGGGCACCCAGGAGACAAGAGCTGACGAGATGGCCCGCGCTGGCCAGGCCGGCCAGGATCCTGCCCTTGTCCGTGAAGTGGGTCCTGACCACTGTCCCCCTGTGGCCTTCACACCCCCGCCCCTCTGGGGCTCTGCTCTGTGTCAGAGCAGGAGATGGAAGGAGGAGAGACCTGCTGGCTCCAGCAAAGGGGAAGGGCCATGAGAGGATGTGTGGCTGGCCTGTCGGAGCTGGGAATGTTCTGCAGCGTACAGCTAGCACAGAAATGGGGGGCCCACAAGGATCTGAGTTCTGCCAGGAGCCCAAGTGAGCAGGAAAGAGATTCTCCCCTTCAGGATCTAGAAGATTCCGGCTTGGAGCTAGAACAGGGTCTCCAGGGGGAGGACAACCTGCTGACCCCTCCATCTGAGCCCCCAGAGACCTGGCTTGGACTCCCCATCGACATAGCCAGAAGACAATGCATCTGGGAGGTGCAGACCACTGGGCTTGTGCTACTCTGGGATGGCCGCAATAGAAAGTTAACACAACCTCCTTGAGGATTCCGATCGGCTCGTGTGCGTGAGACAACTGCAGAAGGGTAGAGACGAGCCATCTGGAGGAGTTCAAGGGGACGGTCCCAGGGGTCACACGAGGCCCCGCCTCACGCACCGACAGGATGGGGCAGTGGGCAGGAGGAAGCAGAGACGCCTCTGATGGCTTCTGCTCTAACTCACGGGGGACCCGGGGCAGCCACACCTCTCCGGCCCTGCTCCTCATGCAGGAGACGCCGGAGGCCCTTCCCGTGCATGGTGACGGGCCTGAGTCAAGCCCAGAACGGGCATCTACTCTCGGACTGGGCCTGACTCCAGTGTTTGCTCCAGTATAGAACACGCGGTCGGGTGCGAGTGGCGGCCTGGGTGTCCTGCATCAGTGCGCGACCACCGTCGCGGGTCCGAGAACAAGCACAGAATGACCACCACGGGCCTGTCCGGCGCCGTCTCCCACAGACCGACCTCCACCGGCAAGGCCCAGCCCGCAGAGACCCGTGGCTTTGAGGGGAAACCACAGGGCAGCCTACTATCTATTGGCAGGGGGATGGCCCCATAGACCACAGGACCAGTCCGTGAGAGACCATACACCTGCTGAGAAATGACACGGGTCCACACGTGGATGCGGAAAGTTCTCCAGCTCCCCAAGACACGCGGACGTGAGGAAGCACATTGCACAGCGACACGTGGGGGGACACTTACATGTGAAAGACACGAAAGACGCAAATTCACGCTCATGTCTTGCATCTGTTCTCACAGGTGACGTATCTAGATGGAGAACGTTGGGGTGTAAGAAAGCATCGACGGGGCCTGTTTTCCACAGAGCTGCCAACAGTCCTTTTAAAACATTTAATAAATGAAGTCATGCTATCCCTTGTTCCCAAGCACCAGCAGCTCCCGTGGCCAGCGAGACCCTCTGTGCTCTCCCAGCTACTCTCCGAAACCATGGGGGTGCACAGCCATGTGGCTTCCTGCTGCCCTGGTCTCAGAGCCACACCCGGTCTGTCGCTCCTAGTGCTGACCCCTGGGTCCGCCCACCTCTTGCCCACACTCCGGGAGGCTCCTGGAGAACCTCCTCCTGGGGAGGGGCTATGACCTCTGCAGCCACAAGAAGCCTTCCTAGGATGCTTCTCTGCCCTTTCTTGACTTCACAGCCCAAAGAGCACTTGTCACCACCCACTGCATTGTAGTTTCATTGGCGTGTGTGCTCACAGTCTCGCTCCCGCTGCTGGAACGCACACTCTGGGCTTTGTACGATGCCATATTCCCAAGACGGCGAATAAGGCCACGCATGCAGTCGGTTGGCCAGAAATATTAACTGAGGGAGTGAATGAATGACATACAGCCAAGCACGCCTAGCAGCTGCCTCCTGGGAGGAAACCAGGGCTGTTCTAGAAAATGGTCAAAGGGAACACTAGCATTACCTGTAAGGTCTAGATCCTTTACAGCGAGAATGTGCTCACGAATTGCTTGTGAAATTAAACATTAATAAATATCTGGGAAAAGGCCTTGAGATCCAGGCTGTCCCCCCAGTAGCCCTGCCCTGTGGCTCCCCTCAAAAGCCCATCCTTAGGGCTGAGAAGGGAGGGGCTGCTAGCAGGTTTTAGGGGTCAAGGGAAGGAAGGAGGGAGGCAAAGCCCACCACACTGCTTCCTGATCCCTCGGGGGACATGGAGCCCTGTGGTCCCTGCCAATTTTCTTCCTTTCTTCCCTCCCGACATGCCTTCCTTCGTCTGACTTCTTTCTGGCCTCTTCAGGCACGTGTTGGCTCCTTCCTTCCCTCTGCGTCCCCTGGGCCATGCTCTCGCTGGCCTCCAGGTCGGGCTAAATGCCACACCACACATCCAGCTGAAGTGCGGACAACCTGAAGAATGAGTCTTCAGAATGCCCAACAGCCCGAGGAAGCCCAGCCTCGGCATCCCCACCGCCCCTGGCAACACCTTTAGCAACTTGGCATTGGTGTCACCTGGTATCAGATGCGCGGGGCGGGGGTGGATAGAGTCCCGCTCACCCCCACACCTCCAGGATGCAGGGTGGGATGAGTAACACAGGGTCCATCAAAACAAGGGCTTGGATTGAGTATGCCAGACTCTGCGAGAAAATGCTAAATGGACACCTGCGTCCACGTCCTAGGGAAGCTGACAGAGCACCTCAGCTGCAGGAAGCACTCGCTGCACAGCCGGAGGGGACACTGAAGGGCTCCGTGCTGAGCCTGTGATGCCACAGACGGACAACAGTCAGAAAGCCTTCCGGACAGAGACAGGCCCTGGGCGGTGCGCAAAGATACCGGACCACAGGGGAGTCCACTCCTGGCTTTAATGGAATCCCAGAATCTGGGTCCGAATTCACACTCCACTCTGATGGGAGCTGGGGGTAGAGTGGGTCTGCAGGGGCAGGGAGGGGGACAGCAAGAGAAAGCCTGTATTCAGGGAGGACATTTCCCCAGCTTCTCCAAGAGGGGCAGCTAAACCAAACTGAACCCCCACCCTGGCTGAGGCGGAAAGCAGTCGTTGCTTTTACAAGCTGGAGAAAGATTATCCAACTTAATTACGATCGCCCGTCCCGGGAACATCCATCAGCTGCTGGCGCGGCAGCCACAGGAAGGGACTGGCAGTGAGAGGGGAGAAGGGAGGCCTGGCGGCGGAAGGGCTGCTGGGCAGAGCGTGAGCCCCCCTCCCGCCACAGGCTCTGCTAAGTGATCCCGGGGTCCCAGCCTCTGGCGCCCACAGTGGACAGCGGGGAGCTGAGCGGCTTCATTATTAACCCACAAGGAGCACCCTGGCCCCAGCATCGCCTCTGCTTTCAAGCCCTCAATCCTCCTAATTCCCCAGCAGTTTCATGAAAGGACCTTCCCCCTTATGATAATGTCTCACGTTCCTCAGAGCAGCACTAAAGGAATGAGGGGCCCCTAATGCAGGTCTGACCACAGCTGTTTCCCCGTCAGGACAGAAGGGAGCCAACAGGACGACTCCCACTCTCCATGAACAGGCCCCTTATACAGAGCAAGAAATCGAGGCCCAGGAAGGAGAAGGGGTATCCTCGGGGTCACACAGGAATCAGTGGCAGGCTCAGATAGTAACACACCCACCCCCTTCCATCCCCCTCCACCAACTCCACCAAGGGCTGTAATCTCCAACCAGTGACCCCAGTTCATTTCCCTTTAAAATGGTATGAAATCTGTGAAAATTAAATTATGATTATTAAAGGTGATTGGTTGCTAGAAATCAAAATAAAACACTAATCACTTTGCAGGCTCTGTGAACTGGTCCTGCGGACCCAGGCACCTAGGACAGGGGTCAGTACACTACGGTCTCTGGCCCACCACCTGTTTCTTATAAATAAAGTTTTATTGAAACACAACCATGCATATTGGTTTACATACAGGTTACAACAGCAGTGCTGAAGAGTTCCAACAGACCGTATAGCCCACAAGGCCTAAAATATCTGTCTGGCTCTTTGCAAAAAACGTTTGCCAAGTCCCACAGAGCTGCAGAAGCCCATCATTCCATCAAGAATCCTCAAGGGCCGGACGAATCAAAATACCATCCCAGAGCAAACAGAGTAACAACGGCTATCAAATATTGAGTGTACACTCTGTGCCAAGGATACCAGATGACGAGTCTCAGAATATTACCATCCTTAATCCTTGCACTTAACCCTGCAGCTGGGTAATAATATCCCCAAACACAGAGGAGCTCGCTGAAGCTCGGAGTAGGGGTGGGGGGCTGGGGGGCACTAAGGAACTTGCCCGAAGCCACAGAGCCTCACTCCAGCCCCACACCAACGTCAGGCCCATCCACGAAGAGCTGACACCTTCTTTCCCCAGGCATGGGCCAGAGTGCATGAGTGCTGGGTGTGACCTCAGAGGTCCTGCAGGCCTGACCCCTGGCCCTAGGCTAGGGAAACTGAGGTTCAGACAACAGAGGAGAATCTGGACAGTGTGTGGCGAAGATGGGGAAGGGGCCCAAGGCCTCTGGCTCCTTCCACAGAGCTCCATCCACCCCTCCCCGGGCTGAGCTCCGGCTGCACAGAGCAGGGACTGTGGAGCACCCATTCCGAGTCTGGTGAGGCCCCACGCAGGTAACAGATCTACTCGTCTGCACAACGGCCATTGACTCGAGTCTCAACATCCCCGTTTATAAGATAAAAGTGACAGAGGCTTAGAACTTGAAAGGCTCGTGTCCCAAAGCACACAGCTTGTAAAGCCGAGGCACGGGCACAGGAGCCCCTGAGTCTGAGGTCTGTGGTGTCCCACCTCCCCAGGCCACGGGGTGAACCGGGGCTGTCAGAGAAGCAGAGAAGGGCCACCGGTGTCTGCTCTCCAGCGCAGCCTGAGTCCTCCACACCCACTGCCCACCTGTCTGCACCCAAACCGCTGGGCTGCACCTGCCACCCCCATGGTCCTGCACGAAAACCACGCAGGGAATCAGCCCAGCGCAGCCTCCATGCAGGCAGAAGGTCCCTCCTGCTCCTTCTGAACGTCCTTCCCGAACGGAAAACCAAACTCAGGGGGGAAAGGTTTTGGCACGTGAGTCCACACCCTTGTACTTGATGTCCAAGACCCCCATTTGTGTCCCGTCCCCCCCACCACCACCTCCCATGCCAGGCGGAGGTCTCTGCCAGCCTGCCCAGCTGGGGCCGTGGGGCCAGTCTCGCACGCGGCTCGTTCCAGCTGCTGGGCAACCTAGCGTGAGCCAAAGGCCTCCACCCATCTTTCAGGAACGACACCTCCACAGACACACACACACACACACCCCCCGCCTTGGTGGCTGTGGCTCACCCCTACGCCAGAACCACACACCTACACTGCGCTTCCCCTCCATCTGGGGCCTTCCCACCACCCCCTCTTCTCCCAGGAGACGAGACGAGGCTGAGTCAAGCCTCTCGGGGCAAGCCCTTCACCATTTCTTCACATACCCGTCTTTCTGACGATGCCTCAAGATGGCCAAGGCAAACTAGATGGCCCAGAGGCAGGGGAGACCCTCTGGTAAAGACCAACAGCTCCTCAGCCAAGAGGGAGGGAAAGTGGCTTAAGGGGGAGAAGCAACGCCTTCTCCTAAATCCCTCTTCGCTCCTGATGTTACCCAGGAGGCCCTGTAGCAGGAGCCACCGGCACACCCAGGACAGGACCCTCCCTCCCCAAGGGGAGGCCAGGCCCTCAGCTCCCCGGCTCTGCCCTCTAGTCCTTGACCTCCCACAGCCCCTGGTGTCCAGGCCACATCCTGACAGCTCAGCTTCTGCCCTGTCTCGGGCGAATTCCCCAGCCGTCCCAAACCTTGGTCTCCCAACATCCTACGAGGGAGAAGCTGGGTCCTGTGTATTTCCCCTCTGCCCTGTGGAGGGTGTTCCTGGATGGTCAACAGACAGCCCCAGACTGTTAGCCTTCTCCCCTGCAGTCAGCGAGGGGGACAGGTCGGAGGACACTACACTGGCCTTGTGGGGGTGGCGGTGGCCCCCAGCCCCACCCTGCTACCCCTCACAGGGTCACACCAGCCATGTCCAACCACTCTGTCTGGCTCATTCCATCCTGAAAATGGAGGAGGTTAAATCTGATCAAAGGCTCTCTTACATGGGGGCCTGCGAGCACCCCCCCTCCGGCAACTGCACTGAGGCTGTGGGAGGGAACAGGCCTGTGGCTTTCATCGGTTACCCCCAAAGGGCTCAGTGGCCCCAAAAAGCGCCACTATTCTCAGGGGGGCCGCCCAGAGCACTGGCTTCCAGTGTCTGCACAATCATAATTGTAACTATTACTTGTAATTATATAGGTAACGTGTAATTATATATGCAACTGTCACTTGGCCCATTGTCAGCCTTTTAAAAATGTATTGCTGACATCTGATCTTTTTTACCACAGGAATCTACCTGGAAGGATGGAACAGTGGGTCACCCACAGCCTCTCCCCAGGACAGCTGCTGACAGACCTATTCCGTTCCCGTAGATGTTTTGATCAGCAGTGCACGTGCCGCATATATATAAAGGTGTTCTGAATCTTTTAATCTCATTGATACTTTTTACAACTGTGTCTCCAAGGGATAGGGTGGTTCTTGCTTATTTTTTTGAAACTGGGGGAGGGGGAAAGGCTGTATCTTTCTGGGAGATGGGTGCCCTAAGTCCTTCTCTCCATCCCTGTCCTCTGGCATCTGGTGGGAAGTCTGGGGTTTGCCCAAGTGTCATCTTTTGTTCCTCCAGAGCCTGAGCTTCCTCTGGACTGAAAGGAACAGGGAGCAGGACCCCGTGTGGGCGGAAGGCACTGTGGCCAGACACGACCACCCCTCACACATCCCAGGCCCTTGGCAGTCCACAGGGCGCGCCGCTGTAGAGACCCACCCCATGCCCTGTACTCCAACCACACAATTCCAGCCCTGCGAAGAGTTCCGTTACATTTTAGAAATGCTGGGAACACCGTAGTGCCTAAGGAGATGAGTCATTTGCCGCGTGGACACGTCGAGAGGGGGGGTACCTGAGGATGGCAGCCACCTCGGCCCTCCATGTGAGCACCCCGACTGGAAGACCGACTTCTCTTACCGCCTCGTGTGCTCCGTGTGCTGTTGTCCCGATTGCATGTAGTGGGCTGTGTTCTCCCGTGGCTCACTGCGCTTCTGGCAGACGATCATTCTGGATTCATTGTCAGATGGTCACGAATCTCCGTGCCTTTGAGGTCAGTCGCTGTCGTCTTTGGTGGCGCCACGTTGCCGATTCTTGGGGGCCTTCGCGGCCTTCGGTCGGTGTGTGTGCACCTAGAGGAGCAGACGTCCTTCTTGTCTTCACGGACTGGCCTCTCCTGCCTGGTGCCTGGGCCCGTGGGGCAGGGGGTGCAGCTGGGGTGCGGGGCTGTGGCCTGGTCTGTGCTGAGGTAGGAGGGTACGGGTGGATATGGTTCCTGCTGGGTCCCTGGCTGAGGAGACCCTGGCTGGGTGGGGCTGGAGCTGGTCCCAGTCAGGTCCACGGTTGGTGGGTCCGTTACCAGGGGCACTGACTGGTGTGGCTCCTCCCAGGTCCCTTGGCCAACGGGACTGATGGAAGCGTGTGGAAAGCGGGGGGGCTAGAGCTGAGTCCACAGGGCATGGGGCTGCTTTGGGTCTGCAGCCGGGGCCGCCCCCTGTCCATGCGCCCCCAGAGAGCCCCAGCCTGCCTTCCCAACGCAGGCCTTCTGGGTCTGCCGCTCCGCCCCTGTTTACAAGCTCAACCTCCTGCCTGGGTCCCAAGGCTCCCACAAAGGCACTTTGTCCGGGGGTGGCTACCATGTCACTGTTTCTGTGGAATGGGCAGGCTGAGGTCCTATCACTCCACCATCTGGCATCATCCCAGAAAATGGCTCTTACGTCAGGATGATGACGTGTGCCTGTCCTCCAACAGGACGTTATGCATCGCCCATTTCTTCCTCCCCCTACCCTGAGAGCTCACTACTAACCTCCCGACTGCAGAGACTTACCACCGGGAGGGCAGGCATGGGCACAAGGAAGAGATGAGGGAGCAAGTGGCTTTAGGTTTGCAAATAGCCCAAGAAAAGCTTTGTTTACCACAAAACAAGACACTTTAGGACCAGTTTCAAGATCTTGGGTGGGCCAGGACCAGACTTCCAGCTCTGTGGTGTCCAAGGCCAAGGGCTTCTTCCTTCTGCTGGCCATCAGGGCTCCTGGCACAGGGGATCCCTGTGTCTGAATCACGCGGACCTCATGGAAGGAGGACTGAGCTGTCAACACACTGTGTTGGGGTCCACTGCCCTCTACTCACTGAGGGTTGCCCCCTTCCTGGGGACCCCACGGTGGGAGGGGCTGGCCCATCCCCAGCTGTCTCCCTCCCCCTCCGACAAAAGATCTGAGCGGCGAGGTGCACAGCAGCAAAGCCTCGGCCGCTGTCGGGACAGAGCGAGCAGGGACAAGCCTTCTCCGAGGGCAACGGGGACCTCTGTCCTCCTCAGGACGTTACCCTCGGCAATGGAGCACAACAGCTCACCTGCTTGGTGCCCTTGGAGGAGTCCCTCTCTCTCTCAGGCCCTCCGTTTGCTCATCTGGAAAATGAGGTTGCTTGACTGTCCTCCTCCAGTCCCTTCAGGTCTGGAACCCTGGGCCTTGCTTGTACTCTGCTCTGCGCCCACATGGCTCTCGCGGTCCCACTGCAGCAGGCGAACCGGGGCGTCTCCCCTGGATTCCCCCAGCTGCTGGAGCTCCTCTGGTGGAAGTCTACCCTCCAGCTGCTCTGACACCAAGCATGCAACATGGTTCTCACGGGACGCGGAGGAGGACAGCCATTGTTAAGGGCTCAGGAGTTAAGCCTGGTGCGATGCCTGTGTGTGCCAGGAAATGGGTGTGCTCCACCTCTCAGAAGCCTCCCCAAGGCTGGGCGAGGAGCGTGCTAGTATGATCTCCTTGTCAGAGATGAAAGAACTAGGGGTCAGGGGGACCGTGGGATGCCCCGGGTGGCTCATGGTGAACCCACAACTCCAACCCAGGATCCTGACCTCAGACACAGCCAAGATTCAGTTGCTGAAAACATATCCACGCTCCCTCTTCACACAGTGTCAGCTGATAGGTTTACAGGGACCTCCCCCCAACCCCAACTGGGCAGGTGCTACCGACGATCACAGTCGACATGCCATGACCTGCAAGAGACAGAAACCAGGTGACCTGGCTTCCCTCCAAGGCCTGTAGAACCAGTGTTTCAAGACCAATTTCCGTCCAGGCACCTGGGAAGAGGCATGGGACCTATGCACCCATCACAGGTGGCTCCGCCACGAGCGCGGACTGCTTGGTTTCTCCTGGTGCACCATGAGCCCCCGGGGGTGGGGCTGCCTCGGAGACAGAGCTCTGTCACCCACCGATCTGGTTCTGGAATAGTCCCAAGAGACAGGCAGAGCAGCAGGGCCAGGACTGAGCGCTGAGGGAGGCAGCAGATGCCACGGGCGCCTCTGGCCTGACACGTCCTTCTTCTGTCTACAGACCTTCTTTTTCCCTTTTGTCTGTTTTGTGATAGTTAATACACGAAACCGTCACTGCCTTCTTAGCCTGCAGGAAGTGTAACAACTGTGATCTACCACAAACCACCCAAGCCTTAAATTGCAGCAGGAACAGTGACAGTGATAGATTAGAATTTTTAAAATCAAACGCAAACGTGTCCCTGTCATGGCTAAGAGGGGCTGAGTTGACTTGAAAATAATTTACTTAGAAAATTTTGTGATGCATGGTAAATTAAGTCCCCCTTCAGCACTTTTTTTTTCCTCCAGCAAAGTATTCGTCTACTTAATTGATTCCCAAAGACTTCCTGCTCCGACTTAAAACCATTACCGCAAGGGGAGACTGATGCGAGCCTGGGTCCCCTCCAAGGACAAGATGGACAGTTCACTTGAAATTTTACAAGGGGGTGGGGGGAGATGGATTCCTAATCAAATACAGGCTTTTTTCTCCAGCCTTGAAACATGGAGCCAAAGAACAAGGGGAAAATCATCAGTGACAACAGCTAATGAATTTTAAATCCTTATTACAAGAAAAATTAATTTGCCAAATTGGCCCCGCGGATACAGGTTATAAAATGAGTCACCATCTCCTCAAAAATGTGAGACTCAGAGCAACTAAGGTGGCTCAGACTTGCGGCAGTCAGGCCACGCTGGGAGGCCACGTGGGGGGGGGGCACGCTGGGAGGCCACGCCTTCTCACTGAGCACCGTCTCAAGGGGGCCAGAGCTGTCTGTCCCTCCACTGCAGACACTCTTAAGGACGTCACTCACATGATCACCGTTCATCTCACTATCTCTGGGGCTATTTTAAACATTCCCTGAGGCATCTTTGTCCCGTGATGGGGTGGGAACCCCCACGCCTCCCAGGGCTGCCCCAAGGACTGCGGGCAGATCCTTGTCCCGGAACCTGTTAATGCCCTGTGACAATTTCCCTGTCCCCATTAGAGAACTGCCCTGCGACAATTCTCCACCTCCATTAGTGCAACTGGGGACATAACCTTCCAGTTACACAAGTTCTAAGCAACGGAGTTAGACCCAGGTGGGTCTTGCCTGAACGTCCACTGTTTATTCCGAGTGTGGCCCTACCATGACAGACGGCAGCCTGGGAGCCAAGCTCACACCGCAGAGGCAGAGAGAGCCCGTCCAGGTGCAGGTTGGCATTTGAGCTGCGGGCAGACAAGACCGGCTGCGGGGGCGCACAGAGGCTACAGGGCCGGGGTCTTCAAGGGTCAGGCCAGCCCCACATGTCACAGGCCCCCCTTGGCTGGTCCCTCTCTTGACTCTGTATCTGGTTTTAGGTGGTGCTGGGCCTCCTGCTCACACTTGATCTTGTCCCACAGCTACACATTTCCCGGGCTTTTGTTCCATGGAGGGGACCTTGCTCTCTTGCCTCTAAATCTCCTCTTCCTTGACCCCCGAAATTTGACCTTGTGCTCCACACCATGCTCTCATGCTGCCTTTCTTTCAGGGCTGGAAGGTAAGAGGGGAGGTGGCATGACACTGGGTGTACAGACAGCAGCTGAGGAGACGGGACATTCCCACTGGATTCCAGCCCCACACAATGCTTTCTGGCCTCAAATGTCACCGAAGGCGTGTTCCTTGCTGAGCCCGTTTCCTCAGCTGTGAAAGGGAGAGAAGCCCTGGCACAGGGTACTTTGGTTATGAGTGCTGGTCTTGCTTGAGCTCAAATTCTGGCTCTTCTACTTCTGTGACTTGAGCGAGCTTCTTAACGTCTCTACGCTAACAGTCCCCATCAATAAAACTCTAAGGCTAGCACCTTACTCGCCTCGCGGCCCCTGGCATGGAGCAAGCACCACAGAAGCAGCAGCCGTCCCATCTTCTGCAGACACAGGCGGGTGGCAAGGCTGAGCGCAGAGATGCGTGGCAGGCTGCCTAGTGTGGGACCTGGCACGTGGTGGGTCCTTATTGCACACAGTGAAGCAGGAAGGCAGGAGCCCACTGTCTCCCAGCTCAAGCTCTCACGTCTCTTGGCACAAAACACAGTGTGGAGCAAGAAGTATCCCAGTAGAACAGCCGGGGGCAGCCACAGGACGAAGGAGGCCTGAGCACACGACCAGGCTAAGGGAAGCCAGCGCCCCAGGCCCAGCTTCAGCTAGGAAAGGACTTTAGAGAACCAGCCCCTGCCCTGACCCACCCAACGGCCCCGCTCTCTGTGTCTGCTGTAATTCCATGGGGGGCTGGGATGCAAAAACACTGGGGCGGCACAGCATTTGCTCTGAACAAAGGCTCCCCACGAACCGTGCGAGGGGCGTGCCAAGTGCTGGACTGAGTTCATGACTCCCCTGGGGGAAACGGGCTGTGGATACAAAAGACCAAGTGCGCATTAAACAGCAACATTCTTTCCTTCATTCCCGCCACCCACCCTTTTCCTCGCGCCCTTCCTCCCTGGGCTGAGCACGGTCCTAGGTCTCACCATCAGGTAGGTGTCCCTGCCCCCCTCCCCGGGTCACGGCTCCCAGCCCGATGCCCCAGGCTCCCAAGGCTTCAGCTGCAACATGGAGAAACGGCCGGAAGGCAAGTTCCCAAGTCAGACACCCGGCTTCTCACTCCTGCCTCGCCCCTTACTAGAGGTTGACTTTGGCCAACCTTCTTAACCTCTGACCTCCGTCCTGATGGGTTAGATGAGCCCGCACCAGGGCCCACCCACAGGCCCATCAAGAGGCAGGGCAGCCCAGTGCGGGGCTAGGCTGGGCTGGCCCACGTGGGCTTCTGGTCTTTATTACTTGCCATCTCCTGGGTGGGCCATGTCGGTGCCCACTGCCACCCCGCCCGGCCCCGGGCTCATGGAGGGGGCAGCCCCCCTTGGCTATAGCTCGCACCCCCAGCTAAGCTCCTGCAGAGGTTTCCACGTGGGCCACGGCTCACTTGTCCACCCTGTGACCCAGCAGTGAGTCTCTGAGGCCTCACTGACCACGTGTCACTGGTGACTTGTGTCCCCAGCTCACAGCCCAGTGCCGGGCCACTGGAGGTAGCCAACTGGCCTCTGCTTACTCTGTGAGTGAACGACGTGTGCTGGGCACCATGGCAGGCCCGCAGAGGGGAGACCGTGGACCACGGGGTTCGGCTGTCCTCAACTCTGCTCACAGGCGAGGACATGAGACGGCCTGACCAGCCACTGTCATCACCTACTACGGGTCTCTCCTAGGACCCCACTGTCAATAGCAGGAAGTACATGTCTGCTGGGTTCCTACTACGTGCAATATGGCAGGCTGGGAGCACTGACACGTGATGCCGGGATAGCCTTGAAACCGACGAGACAAATGGGGCCCATCGTTTACCCCAGTTTACAAAAGATGAAAGGTTAACCAACATCACAATAAATCCCAAGTGTGGAATCTGACTCAAACCTCCCTGCCTGGACACAAGGCCCTCGTGACCTACAGCCGGACACTAAGCCACTTCTCCCTCAGGTCTGTGTGGGGCAGCGCCCGAGGACTTCAGATGGCCGGCTGGCTCCTGGCGTGGTCACGGCGAACACCAGCTGGGGAAGGTACCTCCTCATCTGGGAGCTTACAAATGAGAACAAAACTTTTTAATGACTTCCGGGTCACTGATGACACAGAGAAGTGGCCCATGCTGGGGGTGCCTCCAGAAATAGTCGGATCCAACTTTTGAGGCGAACAGCACGCAGGACTGGCCCAGCCCCGAAGGCACCCTGACTTGGCTACGTGGACAGCTGTGCAGGCCGTGGAGAGCCCCTGCTCCGTGTCTGGACACCTGCTCCTCGGCTTCCTGTGTCCTTATCAGTTCTGGTCAAAGGCCCCGTGTCAGGAAGGGCGGGTTCCTCCCTCCAACCCCACTCAAAGCACTGAGAACATTCAGTCCAGTTTTTCCTGTTGTGTGTTCATGTCCCCTCTCTTCCCTCTAGATGGTAGAGTCTGGGGGATACTGAGGTATGGTTCCCCCATGCCCAGGAATACAAATCCTAACTGGCATTTATGCTACTGTCTCCAAGGCCTTTGCAAACTGAACCCTCTCCGTCATGTGAGCAGTCAGCAATTATCCTCAGACCCATTTCGGAGATGAGTAAACTAAAACTCAGCCAGGCATGGAGAAATGTCAGGGTGACCCTGGGTAAGAGGCGATGGATCTGGGCTTGAGCCCAGGTACTCTGCCTCCGATCTGGATGCTCAGCCGCCTCCACAGAGCCCACCCTGATGCATGGCCATGGTCACTCTTTCTGGAGTACCACTCTGCCCTTCACACCGAGACCACTCGTGACCACCTCCGCCTGTGGTTTACTGCATAAAGCCGATATCCTGGTTCTTCTATGTTCTGGCTTCTGGTTGATCCTTCTGCCTTTCCCCCTGGAGCTACCCACCCACCAAATGGAGGCATCCAAGGCTCATTGTCCCTCCTCTGTGAGATTCCACTCCGGGCGTGGCTCCGCTGTCACTCTTCTTTCCTTCTGCCACCCTTCCGCGTCCCTCCGCCCCAGTCCTGCAAGTGCAAACCTATCTTGCTTATAAGGGCCAGATCACAGGTCTCCTCCACCATGGAGCTTTCCCAACTCACCCCAAGTGGGGGAATGTCCATCCTTCCCCTGAACTCCTTTCCTTGCCTCGGGCAAGAGCTTTACGCTTTCCCCAAGAGGTGCACCTACAGGCCCTGCTGGGGTGGGACGACAGGGCCCGAAAAACGAGGGCCAAGTGCATGGGGCAGCGGACTCCGCCTGCTCTTCAACCAGAGCAACGACCACATCCTGTTGGGTCACCTGCTCATACACCCGAAGACCTCACGTGCAGGGTTCACAGAGGAAGCAAACCTCGACCCCAGTGAATCAGATGGTAGGTGACGATGTCGAGAGAGCCAGGGCTGGGCAGGAGGACATGCCCCGACGTCCCCACCATGCTGTGCACAGAGGCATGGGTTTGCCGGGGCGCCCGGACTGCCCCTCGAACAACAGTGTGACACGAAGGCTTCTGTCTGCTGACTGCTACCCCCAAGGACAAGGCAGAAAGTGGGGGTGCACGCGTCTCGGCTCCAAAAAGCAGGTGCCAGGCTCCTGGAAATCAAAGTATGACCGTTCCCCTCCAACCACGGGCCGCAAAGCAAACCCTACATGGTTGCAGGAGGAGGGGCGGCGTTGTCTGCGTGTTAAGGCTTTGGATCTTGGATGGGGAGGTTCTGGGTGGGACCCAAACCCAAGATCTTGACTCAGAAGGGGAGGCGTAAACCATCCGAGCTAATGGAGGAACTGGAGGACTCAGGCAGAGAACATTTTTATTCTACCCACCACATCTCATAGAATGGGAGGGGAATAGTACAAAGTGCATTTTTTTTTAAGAAGCAAAAGAATTCTAAGACATAAGCTAAGCCCCCACTTGTCATGGGAGTGGGAGGGTCATCAATTGTGGTTACCGTACTCGGTAACAAGTGCCCTTGATTCGGGGGTGGGGAGGGGAGAATCTTGTAGATAAAGCCAGGACCCCCTCCCCTTCTTCCCCCAGGAGGTGATTCAAAACCATAAGGTCACTTTCTCTGTGCTGGCTGGCTCCCTTTCATCAGGCTGCAGAGCAGTCCCAGAGGAAGGTTCGGCACCTGGACAGGATCAAGGAGTTGGGTATAACTTGGGGCAGATGCTGATGGGGACTGGGTCCCTGCACGAATCTCAGAGCAAAGGGGCAATGCGGTGTGGGCCATGTGAAAGGTGGTTGCAAAATTCCTTCCAGAAGCAGAGGACACAGAATGGGGGGGGGGGTATGCATTTGTGTTGGACGTGGGGGCCCTGTGTTGCTGGTGATGCCAATCGCCTTGCCCACCCAAGGTAGGACAAGACACCCATGTGGCCGCCTGGGCAGGTATGGCAGAGGAGCCACGGAGAGCACCAATCCGTGGTGCCCATCTGACGCTGCATGTTCTCTAGAGCTCCTGGGCCTGCGGCCCCAAGGCCTGCTCCTCCATGGGCTGCATGGCTTCCTGCACGTAGACGATGAACTCCGAGGCCTCCCCGCCCTGAGTGTAGACAGTCACCGTCTCGATGCCCTCCACGTCGTCAGAGGACACCACCAGGTGGTGCTGCTCGGCCAGTTCCACAGAGGCCTGCTGGAGGGTCTCCTGGATCATGACCGTGTGGTTGGAGCTGGGTTCCTCGTCCGTCACCTGCGTGAGGGCAAGAGAAAGGTCACACAGGTCCTGCTTCTGGCTCTGGCCACAACATGAGAATCACAACTACTGCTTATGGAGTATCAAGTACGTTCCAGGAGCTTGTCCCTACTGCACGCCAACGCTCTATGTCTGTTCTCACCCCTGGTTTATGGATGGAGACAGTGAAGCTCAGTGGCAAAGCCCAAGTCGAAACGCAAAGTCCAAGCTCTTCTCTTGACGCCAAGCTGCCTCTAAGAGGTTTGCCAAGGCTGCCAAAGGCATGAGGGTTGGAAGGTAGCGTGCAGGTGATGTACTGTAACCGTGTGGAAGGTTAGCTGGGTGGCTCCTGGAAACTCATAGCTGGTCCGTTTGGCGGTGAGGAAGGGCCTAGGTTTATCCTGGGTTTTCTATCCTTCCACACACTGTGGGAGCTCAGCTCCCTGTCTGAAGATGAGTCTCACATTAGCAAAGAGTAGATGTCCCTGCAAGAATGACTTCCCCCAGCTGTGTCCATCAACACCCATGCCTTAGCCATGGCGGGAGGGGCCGCTGGGGGGACCCACCGTGGGGCTGGGGGGGCATCTGTCGGTGGAGGGGACCTGAATTCTACAGCCAGGCCTTCCTCGGCAGCTCCAAGCAGGCAGATTCCAGACAAAGCCAATTCCAGCTAGTGCCGAGGCCCCGCACCCCGACCCTGTGGGCTCTGGCCTATTTTAAATAACCGTCTTTGATCTTCAGAAGAAAAATAATCGAGAGAACATGGGGAAGACTCAGGAAGACCCGAGAGCTCGGAGCTGTAACAATAATGTAAGGGTTAGAATAGGAGCCCAGAAGTGGGTCTGGGATGGTTTAGGGAGGGAAGGAGAGAGCCCTCAGGTGTGTGCAGGGAGGTCAGGGAGGGGCCGAACGGCAAGGTGGGCGGAACACATGCCTCGTCCTGCACGGAGCAGGGCTCGGACTGCAGCTTGCCACTGTCCGCTGGGAGGCCAGACACGCACCCTGCTACCCTCCCATCTGTAAAACAGGGACGACTGCGCACTCCAGAGGATGGCTGGGGAGGTAAAGGAGATTCTATATGCAAACTGGGTGCTTGAGAACACCGCTGCCTCTCCAGTGCCCGTCGCACTCATTTAACGGTACTTTCGTGAACAGCGTAGGCTGAAAGGTGCGCTGCATGTCAGCTCCTCGTTAGTCTGGCCACGCTGCCAAGCCTCTGTCATCATAAGGTCCCAGCAGACTAAGCTCCGTGCAGACAGGGCCCGCAGTATCCTGGCACCGCTCCTTCCCGGAGCCAGGCTGGCCGCACACACAAGCACTCAGAATGTGCTGAGTAACGATCTGCCAGGTACTGGCTGATGTGACGCGCACTGCGGAAGTGGCCCGGTGGGAAAGACCCAGGAGCAGAGCTGAGATGTTCCCATCCAGGGCTGGGGAACCAGGGAAGGCCTCCGGAGAAGAAGTGGGGATGGGTTCCAGGAGAGGGGGCAGAAGGACCAAGGGCTCCTAGGACAGCCAGCAAAGGTGGATGTGCTCAGGTGGCCTCCGTGAGCGCCCCCTGCTGACGCTCCGACTTCTCTCCCAGCTGGTGTCTGGCACAGGATGCACCCCACCCCCAGGTCAGTCAGCTCGGTCTGAAGGAGGTGGGGGATGCTCCCAAGGCCTCCCTCTAGCCCTGTGACAGTACCATTCAGGGCAGGCTGTGTCAACAGGGTGATTATATTTAACTGAGAGAAAAATGGAAAAGCACCTCTGGGGCGGGTATCACACAAAGCTATGGATTGGAAGGCACTTCTAATTTGGACTGGAAGAATTCACCAGAAACCAGAGAACTATCCTGAGTGGAAACTATGAACACATTTAGCCTGATTTTGTTTCTCCAGAGTGAGTCAGGACCTTTTTTCTTTCTTCCTTTAGTGTTTGTTTCCATTTCATTTAAATGGGAAAATGTACTATGAACCAAGACTTTGGAAGTAAACGTTGATTTATTTTACACTGAAAGAGGGTGCCTGCCAGAAGGCTGGGGAAGGGTTGGGGGGACACAGAACAAATAGATTTCTCCTCTTAAGTATCAGGAACTTCTGCACCAAGGAAAAGGTGCGGGGCCAGGGCAATTTGTTTTTTGTTTTGTTTTGTTTTATGTTTTCTTTTGTTTTTTTTTTTTTTTTTTAGTTTCTTTTTTTTTAAAGATTTTCTTTATTTATTTGGCAGACAGAGATCACAAGTAGGCAGAGAGGCAGGCAGAGAGAGAGAGGAGGAAGCAGGCTCCCTGCTGAGCAGAGAGCCCGATGTGGGGCTCGATCCCAGGACCCTAGGATCATGACCTGAGCCTAAGGCAGAGGCTTTAACCCACTGAGCCACCCAGGCGCCCCATGGGCAATTTGTGCTGAGGTCCCAGGACCTCCCACGTGCAAAGCCAGCCTGCTGCACTTGATGTAAACAGACGACCTGAGCTCTGAGACACAGATGCTCCAGGGCGTGCACCGTGATCAGAGGGCTGTGACTGCTGTCAGAGCAGAAGCCTGAGATAAGGAAGCAGTCACATCAGAAATTCCCACTGGCTAAAATGCCCATCCCTCTGAACAACGCTAACGCCACGTGGGCCCCATACTGACAAGGGCCGAGAGCGGTCTACAAACGAGAGGACCCTGCACTGGCCTTCTGTTAGCAGGGGCTGCGGCCTCCTGTTTCCAGGACAGCTGAGTTCTCAGATACCACCCAGCGGGGATAGGAGGGTGAGATTTCAAGGTGACGGGAGGGTTGCTGCCCACAGATATGGGGAGGAAGACAGGCAGAAACCAAGATGAGGCCACCGGGCTTGAAATAAGGGGAGACCACGTGCTTCCTCTGGTTCATCGGAGCCCAGGGGCTGCTGCTTCGTGGAGGCTGGTGGTGTCTGCACGTGGCGGGAAAAGGCTTTGCAGGCAGAGAGCAGACAGTGAGCAAAGAGCAGGCATGTGTCCCCGGTCCTGCCAAGGTTGCCGGCCACCTCCCAAGCACCACGCCTTCTGGACAAAGTGCTGTCTTCCCCTCTTCCAGAAGGCTCTACACCATCTCCCACTGTTGGGCCAGCCTCAGCTTTCCTCACTGAGACACCCTCCCCCAGCTTCCGTAACCCTCCCCTGGGCTCTGAGCCCTCTCGCAGATTCCAGGCTCCCTGTTTCCTCGGCCTCCTCTCTGGACCCCTCTGCGTCGACACTCTGCTCCTGGCTGAGCCCAAGACATCGAGCTACAGACCACAGCGCCATCTGCTCCTGGGTAAGGCGGGGGGGCCTGGGGACATTTGTCCAATGTGCCAAAGTCACAAGACAGAGGGAGTGCTGGGAAGGAGTGGCAGGCGAGGTCCTGAAGAGCCTCCGTCACCAGGTGACGGGCTGAGATTTCATTTACAAAGGCAAACACGGACAGTTTTCAAAGGAGGGCCTTCGTCACCGGCTCCACAGCACCTGCCGATGGAAACCTGCCTAACGTGAAAGGCTAAAACTGAGAGTCTACTCAAAGATAATCCTTTCTCCTCCCCCCCCCACCAATTTTCAGCTCCAGGGTTTTGTGCAACAGAACCACCATTCAATCCGTCCACTAATAATTATAAGAGCACAGTAAACCTTAGGGTTTAATTCAGCAGAAAGAGTGATGGAGACGAAGGTGCACGTGCCTTCCACAGACGTCCCGCACGGAGTACCCTCCTCGGCAGGCACAGGCGTACCAGGTCACCTTACTGAGTCCCCCGAACAGAACTAACAACAGCTAACAGGGTCCCCAAAGCCTGGCCATCGCCGGCCGTGGGGCAGTGCTTACATTTTCATGAGCTTTCATGGGCGAGTGGCCCAGCCGGCCCTCCAGCTGCCACGGGGAAGAGAATGTTGCAGGAGGAAGACTGACCGGGGTGGGGGGCTAAGCATCGCCCTTCCCTGAACTTGTGCTGGCCGTGTTCGCACAGCGTCTCATGCTAGGCATTTCTGAGTGAAACTGCTGGTGGGCCAGGGACTCGCCCAGGGTCAAACAGCTGGAAAGTAGCAAGAGTGGGACTGGGCGGCCGCTCATGCAGAGACCCGCGTCGGCCGGTGTGGTGTGACAGCGACGGACGGGATTACACGTCGCAGATCACCAATCGACTGGGTTAAATCGTTACTTCACGCAATCCCGTCACTTTACAGCTGCCTGCAGAGCTCTCAACCATTTCCTCCATTCAAAGTGATCTCTCCGGTAGCTTCAACTATTAGCTCAGGCTCAAAATTGTTCCCCACAGTAGAAATAATACGGCTTCATGATGTCATTATCCCCTGAGATGGGGACTCCACTTTCCCCAAACGCTGTATCTAACATATCTTCCAGCTAAATTATTAGCAGCATAGATAGCTTAATAGAAAGCCTTAACCCGGGGCGCCTGGGTGGCTCAGTGGGTTAAAGCCTCTGCCTTCGGCTCAGGTCATGATCCCAGGGTCCTGGGATCGAGCCCCGCATCGGGCTCTCTGCTCAGCAGAGAGTCTGCTTCCTCCTATCTCTCTCTGCCTGCTTCTCTGCCTATTTGTGATCTCTGTCAAATAAATAAATAAAATCTTAAAAAAAAAAAAAAAAAAAAAAGAAAGCCTTAACCCGGGGGACTGTACAAATTATTCCCTAAATCAGGCTCTGAGTTCTGCAGCTCTGCCCACCTCAAGTGTTCTAGAATCGAGAGCAGATGGCTGTCAGGCCCAGGCACTCTGCTGGGCTCCATATCCGCTCAGGAGCGTTCGCCTGCCGACGCCCGGTCCCGCTTCTGGCTGCCAGCCCCCTCCCTGTCCGCTCAGGGGCAAACACTGATGGAGACTGGGAACATGAGACATGGCCAGTATCTCACTGTCTTGTTTGCTCCCTCTTCCCCTGCCTGCCCTACGTGCTCCCCTTCCTCTCCAGTACCCTCTCCACTTTTCTTTGCAAAAACCAACCGAAGCAGGCAAACCTCTTCCTCAACGTTCAAGAAACTCCCCAGAAGTGCCCCTCGCTGGGGGGGGCCCTCCTTAAGGAAGAGGGGTTCCCTGTGCCCACACATGTGTGCGGCGCCCCAGTGGAGCTCACATGGTGCTGATTCCCAGTCTGCCCTGCGCAGATTTCCCCGATACACCCGCAGCTTCTGGAAAGCAAAGACAGGCTCCTCCGTCCCAGCCCAGTGCCACAGTACTGGTAGGCCCACGGGGGGCACTGGTGGTACCTCCACAGCATTCCGTGGAGGGAACCTGGAAAGCCACGATAGACAGAAGAGCCTGGCACTGCCCCTACCTCCAGGCCAGGCCATTGCGGGCCCTTGTTTCTGTCAGACAGGAGCCCACCCAGACCACAGGGGGGCTGGCAAGAGACAAACTGTCCATGGAAGGACCCCTTGTGGCTCCCAAAGTCCCCGCAGCCCATCTCCTTACTTCACAGGAGAGGAGCCAGGCTCAGAGAGGAAAGAAGCCGCCCGGGACACACAGCTGGACCCAGAAACTGGGTCTTCTGACTTTTGGTCTGTAAACTCTCTGCTCTGCACCAAGTGGCCTCACACCAGACCACAAAGAGGGTCTGGTTCCTGGAAGAACACCGTCAAACACCTCGCCTGGTGCTGGGCCTGTGGGTGAGCCCGACAGGGATTCTTCTGCAAACATGGAACCACACTGAGGACACACCTGACGCCAGCTCTGAGAGGAGACGTTTCTCGCTGCTGAGACTGTCGGTGCCGTCTGCGACAGGACAGGAGGGAGACGGGCCACGCGCTGCATCAAGCATTTCGCTTGTGCCGTGAGGATGCTGTCCCCAGCTCCAGGGCACGGGTGCCCAAGGGAGGGGAGGGCACCGCCTCTGGCCTCTGCCCTCAGGCCCTGCCCGCACTCACACTCACCCATGCTCTTACACCCGGCAGGGAGCTACCTCAGTCCAGGCTACACGGTCACCCCCCCGCCACCCCGCCCGCTGTTACGTCTTCAATGGGCAGACAGGGGATCTGGGGTCCTCACCCATAGCAAGGGACTCCGCCAGGAAGGACCCCACAATGCCAGGACCACCCCTTCTTCTTGGTTCTCAGGCTGGCCTCCTGCATTCAACCCGGCACCATCTGTTTTCCACAGCTTGACTCCCTCTTTAGAGAGAACACGCCGGTGGGCTCTTCTGTCCAAGTTCGCGTGCCTCAGACACAGATGCTCCCAAGAAGGGCCTTGAGGGCACAGACAGCAAGGACAGCTTCCTGCCCCAAGACCTTGTCCTCAGGAACCCTGATGCAGGCCACAAGAAGTACATGGAGAAGGTTGTCTTGCCAAACAAGAGGACACTGGGGAAAGCAGTGTCCCTTGGTGAAGCCAGCCCCGGGACGACACTTCAGCTCTCCACAGCCTTCCACATGCGGACTCAAGCCCCTGCACGCATCTCCTGTGCTACACACCACACCAACTACCGTCCCCCCAGGACACCAAAACAGCCCAGAGGCATTCGAGGACATCACTACGTGACAAAGACTAATTATGGGAAGAGAGAGCTGTGTCTCTGGGCCAAATCCCGCAGAGGTGGTGGTGAGTAGAGAGGAGAGGCTGTCGCCGGCTGGGCATTTCACACACCACGTTCCCATGCGGCCGATGGATGACCAGACGACACGAGCACGTCACGCCCCCACCCAGATAACCTCCTGGTGCCCCAAGCTTGTGCCAGCCAGAGGGGCTCCGGGCCACAGAAGCTCCTCAGAAACCCGACCACCTCAACAGACCCCTGCACTGTCCGCGCGGACGCCAGAATCCCCAGGCAACTGTTGGCCCCATCGAACCTAGCGCATTATTTAAACTTGGCTCCTAGCTCGGAAATAAAAGACAAGGAGCAAAAGAAAGATGTAAAACTAAGAGAGGCCCTAAAATGAAAAGAAACCAGAACGACACCTATCGGGATGTCCTTGCTTTACGTCTGTTCACTTGAGGACCCTTTGGAATGAAAACAGCACCAAAGCGGCTCCACGAGGATGCTGCCCACAGGCCAGCGCCGTCCCACAAGCCTGCTGCCCTGCAAAGGTGTGGGGAAGGCCATGCGCACCTGCATGTGGGGGACTCTGGTCTGGGGGTCTCTAGGGCAGGGGCCCTCCGCATTTTTAGGGGGAAGAAACCCCCTCGTCACCTCTGCCACTGCAGGAAAGATCACAGCCCTCACACCTCCCAGCCGTCTTCAGATATGCCAGACCACGTTCTTATTTATTAGACTGAGTCTGGGGGCGCAGCCCTTTCTCAGATGTCGCTAACGCCCTTGAGAGGGAGGGCACCCAGGGCTGCAGGCCAGGTGATGAGCAGAAAAGCCCACCAGCTCTCCTCCTGCTGGCACCGTGGTGGTTCTTAGGACCTGCCGAGAGCCGGCTGCATCCCCGGCCCATGGCGCTGCAGGA
This sequence comes from Lutra lutra, assembly GCF_902655055.1. Classification (NCBI taxonomy): domain Eukaryota; kingdom Metazoa; phylum Chordata; class Mammalia; order Carnivora; family Mustelidae; genus Lutra; species Lutra lutra. Next base: position 7,939,990 of record NC_062281.1, on the reverse strand, counting down.
TGCAGACGAGACACAGACGCCATCAGGACGGCAGAGCCCCTGTCCAGAGCATCGAATCACAGGATGTAATGAGCACCATGATGGGCAGGGCTGCCGGAGGGCGGGCGTGGGAGAGGCGAAAGATCTAGAACAGCTGAACTCCCAGGAGGAGGCAAACTGGAGGAGGCCACGTATGTATGTGTGGAGTGTGAGTGCGTACATGCACGCATTTGTGCATGTGTGTGCGTGTGTACACAGGCAGGGTATGTGTGTATACATGAGTGTGGGCACACATGTGCATGCGTGAGGGTGAGGTGTGTATACATATATACACCCGTGCACGTATGTGTGCATTCCTGTGTCTAGAGGCAGGTGTGTGAATCTGTATATGTACACAAGTGCAAAAACGTGTGGGTATGCACACATCTCGCATGCATGTGTGTGCACGTGTATATGGGCAGGATGTGTGTGCCTGTGTCTACAAGTGTGGGTTTGGGTGTGGAACGACCGTATACAGGCCCCTAAACTTGTGTCACACTCCTGCTCTGTCCTTCCTGACACTTCCTGTTACACTTGCTCAGCCTGCACCTTACGACACTACTTCCTTCCTTGTGTATCTGTCACTTCTCAGAGTGATCTTAACAGGTGGCCCTTTACAGTTCCCAGAGCCTTTCCAGAGTCCTTACCTCATTAATTCTCACACAGTGCTCTGAAGAAGGCAGGGCAGGGACGACTGCCGCCCTGTCTTTCTGAGAAGTGGTTCCCCAAGTGTATGAGACCCCACAGCTAGTAACAGGTGATTCTGGAATGTGGAACCAGGTAAGACCCTCGAAGGCCTACAGTCTTTCTGACAACCTCTGTCTAGCATTTGGAGGCTTCTTGGGACCCTCAGGATGAAGCCCAGCTCCCCAGGGGAGAGACAAGGACCTTCCTGCCCTGGCACCTGCCCCCCTGCCATCTCCCCCACACTGCCCATGCTCATCTCGGGTTCCTGAGAACACCCATGTTCTCTCCTGCCCCTGAACCTCTACCCTTGCCGTTCCTCTTGCATGAAGACCCCCCCACCCCCGACCATCTTTCCCTTGAGAACCAGTTGTACGCCCTGAGCAGCACGCCCAGAGCTGACCTCCATCACCTGGCGGACAGTAAACAGCGAATCCCTGTTTCTTGGATGAATCACTGAAGAAATGAGTACAGGGCAAAAGTCTACAACATGTGGCACCCTTGCTAAAACAAAACAAAACAAAAAAAAACCCACCAAATACTGCTTTGCTGAGAGGGTGCCGGTCCCAGAACGGAGCCACAGCCCGGGACACGGGTGAGGCCCCTTAAAAGCCTGTGTCTCCAACACACAGCGTCACCAAGGGTGTCGCCGCCGCTGCATGTTAGACCACGTCACACGGCACTAAAGGGAACGTTTCAGGCGTTTCAGCTCAGAGCCAGGGCCAGGGCTCTTGCCTTGTGCGGGTCCTGGCGACCCCTGGGTCCATGGCCAGGTGGAGGCTGTGGCCGGGGTGGGGTCCCGGAGGAGGTGGCCCTGGTCCTGAACACCATGCAAGGCCCAGATGGCGGACCCCTCCCCAGGTCCCTTCCACTGCAGGAATTCTCAGACTCCGCAGCGTGCTAACAAGAGAGCGCTGCACATAAAAAGCCACATACAACCAAACAACAAGAATGACAGAGAACCCTGCAGTCGATTCTTTTAGGTGAAACGTTCCTCTGTGCATGTTTAAGCTCTGAGGAAGAAGTCTCATTTTTCCCAGTAATTGAGGTTTCACTCACTGCTGAAATTATAACCAGCAAGAGCTTCCTCTAGCGTTGCCAGAAGCGGGACTGGCAGACCCACCTCACGGGGCTGGCAGGCGAACACGTTTACCCGGGCTTAGGTGTGGTGTTGTCTGCGTCAGAGACAAAGGGACAGTGGTAAACACTGTCCCAATTTAGAGAAGGAAGAAGAGGTACAAATGGATGTGGTTTATGAGAAAACCTTGTAAATTCCCAACTCCAGAAATATGTATGTAGATCCAGGACCAAAAGAAGGGTATTATGAGCAAGAAATTTGTGGCAACATCAAAAGATATTCACGGGCAGGGAGAAACCGTTCCACACATCAATGAAGATTTAAAGCCTTTCAAAAAGGACAAAATGCACAGCAAGGGAGGAAGGCCGTGATTCATCCTTCCTGGGGAGACAGCGTAATGCCTCCGCCCTATTTTTCTCTTGGTTGTAAGTAGACAGTAGATGCTCTTTCTTTTCTGAAAATACTGATCCTATAAACAGTCCAAAGTCCAAACAGGTTGTAAAGACGGCTCGCTGCAGGCAGTCGCTGCCATCCCCAAGGGTGTCCTGGCTCCCAGAGATGCTGCGGGATCCGGTGGGCCCACCCTGCGGCAGCCCCATTCCAAGGCCCCAGGGCATGGGAGACCTCCTGCACGTAGCGCCCTTGTCCACAGGGTCCCGAGGGCCCACCTGCAGAGAAGGGAAGGGCCAACTCCCTTTGCTGTGACAGGGGCACGTGGAAAGACGGCCCTACTGGCCCCGTGTCTATCACTAGACGAGGATATTTCTGTGTTGGCCAAACCAGCTCACCCTGCAGAATGGATCTAGCAATAGATATCAGGGCAGCAAAAATGGCTAAGACATCCGATCTTTCTCGAACTTCTCAAGGGTCTAAGCACAGTTAGTGTGGCCTCTACTATCAAGTGAGGTAAAAAGAATCCTTGCCTTGGAAACTGCGGTAAAATGGGGTGTACAACGTGGTCTAAGCACGTGGGAGAAGCAAGGGATGGCGGGGCTGGTGCCTGGGCAGGACAGGTGGTCTCGTGTGGTGCTCACGACAACCAGAAGGTACCATCCCCCCCGGGGCGGGTATCTGATGCCCGTCCATGTCCCCTTCCAGACCGTGCCACAGCACCCAGCTCACAGCGGCGCCTGACACACATCTGAGTTGAATTATTCAGGAAATACCGTAAAGCTGAGCTCAAACAGAACCAGAGCACACTCCCGGTGACAGGGAAGGAGGAAGGCAGCAGCTTCTTACCGCCTACGAGCATCTTTTGATATTTAGACAAATTTATTGTGCATAACGTTTCCCTTTCTTGACCTTTAAGGGCCCATGTATTGGGCTTCTGTTTAGTGCCAGGCCCTGACGGAGGCGCTGTGCTTCCCTGTGGGGCGCCTCCGACGGGTGGGGGGGGGCACCACTTGCTTCTCCTCACAGGCCCCACCCCTGCCTGCGGGCCCAGCCACAGATGGCAACTCTCAGGGTCACTCTTCTCACCGAAACCTCCCTGTTGCACTTCGAGAACACCTCCCTCAGCGTGTCGCTCAGAAGACAAGCCCTCCACCCTCCTCCTTGGTTTTTCTCACAACCACCCCCAACAACCACCCCTGCGGGCCCTGGCCTTCCTCAATCCTGCCCTGACAGGCTCAGCAAAGATGTGGTGACGTGACAGACCCCTCTGCCTCCGCCCCCTGCCTTGTTCTGCCATCCCAAGGGCCCCTCTCTGTGCTGGAACCACTTGACTTCTTCTGTCAGCGGATGCACTCCCCTGGTCCCACAGCCCGTGGCCTCTAGCAGTTTCCCCGGCCTTTTGTATAGGGACCTGCAGCCTCCACAAGCCCGAGCAGGCAAGGAAAGTGAGCCGGCAAGAGCCTGCTGTGCCCCTCCCAGGCACCCCACCGAGCCACGGACCCCACGGAGGAGGACAGACCCCCAGGGGTGCAGCGTTTCCACGTTCTGCTTCAAGAACGTTTACCACAACACATCTTAAACTGTTTCCATCACTCGTCAAATGTACCCCGATATGTTCATTAGTAGCAGAGGGGATCCAAGAATAGAAACAGGAATTGTGGGTCCGTCATCCTCGGAGCAACAAGGCAGCGTTGATACCCACACGCCCCTTTCTTTGCTGTTTGTACTTGTCTCTATGAAAATCTGCCAACCTTGGCTCTCCCTGGAACGTTCTCCTCCCCGTGCCTGCTCTCCTGTCTGTGCCCCTTCTGGCACAGAACCCCTTCCCTAACTCCCCTTTACTTTGGGGCAAGTGGCTGTAGGATGTCCTCGGCCCTTCCACGCCAGTTGCCCCCCACACTCCCCCTGCCCTCTCTGGTGGAATTCCTCAGAAGGGCTCAGCAGCAGGGCTGGGAAGGGGGTCAGACTGTTGCCAGCCACAACTCTGTTTGTCTACATGATGCAACTGTTTCCCCGTCTGGACCAAGCAACGGATGCTCCTATGAAACCCTGGGACTCCTAATGCCAAGCACAAGGCCTCGAGAGCCATGTTAGTATTTGTTTGCTGGACAGAAACTTCCAGAAGCAGGAACAACTATGGCTGAATTCGACATGCACAGGAAGGGGATAAGGAGCTATGGCACTCCCAGGACGGGAGGAAGGATGTACTGAAGATGCCCTCAGAGTCCATGCGGGTGATCACACGTGATCTGCACGTTAGCCCCGTGGAGCAGGTGCTAGTATTTCCCATTTTACAGATAAGAAAACAGAAATTCAAAGCAGAAAAGTGTGTTGTCCAGGATCATATACCAGTAAGGGGCAGGCTAGCTCCCTTTTAGCCATGTGTCACCTTCCCAGCTTTGCCACGCACGGGCTCCTCCTCCACCCCTGTGACGTGGCCAGGGCGACGCTCATGAGGTGGGTTCCCCAGGAGACACGCTGCGTGCGGGGCCCCCGTCTCAGAGGCCTGCACTTCCCGAAGCCCGGCACTTACAGTGGCTGCGGCCCACGAGGCTGTTCAGCCCGAGGCATGGGGAAGGCACCCCGGGCCCACCCGGCTCGGACGCCCGACATTGGATCCTCTGTTCATGATTCTCAGCACTCAGGAAGCCTCTAAACACGCCAGGCCCTGAGCCCTGAGCTGGAGATCCCACGGGGAAGAAGAGCCAACCCCACTATCCGCAAGCCCCCCCATCGGATGCGGAAGGCAAAGGCGTGTATACGGGCCTGCGATGATGTGGTCTGTGACAAAGGCCCCAAGAACAGTAATGAGTGGGGCACCCCTCAACACACCTCCTGTTTCTCCACTGCTGGAGGACAGGAGAGCTCTCCCGCCCAGGTGCGGCCCCTAGGTACTACCTACTCCCACCAGAGGGAAAGCCTGGAGGCATCGATGGCCTTCCTGCTTCCCCTAGGAGCAGCCCCAGGTTCGCTCCCCACTCCTGCCATCTGCAACTGGAGGGAGGTGGGAGATCTGAGAAAAGTGGCTGCCATGGAAAAGCAGGACTCATACTGTGGGCTTGTTAGGGCCAGTCCCCTGAACTGGTTGTCAGACTATCCACCTTCCTCCCCAGTTAGGAAATGAGGAAGGGGGTAGGATCCAGGGGGCCAGCGCTCTCCAGTCCTCCAGTAGAAGAGAAACTGGGTGGGGGGGTGCCCCACTCATTACCGTTCTTGGGGCCTGTTACAGACGACAACCTCATGGGCCTGTATTCATGGCTTTGCCTTCTGTGTCAAAGGCAGGGAGGCTCGGTGAGAGTGGACTTGTGCTCTGACCAGAGTCCCCCACTGTGCAGCACGGCTGGCCTGCCCCACATGAACCGCCCTTCACTTCTCATCTGCATTCCACGGGGCTCCTTTCCTTTCACCGCCTAACCAAGGACCACACAGGGAGCGGCTCAAAACACAAAGATACAAATGCTTCTGCTTCTAATGTCAGGGAAGTTTGCCATCAGGTGAGGAAGTTCTCTGCTTTCAAGGGCTCAGTGGACTAGATAAGGCCCACCTGGCCACTCTTCCCATCTCGCAGTCAGCTGACAACACAACCAGAGGAGTAGGGCTCATCCTATCTACAGGCTCCGGAGAATACCGACGTGGACTTGAGAGGTCAGAGAGGGCAGGGAGTGTGGCCCTGAAGCTGACATCAAGCAACAGAAGTGAGCCTCGCAGAGGCTGGCGATGGGCATTCTGGGCAGAGGGACGAAGGTGGGAACAGAGGACCAACAGGCAGCCCGATGGGCAGGTGCCTACGAAGCGAGGGGGTGGAGGGAGGCAGGAGGGCCAGACTGCTATGGGAGGCCATGGTGAAGTCCTATTCCCAGTCTACTGGAGACTTTCCAAGTTACTGGGTGGTTTTAAGTGAGAGATGCCGGAATCTCGCTTACATCTGGAGGAGCTCACTCCGTGTGCTACGTGGAAACAGCAGCAGGCGTACAGGAAAGGAGACCAGTGAAGAGAAGGTCCGTAAACCAGGGTGGGGAGAACTTCTCAGACTCTGTCTTGCACATGAATCAAGGGTGACCAGGGCCAGGGTAACATGCAGTCTGATGTGGGGGGTGTGGGTTGGAACCAGACCCTCTGCGTTTCTAACAATCTCCCTGAAGCTAATGCCACTGGCCCAGGGACCAAGTCTGGAGCAGCCGCTGCTTAGACGGAGGTGGCAGCCTTGGGACATGGGGATGTGTGAGATGTGTTGTGGGGGGAGATCCCACGACAAGGGGAGGACATGCTGACAGTCACGTGTGGGGGTAACGCAGACGCCCAGGTTTCGGCCTGAGCACTGGAGCGGAGAGCATGTGCTCACAGGATGGGGAAGCCGACAGAGCCGGGGAGGGAGGGCTCTGAGGTCCTGAGTGCTTGTTTGGGGGAACCCCTCTGAGCAGTATGGAGGCCACTGCTTCAGTGGGAGTGATAAGCAGACCCAGCTGGCGGCAGCACCACCCCAGGACACACTCCAGGAAGGCCAGGGCCACATTTCCTTTGGATGGGGCCCCCAGTCCTGGCTCCCTGTATCAGGGTTCTCGCAGCCCCGCCTTTGCCACAAACCAGAGGCAGAGTGAGTGATCTCAGCGGGCCAGGGCAAGCGGCAGAGACGGGAGGAATCAGTAAAATTGACCTGCCCCAGCCCAGGCTGTGATCGGGAACTGGGCACCGGCCAAAAGCAATCAACTCAACGGCATAAAACTCAAAGTCGGATTCTGCAAACAGCACCAACAAAGCTACAGCTTCCTGGGGCCCAGCGGCAGGAAAATCAGAGCTTAGGGAAAGGAAGAGAACAGAGAAGAAAAGTTCAACGGACTGACCCCTCCAGGCTGGCTGAAGATGCTCTATATAACAAGAGGGCCAGAATGAAACTGGGAAACCTTTATCCACTATTTTTTCAGACAATTTCCCACATGGCCAGAGGAAGATCATGGCACTTATTTTTCCTTTAAAATTTCACAAAGAAGTGGAATTTTCCATCACTACCAGAGGATAAAGAAACTCAGCAAGTAATAAGACAGACGGGGATGAAGACGCAATTTCTATCATCGCCAGAAATCACAGCTGAAACCGATGTCTCTGGAAGTTTTATTTAAAATAAAGAGAAAGAAAGATTCAAATGGCTACGGGAGTACTAAGGAAGGCTTACAAAGGACAAGAGGTGGCATTAAGTGACAAGGGAGAGTAACCCACTGCCAGGACCCTGAATGAACTGTTCGTCCCTGGATCTACACAGCGAAGGTCGCCGTTCAGCAGCGGCGGAATGACGTTCTGTAAGGCATGCGATCTGCGAGAGTACTGGAGAGGAGGCTACCTGGGCGCGTGATTAGGAGCGTGACGTAATCAAAGCTGGCAGGGTGCCAGGATGAAATAAATTGTACCGCCAAGTTCTATAGGCAAGAGGCAAACCTCACTAACCAAAACGTGCTGTTGATAATCGGTTCTGTTACAGTAAGTGAGATGATAAGTGGAAAAAAACAAAGCAAGCACTCCTTGCCACTTCATAATTCCATAAAGCTCAAAAGGAGTGGGAATAAAAGAGAAAACACGTCCATCTGGATTGGCGGCATCGATCAGTGTTCTAACACCGTCTGGTGTTAGACCATCCATGGGGCATATGCTCTCGGCCCCGGCAACCATGCCACGGATGGGATCGCCGACGAAAGACCTAGGACTCCCTCGCACGGGCCTTCCAAAGGCATCTGAATCCCTCATGACTGTCATTCCCCTTCAGAACCAGTACGCACAGCACAGAGCGGGCGTTCCCGTCACACAGTGAGGAGTGACACAATACACAAGCAGCTACACTTACCAGCCCTTCTTTTAACATCATAGACACCCATTCCTGATCTTCGAAAGATGCCTCACGTGAACCACAACGATGGCAAAACCAGCGCGACGGGAAAGGAGAACCAATAAGACAACTGAAGACGGCAGGGTTTCACTGTGACGCAGAAGGAAACCCCCTATTGTAACGTCTCGTGCACTGCGGCAAACGACCTGAAGACAAACCGGGAGCCGGAGGGGAGAGGAGGACGGAGAGAAAGTGGGAGAAGCTCTCCTGTGATTTCTACCACGTGGGTGGCACTGAATTCAGGGGAAGGTCTGCTCACCCTCGGGGTCAGAAAGTGTCTCCCACAGGAATAAGAAAAATGCATTAACTCACCAATTATTTAACTTAAATGGACAACAAAACAGGAAGGGCATCTCCTCGTCCCTTGTGTGGGGGAAGATAAGGGGAGAGGTCTCAGCTCAGTCCTGCTCTGTGACAAGAACAATGCAGACCGCTGGTCCCTTCTGTGACCTTTTGAGGACTCCGAGAGCCTCGGCGCCAATGCGATTCTGCAGTCAGGTCTCTGGCTATGCACTTCAGCAATCAAACTGACAGAATGTAGTGACCATTTGAAAAGAATACCGGAAACAGATATTGAAACACATCAGTCACGTTCCAGACACGTCACGTTCCCTGAATTTTGCCACAAGTATTATTAAAGGCTCCACATCCGTGCCCAGAGGAGGAGGCCAGTTCTGGGCTCCCCTACCAGCAGGAACACAGGCCGTGAGGCTTCTCCCTCCCAGAGGCTGCTCCAGAGAAGCGCCTTCTGCAGAGCGGCCTCTCCCACCAGATGACCTGGTGCATGCAGACATCTGAGAGGGCATCGGGGAGACCAGGTGACCAAAACAGGACAGGCTGGACCTGCGCATCCCTTGGCAAACAGCAGTGGTGTGCGTGGTCAGCCGTAGCTATGGACTGTGTGTCCTTGCAAAAATAATGAACTGCAAATGAAAAACAGGCAATTCTAGTGCTGGCTGGCAACACGTCCTCCAGCAAGACCACTACCAAGACTGTCTCTCAGCGGAGTGCTGCGCACCGAGCCGTGGAAGCTCCGCAGCTCCTCTCCTCCCGACAGGACACATCATCTTCCCCTCCAGTGCCAACCACCACGGGGGACCTGCCCAGAGATGCGAAAGGGCATGGGGAAGCTGGGAGAAGGGGGACGGCTTTGGGCAAATCTGGAATTTCTACTTTGGTTTGTTTCTTAGATCAGCAGTGCTAGTGCGCGGTCAGAGCCCTGGGGATCCTGAGCAAGATGGTGGCAGCACAACGCCAGGCCAAGGGCTTGTGCAGGGCAAGGGGGCAGGGTGCCTGCAGGTCTGAGACTGTCTCCGTGGCTCCCTTCAGCTGTTCCCTGACAGCTTGGACATATCCAGCACATCAAGGGAAAATGACGAACAGAAGAGAGGCTACTCCAGGGTTGCAGAGAACCAGGAATAAGGAGTGGGTGCACCCCCCTCCCCGCTCCGAAGCAGGACTCCTGAGCTGTAAGCAAGATGCTTGGTGTGGACAGAAGCACAGTCCTGCCAACACAGAGCCACTAACCAGTCACCAGTGAAAACACTCAGTGGAAGGAGGTAGAGTAGGAACCATCTAGTCGCTCTTGACCCAGGGACTAAAGTGGGGTGCTGTGCTCAGGACTCTTGGGGTCGGTGTGGTGCCGCCAGCCTCTTCTCAACCACGGCCCCTCAAGAACCTGCAGGACGGAGCTCATCCTGGAACCTCGAGCTGAAATACCGACTGTGAGAGAAATACTCGTCTATTGAAATACACGTGCTTTCCGGAAGCTGCCAAATCTCCCTGAAATCTGTGAACCAAAGTCACCTGTGTGACAGCTGGTTATTTCAGCAAACAATCACCCGGGGAAACAATGACCTTCCACCGACAAAGAGGCCTTCCCTCTGAGACACACACGGACATGGGTGATGGTTAATTCATGTGTCCGTGTCACTGGGCCACCGGTGCTCAGATATTCGGTCAAACGTCACTGTGGGTGGTTTCCGTGAGGGCCTTTCTGGATGAAATTAACATTTAGGTGAGCGGACCGTGTAAAACAGACCGCACTTCCCAATGCGGGTGGGCCTCAACCAACCAGTCAAAGCCTGAACAGAACAAGAAGGCCGACTCTCCCTGAAGAAGGGAATTCCTCCCGCCTGCTTACCTGGGAGATGGGACATTGGGTTGTTTCTCCCTCCCCCTGCCTTTGTGACAACGCGGTGACAACGCTGGCTCTTCCTGGGTTTTGAGCCTGCTGGCTTTCCAACGGGAACGTCGGCTTTCCTGGTTCTCTGCCTTCAGGCTCAGAGCAACCACACTGTCAGCTCTTGGGCCTCCAACTCACAGACTGTAGCTCTCGGGACTCGTCAGCCTCCATAACTGGTGAGTCAATTCCCTAAAATAAATCTCCGTATACGTGTCTATGTGTGCATACACAAACACACACGCACACTGATTCTATTTCTCTGGGCACTAACACGACATGCTTTTTCATCAGCTCTCAGCAGAGCAGAAACGGTAACTGAGTCACGGAGAGGCGAGCGTGGTCGACTGCATGCCACCGGACAGCCTCACCAGGACTAACCCTACGACAGCTGGGCCCAGTACGCAGGGAAACGCCCTAGCCAGTTCACACACGGCACGTGGACTGAAAGGCGACTGGTTTCCAAAAGCAAACGGAGGAATGAGTAAGACACGTGAACTCCCCCGCAGCTCGGGGCTCTTCTCCCAGACAGATCCGCCCTCACCCCCAGAGGCTGTACGCCACAATGCACCCAGCCCCCAACTCAGGTTTAGGGGCCACCCTCAACAATAATAAGCAGAAGGAAGGGGCGCGGTGCCCCTGCAGGCCTGGTGCACCCAGGCACCGGGGCTGTGCCCGGAGTCAGCGACGTGCTCCGGGAAGACAGGCTGTTCTGCTGGACATCCATCCAATGGCAGGAATGCTCAGAGCAGACTCTCTACTTGGGTCCCGTGACTAAATCGAAGAACCTGGAAACTGATTTCTTAAAAATGCCAGCATGCTTTTGAGACGGTAACATAGGTCGAGAAGCCTGTAGCGAAAGGTCAACTGACTCTGAGAAGTGACAGGAACCTGCGAGCTGTCCAGACTCATCCTCTCTCCACTGGCGTTTGAGCAGAGGGAAGGGGCAGGGAAGGCAGAGACCAGGCTAAGGTGTCTTCTGGGCTCGACTCCCCCGTCACTGCTTGGTGGTCACAACAGGGCCCAGCATTTCACTGAAGTGGGGCCTCGTCCGCCACCTCCCCCTGCCTCCAGTCACCCAGCACTGAGCACCAGCTCAGGCTCCTGCCTCTGCCTGGAGCCCTGCCCCCACCCAACTCCCAGCTACCCGCCAGGACTCCACTCGAGCACCAACGGCATCTACAAAGCTCTCCCTGTCCACCACGTGCCCCATCCCAGACCCCGGTTCAAGCTCAGCAGCCCCTTGGGGCTCCCGCAGAACCCTTCGGGCACTGGTCGACCTCCCCAAAGCCCACATTACTCTCAGAGCTGCCGGTTTAAGGTCTTGCCTGGTTCCACTGGTTTTTTTCCCCCTCTCCCCATTAACATACCGTGTTAATTATCAGCTGTGTGTGGGTCGGCCGTCACCCCCAGTTAGAGAAAGGTCGGCTCCTAAGCATACTGTTCACCCTTGTTCACTGAAATATCCTGAGAGCCAAGAACAGCACCTGGCTGGTGGACGCAGCTCAGGGGGTGTTTGCTGAATAAAAGAGTCAATAATTCCCCACACCAGGCTACCTGCCTCTTGAGACCAGGACCGGTCTTATCCCCAGAACCCAGCGGGACAGGCAGAGTAACGGCCCCCCACCCTGAAGAGGTCTTGTGTCCTAATCCCCCGAATCTGAGAATGTTACCTTGCATGAGGAAGGGGACTCTGCAGATGTGACTAAGAAGCTTGAGACAGGGAGACTGTCCCAGATTATTCAGGGGGATGTCACGGAATCACGGGGGTCCTTATGAGAGGGAGACCAGAGGGTCCGGCCGAGAGCAGGCAAGGAAGCAGAGGCCAGAGCGCTGGGGTGTGAGAGGAGCTCGCCCTGCCCTTGCTGGCCCTGAAGACGGAGGGAAGGGAACCCGGGTCAAGGGATGCCAGGGGCGTCTAGAAGCTGGAAAATTCGAGAAAGGAGTCCTTCCCAGAAGGAATGCAGCCATTAACACCTTGACTTTAGCTCTCTTTGAAATCCATCTTGGACTTCTGACCTCCAGGATTGTTAGACAAGAAAGTTGTGTGGTTTCGAGCCACCAAGTCTGTGGGAATTTGTTGCGAATGCCGCAAAGGAGGCGCTCGAGCGCCCAGGAGGGAGCACACGGGGAGGGAGAGGCAGTGAGAGTCAGTGGAGCAAATGCTGTGGGCCAGTAAAGAAAATGTTACTTTTCATCTTGAAAATAAATCTTAAACCATAAGAACAGCAAAGACGCGTCTAAGCCATGAGCCATGAGCCAGGACGGTGGTAGTGGTTATGTGTGACTTTTCCTTTAAAGCAACTAACTTTGACTCAGAGAAGCTACGGTTTCCCTGTGCTGGTAGGTCTTACACTTCCTCTACTTAAGGCAGTTTTCTTAATCAAAGGTAAATTTCCTCTGCATACAACCCCAAAGCAAGATAGAACAAAAAGAAAAGAAAGAAACCGATTTATCTCACGAAAACGGTCTGGGCTTCAGAAATGCACGATTAATTGCACTCAAAGCTCTCATGTGTTTGTGAGGGCCAGCTGGGGCACAGCCTGCAAGGACTTGCCTTCCCTAACACTCCAAAATGCTCCATCCCCAGAAATCTGCTTCTAATGCTGACACTTGAAGAAAGTGACGTGATGGAAAATCATTGAGGACATGGTTCTGTGTCCAACTGAAAATTCAACAGCCTGAATTATGGCATAAGGCTTTTCCATGTCTCATTTAAAAACAGGAAGAAAGCAACCTAAGGAACCATTTTTCCCCTAATGCCTGACACATAATTTTATTTATTTTTTTAATTTTATTTTATTTTTTTCAGTATTCCAAGAACCATTTTTTCTCAGCTCTTTGATTCCAATACCACCACCCTGCCCACCAGGCCTAACATTAGTGTCATCCTGGAAACGGAAAACCCAAAAAGACTAGAAAATTGATCACTTTCAATGATCACTGATAAATTTTCATACAAAAAAAAATCCTTTTCAATTAACATTAATACATCGGGAAGAAATAAAATTATGAACAGAGCATATGACTGTTGTTTTACATGGGAAAGAAATCTTTAAATTTTAAACATCTAGAATCCATTCATACATACCTAGAATTTGTTTTTAGCCCCGTGGAAGTATGTATAAAACTGGAAAGTTTCAGAAGATCTCAAAATAGACTATCCAATGGTAATATGGAAAACTTCTTTTGTATAATACATACTGTGTGTTTTATGAAAGGCGTCCTTCCTTGCTTTTTTCTGTCCAGTACCGTCTTATGGGACATAATGAGAGAATCCACACAGGAAGGCCACAGCACACTCCATCCTATGTAACAAAACATCTCTGGAGCCACTAGCACGTGAGCTATTCTAGTTGGAAGAGGACAAAGTCCGCAGCACCCAGGTGCCCTCACGCAGTGAAGGAAGAGCACCATTCGAGGCCAACAGGTACCCTAGAGTTCACACTCAAGTGGCTTAAGCACGCTCCTTAAGTAGACATAATGCCTCTACTGAAAAATTCCTAAGCCAGAGTCTAATTAGAGGGAAAAAAAAAATCAAAACTAAAAACGAATTTCTCTAATAAAAACAGTTATCATGGGTGTCTGGGGGGGCTCAGTCGGTTAAGTGTCTGCCTTCAGCTCAGGTCATGATCTCAGGGTCCTGGGATCGAGCCCCGCATCAGGCTCCCTGCTTGGTGGGAGTCTGTTTCTCCCTCACCCTGCCCTCTCCTCTGCCTGCTGCTACCTTCTGCTCGTGCTCACTCTCTCTCTCAAATAAATAAAATTTTAAAACAAAATAAAACATAACCAAACAAAAAACCTACTTGTCTTTACATTTAAATGACGGGACAACTGAATTCAGTGGCATTCTTTACACAGTGCAACCCCGTTGCCAAAGGAGTGGGTGTTTGCTGTCCGCCTGCCCCTGGTCCCTCCGTCCATCCTCCATCTAGCAGGTTCCAGCAGCCCCAGGGAGCCAGGTGCTGGGCCAGGCACACGGATGATGACAAGGACACCGCTCTCAGCAAACACCTCTGAACACAGTTGCTCTAGACTGTGTTAAATACCAAGACTCCTCCTTGTCCTGTGTTTTCAGTAGAACACGAGATTCTCTCAAGAATCCCACCATTTCCTGCTACCTCACGCACACAGCACCTGTTTATGCTGGTCGGACTGGACGCTTCTCTGCCTCATCCCGTGTGGTGCTGTCAGCCTAACGCCTCAAAGCACACTGAAGCTGAATCCCAAGCTGGCAACCTCACGTGTCACCGCACTGTCTGTGATGCTCGATAAATCACGGCCCTGAGCAGCGGCATATCATAGGAGCTGGCACCTTCCTGCAAGTCTCAAAAGGTTTTGGCAGGTATGAAACACGCAAAAAATTCTCCTGACACCAGTCCAATCACACCCTTCCTGAAGTGTCGGGTCCGGCTCAGGACTCATCAGGTCACAACGCGGAGAAGCTGTTTCAGAAGAGATTTAGTAAGACGAGGCGAAGACCGCAGCCTAGTAACTACAAAGGGAAGCATGTGTATGAGTCTGTTCCCAACCAAGGGGCAGAGGCCACTGCAGACCAAGACACCACGTCCCACGGTGGCACTGCTATCCAGACTCTCCTCGAGACAAACCACAGCAACGGAGGAACGTTTCTAGGACATGCAGTCCCAACATTCATCTAGACATGCTGAGTCTTGTCCGTGGATCATGAAGTCCAGAGTTGAACCAGAATGTACTAATTCCCCAGAGAATTACTTAGCCTGATTTCAGGCTTTGCATTGTGTTGTGGGTATACCTACAGTGGACAGTTGCAGAGACAGCTTAGGAAGTCTACTTCTGATTCATCAAAGGGATGCCACCGGGGACACAGCATTCAGGGGTCCTCATGGGAGAGACACATTAAGACATACCTTTCATTGTTCGTGCCAAGAAAACCTACTCCCTTTGTGAAGTTCACGGTTCCACATTTCCTTGTTTATGGTTATAAAATTCCATACCAAGTGCACAGTCAAACTGGCACGCCTCCCGTAAGACGCACCTCTGTGCAAACATAAGCCATCTGCCCCCAACAACCGTAGCTACCCCCGATATATGTACATATATTACAGATAAAATATTATTTCATATTATAAAATGTCCCCCAAGCCTGCTCTGGGGCCCATAGCCCCTCCCTGTCTTCCTGTCCTCCACTGTAGCTGGTCACCGCTGGAGAGCCCCTGTGCCTCACTTGTTCGTTTCTGTTTTACCTTTTTCCCCACTAGACCGTGACCACGGTGATGGTTCTCTCCTGGAACCCCAGAAACACTGCTGGCAGGAGTGGGCACTTACTAAGTACTTCCTGAATGAACGATTCCAAGAACGGGCAGCTGTAAAACCCTACGGTCTGCACTTTAGCTCTCTCCGTGAACTTAAACTCTGCCCATATCTGATGTGTTCACTGTTGTTGTTGTTGTTTTTTAAGTATTTGTGGAAGCCAGGCCAAAGCTTTTGTAAAATGAAGCAAGAGATAGTAAAGAGAGGTACAGACAGAGAAAAAGGATGATGTCATTACCAACCACACTGCATTTTACAGCTGGTGAAGTCTCTGAGGGTAGAAGGGGAGGAAATGAGCCAAAGAGTTTAACTATCAATTAAGTCGAGTAACCTTTATTCAAAAACTCATCATTTTCTTCCCATCCGCTCAAGCATCGACCAGGTGATGCTGTGCAAATCACGAGGTCAATCCACAGAGAAGCCCTCCCAGCTTCTCCGGCTGCTCCCACAGTCCCAACCAAGGGCTGCTTTGCACGACAGATGTGTCCAAGTGTGTCCACATCTGCTTACTTTCACACCGGGATTCTTTGAAGGGAAATGAATGAAAGGCTCCCAGAATTTTTTTTTTCTTTTCTTTTTTTTTTTTTTTTTTAAAGATTTTATTTATTTGTCAGAGAGAGAGAGGAGAGCGAGCGAGCACAGGCAGACAGAATGGCAGGCAGAGGCAGAGGGAGAAGCAGGCTCCCCGCCAAGCAAGGAGCCCGATGTGGGACTCGATCCCAGGACGCTGGGATCATGACCTGAGCCGAAGGCAGCTGCTTAACCAACTGAGCCACCCAGGCGTCCCAAGGCTCCCAGAATTTTAAAAAATCTATTGTATCGGGGCGCCTGGGTGGCTCAGTGGGTTAAGCCGCTGCCTTCAGCTCAGGTCATGATCCCAGGTCCTGGGTTCGAGCCCCGCATCGGGCTTTCTGCTCAGCAGGGAGCCTGCTTCCTCCTCTCTCTGTGTCTGCCTCTCTGCCTACTTGTGATTTCTCTCTGTCAAATAAATAAATAAAATCTTTAAAAAAAAAAAAATCTATTGTATCTTTCCCCTAAAATATACCTCCACTTGTGGAAGTGCTAAAGACACACTCACATGATAATTAGAGGCAGAGGAAGAAAATGCATGAGCCTAAGCCAACCTCTTTCCCAACCCCATCTCAGGGAAATTCAGCCTTGATAACCTCCAGGGCAGGAGAGAGAGGGGTATGTGTCAGTGTGGAGAAAAGATATTTAAGGTGTTGGGAGGGCCCTTACCTGTTTCACGACTGTCACTGTCCCTGGAGCCATGGCGACCACAGAGGCCACAGCAGTGGCGTCATGGGCCTCGGTGCCCAGCTCGATGATTTGCTGGAGGATGTTCACCGCCGTGGGGTCAAGGCGGTCACCTTACAAGGAAGAAGCAAACGGGACATCAGTAAGCCCACAGGGGTTGAGGGGCACTGAGTGCAAACCAGACCTTACTAGAGGCCACTGTGGGGTGTCACCCACCCCGGGGCGTGGGGAGCACAGATTCTCCACGATCACTCATTCCAACAGCAGAATAATTTGCATGGCACTTTTTGGCTTTAAAGCAGTTTTTATAGGAACATCTCCAAAGCCCAAATGATCCTATGAGGAGATGACATTGTGATATCACCCCCATTTCACAGACTGGTCACCTCTGCACAAAAAAGGAGACTTGCCTGGAACCAGTTTTGGCACAAAGCCGGAGCTCAGACCCCAGGGTTCTGAATCCAAACTTGATGACCCAGGACTGCTTCTCAGGAAAGAAGCCCTGAGAAGTACCAACAAACACACTAACCTGCAAAGTTAGTGTCCTGTAAACACAGGCCTGGGAGGTGGCCAATGAGAGCAGGCCCCACAAATTACACAAGCTATGGACTAAACATCCAGGGATGCCTCAATTATTAGAACCAGTGCAACTCAGAACTCCAAACCAATTGAAGCTCGGGGTTCCATTTTAATCATCTCAAACAATTAGAATCCACAGCCTCAGGCCAGCTACTGAGCCTGCCCTGCCGGGCCGCACCATCTGCCTGACCATCTGTGACTCTCCGGAACACGGCCCTCGGACCCTGGTCATTAATTTACTGAAAGGGAAACTCCTGCGTGATCTCTGTGTTAGCATAATATCACCAAGCCTCTGCCAACGTTTGCGTCCTTGTGGACCGGCTTTCCGCAGGCCACATTCCAACGCAAGTCGCTCAGGAAGAGATGGAGAAGGGGAGCGTGATGTGTTCTATGTAACAGGGAGCGTGTGGCATGAGCCTCAGTAGAGGACGGTGTGAGTGCCTTGCATACCCTTCGTACCACTCTGGCACTGCCCTACACACACACACACACACACACACACTCACCCTCTTTCTCTCTCTACTTAAGGGACGTACTTCCACTGTGCCTTGCAGCCAACCACTCTGAACATCCGAAGACTAAACAAAACCTTTACCTTAAAAACATACTGAGCTGAGCAAGGTTTAATTCCTCCTGCACTGACCCCCCTGGGGGCCATTTGTCAAGCCTGTCATCAGGAGCGTGGCTCCCAGCGGGAATACAGAGATCTGCCTCCATCCAACACTGTCTCTCCTCCTCCTTCCAGGACTCAGGAGACAGATTTGTAAGCAAATTATTACCCACCAGGTTGGTCCCGTCTCAGGAGGCCATCAGCGGAATGCTGCAGAGAAGTCAGCAATTAGGGGAACGCTGCAGAACAGTCAGCTGGGTCCCCGGCAGATGACATGCGATCTGAACGCCGAAGGTACAGGTGAGGTGGCCAGGAAAAGCGTGTGGGGGAAGGGAACAGACCGTGTCCCAGAGATCACACCCGCAGTGCAGGTTTTGTGGAGTCTGCAGGGGAGAGCAACCTCAGAGGCGGGGTGGGAAGGGACGCGGCGCAGGGAGCAGAACCCAGAGCGGGCAGGCCTGGCTCAAGGAGCCGCGAAGCCCGAGCCCTGTCCCAAAAGCCAGGAACAGACTGGGAGAGGCTTCAGAGGGAATGTGCGTGCATGTGGGGGATGAAGGCACAGGGCCTGAGCGGTTGCTGAAGCCACAAACATGAAGGAAGGAAGCAGAGATTCAGACAGAGCCTCTCTCTGGGTGCCCCACTGAACAGCCCCGGCCGGGCCACTCCCTGCGAACCACCTGCCGCTCTAACTAGCTGCACCCAGGAAGCGCTGTCTCCCCAGCCCCTTGAGCTCTGCAGTCCAGTGAGCCCAGACCTAAAGTCATCGGCCCAAAGGACAGTTTTTCTCAGGGGGCTGATGACCTGGGCTCTAGGGCTTTAAGAACAGAGCCACACTGGCAATTTCCTACCCCTACCACAACCTAATGCCTTCCTCTGCATGCACATCAGACTGTGGTCATGTATGAACAGGGGCTCATTCCAGGTGCTGAAAAGGACTAAGAAAATACTTCTCAGTGTAAGACCCAAATCACCGCTCAGCTGGCATAGTGGTCTGATTTTAAAATTGACCTAACATTTGAAAACGACATAAAAATCCTGCATTGGGGCTTTTCAGAAGATTGGGATGCAGGCCGTGCTGGGCTCAAGGCTCTGCAGGGCGGCCCTGGGCCACCGCTGTCCATGGAGCAGAGACAAGCCCCCCTCCAGAAGAGAGGCCCAGAAGCCAGGGACGGGGACAGACACCCAGACCATGGGACCAGCTCCGGCACTGAGCCGAGCCCTTCTGGCAAAGCGCATTCCGCCCCCACGGAGAGCGGTAAGCCCCTGCTCAGAGCACGTGCGGAGAGCTGGACACATGCGACAGAGCTCCGCGTCTACTAAGCCTCCTCTCGGCTCCCGTCGGGGGGCTGAGGCCTCCGAGCCTGAGTGTGGGACCTTCGGCGAATAAATGCTGGGGCGGCCATGCTGGCGGAGCCCACGCAGGGACATCACGCATTCAGACGTTCATTCCTTCAGCACGCTCACGAAGGGGCCGGCTCGGAGGTGGCCGGAATGTGTCCCCCCCTCACCGCTCTCCGAAGTGTATCTCAGGTCCTGGAGCGCGGCCACGGCTGCCTGCGTGCCCTGAACGTCCTCTTCGGCTTCCGTGATGTGCACGTACTGGGTGGAGGGCTCCTCGGGGGTTTCTGTGGCCGGCTAAACAAAAACACACCATCTGAGTGACCTTCTAGAAGACCACCCGTCACCGCAAGTCCCAGGATAACGTACAGAGACAGACAAACGCACACAAGCACCCTCTGCAACAGCTCGTTTACCTGGCATCCCTGAGACATCAGCTGCTCCCATAAAAACACACTTTCCCAAACGGAAACTACTTTTTGCAAATACTGAGATGTTTTCAAAGCAGCTGTGGTAGAAAGCTTCCTGCCACATTCTTCCCTTAGGACCAGAGTGTGCAGTCAGTAATTAGGGATTAGACACGCACAGAGATTCCTGCATGTGCTCTTTTAATGGCTGCTGTCCCCTCCCGCTGCTGCCCGGGCTGTCCTCATGGGCCCCAGGCTGGGGCTGCTTGGGGGGAACCCAAGGCACAGCTGCAGGTGGAGGGAGGGGGGCGGGCGACTACATCGCCCGTGTCAAGTTTGTGGCACACGTCCTGCACGGAGGAAGAGCTCAGTCAACCTTGGCTACTCCAGTCTTCCTATTTTTATACAAAGGAGATGATAAACAAAGGACCACAGGAAACATATCTGCAAAATCAGGAGCTGTGAAGGGAGGAAGGGCTGAAGCGACATTCTCGGGTGCCACGTACCTCAGGAGAAAAGAGGTGGGACAGAACTCTGCATGTCGCGGAAGCCCAGCATGAATACTGCCCTCTTTCTGGAAGGGACGGGGAGTTGGGGGGGACTAGAGGCAGGAAACAGGAACATCACCAATAAAGAACAGGAAGGAGGACTTGACACAAAATTTACAGGTGCCGAAGTAATGTCCTATAAGTACCTATAGGTAATGGACACAGTTCCAAACACCACATAATTCTTCTCTTACAGCCAAGGGGCCAAGCGCCTTTCAAGATTCCCAGCCTGACACCCAGTAGACACCCAATAAAAAGGTGATGAATGCATAAATAAACAACAACAAACCCTACTTCCTTGTAAGCACTATTAAGCCACAAATTGCCCAACACTGACTGGGCCCCAGGAATGTGAGCCTCTGAGAAGCGGCACACACAGAACGGCTTCTTTCCCGCGGGGGACTCTGTAATGGTCACATGTGGGGAGGATGGGCTGTGCAAGGCATTCTGGGGAGCCAGACGACAGCCCGAACTGCTGGAGGAGGCAGCCTGTCCCCCACAGGTGACCAAGCGCCTGAGCCCAGCTGCTCTCTCACTTCTGGAGTTGAGTACATGGCTTTGCAAGTACTGCTTTCACTGGGTTCGAAGCTCTCCTCCTCAACGCGCTGGGATCCGCAGGAAGAGAGGCCTTCAGAGCAGAGGGTGTGCCACACGCACTTACAAAAGCACCGACCGACCGAGAGATGCGGGGTGTTAGATCAGGAGCCGGCTCTGTGATGTCCATTTGTTAATAGAGAGCGAACCCTTGCAGTATGAACTTGGGACACCAGAGGACTGTGTGTTTTCCCTTAGATGAGGAGGTAACACTGATGTCACCTTCTCCACCACCAATAATCATAGCTGGTGCCAGACACTGGGGGTCCTGGGGGCCTACCAGGGACTGGCTATGGACCTCGGCAATTTGATATCCTGTCTTGTGGGTATTACTAGCCTCACCGTGTGGGTCAGAAGACGGAGAACACAGAGGTCAAAGAGATAATGGTTCCCAGTCAAGCCATTCATACAGGACAGCACCAGGATTCAGTCTGTCAAACTCTAATGCGCGTACTTCCTACATTTTCTTATAGAAAATTTCCAGCACACACAACAGGGGGATAATCCCTCCATGTACACATCACCCAACGTGAATAACTATCAATTCGTGACCAGCCCTATTTCCCCTCTGTCCCCCGACACACTCCGCGCCCTGCCCTTGGAATACCGTGAGGCAAATGCAAAAGTCACGGCATCTTCTCTTTATTCTAGAAGGTTTCTCCGAGAGATAGAGCCCTCGCAAAATGCAAGCACAACAACACCGCGACATCAAACACCGAGCAGTAAGTCCTTCACGTGGCCACCCACCGGGCCATGTCCTTGTCCCTCCAGTATCTTATTTCCTATTAACTGACCCTTCAAATAAAATTTAAGTCATTGAACCCAGGTATTGGAACTGACTGACATGTCTCATAAGACTTCTATTTACAGGTTCTCCCTCTGATCGGACTCCGACCCCCCCAGCCCGACTTATAGTTCTACGCAGAGTTTCCAACGGTCTGAACTTGGCTGACGGCACCGCTAGGAACCACTGACTGTCCACTGCGTCTCCTGCAAGTTGGTAGATGTAATCAGATACTGGTTCCCTTTTTGGCACGAATGCTTCAGTTATATGGTCGACTCTAACAGGAGACACAGGATGTCTGGGTGTCTTCCTTATTTCTCTGCCATCAGCAGGTTAAGGGGTGGCCACTGCTGGATCCGTGACACCATGGGGAGCTTGCAAATGGTCATACTGTAGATCTTCATTCGTTAGCTGGAAAATGTCTATAAATAGAAGCTTCTCCTCACCGAATATTTGGTTATACTGAGGTACAGTTTGTTTTTAGGAAAGGTACTATTTGACTCTTGGCCTTTTTTTACCAAAACAGAGTTGATGCCCTAATACCCTACAAAGGTGGCTGAGTCCCACCCTCCCCCGCCCCCCGGCAGAAACCCACGGACTGAAATATTCCTGCTGTGCTTCACTGCGCTTACTGAACCGAGCAACAGCCTTGGGGGTACACCTCAGAGCCCCTCCCCCCCAGCCCCGCCAGCCCCACAACAACCGACGACAGTCCGGGTCTCTGCAGTTCTCCCTGCCCTTAGCTCACACCCCACTCCGGAGGGGCAAACTCCGATCTTCAAGTCTGTGGGAACTCTGCGTAGCTAGGCCAGCATTTTGATATACAGTTAGCACCACTTATTTCGCTCTCCTCTCAATTTTCAGGGCTTGCATTTTTTAAACTTTAGTGTTTTTTTAGTATCATGTGAAATGTATGTGTGGTTTCAGAATCAAATCTGCACAACCGCGAAGAGCTCTTGGCTTGTCTCCTTATACCCCCATTTTGGTGCGGCCTCACCTCTCCTCATGAAACGCTCCCGTCTTTTGTAGGACTATTTTATTTTGAAATATTTTTCGAATTACAGCAGAGTTGCACAGATAAAACCGAGAGTTCCTACACACCCTTGACCCAACCTCCCCTCACGGTAACACCTGACGCGACCGGGGTACAATTATCAAAGCTCAGAATTAATGCTGGAACCACTGACTTGACCCAGATTTAACAGCTTTCTCCACAGTGTCCCTTTTCTGTTCCAGGACCCAGGGCTGGATCCAGGGAATCCGTCACCAAGTCGCCATGGTCTCCTCCCACCAGGGACAGCTCCTCTGGCTTTCCTGGCCTTTTGTGAGCGTGATACTCTGAGGAGTCCTGGTAAGGTATCTAACCACACATCATTCACATACATCTGACGGAGCAGACAGAGATTGAGGCCTTTCTGAAGAATACCATGAGGGGGAAGGAGCGTGCCCCTCTCCTCATCACGTCAGGCGGCACAGGGCACCATGACGTATTACCAGGGACGCTAACCTCTGGCTACACGGTTAGCGTGGGTGGGCCCGATGCCTCTCCCACACAGTGATTACTTTCCCTCTGTGATCCAGTGAGGATCTGCGGGGAGAGATTTTGAGCTATGTAAATATTCTGTTTCTCCTTATATTCTAATTTCAGCTCCCACTGATGGATTTGCCTGCAGCCATGATTACTATGGTGCTTTAATGCGAATTCTCTATTTCCCTCATTCCTCCCACGTATATCCCTCAGCATTCTTCTCCGTGCAAGATCTGTTCCTTCCCAACCATTCGTTCTAGTACAGAGTCACTGATACTTATTTTATTCTTTGAGTTGTAGTACAACACTATCATTGTTGGTTTTTTTATTTTTTAAAGATTTTATTTATTTATTGGAGAGAAAGCACACACAAGCAGGGAGAGGAGCAGAGGGAGGAGAAGCAGACTCCCCACTGAACAGGGAGCCCTACTCAAGGCTTGAACGCAGGACCCTGCGATCATGACCTGAACCCAAGGCAGATGCTTAACCAATGGAGCCACCCAAGCGCGCTGACATTCTTTATTTAGGTACTTAAATTGTTCTGGGTCTGGCCATTAGGAACTTTTTGGGTTGTGTCTTGTGTCCTTTTGATATACCTCCATCTTTCGGGGGGTTGTTGGGGGAGAAGCATGTTGTTTCTTTCTAGGACTATAAAATACTGTAGGATCATCTTACAAACTTTCTGCCAGAGCCCTGGAATTAATCACTTTCCAAAGGACCCCAGAGTTACTTTTACTGGAGAATCCTATTAGAGACCGAGATCTGGGGAACAGGTGTGCTCACAGCCACTGAGTGTCACTGCTTAGGGCTCTCAGCACAAAAGGCTGAGAAACACAGGTACACAGGTACATAGACTGTGTACAGGCACACAAGCAATCATTCCTCTATGTAAAACCATAATACATAATCGGGCTGTGATAAATAGCATAGTGCAGGCACCTTCTCTCCTTCTGTGAGCGTTACTTTAGGGTACTTTTCTAGCGATGGGACTGTTTAGTTAACGGATGAAGAAGTGCACCAGTAATTTTACTAGATGCTGCTAAATGCCCCCTCATAGCGGTAGTAACATTCTGAATTTCCACCTGCAGCGCATGTGAGTGCATTTTCCCCTCAGCCTCTCCAACAGAGAGGACATCCGATTCTGGATCCTAATAGGTAAGAAGTTCTCTCTCTCTCTAGTTTCCATCAACATGTGCTACGTGTCAGGCTGATCATGTCTTCACATATTCGAAGTCACCTGCATTTCTCTTCTAGGAACCTTTCTGATCTCTTGCCCATTTTCCTATGGGGTTGTTGATCACTATTTTTGACAAGACTTCTGTAATGTCAATATACTCAGCCTTCTTCTACCACAGGACCACAAGTATTTTGCTGTCATTTGTCTCTTGAGCTTGTTTATGAGCTCTTTTCCACAAGACTTTTTAAAATTTTTTCTTGTGGTCAATTGTTCTCAATCTTTCTCCTTCCTCAATCTGGATTCTGAGTCATATAGTTACACAAACTCTCCACACTCTGATTTTAGAAATGAATTCGTTCACTAGGGTTTTTCTTCTGGTATTCCTAAAATGTCACTGTTTTTACATTTAAATCTCTGATCTTTTCGCTCTTACCTCTCTCTACACATACAAGCTGCTCGTTATTTTACGTTTGTTTCAACCCATTGCTTATCATGCTAGTAGTTTTTCATTCCTTCTACTGGATTTGCCAAGAATAGAATCCTGCCATCTTCACACAGATACCTTATTTCTTCCCTTCCAATTCTTTTTTTATTTTTCAAGATTTTATTTATTTGTTGGACAGAGGGAGAGAGAGAGTACAAGCAGGTAGAGCAGCGGAGGAAGAGGGACGCAGAGAGCCCGATGCAGGGCTCCATCCCAGGGCCCTGTAATCATGACCTGAGTTGAAAGCAGTTGCTTCACCGACTGAGCCTCAGGCGCCCCCTTCCCTTCTAATCCTTAATGTCACTATTACTCTGCCTGACGCCCCTTCCAAGTGATGTTCAAGAGCAGAGCTCCTGTTGCATCCTCGTCTTGTTCCCAACTCAACAAGACACCCAGCACCCCCCACCCCCAGGTAAGATCCTCGTTTTGAGGCCGAGATGCATGGATGCATTCTTCCATCTTAAGGGTATATTCACCCAGCTGTACCTTACTGACTGTTTTTAATCACCAGATGCTTAAGTTTGTTGAGTGCCTTTTCTGAATGTGTGAAGATAATCATTTCTTTTTCCTCCCTAGTTCTAGTATGATGATGGATTATAGCAAAATACTCCCTCCTACTGAGCCCCCCTTTCTTTGCATTCTGGAATCATCCTCACACTGTCGTGATGTATTAGTTTTTTCATGTGTTCTGGGATTTTTTCTAAGCCCTTACTCTTAATTACCGTATGCTGATGCTCTAGAAGGTGCCTGGATAAATGGTTCTCATTTGTGGGTGATTTGGACTTCTGGAGACATCAGCAACATCCGTGCATTTCTGGTTGTCACAACTGGGGGTCCCACTGATATTGGGGTGGGGATTTGGGGGGTCGAGGACGCTACTAAACATCCTAAAATGCATCAATCAGCCCCTACAACAGGTTATCACGTCCAAGATCGTAACATTAGCAGTGCTGAGTTTGCAAAACCCCGCCTCATGTAAGCTGCAATTCGTCCGTGGTGGGGACACTTGGTGCTTGGAGAGAGAGACAGCTACTGGTTTTGATCATATATATATGTTCTAGCCAGGGGACTGGTTCTAACACCCTAGGGTAAAACAAAGATGGCAGGGGGGAGTGCATGCCTTCAGCAACAGGACAGGAGGGCCTAGAATCAGAAGACAAAGCCCTTCCCGGTTCTTCTGGTGAAGACTTACAACATGCCCCTTGCCTTACATCCTTCCCTCGGATGCAACAGCTGAAACTCTGGAATGGTGACTCACAGAAGTGCAAATGCCAGGGAGAGACCGATACAGACATTCTCAGTTCAACTCAGGGTAAGAATTCGCACGCATAGCCCTGGTCTCAGCCCTCCCACAGGAGACGGGCTTTGGGAAGATCTCCTAGTTTCCCAACCAGAAATCCCAATTCTCTGAGGAGCCGCTGTCTGTGCCCAGGATCCGGGACTGCCCGGTCTGTCATTTGTATCTGGAAAGGTCCAGATCAACACCGTGCTTTAGAAACTTACCTCCCACTTGGGGTCTCCTTCATTTTCCACCAACTTCAGGCCATGCTTGTTCTTCAGGTGTCTGTTGAATTCCCATTTGGTACCGTAGACAAAGCTGCACACAGGACACTTCAAACCACCTGAAGGCACAGAGAAAAAAGGACAGGGAAGTGACTGTGGCCCCAGGCTTCCCACCATCTAAACCCCTCAAGTCCTGGGGAAAGCACAATGCAGCCTACAGCACTCACCTCGGTCCAGCCTCCCTCCATGACAGAACACAGCAGCGATGGCAGGGATGTGTCTCAGGACAGAGATTTTAAAGCTTAATGATTTTTCTTTTCATTTCTGAACGAGCATTTGCAGAGAGTCTAACATACGTGACATTCCAGTTGTGGTGGCGACAGAATTCCCGTGGCCACGTGAATACGTGGCCTAAATCATTCCTTCACTTTTTTTCATTTGAAAAGAGCAAACAACTCAATGCCAGGCTGCTTTTCTCAATCATCTTTGTCCCAAAATACTAAGACCAAGAGGCAGACTCTCCGTCTCCTTCACATCAAAAGCTGAGCTGTTTGTATAAATTCCCATTGGGATTTCCCCATAAAGGGCAGATTAAGAAGTTGGACACATCCTGAAATGTCACTATTTATCGAGCTGATTATGTTTTATACATGTTCTGGGAGGTGTTTGGATGTAAGAGCACGTAAAACTCCAGATTAAAAACAAACAAACAAAAAAAAAAAAGAAAAAGAAAAAGAAAAAAACTTGAGAATCACACAAAAGATTATCTTTCTAAAATCCTATCAGGAACAGCAACTAATGAGTGACTGGACAAAATTCACTTTACTGGGCTGTGAGTTCAGAAGCAACCTCCAACCGCCGGGGGAGGCGTCCTGGCCGCGGGCCTCCAAACCCACACAGATGATCAGCCGCCACCGTGAGGCCTCCACCCTGCGCCGGGCAGGGGGGCCACGTGGGGGGCACAACTGGTCTCCCTGCGGCCACTGCCGGTCTACTCGCCACCTGCCGCACAGACGGGGCTTCAAAAAACACAAACCAGAGGCGCCTGCACGGCTCAGCTGGTTGAGCCTCCGACTCTTGATTTCAGCTCAGGTCACCATCTCACGGTCACGGCAGCGAACCCCGCGTCAGGCTCCGCGCTTGGCGGGAGTCTACTTGAGATTCTCTCCCTCCGCCCCCACCCCCTTCTCCCAAATAAAGTAAGTCAATAAATCAATGAAATAAAGACACGAATTGAATCACATCTCTTACAGGTGTAAAACCCTCCAATGGCTTCCCATCAGACCCAGAATAAAATCTCAGCTCCCTGCTGTGGCTCGTGTGACCTCGTACCCACCTGCTCCCCACCCTTCCCCCACCTCTGGCACTGACCATGCTCATTCCCTTCTCAGCATGCCTGGTGTTGGGGGGTCTGCACCCCGTCTTTCTGCTGCCTCTGCCCCCCTCTCTCTGACCTGCTGTGCTCTCCTGTGTCCTCCCAGGGCCCGAGATTGCTCACTGGGGCACTAAGGAGAGGGAGTAGAGGAATTCTGTCCTGATGATGAGGTTGTCTTGACAAATTAGATAACCACGGGCCACACTTCATGGGGATGCCTAACACACTGTAAGCATGTCCCAGAGCAAGCAGGATGTGCGTGATCTCCTGACTCAGTTCCACGTCAGCGGCATCTGACAGTGCATGGCTCTGTAGGCGGGGTTTCCTGTCTGTCACCCGGGATGCTGAGTGACTCCCCAAACAGTCATGAGCAGAAAAGGAAGCCAACCTAGACGGACAACAGGGCATCCCCTCACACCTTCAGCTCACTGTTTCACAGGCTCGCCATGCTAGCAGGGCGCAGGAGAGCATGGCGGGTCCGACAGAGACGGGGACAGAATCCGCAGAACAGACTGGCAACACCATAAATTTCCAGAACATTCCATAGAGGAGGCAGCTCAAACGGATGCTTATTTTCTGAAACTTACACACTCTGCATTCTTTTTTTAGGCCAAATCAAATGGGCTTGTTCTTTCCCGCCTAGACGATAATTAAATGTAGTTTTTAGCTTCCTTTATTATCACTTATCAATCATCGAAAATGATGTATTTTCCTCTGATCATCTTTTAAAACTCTCCAAGGTGTGAAAACCTCTGCCTTCTCATTTGGTTCAACTGACGTAGCTCTTCCTATAACGACTTAACAAGAGGCAGTGAAATTAAAGACTCCTTCTGCGGGACTCTTTAATGGAAACTAATTTAAGGAGAAAAACATCCTTATATTCTGTTTAAATTAAAATTAATATGATAATGCCCCACATTAATTAAAACTTCAACCTTTGCCACATGGTCTTTAATTAAAGAACAACACATTGGAAATAGTAATCTAGACTAAATGCAGAACTATGCACTTAATTGACACCAAAGCTAGAAAAATTAATTTCTAATTCAATTCATTACACTCTCAGGCAATGCACAATAGAGGCCATGGGAAGACTTGGTGCATTTACTCGTGGCACTGATCTAAAGCACACACCATAAGAACCGCAAACCCCAGATCACACTTTCCTCGGAAGGCATGAGAAGCAGGCAAAGGCACAGAACTTTAGACACAATTTGAAAAATCAATCGTGGCATCTTTTTTGCTCTTTTTGGCATTAAAATATCTTTGGATCCTTTGTGGTGGGTGACCTTACTGAAAATCCAACTTCATTTCCAATAACATAACTCCTGGAGCAGCACAGAGCACAGGGCTGGGCTATCAGATCCTAGAATCTGGACCCTGCTCGTGTGACCCACGAGCCACTTCCTAAAACTCTTAGAGCTTCGTTTTCTCTTGGGGGAAATGTTAAAGCTCCTATCTTAAAAAAAAAAAAAAAAAGAACGAAAGAAAGGCACCCCAGGGGCACCTGGGTGGCTCCGACAGTTCAGCATCTACCTCAGGCTGGGGTCATGATCTCAGAGTCCTGGGATAGAGCCACGCTTCAGCAGGGAGGTGGTGGGGGGGTGTCTCTGCTCAGCGGTGAGCATGCTTCTCCCCCCACCCCTCTCCTGCTTGTGTTCTCTCTCTCAGATAAACAAATAAAATCTTCCCAAAAAAGGTACTCCAGTAGGCAGAATAATGGACCCCCAAAGAGAGTCACATCCTGGAGAAAAGGGATCTCTCATGCACGGTTGGTGGGAATGTAAACTGGTACAGCCACCGGGGCAAACAGTATGGACGTTCCTCAAAAAATACAACCATCATGATACAGCCATCCCACTGCCGAGTTTCTACCGAAAGGAAATGAAAACAGAACTTCGAAGCATTATCTGTATTCCCATGGTCGCTGCAGTGTGATCCACAGTAGCCAAGGTCTGGAACAACC
Source organism: Lutra lutra (assembly GCF_902655055.1). Lineage (NCBI taxonomy): Eukaryota > Metazoa > Chordata > Mammalia > Carnivora > Mustelidae > Lutra > Lutra lutra. The sequence continues at coordinate 7,910,318 of NC_062281.1, read as the reverse complement.
TCAGTGTCCACCAACATGATGGATAAAGAAGACACAGTGTGCGCACACGTGTGCGGCACACACACATGCACACACAGGAATATTAGTAAGCCACGGAAAGGAAAGAAATCCTGACATTTTGACAACATGGATGGACCTAGAGGGCATCTGCCCAGTGAAGTAAGTCAGGCACAGAGACAAATACTGCATGGTTATCACTAACACGGGGACTCAAAAAAAGAAAGCTGAACTCACAGAAACAGAGTAGAACAGTGGTTGGCAGGAGCTGGAGGACAGGGGAGGTAGGAAGAGACTGGTAAAGAGTACACACTTGTGGTTACAAGATGAGTAAGGTCTGAGGGTCTACGGTGAAACACAGTGACAATCGTTCATAACTGAAGTTCTCGAAAGGAGTACAACTTGAGGGGCACCTGGGTGGCTCAGTGGGTTAAAGCCTCTGCCTTCAGCTCAGGTCGTGATCCCAGGGTCCCGGGATCGAGTCTGCATCAGGCTCTCTGCTCAGCGGGGAGCCTGCTTCCCCCTCTCTCTCTGCCTGCCTCTCTGCCTCCTTGTGATCTCTCTGTCAAATGAATAAATAAAATCTTAAAAAAAAAAAAAGAGTATAACTTAAAACATTCTCAACAACAGCGAGAGAGGATTAATGTGTGAGGTGACCAGTGTAGCAGCTGACTGGAGGATGAGAATCCTAAACTTCTCACAGCTTTGTGAATGACATCTCAGTGACACCGGGCGGGGTGGGGGGTGGGAAGCAGTGGGGATCTGTTTGCAAACCGGACTGGGCTCTACTGAAAGAGCTGGGGATCCGGGCCCCCAGGAGCAGCCTGTCAGGAATGGAGTGGGCATGGATAAACAGTATGGGGGATTTTGTTATAATGAAAAGTAAATAAACATAGAAAAAGAGAAAATGTTGTTCTGATCCTGATCCCGGCAACAGGGGGTGTTACCTCGCACCAAGAAGGGACCTGGCAGCTGGGACTGACCAAGGATCTGGAGATGGAGATTGTTCTGGATGGTCGAGGCAGGACTAGTGGAGTCGCAAGGGTCCTGACAAAGAGGAGGCAGAAGGCGGGTCACCGAGAAGCAACAGGAGGAAGACTCAGAGCCATGGCCGGCCATGAGGGTAGGGAAGGAAGGGACTCCAGGCCAGGCATGCGGGCAGCCTCTGGAAGCCGGACAAGGCAGGGGAACAGCGTCCCCTGGAGAGTCCAGAAGGAATACGGATCTGTCAGCAAACCTGACTTCGGCCTGTGAGACCTGTCTTGGACATGAGCCCTTCAGAACTGTAGGATAATGAATCTGTGTGGTTTAAACCACCACGTCTCTGGTCATTTATTACAGCTGCAGTAAGAGACGCATACAGGCCCTAAACCGCCACTGAACGAAGGAGCTCAATTATAAAGGAAAGCGGGGGCGCCTGGGTGGCTCGGTGGGTTAAAGCCTCTGCCTTCAGCTCAGGTCATGATCCCAGGGTCCTGGGATCGAGCCCCACATCGGGCTCTCTGCTCCGCAGGGAGCCTGCTTCCTCCTCTCCCTCTCTCTCTGCCTGCCTCTCTGCCTGCTTGTGATCTCTGTCTGTCAAATAAATAAATAAAATCTTAAAAAAAAAAAGAAAAAAGAAAGGAAAGCGGATTCAGAGCACTGCGATTACACAACGTAAAGCAGTAAAATGTGGACTTGGACTTTGTGAACGTTCTCACTTCTTGTTGTCTTCATTCGGTGCCTGTCCTGGGACCCAGTCAGAGCCCCAGCTCAGAAGCAGGATCGTCGTTTTCGTCCTGTGCGAGCCCCAGGTGGAGGGCCCTGGTCACATGGCAGCTGTCCGACAGCCTCGGAACCTCTCTCAACCCCCAGATCTGCTTTTCAGGAGACCTTCAGGAAAAACAGTGTAAAGGAACAGAGCAGAGGAACGACAGAGTGCATTTTATTATTAGCCAGGCTGGGGTCCCCAAAGCCATGGAAGACCACTAGGGAAACAGGAGCTTTAAGCAAGGCTCCCCCTCCGGGTCCCTTCACATGCCCCCCAAAGTCCGGGCATCTGAGACCCTCCAGACGAGCAGAGAGAAGCACTAAAAGAGAGACAGGTCCAGAGTTAGCCTTGGGTCAAACCAGCAACTAGACCCGGAGACAAAGACACGAGACAAAGTCAATAGCACCCCGCATGTGTGACCTTCCAACAGAGCAGCAGGTGACCACTAGCCCATGTGAACCGATGGCTGTTCCAGAACAGCACCAGGCCACTTCCTCCTCTCCCTCCTCAGGAAGTTCGTGCTTGAGACAAACCTCGGGGGGCATCGGCCCCGCAGCAGTAAGAATCCAGACCGTGAATCCAGAGCTGGGTGTGGCTCGGCCTCCTGCACACTCTGTCACCTGGGCTGATCACTGCCCCCCACTCCGGGTCTCCTCACTTTAAAACAGGGACAATGAGGGGCACCTGGGTGGTGCAGTTGGGAAAGCATCTCTCTCTCTCTCTCTCTCTTTTTTTTTTAAGATTTTATTTATTTATTTGACAGACCGAGATCACAAGTAGGCAGAGAGGCAGGTAGAGAGAGAGGGGAGGCAGGCTCCCTGATGAGCTGAGAGCCCATGTGACACGGGGCTCAATCCCAGGACCCTGGCATCACGACCTGAGCCGAAGGCAGAGGCTTTAACCCACTGAGCCACCCAGGCGCCCCAAGCATCTGACTCTTGATTTCTGCTCACATCAGGCTCTCAGGCTCCTGAGATCAAACCTCTCATTGGGCTCCCCACTCAGTGAGGAGTCAGCCTGGGATTCTCGCTCTCCCTCACCCTCTGCCCTTCCCCACCTATGTGCACATGCACGCTCTCTCTCTCTCTGAAATAAATGAATCTTAAAAAAAAAAAAGGAATGATGACCTCACAGGGCGTCTGTCAGAGAGAAATTAACATATAACAACCAATGATGACATCACATCACGGCGAGCATCTGCCAGTAATGTACAGAATCTGGGCCTTAATATAAAACAATTCTAAAACTCAAATGTCCCAACATCAGATAAATGACTTCTGTGTTAGCTGACGGTTTCTGGATTTCCTTCTGTGCTACTTTTCCTGAATTTGGTATGAAAAGCTACAATATGGATATACATCCAAGGTGCATACACACACACACTAATATTCTTTTCATATGGTAGCTCAAAATAATGCAAAGATTTTATTATTTTTTTAAGTTTATTTATTTGCAGGGGAGGGCGAGAGGACACAAGCAGGGGGAGGGGCAGAGGGAGAAGCAGGGTCCCCGCTGAGCACTGAGCCCGATGTGGGGCTCTATCCCAGGACCCTGGGATCGTAATCTGAGCCAAAGGCAGATGCTTCACCAACTGAGCCACCCAGGGGCCCCAAAATGATGCAAAGATTTTAGCAGATGCCACAAACGAAGACTTCTCTCTGAGCCCACTCCTCCCACTGCGTCCCATCCCAACCACTACCCTGGCTTCAGTGACCCTCTAACTGTCGGGGCTGGGAGAAGGGTTAGCACTGGGGAGAAGCCTCGCATTCTCCTCCTGCGAGCAATGTGGGAGCCACTGGCAGGAACACACCTGTTCTGTTACAGTCAGAATACGGAGCCTTGGAGAAGCTTCCTAGCCTTTGTCCCCAGCCCAGGCCACAGCAGAGATACACGCCACCATATCCCAGTGTCCAGCACGATGCTGAACACAGCAGGAGCACAAGAGATAGGAACACGGGAATAAACAGAATAGTAAATTCGAGCCATTTATGAAGTGCTACGTGTTGGGCACAGGCTGGGACCTTGGAGAATAAGACTGAATGTCTGCTGCCACTGCTGGGAGGGTATGAGCCTCTCCTCTGCAGAGATGAGGAATACCAAGGTTCAGAGAAGTTAAGTAAGTCACCCAGGGCCAGAGGGATCAGACACCCCGGCTCCAGGCTCACCTGACCCCATCCCTGCACTGATGCTAATAATCTGGAGGGACCTGACGGGCCGCTCTGAGGTCACTGGAGAATGAGCGGCCTGCTAAGTGCCATCTCTGTCCTGCTGTGAGCTTCGGGAGTGAGCTAACAGTGTGAGAAGCTTGGCGCCAAAGTATCCTGTGCCTGTCACCCCATGATCGAGGGGACAGGCTTGTGAGCTGGCTTCCTGAGGCGCATCTCAGGAGGAAAAATGGGCAGGCCCACAGCAGCAATACAACGTGAAAACGTGCGTTTGTGTGAGAAAACGCCTCCGGTCCGTATTAATGAACAAGGGATGGGCTAAGAAAGCAAGTTAAGAGATTGTCTGACCTGTCTTCCAATGCTCAGAAGTACATCAAATAAAAGCAGGGAATAAAGCACGGACACAGCATTCAGGAGACGTTTAATGACCAGAAAGCCCAGATTCTCGAGAACGGGTGCATCCTGAAGGGGCCCAAGGGACACCTCACTGGCATTGTCACCCCTATGCCCTGAGGGCCAGAAGTGCGCTGGAGCTGGCTTCAACAGCTCCCAGGCCAGCTGCGCACGCCTCTTCCCAGTTCGTGACATCACACTAGGTAGCTTAAGATGGGCCACGGTCGAGATCCCTCCACCACAGAGACTGGCAAACTCCCTGCTCGTGGGAGGTAAACACTTACAGGACACTGCTGGTGGATGCCCGAGCATCCGCCGTTCCAGAGGGCTTTGGAAGCCCACGGAAAATAACCCAGACTCATGGAGAGCACCAGGGTACCATGCCCCAGAAACCTACAAGGAACAGAAACACCTTGGCCTTTTAGGCCCCCTTCCCTACCTCTTGCACAACACTGTGCACTGACATCCTTCCCAAATCCCTGAGCACTGTGCATGGGAGAACCTTTGTCCACAGCTGATAGCTCTGCCTGCATCCCAGTGTGACACTGCTGAAATCAGGTGATGGACAAGGATCCCTGCACGTGGTGTAGGAAAGCCGTAACATCATTCGGAGAAAAAACTGCATTCTGTTCACGGTTTGTTACTGTTATTCTAACATATATTCTTCTGTATCAAAACAAGAAATTACAAAGTCCCATGAACCTACCTTTTGATGAAAAGAAGAGCAACACAAAACCAGGTGGTGGGGGGCGGGGAATCACTTGCAACTAATCAAAAGAAAAGGAAGAACTCCAGTGGCTCCCGAGGACCCAGCATCCCACACACTGTAAGCGCATCCCTCCCACTCTGCCCCCTCCATCCCCCTTCCTTCTCCCAGACAGGGGAACGGGGACAGCTCCGTGCTCTGGAGACTCCTGCGCTGTGTTCCTGCCCAACCAGCTTTCTGATTTCGGAGACCAGCCTCCCACCACAACACAATGGCACAATCAATGTCTCTTACAAGTTAAGAGACATGTCGTTGTTTCCTTCCTCATTATGTCTCCCGCAGAGAGCACTGGAAATGCGTATGTATGTGTATACACACACGCGCGAAAGAAGACCAAACACACCCCTGCTCAAGATGAAAATTAAAGCCAGACCCTGTCAGGGAAGGCCAAGAGACGACCGTCTGAAGAAGCTAACTGAAAATAGAGGTTAGGCAACAGTTTGGCACTGCAAGGCAATGATGAAAGTTTGGAGGCAGAGAGTGGTGATAGGATCATCGATCAGAGCCCCGCGCCTGTCCCAACAGCCACAGTAAAGGTCTATTTCCTGCCAATCCGTCCCGACAGTGTGAAGGAAATGTTAGAAGGAACGTCATAGCCTGCTTCTCCAGCAATCTACGGTGACTCGAAAGCAACTGGTTCTCTCCTCTGTGATTTCCAGGATGGGGTCATCAAAAATGATGCAATGGCTCTAGAGATCTTAGATGTTTTCAGGAGGGGCAAAAAAAAAAAAAGAGAGAGAAAGAATGAAAACACACTGAGTGCCACTCAGGTGTTCTCTCCTCTGACCCCGTCCACCGTCACACAAGGTGGCCCCTTCGGCTCCATTCTCAGGTGAAGGCCCGGAGCTGGGGAGGCCAGGTAACTGGCCCAAAAGCGCAGCTTAGGGAGGAGGGCACAGAGAAGAGCCAGGGCCCCCCATGATACCAGCTTGGTCTCCAGCTCCAGGAAACAGTCACTGAAACACAAGACACACATTCCCCATTAGCCCCGATGAGTAGCTCTAAAATTATCCCAATGCCGTTAATGTTTGATGCCATTATCTATTTCCAAACATCAGCCCTGTCACCGAAAGGGCTGAAGGATTCAGTCAATTCATTTGTTTTATATAGAGATGCATTTCATGGCGAGCCTAGCGAGCGGAGCCCGCAGCAGCTGGAGCGTTAACCGCCCCACAGCCATGTTCACTGCGGGGCGGATTTCTAAAATGGTCCTTGGTTTCTAAGAGTCACAGGACTCAGGAAGTAGTAAAAACTGCTGTACTGTACGTGGCCATCATTTTCTTACTTGAATTAGTGAAGCACGGATATAAATACGACGGCAGTTCCCTGTGTGGTAACAGCACATGAGCTAAACCTTCTCAAATGGGAATATGTGATCATTTACTGAAAGAGGCAGAGAAAAAAATCGCCCATACTTTTCAAAAATAGTAGCAGTTTTCATCCATTCTCTTTTCTGTTTCTCTATTTTCTTTTTTTTCTTGAGAGAGCGAGAAAAGGGGGAGGAGGGAGACTCTTACGCAGGCCCCACCTTCAGTGTGGAGCCCGATGCGGGGCTCCGTCTCGGGACCCTAAGATCATGACCTGAGCTAGAAGCAAGAGTCGGACCTCAAACAACAGAGCCACCCAGGCGCCCCTCATCTGTTCTCTTCAGTTTAGATGTTCTAAATGGTTTATCCTTTTCAGGATGAGTAAGTAATCTGAGCACAGATAAATACTTCCGGATCATTCAAAGAACCTCACCTACAGATATGTTTGTTGTGGCTTTATTCATAACTGCAATAAAGGAAAAGCCTGGAAACCCTCCAGTGTCCAACAGGAGCGCGGCCAACTAAATGGGGTCCTGCCACTGGATGCTGGATCCCAGAAAGCCTTTGGGAGTTATAATGAGTGAGACCACGTGTCAAAAGAAAACAAAATGTTCACTTTAGCCATGAACTTTCATTTCCAAAAAGGTCCACAGAGACAAAAGAAGGCGATACTGAACGTTGTGGGGCGGGTAGTAAAATCTGTGCGTAAGTCATGACCTCTTTCATTTCAGATTTCCAGCGAGGCAAGAAGGAATGCTGATACACAGCAGAGGGGTGCGGGGTGGAGCACAGCTGTGGCCATGGAGAATGAACCAAACATGCCCAGGCATCGGGACGGAGCTATAAGATGCCCCAGCCCGGTCAGGGGGCACGCTGCCTACCTTGCTGGATGAGTGCGTCGGCCGCCAACTCCCCGGTGCCCACATTGGCGTACTCCTCGTTGGGGTGCTTCCTGTTGTAGTGTCGCTTCAGAGAGCCAGATATGTTACAGGAATAGTGGCAGTGGGCACAGCGGAAAGGCTGCAGGGACAAAGAGGACGGGTTAGAGAAGGGAAGCCCCAGGGGAGATCGAGCCCCAAGGAAGAAGAGGCGTAACTCATCCCAATGTCCTCCTCCACTACTCCCCCACCCCAGTGTGTCTGACATCCCCAAAGCGTGTCATGCGCAGATTGCCCCTGGGGATAGGCTCGGGGCACGGGGGGCCAGGGGTGATGCTCAGGATGCTGAGTTCTCTGTCCACAAGGACCACACAAGGCATCCCCAGAGCAAGAAAGGTCTCTGCTCAGTTTGGTTGCTTTTAGTTCTTGTCTTATTTTGGCCTTAGTTCTTGATCAAGAAAAAAATAATGAAAGAAAGGAATACAGTAATCTATCATTTTTCTTTTTTTGTTGTTGTTGTTCAAGTGAATGTCTTTCAAAGTAGCTCCCCTCACAATTAATTCCCCGATGTACTTGCTTCTTTAACTAAGTCATTTCCCCCACAGCATGTACCTGCAAGCACGCGCGTATACACATGCTTCGACCCACAGCTGTCCACCGTTAGGGAAATCCACCTGGTCAGTCCACTTCCAACCCCCTGCCCCCGCGCAGGGCAAGCGCTTTCAAGGTAAGGATGCAATGGGTCATGCAGCCTTGCTGCCACCTTGCATTGCTTTGGGGGGCTCAGAATGAGTGGTGGGGAGAAAAGGGATGGCTGCTCAGGCCCCTTGGGGGACCCAGTGGGACCTTGCCATCAGATGAGTGATGGATGGACATCTGGACGTCCCACGCCCTGACTCCTAGTGAAGAGCGTTATCAGTATCCCTCTGAGCCACATGCTCTCCGACCATCCAGCAGACTGCTACATGAATCCAAGGTGTGCATCCGGGGCCTATCTGGGAACACAAGCAGCTTGGCCGCCCGCAGGAGTAGGAGAGAAGGAGCAGTCCATGGTGGTCCCAGCTCTCAATACAGGGGATTGGGGTGGGACGATGAGAAATGCTGGCTTTCTCCAAGGTTCTGTCCTTGGGTCTGTTTTCCTCCTGCTGTGGTTCCAATGATCATTTCGCCAGCTTATATATCCAGTGGTGATCTCTCCCAAATCACAAATAGGAATTTTCCACTGTCTTCCAGGTATCTCTACAGGGAAGCTCTCTAGGCCCCTCCAAATAAACACACACAATTCCCGACTCACTTTCTGCCAAATCAGCTCATTGCTTGGAGGCAGAAACCTGAGCACCATCCTACACTTTTCCTTTTACTATTCAGCTAATTATAGAGTCTTGTCCAGGCTTCCTCAGAAACCACTCCAGAATTCACCCTGCTCCTCAGTCTGTCACAGCAGCACAGAAAAAAGCTCCATCCCAGCCTATGAAGGAAACGCCGTTACTCCCCTAAGGGCCGTTCTCAGAGAGAAAGATGCCAGGAAGTCAACGCAGCGACAAAGCCTGAGATGCTCCCTGGGGACGCCGCCGTCCACAAGGCCACTCTCTGCTCACGGGATGCTCTGCGCCACACTCCACGTGCTACACTGGGCCCCGTGGCTTAGCCCACAAGGACTGATTAAACAAAAGGACCTGGGACAAAGGCAAAAATTAACCAGGTTCTCTCATCTACGTACCGAGCAGAGAACAAGATGTCTAAAACCCCAGGATGTGATTATTTGCAAAGTTAAAATAGAAGCTAGAACACTCCGAAGTGCCTTCATCTCCTAAATAGGCAAATATTATGAAATTATTTTTGGAACACTGGCATTTACACAGAATCAGAAAGAACAAAGAAAATGCTCTAACGCCAGCACTGAGTGGCCAGCCGGCCTAAGAGGCAGGAAGGGGCAACCACAGTGAGACCTGGTCCTACAGACTTAACTCCAGGCTCCAGAGACAACTTCACCCTTCCTGGGGCCACGCAGATCAGCTGCCTTGTGAAAGTCACTGGATTTTGGGCCCCAGGCCCAGCCTGTGACCCTCCCAAGGAACCTGGGCACAGAGGGATGCATCCAGTCGGCCTGAGGCTGGAGGCTGCCCCACCCCCCACAGCGTCTTGCAAATGTTGACTATTATGATCCTGTGGCCATTTTCAGAGTCAAAGATTATAGCATAAAATGATAGGGAAAAAATCAGAAAAGTAACCGTGAAAAGCAAACACTCCCAACAAGAGAAGCCATCTCCCCAGGATTTACAAAGAATAATAAAGTGTAGATGGTTACGTTTTTGCCTGCAGAGGCCAGGGTGCCCGGGGCGAGGACGCTGAAATCCCACGGCTTCCCTCCTGGGGACGGCGCGACCAGGGATGCTGGGCCAAGAGCAGGCCGAAGCGAAGCTCCCGGAAAGTAGGAAACGGGCCATCAAACACAGCTGGGGCCAAACCACAGAAGGAGCAAGATGCAGCTTTAGAAAACATTCTGAGCACAAGGACGGTCAGCGGGTAGCAGGGGCTCCTGACACGGGCCCTCTCCAAGAGCTAAAACCACCACAGTCCCCAAACACCGACCAAGGCTGAGCGAGGACCAATCGCAAACCAAAGCTGCTGCTGGGACAGCTGGGTCCACCTCCTCGCAGCACAACTGGCCACCATCCACTATCCCCGAAGCCTCGGGCACAGACCTGAACTTCTGGCTTCTGGGTTTCCTCCTCAGAGATCGGGGCGGGGAAAATACTGATGGCACGTGACTATTGGGGGCCCACAGAGGTTACACGGATGGTGAGCAAGTGTTCAGAAAGTCCGCTCTGTCCTCACAACCACCGACACGCAGTGACACTATGTATTCGAGCTCACCGCTCTGTGGGCTTTTCCCGCCCAGTATTCTCCCAGGAAAAGAGCCCCAGAAAGCCAGACTCACCCGCCTGCATCCCCACGCTCTGCTGGGTGCATGCTCCCCTGACATTGTACGCAACATGTAGTCCAAGGTCACGGTCCGAAGCCACTGTTCCTGTGAGGTCTCCCTTCTCCCTGCCCGGGCGCCCCTTACAGGTTTTGACTGGTTTGCTTTTTATGGCATTTATTACCTTCTAATATAACATGCAATTTACTTATTGTGCTTATGGTCTACTCCCTCCAGGAGAATACAAACACCAGGAGGGCACAATTTCTTTTGATCACTGTTACGCCAGCACCTGGACCAGCTTGCAGAGACCAAGCTCAGGATTACTTAAAATGAGCTGACCCGAGAACACTCCCTCGGGACCAGCGCTTTACGGCAGAGGCCGCCAGCTCCCAGATCCCCACAGGCCTGAGAGAATTCGGAAGGAAAGATCAAAGAGTGAGCAGAGGGCATGACTAGGGCTATGTATACGTCGTTCACTTGTCTTCATGTTTCCGTTTTTCAGGATTTCTAGAAGAGAATGTATGTTTTAAGTAATCAGAAACATGCAAGGGTTAAGATAAAAACCAAACCAAACCAAACCAAACTGACCCCAGCCCTGAGCTTGACTTCTGCCCAAGAGCACCTCATGAGGAAGGAGAGCGCCTTCATAGGGGCTCAGTGTCCTCGGCTCAAGGCCTGAGTCTGGATACTTTGTCTCCTGCCAAATCCCGAAGCCACTGGGATGGCCAGATGGCCCACACTGGTCTCCCAAGCCTCCTTGCTGACCTGTCTGCATTTCCTTCCTGAGAAAGATCATTTAAAGGTGTACACCAGACAGACCTTGTCATGTCTCTGCTCAAACTGCCCAGTGGCTTTCTCCTGCACTTAAAAGAGCCCATGCCACACCCCTGCTGGGGCCTTGGCTCCTCTGACCACAACCCTGTCCTTGCTCGGCCTGCATCACTAGGCCCCAACAGCACGGACCCCTTTCTCAGTCTGCCCTCTGGACAGAAAAGCCCACCGGCAGACCGTCCCAGGGCGGCACAGCCATGGACCAAACTCAAGTCCCTGATGGGTCTATTACTGGGACAAGTGTCCGCATCAACGGCCCCAGGGCCCTCCAGGTCTCCTGAGAGGGCGCAGAGCCACCGAGGACCTCACCTGCCACCTCACTTCAACAGAGTCGGCTGCCCCAACCTTTCCATTCCTCCGGCTTCCTCTCCTGCTGTCAGGATCCTCCTCCTTCCTTAACAACGCTCCCACCCTGCCCTCCTCTACTTGGGCAACCTCCAGCACAACTTCTGGGACTGAGGTGGGTCCCCCTACAGCTGTTTTATGAGGCATCCATTTCTGCTATCTTCCACAGTCCTCCTTCTACCCAGTGTCTTGGGGCAGGCTCTGTCCGCTCTCAACAACCGTGGAAAGAACCAACCGACCTAACACTGCATGAGCCGGAACAAGAGGAGGTGTGACTGTCTTAGTGTGGCCGGTCCTACAACGTGTGTGTGCAAACCAGGCTTTCCTGAATGAGCACATCGATCCACTTGTATTTGGTGCTGATCCACTCATTCTTTTTTTTTTCTTCAGGATTTTACTTATTTGTCAGAGAGAGAATGCACAAGCAGGGGGAGCAGCTGACAGAGGGAAAAACAGGCTCCCTGTGGGGCTTGATCCCAGGACCCTGGGGTCATGATGTGAGCCGAAGGCAGACGCTTAACCGACTGAGCCCCCCAGGTGCCCCGATCCTCTCATTCTGAGCACATTCTGAGGACAGCCTCAAATCCTAGATCCCCAAAGCGTGAGCCACGGGATGATACAAAAGAATAGACACCCCCTCTCCGGCGTCCCCTTTGCTCTGGAAGAAGACAACTGTGCTAGGCTTCATAGATTTCTGCCAAATTTGATGAGTTCAACATTTCCTTAATTCCCAGGTGAGCAAAGATGCCTATGCATTGTCCTGTAGGTCATAAAAAGGGAAATGTTCACCAGAGAAGCTCCTATTTCTTCTTCAGAAATGTTAGCTCACAGGCTACTCCCGGCCCCCCGCCCCGTTTACCTCTGAAACCTTCTCTAGGTCCCAGGAAGATGGGCGTCTCCCTCTCCTCCACCATCCACCCCCACCACCCCAGCACCTGGTAAAACCCAGGGCTCTGATCTTGCTTCCGTGTGACTGTCGCTGGTATGGCCACATCCCCACAAGCTGTGGCCCTTTGAGAGCAGAATCCGCACTGGACATGCTTGTCGGCGCGTCCCTGGAGCCAGCGCAGGGCCCAGAACGGTGGGCCCTGACTACACTCGCGCAGCTAAATGAGAAAGAAAATCACCTTTCTCTTTGTTAGTGATTCATGTAAGGTCAGTCCAGCAAACCATCCCAACAACAACAGAAACTAAAAATCTGGGTAAGACTTTTTTCAAACGACGTTAAATTTAAGAACATGGTTTAAAAAGATTTGAGAGAGAGGGCACATGTGGGGAGAAGGGGCAGAGGGAGAGAGAATCTCAAGCAGACTCTGCGCTGAGAGCAGAGCTCGACATGGGCTCTATCTCAGGACCCTGGGATCATGACCCTGAGATCACGCCCGGGGCAAAACCAGGAGTCAGATGCCTAGCCACCCAGGGGGCCCTTGAACTTAAGGACATTAACAGGCCATGTGAGGGTGGGACGGGGCGAGGCTGATGCAGTTGGAGAAGCACACAACTCTTGCTCCTGGGGTTACTGAGCTATAGCCCCATGCTGGGTGTAGAGATTACTTAAATAAATCAAAACCTTTAAAAAATAAATAATAATAAATACATTAATTAATTAAAGATGTTATAAAAAGTGGGGAAAGCCACAGAACAAGTGATTGCATTCACAGCATGTGACCCAAAAAATACCCACACCCAAAATACAGGCAACCCCTGAACAACGGGGGGCCGAAGCACCAACCCCACACAGCCGGAAGCCCACCCACAACTTCTGACTCCCCGAAAGCTTAACTAGGAGCAGGCTCTGCTGACTGGAAGGCTTACTGGTTCCACAGAGTTGAGTAGCACATGCTGTGTCTAAGTACACTATCCTGCATTCTTAGAGTACAGCAAGCCTGAGAAAAGAAAATGTTACTTAAAATCACAGGGAAAACACATTCGCAGTACTGTATTTATGGAAAAGATTCTGCATGTAAGTGGACTGTGCAGTTCAAATTCATGTTGTTCAAGAGTCAACTGTATGTCAGAAGTGCCTGGGTGGTGGCTCAGTGGGTTACACATCTGCCTTCGGCTCAGGTCATGATCTCAGGGTCCTGGGATCGAGTCCCGTGTCCGGGTCCCTGTTCAGCGGGGAGTCTGCTTGTCCCTCTGCTTCTACCCCTCCCCCTGTTCATGCTCTTTCTCGCTCTCAAATAAATAAAATACTAAAAAAAAAAAAAGTCAACTGTATATAAAGGATTCCTGAAAACAAATTAGAACACCACCACTCAATAGAAAAATGGAAAAGTATTTGAATGGTCCACCAAAAAAAAAAAAGAGAGAGAGAGAGAGAAAGAAAGAAATTAAGAAAGAAAAAGAAAAAGAAAGAGGAAGGAATCCAGAGGACCAAAAAATAGATGGAAAGGGCCTCCACCTCATTAACAATCATGAAAACGAAACAAAACCATGTAGGAAGGCAACGCATGCGCACAGGGCCACACGGGAGGGGACCGTCCGCACAGTGGAGTGTGATGCCACAGAACAGCGAGGGAGAGCGACAGGCAAGAATTCCGAGCAGTCTTGCCAACACGATGTTTAGCAAAGAAGCCAAGTTCCAAACAAACACGCAGAACAACGTACATCCCACACACAGATCCACAGACAGCTGTAACATCAAGTTCAAGGGCGTACCGTGCATCGTTACTTGTTTAGGGACGCACGCACCGGTGGTAAAGGCACAGAGAAAACAGAGTAACTGTCAGAGAAGGCAGGCTAGTGGTCGCCTCTGGGAGACAGGTGGGGTGCGCTCAGGACGGCCCCGTGGAGGGAGGGACCTGACTACAGGTAACGGTCCCTTCTGAGCAGTGGCACGCGTGTGTTCACGTCACTGTTCACGACACTATCATCCGTCACACCACACATTCATGCGTGCGCAATATTCTGGACGTACGTTCCATCTCAGGATAGGAAATGTAAACATAACAGATGATTAAATGGGTAAATATGTGACATGAAAACCCCTCTTCACATGCTTTTTGATGGTTATAGAAACCGGACGGTGCCGAGGACACACAGCACCCAACAAGCGGGAGCCGTATGTCATTCGGACGACAGTAAGGACGACATTCACCCCCTGCCACGGAAGGCGGGATTTTCAGGTTTACAGGCTCTCATCCTCCTGAGGACAGTGACCCCAGAACTGGGTCAGTGTTCGGACACCCCGACCGTGACTGAAAATGTCCAGCAAGAAGCCTGCTGTGGAGTGTCTCACCAGAGACCCGATGACAGGCCGGAGGAAATACTAAGTGTAACTCCGGCACTGCCAGCCTTAAATCAAGTGACGCGGGGGAGAGACAGGATTGCACACAAGCCTCCCGGGGGCTTCGGTGCCAGGACACCTAGGAGATCTACGGCAGCCCTTGTGCCGCAGAGAAAACCCGACAGGAAGATGGAGTTGCTTTCATTAATGACCAAGGTGGCCACTGACTCCCCAGAATGCAAACCAGCACCTGGCCACCCCGAGCAGCATGCAGCCAGGGCTCCGGGATCCCTGCTCCACCTGGGACATAAAGAACCTTCCACCCAATCAGAGCCTGGATGGCATCTGCCAACGGAGGTCTCCCAAGCCGCTTGGGAGGACGCAGCACTCATCTTCCAGATGGGGACACAGAGGCCCCGGGAGGCTAAGTGGCTTGCAGAAGGACACAGACCCAGTCACCAGCCAAGCCCAGGGTGTGAGCGAAGGTCCGTGTGAGCCCAAAGCGCATGCACCAGCCGCTCTCCTGGGCAGTGGGCGCACTGACCGCAGGCCCATGGCAGACAGGCACCCCTTCTGGGCCATCCGTCTCCCTGTTGATGAACTGGGAGGACCGTTTCTGCAACTTTTCCTTGTACATTTTCAGTTTTGCAAATGGCTTTGTTGCCAATCACAGGATCAACAAGAAGGCACTGCTGTCACGGTTGTATTTCCAGCACAGACAAGCTCTGGTGGCCCAAACCACTTCCCTTGTTGTCCCCTGGCCTCCCCAAAATTCCTGCCTCAGGGACCCGGCCCTGCACAGCCCCCGTGTGGACAGCCCTCGGTAGAGCCTGCTACCTGCTGCTCCCCGCAGAACTCTGCGTTAGGCCCAGTCAACAACACGCCTACTGAAGAACCCTTCTGCCTACATTTCCACAGATTTGCAGAGCACACACTGGAGAAAGGTCACCCGCACTCCCTCCAACAGGAACCTCCACGGAGACAGCTCTTGAACACAACACGACGACGAAGCAAGGTTGTCAGCATCGACTTTTGAAAACACTATGCTCACCGCTACGACACCTGCTCTTCGTTGAGATGACCCCCATGGGCTGACGGAGGCTGCACATCTCACAGGGCCCACCTCCCAGCAGGGGGTCTACAGCATCCTCTGCCCTGGGAACCCCACTTGGTTGCCCTAGGACTGAGCGTCTCCCCTCTAAAAGCAATGACACATGTTTGGGCTCTCTCTAACCTCACTGCCCCGCGCACAGAGCGGAGACCCCAGCTGGGCCGCCCCGTGATAGGAGAGCTGTTGAACCCATGTCTTTGCGGCCACAAGCCTCGCGGGAGCTCAGAGCCCCAGCTCTACCTAGCTGTCTCCTGTGACGCATCTGTCCCACTGACGTTCTGTAGCATTTACTCATTTACTCATCGGGTCACTCCACAAATATTTATTACATGCCGCCTCCACTCTGGGAAGAGAACACAAACTAAACCCAGCGCGTCACGGAGCTCGCCTTCTCGCTCACAGACATGTCGCACATAACCCACCAGCTCCAGCGTCGGGAAAAAAATCAAAGCCTGTGAACCGAGCCAGGGGGAGGTGAGAGACCTGCCCAGCCCCTGGGAGAGGAGCGGCGGGAGGAGCAGGAGCAGGTGTGAAGCCGGGCGAGGGGTGGTGTGCGGAGCCCTGCGTGCGGCAGGGAACGTGCAGAGGACAGGGGCACAGGGAGCCTCGCGCCCGGCAGGGCGGCCACACGGAGCCAGGTGAGAGGTCTAAGCGGTCACTCTGAGGCCGCTCAGGAGCCATGGGAGGGACAGCTGTTCACAGGGTTCATGAACCATTTTTTTCTACTTTTGGATTCTCTGATAACCAGTATTTACCAAGTTGTTTCACAAAACCTAAGTGCTGGGAGCCCACTGGGGAAGGCAGAGGAGGGGTTCCTGGAACCTAACACGTCTGCGGATCCCTGCCTGCCGTATCCCCTCCGCACGATGCCTACAGCATCCAAGGAACTTGCGTTCCCAGGGGCACACGCTGGAAAACCGAGCCTCCGCCCTCCACCCCCCAGGCGCGTCAGTGTCACCTCCCAGGCCGACCACGAGCTCCCCGAGTTCAGGCGCCACGGCTTACATCCTTCCATCTCGGCCGGGCTGCCCGCTGCAACCCAGTACTGGGCACGACAGACTCACAAACCAGAACGTGCAAAAACAAAACCTCCAGCACGCTGGCTGCCGCCTTCGACTCCCTGCTCGGTGGTGAACGTGCCCACGAGAAACTTGTCCACTCAGAGACGTTTCATCACATGGAATCTCTCAACTGCCAAGTCCCATTACCCACACGGGGTCATCTAGCAAAGCCAGCAGCCCTTCTGGAACGTTCTGGATGAGGACATGGGCTGGGAGATCAAGTGTTCCCCCCAGCCTGCTCTCTGAGAATCATTTTCAGCAGGGCCCCGAGCAGACCCTCCCCCTGCAGCACGAGAAATACAGCATGGGTCCAGCGCCAAAGGCTGCACCTGCGTGCCGAGACCGGGACATGAGCCACTCAGAAGGAAAAAGATTCATATGCGCGCTCATAAGCGACCAGGCCTGTAAAGACTGCAAGACACATGGCAAGGCTCATAAGGGAAATTCCCGAAGACCATCTACATCTGGAACACTCACTCCGTCATGTCCTTCTCCAGCCAAGCTCAGCAGTGAGCACAGACCATGGGTGTAGACTGGGAAACTGCCCCGAAGTGACGGCCCCACAAAAGTGTAATGGTAATGGTGCACGGTCACAGGGGACAGACAAGAGGGATAAGAGGCAGAGAGACATGCACCAGAAAGGAAAGGCACGCAGCACAAGGAGCAGCAGGACCAAGCATGTTCCCGACAGTCAGCCTTCAGAGAGGTCTGTGGCCGGGATTTCAAAGCGATGCTATGGGTGTGAGTGAGAGTATCAGTACCCCGCCCCCATCCCACCAGCGACGCACCATCCAGGCCAACCGGGTGCCCCACACTATGGTCTGCAGTGTGAACCGCCAGGCAAGGCCACCCTCCACCACCTGTGCATGGCACCGGGGGGGGGGCGGGGGGGGGTCCCGTGATTTGTTTCCGGCCGCATCTCTCCAGGATTTATGAGCCTCGGTGCACAAGGTTGAGACTTCGTTCTGGGCTCAGCCACAGCAGGGACAAAACCCAGCCCGGGGTTAGGGAGCCAAAGAGGAAAGCCAGGTCTTCACATCAGTTAAGCGCAAAGCCATCTCTGTTCTACAATAAGGCCAGAGATAAATTAAACAATTTAAAAGAATAAATGTTTTTAAACCGTGGGGTACCACAAGTTCAAGAACAGCGCGAGTGGAGGCAATTACCTCATCACAATAAATAACAGTAAATCAATCCACACTAATTGCTTTTCCTGCCAGAGCTTGGAAGACTCTTCAGCGTTCTCCAATTATTGATTTGTTTGTAATCACTTGTGCTGTCAAAAATGCAATATTTCCAAAGAATATACCGCTCACTATTAGACGGGATTTAATTTAACGTAGGACAATCCAATTTCCATTTTTTTTTCCTGGAAGTACTTTAAAATATCTAAAATACAAGGAAGCTGAAGATGGCATCACGGGTTTTTAGCAGACACGTTAGCTCCAACAATTTAATGAACGGCTGACCACCCCGCAGTGAAGCTTCTTCCTCCTCAAACACACACACACACACACACACACACACACACACACACACACACGAAAGAAAACACAAAACCAAAAGGAAAAAAAAAAAAAGGCGGTATACTCTCAGATTCTTCTCTTTCATGCAAAATAAGAACAAAAAAACAAAACAACCACCACCCACAGAAATCCTACACTTCACTCCTTTCCCTCTGTGCCCCATGGTTCAGTAATTTCCACCAAACTTGGGAAATGTTCCTCTTGCTAAGTTCATGCACGGACAGCTTAAGGACTTCCCTTGAGTTTTGATAGCTACACACTTTAACTGCAGGCTTAATCAAAGCAGTGCAGGGAAGTGGGGGGAGGGCAAGAAGGCAAAAATGTCCCTCTTCTTGGGATAACAACAAGAAGGGCCAGAGTCCTGGGTGGAGAGCAGCTTTGTCTACCAAGAGACAGGGATCAAAATCCCAGCTCCACCACTGACTGACTGCATTATTCCTGAGTGTGTAACTTAGCTGGAGGCAGGCCTCAGTTTCCGCATCTGTGAAATGGGAATACTAATACCTACATTATAGAGGTCTGTGAGGGCAAAAAAAAAGAAAAAGAAGCATACCTCAAATACCGACTGTAATGCCCAACACGTGATGATTACAAAAGGGACCAGTCCACCTGCCTTCTCTACTCTGGCACTAGATATTTAAACATTCAACCTCCTGCTGGAACTTCCCGATAGAAAGATGAAACCATCTCCTGAGTAACAGGAGAAGTGACAGTAGAAATAAAGCCACGATGCCTCCCGCCGTGCCAGATGACTCAGCTTTCTGAGGGACACTCAGAATTTCAGGCTGAGGATGGATCAGGACGGTTTATAAATGTGTGGTTCTAAACATTCTGCCCGTTTGAGATCATTTCCCCGCTTGTACTCTCCTGCTCACGAAGTTTAGCCTGGAAACCAGGAGTAAATTACTTACACAGACACATCCTGACTGACCTCATCCAAACACCAGCTTTGGCCAAGTTAGCATCTAAGCCCCTTATGGGCTCTATGAGCTCACCCACCTGGTGTTTTCTGCACCTATCACTCGTTTCTGCTTCATATGGACACACGAGGAACATCTTTGGGCTCCACTGCACTATCAGGAATGTGACGAGAGAGGACACTAACTCCCTCTGGTTTATGGCTATCAGTCACCCAGAGAACTTTCTGGTTGCTATAGGTTTTTCAAAGCTATTAGGTTTTACATGATAGGATAATAGTCTATTAACTCAATTAAAACATGGCTTTTACAAAATGATGGAATTGGAATAATTAGCTCTTCTTCTGGGTTCTCAGAGAATTTGGTACACAACCTTCTTGTAGCAGTTCATACAATTACTGCTACTTTTTATGCACATAGGTATCTGCCCAGATTCCTGAGGCTGACAGACAAGATGCCTGGCTTCATCCTGACATCCCCTGACCCTGGCAGAGTGCTTCGCCCACAGTGGGTACGCAGAAAAGGGGTGTTAAAGGAACAAGTAAACATTTCAGGTTTTGCATCAAAAATTCAAATGTAATTTAGTGCCTCTTATAACTACCCTGTCTCTTAAAATTCTGTATGTTAAATTGTGGTATGATACACTCCAGATGAAATACCTAGGAAAAGTTCATCAATGATAATGAAATCAACTACTGAAATCTTCCTTATTTCTCACCAGTTTTGTGAAGATACCTCAGTTATGCAAATTTTAATTTGACAACAAACAAGATGTTCCTTAGGCTTCCTAATACAAATATTTTAGTATTCATTTTAGATACATATCAAATATAAATTAAATTTAATAGTGTCTTTCTAAGATTATGGTCTGGCTGGTTCCTTTTTAAAAAATATCTTTCTACACATCTAAAAATTTTATGGCCACAAGAGAGAAGGCTGGCCCTCACCTTCCGAAAACCAGGCAGAGGAACGATCATGGCCATTTGTCAGACGCAGGCCTTGTTTCAGGAATGAAGAAGTCTAAAGAAGGAGGGTCAGCGGTAAGTTGCACTGAATAGTTTCCAAAATGCACAGATTCTGAAAATTGCTGATTTTAGACTGGCTTTTTTTTTTTTTTTTTTTTTGCAGACTTGGCAAATTCATGCACCAAATTCCTGACCTGCTTTAAAGAAGTCAGGAATCCCATGGTGCACTTGGAGCCTCGCAAAGCAAACACCCAAAGTGCAAGCTCCCTCCAGCTCTGGGGCCAGTGACCTGTCTCAGTGTAAACGCAAAATACGAGTGGGAAGTATAGCCAAGGAGAGAAGGATGTGGGCAAGTGCGGGGTTGGCCCTGTGTTCAGGGAAGTCAGACTCTGTGATACTGTGGACGGGTCCAGCGGCTCTGGGCAGCACCATTCAGAAGAGACACCCCTCTGTCAGAAGAAGGCAAGTGCACGAGTAGCTCTACTTGGGAAATGCACCTGGTAGGAGGTTCTGTGTTGAATGATGTATTTCTGTGGTCAAGCAGGATGTAAAGGAGTGCATCAAATCCGTGGAATCAGGTGACTGTGTCTCCATGAGCAAACAGAACAGGTCAGAGGCACCAAGAATCTCGAACAAAGGAATGACAGAGAGGACAACACCATGCAGATACGACAATCCTGAGATGAAAAGAGAGAGGAAGAAACTAGGAGTCTGGGTGGAACGAACATTTGAGAACAGTGTGTCGAGCCCTCCAGTAAGCACCTACGTACTGCTCACAACCTGTAAGTGACATGATGTGCCGCTCAATCACCATGTCATAGAGGTTAGGTGTCTTGCCCAAGGCCACACACAGAAGTAAGTGGCAAGGCTGGATTCCAAGACCGTCTGACCACGAAGCCATGACATATAAAGTCAACATAGAAGAGCCGTCAGGGGCTTACACCGAAGCCGCATGCTGTTATTTCTCCTGCCGACACACTGTGCCAAGGGTCTGTGAAGCCCGAGGTCTTCCCGCCCCGACTCATGAGCCGCTGAATGGAGAACACCCTCACCCGAGAGCTGGCAGAGCTCACGGTGACTTTGGCTCCCCCCAGATTACTCATGACAGCAGCCATCTGCCGCCTCAAGCACCCTCCTTGCTCCTTACTTCCAGCCAAATTTGTGCCTGTCCAGAGTGGATAGGGGAGGGAGTCAAGAGAACATGCACAGGGCACCCACTTTGTGCAGGTGTCCTGTTAGGCCTTGTCAAATCCACGGTGGGGCGTTTCTGTTTCCAGTGAGGGTGCAGGAAATCACGAGGTACTGTTGCTCCCACACAAACAACAGGACACATCTTTATTTAAATCCACCAGACTGCTAAGGACACAAAGAAGCTGAAGTGAACCAAATTCTAGAAGCGAGTAAGCACCGCCCAAGAGGAAAGAGACCCGTGGCTGCTCTCATCCCTGGCGCTGTGAGATGGGGAACGGCATCAGGTACGAGGAGGCAGGGCTGGGGGTTGGGCCAGGAGAGGAGAGAGAGATCCATTCCAGCCCTCGGGGCCCTGGGACTTCACTGCACACAAGACAGCAACAGCAAGGATTCCTGGCCCAGAGCGAGCAAGGGAAGAGGAAGTCCTCTGCCACAAAGACCGTCACCAAGAGCAGAGGCTCTCCTGAGGCGGGGCTGGGCAGAGAGGGGAGAGAGCTTCCCCAAGGAGTGGAAAGCTGGAGAGAAAAAGGATCGTGCCAACAACTCGAGAAGCGGGCCGCCGGCCTAGAAGCTGATAGAAAGCATGCACGGTTTAGAAAGGCAGCAGCTGTGCTGTGAAAGAGAAAGCGAATTCTGGAGTCTCACCGTGCTCAGATGCCCAGCCTTGCTGCAAGGAAAGTCCTGATCCTGTTCTCAAAACATCTGAAGACAGTGGAGAACCCGTTCTGGAGCTGCAACAGAGCCCGGACTCAGCTCGACTCCAGAGGAGCTTCTGGGGGATCCAAGGCCACCCCCAGGTTCGATGATAATCTGGGAGGGCTCACAGGACTCACGATACAGTCAAACTCACAGCTACAGTTCCTTATAGCGTAAGAATGCAAAGCAAAACTCACCAAGGGAAGACGCATGTGGGGCCAAGTCCAGGGGAAACCAGGCATAACTTTCCAAGAATCCTCTCCCAGTGGGGTTCCACAGGGCAGCTTAATTCCCCAGGAACAAGCTGTAACGACACCTGTGAAATGGTACCAGCCTGGGAAGTTCACTGGAAGCTCAGTGCCAGGGTTTTACTGGACTAATCACAAAAACATAGATCAATGCTCCAGACTCTTAGAAGCAAGCAGATATCCGGCACACGCCGTGCTGTCTAGACAGTTTAGGCACCGTAACTCCTCTTAGCAATGACGGTTGTGGGAAGTCCTCTCATGTCCAAGGTCCCAAATGCCGGCCAAGAGGAAAGCTTGCAAGGACATCTTTACAGGACACAGTCAGGCCTGCCTGTTACGTATCTCCGGACAGTCCCCCACACTACTGGCCTGATATGAAAAGAGGTACTTACTTTTCCCATGGCCAATTACTAGTTAGCTCAGTCTCTACTGTTCTTTCATATATATTACCTAGCATTTAGTAAAAAATTATGAGACATCCAAAGAAACAAGAAAATGAGCTCCCAAATCAAGAAAAAATAAATAGGAAGTGATATACAGATAGTGCAGACACTGAAATTATTAGATATAAACATTTATATAGTGATGAAAAATGTGTTAAAGGCTCTAATGAAAACTATGTGTGACCAGATGAAAAATTTTAGCAGAGACATAAAAACTGTAAGAACCAAAAGAAAATGCTAGAAATTAAAAAAAAGAATCAGAAATGAATAATTCACCTGAGCATCGAAACAGCAGATGTGATGTTAGGAGAAGGATAAGTTATCTTGGAAAAAGATCAATAGAAGTCATATAAATTGAAACACAAAGAGAAAGAAGAATTAGAGAGAGAGAGAGAGATAACCTGAATGCTGTGAGATACCAAACAGTTTAATATATGACATAGTATTGTCCTGGAGGAGAATGAGAAAACATATGGAGAAAAAGTAATATTCAAGAGATAATGGCTGAGAAGAAGACACTGGTCCAGAGCTGATGGAAAGGCGTCAACCCATAAGACTTACAAGCTCAGCAAACTCCAAGCAGGGCAAACACAAGGAAGCCATACCTAAGCTTACTGATGGTAATGAAAACCAAAGAAAACAAACAAACAAACAAAAAGATGAAAACCAAAGAAAGAGAGAAAAAGCTTAAAACCACCCAGAGGAAAAGGAGCATTACACACAGGGAGAAATGGTAAGGATTAGAAATAACAAAGTATAAAACATTACAGAACAATGTCGTTAGAGTGAGGTCCCCCTAGAAATCCACAGTCATCAAAAGTAAGGTAAATTTACACAAAGTAAAGAATTTCCAAACAGACAAAAGCTGAGACAATTTAACTCCAGCAAACCAGCATATGACAAATGCTAAGAGGAAAATTTATCAGGTGGAAACCCAGGCCTGAAAAGAAAAAATAAAGAATACCAGAAAGGCTGAATACATAGGCATATATAAGACCTTTTAAAAATATCTTTAAATATATATTTTATATATATATGTATATATAAATATATATATACATATATATATATATAAATATATAAAATACATATGTAATACATAATATTAAAATGTCTTATTACATTTTGATATATATGTTTAAATATTGACTGTATAAAGCAAAAAAAATTATAAACTTTGCATTGAGTTTATAACAAATGGAAGTTATACACAGGACTACAAGAGCACCAAGGGTAGAAGAGAAATAATATGAATTACAGCATTTCATGGTTCTTACACTGTTCATGAAATAGTATATCTGGAGGTAGCTAGAATGTGTTATAATACAGATGCATAGTATAACGTGTACAGCAATAACTAAAAAGAAAATGAAAATAAATCAAGATGGTACTTTTCAAATGAGACATATCAAAATTACATTAAATGTAAATGGACTAAAAGCACTCCAATTAAATGGCAGTAATTTTCAGACTGGCTATGCACACACAAGCATAAACAAGATCCAGCTATATGCTATTTAACAGGAACACACTATAAATATAAAGACTCAGGACGTTTCCTTCAGAGTTCAAAACCCAGTGTGGTGGCTGACAGATTATGGTCCATGGACCCGCTGAATCAGAACCACAGGAGAATGTATGGGAGTCAAGGATGCCTGATGACCTTTAGGCTCAATGAAATCACAAAAGCATCTCCTGGGTTTGGGAATCCATTACCTCCACATTCGTTAAGATCTTAAGGTGGCTCTGAAGCTGAGTAAGAACTGATCAGGTGGGAAGAGTAGCTGGAGGCCAGAACTGCTCCCATTAACAAAACAGGAAGCCTGAGATCCTCCAAGCACCTCCCCCTTAGGGTGGCCAGTACAGGGCTGATGATCCAAGTCTGCCCCAAGCTATGAGGACATATTCCTTCTGGTCTCCACCCTCAAATCAACCCCTCCTTCTGAAATAATGACATCATTGTTCCCATTTTCCAAATAAGGAGGCAGTGGCCCAAAAAGGCAAAGATAAAAATCCTCAGAGGTCACCTAGTTTTTTAGTGGCATCAAGAGTTTGATCCTTATCTCCCCAACTCCAAAACCATAAATAACAACAAAAAAAGTAAATAACTCCAACATCTAAAGACATATGTAGAAAAAATCAGAGAGGGAGACAAACCATATGAGACTACTGACTCCAGGAAACAAACTGAGGTTGTGGAAAGGGAGGTGGGTGCGGGGATGGGTAATCGGGAGATGGGCATTAGGGAGGGCATATGATGTGATGAGCACTGGCTGTTATATGCAACTAATGAATCGTTTAACATTATATCAAAAACTAATGCTGTATTATACATTGGCTAATTGAATTTAAATTTAAAAAGAAAAAAATAGGGCGCCTGGGTGGCTCAGTGGGTTAAGCCGCTGCCTTCGGCTCAGGTCATGATCTCAGGGTCCTGGGATGGAGGCCCACATCGGACTCTCTGCTCAGCAGGGAGCCTGCTTCCCCCTCTCTCTCTCTCTCTCTCTGCCTGCTTCTCCATCTACTTGTGATCTCTCTCTGTCAAATAAATAAATAAAATCTTTAAAAAATAAAATAAAATAAAAAAATAAAAAGAAAAAAATAAAGACATATGTGAAGAAAACATAGTATCTAGAAAATATTTAGAATGAGTGCCTTGCAAACATAAATTTAAGTCCACTAAAAAGAAAATAAACCATGATCACTTTCTTAAGAAACGAGTCAGTTTTAAAAATTGGGGAGGGGAAAAGAACCAAAAATTTTTGATCATCTACCACATACCATACCCATTACTCGTACAAATGGTATTGCTTTGAGTATCTCTAACACCAGACAAAGATACTACAATCAGCAAAAACAATAAAATTGCATAAAGAGGTTAAATTAAACAGACTACAAATGGCACAGTCAGGGTCTGAACCTGAGTCTATCTGGTTCTAAATTCCATGTTCTTCTGCAAGACCTCATTGGTCTCAGAGATTTTCAAGTGCAAAACAGAATCCCAATGGACTTCAAAAGGCAATTTGTCACTACTTTCCCAGGACTATATCAGAGATGATGAACAAGTTTACATCCTGCTTTGACATTGGGTAGTATCTAAAATATCATTTTTTATTTAGTTTTGCTTTTTACTTAAATTTACTGAACAGGCAAAAACATTCAGTTCATCCAGTTCAAAACTTAATGGGAAAAGTCTCACTCCAAGCCCTGGCCTCCTATCTACCCAGTCCCAGGCCTCGCTGACCAACCATTCAGTTTATTTATTTTGTGCATTATGCTTCAAGAGGCTTTAAAGCAGACATAAATAAACACAAATATACCTTTAACCTTTCCTACCTCAGAGGCAGTGTACTTGACTGTTTTAAATCTTGCTTTTTCTACTTCATTATATATATATATATATATATATAAAATACCTTTCCAAAGAAGTAAGTATAGGGCTTCCTTACCCCTTTTTGTAGCTGTACAGTGTACTGGTGTTTGGATGCCCCCCTGGTTTATTTAAGCCTTATTTTATCCACAAACAGTTCCATTGTTTCCAATGAATAACACTGTAAAGTCCTTATTTCGGACATCAGCAAGTGCATCCATAAGATCGCTTCTTACAAGAGGCAGGCTGAGGCAAACAGCAGGTGCACCTGCAAGTGGGGCAGGTTCTCCAACTGCCCCCCCGCCCCCCGCCAGGGCCTGGGACCATTTTTCTCCCAACGGCCAGGTACAGAACAGTCTCGCACGCCTTACCAACAGACTGTGCTATCAAGCTTGTGAGTATTAACTAACTGATAAGCAAAAAATGGTATTACTGCATGCTTTCCCTTTATTTTGTTTTTAAATTATCAGTGAGGTGAGGCACCTTATGATATCCCCAACAGCTGTTCCCTTTACCTATTTTTCAATTCGGATGCAGAGAGCAAATTATTTTTAATAGGAGATATTCATGAAAATCAAGCAAATGTTAAAAAAACCGGTAGCATAGGAATTCCAGCTGCTCAATCTGTATTTTCCTTCTTGATTTTGAAAAATACTACCTTAAAGTACCATTCTCTGGCTTTGATATCGAACAAGTACAGTGCAAGAAATCTAGACTAGTTCCTAGAAGGAATGGGTGAGTCAATTAGGACAGCACACAAGCTAGGAAGGGAAGCTGAGTGACCCCAAATTAGCTCAAACAGTGGATCTGTGGAACCATTTCCTTCCTCCCCTCCACCTTCTCTCTCTCTCTCTCTCTCTCTATCAGTACCTTCCCACCCCAACCTCAATGACTTTCACGACAGGAAAGAAAATAGCAAGGTTCTGTTTTTCAGAATCAGTAATTACAATCCAGTTTCACAGGCTGTATGAACCCCAGTGAAATAAGCATGTAACCCTCACACTTAGTATGCAATGATGCCTCCGGGCTAGCAAAAACAAGTGTCCCCTTTCTATAAGCATCCTCGCAAATAAAAAGATAAAAATCCATTTAAAAATAAAGTTATCCAAGACAATAGAGAGATAAGCTGCAGACTGGGAGAAAATATTTGCAAACACGTATCTGATAAAGGAGCGTTAATCCAAATTATAAAAAGAACTTGTAAAACTCAACAAATTGAGAAAATGAATAACCCAAGTTTTAAAAAAAAGAGCAAAAAGCCTGAACAGACACATCACTAACGAAGATAAACAGATGATGAGCAGGCACTTGAGAGATGCTCCACAGCCTGTCATCAGGGACATACAAATTAAGGCAGGGATGAGTATCACTTCACACCTATTAGAATGACCCGAATCCAGAACACTGACGACACCAAATGCTGGTGACGATGCGGAGCACAGGGAACACTCACACACTGCTGGTGGGGACGCAGAATGGTGTAGCCACTGTGGAAGACAGAGTGGCAGGTTCCTACAGAGCTAAACACACTCCTACCATACACTCCAGCAATCGCATTCCTTAGTATTTACCTAAAGGAGCTGGGAACTTAGGTCGGGACAAAAATCTGCACACAGTGTTTAAGCAGCTTCATTCATAACTGCCAAAACTTTAGAAGCAACCAAGATGTCCTTCAGTAGGTGAATGGATAAACTGTGGCACATCCAGATAATAGAATATTATACAGCACTAAAAAAAAAATGCACCATCGAGTCATGAAAAGACACGGAGGAACCTTAAATGTCTATTACTAAGTGAAAGAATCTGAAAAGGCCAAATGCTGTATGATTCCAACTCTAGGACATTCTGAAAAGGCAAAGCTATGGAGCCAGGAGGAGGATCAGTGGTTGCCAGGGGAGACCGGGGGGGGGGGGGGGGTCAGGAGAGGAAGGGATGAACGGAGGACTTTCAAGGCAATGAGATGGCTCTGCATGATAACCATAACATTGGA
Organism: Lutra lutra; assembly: GCF_902655055.1. NCBI lineage: Eukaryota > Metazoa > Chordata > Mammalia > Carnivora > Mustelidae > Lutra > Lutra lutra. Next base: position 7,882,213 of record NC_062281.1, on the reverse strand, counting down.
TACATGTCACAATACATTTATCAAAACCCACAGAAGGTAGAAAACCAATATGGCACCCTACTATAGACTAGGGCCTAGGGTCAGTATGACCTAGCAGTGTAGGCTGGATTGTGACAAATGTACCACTCTGGTGGGGACACTGACAATGGGGAGGCTGTGCGTGCAAGGCAGGGCCAGACAGTATAGGAGAAGTGTCTACTCTCCTCTCAATTTCCCTGTGAACCAAAAATTATCTTCAAAATACTTTATTAGGTAAGACGTAAAACCCAAGGAAGGCCCATGGTTTAGTTAACAGTAGGATATCAAAGTCAATTTCCTAGTTTTGATAATACAGTATGGTTAAAGATGACACTATCATTGAGGGAAGATGGGGAACAGGTACCTGGGAAATCCACAAGACTGTATACAGTTTAGAATTATTTTAAAATAAAACTGTTTTCAATGAGATAAAGCCCCCATTTATTAATGTGTAGGGAGACTACCACGGAGTCACCCAGCCTATGTAATCGAGAACAATCCTATTAACAGAGTTGTGGGGTCAAAGGAGCCCAACAGAGAGAGAGAAAGGGTTTGAGGTGACTCCCACCTGTGATCACCCTGCCACAGGGAGTGGCGTCTGAGCCTACGTATTTGCAAGGAAGCCAGAGCTAAAGAGCCAGAGGGAGGGAACAAGTCCATTGAGTCTGGAGGCCCTTGGCTCCACAGACTCCTCTGGGACAAGCGTATTCTCTGGCACTTGCTCAAGACTGATGGCGCTGGTTCCACCCTAGGGAACGCATTTTAATTACGGCTGCAAGAGGTGCACAGAACACCTTCACTGCTCGTGAATTCTCAGTGGTTTGATGGGCTCCCCCACATTTTACAGTCCTTTCGATTTCAGGATGACTTGGAAATGCTTTTGGCATGAAGATGTCCTTCACAGATTTACTTGTAACAGCAAAAACTGGGAGCGACCAAACTGTCCAATTATGAGGGCCATGGGTAATTAAACTAGGATACTCATCCTAAAGCAGCCATTTAAAGTAGTTTTACAGTAAGTATATTTTCATGAAATGGAAAAAAAAAGTAGAACGTTGATTTTTTAAAAGGGCCATATTTATAATGTTCCAATCAGGCAGGCTCTCCAGCCCTTCTACTAGGAGGTTATTCAAACTCAAAAGCGAAGTATTCTTGGCAAACCATCTGGCCACTCATTTAAGCTACGTTCTCTAACAGAGCTTTATCGGTGGTAAAACTGAAGTTTTAACCTCCACCCAAAAATGCTCATTTACAGTATGACCTCGATTAGGTCTAAAAAAAATACCGTTTCCAAAAATTCTGCAAAGAAAGTGAACAAAAGGCACTTTCTAAGTCTTATAGAGTGAACACGTATTAATTTTAATTGTAAAATAAATAAATAAATATATGTAATTTTAAAAGGCAGTACAAGAGTTTGTCCTTATTACAGTGTTTCCTGACACAAACTGCATACTGCAAATTATGTATCTGCATCTAGGAGAGCAAACTGGTTTCCTCTGGCAAGCCGCCTGCAACAGACCAGTCGTGTCTGTGCGATGATTGTGGGGTCTCATGTAGGATCAGTAAAACGGAGAGGCTTGATTCTTACTAATATTTGCCATTGGTATGCAGAGGGAGCATGGGAGCATGGATACTATGTATTTTCAGGTTCTGACGAGAATTTTCTGCCACAGAGTAGACGTGAAAGGAAGAGAAGAGAGAGAAAGCAGTGGGTGGAGTAACGGCCCCACACAGATGTCCACGTCCTGATACCTGGAAGCTCACACGGCAAAAAGAAGTTGCAATTATAGGGGAGTCAAGGTTCTTAACTATCTGGCCTTAAGGTAAGGATGTTCTCCTGGGCCATGCAATGGGCCCACAGGTGAAATCACAAGGGTCCCCCCAGGGGAAAGGCAGAAGGGAGGCACCGGAGGGGGGGTGGGGGATGCTACGTTGCTGCCTTGGAAAATGGAGGGCTGGGGCCAAGAGCCATGGAACGCGGGCAGCTTCCAGAAGCCAGAAAAGGCCGGGGGATAAATTTTGTCCTAGAGCCTCCAGATGAAATACAGCCCTGCCATCACCTTGCCTTTAACTCCGTGAGACCCATGCTGGAATTAGTAAGTGTTCACAATAACTTGTGTAGTTTGAAGCTACGAGTTGGCGGTATCAGAGTAGCAACAGAAAAGTGATGGAGATTCGGGAAAAGAGAAGAGAAGAAAGGAGAGAAGAGAAGAGTCATCACCTGTCAGCATGAGCGTGGGTGGCGGGAACCAACTTCGTTTTGCTTTGTCAGTCCCCCTCATGTGTAGTGTCACTTACACTAACTCGTGCTATGAGAGACCCTGACCCATAGGAGGTGAGAGGCCAAGGTTGGACTGAGCGGGTCCCATTCCAGCCACGACACTGCTCGGTACAGAAGGTGCCCATGAGAAGGCAGACATGACCCCAGGGCCAGCTGCGCCCGGGAGCTCCTAAGGCCCCAGCAGCGGACCACAGTGATCTGATGGCAGCTCAAATCACCCCCAAATCCACTTCCTCCGCACAGAAGCCGAAGGTTCCACAAATCTGGGAGAGAGAACAGTGAGCATTTGGGAGCGGAGAGGCTGTTGGGTTGTGTCTTGCTGGGGAGGGAAGACGTTTCCCGCTAAAACCCAGGAATGAATGGGAAGTCTAGCTCCAGTCCGGGGACGGGGGACGGAGAGGACGATAAAGAACTGGCGGGTCCCCTTCCTCATGGATGAAGGGAGAGCTGCCTCAGCTCACTGTTCCCGAGCACCCGACCTGCCCTAGCCTGCCGAAGTCTACGCTCCCCCGAAGAAACGCCGGTGGCTGTGCAACACGACATAAAGCTCTTCATTTTCATCACGTAAAAATCTGCACGACATCCGAAAGAGCTCCCCGCGGTCACACCGCCACTCCCTCAAGATGACAGGCGAGTCCTGCCTGAGAAACACAGGTCCGCCGCGGCGACATTAAAGCCACAACACAAGCAACAGGTGCAGCCCCCTCAGTTTTCCCCGTGAGCCCCTCCCTGCCCGCGAGGAGTAAGAAGACACGAAGAGAGAAGGCCACACCTCGGACTCGGAGCAAAGTCATCCTTCCTCGATGTTCACAGCACATAAATCCTTAACCCTCTGGGCCACATGGTTTCTTAACCACCTGAGTCAAGATCCTGAGAAGTCATCTCACACAGAGCTGTTCTGAGCCTCAGAAGAGCTTGCCGGTGGTGGAGTCCAAGTCCCCTCCAAAGTGGTGACAACACAGCTTGGTCGGTAATCCCAACAGTGACTGAAAGATGCAGCTGTGGGCATGGCAGACAAGCCTAATAGGGGATCGGCTACCTTCTCTGGGGTTCAAGTTCTTCATCTGTCAGAGACGGATGATGGGATCTACTATGGGGTAGGGGAGAGCTGACAGGAGAGAAGCTCTCGGAACAGGGCAGGCATACAGTAGGAGCTCAATAAATGCAACTTGCTAGTGTGGCCACCCACAGGCCCCCACCTCCTACGTTCTCTGGGGTTCAGCGGTGGACACAGTTACAACAAACATGCTAGAGCACTGAGCTTCCACTCTCACGTGTAGACGCAGCAGCAGCAGCAAGCGGCCAGCGCCGACAGGAGCTTTTAGCAAACAGTCACTGGCCCACAGGTCCTACTGTCAGTAACTGTGGCAGAAGCCGCGGCCAAGGGCATATTCGGCATCCACGTTCAGGGGATCTCAGTTACGGCTATGACACGAATACGGACAGCCACCACCTCCGGAGCGGGCACCCCGCGGCCACCATCTCCGGGTCTCTGGCTGGGCATCGTCATGCCTGTCGTACCGGGGGACTGACCTGAGGCCATCTGGGATCCAGAAGCACACGCCTTGTCCTGAGAGCTCACATCCTCTCCTCTATACCCTCCAGGTGTGTGGAGTAAGCGCCTGTCTCTCTCTAGTCATGCATGGTACCTGGACCTGGCTGCCAAAGGACAGAGAAATCCCACCCTTCTGGAAGGAGAGAGCACACCACCAAGTGAGCTACACCTCAGACTCTGTGCACACTAGCTAAGGGGCCTGGAAGTGAGGGCAACACCCCAAAATAAGGACAGCTTCACTGTGACAAGCGATGCCCTTCCAACATGCCCTTGCACGCCACGCGCGGCATCCTCTCACCTTGAAGGAGGCGTGCTGCTCCATGTGCCGCAGCAGCTGGGGCTTCTGGGCCGCCGTGTAGTCACACACCGTGCACTTGAACTGCTTCCCTGGAAAGGAGAGAAGAGAAGGTGAGCATCACTGGGCTAACAGCTCCCACGTGTGAATGCAGTGCCAGGCCCGGAGCCAGGGGAACAACGATCCCCAGCCACGTGGGAGTCCAGAAGCTCTAGGGGAACGGCCTGCCCACGCCCAGACACCGACCACAGGCAGCAACAGAAGAGGGCTCACCACGGAGGGAGAAGAGTAGCCAGCTCTGCCTGGGGAGGCCCCAGGAATGACACCACCCAAGCGGGCTCTGAGAGTAAGTCAGGGTGTGGCCCACTGCCTGGATGAAAGAGGAGCACATCTGGGGAGCATAGAGGTGGGGACTGGAGCAGCTGGGGCTTCCTTCTGGGACCCACAGCATGAGGTCTAGAGATGGGCAGGCTCTGGCCCTTGAGAGGCTGCTGGACCATCTCACTAAGAGCACTGCACGGTCCCGAGAGCCAGGAGAAGGCAGAAGGCCACTCAGCAAGGCGGCAGGATCTGCGCTGGGAACGCCTAACCCCAGCAGGAGTGGAACAGCAGACGTGAGGGGCTGCTAGAAAGGCACTAACAGAGATGGAAAACACGGCTCTTTGGGAGGGTGAGGTAGCAACACGCACGCATCCATTATTGGGATGAGCAGACCATAATTCATCTGTTTAAACAAATGAACGGACATATGTGGGTGCTACATTTTATACTCCCCCCTGCCCTGGTTAGCACAGGGGCTAGCACACCGGGTTGGTATTACTGTGCTAATACAACCTGTCATACACGGGCACTCCACGGTTCTCTGGTCAACACTCCCATTCTTCTCCTTCTAGAAGCATCCTTGCATATAACCTTCCTCTGTGGACCTCCGTAAACCTTTAATGCCACAATCGATACCTTCCCACACTGACTACTTCATTCTTCTACATCCTCTGCCCCGCCCTGATCTTGGGACTGAGTATCCAACCATCTGCGGGGCCTCTGCCTAGCTGACCCAATGTACTAATTTGGACTTACTATCTTCCCCACCAAATGGGTCCCACCTCCAGACGTCCCAGTTCTTTGCCCACCCAAACGTGAAGTCGGAGGCTTGACGGCCTTCCTCAATATCCCCATGACCCCAATTGCACTCACCTCGGTTTTTCAGCACCTGATTTCACCTCCTAAGTATCTCCCTATTTCTGTTTCAATACCTCCACACTGGTTTACGCCCTTCTCATTTCTTTTCTGGACAAGGGCAAAAGCCTGTAACCTGGCTTGCTTACCTTCAGGTAACTCCCCTATCCATCTGCCACCCGCCCACCCAACCCCCCACCCCCCACCCACTAACCATGCATCCACTCACCTGCCCATTCTGTCTCCCCCCAACCCTCCGTCCATCATCCATCCATCCACATGGATGCCACATCCTCTATCCAGATGATCTGACACGTGAACCCTCCCACAGCCCTTCCTGCACACCCACCAAGGACTCCAGCCGCAGAACAAAGCTGGAGCATGACCCAGGGGCCTTGCAGAACTGAACTAACTCCCCGCACCTGACCTTTCTGACTTCCGGTTTGCCTTTCCCTCTGTCAGGCTCTGTAACACAGAAATCTTTCAGTTCTGGCGACATTTTGCTAAGTCTTTGTTAACATCTTCCACGACTGGTGGGCACTGGCTTTCGGCATCTGGCCAGTCTTCACTATAACTCACAACTCAAGCTAAATGACATCTCTGGCAACTGGGCTAAGAGTGAGCCCTCTGCGTGCTCCCCCTGACCTTTTCCACATGCTTCTGTCAGTGCCTGATTCTGCAGCATCGCCCCTGCCTGCTCACAGGCCTGGGGCTGCCCTGGCTGCCCACAGGGACCGCGTCTCATTCATCTCCACATCCCCAGCGCCTGAAGGCACGGTTCACGCTGAACGTATCCTGTGCATTTTACTGACCTGGGCAAGGAACAGAAAGGAAATTCTGTATATCTTACATGAATAACACTTTCAACAGTTAACAGCAAAATGGAAATTAAACTGTAAGTATATTAATACAATGAAACTATCATTCTAGACGAACGAACCCCAAATTCCAGATTCCACTAATTCTCCAAGTCCGAAGTGTGGGGAAAACATCTTCACATGTAAGGCAGACACGTCATAATTATAGACCAAGGGACACTTGTGTTTATAAATAGAGTCTCATCTTTCATCACACATTTCCGCACGTCTTAGAGATAACCGCTGCTCACCCCCCCACTTCTTCACCAATTCCTGACTCACACGAATGCATCGTCATTGGGCCAGGCAGCCTGAGCAAAATAGTGTTGGGCTCCCCACTGCCTTAGTAGGGGCAGGAGGGCCAACACAGCCATTCTCCAAATTGATAAATATTTTCACTCATTACCAATACGCATCGCTCAATGAATAAAAGACAAAGGGCTAAAAAGGTCCCCTGCAAGGGATAAACGGAATCACGTCGGTTGAGATGCAGAGTCAGCCTTCTACAGACTCACAAAGAAAGAACACAGCTTCTAACGGCCACACTTCCTACTCCGCCAGAAGCCTCAGAGGCCCGGCAATAAATACTACAAATGTTTCAGCAACCTGCCAGCCCCCATCAAACAGGCCTGGGAGAGCACTTGACATAATCTTTAGCTGCCTAATTAAAATAATGCAATGGGGACCTGTGACTCGTCGTGAACGAGCATGCCTGGAGACTGTCAGCTGATCTCTGTCAGGACGCTCCTGAGGACGGCAGGGAAAGAGGACCAGGAAACGCAGCACTGGCCCGAGGCTAGAGTGACCGCCAAGGGCTGGCCGTCCCAATCTGTATCCGGATCACACTGCAGCCCCGGAAGAGAGAAGAATGACTACAAAGGAAAAAGAGGCAGTCTTGGTAAGAAGTTAATCCATTTTCACAAACCCTATCTGGCTAGCTCCACCCACTGAGCTACTGTCCAGCGGTGGCTGGGCTCCGACTTGATGTCCGTGACCTCAGCCACACACCCCCGAGCCCGGGGGGGCAGGCTGTGCTAAGCCCTCTTACAGATGAGGAACAAGATCGGACCGCGAATCTGAGTAACCGCGGGGTTAGGAAGTGGTCCGTGGCGGAGCCTGGATGTGGACAAGTCCCCATTCAGAGCCACGTAACAAACCTTCAGCTCATAAGGGTACGACATCAATGTCCCAAAGGGAACAAAGAACTTATAACAGCGTGAATGGGGCTATACCATAAAGGCCATCGCACAGGATGGTGACCCACGAGAAAGGGGTGCCCAAGAAGGGCCACTGGCGACAGAAGTGCGTTCTTTCCGGCTCCATCCAGCTCGCCCTGTGTGACCCTGGGCTTTCTTCTCTGCAGCTCAGAGGCTTCATTAGAAGCATGGGGAGGTCATGCTCCAAGGATGGACTCAGACAGCGGGCGGCAAGCACCTGAAAAGCAGCCCTGAAGAGATGAGGCCAAGGGCACATGCAGGTAACCGGGGGGGGGGGGGGGGGGGGGGGTGGCGGTTCTCCAAGGCCACTCGGCACAGCTGTGGCAGTGCCCCTCCGGCCCTATCTCTTTGACCTCCCTGGTGTTCTCTGGGACAATTCAGGGATGGGTCTAATTAAGCCAGCCTAAGATAACAAACCTTAACCAGGAAAACTAAAAACAGAACAGGGGAAAGGGATAAAGTACGAGCAATTATAACTTCAAAGAGGCTACGGAAGGCCTTCCTCATCTTGCCCCCCAGCAATCTCTCTGGCTTTTCCTCCACTGCAGCAGGCTGTGACCCCTGCAATGGCTGGCAGGAGCCCTGAAGGCGGGCTCCCGGTTCCTTCTCTAAGCTCCCGAGCAATGCCCCTGCCCCTGCCCTCCACTCCGAGGACACAGCACACCACCACTCAGACCTCTGCACCTGCTGTCCCCCTGGCCTGGGATGCCCTTCCCAAATCTCCCCGCCACCATCCCATTTATAATTAGAGTCGCTTTTACAGACTCATTTTCGGAATTCCTCACCTCGTAACGTTTACGTGTTGAGTCTGAATTGTCTCATATTCCTATTTTCCTTTGCCTTTTTCAAGGTTCTCAATATGAGCTGTTTTCACACCTCAACTGTACTGCGCCACAGATTTTACTGATTTACATTATCATTTAGCTTCACGACAGCGGGAGTTTCCAGTTCTGCTGTTCTTGTGTCCTCTGCTGTCGTCTCCAAGGGACTCATCGATTTACCTCCGGTGGGTCGGTCTGGCACCTTCGCTGGGTTGTGGGTCCCCTGGGGACAGGGATGGCACACCTCTCCTTCTGTGTCCCTGGGTCCAGCAGGGAGCACACGCTGGCTGCAGGGCTAGCGGTGAGTGACAGGAGAGCCCTAACGGGGTGACCGCCCCGCCACGTCCCCTCTCTCCCCACAACAGCCACCGCAGGAGGAAACAGAATGAAAACAGGCCTCTGTGAGGAAGTGGCAGTCAAGGTAAGACGGGAGAATGGGGAAGACCAAGCCACGTGAAGAGGAGGTGAAGAGTCTGGAAGAAGTAAGCAGACACACGGAGACCCTGAGTCTCTCTGGGAGCTCCCACGGTACCATGATCACAAAGGCCCCCTTTCTGCTCCAGCAACTTCCAATGGGTTTCTGTCAAGTGCGGCCAAAAGAGACCCAACAAACAGATGTTGGATGAATCAGTGAGCGCACGAGTGGGAGCCACCGGGACCCCAGAAAGCAAACAGAAAAACAGCACATAAACAACTCATTGAGAGGGGATTAATTAATTTCATTCATCAAAAGTCCACCAGATCAAACACTTACATCGAGCACTATGAACCAGCCAATGTTATATAAATGCAGATTAATCCATCCATCCACTGAATCCTCGAATTTACCTGTTCAATTGCGAGTTATTAGAAAACTACGAAGGACAGTGACATGGTGAGATCTGACACACATTACACCAAGAAACGGACCGTCTCTAATAACATGAGGCACCAAACGTTGAAAGAGCGAAGCTGGAGCGCTTCCATATATCTGGCACAATTTCCTGAAAGCAGCAAGTTGGCAGTGTAACCCGTGATCAACACCACCGAGACAAAACAGCCATCCTGCTCCCGGAAATGTGTCCTAAGGAATTAATTCAAAGGCAACTAGAAGTTCATATTCAAGAAAGGGCTCCGTGTGAGTAAGTTTTAATGAGGAGAAAACAGAAAATAATACACTGTCCAAAAGTAAGGGACTGGTTATGCAGCTCATGGATGGCCCACGACCTTAGTGAGACATTACAAGCCCCCAAATGTATATTCATGGGCCCTGTGGCAACAAACAACAAGTACAATCATTAATTTTAAGGCTGGAAGAACGTGAGCTAAGCTTTAACTACAATTATATAATCATTCCATAGGAACACAAATAATGCCTGAAAAAGATTTTTTTTTTAAAAAGTAGGGCTCCACGCCCAGCATGGAACCCAACACAGGACTTGAACTCATGACCCTCAGTTTAAAACCTGGGCTGAGATCAAGAATCAGACGCTACATGGACTGGGCCACCCAAGCACCCCGAAAAATAATTTTTAGAAGAATAAAATTTATGTTGGGTGATGGAATTTTGGGCACAATTACAGAAAGGAATTAGATCTTTCCAACTGTTGTTTTAATGTTTTCTGTGCAACAGAATAGCATTCTGGATAAATCAGCAACCATCTGTGAAAGGCTGGGATGTTCCAGCCCATCTCCTATGACATACAATTACCAAGACAGAGCTTTCAACATGGAGCCATAAAATGGTATCAGTGGTTCCTGAACTTGATGTTCAAGAGAGTTCATGGTCTTTTAAAATGCTGCCCCAGCCTTGCCTAGCGTACGCTGATTTACAATTGTTCCCTCTGGGCAGGCATCTTTGCCCCCATCTTCTTCACAAAGACAAGACAGTGGCCTAACTTGGTGGCTAATCTCAGAGGTAGTCATTTCTTATCTTCGTGGGGAAGATTTAACTTTTGCCAACAGTCAGAAGTCATTCTGAGCCAGGTCCTGTCGGCGAGGAGGGCAAAAGAGAGCAGAATCATAGCACTTTCTGGAGAAACACTCTTGAGGAGAGCCTTCTGAGTGACTACAAGAACACTGCCACGGTGAAGAAGGCAAACTGCAGGGACAAAGTCTTCCCGGCCACAAGCCACAGCGTTTACAATCCCTGTTATGTAGGACACTCTTACTTGACCCTGAGGCCCAGATGTTAAAGGTCAGAATCATAACAACCTAGATGGACCTCACAAATAATGTTAAAGGGAAGAAGCCAGACACAAGAGAACATGTATTATGTGATTCGGTTTACATGACGTTCAAAGACAGGCGAGATCCAGTTAAAGCATTAGAGATCCAGGCAGCGGCCACCCTGAGGAGGAGAGGAGACGGCGGGCGGGGGAGGGGGGGGTGGTAAGACAGACTTCAGAGGGGCTGGCAGTGTCCTGTGTCTGATCCTGGGATGTGGCGACGTCAGTGAACTGCCTTTGTGACAACCGGTCAGCTGTGTATTTTTGCGTGTGTATGATACTTTAATTTTAAAAAGGTAAGGCGGAGGGAAGAAAAGAAAACCACCACCGCAAGAACAAAAAAGGCTACCTTCCCTAGAAGGGGCTCAGGAAGTGGTGCTGAACGAGTTCAAGAAAGAAAAGACGCATCAGGCGGTTGGGAGAGGAAGTCGGGGGGCTGAGCACCGTCCGAGGGTTACCCGGCTGCGGCTGCAGGCGCTAAGGAAGAAGATACCACCAGCATCACCTGCCCCGGAGACTTGCAGTTCGGCATCTTTCTGAGAGCCAGGCTGGCTGGAGATTTCCCATGGCAGACACTGCGGCTTGTTCTGGAAGCACCATGTTTTACCACCAGCTTCTAGTTCCCTCAAAAGGTATCATCCCGTACAGCCCCCCTTCAAAGAGAGCTCTCCATCCTCCCATTTCTCTTGGCAGGAGTCTGGTTCTCTGGTAACATGAGCTCTTTGGCCCTCATTCCACAGCTGACGGGCTGATGGAACAAGCTGACCCCTGACCTTGGAGCCCTGGGTGGACCTGGTGACGGGACATTGCCTGAATGCAAGTAGCACCAGATAGGAAAGAAAAGAACTGGGTCTGGTGTCCAGTGACCCTGAGCTGTACCCTTTACTCAGGTCTTACTCAGCCTGTCATGTCAGCATAGAGAGGACAGGATCTGGAGGGAGGGAGCAAGTGGGAAGTAAGGTCCTTGTCACTCTGCCTTGAGTTAGATGAAGAAAGAGGTGTCCCCAACCCCAAGGGACATGAGATTGCCCTCCCTGTTGAAGTTCTTTCTGCTTTGGATGGAAAGATGAATGTGCAAGAGGGAGGCCAGGAGAGCCAGTGGAGCAGCGGCCTTGCTGCATAGTCTGTGCTCACGCAGAAGCTATCCCAAGGACGGGGGGGGGCAGTGTTTACCCCACACCTGCCGCCAGCCGTTGAGGGGGGCTCCTGCTGACCCCCAGCCTGCTGACCGGCTCTTAGAAAATGCACAGTACCTGGTGAGGGTGTGGAGCAAAGGGAACCCTCATGCTCTGTTGGTGGGAATGTAAAAAGGCGCAACCACCATGCAAAACAATATGGAGGTTCCTCAAAAAAATGAAAAATAGATCTTCCCTACCATCTACTATTTGCTACCTAGCAATTCCGCTACTGGGTATACACCCAAAGGAACAAGATTTCAAAGAGCTATCTGCACTCCCAGCTTCATTACAGCATTACTCACAATCGTCAAGACCTGGAACCCAGCCAATAGCTATCAACGCATGAATGGATAATGAGGAAGTGGCATACATACACCACGGAATATTATCCAGCCACGAGAAAGGAGAAGACCTTGCCATTTGCCACAACAGGAATGGACCCTGAGGGCATTATGCTATGTGAGATAAGTCAGATAAAGAGAGACAAGTGCTATCTTCAGTTCTCTGTGGAATCTAAAAATGTCAAACAAAAGAAACACAGTAAAGTGGTGGCTACCAGGGGATGGGGGGATAAAAACAGGTGTCGAAGGGCTCAAACCTACAAGTAGTAGTAAATAAGCCACAGTGGGCGAATGCACAGTAAAACGTAAACACGCAACACTGTACTCTAATGCAACGTGATGAATGTCGTGACCACGGCAGTGTCAATCTGCAGCAGACCATGCGTCAGACAGCTTAACTGTAACTACGTGCCGTGATGGAGGTTAACTCCACTTATCGTGGCGACCAATACACATTATATACACTATACCCAGTCACTGTGTTGCACGCCTTCAACAAACATAATGTTATGTCAATTACGTCTCAAAATAGAAAAATACACTTAAAAAAAAAAAAGAAAGAAAATGCGCAGCACCTGTCCGCTTCCTTTGTGTCTCGCTACCCTCCTCTGCCCGATGAGCTTCCCTGAGGACTGCTCCAGCTGCTTAGTTACCCTAGAGTTCCACAAGAAAGCAGGAGCAGGTGCAATGGTAGGAAAATCACAAACCATCCTGTGAAAATGAAACCACGCCCTTTGTCTTCTGGCATTTGGAGTCCATCAGCACACAAAGAGAGCGATGGACAACTGCTTCTGACTTAAGGCACCTTGTTTGAAAACCTGTTAAATAACTCCTGCCAAATTTCACATGTACCTCAAACTTGAAGGAGCACGAAAATACTTAAACAAATGTGCATAAATCGGAACTATTACTAATAATAATATCTAGAGGCATTAAAGTGAAAATATCTCATGATGACTGTTGATCCAGCCTTAACAGCAAAAGGTGACACTCTGCATAAGTAAATTTATCAGGACACCGATACTCTTCAAGCATTAACTCTTGCACTGTGTCTTCCTAATGAGAGTGTCGGAGAGAAAAGAAACGGGATCTTTCCTAAATGACCTAGATGACATAGATTAAGCGCTATAACCATCCATCCTTACGCTGTGTCCACAGTTGCTGAGAACAAGAGAACACCGACCCCAGGGGAGACAGGCACATCTACCCAACACCTAGAATGAACACACTTAATATGACCCCAAGTAATCTTCCCACAACCCTACTATGGTAGGTAACGCCCTCCCCACAAAGATATCCAGGTCGCAGTCCACAGAGCCTATTACCTTCCATGGCAAGAGGGATCTGGTCGATGTGACCAGGTTAAGGCTCTTGAGATAGATTATCCCCTGTGATCCAGGTGGGCTCAGTGAAATCATAAGGATCCTCAGGGGAGACAGGCAGGAGGGTCAGGGTCACGTCACAGAGGAGATGTGATCATGGAAGCAGAGGGACAGCCGGGTCCAAAAGGCCTTGCTGCTGCCTTTGAACACGGAGGCAGGGGTTCAAGAGCCAAAGGATACGGGCAGATTCTAGAAGCCATAAAGGCTAGAAATGGAGTCTCCCCTAGAGCCTCCGGAAAGAAGGCAGCCATGCTGACCACCTGACTTTGGATTTCTGAAGTTCAGAGTGCTCCCATCCTAAATCTGTGCTGATTTAAGCCAGTAAACATGTGGTTGTCTGTTACAGCAGCCACGGAAAACAAACGGGGATGATACAGCACGAGTTCAAGGTCACACAGGCCGGAAGCGGTTCCAACCTGGGTCTGTCCTGCCGCTGCTCCACACGCCCCAGCACACCGGGGTGTGCTGCCGAAGGTAAGAAGAGCTCCCGAAGGAAGCGTGACACGCGCTGCAGCCGGCAGTTTGCGGAGCCCGGTCTGCACAGCTCTCCCATCTGCAGGGACTTGTACAATGGCAAATCAGGACAGAAATAGCCATGGCAGTAAAAATACAGTTGAAGAAGCCTCTGTGCTTTCTTCAAGAGCTGAACTTCAGGCAACAGCAGACTTAAGAGACTGGCGGTTCTCTGTAATTAGCCATCAGTTCTGATACAAGGAGGAATGCATCCGCATCAGGCATGGAAAGAAACAGAAGGCAGCCCAGAGCCAGAGAAAAGAACAGGACCGAGGTTACAGATGCTGGTCCAGGCGTCTGCAACCTGCCGCTGAGAGCCCTCCACCCCGGTGAGGTTTCAGGTCAACCAGCCTTCTGCGACAGTCAGATCTGTAGTCTGAGCTGACTGTTCAGAAAGCTGCATGGCTCATTTTATCCCAGGAGCTGTCATTCTCATGGTTTAGAAAGACCTGAGAATAACTTCAGGTGGACCCAGACAGGGTGTACCATAGAGTGGCACAAACATCAGCCCGCCCCCTGCTGTCCATCACCCAGACAACTGCTGGGAGGGTGAGCCTCAGACACCCACCATGTCCACGCCCCGCCCCTTCACCTTGACTCCAGCGTGAGCTGGCCAAAGGGTAAGAGGGACAAGGATGCTGTGCAGAGACCAGTCTCGCTGAAGCCTCGTACACGAACTTGGAAGGATGGACCACCTGGTTGCTCAGATGCCATTTTCTACTGAAGAGCTTCCTGGCTCCAGAGTGCATGTTTTTAGAAGTAAAAAGACTACGGGAAAGTGGGGCTACTTTATCTGACAAGGACTCTGCTTGTAGAAGAAGGAGGAGAAAAATAACCATGCTTACACCTAGAATATTTCCATGTGTAGCCATAGGATCTCTTATTAGAAACTGAAGGAGCCTGGGGAAAAATGGTACTTCCTCCACTCAGACCTAAGTTCCACACTCGACGCTCCACTTGTCTAATTATGATGCACACAAGAGTGCTTGAAGCTCGGAGAATTCCTCTTTGTAAGTTTTACCAGAAAACTTCTTAACTCAAGTGTATGAGGGCAGGTTGGATGGGGCCAGGGAGGACCCGCAGGAATTAGCACTGAGCTGAAGAGCTTTTAATTCATGACTAGGGGATTCTCGATGGATTACGTAACAGGAAAACACTGCACCTTCTCACCTGCCCCACGTGCTGGGGGCAGCAGAATCCTGGAAAGCCTCTACACCACACACGCAGAGGCCCTCTTTAACGTCAAAAAGGGAAAAATGTGCTATAGCATGATTTTGCATGAAATTCTCTCACAGTGCTGGCATACACGCAAAGGGTTTAATCAGGTCCTTAAGAGATTGATGCGTCTCTTTGTATATATAGACTAGCAAACCTTTTTAATGGAAACCTCCGCCCATCCTGACCTCTCCCTTCTAAAGCACAGTGATGAGCTCCTCTGGGAAACAAGCGTGCATCAACAGGGACACATCCCTTCAAGGAAGCCCATAAATGTGAAAAAACGGATCTACAAGCAGGTGAAAGGACAGGATGGTCACTCAGCTCCTTTTTACTTAATTGAGAGCAGAAAGATCCATTTAATAGTAAGTTCCTCCACCATATTTTAAAACATCCAATTCACAGGCATATGATGTAATACAATATCTGAAAGCGGAGAGACGAAAAAGGAATTGGCACTTTTCAAGAGCCTCTACATTCCAACGACTCTCTACAAGGCACTTTACGTTTTCTTCACTCGTTCAGCCCACAAGCATTTATTGAGCACCTACTGTAAGCCAGGCGTCGCTCTAGGTGCTGGGGTACAAAACGAAGCAAATGCAATAGGTCAAGAGTCCCCACGGGATGAGCTTACATTGAGTGAAGACCTGGAAAATCATGAACAAGGAAATTATAATGCCCATGAGAGGCAGAGTAGTCTAAGGAGAAACAAAGAAGGGCACGGACCTGGCGGGTATGAAAACAGCAAAGAGGTGGCCGCATCTGGAGAGGACACAATCAGAGGAGAGCCAAGGTGAGGAGGGTGGAGACCAAGGGGTGAGGGGAGGCTCAGCCAGGCCCATCACTCTGGCCGCTGTCTGGGAGCTGACCGAGGGGGCAAGGCCAGAAGCAGGGAGAGCATCAGGCGGCAACAGCAAGAAAGGAGGCACGAGGCTGTGGCAGCGTGGACAAATATCACTCCACAAGGACACTGGGAAGAGAAACTAAGGGAGAACACGCAGAAGGGGCTAACGGGGGGCTGTGGGCAGGGTGTGAGTGAGACAGTCAGCAATGACCTGAGCTTCTGACCCAGGTGACCGCCAAGGGGTGGCCACTGATGGACACGTGTACGGGAGGGGTCTGCCAACCTTGGTACCCCCAGGGCCAAACCCAGCTTGTTTCTGTGCAGCTGGGAGTTCCGAATGGCTTTTACATTTTTCAAGGTTTATGGGAAGAAAATCAAAAAGAAGACAATACGGCAGGAACCACATGTGGCAGTCAAATCTCAAATATTTATTGTGTTTTTTCCCCAAGTTTGGTGACCCCTGGCCTGCAGGAGACACAGGTCTGGGGCAGATGGGGAGCTGACATTGCACAGACTAAGTCTGAGGTGCCTTCTAGACATGCAGGTACAGATGCTGAGTGGGCAGCTGGGCTGGCGGAGCCTCGGGGAGAGGACGGGGCCGGCGACGGAAGCTGGGAAACTTTCCACATGACTAGTGTGTGAGCATGGGGGGAACGCAGAGATGCACCAGGGGATGAGCATAGAAGTGTGCGGACTTCAGAGAGTGGGAGGTCCCAGCTAAGGCGGTCCCAGAAAAGGAGACCAAGAAGGAAGAGCCAAAACGGTAGTAGAGCCCAAGTGAGTAGGGGGCACTTCCTGTCATTTGATCCTCAAGCCCGTCAGGCACAGGGCCATACTGATCCCTGTTTGATAAGGAAACTGAGGTTCAGCAAAGTGACCTGACCAAGGTCACCCTATGAGGCAGTGGCAAGCAAGACTCAAAACTCAGGCCTCTATCACCTTGCCTACCCCACATAGCTTCTCTGTGGGACAAGCTGTTGAATTGTTACCGGTATAACAGATCCACTAAAAACCAAGTCCTCCCAGGCAGGTTTTAAAGCAATGTTTGCTTCCAAATAAAGAGCTAATTCTACGTTTAGAGGCTAACAGCCTCATCAAGGCAACCAAACCCCTAGCACCAGCACTGTCCCCTGAGGAACTCGAGGCCCATGTGATGGTCACACAGCTCACAAGGGCATCCCCGTGTGGGAGATCGTGTCCTCTTTTGGTGGAGCGAAAGGTATTTTTCTTGACTTGACCAGTTTCTAAGTTTAGCCAAAGGAATAAGAGATAAATGAGAAAAACTAAGAGATGTCCATAAAAAACAAAAAGGAGTAACATGTGTGCATGATCAAATTCATAATAAAAAAAGCACCTAATAAAACAATATACTAGAACAGATACTACTGAACAGACCAAAATCTCAGAACATGCCCAGCATCTTGAGAGACTGGCATTCCAAAATAAAAGGAAAAGGACCGATTTCTCTACAAATACACTGAGTCAACTGGAAATTGTTTAAAAAAATACATCAATACCACACACCACATACCAAAATAAATTTGAAGAATATTAATTTTAATAAATGTTATAAACCATAAAAGTAGAACTTGAAAAAGTACAAAAGAAGTTTCTCCTAAGATGAGGCAGGTTTCTTTTTTTTTTTTTTTTAAAGATTTTATTTACTTATTTGACAGAGAGAAATCACAAGTAAGCAGAGAGGCAGGCAGAGAGAGAGGAGGAAGCAGGCTCCCTGCTGAGCAGAGAGCCCGATGCGGGGCTCGAAACCCAGGACCTGGGATCATGACCTGAGCCGAAGGCAGCGGCTTAACCCACTGAGCCACCCAGGCGCCCCGAGGCAGGTTTCTTTAAACACAGAAAATCATGAAGAAAAAAAATAATATCAAAACCCCATCAAGATACCACCTTAGTCCAGTTAGAATGGCCAAAATTAACAAGACGGTAAACAACGTGTGCTGGAGAGGATGTGGAGAAAGGGGAACCCTCTTACACTGCTGGTGGGAATGCAAGTTGGTGCAGCCACTTTGGAAAACAGTGTGGAGATTCCTTAAAAAATTAAAAATAGAGCTTCCCTATGACCCTGCAATTGCACTACTGGGTATTTACCCCAAAGATACAGATGTAGTGAAAAGAAGGGTCACATGTACCCCAATGTTCACAGAAGCAATGGCCACAATAGCCAAACTGTGGAAAGAGCCAAGATGCCCTTCAACAGGTGAATGGATAAAGATGTGGTCCATATATACAATGAAATACTACTCAGCCATCAGGAAGGATGAATACCCAACTTTTGTATCAACATGGAAGGGACTGGAGGAGATTATGCTGAGTGAAGTAAGTCAAGCAGAGAGAGTCAATTATCATATGGTTTAGCTTTATTTGTGGAGCGTAAGGAATAACATGGAGGACATTAGGAGAAGGAAAGGAAAAGTGAATTGGGGGAAATTGGAGGGGGAGACAAACCATGGGAAACAAACTGAGGGTTTTAGAAGGGAGGGAGGGGGGTGATGGGTTAGCCTGGTGGTGGATACTAGGGAGGGCACGGATTGCATGGATGCAAACAATGAATCGTGAAACACTACATCAAAAACTAATGATGTGGTGACTAACACAACATAATAAAAAAATAATAAAAAATAATTGTGAATATCCTATGTAAAATAATAATAAAAAGATAAGACTGATAAGTTTAAATACGCAAGGCTATTTAACTTTTTACAAAAAGACGTGTCAAATTAAATGTAAAGGCAAACGTTAAGTTAGAGGGAAATATTTGCACAATATGACAAACCCCTGAGATACAGAAAGCTTTTAGGAATCCTCAAAATACAATGCAAGTGCTACCAAAAATGTGGGTAGGAGATGGAACTAAGGTTTTGTTCTAAGCTTTTTTAAAACTGGAAAGAAAAAGGAGGGCCAGCGGTTTAATTACAGCTGAAGAGCAGATCGCCCTGGAGCTGGGACACTGGGCTGTGTTCGTATCCAGCTGGCCTTCGAGAAAACATGAGACCAAGGGGAAGTCCTGGTAGCCCTGGGGAGGACGGGACCGCCGGGTGAAGCCATAATGCCCCACGTCACAGAGCACGGGGCTGAGAGAGACCCAGGAGGTGTCGAGATCTCGCGTCCTTATCCTGTCCCACCGAACTCGGGCCCACGTGGGGCAGAAAGGGGTGCACCGAGGCAGCAGGACTCCCCCATCCTGGTGCTATTCTCACGGCACCTAACACATGATGCCTTTCTTGCCAGACTGGTGAGTGTCTGAAAACAAGACATGACTTTATAGATGCCTCAAACTCCCAAAAATGTCAGGGGGGGAAAAAAAGAAGAGAATCAATCCAAATTTCCTGTTTTGTTAAAGATATTTCATGTCTGCAAGGCCTTTCCCCTTCTGGAGGGTTGTCTCACCGCTTCGAGGACACACCATCAGTGCCCATCTGAGTTCCCTTCCTGGCTGAAGGGCTCAGGGAAGCAAGTGAAGTGAGAGGTCGACGGGCTGCGTGTGTCACCGTCACCCAGCCCTCCCTCACATCCAACAGCAGTCAGTCCAGGCCCCTGATCAGACACACAAGAACCCAGACCTCTGAGCCAGGCATGAGGCCACAGCACCCCAAGAGTGCCCCCCAGACACTGCCACCACAGCCGAGGGGACACCCCAGACTTCCCGGCGCTGACAACTGCAGTTTTCCATTAGCGGCACTCTATTATTCGGGATTTCAGTGAATCATTGCTTCCAAAGTTAAGAAATACCAGTAAGCCTTATTGTTTGTGGAGGTACAGAATTCATGAATAATTACATGATTTAATGCTTTCATTATTCAGGGTAAGACCGCTTTACTGTCACTGCATTTTTAATTATTTTGCTTACAGATTTTCTTATTTACAGCACACTGCTTAGGTCTAAACAGTTACAGCTCTGGCCTTCATGAGCCTTAGGCAAGCCCTGGATCTTTAGTTCTAACGAAGCCTAGCTAAGCGCGCAGCCTCTCCATTAGCCCCTCAAGCTCACCCAGATACACACACAACAGGATGGATTCCCTAGAACATTCTTAAAATACAGGTATGACCTAATGGCTATCATCCTGTAAGTTCTAAAATCATAAATAATTGTTGAAATCACTCCAATTTTTATTTTATTTTTTTTAAAGATTTTATTTATTTGTCAGAGAGAGAGAGAGAGAGCGAGAGTGAGCACAAGCAGATAGAGTGGCAGGCAGAGGCAGAGGGAGAAGCAGGCTCCCTGCCGAGCAAGGAGCCTGATGTGGGACTCGATCCCAGGACTCTGGGATCATGACCTGAGCTGAAGGCAGCCGCTTAACCAACTGAGCCACCCAGGCGTCCCTCACTCCAATTTTTAGAGTGAACTCCAATTTTTGTAAATAATTGTGCTAAAATAGCAATATATTTATAAATATGGTTTACTAATATTATTACATAAAATACTGACAAGACCTTCTTACAACTAGGGTTTTTAAAGGAAAATAAAAAATGGTAAAAGGCCTTTTATGGTTTAGCTGCCTGTCTTCCTTTTTTTTCTAATTTATATTTAATTAGACAACATACAGCACATCTTTAGTTTTAATATAGTGTTCAGTGATTGAATAGTTGCATGTAACACCCAGTGTTCATCACAACATGTGCCCTCCCTAATACCCACCACAGGGCTCCCCGATCCCCTCAGCCCCTCCCCTATGAAACCCTCAGATTGTTTCCTGGAGTCCAGAGTCTTTCATGGCTTGTCTTCTTCTCTGATTTCTCTCCCTTTGGATTACCCTCCCTTCCCCCATGTTCCTCCATGTTATTCCTTATGTTCCACATATGAGTGAAACCATATGATAATTATCTTTCTCTGCTTGACTTACTTCACTCAGCTAATCCCCACCAATTCCATCCATGTTGATGCAAACAGTGGGTATTCATCCTTTCTGATGGCTGTGTAATATTCCATCGTGTATATGGACCACATATTCTTTATCCATTCGTCTGCTGAAGGACATCTCCGCTCCTTCCACAGTTTGGCTATTGTGGACATTGCTGCTATGAACACTGGGGTGCATATGGCCCTTCTTTTCATTACATCTGTAACTGTGCGGTAAATACCTAGTAGTGCAATTGTGAGATCATGGGGTAGCTCTATTTTTAACTTCCTGAGGAACCTCCATACTGTTTCTCAGAGTGGCTGCACGAGCCTGCGATCCCACCAACAGTGTAAGAGGGTTCCTTTCCTCCACATTCTCCCCAACATTTGATGTTCCCTGTCTAATTAATTTCAGCCATTCCAACTGGTGTAAGGTGGTACCTCATTGTGGCTTTAATTTGTATTTCCCTGATGACTAGTGATATGGAGCATTTTTTCATGTGTCTATTGGCCATTTATATGTCTTCGTCGGAGAAGTGTCTCTTCATGTCTTCTGCCCATTTCTTGACTAGATTATCAGTTTTTTGGGTCTTGAGTTTCATAAATTCTTTATAGATCTTAGAAACCTAAATGCCTGTCTTCCTATAATAATTCTGCTTTCCCTTCCTCCATCCTACCCCTGCTCCATTGGCCACTCTCACCACTGCCCACCACCCCTCCTGCCCCCAGCAACTCACACCCTTCTCCCCAGGGCTGCTGAGCCCCCTTCCATCCCAGCACCCACCTTAAGCATGGCCCACATACTTCTCTTCCTCCCCACTGGGCTATAAATTCCTTGGTGGCAGAAACTGTTCCTTACTGACCCCATACCCCAGGCAGGACTGGGACATAGCAAGAACTCAATCAAACAGTTCTTAAGAATAAATGAAATTAGAAATCTACTTAAGTGTACTTCACCAAGATCAAATTTGCCTAAGTATTGTTCGTATTTTAAACTGAGCCCCATTCTGGACTGAGTAAAAACCCTGAGGTAGCTTGGATGATAAACATCCACTAGGAAACATCAGGTCAGATGTGATCGTGGCTGCCCCTTCAGGTCCTCAGGTTCAGGTGGGGGTGGAGGGCTGAAGAGGACTGAAACTTCCAGATCAAGGTCTCCTGAGGGTACCTTATTCCCAGAAGCAGCATCCCCTCCACACCCACCCACCCAGGCACGCACACAAGCACACACACACGTGCACACACACCCAGCACTGGGGGAGGTCAGGCAGGGCTCTAGTCCTAAGCACGGGACAAGAGGAAGCAGGGAGTTCTTTGTTCTTTCAGAATCGAAATTCTAAAAGACCCAGCTCTTTCTTGCCTGCAGATACATCCACTATTTCTGCTGGACTTGGAATGTCAGCTTCAAACTCCACTTTCGAGAGGGAGAAAAAAATTTATTATGCTACGGAGTCATTTACTTACCATCAGCTGTGTGAAGGAGCTTGTGACTTTTCAACGTCCCTTTCGACTTGAATTTCTTGCCACACATGTCACACAGGTGGGTCTTCTCAGTGCTGTGACGATTCATATGAGCCTTGAGGTTACTCTTGCTACGAGTGGCGTACTCACACAAAGAACATTTGAAGGGTTTCACACCTACCGGGGAAAATACATACATGTATATATAATTAAATCACACAGACACACACAGAGACACACCCTTCATATGTACGTCATGTGTGTGCACACCCACATCGAACAAAGCAGTGCACTTGCCTGTCCCTAGACACGCCGCACACGGACCTGGCCACGCTCTCCTCCATGCTACTCTGCCCGACAGCCATGCCCTGTCCTCCTGGTTCTGCCGGGACTTCCCCCTGTGCAGCTTTTCTGGCTTGCCCAAGCCAATGCCCCTGCTGCCCTCTCAGTGTCCCCACGTCCTGAAGCCCCGCTAGCCGAGCCACTAGAGAGCACTGTGAGTCATCGGCACCCGCCCCTCCCCACAGCCCGAGAACTCCTCGCTGACAGAGCCCTGAGCAGCCCACATCCATGACATTCCACTGAACAGAGATAAGCTGACCCACATTAGAGTAAACAAGGGCCTGTGCAGAAATCAATGGGATCGCCCCCAGGATCAGCAGGGAAAGCACATTTCCATAAACTAAGCAGAGCCTTAGGACACAAGCTGCTGGTGGGCTAAAGGCTTGGACTGTGGGGCATCCTGGCTGCTCCCCCTTCACTCGACAGACACCTACTAAGGGCCTACTCTGGAGCACTCACTCCCTGAGGGGCTCTGAAGATGAGAAGCCATGGTGTTTGTCACCGCCCGGAGGGAGTTGCAAAGCCAAAAAGACCATAACACCCAGAGCAACGTGTACAGGAGGAGGGACACGGTGCCCAATCCTGAGCACGGGGAGGACCGACACACTGTGCACTCAGCATTTTCACCCCTTGTCTACAAGACCCAAGACTTAGCAGTGAAGGAAATCGAGGTTTCACCGAGGCTGCGGGGTGGGCCTGGGGCAGGTGCTGTCCTGGTAGACAAACAGTGCCTCCCAGCCTTGGCTTTGAGCTCTGCTCCTTCTTTCTGTCTTAGCTGGGTCCCTACTCCACCATTTACTGAACTGTTCGCCTCTCCCTCCCTGACGGTGCCTCCCCTAAGGCCTGAGAACAGGTGTTTCTGTCCTCCCGGCAGAAAACACATCGTCCTTTGTCCTCTCCAGGAGTCCTCTGCCTGCAGCACTCCAGCTTCCTAAGTCACAGGCGGGACCTCAGCAAACGTCCGGGAGAACCACACGCCTCCGCTCACTGCAGTTGCCCCCAGACGGCAGCGACTGAACTCCCTGAGTTTCGCCGGCCGATGGACACATTTCTTAGGAAGCTTCAGGAAGCGGAAGGACGTCTAACTGCCGGGCATGTGACAGGATGGCTTCCTCGTCAAGTACGCCCATGTGGGGAGTGGAGGCACAAAACGCAAATGGAGGTCCACCTGGGAGAGGAGCACTCACCTTCGTGAGCCCAGATATGACGCTGAAGGTCGGAGCCGTTCTTCATGAAATAGAAATCGCAGTACGGGCACTTCATGGCTCGCTTCCCGATCAGACCTTTCAGCTGAACCCTCCGCCCAAGCACCTCAGAAATAGTGCTCATGGACACCTCTAGAAGGAAAACAGGGGCATCATCAGAAGCCAGAGAGGATCGGCCCCCCGCCCCGAGACGTCCGGGAACCTTGTGACCGCACCCCAACGCCCTGGCTGGTCCCAGCAGCGCTCACGTGGCCGATCGAGACATGCCCCCCCGCAAGTCACGTGACAGGACTCATGCCTGAAAATTGAACCAGATTCTGATCATGTCTCAGATCTAAATACCCATGAGCATAAAATGCAAGGGATAGAGAAACAAGACCATGAGGCACCTTCAGACAAATGCAGGACACGAAATCATGTAGAAAAGCGACCCGGTCCCTCCAAGGAACTGATGTCAAAGGAACAAACGTGAGGTGCGGTGAACCACAGGATATTAGAAACTCAAGTGACATAACAAGTAAAAGCAACATGCCTGGGTCTTGATTCACACAGTCTGTGTCGACTGAGGAAATTTTAAATGAACTAATGCCAGGCGGTAATAAAGAATCACCATTAATTAATTCTGCTTGTTTTGCTTACACTCCAAAAACACCCTGATTAGCATCCCAAAGTTCTTTTTACGGGGAAATGACCTAAGTGCAGGACCTACTTTAAGATATTGTAGAAGAGAAAGTGGAGGGCTGAGACACGAAACCAGTCTGACAGAATGCACACAAGTATGGCACCTGTGGGGGTTCCTCATATTATCCTGTGTTTTGTATATATTTGAAGTTTAGACCAAAGACAAAGCATGCCTCACATAGGTTCCTGAGACAGGGTGGCCGGTTTAGATGAGCGTCCTGGGCTCACACTGGACACAGGGTGACAGACCAGAACGAGGCCATCAGAGAATCCCATAACCTATGTGTTCCCACATGGATGAAGGTCTTAAGGCTCCATCTGGTCCCACATAAAACATGAGTGTTGGCAAACTCTGTTATTTCTTTATTTTTCTTCCGTATCACTTATAATCAGCGAATCAGTGCCCTGGCCCAGGAGCAGATACAAAATAAAGCAGATACAAAGGGGACACGGATGTGGGGAAAGGTGCTTGGCTTACCTGTTCCTCATTTATACCACACACAGTCCTCTCAGGCCTGCCCGATGGGACGCTGGGGACCTGGGGTTAGACCGTAACA
This sequence comes from Lutra lutra, assembly GCF_902655055.1. Classification (NCBI taxonomy): domain Eukaryota; kingdom Metazoa; phylum Chordata; class Mammalia; order Carnivora; family Mustelidae; genus Lutra; species Lutra lutra. Next base: position 7,857,212 of record NC_062281.1, on the reverse strand, counting down.
ATGGCAGCCCTTCCGCAAGGTTCTCACGGGGAGTGAGGGCAGGAGAATGCCAATGACCTGAACACAAGGGTCAGCGCACAGAGGGCGGGGATATGGCCCTCCCCCAGGTGAGGAGCCCCCAAATCCTCCCCAAGAATGGGACTCCAAGGAAGAACATAGAGAATGAAAAGGAATTAGCGGAGTGGAGGAAATGTGTCCCAGGTGGTGAAAACAGAGGTGTGACAGGCATGAATACCCAAGCGGCTTGTGCTTCACACCTCCGAGTAGCCAAAGAGACCCATGTGGGGAGACCCAAGGCGACGGTCACTCCAGCTCAGCAAGGCTCCTCAGCCTGCGAGCGTGTACCCCTCACAGACCACCATGCTGGGCACCAAACTTTTCGTGGGTTCCCAGGGAGTGGTGTTGAGGTCAGACCTGCTTATAAGTGACCCACCCAAAGGCATTCCAAGTGAGCACGCAAAGGGAGGAGGGCGATGGGAGTGTGGGGAGATCTATCAGAAAACCAGATGAAAGGATAAAATGAAGGAATTAAAACAACTTCCCAACATTAAATTAACGTAATCATTTCCCTCGAATTCACTCATCCTTTCATCCCCCTTTATTCCTATTTCATGCAGTTGATAAATAATGTTGTGTTTCAAAGTAAACATAAGCCCTTTCAAATTAATCTCCCCTCCAAAACGCATAACCTTACCAGGATGGTTGGTCTTGATGTGCGACTTTATTAATCGGTCTTCTGAAAAAGACTTTTCACACACTGGACAAGAGTAACTCCTTTTGTCCTTAACAGAAAGAGAATATAATCAATGGAGTGTCTCATTCAAACCTGGGCTCCATGGGAAAACCGCCACCACCGCCACCACCGCCACGGCTGCCACCACCACCGCTAGACCACAGTGCACCTTTGCAAACACAGTGACATGCCGCCTGCACCTGGCCTCACACAGCCTGGGGAGCTCCGGAGCGCAGAAGGGAGGGATGGGGCTTACAGGTGATGGTCCGCTGGAGGTGGCCAGGCCGGCAGAGTGCAGGGCTCGGCCTCGAGGTCTACCATGCAGACCAGCGCTGCTCCATGACCCAGTGCGTATTATGTCCTCCAGTACTCTCTGCGTGGTGTGCGGGGGGATTCATAGAAGTTATTTTACTAAGACTTGCACCACTTTTAATGGACAGGCATCCTGATGCTCACGTTACAGATTAAGACAGGAGGCCAAGGGTGAGGAGCCCCAAATCTGAGAGGAAGAGCCAGTTTCTGAACCCAAGATGCCCCTCCCACCCCTGCAGCTCCTACGATTCCCAAGGCCCGCCTCCCACTGAGGCTGCGGGTAAGGAGTTCATTCCGCCCTGCTCCCTGCTTCACTGACCCTGCTAACTGCCAGGCTTTGTTCTCACTGTAGGGGAGGCTCTTGTGAATGGTCAAGCTGTAGCTTTTGCTCACCTTTTCCTTCAGCTCACTGTAGGGCTACTTCACATGCCAATTTTCCCCCAAAGAGTGGGTGTTATGGGTTCAACTGTGTCCCCTGCAAAATTCATATTAAAGTCCTAAACCCCAGTACTTTAGAATGAGACCTTATTTGGAAATAGGGTCATTGCAGAAGTTATGGTGGTGGGGCGGGGTGGGGGCGTGGTGGTGGCAGAGCCAACATGACTGGTGTCCTGATTTAAAAAAAAAGGAACTCTGGACACAGACATGCACACAGAGGGATGCCACGTGAAGAAGGCGAAGGCGGCAGAAATCCAGGTAATCCAGGTGACGAGACTGCCAGCTAAGGAACAGAGATTTTGCTGGAAAACACCAGAAGCTAGGAGGGCAAGGAATAGACTCTCCCTCATGGTCCTCAGGAAGAAGTAACCATGCTGTCACCTTGATCTTGGAATCCCGGCCTCCAGAACTGGGAGACGATAACCCACTCGTGGGCAGGGGACCCTAGGGGCTAATATAGGGGGCAAGCAGACGAAGGGAAAGGCCACAGCCAGCCTCCACCTGGGCAACAGGTGCTTCGGACGGGGGAGAGGGGCAGACAGACAGCACAGGGCACTGCATGGGAGTTTGCTCCCACCTGCCCTCAGCATCCCCAACAGGGAAAACCACCAATGAGGCAGCATTAGCACAAGCTCACCAGGCGGAGAAACACCCATGAACCCACGACGAGCTGCGAAGTGTGACCTATGTTAAACAGCACGAGCCCACAAGAAAGGCAGGAGCCATGGCTGCAAGGAAAGGTTTCGGGCCCTGCGTGTTCTAGGATGTTAACAGTCCCTGTTCACCTTGATGTACAGGAGGACGAGTTCCCAACACTGACTGAGCGCCTACAAGGAGCTCGACATTGTACCAAGTGCTCTCCGTGTCTTGTGAATGAGTCAGTCACCCCACAATGCAGTCTACTCACACCAATAAATCATAACAGCAATAGCGACCGTTTCTTAAGGACTTCCTCATGCAGAGTGCTGTGCTCTGCACACCACATCCTACAAGGCATCTGAGAAGCTGTCCAAGGTTCACACCACCCCCAGAGAGCAGGGGTGGGTGTCCAGACCAGAACTCTGTACTCCAGAGTTCCTGCTCCTACAAGACAGTGACTAGGAGTATGGACTCACGGCTCTGAGTCCCTAGGTCCAAATACTGGCTTCACCACTTATTAGCTGGGGAACTTTGGGCAAGTGACTTCACCTGTTAATGTCCTGGTTTCTTCATTTGCAAAATGGCAATAAAAACATCCTCCTTGCTAGGAGGAAAAAGGAAATTAAAAACACATAAAGTGGACTTCCAATTTCCAGTCCAGCACATAAGAAGCTTGGAGGTCTGTACTCCATCCTAGCAACAAATGAAATGTTGGACATACTGAAAAAGCCTCAACCCTTCTTAATCCATTAGATCCATTAGATTATAGGGCAAGCCACTGCCCCCCAAGCTGTAGAGAAGGCAGAGAATCATGACTTCTGGGAGCACAAACTCACAAGCAGAAAGCTCTCTGAGAACCAGGACCAGGGGGTAGGGGGTGCATTTTGAAATACACCACAGCATTCTGTTCCTCTTAACAAGGCCTGCCATCAGGGGAAACCAATTAACCAACACCTAACCTGCTGGGGTATTATTAGAGACTAAGCTACCTGGGGGAAGGGAAATACCCACCTCCAGCCACCCACTACATCCTTCCACGTGTGAGAAAGGACACTACCAAACCCAGACCCCTTGAGCCATCCTTCCCCACCTAAGGGAGCTGGGAAAAAAAACGAGAAAAGTTCATGTCCAGGGGCAGAGGCTCACCAAGAGACGGAGACCTAATCACAGGGCTAGAGAATGAGCCCCCACCCCCACACCTTACCAATACATTAATAAAGGCCTAATATAGTTCTTTGTACCCGGCACATCCTGTCTAGCTTTAAAGGAAGAAAAAAATTACAAGACACACTAAAAAGCAAAACACACAGTTTGAAGAGACAGAGCAAGCACCAGAACCAGACTCAGATACGGCAAGGACGCTGGGGTTACCAGACTGAACATTTAAAACAACTCTGATCCGCACGCTCAGGGCTCTATTAGATGATGCAGAGAGGAGGCAAAAGACATTGCCCATGAAGCAGAGACATGAACATTCTCAGAAAGAACCAACAAAGAAATGCTAGAGATCAAAACCACTGCCGCACAAGTGAAGAATGCCTCTGATGGGAGGAGTAAGGGACTGGACACAGCTGAGGAAAGAATTTCTGAGCTTACAGGTATCTCCAAAGAAACCTGTAAAACTGAAAAGCAGGCAGAAAAGAAGACTGATGGAAACAGAAGAGAATATCCAAAGACTGTAGGACGACAGAAGGTGTAAAATGCGTGTAGTGAGAACGAGAAGAAAGAGATAAAGGAAATGAAGACATATCTGAAATGATAATGACTGAGAATTTCCCTTACGAGATGTCAAACAAACACCAAAACAGATCCAAAAAGCTCAGAAAACACCAAATAGGAATAATACCAAAGAAACTAAACCGATCATGTTCGAACGACAGTAAACCAAAGGTAAAGAAAAAGTACTGAACAAAGCCAGGGTTGGCAGGGAGGACACCTCACCTCTAGAGAAGCAAAGATAAGAATTATACCCAAGTTCTCAGAAACCACACAAGAAGAGAACAGAGTGAAATATTTATAGGGCTGAAAGAAAAAAAGAAAAACACCAATGCAGAATTCTGTACACTGCAAAAGTATCCGTTAAAAAGGAAGGAGAAATACAGGCTTCCTCAGACGAATAAAAATTAAAGGAATTTGTTACTGCTAAGAACTGTCTTACAAAAAATATTAAAACAAGATAAAGCTAGAAGATTGATCTGCATAAAGAAAGTTAGAGCACCAGAGAAGGAAGAAGTGAAGGTAAGATAAAAACATTTATCTTAATCTTAATTGATCTAACAGAAAGTTTGTTCAAAATAATAATAATAATAATAATAATAATAGCAAAAATGTATTCAATAAGTTTTCTGTATACATATGCTTATATAAAAGTGAAATAAGTATCAGCAGTGCTACAAGGGGTATGAAGAATGAATTGGGATTATTTTGTTATTACAAGGTACTTACACTATCCATAAAGTGGAACAGTGCTATTTGAAAATCAACTTGGATTATATGTAAGTATATACCACAAGTTCTATGGTAACCACTAGAAAACGTAATAAATAAATAAAATAAAATTTTAAAAGTGTAAGTAACAATGCGAAGAAAGGAGAGAAAATGAAATCCTATAAAATGCTCAATTAAAACTACAAATGAGGGGTGCCTGGGTGGCTCAGTCAGTTAAGCATCTGCCTTGGGCTCAGGTCATGATTTCAGGGTCCTGGGATCAAGCCCCTTGTTAGGATCCCTGCTTAGCAAGGAGTCTGCTTGTCCTTCTGACCCTCCCCCTGCTCATGCTCTCTCTCTCTCTTTCTCTATCTCAGAAAAATAATCTTAAAAAAATAAATAAATAAAACTACAAACAATAGAAAAGATCAGAACATAAAGGAACAGAGAACAAGGACAACAAATAGAAAACACTAATGAATATGATCAATATTAATTCAACTGTATCAATAATCACTCTATCAATGATCTAAATGTACCAATTAAAAGACAGAGATTGCCAAGATAGATCAAGAAGCAAGATTCAACTATATGTTGGCTGTAAGAAACCCCCTTTAAATCTAAGACATATGCAGATTAAAAGGGAATTATACTACGTTAACACTAATCAGAAGAAAGGGGAAGTAGCTTTATTAATTTCAGACAGAACAGACTTCAAGGGTAGTTACCAGTTATAAAAAGGGACACCACATAACACTGAAGGGATCAATTCTCCAAGAAAACATAATAAGCCTTAACATGTATGCATCTAATAACAGAGTCAAAAATCATGAGGTAAAAACTGGTAGAGTGGCAAGGAGAAAACGTTGAATCCACTACTTTAGTTGGAGACTTCAACGCCCCTCTGTAAGAAATGGACAGATCCAGCAGGCAGAAAATCAGTAAGAACACAGTTGAATTCAACACCACCATCAATCAACTGGCAATAATTGACATCTATAGACGGCTTCATCCAACAGCCGCAGAATACACATTCTTCTCAAGGTCACACAGAACATTCACCAAAACAGACCACATTCTGGGCCATAAAATAGCCCTCAACAAACTGAAAAGGATAGAAATCATACAGAGTCTGCTCACAGACCCTGATGGATTAAACTAGTCATCAGTAACAGAAATATAGCTGGACCATTGCAAAATATGTACAAATTAAACAGCAAACTTTTAAAAGAACAAATCAAAGAAAAACTCTCAGGAAAAAATTTTTTTAATTTTAAACTAAATAAAAATGAAAACACAAGTTATCAAAATCTATGAAAAGCAACGAAAGCTGTACTTAGACAGAAATTTATATAATGCCAAATGTGTAATATTAGAAAAGAAGAAAGACCTAAAATTAACCATCTAAGCTTCCGCCTTAGGAAAGTAGAAAAAGATGGGTAAATTAAAGCCAGATTAAGCAGAAAAAAAAATCAGAAATTAGAACAGAAATCAAATAAATTAAAAATAGGAAATCACAAATACCATATGATTTCACTCATATGTGAAATTTAAGAAACAGATGAACATAGGGGAAGAGGATAAAAAAAGAGAGAAGGAGGCAAACCATAAGGGACAATTAACTAGAGAGAACAAACCGAGGCTGCTGGAGGGGTGAGGGTGGGGGCTGGCTAAAGGGGTGATGGGTACTAGGGAGGGTACCTGTTGGGATGAGCACTGGGTGTTACGTAAGTGATGAACCACTAAGTTCTACTCCTGGAACCAATATCATACTATATGTTAACTAACTGGAATTTAAATAAAAACTTGAAAATACATACAGATATACAGGAAATCAACAGAGAAAAATCAACAAAACCAAAACCTAACGCTTTGAAAAGATCACTAAAATCATGAAGCCTGAGGCAAAAGAGAGGCCACAAGTTACTAATAAAAGAAATGGAAATAGAAAAGGGAACATACTACTGAAAAGGGGGACATAGCACAGGTCCCCCGAACATGAAAAAGACAGTAAAGGAATACCATGAATACATCCATACCACAAATCTGACAACCTAGATGAAACAGACCAATTCTTTAAAAGACACAATCTGCCAATACCCCCAAAGAAAGAGTCATAATTGTCCTATCTCTAGTTAAAGAAATGGCACCAACAATTAATAATGTTGCCAGACAAGGGGTGCTTCGGTGGCTCCGTTGGTTGAGCATCTGACCTTCAGTTTTGGCTCAGGTCACGAACTCTGGATAGCGAGACTGAGCCCTGCATCAGGCTCCACGGTCAGCACGGAGTCCGCTTGAGATTCTCTCTCTCCCCTCTCCATCTGCCCCTCCCCTCACTCTTAGGCACTCTCTCTCAAAACAGGTAAATCTTTAAAAAAATAATAATAATCTTCCAAAACAAGAAGTACCAAGCGAATTCTATCAAACATGTAAGGAAGAGGGGCGGCCTGAATGGCTCCGTCATGCGTCTGCCTTCAGCTCAGGTCATGACCTCCAGGTCCTGGGATCGAGTCCTGCATTGGGCTCCCTGCTCAGTATGGAGTCTGCTTCTCCCTTTCCCTCTGCCTCTCCCCTCCACTCGTGCACTCCTCTCAAATGAATAATAAATAAAATCTTTCAAAATACCATGTAAAGAAGAAATTATACCAATTCTCTACGATTCCTTTTAAAAAACAGAAGCAGAATAATTGAACTTCCTAACTCATTCTACAAAGGCCAGCATTACCCTAATATCAAAACAGGAAAAGTAAATTACAGACCAGTATCTCTCACGAACAGAGACACAAAAATCCTCAGCAAAAAATTAGCACATCAAGCCCAACAACGTGTAAAAAGAACTACACACCGCAACCAAATGGGACGTATCCCTGGTGGTCAGGCTGATTCAATGCTCTAAAACCAAAGAATAAATCTATCACACCAATAGAATAAGAAGTAAAAAACCCCATGCTCATATCAACAGAAACGTAAGAAGAATTTGGTAAAATTCAACATCCATTCATGATAAACAATCTCAGTAAACTAGGAAGAGGCGAGAACGTCCTCAACTTGATAGAGATTATCTAAAAAACAAAGCTAACATCATACTTAATGATGAGAAACTAGAAGTTTTCCCACTGAGACCAGACACAAATCAAGGACCTGTTTACTAAGTGAAAGAAGCCAATGGGAAAAGGCTCCAAATTGTATGACTCCAACTCTATGATGTTCTGGAAAAAGCCGAACCATGGAGACAGCAGAAGGATCCAGAGTGGCCAGAATGTAGGGGGAAGAGAGGGATGATCGGGGGAGCGAGCAGGATTTTAGGGCACTGAAACTCTTCTCCAATGACAATAATGGCGGACACGAGTCTTTATACGTCTGTCCACACCCACAGAACGTACAACACCAAGATGACCCCGAGTGTAAACTCGACTCTGGGTGTTCCTCGTGTGTCAGTGTCCACCTGTGGTCTGGGACATCAGGAGTGGGGTAGGTTGTGCCTGTCTGGGGACAGCGAAATCTCTGTACCTTCTGGTCCATCTGCAGCGAAACCTAGAAGATAAAGCTTATCAAGAGACGACACACATAAGAGCTTGTTAGCATGGAGCCAGGACTCTAGGGAGCCCTCAACAAATCTGAGAGATGCTGCTGAAGTGGCTGTGGCCTTGTTAACGCAGCTTGGCCTCAGATAACAGACCTGTTGCGGGCTAGTGCACACCGGGAATCTCCGGGAAGGGGATTCTCCGTGAGCACCCCCCGAAGTCCCTTGTCGATTAGTTGCTGCTATTGCGGAACATCTCCAGAAGGGGGGTTCCCTGGAGCACACTTAGGAGGACGGTACTTGGTATTCAAAAACAAAAACAACACCTAACGACAGTCCCTCTGAACCATCAGTCGGCCTGCACGTCCCAAAAAATGTCTGGGTTCCAAGAGATACCTGCTGAGCTCAGGCGTGCAGGGGTCCAGGCAGCTCTTGTGACACTGTCCTGAGCTGTGGCTCAGCCAGTGCCACAGGCTTCCAGCCAGGCTATGCTGGGGGCTCATGCCTTCTCAAGGTGCTCCCGTCACTATCCTCCTCTACCCCTGGCCCTTCTCGGTCACCCCATCACTCCCTGAATCTGCACACAGGAACTCGTGCCCACAGACCATTTCTGAAAGACGCCCTGGGCCTGGTGGGCATCCTGGAGGTGGCCTGTTACCACCCCCGCTTGCCCCCAGTGCCATCATCAGCAGAGATGATGGAGGCGTTCAGCAGGGCTTTGAAGGAGTTTACAGTCATCTCCCCTAAGTCCTTGCTATTTGATTTTTTCTTCTTTTAATCTCCGATAGTCTGAAAGCAATTTATCTTAGAGCTTATCAGGGCCCCTCATTTGATGCCTTTGAAGACTGTCAGAAGGACACCGGCGGTGGGACACAGTGGTGGGAGGAGGGGATGCTCTGAGGACTCATTTATTTTTTTTTCCCCAAGCCTCAGTTCCGTACCGGAGATGAAAACCCAATCTGACACAGCAAACTTAAAACGAGCGGTTGTTAAAAGAGTTCCTGGCAGAGGCAGAGAACACAAGGCCGGCACAGTAATGACAGTCAGGGAGCCCAGCCCGCCAAGTTTGTTTGTGCCCCGTGGAAATGGCCTTCAAAGCAACAAAGGACCAAGGACCCTGTGAAAGAAGAAAGGTGTCAGCAGGAGTCTGTGGCCACAGTGTGGGGCGTGGGCGTGGCCCAGGGCCCAAGCTCAGGCCCCGGCTCTCACATCTGGGTGGACTCCGCCTTGGTCTTCAGCTGGAGGGCAGGGGCCTCGGCCCCCAAAGCAACTGGGCAGTTCTCAAGTCTGAAAACTAGCAGTGGGTGGAGAACACCAAGCCTGCCCCCAGCCACCAAGTGTATGACCTCTCATGTAAGTACCACTCCTATAAGACACGTGATGTCAAGTTTAAAACACAGGGTGGGAGATCACACTCTGAACCAGCTCCCAGGAATAAAAGCATGGTCATGGGGGCCAAGGGCCCTGCTATGTGCCAGGCATTACCCCGAGGACAGAAGTACGGGACACTGCCTGCCCTCCAGCAGCCGTGAGCTAGTGCGAGCTGCCACCACACAGAGGCAGAGAAGGTGACACTGAATTGTGACTGATTTGAACAGGCTAGAAAAAAAGCCTGCTGCCTCCACCACACACACACACACACACACACACACACACACAACCAAACATGCTCCCTTTGGGATTTGGATGCAAGGATCCCACCGTCCACTGAAAGCAGTTCTGTTCTGCCAGGTGACCCCCTTCAAGCCTAGACCCCGGCCTTGCTCACAGGAAGCTGCATTTTAGACACAGGAAACTCTGGGAGCCCGAGGCCTTGGGAACGAACTGTGGACACGCACCCAGACAGGGTTACAGAGAAACCAACTGGTCTGTGACCACCGAGGGGAAAAAAAGACGAATCTGTCAATTTCTAGAAAGCTACCAGAGGTAGCTCCCTGATTTGCTGGCAACATGTTACTTTACCTCCAAAAAGTACGAGTAAGAGGTTTTAAATGTGTGTACGCTTGTAGCCAAAAACAGAGCTCACAGTTTTCAAAGGCAGAGACCAAGAGCGAATCTGAAACGTGTGTTGAGAGACCATGCCGCCCTGGTCGGATGGGTGCTGCCTCCACGCCGCGCTACCACCACCGCCCCCACTACTAAGAGGACGAGCTGGCTCAGACCCGCCGCTCCCCTGCGTACCAGGACCTGTGCCGAGTCCCTCACAAACACCATCTCACTAAATTCCCACAACAACCCAACAACCCAGAGGCGCTTCACAGACCAGGTATCAGAGAAGTCAGGAACGGAAGCCATACCCTGTGAGCGGTCGAGTTAGCAGGTGACAACAAAACGTGTCCTGTCCCCAGGGCGGGTTATGCCAGCCACAAGTGCCCTCAGATCGGCTGGTTACCCGTGAGGTCTTCTTAGAAGGGACACAAGCTGGAGAGAAAGGGAAAAGACTGACCTATCGTGAACGTCCACCATATGCTCCATTTCCTACCATTTCACGTTATCTATCAGGAGGAACCTAAGGGCAGACTCCCAGGTCCCCCTCAAATTACAATGGAGGTATGAGCTCAGCGACCTCTCACCCCCATGTGATTCTCATTCAGGACGTCATGAATTACATCAGCTGGGTCAGTAACAAAAACTTTATTTAGAGGGACCCACCGGAGATCACACATTTGACACTGCCGTCTGGGACACACAAGCACATACACTGATACATAAACATACGGAAACATAGAAACGGGGCATCTAAGTGGCTCAGTTGATTAAACATCTGACTCTTGGTTTTGGTTTGGGTCTTCATCTCGGGGTCATGAGATCGAGCCCGGCACTGGGCTCTGCATGGAGTGTGGAGTCTGTTTGAGATTCTCGCTCTCCCTTTGCCTCTGCCTCTCCCCAGACCAAGCCCGTTCTTTCTCTCTCTAAAATAAATCTTGAAACATGGAAACAAGGTCTCAGAAAACAATACTTAACCTCCGGTAGAGGTGTCTAATGCTAGTAATTTCTATTTTATTCTATGGCATTTCATTTTCTAAGAGGTACTTGCTAGCTGTGACCCACTCAACTGTTTCACAACTAACTGTTTCATGGACCATGGCCTGCAGACCACAAAAATGGATCTAAAACTATAAAAAATATAAATTAGAAATTGTGTGGGTAATCCACACAATTTCTAATTTATATGTCACGACCTTGAGAGGAGAGATGGTACCCAGTTTTCATATTACAAATGAGAAAGTGGAGACTCGGCAAATGCCCAAGATCAGGGAGGTGGACATGGGTCTGAGCTACAGCCCACCAGAGCCCAAAGCCCCGGCATTTCACATGTTCTTCCCGTCTCCCCCACACAAACTCTGCGCAATGCTGTAAAAAAGGGGGCCTGCTCCAGCAACAGCATGAACTACTGCCCTTGGCTGGCTCTCCACATTTCCTTGATGCTAACTAACACAGCCTGGACTGTAAGTCACACCCGCTAGATCCTCAGGAGAGGGATGTGGTGGGAGAGACTGTATTAAATGAACTCACACCTTCTGATCACTGAGCACATTGTTAGCAAAGAGAAGGTTAAGAGTCACAGTAATAGACAACTCAGCCAAATTATCCCAGGGTCCTACTGCAACTAGACTGGACCTGGAAGGAGGCCTATTTGGGATGGGGCAGGGATTCGATTTAAAACTTCCTTAGTTTTGCACTGCATGGGAATCAGAGTTGAAGACAGGCAAGTGTTGGATGCAATGTGAAAGTCCAACCAGACTTTCCACACACCTCGCCCATCTCTCTGGGGCACAGATAAGGGAACCAAGCCCCAGGCCAAGGCCAAGGTCACAACAGCACCTCTCTCCCAAGTCAGGCGGACCCTGCCCTGACCAGAGTCCTCAGCTCAGCACCTTTACAACACAAAGGTCATTCGATTCTCTCGTGGGACCCTCACCACAAGCCTGAGAAAACAGGGTATTTACTGACTCTGCCATTATTTATTAATTGCATGATTCCCTTTATACAAAGTCCCCAGCCAGGCCAACCCATGGAACTAGAAAGCAGATTAGCGACTGCCTAGGGCTTGGGGAGGGGAAAGGAGGCAATGTTAGCTAACAGAAGATCTCCCCACCAGGTCAACATTTCCTTGGTAACTTCGGCTTCATTCCAGAAATAAATTACAGGCTCAAAAGACAAATGTTGTCTAAATTCGAAATACTGGAACCCATTTTCATAAATGCCATCTAAGTACATCAGCAACAGAGTCCGCATGCTTCATGGGAACGTTTTCAATATCCTGGTGTGAATACAAAAGGCTTCCCCTTGGTGTGTGCCGCCTACTCTCCTGGGAGCTCCCCACCCCCACAACGCCTCTCCCTAGGCCAAGTTCTATTCATCAAACTCAGAGCCCCTCCTCCAGGCAGCCCTCCTTTACCTTCACCTTGACCTCTCCCGGGCAGTGTGAGAGAAGGACAAGTGTGCTGGCCTCACTTACCCTCCCTCGTTGCTGTACTTCTTCCTGTTTCTCGCCGCCCACCCTTCCTCCCCGCCCCCCCGCCCCGAAACAGAGCAGCCTGGAGGCATGGGGTCATACCCATGTCTGAAACCCCAATGCCCAGCGCGCAGAGGATGGCAGCTCTCGCCTGCATCGGCAAGCTTCAGGGCACCGGAGCACATTCACCTTTAAAAGTGCCTCCAATGGAAGAAATGCAAACATCAAGGAGAGAAATCACACTTCAACAACCTCTAAGAAAACGTGAGAGTTGATGAGAAGCAGGACATCTTGTTTTTACGAGACCCACAGAGTCACACTCCCTTGTCCCTGCTCCTCTCTTGCGGGAATTCTCAGGGACGTTTCATTAGTGTAGCACGAGACACAGCACGGAGAGCATCCACGCAGCCTCTGCTCTCACGGGACAAAGTGGACCTCCAGCACGTTCCTTCCAACAGGGCACAGGTGTCCAAGAGACTCGCCAGAAGGGCGTGGCTGACGGTCTGCCCCGACCACAGTGTGACCGGGGATGAGCCACCGCATGCCTGCACTGAGGCGAAAGAAATATTCCCACCTCCCGGAGGTGGTATGAGAATTATGACAGGGGACCTGGACCACAGGAGAACCAACCATGTCACCACTGTCCCCCCGTCCCCAATGCATCTTCTTAAGTGTTGACATTGCAGACACAACCACAGAAAGTTGAGAAGAGAAACGTCTTTAAATGCCGCTTTTATCAAGATAAATGAAAGCATGTGAAATTGGGTCTTAAGATCTTAGGATGTGTCCCCAACAGGCCCTGATGACCGTGAGGACCAGGGATGTGGCCAGGAGGCTGAGTATCAGCACCCAGACACAAGAAAATGCCTGCGCTCGACCTAGGTCCCTCTGACACACACAACGGACAAGGAAAACGGGTGTGGCGAAACATGGACCCATACACTGAAGGGCTCAGACAACTCCCTCTTCCACGTCAGCCTTCAGCCTCTGTTTCCAAGTCTCCCGACGCAGAGCGGCAAGCCCCCAGGTGAGAAGTGGAATAAATGATAGTGATTCTAATAGTCAGTGGCACACGATGCTTACTCCATGTCAGGCATCGCTCTGAGACATCTACAAATATTCTCTCCCCTCACCCTCCCAAGGGTGGGTAAACTGAGGCATGGGGCAGTTATATGACGCATCTTGAAGTCAGATGCATGGCAAATGGGGGAGCGAGAGTTAAAACCCACAGCATGATTCCTGGTCTTAAATGCCACATCCCAAGTCTGCCCCCAGCATCCTCTCCCCATGTTGGCCTCCTCCCTCTTGACCTTATATACTTTTCTAGCAAAGTCATCGTAACGATTTCTGCCGCCACAGTTCCCCCTGCCCGAGACAATACTGGAAGCACTACCAATCAAACAGCAATTCTGTAAGGCAATGGGAAGAGCCAGCCTTGGTGGCCCACTCAGAGAGAAACAGGTGTGACAGGCAGCAGCGGGCACAGGGTCGACAACACAATCACTGAGCCAGGTTCTTGCCAGAACATCCCACCCTATCCTCCCAGGACCACAGGAGATCTATACACACAGATAAACATACACTGTGTCTGCAAGCATGTATCAAACGTGCACACACATGTACATGTGTCTGTGCATATATGTGCAGATATACGGCATGTATATGTAGGAGACAAATATATACTTTTTAATATGTATTTCATACAGAAGCCTGCCAAGTCTCAGAAAGGGCAAGTGATTTGCCCCGATATCCACAGCCCGTGAGAGTGCTAGAGACGCTATCGGCGGGCATCCAACCCCGAAGCACGGGTCCTGACCCTCCCCACCACACCTGCAACACCCTGACTCCACCCATTAGCCACAGAAAGTGCCACAACGTGAGTGATTTCCGTGCCAGAACACAGTGGAAGTACACTGAGTTTCCAAAGCCTCCTTCTGTGCTGCGGTATGAAAAGGAACACCATTAAAGCAGAACCGCACCTGGGGCTGCGGTGGGAGGGAGGCCTCCTTCAGAACCTGCAGAAGGCTCAAATCACACTCAGGTGTCCGCCCCTTGAGTAACGTGAGAATTTGTAAGAATAAACATTCATTCATAATGTTACATCACCTTCCACCAAAGAATTAAACAAGTTTTATCAGTATGAATGTTAACAGCCTCTTGGATTAAATTATCACTTTTTTTTTTTTAATAAAAATGTTTTGCAGTCAATGTCTTGCAGACGGATGACAACTACCGCCCCCCCCCCCCCCCCCCCCCCCCCCGAGGACGACAGCAGCTGTCCCTGTTTATCACGCTCTCCCGGTGAACCCAACACCGCCTGCCGCTGCCCACGCCCCACCCAACGGAGCCTCTCCACTGCCAGCGGCAGCGCGTGTTCCTCCTAGTACCTCTGTGACTGATAACTCTCTACAACATCGTTTAAGAAATCCTCGCTTTAGGGGCGCCTGGGTGGCTCAGCGGGTTAAAGCCTCTGCCTTCGGCTCAGGTCATGATCCCAGGGTCCTGGGACTGAGCCCTGCATCGGGCTCTCTGCTCAGCAGGGAACCTGCTTCCTCCTCTCTCTCTGCCTGCCTCTCTGCCTACTTGTGATCTCTGTCTGTCAAATAAGTAAATAGAATCTTTAAAATAAAAAATAAAAAATAAAAAAGAAATCCCTGCTTTATTTCTGTTCTGCAAGCTTTTGTAGTTTCTCTCTGATGCTGAGAAATCTGCACAGGAAGGAAGCTTGCTCACCCGAACCATTCTGCGACCTCTGAGACCATCCCTGCGTAGGGAACCCCAGGGGAAGCGTTCTGGCAGGCGTAGCACCTGCTCACGCCAGTGCAGGAAGCAGGACAGCGCCCCAGGCACCAAGGGGAGAGAGCGCCGCGCTCCCGGCGTGGCCGTGCTACTCACCAGCTCCGTGTGGACCTTCAGGTGGGCTTGCAGCTTGTATTTGTCCGGAGTGTTGTAGTCGCAGCCGTCGGTGGGACACTTCAGCAAGATGTTACTGTGCTTCTGAATGACATGGCGCTTAAGGCAGTTTTTGGTGATGGAGGAATAATGGCACTGGGAGCAATGGTATAGGTGTTCCCGCGTGTGGGTGCGCACGTGCATGTCAAAGTGCACCTGGTACCAAAAAAGTTTGCCTAAAAAAACATCGTCACATGAGAACCAGGCAATTTCTTTTATATTGAATTTTATTTTTCCCGTTACAATTTTTTTCTACTCTTCTATATAGCTCCCTCTCCAGCCTGTCCAGGTCACACTTCTCACCTTCCTCATGTCTGTGTGCAAATTACCTTCCAAAGGCAGGAGGCTGTAGACCTAAAGGTGCTGCTACATCTGCATGACGTCAGAACTGGTGGGGGGAACCAGTGTTTCCTGAGGACCAATGAGAGTGCCCAGGACGGCTGTGCGCCTGCGTAGTCAGAGCCTCTATGCTCTACGGACAGCCGGGCCAGAGCGGGGCCTCCTAAGTCTGGGGCCGCCGGCTCTCTGGGAGACTCAGAGGCCAGGCCTGCACCATGAGCCAGAAGGGCTCTATTCGGGGCTCCGGACAGAGAGCCACACGGACAGCATGGCCACAGCTGAAGCTACACTTTACACCTGTCATGAGCCAGGAGAGCAATTTTCCTTTGGTCCTATCTGGCAGAGGTTGTGCGATAAACCACTGCACACATGGGACCACACAGCGCAGCTGACTGTCCAGACCCCCTGGCTGTCCCCAAGAGGCTCCACGTTCGAAACTGGTAATGCAGGAGGCCACCTGTTGCTATCTACAGATGACAAAGGGTAGCTCATTTAGAAGCGGTGCTTTGCAAAGAGACACGAGCTCGAATCAATCACGAGGCGACCCAAAGCAAGCCAGGGATGGCCGGTGCAGCCGGGGCAGCCAGGGCTGGAGCTCAAGCGGCTGCATGCCCCGCTCCGCCTCTCCTTACCACAGTATTCACACTCCAGGTCCCCGTACACCTTCCGGATCCTCTCACACAAGCTGGTGTTCATCTGTCTCTTCTGCAAACCATCCAGGATCTTCATGAACGCGCTGATGCCAGCCCGGTGCTCAGAGGCAGGTGTGCACGAGTCAGACGGGGGCAGGGCCAGGTCCCCTCCACCTGCTCCCAGAGCAGGGTCCGAGGCCTCATCTGGGTTTGACCTGAGGCACCTATCAGGGTCTGGTCCCTCGGGGACGGGCGCAGCTGCTTCCTGCCTCACCCTCGGGGGGCTCTGGGCACCCTGCGCGTCCTGGTTTGCTGCTGCACTTCTGGCCTCTGACAGCAGCGGTGGGACTTCTGGGCCCCGAGTCTGGGACGAGGCTCCGCACGGGGCACCTACAGTCTCCTCCGGAGCAGCACAAGCCTCGGCAGAGGAGGGATCATTCTTCAGCAAAAACCCATCGGAAACCACCGAGTGTGAACGAAGGTCCGCAGCGTCCACAGCAGCTTCCAGCTCGCAGGGTGGCAGGACAGCGCTCTCCGCCTGGGGGGCGGCTAAGGGCACAGGCGGGACAGGCTCCTCCACGGGGGCTTCCGGCTCCTTCCGTCCCTCCCCAGGCTGTGCATCTCCCGGGCCAGCCGCCCCCTTGGGCTCAGTCCCCCCCTGGAACACCAACTCTTCCTCTGTGAGCGGCTGGCCCCCCAGGGCTTCAGGCTGGATGTCCCCGCCAGGCTCCAGGAGGCAGAAGCTCTGGTTGATGGAGCTGGTGAAGACCCCGGTCTCCTGCACAGCCCCATGCGCCTCGCGGATGTGGGCGCGCAGCCGGATGGAGCTGACGAACTTCTTGAGGCATATGGCACAGACGTACACGAAGGGGTGCTTCCTGACATGCAGCTCCAGCGCCTGGTACTTGGTGGCCCCGTGGCCACAGAGCTCGCAGGCAAAGGGCCACTTGTCCCCGTGCACCAGCATGTGGCGGTCACGGTCCAGCTCGTTCTTGAACTTGCGCTCGCAGATGTGGCAGTCATAAAGCAGCTGCCGCTTGCCCTCCCTGGTCATGAGGCAGAGCTCGTCCAGGGCCTCCTTGACCTTCTTGTCCTGCGGGTCGTGCGCGTCTCGGATGTGCTTGATGAGGTTCTTGACGTCCGAGTACTTCTTCTTGCAGAAGCGGCAGTGCTGCTTGATCTTCTTGTGCACACGCTCGATGTGCACCTTGAGGTGCCCCTTGCTCAGGCAGGTGAAGGAGCAGTAGTCGCAGGCGAACTTCTCACCCGTGTGCTTGCGCAGGTGCACGTTGAGGTTGGCCTTGATGGCGCTGGCGTAGCTGCACTGCGGGCACTTGTAGGGCTTCTCGTTGGTGTGGATCCTCAGGTGGGCCTGCAGCGAGTGCTTGAACTTGAAGACCTTGTTGCAGTACTCACACGTGAAGATCTTGAGCTGGGTAGGCCCGAGCCTAGAAACAGACGACAGCACCGTTACCGCTGGGACGCTGTACCTCCTGAAGGACCTCAGATGCCTTCTTAGGAACCAAACACCAAAGGCTCACGGTCAACTAAATGGCACTGAGCAGGACGGCGGGGCCGAGTGTGGGTCCCTGCTCTCAGGGTCCCCCTGGCTGGGGGACAGCAGACAGGTGAGCACGCGGCTGCACGCCCGCATGGCCAGTGTGGACAGGAACACGTGCGGGGGACAAAGAGAAAGAGACATCCAACCTGCACTGGGCAGGTGGGCAATGCAGAAGGAGCTGAGTTGAGGCTTGCAGGAAAAGAAGAGGGAGGCAAGAGGAGAGAGAGAGGGAAGAGGGAGGCGTCATTAACAATGTACACAACAACCAGCTGTGCCACAAAGCTGACCCCCCCCCCCCCCCCCCCCCGCCCAAAGCTGACCCGGACGTATTCCGGCTACGTGACCAGTCGTTACGGGATGAGCTCCGATGGTTCCGTCAGACCAGATGCGACCTGCTCGGGTCTGTCCAGCTGCAACGATCCACACGTGCCTGCTCCTTCAACGAGCTGTCAGGGGGCCCCGCTGCACTTCACTGCCACTCATCAGTCAAAGACCCGCATCCCCATGTCCTCGCAGGGCAAGTGAACTGGCCTTTCTGACTAGGGACCTGGCTGTGGTGCGCTGAGCTCCGCGTCTGCCCTCCTGGCGATAAAGGGTCTGCCAGTGAGCAGAGGTGGGGGCACGTGCTCAGCTAGGCAGGCATGCGTGGGTCTGGCCAGCAGCAGTCAAGGACTTTGGGGCTGAGGGGGGCATGTATTGATGTGCATCCCGCCACGTCCCCCACAACGTCATCAGTAACGGAGCTAATGCCCCAGTCTCCATTGTCCTCCCCCTTCCCCACAGCTAGTTCAGCGCTCACACAGGGCAGAGAGGGCTACTGTTCAACTGTCATGTGTTAACTTCGTTAAGTCACTTATCAATGACTGTCCTTTGTGAGTACCTGCCGATGTGTTTCAGGCCCTGTGTCAGACTTTGTGTCCGGGATGGAGAATAAAAGCATGGTCTGCCTTGTGGATCCTTTCCCTTTCAATATGGCAATGTGTATGAGATGCTCAGAACAGCTCTCAATTACTGAGCAGGTAGTACACCAAGCCTATGCTACGGATTTATTCCCAGCCCTACTGTTAAACCCATCGTAAGGATGACAAAACAGAGTCTCTGCCCGAGGTTATACAACGGGTAAGCAGTGAAGCCAGGACTGGACCCCAAGTGGACTGAGCCTCTAGAGCCTGCACACAGCTCCTCATCCTCTCTGAGGCCTGCTAACACCACGCCCACCACTGCCCTCCCTGGTGTGACCGCACGCAGGGAGAAGGCCCCCTGTACGGGGCTTCCAGTGCCCCAGTACAGCCCTGCCTTGTTTCTGGAATCAGAGAATGACCATCACCAAAGTACTGCAGCAGGCAGCAGGGACAGGAATTGGCAGATGCACCAGACAGGCCAGTGAGGCTTCCTCTCCTCTATAACTGGTCCCTCTGGACATATGTCCAGGTTGTCCATGAAGGTCCTGGAAACACTGATCACCACTTAGCACTGTTAATCAGACACCATTAAGCTGTATCCACCATAACTGTGAAGTCTATATTTACGGAACTGTCCATACAACTGTGTTTGATCAACATGGGTTGCCTTGTCTTTAAATTAAAAATACTTAAACCGATCGTAGTTCATAAACACCAGAGGGTACCGTTCACATAATGTAATTAAAATATTCAAATCTGAAAGTCAGTACTATGCCTGCATGCTAAACCCAAGGCTAATTTCAGGAAACTAATTTGGATCTTTCTCAAATGACAAAGAAACCCAGAAGGTGATAGATTTCATTGGTATAAAGAAGAGTGGAGAATGAAACCCTGGATTCAGAATGTTAATTAAATAAACAAATCACGGTATTTTCTCCTCTAATGCAAGATCTAAATGGTTTAGGAGACTCTTATGCTATCATTTATTTTTTTTGTATCATTATGCAAATACCTGATAAAGCCCACGGTGCCCAGTTTCCCGCCAAGGATAACAAATGTGATGAAGATGCAGAGCAGCCTGCACCGGGCTGTCAGGCGCCAGCCTGGCTCGCGATGACCGTGAACTGAGCGCAGCGTCCACAGGACTGCTGTGTCATTTCACTCCGGGACTCCCCTGCAGGGAAAGAGCCACTCTCGCCCCTGCATTTTAGAAAGTGATCAGGCAGAGCTCTTAAAGGTCAGACCCTTGACGTGGTTATCCGACGTCTGGGAATCTACTGGAAGATAAGCATACAAAATTGGAACAAAGGTGCTCAGTGCACAACTTCTCACAGCCTTGTTAAGAGTGGAAAGCTGCCCACAGGTCCCAACATAAGGAACTAGTTTGCTTGCACGTTTATTTTTTCTACTTCTGTCACTCATTTAAGAAAGGACTCCATGGGGGCGCCTGGGTGGCTCAGTGGGTTAAAGCCTCTGCCTTCGGCTCAGGTCATGATCCCAGGGTCCTGGGATCGAGCCCCGCATCGGGCTCTCTGCTCTGCAGGGAGCCTGCTTCCTCCTCTCTCTTTCTCTCTCTGCCTCCCTCTCTGCCTACTTGTGATCTCTGTCTGTCAAATAAATAAATAAAATCTTAAAAAAAAAAAAAAAAAAAAAAGAAAGGACTCCCGGCGCTGG
Organism: Lutra lutra; assembly: GCF_902655055.1. Taxonomy (NCBI): domain Eukaryota; kingdom Metazoa; phylum Chordata; class Mammalia; order Carnivora; family Mustelidae; genus Lutra; species Lutra lutra. The sequence continues at coordinate 7,836,621 of NC_062281.1, read as the reverse complement.
GGACACAATAGAGACAAAAATTTTCAAACACAACTCATGGTCTCTTGGAGCCCACCTTCCAGAAGAAGGGATGGGCCAGATAACCACAATAGAAATGGGCAGGTAGGGACCACAACCTCCCTGTGGGGATGGGAAAAGACAGAATGATGCTTTCTGAACCCAGACCAGGGCAGACTGATCAGTCTCGGGGGCAGGGCGGGCTGTCCCGAGCACTGAACATTTGAGCAGACAGCTAAGGATGATTAGGAGTTAAGCAAGCCAGGGACAGGGGAAGCATCCAGAAGGAGGAAGAGTCACCTGCAAGGAGACAGCAGAGAAGTACAAGGGGCCCAGAGGGCAAGGGCACCTGCTGGAGCCCGGACACCACAGGCAGCCGATGAGCAGGCAAAGCTGGACAAGTGGTGGGCCCAGGAGGTCCCGCAGGTCAAGTTCTCCTAATACCTTGAGGCCTTGAAGGGTACAACCAGACAGGCATTGTACCAGACCTCACCGGCTACGGTGTGAGGAACTGCGTGGATCAGAGAGCATCCTCATCACAACGTAACAGGTCACTACAGAAGGACCGTGAATGACCCGAGTAACGCAGGAACGCGTGTGCAACATGACTGCGCAGTAAGAGCAAGACACAAAACTTGTATTATAAAATACAAGCTTGATTTCATAAAATACATGGGCTCAAAAAGGGCTGGAAGGAGATACATTAAAAATCTTAACAGTGACTCTAATACAGTAGTGAGATTACAAATGATGTTTATTCTTATAATTTCCTGGACTTCCAAAATTTTCCATAAAATCAGTTCATGTCTTACCTGTGTGACAGCCTACCTGGTATGTTGCTGTAACCTAGAAATTTGTATCTGCATATTACAAAGCAAAATCATCGTGCACAATAAAGTCTCTTTCCTATTTTGTAATTGGTACTATAAAATATTGGCAGAACACATGACAACTGGAATACAGCCTAAATCAGCTGTTTGGATACTGTGTCTATTTGCCTGTTTCCTAGATGGCCAGTTCGCTGAATCCGCCCCCAGCAGACCTTGGAAGAGTACGCAGATAGTTACCTAAGGTCTACAAATCAACTGGAGACCAGAATATCTTCAAATTTAATTCCATGACAGTTTTGCCAAAGGAATGAGTATTTTTACAACTTCATCAATAAATTCCGTTGCTCATAGCTGCAAGCATACAGGGTTGAGGCTACAAATTAACGAAGCATCCCCATGACATATATTTTATCATTTATTCTCACCACTAAAAGAAGTCAGAGTGTACGAGAGACAATCTTATGCCTGGCATAACAGAAGCTCAGAGGAAAACCCACTTGTGTCAAACACAATAGAGTAAAACTTCATCCAGACGACACCCGCGTCTGTCCTGTTCGCTCTCCTCCTCAGGGCCTGGCACGTAACAGGCATTTAATCTGTTGAGCTGAGCCCTAGTAGAAGAGTCTAGAGCCAAGCCAGGTCTGTTGGCTATGCTCTTTTCAAGAACAGCTCATTTCCCCTCTTCGAGAAACAGGTGAACCCCAACGGCGACTGGCATTTTCATTGTCTTTCCTCTCAGCTGGGAAAATGTTTGCAGAGCTCAGATGATCAGTTTGCTAAGCCACCTGGGCAGCACTGATCACAGCTGAGACGGAGACCCAGGGAGGGTGTGGAGAATTAACTACTCATTCACCATGGGGTGTTGACTGACCCAATGTGTTTGGAGGGCAGTTCGCAGTGTTGATTAGTTTTCAGTTCTCATATCCTCTGAGACAGCAATTTCAACTCTAGCAATTTCTGCCGCAGGAAGTCGTGAAGAGGCACAGAAAGATGAAGGTGGCAGAACACTGAGAGCGGCACCGTCCATCAGAAAAAAAAACAGCTACAGAAACTATAGTGCAGCCATCCCATAGCAAATGCTTGTTAAAAAATAGGTACTGGAAAAGATTTTCAAAAAAAAAAAAAAAATTGCTAACAGTGCATTTGCTATTTTGTATTAGAAAACACTAACAAAATTAAAAGGCTATTATTTTAGTGTATCATGAAAAAGTTATGGTGGCCTATGACCAAACTATCAATAGTAGTGACCTCTAGAAGAACTGTGGATGACTTTAACCCTACATCATCTGGAGTGCTGGAACTTTCTACAGGATGCTTGTGTTACTTTTAAAAGTATGGAGGGCAGGGGATTCTTCTCACCATGTATGTGCAGCTTTAAAAATCAACGCATTTACTAACGCCTTTGTTTACGCCTCTTTTACCGAGGTTGAACACACGTTCGCCTAAATAAAACGCTCCGCCTTCATGAAGCCAACTGGTTCTCGGTTCCAAAAGTGTGTGGACCTGCCATGTGTTTCTCATGCAATACAGGCTCAGTCAACACAGAAGAGCCGAAACGGAGGGTCTGACTCCTAGATTAGATCAAGAAACCAATGTCCTCCACAACTCACTTTGCAAACAGAGTCCCGACAAACTAACATGCTGGACCTCTGGCCCGCTACGGCCATCACTGGAGTCCAGCTCCGGCTGGAGGCACACAGACAGACATCTTACCTGCTGGACTTCATGGGCTGTTCGTACGGTGTCTGCTGAATGGCATACTCCTGGTACCCTCTCCGAGGTGCCAGGTCAGCCGTGGTGGCCTCGGGGTTGGAAGCACCTGTCTCCGGGGGCCCGGCCTCCACTGGAACAATCTTGGTAGCACCTGAGATGAAGGTACAAGGCGCCCCGCATTAAAGAGGCGCCACGGGGGGCTCTGACCCCCCCCCACACACAGGAGCCCCGTCCCAGAAGTGTGTGTCTTCACAATGTGGTGCCCTGGCAAGATATGGGTTTTCCTGCAGTTCACACATTTAACTTCTGTGTCTGTGTCTGTGTGTGTTTGTGGAGGGGAAGGGCAAGCGAATCTAGCAGAACGTCCTTCTGGGCCTCCTGAATGGCGCAGTTGGTTGAGTGTCCGACTCTCGGTTTTGGCTCAGGTCACGATCTCAGGGTGGTGAGACAGAGCCCCGCATAGGGCTCTGCACTAAGCATGGAGTCTGCTTGAGATTCGCCCCTCCTGCCCTCTCTCTCTAAAGTAAATAAATAAATCTTTAAAAAAACAAAAATCCTCTGGGGTAATTGTCACTTGATCTATTAAGAAAAAAAAAACACAGAAGACAGGGACATATATACACCTGTTTACTCGCAGGTTTTCCACAGGATCACCTGTGTCCCACTTTGAGTAAATGGAAAACTGCATCATGAGATTACGGAGCCGTGGCTTCAGCTGTGAACAGGAATCCCAGTTGCCAGGGTCCAGTCCCACATACAACATGACCTTACCATCGGGGGGGGGGCCTGTTTCCGCCCTAGCAGATGAAGGATGTGGAGTGAAAAAACTCAAAGGTCCCGCTGCTTGTGCACTTCTAGGATGCAAATGATCGAAGACCTTGTATAGCAGTGGACACGAGCACACACACGTGCATCAAAGCAAAGGCTCCAATCTACCCCATTTCTAGAATAGCAGAGGAATCAATTACACATTTGCCCCCACCTACAGAAAGCTCAAAGGACTGCCATCAATTTTAAAGACGTTACTGCTAACCTCTAGAGATGGCAAAGAACAACAGCCACTCCCTCTCCAAGGTTTTGCTTCCCGGGCCAACACCACCCTGAGGTAAGCTGAGGCAGACACAGCAACTTTCCAAAAAGTTCTAGACACGTGTTTTTCCATGCCTTATTTCCTACTGATCATCCTACTCTGCACTGAGGTATAAAGAGGCACTCACCGGCATTTCCACTTTGAATAAGGAGTAACTACTATTATCATCAAAAAGAGGTGCTTCAAAGGCTGTAGCTGCTCTTAAAATCCTAAAATCCTGCACTTGATTTTAAATATTATTTGACAACTATCACACCAAGTGGATAGGAAAAAAAACATATTACTTTGTAACCCACTATCATAAACTGCTTTTTGTCTAAAGTATCCCTTCCTGAAAGACCTTTTTTTAAAAAGGTAGTATAATATCTCCACTCTATTTTATGTGAGAGGAAAGGGAGACCAAAGTCTCCAATATTCTAAAATATGTGATGAGCCTACTAAAGATGGGCAGAGGGACCATGAGAGTGTGGGTTCTGGGGACCAGGGGCATCCGTCTGGTCGGAGCGGGTCTGTCTCCCACAGGGGCCCCACCGCCAAGGGCAGTAAGCACCCCCGGGACACGGGCTGGGCCAGGGGAGCAGAGGAAAGAAACGTGCCAATCAGGCCTATGGCAGCAACAGGACCCCCTGCCACCTCAGACGCTATCCACAACAGGCCTGCAGGAATGGGCCTGCCATGGTGTCACACAAATGGGTAGCCAGTGCGGGACCCCATCAGTGAGCCAGCTGCCCGGGACCACAGGGTCCAAACTGTCAGGCTGCCTATACAGACTCATTAAAAGATGCCTCTTTTGCCCCTTCCTGCTTGCTGTGGTCACCTGGAATGGCTTCGTGGGCCGTTAAAACCACACTTATGATGGGTTTCTTCACTCCAGAAACTTGCCCGGCCTCCTTTCCTGAGGGGATCTTCTGGACTTTCTCTGTCCTCTGTGTCCGCGGCCTCCTGGGGGTCTTTTCTCGATCATCTTCTTTATACTTCCTTTCCAGTTCAAGATCAGATTCATCACCTAAAGAGCAGACAGTACCTAGATGCATCAAGTGTCCTTTTAGTTCAGTGATGAACTGGAGATTGCACATGACCTTTTCATGGGACAGTAGAGGACATCCCTACAGGTAATATATACACAGCGGTCCTCACTGCTGTCAGGGCCTCTCCCTTTCAGCATTGCCTTTGGATCTTCGGGCTCTCGTCTGATTCAGTAAGTAGTTCCCGCACCGCGGCCAAGGGCCACCATCGGGGCATTGCCACAGCAGGCATAACTCTGCACCTGGGTCTCTCGAAGCCTGCCAGATCGCAGAGCCACCACGGAAGATAGGGTCTCTGAGATTTACAGCCCAGGAAGAACCATTCAAGCCACAACCACTAGCTACCTTCCACTGTGGCTATAAAGGCTGATAAGGTACAGACACAGACCCCATCCTTACAAGCCCTGAAGTCTGGTGGGAGAGACGGGCAAGGACAGTCAGCTGTGCACCAACAGAAATGAGGAGCGACGGAAGAATCGAAAACCATCGGTTCTGCCTGCTGCATACCAACAGCTTCACAGAGACGCGGGGAGATAAACATAAAACTGGGGCAGGGAGTAACAGCCCACTCTTAGAGGGCCTGAGGGCCCCGGAGAGCCAGGGACTCTCCATCCCTGACTGCAGTGCTCACGGACACCAAGCTAGTAACGTGGGTGAGCAAAGCCGCTGAGTGGGGCTCCAGGGACAGAGCACAGGCCCCAGTGCCAGTCAGGGATGCCCTGTCAGGGCTGAGGACAAAGTCACCGGATCTCTTGATTGTTCAAAGAGGACAGAAAATCCAGACTATTTTTTTTTTTAATGAAACCTTCTGATTTTTCAAGGTTGACACTCAACTAAAAAAATCTTAAAACAATGGGAGAGCCAAGCACATGTGTGAGGCTGCCCTGACCCACAGCCCTCCCTGGCCGCTGTGGGAAGCAGGGGTGAGCCATTGGAACATGTTATGTGGGAGAGGGGCAACCCTACATCCGTGCTTTGAACCCGTGCCACCACTGGGGAGGATGAACTGAGTGGGTTCAAAAGACATCAACACGCAAAAGAATGGATGTGTCAGCCACAGAAGGAACAATGCTAACTTCACACGGCTAGACGTGGCAGTGGCCTGAGGGCTAAGAAACACTCCAAGACCAGAAAGGGAAGAATACAAGTGCAAGTGATCCCTTGAATGCCAGCTGCTCCAGACTCCGAAGCAAATACAGGGGAGGAGGGGTAAAGGCATTTTCTGTCTTAGAATCACAACCACAAACCTGAAAGAAACTGCCCAAGAGTCACCCCTTTGGAACGTCAGACAAGCAGAAGGAACCATTCATTACAGCGCAGTGGGGGACACGCAGCCGGGCAGATGGACAGTGGGGTTCAGAGAGCACTGGCAGGGAGGAGGGTGCACACACAGGTCACGTTGGAACCGCGCAGCAATAAGGCAGAAGCTAGAGAAGACTGGAGAAACCAAAGGGAGAGTGCCTGGGGCAACTCGGGAAGTCTGTGCTTGCCAAGATTCAGGTCTGCCTACTGCCAGACCCACACAATAATGGACCAACTCCTGGGGTGGGGACAAGATAAAATGAAGAAGCACAAATTCTCTGGGAGGCCTCCTGGTGGGAGGAAGGCTCTCTCAAGATGAGGCTAGGAAAACAAGTGGCTAATAGGGAGGACTGATCAAAACATACACTAACGTTCTGTGTCTACCGGTGACGTCTTCTGGTGCTTGTCTCCGTAATGAGGGGGTGCCTGCAACATATGCAGACCCGGTGGAAACAGTCTTTAGAGAATTTAATTGCTGGAAAGGGTCCTTAGGCAATCAGTGTGAGCATGAAACATGTTAACACTGAGCTGAATAGAAAAATTAGCAGATGAGAGCATGAATCAGATGGACTGTGCATTACTACTCTCCAAGGCCAAAGGGGAAAGTCAAGGACCACCACACAGGTCCATCCTTTGAGGAACATGACAAGTCCTGCAGGGCTAAGGAACAGGGAAAAACAAGTGACCTGCAAAGTCGTCACTAGGGCTCACATTCTGTGAGGCTGGATTTGCACTATGCCTAATGGGGGGATTTTTTTATATCATGTTGTGGTGACTATATTAAAAACATCTCAAGAAGTCTACACATTGCTTGAATCACAGAATTCTTTATGGGGCCTAGACAGTGGGTGGTACGCACGCAGAAGCCCCTACAGTAGAATATACTGGACGCTCTGAAGAGGTAGAAACAACACGTCGAGGGATTCTTTTTTGCTTTTAAAATGACGTTTCACTTTAAAAAAGAACTCACTCAGGTATACAATTCAGTATGTGGGCGACACAGCAGGAATAGATACGTTCACATTAAAAAGAAAAGAAAAAAAAGCAGGGCCCTGAGAATTTGAGCTTGCCGTGAGCTGAACCCGGGTTAAAGCCAGATGCATGCATACGGCGGCAGCCCGCGGCAGCAGCAGGGATCTCACAGCCAGGCCCTGGACAAACGGGACCCTGACCTTGCTGTAGGCATCGTATGTCAGTTAGGAAGGCACTGAAGAGCAGGCTGCGTGAGGGTGATGGATGGGAGCAAGAAAGGTCTGGAAGAGCCTAAGCTGTCCCAGGGTGGAGAAGAGGAGATGGGGTGAGAATGCCACCTCTCCGCCCACAGGGCTCACGCTTCGGCCACCAAACCCACTGCTGGTGCCCGTGCCTCCTCAAGGGTGGTGCCGCCCGGCTGCAGGGACAGAGAACGCTGCCAGTCCCAGCCCACACCCCGCCCCCACCAGCAGCTGGGGCTACAGACCCTCGGTGCAGTGAATGGGGTCAAGCTGAAATCGGCCAGGGGGCTTCTGGGAGCAGTTTTCCTCCCTAAGAAGAAAGAAACCCCCCTCTTCTTCAACTGGACTTTACCATGTCCACTGCTCGGAACTGAGATAAACACCCAGAAACTACAAGAGATCAAAGTGAAAGATGAGTCAATGCCTTGAGGGTCTCAAAGAGAAAGGCGGACCCCGGGATTTTGAAGGCAGCTACACCACTGAGCCCACCTGGGAACCGCCGGTCCTGAGACCCCATTACCCAAAAGAACAGCCATCCTCATGCTCAAACATACGTGCCGCTGGTGTCTCTGCTACGTTTTCCTGACTATCACACTCTCCAAACCACTCTAGGGCCTGACCCAAGGGTGAGTCAGTTCAAAATTGAAACATGCCCCTGTCCCGGCCCCCTTTAAAGCCCTTCCATGGCTTCCCTCCCATTTCCATAAGGAGAAAGGACTAGATAAAGTCCTCTGGGGATCTGCCATAAATTCTCTCTCCCAGGACCCCTGACCCATCAAGAGAAAGCCTCCCACACACGCGCCCACCACTACTCATCTGCTCACTCCCTGGGGCTAGAACAACCCTGGATGACATTCACCTTGCACACAACACCCTCACCCCCACGTACCCTGCCTTTCCAAAAGACAAACACACACACATGGATTTACGCACGCACACACATGTGCCAACAGATCACCGTATCAATGGCTGGGCTTCTCACGTTGCTTTGCAATTTTCTATTCAGACTCCTCACCATGCTGTGATCTCCTGGAGGGTGGGCCCACATCTTCGTGTTATTTGCACGCCTAGCACAAGCCTGGCACAGAGAAAGGGCCCGTCCTAGGTGACAAGACCTGCTGGGCTGTGCTCAGAGAAACCCAGCTGCAACCAGTGGGCACAAGTCATGACGGGTTTCATCCAGAGAAAGAAATTTCCAGCAGTGAGAGCTGTCCAAGGAGAGATGGGTAGTCTTTAGTGATGCATCTCCAAGGACAGTTTTCAAGGAAGCTTCGGATCCCGTCTGTGACGCTGTGGGAAGACTGCACCACCTGGGAGTCAGACTGGGCAGCCTCTGCGTCTCTGAACTCTCGGCTGACTCACAGGGAGATGGCACTTCGCTGGAGGAGCCCGGCCGTGGAAAGCACGGGGGCAGGGACAAGAGAGGCCGGGGGAATGAGCAATAGGGGACAGTAAAGGGAAACTCTGAGCAAGACACTGGGTGAGAGACCACTCTGCACCTCCCTCCCTCCCAGACGGCCTGAAAGTCCAGTTCGTGCTTTGTGAGGTCCTGACCACCCCCCACAGAAATGCCAGTGAGGCTCTGGCTGTGTCCCCTCGGCCCCTGCCCCCCTCCGGCAGCAGCTCCAGGGGACAGCTCACACTGACCATGCCCTCCAGCATCCCACCTCTGCTGCGCACGGTGCCCTTCGGGGTCCCCGCTGAGCCCAGAAGTGAAGACGGCTCAATATGATGGGGGCCGAGCCTTCATCAATGAGGGATGGGAGCCAGCACATAACCGCTCTGGGCTCCTGACTTGGGGGACACTTCTGGAAGTCATTCTGAAGCTTCAGGATCCTCAAAGAGTCAAACCTCTGCTGAGGGCAGCCGTGAGCCAATAACGAAGCCTCGGCTCTCCTCCCTCCCTGTCTCACCTCCCCACTCCTTCACTCCTGCCTCCTGGGATCACCCAGAAACTGTCCACAGCCACGGCCACATCCAGGGGAACAGATGCTAAGACGCCTTCCATTAAAGACTGCCCCAGGGGTGCCTGGGTGGCTCAGTGAGTTAAAGCGTCTGCCTTCGGTCCTGGGATCAAGCCCCACGTCTGGCTCTCTGCTCAGCAGGGAGCCTGCTTCCTCCTCTCTCTTTCTCTGCCTCTCTGCCTACTTGTGATCTTTGTCTGTCAGATAAATAAAGAAAATCTTAAAAAAAAAAAAAAAGACTGCCCAAATACACAACCTGCCTCGATTCTCCGTGGCCTCATGCAACGTGGAACCACAGCCCATTCAGCTGCACTCCCTTCTCCAGAGCTTCTGCAGTCTCCGTGCAAATTTTTCCCACTGACTCAGGCACCACGTGGCAAGCACTGTCCTCAGCAGCCTTGGAAATGATTCTTGGAGATGGTGTGACTTGGTCCCTTCAGCAAGGGAGCACCATGGATAGAACAAAGCTCCCACGGGAAAAGGAGCATGTGCGTTCAGGGAGCAGCAAATCATTCCAGGTAGAACATGAAGCGTGAGAGGCGAGAGCTGAGAGCTGAGAGGGTGAAGAAAGACAGGCAGACACAGCCCACAGTGACCCTCAACGCCACCCAGAGACTCCGGGCTACACACACAGGCATCGACTCAGAGAAATGAGGGGTCATCTACAGCGCTCCTGCGAGCCAAGCTCCTGACAGTCCCCCGGCTCTCCCACAGCCGGCACGACTACCGACTACCGAGTCTTCATGCCCCGCCATGGCAGAAGCACACAGTAGGTGTTCAACATCTGTCCTTGGAAAGGAGGGAGAATGGAGGGAAAGGGAGAAGAGCTGAAGAAAAGCCTTGCTGGTGATTTTGTGCTCATTCCCACGTGGACACCTGATCAGCTCTGCTTGCGCCTGAATTTCCTGCAGCCTCACCGGACCCACCTCTGTACTCTTCAAAGACGTCTCTTCTCTACTGAAAGGTCTCGTGGGCTCAGCCCCCAGGTCCCGCCGGTGCGCGCTTTCCCGAGGCTTGCTGATCGCACCTGCCCAGACACACTGTAGATACTCGCCTGCTTCTGCTGAGTTACTGACTTTTTAAACTTTCCACCTCATCCCAGCTAACACCTGAATTCCTCTTGGTTTCTTTTTCCATCCGAAATCTAACAGCTCCGCGGCGGGTGCCGGTGTGTGCCCTGCACAAGGCTGCTGGTGAGCCACAAAGGGCCCGCTGGAGGACCTCATGACAGAGGTGGTGGGGACATCCTGCACCCCAGTGTCGGGGGGCCTGGGGCCAGACTCCACCCGATCACTTCCAGTGGGACTTTGGAAACTACTTCACCTCCATAAAATCCCTCAGAAAAAAAATAAAATAATGGCATGGGCCCCAAAGACGGCTTTGAAGATGAAATGACACAGTTCACATGCAAGTCCCCTCACACATTAAACACCCATCGCCTCCACCCTGTCCTGGGAACACCTGGGATACGGTCCCATGCCCTCAAGACTCCTCTCACCCACCTGCCTTCACAGTCCACCCTGACGACACGGTCTGAGTCAGCTCGGGCGGCTGCCACAGATCGCCACAGACCAGGGGCTTACAAACAGCAGAGTCTGTTCCCCACGGCTCTGGAGGCTGGAATTCCGGGACTGAGGCAGACCTGGGGCCAGGAGAGAGTCGGCTTCCTGGTTCTTGGCACCTTCTTGTATGTCCTCACGTGGAGGAGGGGGTGAGGGGGTACCTGGGGCCTCATTCACGAGGGCTCTGCCCTCCAGACCCAATCATCTCCCAAACAGTCCTCCTTTTGATACCATCATCTTGGGGATCAGGATTTCAGCACAGGAATCTGTGCCAGGGGAGGAAGGGGCCTGGGGACACAAACACTCAGACCACAGCAGGCTCCTATAGAAGAAACAGAGTCGGTAGCCAGAGGCGATCCTGAGGCACAAGCCTCCCCAACCCTGTCCCCTCGTCATCTGTTGGTCTGTCCTTCTGATGTCCCTCTCAGAACAGGTTCTGTCCGGGACAAAAGCTCAGCTCTCCGTGGAGAGCAATGGGAGGGAGACCCTTACCCACGCGTCCCTACGAGGAACACAGCCCTCCTCCTCTGCTCAGAGGACCTGAATCCTTCCCAAGATATCCTGCTTTGGATTCGGCTTTGCTTTTAAGACATTTAACACCCCTGCCATGCCAAGTGAGCAAATACCTAACACAACTTGCTCCACCAGCATTAGCAACAATTACAATTTAAAACGTCTTGGGCAATGACAGAGCAGGAGGCCAAGAAAGCAACAGTAAAGAAAGTCCAGGGACCACCGCGGAATCAGTGATCCTAAAGGTGGAGGGGCAGATGGTGGCAGGGAGTCACTGCACAGCTGCCTGTCCTCAGGCCGTTACCACCACACCCCCAACTCAAAGGCAAGCAGTCTATGCGGGCAACTAGTCTGGGAACACAGACCTCTCCCTATTCCCCACAGACAGCTTGAGGTGACCTGCCGGGAAGTGTCTGGCCTGGACAGGTGTGAGAGCCCCCTGAGCTCTGATTTACTAAGTTGGCTTTAAAGAATAAACCATTGGCAGTCTCGACTATCTCGACCATGACCACCACGCGCAAACCCACTGCCGCGAGCCTTCCAGGAAACGCAAGGTGAAGTGTCGTGCAGACAGCCACACTCCAGGGTGACCAGACCGGCCCCTCTTCACCTCGGGCAAAGGTGACAACAGAAGAGGAGCATGGCATGACGCACACCTGAGTGTCTCCCTGCCTCCCCCACAGGCTGCTGCTGCTTAAGTCTCCCGTCTCCCTCCACTCCAGCCTCCTCCCCAGAGCTTCTGGATGGGACATGCACGGCAATTCTGCAGCAAGGCGGTGGGGGGGTGGGGGTTGTCTGGTGTCCAGTCTGTGGCAGTAATAATCGGCACTGACCTCCTAAGGACCCTCCCCTGAGAAGTCCCGGCCCTCTGTCCACATCTGCCACCCAAACTCTCCCATGATTGTCTGTCCTTTGGCCACGCTCGCTCCAGACACAACACTATTGGAACCCGTGGCCAATTAAACCGCCAAGCTCTGCGGCCACATTCACTTTTATTTCCACTTGGCTCTACTTGGTTATGACTCCGAAGGGCCAAGACCACTGTGGGTCTGACTTCAAAGCCTGTCTCTCCAGTTTGCCAGCCTGCTTGCCGGTTACCCTCCTCGCTCTGGTTAAGTATTCATGTCAAGCACTGCTCTTCTGAAAACAGAATTTCTCTATAATAGCAAGTTCAACAGTAATTTTCTACCACTTAATAAAACATTCTCTTTGTAAACGGACGTCTCACTCTCCTCCTATTTCCAGATCTTTTCAGGGTCTGTCCTTCTTAAATCAAACATCATTTTGCACAAAAGAAATAAATATTTCCTTCATATTATCAAAGAACTAAGGATGTACTGGTTCTCTACTAGTCACAGTTCGTTCCACAGACCCTTATGGAGGGCCAGGAACCGTCCTAGGCATTGGGGACACTGTGCATACCAAACAGAGAAAGATCCATGTTTCCTGCAATGTACTGCTAGTAGGGACATTCAGTATCTTTAAAACATGATAAACAGGTAAATTACATAGTACGTTAGAAGATAATCAGGCACTTGGAAGCTGGGCAGGTCCAAATGTTCAGTGTGGACTCAAGTGCTCTAGTTCCGATCTAACAAACACAACTCACACAATCATTTCCTACTGATGAGGACAGTCACTGTGATGTGGCTTATTTACTTACTTGATGGCTCGGTCGTGTCTGGTCCCTGCAGTGATGGGAGTGCCGTGAAGCACGGCAGGGTTTAGTCCACTTTGCAGGAAACCTAGGGACTCGATCAAGTGGTGAGCCGCCAGGACCTCACACTTCAGCAAGCGGGAAAGTCAGCCTTTCATTAAACAGAGAATGAATGGAGGCCCCTTGGGTGCCTGGCTGTGGGGACCCAGGGAAGAAGCAGGCCCACTCTTACCCCCAGAGAGCTCTGGAGCTCACCCACAGACCACTGCCCCAACCCTGAGCATGCTACACATGTCACCCCCTCCTTCGGTCCCCGGGCGCTTATGAAGTTGCTCTGTCCCTCAGCCCGTCCTAAAGATTGGGCTCAGTGAGGGGGAGAGGCAACAGGACTGAGAGACCCTCCCCGGTAGGCAGCAGACCCAACATCACACCCACGTCCGTCTGTGTTAGAGCGAGGGCTTCCCACTGCCCCCTCCTGCCTCTGCTGGGCGCAGGAGAGAAGTTTACACTGAGTCCATGTACAGGACCCACCTGAATCCCCAGGCTCCACGGCTGAGAGGACAGATGGCCCAGAAGTGATCTGCACTGCCACCCTCTGCTCTGTCCCCGGGGAAAGCAGCTGGGTGACAGGTGCTCACGTACCTCGGCACGCAAACACTGCCCCTGAACAACTTCTTTCCTCTAGCCCACTGCCCTCTAACAGGGGTCGTCGATGCAGAAGGCCAAGGGGGGGCAGGCTGGCATTGCTCAGGGTACCTTCTGTCGAGGCCCTGCGGGCAGCAAGAGGCCATCTGCTCCCAACAGCCGCCCGTGCCCCCCACCTGCCTGCCAGACTAAGACCCACTGCGCTATCGGCCACACAGCTGGCCACCCTGATCGCCACACCAGCCCCCTGCACCCGGGGCCGAGCACTTACAATCCCATCATGGCTGGTCAGTGGCATGCCCAGCGCTCCTGCTCTGCAGCCAGCTCCCTGCCAGGGAGAGGCAATTCTTGGGCAGTGAAGAAAACCAGAGTCTGGGTTGCAGTCACACAGGGAAAGGCCGACATGTTCCCTGCACTGAGACAGACGAAGGTCTCTGGCAATACACAAGGTGAACTACAGGTGGCTCTTTGGTGACGGCAGGATGCTGACACCAGGCTGACACCGACTACGCTGGGATAACCCACTCAGCCCTGTTTCAGAGACTGCCCAGCTGACCCCCTGGGCCTACACAGCGTGCCGGATGAGGAGCAGCCGGCCAGCCGGTGTCTCTGAACGAACAGCAGCCCTTGTGGAAAACAAAGCTGCTGGTGGCAGCTGGGGGAAGGGAGCACCCGGGCCACCCCTCAAGGCTTCTACACGCTCTTCTTAAGGGAAACCATCGTCCAAATATCTTGCTTTGTGTGATAATTACACAATTACGGGTGATAATTACACAATTAATTCTAAAGTAGTATTTTGTCTTCAAATTGTACTAGAAGCCTAAAATAACTCCACTGAGCTCTAGAAAAGGCCCCTGATCCAGCAGAAAACAGGATGTGATTTCGGTGAGATGGACAGCGGAAACCTGCCTGAGGGAGGGGCCCGAGGTCACCCACTTCACACCATGTCACGTCACGGAATCCCAGTGTGACCCTCACTGCGTGAGGAGGGCGCTTCTGCGATGCTTTTAGCCCCAGAACACTTTTCAACTGAATCATTTAAGCAGTTTCAACATAAACAATCGATAAAGGGGCGTGACTTCTCTGGTTAAAGCGTCTGGGGTCCCCCTCGCCACGCTGCCCCACCCCCGAACCATCCATCCTGAGCCGCAAGCACCTCTGAAAGGCCCCGGGAACAGCTTGAACACTGGCGGCTGAGTGTGCACGAGGCCAGGCCGGGTCAACTACACTCCAACCAGATGGTCACTCTGAGCGGCCACGGCAGAGGCCGGCTGCGTGAGCGGCGTCGGTCCGGAGCTCTCTGAGCGTGCGGTCTGCACGTGCAGAGCGAGATGCTGCGAGCTCGAGCAGGGGAAGGCGGCTCGGCGAAGCACGCACAGTCATCCCTCGGGACGCGTATGCAGCCGTGGGGCTGACACCCACCTCGGGCCTGGGGCTGGGCTTCCTGTGCCTCGAGTCTCAGTCCGCTGCGAACCCGGACAAGAGAGCTGCCCGAGGGCCGGCCTCCCCCAGCCCCCCACTCGTGCGTTCCGCCGAATCACTGACATTCTGGGAACTATGACTTTTAATTTCTTGACGTCCGTGCGTTATTGCTCTTCAAGCCCAGCACACGATCGGAGCTCCTTATATTTCATCTCCTTTCACGACGGAGTTTAAGAGCAATGGCACAGCACAAAGCGGAATGCGGAGCCTGCTGCAGAAGCACCTGTTCACAGACGGGTGTGCGCGGCCTAAGGGCTGAGGACTCTGCCTCCCGCCCCACATCTAAGACAGGGCCTGGGGCCAGCATAGGCAGGAAGGTGCTCAGACTACAAAACCAGAGGCAGAATCACTTCAGGGGTGGAGACCAAGCATCTGTTCCATTCTAAGGGCAATGAGCAAAAGCTCAGAGCCCGGCAGTGTTCTAGGAAGTCCCCTCGAGCCCCCCCACCTTCACCCAGCTGTGCGGCTCCCACAGGAGCTCCCCTGCCCTCGCGCCTCCCTGGGGTCTGGCCACTGGCGGCAGCGGCAGGAAACGGGGCAGGGGCGGTCCACCCCGGGTCCCCACCTGCTGACTCATCTGAGCTTGCTTCATGCTCTAACCCCCACTAGCCCTTGGAGCTCCGGGGACCGCTCCCCCCACTGCCTCTATACCCAGGTTGTTAGCAACATCTCGTGACCCCACCGTCCAGTTTCCCAGAGGACCTAAACCTTTAATACAGGATCCCCTTATTCAACCGTCAAGCTGCCAATTCAAGCACACCATGTGCTTCCAGCCCACATCCATTATCCTCCAGTCACCCCCAGATGACTCCACTTCCCAACCTCCATCTTGTCAGCGGGTTGGCATGAGCCACGTTCCCAAGACCAACGGCCCCTATCCTAGCTTCCACTCATTTCATCTCCCAGCCTGCCTGTGCTGCTCCCCCTTACAGGCAGCCTCCTGCTCTCCCTGTCCCTCCGCATGCTCAGCAGCAGGGGCCTTGGGAACCTCTGCCCAGTGGATGCCCCATCCACTTGGGCCCTCAACAGAGGGTGGCCCCAAGCCTAGGGCTCCAATCCACGCAGATAACATCCCTGGGACACCAACAGTCCCCCCAAGTCCACATGCGACCAGAAGTAACAAGTCATCTCTTCCCCAAACCTGCTTCTTCCTTGGGTTCTCAAGACTGGCAGGACCCATCCTCCACCCCAGCACCCCAGCCAACACCAACACCTGCTCCCACTCCCTCCCTCTTGCTTCCCACCCACTCCAACCTCCGCCCAGGCCCTGGCAATCAGAGCTCTCGAATACGGCCGCTTCCCTCTACTTCCAAGGCCACTGCTGAATTCAGATACGTGGACCCTCATCAAGACCACCACACCATGTCCCACTGACCACATACGGCCAGGGAGCCTTAAGGGAGGCTGATGCCTCTGCCAGGGCTGGCACTCTCCTTCCCATCCCCTTCCCCTCCCCTCCCCTCCACTTCCACCCCCCTCCTCAGAATCCAAGGCCCACGTGGCCTTCCAACTTCAGCCCAAGTCATCCCTGACCACCACCCTGCCCTCCCAGGCTGCCTCCCCCGCAGCTTCTCCGCGCACCCTTCAGAATTCATTGTGACGTCGACAGGTGCTCCTCACACTTACCACGAAGTGCTAAGATTATTCTGCCCGGACCCGGAAGCTCTGAACAACTTTGCTGCACGAACTGTCTTCCTTACTGTCACATAGCCAGCAACAACCCCGTGCCCGGCAGTCGGACAGCGCCTACGCACTCAGCACTTCTCACGAATCATGAATGACCCATGGCAGAAGCTCAAAAATATTCCCATTTTCCTCAACCCCTAACCACCCCCCCCCCACACACACATTCCCATTTTCCTCAACCCCTAACCACACACCACACACACACACACACACACACACACCCTTACCTCTGATGAGCTCCTCTGACCTTAAAAGAAAAACTAAACCCCTCTGATGAAAGATCTCCTTGTTCCTTGCTCCCCATCCCCTCCTGTCTCGGAGGGGATCCTCTGGGAGGGACACTGTTCCATTTTCCGACCCCACACTCAGCAGTGGGATCCGTGTTCGCATTTGTATCGCTGAGTTCCCCACAGGCCTTCCAAAAGCCCCTACAGGTACTAACACTCTAGCCGGGCAGGCAGACTCGGCCAAGGGCAGGTGAAGAGTTAAGAGTACAGGCAATCAGACATTTGAAGAAATTAACTCATATGCACTCATTTATAATTAACGCTGCACTAATGTTCTCAAGTACCTATTCTAAATTGCCCGAGAACTAATTAAATCTCAGAACACCCCAGAGAGTAAAGTGTTATCAGCCACATTAATAAAAAGCTCAGAACAGTTGTCAGAACAGCAGACAGATAAGGGATTATATTCTGGGACTCTGGCACCAATTCACTCCACACTGCTAAGACAGCAGTTTCTGGAACTTACTAGCCCACGCTCATTCCATCGGACCTGCTGAATACACATCACTTTTGCTTCTGCGCGTCCCCTCAGGCCTTCTCCCATCATCCCGGCTGTCTTGCTCCGAAGGAAAGCCAGGCAAGCACCTGCTTCCGGCAGTGACCCCATGGAGTGACAGCCATGAAAAGAAGCACCTGAGGGACACGAGGCCTTTGTCTTCCATGCAACCCCTGTTCTCGCTACCTGACCGCACCTGCAGGCTTGTGTCCCAACCATCATGAAGGAAATGCCTATCTCACCTTCTCTCCACACACACAAATGCCAAGTCACCCTTAGACGTGGAGCTCGGGCCCCCTCCTCAGGAAGCCCACCAGGATGTACTCCACAGACACGTGGTCCTCTCCTGCCCCCGCTGCACGGGTTTGGCCCTTCTGCCAACTTCTGTTATCTATTCACCTCGCTGTGCCCCTTTCAGACACTCAGCTGCTCAAGGGAAGAGACTCACCTTACTCAACTCTGAACTCTGGCTGGTACCCCACAATAGCACAAGCCCAGGAATCAGGAGAGAAAAAGAGACGAGACTCTGCCTGCTGTGGGGATCTCAGCCCTCAGCTTTAACCAGCCCCCTTGGCAGCCTGGAAGCACCAGGCACAGCAGTAAGGCGGCTGTAAAAGCTTCGGGCCGTGGGCTGTGGACCACCCATCCCAGTACTTCCTAGCAATCACAGGTTTTCACGGGAGAGAGCGCACTCCTTTTCAAATGGGGTCACAGGCACGGCAGCCCCCTGTCTTGGGAAAAAGCACCATTAGAGTGAAAGCTCGCTGTGCCATGGCCTCCATCACACCGTCTCCGCGCCAGGACACAGCAGGCAGCCCACCGAACTGCAGAGAGCAAGAACTGGGCTGCCCCCTCCGCCTCCTGACACGGAAGGACAGACTTCCCCCACACCGTCACAAACAGCCAGCACGACCCCCACTGGCCTCCAACGTGCTGAGCAAGGAAGCCCTCACTCAGAAGTCCAGCCGTACAGTCCTGCTTAGGTGGGATCTTATCCATTCCGCCCGCTCCCCCAGTCGCTGCAGCAGAAGGGTCTGAGGGCCCGGTTACCCAAGGGACACAGCAAGGCGGGAGCAGAGAGATCGGGGTGCACGGGGTCAGATCTACCCCCGACTTCTGCGTCTCACACTGGGACACGTCATCCCCAACAGGACTGGAGGATTTAGTTCAGAAGGCTCTGGGCCAGGGCAGGGGGGCAAGGTGGAGGACCAGCAGCCAAGAAGACAGCCCGAGCCATATGACCAGGCGGGAGCTCAGAGGTCTAAGGGATTCAGGTAACGGCCAGCTGGCCTTGGACAACTCCCCTCACGTGCAGAGCCTCTTTCTCCTCCTCTGCAGTGAGACGGCGGCCCCACCCTGGCATCCGGCGGGAGGACCAGAAGAGCTCCTCGGCGCCCTGGCAGCGGCTGGCACAGCTGGGCATGCATGAAGAGGGCGCATCGGCATCACCGTGGAGCCCAGCCAGGGCTGGTGAGCATCACGGTCCCGCTGACCCGAGTCTAGGAGTCTGCAGACGCAGGGAAGTGCTGGGCCGGCTCGCCTCTGGAAACTCTCCAAACACATAACACGCATCGGTAAAACTCAGAGGCCTGATGCACGCCCACCTCTGGGGCCCCTAGAGCTCCCCACAGGTTCCGGGCCATAGGCCCCACACCTTCTTCTCCCCGAGCACACATCCCGTTCTCATCCATCAGAACCTCGCTTCAAGCATCAGAAGCTACTGGAGTAACGAAGGTCCTGTGCAGGTATTTTCACCACGCAGACATTCACCAGCTGCCTCCATGGCGAGGGGCGGCCCGGAAGAGAGAGCGGGCAGGCGGCTCGGCGGGCGCGGGGGCTGGGAAGGAACGGCTGCCGGCCCCAAAGGAGCCGGGAGACAAGTGGGCACGAGCATGCAGAGCGGCGGCCCAGAGGCAACAGTCCAGTCTGAGGCAAGGACAGGCAGGCCATGGGGGGATGCTCAGGAGGAAAGTGACAGGTCACCTTTGCATTCGACACCTCTCTGTGAAGGGGAGGCCTCGGGCCTAGTTGAGAAGTGGAGCGACCAACCAAGGGCTGTGGCTAAAAGTGCCTAGAAAGCTAGACCTGAGGCAGGGAGGACGGTCAGCGAGGAGACCAGGGGCCCCAGAAGGGCTCAGGGCCAAAAGCCAGCAGGACTTGGTGACCGTTTGTTTGGTCTGGGGTGAGATCCAAGGAGGAATCAGGGTGACTCAGGTTCTATTTCTGATGACTGAGAAGCACCAGCAAGTGAGAAGTAACTTTCTCAGGCAACCATCAACAGGCAGGAAAGGGGCGGGGGGGGGGGGGGGGCACAAAACCCAAAATGTAAAGAACACAGAGTCCGGAAAGGACCATGAGCAGTTGTGGACGGCCAGACAGTCAGCACACGTACAGGGACCTCAGCCACGTGACCTGCCCACACCACAGAGAAATGCATGGGGGAGCAAGAAAAACTAACCATGCGTCCGCGGCCCATCAGACACGGCACGGCCCTAGTTTCCATCCCTAGAGGATTCGCACACCTACCACACTTCCTGTGTGCCAGGCACTGTTCTAAACTCTGGGAACAGAGCGGCGAAAAGAGCGAGCCACACAAAGACTGAGCCTTACGCAGTCTGTCTGTGCCAAACCCATACAGCAGCAGAGTCTGCTGGCTCTAGATTTTGGCAAAGAAAAGAGAGACAGGAGTGCTCCTCTGCCACACGCAGGGCACCAGGCCCCGGGGACAGGATGGGACCCTGCCTGCTGAGCTAACAGCGTGGAGGGAGACAGACACATAGACCGACACTCCTAACACGAGGAGACACACATGGCGTGGGGTGAGCAGCCCGGGCTGCTGGGAGGCAGAGGCCAAGAACAAGGACGTGCACAAGCCTGCCTGCAAAGGGACGGAGGCCAGGAGCTGCAGTGGGAATCTGCTGGCACACGAGAGGGCCCAGGGCTCAGGGACTGCGGATGAGTGTGGTTATTCACAGGACAGAGGGAAGTGGGTCTCAGGCAAAGGACAACACACAAGAGAGAAAGAGCACAGAGTCCTGGGGCCTTAGAAAGTTTGTCCCGGAGTTGCAGGTGGGCAGTAGGGGAGGGGTATGGGCCTGGGGCCGTGGGAGTGCAGGGGGCAGCTGTCAGGTTTATACACCTATGATCTAGCAGGTTGGTGAGGAGCTCCAAATGTCTGTGAACAGGGGCAGGTGTACGGGCCTGTCTCCAGGGGAGGGATGGGACCAGTGAGCTCTTCAGAGAGGCGGCTCCAGTGATAGGGAGAGCCAGAGTGCACACATCCAGGGCATGCGTAAAACCATCCGGATATGTGGGACGTAAACAGAATTCCTCTTTGCCTTTCTGATCACATCCTTGGGAATTTTAGATTTTAACGTGTGTTTTACAATGTCTATAACATGTTCTTATAGCAAAATACCTGAGCTCCCATCCCAGGTCCACCACTAACTACTGTTTAACACTGGACAGGACGCTTGTCTCAGTTTCCTAATCTGTGAAATGGGACAAAACTGGTAACTACCTCATGGGGTTTTTATGAAGAGGAAATACATTAATATTTACAAGACACACAGAATAGTGGTAGGCCTATAATAAGGACTCTGTAAGATAGTTCTTAAATTCTAAAAACGCAACTGATTAGTAACTAAATGAATACATACCAGGATGTGACTGCAAATCACTGGTGTACACAGAGCGTGGACAGGAGAAGGGCAGACCAGAAGGGTCACAAGAAGAAAGAGGCCTGACCCGTAAGAACGGGAGTCAGTGTGGAGAAAAAGTCAATGGTAAGTGACCAAAGTGACATGAAGGGTAAGACATCTGGGTGGTGGGGCTGGTCACCACGTTGGAATGGGGGGGCGGCATTCAGGAGGAGCTAGACAATGAGCACAACACAAAACATGCCGCTTACCGATCGCAAGCTCAGGAGAGGGTCTGGCCAAGGAGGACATCGTCAGGTCACAGAACATAGCTCGGAGGTGAGTCCAAGGAAGCGGATGGGGGCCAGGCAGCAGTCACTAGTGAAAACAGACAGCTCCAATCCCTCCCCCTGCTGCCCTGGGCACAGGGCAGGGCTGCACCTTCTAGCCCCTTGCAGTCGGTGGGGCCATGACATCAGCTCTGGCCAATGAAACACACGGGCAGAAATGACGGCGGTCACTTTGAGGCTGACGGGAAACCACCCAGGGCACACGGAAGTGCCAGGACACGTGCCCACTCTCCCCAGCAGGCCAGAGGCCGGGTACGCAAGGGCACCGCTGCACCCCATGACCTCCAGGTTTCCGTCCACCTGACTGGCCCGCAGTGAAATCGGGGTTTACAGGTGACAAAAGCAAACCGTCATCACCATGACACAGCTCTCCATGGAGAAAGGTGTTCTATTCTGAGACTGACACTGCCTTTCCTTCACACCTACCAACTGTCAAGCACAGCTCACCCCAAACCGTTTTCAGTCACAGCAGCATTAACCAAACCAGCGTGTGCTAACACAAACACAGCGTAAGGCACTTGAAATACTGTTGTAAAAAAACCTCCATGAAAATTATAGGTGCATCTTAGGTAAGATCTTAAATAAATGTCTTGCATTCTTTAGGACAGATTCAACAATAGTAAGAGCCAATTTTTGCAACTCTCCTTGCAGAAGATGACCCCAGAAATAACAAGCTTGGAAAGGTTCAGAAGTTCACTTTTATAAAGTTGACATATTGATTTCTGAAGGCGGGAAACTGTTTTTTCAGAAACAGCAGCTGTTCCACACAATAGCACAAAAAAATCTCTTTTCTTGGCTTCTTTTACTATTCAAATTCAGAATAAAATAAATATTGAATACATATCGAAAGTATTAACTTGCCAGGGTTCAGCATAGGGAAAGGCTTGTGTTGTTTTCTTTTAATTGTTTTAACAAGCTATAGAGTCAAGGTCAATTGTCTGAAATGTCACCAAACTGCTCCTTACAGACCATGCATTAAAACAATTATGCGAGAATTTTCCAAATTGTCATGTTGTGCTTGGCAACCTGGGAACGTGGAAGGACTGCAAAGAAGGCGGCCATAAGGCAACTGGGCATAAGGTCATTGCTGCCTATTTTAGAGCCTTCCACAGGGGCCTGAAAGGGAAAAACTCCCAGAGTTTCTACGTTTCCATTTGGTATTTGTTAAATTAAAATCCTTTTAAGGTCATTCCAATCAATGGCATACGCGGCCATTTTCTCCACGGCTTATTACTGGTGCAGCAGATAATCTTATGAGAAAGGACCGCTTCCGTCCGCCATCCAGGGAGAGCCGGCCTCACTCATTACCGAGAAGAAGATCCACGCAGGGTGGGACCTTTGATTCTTACACAGTTAGGTGAAGAAAGAAAGTGAAAGTAGGTGAAAGTGAAAGTAGGTGAAAACGAGACAGAAGACATAGACGTGGCACGCAGCAGGGCCGGCCACAGGGCGGGAGGCAGGCGGTGGGGGGCTGCGCGCACCCCAACCCCAGCCCGGGCGAGGTGCGTGACCGGATAAGCAGCACCTCCGGACGTCACCATCCACGACTGCAAAACCTCGAAACTGAGCCTGCAAACGGGGTCTTTCGAGCCCATCTTAAAAGGTCACTTACCAGGTGATTCAGAGGATACACAATTTTTGAAATGACCAAACTACAGAGTGGGAGAACAGATCACTGGTTGCCAAGGGTGGGGGGTGGGGCGATTCTGCAGCAGGAGCGCGTGTCCCCCAGGTGATGTGACCGGAGCTGCACACACACGTGTCTCAGTCCGTGTCGGATTTTGACGTCCTGCTGCACAGCCACGTAGGATGCAACCCTTAGTGGAAACAGGGTTAAGGGCACCAGACTTCTCTATGCAATCCTTGCGACTTGCTGTGAATCTGTAATTAGTTTCAAAATTTGAAGTTTTACTTTTTAAAGGGTTTCTGAGACTTGGAGCCAGACCCTTATTATTTTCTCTGTGGACCCTAGGATTTGAAATAGTTTATCTCCCAAACTGCATTTCTTAAGATAATTCCTTTGCCCATGTTTACTGATAGAACCATCTTACTTTACGACTTTCACTAAACCACAATTTCCAGATGGACCAAAGACAGGGTTATAAACAAGACCACACAGATCACAGAGGAGACACAGAAGCATGTGTTTTATTATTTGGGGGCATCAGCGAGCACTCCCAGCTATGCTGAAAAGCGACATTCGACAGGAGTGACAAGTATTTAAAACTCCAGTGAAGCAAGGCTACAAATGGAATGAAAAGACAAAGGATAAACTACGGAAAATACTTCCTGCCCATACGATGACCCAAAGGTGTAGTAAGTAAAGGGCACAAACGAGAAATAGCCCAAATTACACACAAAACACAAATCATTTCCCGGTAACTCTATAACCACAAGGTCTGATTGTGACCACAGAGCCGCTAATTTAAATAATTAAAAGAAACCACTGGCACAGAAGCCTGGCAGGGCTGAGGACGGACAGGATGCAGTATAAAGAGGAACAAGGCGGGTGGGAAGTAACGGACAGACGCTGTCTGCAGGGTAGCTTGGCAATGTGTGGGCATGTCAAAATGTAAAATATGCCCTTATTAGCCCAGCAATTACATGCCTAGGTATTTGCCTAAGATAATAATAGCATGAGTACCAATATAATGATAAAATTGAAATGCATGCCTAAGATGAGTCTGAGTAGTGTTTTTTCTTTTTTTTCAACCAGGGAGAAAAATAAAAAGCAATCGTGAATGTCAATAGACTGGAAACTGATGAAGGAAAATGCATGGCCTGTGCATATGCTGAAATGTGGGTGGCCTTTAAAAATGACAAAAATCTGCACTTACTGATTGTTCAGGGTCAGGAAGCAGAGCACAGCCGCTGAACTGTGGCGGGTTCTGAACCCAGGCCCACCGCCTATAGGCTGTGTGACCTCAGCAAGCTCCTGAACCTCTCTGTGCCTCAGTTTCCTCTTGTGTGAAGTGGAAGTAACACCAGTGCCGACTTCTTCAAGTTGCTGGGACTTAAATGAGCTGTAAGATGGTGAGTATCCAGAAAGTGCTATGGAACAGCTCGTTGAATAAAAAAATACTGACACGAAAACTTTATTGGCCACGTTAGTGAGTGAAAAAAGGGCACAGAACATGCGTATGACCCCATTTCTAAAAAACGTGCATGTACATGCAACTAAGCAAGATCTTTCTTCTCTTTTTTATACAGCGTAAGAGTCGATACACCTTGGCAGTGAGATTCTTGATTACTGTTACTTTCTTCTTAGTATTTTCGGTATCATCTCAGGCATTAAAAAATTTAAAAATGTCAATATCCAATAAGCACTGTCAGACACCTTCGGAATCTGACTTGGTGTGAGCTTTCGTGGCGTGGATTTGGTAACATATAATATACCAGGGGTTACACTTCTGGGAATTATTCCTATAAAAATAACAGTATAAGTCTACAAATACACATGTACATGGGTGTGTGTACACACCCACACACATACATAGACACACACATACACATATGCGTATGTATAAAGAAGCACTTATTAAAGCAATATTTACAACAGCAAAAGACTAGAAATAACTGAATTATCATCAACTGAAAACAACAGGACGCAGAAAAACAATGCTGTAGAGCTCCAAGGAAAGACCCTTTTGTTGAGGGTCCTGAATGCCCAGGAGGGGACTGTGCACTTTATTCTAAAGGGGAGACACTAAAAAAACTTTGTGTCGGGGGAAGAAACCCTGAGGACAGTGCAGAACACCCACAGATCTAACTAAGCGAACGTCTCAGACTGCATCCAAGTTAGATCCAGGCCTGACCTCTGGAAGAAGCAGCAGTGGGAAGGTTTTGCAAAAGAGATCCCTGATTTCCAACCACAACTGTACAAAAAGCCCAGAAGTCTCCCAGAAGGAGTCTGATGGGATAAATCACATGAAGGCACAAAAATAAAGCAGATCCACAAGAAGACAGCACTGAACGAGCGGAGAGTCTGATTCTCTGACCCGGGGAAGTACCCATGGAGCTGCTCGGAAGGCTAGAGCTGAACCCCTGATGAAAATGCAACCCCCATGGGGAATGCAAGCTCGTGCAGCCACCCTGGCAAACAGCATGGAGGTTCTCCAAAAAGTTAAAAAGAGCTACCTTACAATCAGTAATCACACTGCTGCATATTTGCCCCCAAAAATACAAAACCACTAATTCAAAGGGATACACGCTCCCTTTGCTTATAGCAGCATTATTTACAATAGCCAAACTACAGAATCAACCCAATCGTCCATCGACAGACGGATGGATAAGAGGGTGTGGTCTATGCATGCAATGGAGTGTCAGCCATCAAAATGAGCGAACTCTTGCCATTTGCCAATGACGCAGATAGAGCCAGAGTGTGATGCTAAGTGAGAGAAGTCAGAGAAAGAAGAACACCACATAGTTTTTCATACGTGGAATTTAAGAAACAAAACAAAGGAGAAAAAAAAAACAAATGAAGATGCAGACCCTTAACTCTAGAGAACACACTGATGGGGGAGGGGAGGTGGGGGGGGAACTAGGGGAAGGGGATGGGGACGTCCTCGGCAGAGGCACTTGTGATGAGCACTGGGTGACGTATGGACTTGCCGAATCACTATATTGCATGCCTGAAACTAGTATCACTGTTAACTGTACTGGGATTAAAGTAAAAAACTTAATAAACAAAAAAATGCCACCACTATTAACTATCTGTGTGAGGAAAAGAGAGGAGGGGATGTGCCTGGCATGGGGGCAACTCCATAATCCAGAGCCAGTGCTGACAAAGCCACCAGAAATTAGCCCTTTAGGGGCAGGGGCGGTACATCCTAGTCCTTCCTCCCTCAACCATCTCACCTCTAAAAGTCTCTTTATTTGCCAAAGGGCATCAGGCTTGGAGACCACAGCACTCCCTGCCTACATGTCTCACAGGGCGATGACTCGTGCTCTGCCGTGGGTCAGCGGCCTTCCCGCTGACTTCTCTCGCCTGAATGCTCGTCCGTTATGTGCATTAGTCCATGCAGCCAAGAAAGGGTTCACACAGTCACCTTGAGAGCAGTTCCTCAAAGGAAAGAACAACATTTCGTATTTTCCTGTCTGCACGGGTGTTGGCAATGAGTCCTGGCCACCAGCCTGGATGTCTGCTAAGGATAAGGTGATGAGTTACTCAATTACTCCCCCAATCTGTGCGAGGACTTTGCATCCAATGGTCTTGCTTCGCCGCTGGAGGTATTTATAGTAAAGGACTTGAGAATGGAGGTTCAAAGGCTCAGTCCCCTTGCTAACTGAAGGACCCTAGACTAACGACCTGCCTTCCGGGGGCCTAACTACCCTTGTCTATAAAACCGGCAGGAGGACCACAGTGCTGTTTCCACACTGCTGTGAAGAAAGTGACAGCTAACATTGCTGAGCACGTTTCATATGGAGGTGCTGTTCTGAGCACTTTGTAAGTCCTGCCCTATTTAACCCTACGAGCAACCATATGAGAGAGTGCTGGGTTTTATTCCCATTTTACAGATGAGGCATCAGAGGCAGAAGGAATCTGGTAAGGGCCGGAGCAGCTGGGATTCATATGCAGGAAACCATATCCCAAAGCCCGTGTTTCAGCCAGAACGGTCTCCCACGTGACGTCCTGAGTCCGGCACAAAGCACTGTAAGAACTTCCTCAACTTTCAGGCCGTCTGAACACTTCACAAGCAGCACAAAGGCCAGACGACAGCAGAGCCCACAGGACAGGCCCTCCCCTCCAGGCCAGTGGTGCTATTTCACGGCCCCAGAAGGTTGCCCACGAGACGGGCTCTGCCATGGTGACGTCACTCCTTCGCACTCCCTTCAGCCTCTTTGAGAAGCGGCTGCAGAGCTGAAGTCCAGTCAAGAACATGTGTGGAGGAAGCCCCAACACTCTATTTGCTTCCAGAATGCCCGCCTCAACCTAGCCCTCGGCTTCCGTTGGCTCCTCAAGGTCCCTCACAGGGGCCCTGAGCATCCTAACGTCCGCACTCACGCTCACGCAGCCCCGTCCATCAGCTGAGACATCCTCCCTCCGCTAATCCCAGTGCCCCCCAGACCGCGACAGCAGGTTCCCTCCCGACTCCCCGTCACCGAGGGTTTATTCCCTGCTGACGGTCGGCGCTGGACAACCCTGCCGTCCCATCCAGAACGTAAGTGCACCGCAGGATAGACCACGTCTCACCCTCTCGGCAAACCCCAGACAGAACCCACCGACTCACACTCCGTGGGCACCACCTCCCACACAACACCCTCAATCCACAGAGGACGTACAGCCCAAAGAGGAACTGTGCCAGCCAGGGGAGCCTCCTACAGAAACGCGCCATCCCATGGGTGACTGTCCCCATGAAGCCGTCAGTACGTACAAGTCTCCCCAGGACACGGCCGCACTCAGCCCTCGGGCATCGTACCTGCTTCTCCATCCTCCTCGTCCAGATTCAGCACAATGATGCAGATGTGCTTCCTCAGCTGGCGCGGGTTGGAGAACTTTCGATAGCACTTGCCGCACTCCAGGCTGCCAGGGGCCGGGCCGCTGCCCTCCTTGGGGGCCGGTGGGCTGTCCGCTCTCGGGCCCACGGTGCTCTCCGCCAGCTCCTCCTCCGCGCTGGGCTTCTTTGTGGAGCCCTTGGGCCTGCCTCTCTTCCTCTTCATGACCGAAAACTCTGCCGAGGAAACAAGAGGGCACAATGTAGTCACACGTGGCAACGGTGCGAGGCACACACCCACTTCCAAATGTGCAAATGTGCTCAGTTTCGTGCTTTGTGGAAAACAAAGTCTGAAGCAGCTGCAGAAATGAACAGCTACAAACGGTATCGTTAGTGCTCCTCTGGCTACTGTGTCATCAACGTCCTCATATCCTGATTTAGACATACTGTTTGATGAGAACCTCTGCACATCTTCTCTCGTAAAGTGGGGATGGTTCTAAGCTGTGACCAGCAGCCCCCCCCCTTGTTCACGGATCACACCCCTCGTGAGCCATTGACCCTATCTACACCCGTCTCAGAAAGTGCTGAAGGACTTCCTCGCAAAGGATTCGCCGAGGCTGTTAGCTTCTCGTGGTCTTAATGAGCTCCTCAACTACTCAGATTATTTCAAAGCATCATAATTACCACAGCCAAACTGTTCTGATAAAACAGAGAAAAAATAATTACAACCTAAAGTCTACCAACCACAGGACTAAAGACAGCAGCAGTATTTTTCACGTTTCCTAGCGGCCTAGGGAGTTCGACGGCATGCTCAGAGCTGCATCGGAGCAAGTTTCAAATCATTTTTCAACTTGTATTTCTTCTCAATTAGCACTCAATTTTAAGGCATTCAGCTCCAGAATGAAGGTGGGAATTCCGATGGGTAAGCGGGGTCAGGGAGCACGTGCTGTTGGGTGTGTAAAGGTGGAGAGGCGTGGTCTCAGACGATGTGACCTGACAGGTACCCCGAGACACCATCTAGCTGACACCCCAGCATTACTGGCCTACTGAGGTTAGGGCGTTACTGAGGTAGGGCGCGTTGGCAGTCCTCCCAATCTGAGCAGCAGAAGAGAGGATGGGGTATAGGGTTCCAGCACCATCCGGGGAAAAGGGCCACACCAAAATGATGACCACATGAGCTCTGGACAAAGGAGGCTGCTTTGACATGGGGTCCCCAGAACTCAGGGAGATCATGCACTACAATGGGGGAAAGGGTTGGGGGGGGGCTTGTAGGGGCAGAGCTTCTGCAGAGCTGCAGGGCCAAAGAGTGGTCAACAATGACCAAGAGAGACAAACCAGAACCCTCCTTGGCCAGGGCAGCCAGCACAGCGGATGGTGACTTCCTTCCCACTCTACCGAGGGGCGTGCCGGAGATGGGGTCGGGGAACAAAGGAGGGGAAAGTACTTAACAGGAAGGCAGAAGAGACCAGACAAGACAAACAAGGGCACGAGATGCTCGGATCCCGCTGCCCACACTGGATTTTCCGGGGGGGAACAGCTGCATAGACACAAGGCCCAGTTGACACCTACGGGAGGGCGGGGCAGATGGGGCAAGGAGAGGGACATACGAAGGAAGAACAAACCGCTGACCCTCCAGTCACTGAAACTTCCCTCCCTGCTACTCTTCCCAATGGCACGTGCTGGCGCCAAGTTGCCGAAGCAGCAATGAGGGGTAGAGAAGCAGAATTAGCAACAAGGCTCCCAAACACCTACCGCGTGTCACATCGACTGAGCCGCGTGATGGTTATGGAAGTCTGGGCCCGGGCCCACCCGCCACAAAGGCCTCTGCACCCTGCTGTGCAGACTGGCCTTCCTCCTCAGACAGGCTTCGGGTGTAGCTGGGTGGTGATGAAGGAACCTTACCCAGAGCGATGGCCTCTGCCTTCAGCCACTGGGGTGACCTCTAGGCTCCCAGAAGATCCTGCCTGATTGCCTGTTTACCTGGGGTCTGGGGCCACCGACAGTCTAACAACGTGATTTATGACAGGGCCTGTGACCAGTCAGAGCAGTTCTGACCTCTGGAGAACTGGAGAACAGAGGTGTTCATCAGAACCTACAGGAGGAGGGACTGAAGGCCAGCCACGTGAGCAGTGTGTCATCGAGCCGGACACTGAAGGCTGGGGTGAGCATCCCTGGCTGGGAATACCAGAGTCCCATCACGTAATACAGCAGGAAGAAGCAAGAGCACCCAGGACTGAACAGGGGGAGAAGGAGGGCCAAAAGCTCCATGTCTAGAACCCTCCCAATCCCAGACTTGGCCCATGCATCTCTCCCTTTGGATGGTTTTGACCTCTATGCTTTTTGTATAAAATGGTAATCACAAGTATAGTGCTTTTCTGAGTTCTGTGAATCATTCTAGCAAATTAAGGAACCAGAGGGAGTTCTTGGGGTCCCCAAATTTGCAGCTAGCTGGTCAGAGAGAGGGTGGCCCGGGGACTCCCAAACTTGTGGCTGGGGTCTGAGCAGTCTTGCGGGCAACTGTGCCCCTAACCTAGGGTCCAGCCCACACACTGTGGCAGGACACACGGCATTCTCTCCTCAGAGATGAGCCAGAGCACGTGACCGTGACCATGGTGCCACAGGGTGCGAGACTCTGCCACAGTCTGGGTCATTCCTGGCAGACAGGGGACTCCTGCAGGCAGAGCCCAGGTCCTGACTCTCTTTCTCCCCCAGCACCTAACCTGGTGTCCTGCACAGCAGGTGCCAATCGATCTCGGTGCATTAAACCAGCGGGCCGTGCGCAATGTGGCTGTCAAGGAAGAAAGACAAAATCAGCCCTGAGAGCTTTGGAAATCCTCTAACAGGACGGTGACAAAACTAATCTTACATCTTGCTACATCCATAATGCAGATGCTCAAGACCAATTAGCGGAAAATGAAATATTCATAGATGAACTTGGAATAATTTAAAAGCACAGAAAACGAGTTGCTGCTGTCAACTACAAACATTTTACAGAATTGCTGAGAACTCTGGAACTGGGCAAGGGAAACCTTGCAACCTCTCAGTCAAAACCCTGGGATGGGCTTGCCCTTCATTCCCCTTCCCCCTGCGTGCAGTCCTTGATTCGGTCTGTCCAGGACCTCTGATTTGTCCGAAAGACATCTGCCCACTAAACTCCATAAATCCCTACACATGGCCCCTGGACCACAACCTCCTGCTCCCGTCCTCCTCTTGTCTCACTACCTCGTTCTAGAACATTCCATTGTTCACAACAGTCAGACCTGGTGTTCTCGGTCCTTCCTCACATGGCTCAACACGCACACACATACACAGCTGTGCTCTCTCTCAAGTCCTCGGCAATGTTCCAGACCTCCCTAAATTTGCACAGACAATCCCAGTCTTTTTATGTACCTGCACTGCTCCCCCGTCTGTGCGCACCTCCTGCACCCCAGTCAGACCCCAGGCCCCAATTCAAACCCTCACGTCCTCCTCCACGAGGCTGTCCCAGCTGGTCTCGTGCTGACAGTGTGAGGTACGCGTGTTGTGCACGCCACTGACACAGCCTCCAGCCTGCGTGTTTCCCTCTCTTCCCACCCATTACACATCCTGAGGTTGAATTCCCAGAGCCCAAGGATCACAAACAGAGCTGGAGATGAAGGGGACACTTAATTAGTAAATACACATTGTTTGATGGCAAGAAAAGAAGCCACTTCCTGCATCCAGAGTTTCCAGAAGGAAGACCGATGGGGGCCACCACACCTTTCAACCCTGCCCAACACCACAGTGTGGGGACAACTTCCTCACAGAGAACCATCCCTACAGATCCAAGGCCAAAACTGGCAAAGGACAGGAACAATCAGCCGAAGGTTTAATTCAATCAAAAGACGACATGAGCACCACGAAAAAACAGCTCCACGTTGCTAAAAATCTAATAACGTAAGCCCTTTATTTATACATCACTCGAGTGTGCAAGGCCCGTTCCCAGTTCTTATCTCATTTTATCCCCATAAAAACCTTCAGAGATGGATGCAGCAAATGTAATTTCCTCAGTAAGAAAAGAAATAAGGGACTTGGAGGTCCAAGGGGCTTGGCACGTTTTCCAGAAGCTGCTGCTAAGCTCCCAGAACCAGGATCTGGGTTCCCTCTCCCTGCTGGGCTCTTTCTGCTAGGTCGTGTGGCCCCTGGGTGGGCTCTGACCCGTGGAAAGAGCCTGTGCTGCACTGCAGAGACCACCAGCTGCGAGCCAGGCGCCCCACGTTAAATCCCCCCCAAGCAGCCACCTCTATAGTATGAAAAATAAACACAAAACTGTCTCTGTTTTATAGTCCCCTATAAATAAAAGCCATCCATTAAAATGCTGAGCATAGTACTTGGAAGGGGATCACTAAATGGCAACCTCGTGTTACTACGGCCACACTCATTAAAACTCTCCCTTGGACTACTTCCCTGAAGCAACCGTTACCTCCTGCCCCGTCCGCTGCCAGACCATGTGACAGAACGCACACCTGCTCTTGCGCGACAGCCCTCCTCCCTTGATTTCTTCCTTCCGACGCCTCTCCCACACCCAGAAAGCCAGCGCCCCGAATCAGGCGCATCCACATTTCACCACGCTGGAGGCCAGGGAGAAAGCCCTCACTCCACAGCTCAATCCAGTCTCTCCAACTGGAGAACGGAGGCAACTCGAACACGGCTGGGCCCGAGAGTCCACCTCCCTGACATCTACTCCCAACGAGCCCCGGGAAGACAATGAGTTACTTATCAGAACCGAGGGAGAGCGCGCCTTGGAGGTCTATGGGGGACGCAGCACCTCTCCACGGGACAGACCGCAGCCGGCCCTATGACACAGGGCGCCCAGGGGGCCGGAGGCGCCCACGCCTGCTCCCCGCGGAGTCCCCGGCGACAGTGCGGGCCGCCAGCAGCAGCGGCGAGAAAGCAGACGGTGCGCCCCGCGCAGGCGCCCTGCTACGCGCTTCCCAGGCGTCTCCCGTCCAGTCCCTGCGGGAGCACCGTAGCACGCCCCTGCACAGAAGGCGACGCTGAGGTTCGACAAGGCTCACCAAGCGGCCTCGAGACACAGAAAACTAAGTGGCACAGCTAGGCTTTGAGCCCACTGCTCGCCTCAGAGCCGGCGAGCCTCAGGCTGACGTCAGTTCATTTCATAGCGCGGAAGTAGAACTGCGGGACCCTCCGCCACACTCCGCAGGAAAGGGACCACCGCGTCCCCAGCTACAAGCCTCAGTGCGATCCGACTCCTGAACCAGACCACAGATGGAGGAAACGGGAACTAGGGGCTCTGAAGGGCAGCGTGCGCATACCACGTACTAAGGCACCGTGTATTAACATGCATTTATCACGTAACCTTTTCCAAAAAAAAAAGGCAAGCATCTTATGTCCCGCTGACAGAGGACAGAAGCCACCTGCCAAAGTCCCAGCAGGGCCTCCACAGGTGCGGTGCAGGCAGAGCCCTGCGTGAGGCGCCACGGGGGTAGGGTGGGGGGTCCAATACCCAGGCCATGCTCCACGAGCCGAGCTGAGCACTGGGGCGCCGGCTGCATCCGCCCTGACCACGTTTTCTGCTTGTTCACCCAGAAAGCAAGCCGGCTACTACCTCCCCGGCCCAGAGTGGGGCGCCTCTTTGTAACCCGCACAAAAGCCCTGTGTGTGTCAGCCCCAGCAGAGGCAATCAGATGACAGCCCAGGACGGGACCTGGTCCACCTGAGTCCGGGATGGGTGCTCTTTAACTACCCCCACACTGCCACCCAAGGAGGTTAGCGGGCTCAGGCTTCAGTGGTTTCTGGAACAGAGCACAGCAATGCCTGTGTACACTCAGAATGACCCTATTCGTGGGAGCAGTCCAGGAGGGACAACACAGAGATTTACACTTGGACGTCAGCTTCCACCCTCAGACTAAAATCTGTGACCCCGTCTCTGGCATCCCGTCTTTGATCCCAGAGAAGCGCTTTCCCTGCTGCCCTGCACAACTGCCTCTTTGCCTACCTGCGACCCCCCAGCCTGGAGGAGGGCCCAGTGGGAAGAGCGCCCCGTGCGCCCCGCACTCTCAGCACCGAGCAGAGCACCCAAGCATCTGACAGGTGCGTGATGTCTGAATAAAGAAACGGGGTGTGAGGGAAGGCAGAGATAAAAGGAGAAGAGCTCCACTGGGAGGTCTGAAAGGGGAAGAAGATCGCAGAGGTTCTCCAGGGACCCCCGTGAGTTCCAGCCCCAGCAGGTCCCCCTGTCCTAGCCGCCATCAGGAAGAACGAACATGTGCACGCACACTCACCCACCACTCACACCCAAATACACACCCACATACATCCTCAGTCACAACCACACGCACGCACATTCTCTCTGTAAGGCAATTTTTTCTTGGACCATAGCCAGAGATCTGATGGGGAAGAGAGGAGAAAATGAAAGGATCTTAGGCAGACCACTTCCTACATGAGCAAAAAAGATTAAAAGGCTATAAAATAAACCAAAGGATTTAGGAACCTTCCTGTTATAAAGGGAGACCAAAACAATAAATCAATTACTACTCAGTTAAAGGTTTAATTAAACCATTTCAAGTATCTCTCAACTTAAAATGAATTGTGAAGGTTAAACTTGAATAGAAGTCATTAGAGAGAAACTAAGCTTCTGGAAGCCTCGAATTTTACGGACTCACAGAGAGAAAAAGGAAGACTTGGGGTTCTTAATGAAAGACTTTTGAAGAAACGTTCTCATATTAAGACTCTGCGTTTAATTAAAGTCTTAAATACTTTTAAAAATTAAACTGTACAGGCAACTAATCTTCCCGTATGTGCACACCAAAAAAAGAGAAGAAATGTGTTCAAGAAAAATTTAAGTCAAAAGTAAATTAGTTAATAAAGGAAAATAATTTTTAAAGTAGCTTCGTAGTAAGAATCTGATTATACACAGAGCAGTACAAGAGCAGGCAAATGCCATCAGGGCAGCTGGGCCCAAATCCCACCCTCCCACCTACTAACTGGGTCACCGTGAGCGGGTGGTTGTAAGACCTCCAGTCTCTGAGCCACAAATTCCTCAGTTATAAAAATCTGGGCTTCAGTAAGGAAATGGAAGACGCGGACAGCATTACAGACCAGCAAAACCTAACACTTATCTATGCGAATGTGCCACCATCAGTAGCAGACTATAAATTTTTCTCAATCACACAGGGAACAGTCTCTAAGATAAACCATGTTAGTCCATATATCAAGTTTCAATAAATGTGTAAGGGCTCAAATACATACAAACTATGTGAGCTGAAATTAGAAATAAATAACTCATACAAGTGAATGACCAAAAAAAAAAACCCAAAAAAACAAAACAAAACATAACCCAATTAAGAAATGGGCAGAGGAACTGAACAGACATTTTTCCAAAGAACACATGGAGATGGCAGAGAGACACATGAAAAGATGCTCAACATCACTCGTCAGGGAAACGCAAACCAAAACTACAGTGAGATACCACCTCACACCTGTCAGAAGGGCTATTATCAAAAAGGGAGGAAATAACAAGTGTTGGAGAGGATGTGGAGGAACGGGAACCTCTTGCACTGTTGGCAAGAATGCAAACTGGTGCAGCCACTCTGGAAAACAGTGTGGAGGCTCCTCAAAAAATTAAAAACAGAACTGCCCTACCATCCAGAAACTCTATTTCTAGGTATTGAAGAAAATGAAAACACTAATTTGAAAAACTACACACACATCTTCATTCACTACAGCATTATTTAAAATAGCCAAGATATGGAAGCAGCCTAAGTGTCTACCGATAGATGAATGGGAAAAAAAGTTGTGTTATGTCTGTGTACACACACACACACACACACACACACACACACACACCGGAATGTCTCTTAGCCATAAAAAATAATGAAATCTTGCCATTTGTGACAACACAGATAAACCCAGGGAGTATTATGCTAAGTAAAATAAGTCTGAAAGAGAATGATAAATACCATATGATTTCACTTATATACAGAGTCTAAAAAAAAACAAAACAGAAGTAGAGGACAAACAGGTGGTTGCCAGAGGGAGAGGGATGGGGGATGAGTGAAACACATGAAGGGGATTAAGAGGTGCAAACTTCCAGCTATAAAATAACTAAGTCATGGGGATGAAAAGTACAGCATAGAAGGGGCACCTGGGTAGCTCAGTCGGTTAAGCATCTGCCTGGCACTCGGGTTGTGATCCCGGGTTCTGGGATTAAGCTCTGCATGGGGCTCCCTGCTAAGGGAGAAGTCTGCCTCTCCCTCTCTCTCTGACCCTCGCTGCTCCTGCTCTCGCTCGTGCTCTCTAATGAGTAATTTTAAAAACCTTAAAAAAAAAAAAAGTACAGCATAGGGAAGATAATCGATAATATTATAATAACTTCAGTGACAAATGGTGACCAGAGCCATCGTGGTGATCATCTCATAATATATATTATTACACACCCCGCCACTCTTGTAACATGTATTCCAATTAAAATTTAATTTTAAAAAAGAAAAAACAGGGGCGCCTGGGTGGCTCAGTCATTAGACATCTGCCTTTGGCTCAGGTCATGATCCCAGGGTCCTGGGATCAACCCCCCGCATCGGGCTCCCTGCTCCATGGGAAGACGGTCTCTCCCTCTGCCACTCTCCCAGCTTGTGTTCCCTCTCTCACTGTCTCTGTCAAATATCAAACAAATAAATAAATCTTAAAAAAATAAAAAGAACATTTATAAATCTCAAAGATACATGGAAATTAAATGGTGCTCCTAAATA
The DNA here is from genome assembly GCF_902655055.1 of Lutra lutra. Classification (NCBI taxonomy): domain Eukaryota; kingdom Metazoa; phylum Chordata; class Mammalia; order Carnivora; family Mustelidae; genus Lutra; species Lutra lutra. The sequence continues at coordinate 7,800,007 of NC_062281.1, read as the reverse complement.
ATGAATAGGTCAAAGAGGATATCAAATCAGGAAACAACACTGAGATGATCAAGAGGAAACACGACATGCAAACACAGGTGGGATGCAGTGAGAACAGGTCCACAAAGCTGTAAATGTAAATGCCTGTGTGAGACACAGAAAGATCTCCCATCGGTAGCCTACTCCTCTAACCCAAGAAACCAGAGAAAACAGAAGCAAAGCAAATGCACGCCAACAGAAGGACAAAAAGTAAAAATTAAACGAAAAACAGAAGATAGAAATCAGAAAACTGACAAACTTTTAGCTAAACTCACCAAGGAAAAAGAGGTAAGATTCAAACAGCTAAAATCAAGAGTGGAAAATGGAACATTACCACTCATCTTACAAAAAAGTGTTTTGTTTTGTTTTGTTTTTAATTCTCAGGGATACTGTAAACAAGTAATTATTTCCAACAAATCAGAGAACTTTGATGAAATGGATAACTTCCAAGGACACATACCACTGAAAGGAATTCAAAAAGCAACAGAACATAGTCACACACCTATTGCAAGCAAAGAAACTGAACCGGTAATACAAAAACTTCCCACCCAAAGGCCAGAATTAAAGGGCTTCACCAGTGAATTCTATCAAACATCAAGAAGAACTAACACCAATACTTCCAAAATCCTCCAAAAAACAGAGGAGGCAGGGACACTTCCCAGCTCATTCTGTGAAGCCACTATTATTCTGATTCCAAAACCAAAGACGTCAGAGAAATGGCCCTCCATAAGGTTTCTGAATACAAACCCTAATCTCTTCATCAAGGTTCCAGCAGACCAGCTCCACGAGCACATGAAAAAGGATTATGCAGTATGACTGAGTGGAATGTATCCCAAGAACACAAGAGTGGTTCAGGGTATGAAAACCCATCCACGTAAGTCAGCGCATTCCTGGCACGAAGGGGAGAGAGAACACATGGTCATCCCCACTGAGGGACGGACCGTGGCCGCAGGGCAGGTTCGGGGGGGAGACGGGCCTGGTGGGCTGGTTGTCGGGGAGACGGAGAGGAGGATGGATCTCAAGGAAGAGGGGGACCCAGGGTGGTGTCCTGAGCGGAGAGCCATGCCTCTCACTACCATCAGGAACAAGGGCGAGGACGGAACTCAGCATACGCGTCCCAGAAACCACTGATGCGCAGAATTCCAGGAGGAGATCTATCTGTGCTCTCATCACTTGCTCATTATTTATAAATGAAATGAAAAATTCAAATTATTTTATCTCATTCACATTTCATGTTAATTGGAAGAAAAATCTTAATAAGCAAAGCTGAATAAAAACAGAATTAAAGCTTTGTAACCACCTTTCTCAACGTTGTCAGCCCATTAATCCATGTGACTTCTATCTGCCATATGAATTTTACATAAGAGATTTTATCCGTTCTTCTGAGTTTATAGAAGCTCAACCCCAGAGGCAACACTCAAAGTTCCTGACTAAAGCTCTGGTTCCAACTGTCTGTTAAGCCACACTCTTTGGAAAGCCCATGCATCTTAACCACTCCGCAGGACTGTGGCCATAGGGAATGTGGACGAAATCAGGAGTCCTCCAGTGAGGTCTGGACAGATGGGCCTTACTCACCCCCAGACTCAGTGGCAGAGAGAGGGGTAGCTGAACTGTAAGGCCCTGGCATTAGGCAGATTCTTTTTTTTTCCAGCTTTACTAATGGATGATCGACCAACCAAAATTGCATATATTTAGGTCACACGATTTGTTTTTTTAAGATGCACGACAAGATGGCTTAATGTACATATACACTGTGAAATGCTCACTACAATTGACAGGAGAACCATCTTTTTCTTTTGGTGAGAACACTCACGATCTACTCAGTCAGGAACTCCAGGTATACGCTACAGTACCGTGAACTGTAATCCCCAGGCTGCACGTTAGATCCCCAGAACCTACCCAGCTCAGAGTCTGTACCTCTTGACTATCATCTCCCCATTCGCCCAACTCCCGGGCAACCATCGTTCTACTCTTTGGTTCTGTGAATTCACCTATTTTAGATTCGACATTTATGTGAGATCATACAGTATGAGTCTTTCTGCATCTAGTTTATTTCACTTAGGATAATGTCTTCCGGATTCATCCATGCAGCAAACAGCAGGCTTTCCTCCTTTGTTAGGGCTGAATAACATTCCTGTGTGTGTGTGTGTGAGAGAGAGAGAGATCTTCTGAATCCACTCATCTGCGGACACTTAGGTTATCTATTGTAAACGAATCTGCAATGAACACGGTGCAGATCTCTCTCCGCCTTGTTGATTTCACTTCCTTTGGATACTTTTCCAGAAGTGAGACTGCTGGATCACGTGGTAATTCTATCTTTACTTTCTTGAGGAACCTCCATCCTGTTCTCCATAGTGGTCGCACCAGTTCGCATTCCCACCAACAGGGCACAAAGGTCCCTTTTCTCTACATCCTCGCCAACCCTGGTTATCTCGTCCTGCTGAGGACAGCCGTTCCCACCACACGCGAGTTGAGCGCTCCCTGCGGTTTGGACTTGCATGTCCCTGATGGTTAGAGACACTGAGGTTAGAGACACTTTTCACGCACCTGTTGGTCATCTGTACGCCTTCTTCGGGAACATGTCTGTTCAGCTCTTCTGCCTATTTTTAATCAGGCTACTCAGTAGATTCTTAACGCCACACTGACCTCCCTCCCCGTCCTCTTCCCCAAAGCAAAGACACTCAAATGGGCACCATCGGTTGAGTTGTGATTACGTGGCACTTCCCACCTCGGACCTGCTTTCCCGAAGTGGGGAGAGGACAGATCCAGCCCCGAGGCCCGTGCCAGGGCTGAAGCGCTGCGGGCCCAGAGCAGCCGGCTGCAGGTGAGGAGACACGAGGATGCCCGCTTCTCCTCGCTCGCCGCCTCCAGGCTCACCGGGGCTGGGTTTCCTCAGCTTCAGCTCACACCACTCCCAGTAACCAGCAGAGCTTCGCCTAACTCCAACAACTTAATCCTCAGTCAGGTGTATTTCTCTGCGCTCCCTCGAACGGCCAGAGTGACTCATTAACCAAACATTGTCTGTCTGGAGTCGCTCCTCGCTAACGATGTCAGACAGAGGATCAATAACGCGGCTGCTGGGAAGCGCCAGTCTGAATCCGCCCAGGAACGAGCACTAGGTCATCCGCTGACGAGTCCTGCCACGGAACAGAGCATCCTTCTGTGCAGGGGCCTGGCGTGGGTCCCTCGCCATATAAGAACGGTTTTGTGGGGGCTTTTTGGAACTGCCATGTGCAGCTACGCTTCCTCTACTCCATATTCTCTTGGTCTACGGGGACCTCATTACAGCACCTCGGCGGCGTCTCGAGGCCAGCCGCCTTCCGCGCCGGGGGCCGTCCAGCGGGACACGTCTGGACGCTGCAGACAAGACGGATCTCACTCCGCACGCTGCCTGCAGACCCGGAGGAGTCTGTGCGGATCAAAGGTTTACACGCTCGTTCAGGAACGCTGTGCCTCGGGTTGTGTATCCTTACACATTCATCACACATGTTAGAATAGCTCCCCTTTATCGTCTTCCGTGCTGGGCGTCATCTGGTGCCACAGGCACATCCCGCCTGTGACAGGCACATTCATCTTCATTTGTCAGGTAAGCACGGGGAGGCTCAGAGAAGTCACGTCCTGTGCTTCCAGGAACGCAGCACGCGGGTCCCAGAGCTGGGTGACAGCCACACTCGTCTGAGGACAAGCTCGTGCTCTGTACACTGTGGGAGGCTACCCCCTCCTCTCATGCACTCCCTCCTTCCTTCACGCATTTCCTCCTCCTCCTACAGCCAGGCGCTGGAGAAGCTCCCGCAGGGGCCGGGTGCGGTGCGCTCACACACACACTCCTATCTGAGCGGGCCTAGAGCTGGACAAGGACTAACTGTGGGAAACGGGAGCGCTCTGGGCTTCAGGGCCCACCAAACACAAACCTAGTGTCAAAGTACGTGTGAGCAAATCACCACCATCGCCACCAACGGGCACGTCCGTGGCCGTGGCCTCCCCACCCCGGAACGCCAAGGCCTCTTACCATCTCCACTTCTGCTCGGGTTGGTGGGTTCAGGTGTACTCAGAGGTCTGAGGGGAATGATGATTTCATCGACATTAACCCCTTCTTCCGTGTGCTTCTCAGAAACGTGGGACAGTAGCTCTGACTGGTTGGGTGAGAAAAGGTTACAACATTTGCACATGAAGATGGCTGTGTTTTCTGTAAGGAAAAAAAAAAAGCAAACTATGTTATTTCAACCTAACATTCATTCTTCAGTCCTCCTAGCTAGTGTCTAGTGTAGGCAAACCCTGCCCTCCCCGCCCGCGTTACCCAAATATACCCAACGTCCCAGATTCCAGCATTGACATGGCAAGGTAAAAAGAAAAAAAAAAAAAAAAGTAGGAAACTGCAAAACCAAAACCCAACCTTCAAATGAATGAACCTCACTGACAGCAATTAAGTGCTCTAGCTAGGCTCTCTCAAATTAGGTACAAGGAAAAATTGATCAAAACAGCATTTCTCAAGAGCCAAGACACCTTTCGCTGGCTGGTATACGGACTAAAAACAAGAAGAAGGGGAATCTGTTGATTTTTTTTTAAGCCACTTAATTCCTATTTGAAAGCATTACCATCATTCACCAATATTTACTAGTAGTCCATTACTTTCATCCCATTATACTAGGCAGGAAGATGTAATGGGAAAAAGCTCCTTTCTGAGTCTCAGATAATTGTCAGTACATAGAGGAATATTAAATTCAGGATCAAAAACTAATTAAAAGCTAGCTCTTTTTTTTAACAGTGCAGAGGAGAACCGGATGATGGAAGGGACACTGGCTTTGAAGCCGGACAAACCCAGACTGCATTCCCAACCCCGCCCCTAGAAGCCAAACCCAGACTGCATTCCCAACCCCGCCCCTAGACGCTGGGAAGCGCAGCGACCTTCAGGAGGTAGTAATACCCCCGGGCTGCCGGAATGCGCTGGGAGAGGCCGCTCCCCGGCCGGCTGGGCAGTGGGAACACCGTACACCACAGCCCTGACTAGTCCAGCTCTCCAGCTACCACATACCCTCGCCCACACCCACACTCCCTGCTTCCCCCCACCCTCACCAGCCTCACGGGGACTCAACCCTGCCCGGCAGTCACACAAGGTCTCCGGGCCACCTGCTCTCTCTGGAGGCTGGACAGACACATGGCAATCCTGCAGGAGCTCTAGGCCATCCGCTCTCCGCGGACGGTGGACAAATGCTTCTTACCGCGGCACACCCGCCTCCCAGCCTCACACTGGGCTGCTGACCTTGCTTCCTATGCCCCACGAGCCACACAACGACAGCCCTCACGCCTCCTCCCCCACACCTGCCCACCCGCCCGCCCCGCCTTGCTCCTGTTGCTACGACGGTCGACGGTCGGCACCTGCAGTGCCACGGAAGGTGTGTGTGTTGTGGGAGGTGGGGCGGGGGTCTGTGGGGGCAGGCCACCCCAGCACGCAACATTTTTGTCACCGATACTGTTTAGTACCAGTGGCTCAGGGACATGAAAAAGCAAAAAAGTAGGCCAACATTTAAAAGTCGTTACTGCTTTAAAATTCTCTAAAGACAACACAGCCCTTGTGCCTACACCTGGGAAGACCGAACCCACAGCCCATCCTAGAAGGCCACTGGATATGTGGGACCTGCGTGCACAGAACCCCAACCCCTCCCCCGCCCAGTGACAGTGTTCCAGAAACTTCTGCTTCTCTCTCCAGACCACCAATTCTTCCCCTCTGCCACTTGCCGCATGCTTATCTTTGCTGTCTTAAAACAAAAATCTTTCTTGATCTCCACTCCCCTGCTCTCCCCCACCTCATTTTTCTCTTCCTCTTTGCTGCAAAACTCTCTGACCAGAGAGAAAGGCAGTGGGCCAGCCTGACGCTGCCCCAGTGAGGACAGAGCCCTTTGAGGCACTGAGGCCAGGTCTCCCTCTGGACCCAAAGGAAGGCCTCCTCGGCGGACACGCAGGCGGAGTAATGACCCACGAGGGTTCCTCCCTACCAAACAACACCGGAAACAGAAATTTAACAAAGCAGAACATTGCTTCATCAATGAAAATCTCTCATGAATACTGCCAATCGATATTTTATTTTTCTCCAAGAAATGCTTTATTCCTAAGGAACCCGAAAGGCTTCCTGTTCAAACATGAAGAGATTACAGAAACAATTCTTATCTTTATATGAGGCCATGTTGTTTTCGACGTGCTTCCTGCTGACCCTACAACGACTCCACGATTTAGGCAAAACAGGGTTTGTAAAGCCCCTTCCAAGGGCAAGGAAACGGAGCCTGAGAGAGGAGAGCAGCTCGCCCGAGTCACGGTCGGCAGGGAGCAGGGAGCAGACTCTCGGCCACCTGCTTCCGACAGGAGCTGAGTGTGGCTACACACTGGCGCGGCGCTCCTTCAGGTTGGGCTAAAATGCTTACCGTGGTGGCCCACAGCGTCTGAATGACAAGCCCCGCCAAGAGCACAGCCCCCGCATCAGCCATCAGTTTCCTTTGTGCTCATTCCAGCGCGTACTGGGCAGTGGCCACGAGTGGACCCCCCACAGGCCCCCGTCACAGACACAGCTCAGGCGTGCAGCCCTGACCGCATGGCGACAGGGACACGGCACACCCCAGCCACCGAAGCTACTTCCCGACAGACTCTACGTGGTACTGACTTCTGTGATGCTCTTGGGAGAAAGGGAATCCAGTGACATTTAACAGAGCAGAACTTCCAGTGACCGCAGCATTTAAGTGTGAGGCTCAGGGACAGGCACACCAGTCCCTGTCTGGAGACCAGATTAATGAGACGACGTCTGCGTCTACACGTGACAAAGCATGGGAAGCCACTGTAAGTCAGGCAGCTGTTACCTGGCTATTCCACACCCCCTGAAGGCCGGGGTGGCACCTGGCCTTGGCCCACGCGCTTCCCATGCCCGTAGCTCGTTGGGTAGGCAGATGGAGACTAGACCCGGAGCTCCCAGGGGCGGGCACTGAGATAAAGACACGTGTGACCCAGGAGAACCATCACTTCACCGAGGGTGGGGGCGGCCGTGAGCCTGTGGGCCCCAGGAGGCGGAGAGGCTGGCCTCCCCCCGACCCCCCGGCCATGCGGCCAGGGAAGCAGTCAAGGTGGAACGCAGAACTACCAGACCCAGGCCCCCAGTCTCCGTGGTGCCACGTGGCCCTTTCCAGGTCAGCACTGGTAAGGGACACAGCCACGTAACTGCCAACAGGACCACACAACTACTCCCCCATGAGCTATGCCAGTGGGTGGGTGGGCTCTGTGTTGCCACCTGCCATGCAATCTTGGCTTTCTATGTTTTTTTCCCAGATTTTATTTTTAAGTAATCTCTACACCCAATGGGGCTCAAACTTACAACCCTGAGACCAAGAGTCACAGCGCTCCCACAACTGAGCCAGCCAGCCCCCCGATGCAATCTGGTATGTTTAAGGGCAGCTGGTTCTGGAAGTCCAGACAGAATACACAGTGTTCCTCCTTGAACATCATCTGTGACTGTCCCCAGACCGCCGACCGGGAGGGAACCCAGGCACTCTCTGGAGATGCCCATAAAGCAGGGTGTGAACAGCAAAATGCCAGAACAGGCAAACAAAGTGTCAGCTGAGGCTGCCCCCCCAAATATTAGGAATTGTTATTCCACCAAAATAACAACAAAGGAGCTCTTTTCATTTGTTATAGGGGACTAATATGGAAAAATGTATCTTATACCCTGAAATATAATCATAATTATGTTGTCAGCTAATTCTGATAAAGATGCTATAATTTGGATACATTTTTAGGTCCAATTACTGCGCACTCATCCTCAACAAAAGGATTCAAAGAGAAAACCACATGTTCAATACAAGGAAAATCACAGAAGTTTGGAGTTTGAGTGTTCCATTTCTATGAACTATTTGCCAGTTTTCAACAGTTACTCTGTACTATTCAAAAGGATAATCTTAAAATAACTGCATAAACAAGTCCTAATTTCTGAACTCTGATTTGCAAATACTCCTGGCCAGGAAAAACATCCTGCCCATGACCTCTGACTTCTGCCTGCTCACTACCGCCCTGCCTGGAGACCCAGAGATGGCGGAGCCTCTGACCCCAGTGTCTGAAGAAGGTCATGAAGGGGCTCGTAGGTCCTGGGAGGTTGGTTAGGCCCCTTTGCCACTGGGAAGGGTCACTGGGGGCCAACAAGTCCTAGCCCTTCCTCTGCCGGCGGGTAGCACATGTGTCAGCTGAAGCTGGCCTGCTCCTGAGGGGCCCCTCGCCCCCAAAAAATCCCAGGCCCTTGGATAAACAGGCAAAGAGGGTCCGCTCAGCTTTGAGTGGATGCCACATACTCCACCCCGCTCACAGGACGGCCTGGCCCCAGCACACAAGGGCAGCCTTTCCCTTCTGTTGTTCTTTCTAAGTCCACCTCCTCTGGGAGGTCAAGGTGGGATAACCAGAGCAAGGCAGGATGCGGGCATTCCGGGTCTCCTGGCCCTATAACAGAGCTGCTTCTTATGACTGTTATCACTGATGACAGAAGTTACCGTATGAATACATGCTCATCATAAAACAGCTAAATAACATGAAACCCCACAGAATAGAGACAGCCCCCTTATCATCCCCTCTAGAACAAGGGCATCACTGACCACTTTGGTGTGTATCCGTCCAGACCTTTTGCTGGGAGACAGGGAGACTGAGAAACCTCATGCGCACCCACCCTTTCCCTCCCCTTGGGGGCCCCCATGCCCTGGCCCCTCCACACCCCCTTCCCTGGGGTCCTGCTCCCAGCACTGAGCTCAGCACATGAGCTGCCCTACAACAGCCAAAGCTCACCCCCCAACCCTGCCGGCAAAGGCCAAGCCAGAAGCTAGGACTTCCACCCGACCCCGTGGTTAATGAAGCCCCCTTCCTACTCCCTGCTGGGCCAGGGTCAGAGGTGACGCAGTACAGAGTCAGGACTTTCTGTACCTCCTTACCACGGTGATGGAGGCACTCCTGCCCCTCCTAGTCAGAGCTAACATCACAGGAGCCCCAATGGGGAGCATGAAGCCCATCCTGCCCAGCAGTGCTGGAGCACACCTTCTCCACGGCGTCCCTAGAGGCCGAGAAGGGAGCCTGGACTTCTACCCTCCCTGGCGGAGACAAGGCCATACCCCACTTCTCCACCAGGGCAGGGTCAGAAGAGTCTGCTAAAACAGAAGATTTAAATAAGATCCAGACTCTCATAATATGACACCAAAAATGCCCAGGGTTCAATCAAAAATCATTCCTCGTAATTTTTCAAGAATCAGGAAAATCTCAAGTTGAATGACAAGAAACACTCAAGACACCCACACGAGATGATACAGATACCAGAATTATTTGACAAAGATTTTAAGGCAGCTATCACAGAAACAGTTTAATGAGCAAGTATGAACACACTTGGAACAAATGCAAAGGCACAATGTCTTCAGCAAAGGAAGAGAAAATATAAGGAAAAAACAAATGGGAATCTGAGAAACGAAAAATACAATCACAAAAACTCAACGGATGGGCTCAAAACAGAATGGAAAAGACAGAGGAAAGAATCCGTAACCTTGAGGATAGAACAAGAAATAGCACACGATCTCAAGAGCAGAGAAAACAGACAGAAAAAACTGAACAGAGTCTCAAGGACGTGTGGGACCATAAAAAAGATCTAACGTGCACGTCATCAGTGTCCCAGGACAGGAGAAAGACAGCGGGGCTGGAAAGTATTCAAAGAAATAATGGCTGAAGATTTCCCAAATCTGGCACAGGACCCAAACCCACGTTCTGGAAGGTCAGCAAACCCCCACCAGGATGAACCCAATGGTACCTGTGCCAAGGCCCACTGTCAACAAATATATGAAAACTAGAGCCAAGAGAGAACTGGGAAAACAAGCTCCTGTGTGAGAAGCCGTTCTTGGGACAGCGGATTTCCCATCAGACACGGTGGAGCCATGAGGAAGTGGCATTTTGTTCAAGAGCAGCAAGGAAGCAACTGTCCCCCTAGATCTCTGCATCTAGCACAAAGAGTCTTCAGAAATAAAGGGGGGGGGGGGCGCCTGGGTGGCTCAGTGGGTTAAGCCTCTGCCTTCAGCTCCAGTTATGATCCCGGGTTCCTGGGATCGAGCCCCAAGTCGGGCTCTCTGCTCAGCGGGGGGCCTGCTTCCCCTTCTCTCTCTGCCTGCCTCTCTGCCTACTTGTGATCTCTGTCTGTCAAATAAATTAAACAGAATCTTAAAAAAAAAAAAAAAAAAGAAAAGAAAGAAAGAAAGAAAGGGGGGACCAAGACATCCCCAGAGGATGGAAAACTACAAAATCTTGTTGCCCAGAAGACTTAACCTCAAAGAACAGCTAAAGGAAGTTCTCTAAATAGAAAGGAAATGATAGAACAATGAATCTTGGGACATCAAAAAGGGGAAAAGTACAAAGGAAAATGTAAAACTATGGGTAAATACATCCGATTTTCCTTTTCCTTTTAGTTTTCTAAATTATTTTGACAGCTGAAGCAAAAAGAGTAAGTCTGTCTGATGCGGTCCTCAATGTCTACGGAGGAAGCGTTTACACTGTGTTATGAACAGAGGCTAAAGGGGGTGTAAAGGGTAATGTTCCTACTCCTCACTCAAACTAACAAAACGTCCACAAACAGTTCCGCATCTTGACCGCGGGGGCGGCTACCTGAATCCATATACGTGATAAAAACGGACAAAACTCGGCACGCACGTTGTCCATACCGCATCGATCTCTTGCTTTGGACGTTGCACAACAGTTAGGTGAGATGTAACCACTGGGTCGGGACGATGAAAACGGTCTGGAGATGCACGGTGCCGACGGCTCCCAACACAGTAAATGGGCTCAATGAAACTAAAAATGGTCCCCATCCGATCCCAAACGCCCTACCGGGAACGGAGGAACATAGCGCCGGGAAGGGTGGAGTGAGGCGGCGCTGCAGACAGTAGGGGTCAGTCCCGGTCCCCGCGCCCACTGCTGGGGGATGGCGGAGTGATGAGGGCTCTGCAAGGCCAGCATCCCAGGTCTCTATCAAGCAAGTCCCACACCATGTGCGCTCATCCCCTGCAGAGACCCGCCCAATGCCATCCACCCCCCGCTTAGCGACGCTCTGCTGGGGACACAGTAGGCGCTCAATAAGTAAATGTTAGATGAACTGAGGACTATAAACACGCTTAAACATTTATCAATACCCACAAGAAGACAAAATGCTACATTACTAGACTATTGGATTACTCTATTTAAAAGCTTTAGTTTAGAAAACTGTCCTCCTTCCTCTCCTTGATTAGTATAAATCACCCCTCTGCTCTGTAACCATTTTTACATGGACTGATTAACTTTGAAGAGAGTCCAACAGTCAAAGCTCCGATCCCATTAAATTATCTATCTCGTGAGAAGACTAAGCTGGCAAATTCTTTCAGAATTTTTGTTTTCTTGTTTTTCACTTGCCCTTAAGTTATTAAATTCATAAGAGCTGGCAGCTTCCCAATGGGAGTGGAAATATTTTAACAACATAAAGCCAGATTGCTGTCACGGAATCCAATGTAATGAGAAAAGTCTCATTGTATAGCTTAGTGCAACTTAAAATACCTTTCTCGTTCATCTTCAGGAAGAGGGGCCTGGGTTAGGACAAACCATTATTTTCCAATTAGCTGATCTGACAGAGCCTTCACCAGCTGTGGATCCGCCACATACAGCATCATCACCACGTTTCCTGAGAACCTGCTTGTCACCAAAACACAGGGAATCCAAAGAGGAGTAAGTAGAAGAGCTGGAAGCTCCGGTCAACCACACCCTCGCAGGGCAGGGGCTCCACACCAGGCTCACACTGGGTGCCCTGGCTCTTCACAACAATCTAAGAAAGAGGTTTATTATTGTATTCCGTCAAATCTAAGACAACAGCTATTATAAGAGGCACGGATATTTTACATACTGTTCAACAAGACAAAAACACTGCCAAATAAGACACACTGGTTTCTTATCACACGGATTGCAGGATACCTCCTGATCTTAGAGACACTACGGTGTGAGTCTCTGAATCAGCGAGACTGGGCGACACTTCCAGTTTCCCACAGAAGCACAGCTCAATCCCAGGGTTGGGGAGGGTGGGTGGGCACCCGGGAAAGCCTGACTCCCAACCTTGCTCTTATCCCAGAAGGCCCCACTTCCCCTCCTGGCACCCCCAACGCACACTGGGGCTGGGGGCCCCACATTCAGGCTTACTTCCATGACATACTTGAAACCCTGCTTTCCAGAAAGAGAAGGCAGATGTTTCCTGAGTACCAGGCACTTTCACACTCCATCACGTTTAATCCTAACAAGAGGGCTGATGCTAACATGTAAGACACCTCCTCAAGGAAGGGAAATGCACCCCTTCCTCAAGACACTAGCTCCCCCTGTCAGAAACTGGTCACAATATCCTGAGTTTCTTGGAACAAGACACTCTATTACCATTTGCAAAAAACTGTCATAAGGAATATACAAAGCTATGAAGTGAAAGAGTTCCCTTAGATGTGCTGCCCTGAAGCAGTGTACAACCTGCACAGCTGTACAAAGAGGCCCTGCTACATAAGTCAGCCACATAGATACTGCTATCCCATGTTACAGATGAGGATGCTATAGCTTGTACAAGACAATCAAATTCAGACCTGCATGGTTCCAAAGCTACTTGGTCAGCGCTTCAGAAACTTACAACCTGGGAAGGATCACAGGCTGTGCGCACATGCGTGTGATCATGTGTGTACACAGGAACATACTAACCACATGCCAAAGGAGAGCACGTGGAGAACACAGAAATCCCATGGCTGAGGCAACTGGGGAAGACTGCTCAGGAGAGGGAAGTGGACCTGGCCCAGGAGATGGTGGGACAGCAGGAGGCCAAAGGAAGCTTCCACAAAAAAGGAGCAGAGGTCAGCCAGCCAGTGGGGGTAGAACCCAACCCTTGAAAAGCCTTGAGAATAACAAGGGGGAGAACAAATTCAAGGCAGGGAGGCACACAGGGATGCCTCCAGGAGGTTTTCCTCGGAAAACCCACCACGGAAGCCTGCCACACAAATCAAGTCTGTGGGTTAGATGGGTCCTGAGGGATTCTGAGTTGGAACTCTGGAGAAAAGGCTTTCCATCTGGGTGACTGGGGCCTGCTGTTCGCCTGCAAGGGAAAGCCAGGGAGCGGGTCTGAGGACACAGAGTGCAGGCTCCAGGCTCACACCATCCGGCCCCAACACTCAACAGTACGGACTGGCTCCGGGCGGAGGGGCGGGGGGAGATTAGAAAGACCAGGTCTTTCTCCTTCACAGACTCGGGGTTCTTCAAATCTTCCACAGTCATGATTACATGTGTAATCCGAGAAAGAAGGGAGATTTTTAAACCCCCCTCAAACAGATATTAGAAATAAAGGGAGAGCAAATGACAAAATAAGGTCTCCCCTTGGGGAAGGAAGACACTGATCCCAGGCAGCTTGGTTCAAACACTGGCCAGAAGAAGGGAAGCCACAGTTGCGGACACTGAGCAGGAGACACAAACTCCGGACACAGGACAAACGTTTCCTGTGTCTGATGATGTTTTGGTGTTTCTCTTGGAGGCAGCGTTCAGACATCTGACTGGGCGGACGAGGGTGGCTGGGGTCATTACGCCTCATGCCTCTCTGCTGTTCTCTAATGAAATGTTAGCCTGACAAATAACAGTGCATCGTGTTCAGGGGTGCCCAGGTGGCTCAGTCAGTTAAGCGTCCAACTCCTGCTTTCTTTCGGCTCAGGTCACAATCTCAGAGTCGTGGGATCGAGCCCCGCGCCAGGCTCTATGCTCAGTGCTGAGTCCGCTTGAGATTCTCTCTCTGACCCTCCCCCCGGCTCATGTGCATCCTCTCTCTCTAAAATAAATCAATCAATAAAATCTTTAAAAAAAAAAAAAAGTGGGTAATATTCAGCTGACCAAAAAAGAAGAAAGGTGGCGGGGAGAGGAAATTGGTTTAACCAGTAAAGCAAGATAGATTCAGACTTGGAATTGATAAGGAAAAAGCTTCCTTGACACAGAAGAGCTATGCCCACCACAACGACACGCCTGGTGGGTGCGGAGAGCCAAGGCATGAAGCGCCAGATTCCAAAACTACAAATGGGTGGGCCAGGTGCACAGAGGGTCCGGATTCAGGGGAGGCCAGACAGGACAAGGCCCCGGAATTCCCACAGCTGGATGCTCTGGGAACGTTCCCACATGTCCGCCAAGAGCAGGGGAGGCCTGAAGTGCCCGCCTCAGCCTCCCCCCACTCCCTCGGAGAAGAACAGTATTATCCTGCCTCCTTCGCTCACAAAGACCTTGTGTCTGTGATGGCACCTGACCTGTGAAGGAGCTAAGTGTCACCCCAACTGCCACCACCACCATCGCCATCATCCTCAGTCTATGGAGGAGAAAGATAGGGCTCCGAGAAGTTAGCCGGCTGCCAAGGAGCCTCTCCAGATAAATCACAAAATCAAAACCTGACCAAGACCTTCCAATGGGCCACCCGCCTGGCGGCCAACACTGTGCTGGGACAGACGTGTTTATTTCCTGGGATTCAACATCGAGTCACTCCAAGGAATGCAAGCCCGGGTCCCCAGCCCACAGCCCGCATCATGGTTACAGAGACTTTTCTAAGGATTAATTACAACTAGGAAGAGGAGGTACACCAAAAGGGGGACTTCACTCTCCGTGTGTGTTCTAATTCACAACGGCAATTCACTCCAGGGAGCAATACGCTGGGAAAGGAGCGCGCCAGACGTGGGTGCCACCCCTCCCCAGGGCCACACAGGTAATAAGCATGCCCGCTGCACAGCCTGCCAACAGGGAACCACCACATGCCGGACCAAGAGCTTTTTTTAGAAAACACACACACACACTCACACACACACATTAACAAAACGAAAACATGCGTTGTTACCAACACACAGGAGAAAGGAGCAGGTGCCATACGCGTGCTAGCAGCACCCTCTGGTGGTCTATCCGGGCACTGCAGCCTCCGTGCACAGGGCAGAAGTGGACCACAAGGAAAATGTTGCTAACCTCTCCTGATCCCTAATTCTGGCAGGCACCATAGTCTGCCCACACCCACTTACCTCCTCATAAATCCAGAGGGGGAGAGGCCGATGTCTCCCCCACTTTTTTTTTGAAGAATTTATTTATTTGAGAGAGAAAGAAAGAGTGTAAGAGCCCAAGAGCAGCAGGAGGGAGAGGCAGGCTCCCAGGGCAGGACGCGAAGACCCTGGGATCATGACCTGAGCCAAAGGCAGACACTTAGGCGACTGAGCCACCCAGGAGCCCCTCTGCTATCCCCACTTTAGATGAGTAAGCCGAGTCCAGGGAGGAGACTGTGAGGTCATGCAGCAGGGGCGCACACCCCAACACATCCCAGGCCCAGTGCCCAGGCTAAATGAGTCACCACGTGACATTTACTGCTGCTTTTTGAGCAGGGAGAGGACCCGTCCCGGCAGCCCAGTCCTGGCCAGCCCAGCAGGTGCATCAGACCCAACACCAACCAGGGGCCCTCTGTCCTCATCGCAAAGAACCACTGCCTAGCCAGTTCTCAATCTGCACTAAAGTTATTTCCAAGTTACTCTCCTATCTACAGCCATAGTTCTGTGTGAAATAAATGCGGCTGAGCCGAAGAAGCCTGACTCAGAAGACACGGGAGCATCCATTCCCACGTGTACAAAAGCAACACGATTCCTCTTGCACTGTTTTGGGCAGGTGCTGGGTTCGGGGGCTTCTCGGGTATGGTGGTTCTCTGCTTGGATCCACAAGGAATTCTGTGAACTCATAGACTTGTCTATTCTATAAACACCCTTCTACATGTATGCTATAGATCAACTTGAAAAAAGCAAATTTTAAAGGAAAAAAGTGTAAGGAAAAAAGCAGATTCTGAGTTGCAAGTGGACCTCTTACTTAAAATGACACAGGAGGTGAGAGAGGGGGCGGCCACGACGATCAGACCAGGGCGCGAAGCCTCCTCTGCCCAAGGAGCTGTGCGTCCCTGGCACCTGCGGGTCTCCTGAGGGTCTGTTTCCTCGTCTGCTGTGGGGGCACCGCACAGGACCAGCTCAGGAACCAACACCTCAAAGACCAGCGCTACGAAGTGCACCAGCCTGAGGCAGGGCCTGGATACACCATCCCCTACTGGGTCCCCCTGACCATATGACAGATTCGGTGGAAGTCTGTGAATCTCTACAAGTCCAGAACAGAAGTGGCCCTCAAATGAAACGGGGTCTCTGAGCCTCAATGACAGCGCCCCCTGGGCCCAAGCAAGGGAGTGGACATAGTCCCACCCGACAGCGCCTCCACTACAGCCTGCAGGCCCTACAGGCACCTGCCCTCCCGCCCACACCCCACACCCACAAATCATCTCCCAGGTGCCCTCCCAGCTCCGAGGATGGGGGGCTAAAGCTCCAATAGGGGCGCGCCCTAATCTGTGGTATTATCACGCCCCTCATAAATGCTGATGAACACACCAGCTTCTGTAACTCACCAAGTTAAGGTTTTTATTCAACGGAGGGAGAAATCCTATGGGTGTTCCTTTGCTGGAACTGGATTAACAAAATAAGATAAGAAATGCTCAGGATCAGCTATAATTAACGCTGGGCCAACAGTTGCATTATAATTTTATGCATACACATTTCTTCCATGTTGAAAGTTGGCAGAATTTTTTTAAGCTATTTTTAAGCACTCCCCGAGTACGAGCCTCGGGCAATGGAGTATATGCGCATTTAACATAATCCAAAGTGCAGAGCTGGCCCCCTTCCTTGGGAAGGCACCACAAATAACACGCGTGAACAAGAGCCCACTTCTCTAGCTCTCCACTCTCCACCCCAGCAGATCTGTGCGAAGATCTGAGAACGGGGCGGCGGGGGGGGGGGCCCTCCCGTGCAAAGGATGGAGGTGGCCCCAACTGCATCTCTGGGATCATTTCCACATGAAACACGAAGTGTGTGACATCTTGCAGAGTTTTACAGGACATCTGAGGGAGAGAGCAATGCCCACTGCGGCCACCCGGCCTCTGACTTCCCAGTGTTCGGTTTTTTTGTTGTATTGGTTTATTTTGGTTCCTTTGTGTTTCTGAGGAGTCTTTTATCTCACTTCTGAAGGGAAAGGGCTGCAGGTCCCAAGCTCTGGGTTCAAACCCCGCCCACACCACAGCTTCCAAGCGATGGGGCAACTTTTCCCTTCCCAAAGCTGCAGGCACTCAGTGAGAGGAGGCCACTGAAGCTGCCTGCTGACCTCATGAAGACAATGGGGGGGCGTGTCATGGGGAACCAGTGGGAAAAGAGCTTTGCAGGCAGCCAAAAGCGGTGTAAATGCAGAACAGAACTGGTTCTCTGAAACCCAGGGCAGTCGGGCTGGTTGACTAAAGCTACAAACTGTGTGCTCGGTGGCTCCTACCACTGGAACTATCCCGTAGAGAAGCCAGCGTGGGGAGCCTACACACACACACACACACACACACACACACACACAGGCACACAGATGCACACGTGTACATAACACGTACCTGCATGTACATGTATTAGATGCATGTGGCACGCACGAGCTGTGCATGCATAATGTGTCTGCAGACACGTGGTATCCACACACGTACACGTGTAACACAGATGCACACACTCACACATGCTTCCCTTAGGAAAAGAAACGATGCAGGCAACTCAGAAGCTCTCTGAGGGATGGACATAAACCACCCAGCGTGAATGACGACAAGGAGTAGAACCCAAGGCTCTGGGAAGAGAAAGCACCACAAGGAGGGCAGAAGAAGTTGGGCGAACAGGGAAAGGAAGCAGAGAGGCCAAGATTCACACTTCCAGAGTCTGAGACAGACTGGCACTTGGGGGACTGGTTGGGGGACCTGAACGGCAGGAGCTGGGAACACAGATCCCATAAGAAGAGTGTGGACTCCGCTGTGGACAGACAACCTGGTGGGGTTCCCCAGCCTCCTCTCTCCCCGGCAGGAGCTCAGATTCTACCCATGGTGTCTTCCCTGCTGCACCCCAAGCCACAGGGGAAGGAAGAGCCAGGACCTGAGGAATCGGGAGATGCCGGGTCACTGTAGCCCATGTTTAATGACCAGGCCTGTTTTCTGATTAGACCTGTCCAGCCCTTGTTTCCTCATTCTGCTTCCCACATTATTCTGAAGAGGAACTCAGCTTCTTCTCAGCATCACCCCAAGTACACGGCCTGGCACCCATCAGCAAAGATGCCACCTGCCCGGTCCCCATTCCTGCTGCCTACTCACGCCCCACCGCTGGTAACCCGGGCAAACACAAAGCCCTGAGAAAGGCTGGTTCTGGCCCAACCCTTCTCCTGCCTGGGCAAGGCTTCAGTTCAATGCACGCCGGCCCACATAAAGCAGGGGTGCAAGGCGGCAGGAGGGGAGGGAAGCACACGGCTACATTTTCCGGGCTCAAGCTGGACAGTCTCATGGGTAAAGCGGGCTCGTAAGCACAGGCTCTCGGGGGTTAGAGAGGGCTCAGCACATGTTCTGTGCTATCATGTGTTGGGAACTCTTCCTGCCCGAGGACCGGCTCTGGAGGGACTGCTGCTCAACCACCAGGGCTCAAGACACCCCTGCAAGCCTCCACTTGCCTACAGGAACAGGAGCCCCGGTGTGATTTCAAACTCTCTAGCAGCCACAGGAACACAAGAAGAAACAAGTAAAATCAGTTTTAACCACATGTCTTTTGCAATCCAGGATATCCAAAATATTACCATTTCACTTATACTCCATGGGTAAAAGATCGATGAGAAATTTCATTCTTTTTCTTTTTGTACCAAGTCTTCGAAATCCAGCATATATTTTCTACTTACAACATACCAAAGTTTGCACTAGACACAAATCCAGTATTCACTTTGTTTCCAGAACCCCAGGCAACTTTCCCACTGCAGATCAGAGAATCATGGCATGTGGATTCCACTCCCCCACATCCAGAAGGACCGGAAAGGGCCTCCACCACCCCAACATCTTTGGGACCCACCGAGTTAGGAAAACCTACACAGGAAATTAGTACATTTAGACCTTGACCAGTCCCCGTCCACACTGTTACAGGAGAGGGAGAAGACAAATGGGTATTTTCATTTATTACTGTCATAGGCTGAGAAGCTGCCTGTCTACTCCAGGATCCTGGGGTCATAATCAAAAGAGATTCAATAAAATAAAAGCCTGGACAGGAACTGAAGGCAGACAGGGAAAACACGCAAATCAACTTCAAATTGTAAATGCCTGCGCTACGTAGGAAAGCCTGAGATGAGTCTCAGTGATAAATTAGTCTGAACCTGAAAATTAATTCTTGGATAAAGAACTGTGCTCTAATATCCAGCCACGCCACAGTTTTTTGTTTTTTTGGTTTTTCTGCTTTTTGTTTTTTTTCAAATTCCAGAAGAGCTTTAAATTAAGCAGGAAGAGCCAGTAGGAAAAGAGTTTTCCAAATCCCACCAGCCACCACCCCCGCCTACCAAATTGATCCGGCCCACTCTTCCTAGTAACTAAGATGTGAAGTAAGTATTAGGTATATTCTCCAAATGCCTGGGCTATTAGGGAAAAAAGCCCTTTTTAACTTATGCTCATTAGCTTCATAAAACAACATTTAGTAAGTGCCTAATGTATGTCACATTATGCCGGGCACATTTAGAAATGAGGAAGATACAGACCCTTCCACTTTGTTCATGAGAATAATTTAAAGTGACTATGGTTTTATTTGTGGTCAAATTTCATACTTCTGCTGTGGAAAGCACAGAGAGGTGCCTGAATCCGGCCTCCAGGCCAGCGTCTGCACGGGACAGACAGCCCTACCAGACCCTCACCTTCAGGGTCCGGCAGCTACCGTTCATGTGTACACAGCTGGGAACTGTAGAAGGTCAGGCAACTGCCCTTGTCCCTGACCTGGCTCCAGCTAGAGCAGTCTGAGGGTGGCCCTGGCAAGGCCAGCCCCTCCAGCTATATCTGAACAGGCTATCCAGTGGTCCTGGGGGTCTTCCACCCTGCAAAGCTGGCATCCCAGCCCTTCAGCCGCACCTGATGGGTCCCCCAGCCTGGCACAGGCCAGGCCAATCCTGGCCCGAAGCCCCCACCCCTGCAGGAGGCGGCAAGTGTCTCTCAAACCGCCAGCCGCAGGTCTATACACACACACGTCCCCTAGGGGGCAATAAAGGGCAAAGGAGAACTCTGGCCTCCAAGCGCTGGTTCAGGGCCGCAGGCTTGAAATTCTACTAAGTGGGGAGGGCTGGCAGGTGCCCGCAGTCTGCCTAGCAGACTTGTTTTAGTTCGAGAACCTTTCTTCAAGTCTCAGCTCCAACCTCACTTTCTCAGACAGCCTTTTCTTAAACCCCTCAATATAAGTTAGGTCTCGGTTAGTCTCGCCCTCCCTGTGTTCACTTCAGCAGCAACTACCACAGCGTGTGATCATGTATTTAATGGTGTGTCTGTTTAACCTCTGTCTCCCCTAATAGACTGTATGCTCTAAAAACATCAATTTTATTTCATTCAAGATACGGTTAAAAGCTTAAAAAGATCAATGCTACAGGCTAATAAAGATATTTACCTATAAACGGAGAAATGATGCTGATTTCCTTTGTTGGGAGGACTAGAACGAGTCCAGATCGCTCACCTACAAGGCCCTGAGGACGTTAACCACCTCATTCCTCATTCTCACTTCCTGGCAAAACAAGTTAAGACCTTGAGCTGGGGAGAGACCCCATGAGCTCCAGGTGGGACAGCCACTGGCCAGCCCCCAGCAGGGGGAAAGCACTTCACTGCTCTGGTCTCCCAACTTTGCACAATGGGACTAAATACAGCATGTGGAACACTGGTTTGAAGAGAAAGCAGACCCAGGCGAAGGGCCTGGAAGTGAGATGCTCTGTGAGACAGAAAAGGGTCCAGGTTTGTGCAGAGCACCCCCTTCCCAGCAAAGGGACGTCCCACTTCAGCCGCACAGCTTCTAAGGGAATTCTGCTCCTTCCTGGACACTTACACCCTCAGGTCATCTCTGTGCTCCCCGGTCTATGCCCCCCCAAAAAAGAAGCAAAAGTCAGTCCTTTCACTGAAATACAAGAAATACACTCAACCCAAACATTCACGCATTTAAGTAGAAAAATAATAAATAAGCAAGTATGGGGATAATCCCTAAAATGAAATACGAACAGAAACAAATGAACAGAAACAGACTTTAAATAAGCAACATAGGGGCATCTGGGTGGCTCGGTTGAACCCTGCCTTCAGCTCAAATCATCATCTCAGGGTCCTGGGATCGAGCCCCACATTCGGCTCCTTGCTCAGTGGGGAGCCTGCTTCTCTCTCTCCCTCTGCCTGCTGGTCCCCCTGTTTGTGCACTCTCTATGTCAAATAAATAAAATCTAAAAAAAAAAAAAACAAACACCAAAATGAGCACCATACCTGCACTGAAATGGGAGGGATGAGCTGGGGAGGGCAAGCCAGGTCACTTGGGAAGCCTGCGTTTACACCCCCTCGGCCCCAGGTCAAAGAGACACAGAGATCCGATTAAATACTGAACTCGAGTTAGTGGTTCTCTTTCCCAGAGACACAGGTTAGCAATTTGGAAACTATTTTTAGTAGATCCTAGGACTGAGCAAGTAAGTTACTTGCTGTGCGTACTGGGAGACGGTCTCCTGGGTCAGAGAAGGGAGTTACAGATACCGAAAGGGAAGGGTGGAGTAGACCGGTGCTGTTGGGTTGGAATTGGAAAAGATCCACAGATATAGATGTCGGCCACGTGTGAACTTTCCACGCGTCTGCATGGTGGGCGTGCACACGTGCGCCCATTTCCCCACTGTGCTGAAGACCAGTCAGTGACATTTTGGCCATCATGAGCTCCCCTAGTCTCGCATCTCCAATTCTCAATACCACTCTCCACTTCAACCCGTTCT